>NW_023416401.1:86663291-87863291 GCF_014108235.1 Myotis myotis | reverse complement strand
GCGCTGAGGGCCACAGACACGGAGGTTCCCTGCAACGGCAAGCATGGGCTTCCTGAGCATGAGCGAGAACTGGCGCCCTCTGGCCCACGCTGGGGCTGTGTCTGGCGGCGCACCTGCCCGGCGTAGCTGTAAGGATAAGGAAGCGAGTTCGCGTTTACTCCGTGGTTTTTAGCAACGTAAGTTCAAACGCCCGGCCTACCTTCCTGCTCTCTGGACGGTCTCGACCAGAGATCCAAGGCCTGCTTCCGGGCTCTTCCTGCTGGTGAGCCTGCTTTCCCGGTGGGAAGGTGGTGTTTGGTGTTTGGTGGCAGAAGCGCTGGCTTTAAATGCCACAGAGAAGCAAGGTCCTGCCCCCTGGCCCCACCCCGGAGGCTCGTCTCTGACGTCAGGGGCAGGCCTTTGGATCGGGGCCACGGTCAGCTTCGCTTTGGACCGGCTCCCCACGACCCACCCCAGGGAGATAATCATTGAACAGCCAGCCGCGGGGATGCCAGGAGGCCTCCGACCCCTCGCCAGCCGCCCTTACACAACGTCTGATTGACTAAACTTTGGCCCAGTTCACTGCTGATGCAAAACACATGCCCTTCCGTTGACAGGCGGGAGGGGCGGGCCCAGGCTGGCAGGGCACCTCCTGGACGTCGAGTGTGTCCAGGGCACAAGCTGGCAGCACATTGTGTGTACCCATGGCTGCCGGTTGGCAGAACATTAGGGTGGTAGGTGTCAGCCACCCTCAAAGCCCCGGAAGGCTGTGCCTGATGCCAGCCAACAGGTGACTTGTTGGCAAAGGTCTGACCTAACTGGGGGCTAATAACCCTACTGAGTGTTCACTGTACCCCAATATAAAGGCAGGGGTTTCTGCCTATTTTGCTCATTTTTGTGGGTACAGTTACTGACACACCGTAAGCACTGTCCTCGGGCCTTGCATCACGACCAACCTCTGAGGCGGAGCCCATGCACAACCCTATGTCCAGACAAGGAAACTGAGGCACCGGGAGGCAGGGCCCTACTCCCAGCTCCCCGGCTGGTGGGCAGCAGAGGGAGAGCTAGAGGACAGGCGAGCTGGGCTCCGGAGTACTACCCCAGACGATCCTGTGGGGTGCCATTGCCTCTTCTGGAACCTTCCGTGTACCCTCCAAAGAGCTCCGGGCTGGGTGCAGCTATCCCTTTTCTTTGCCCTGCCAAGTCCGAGCACCTAGGGAGGGGGAGGGGTGGGGGAGGGGGGGGCTTGGCGGTTTTGCTAGATTACACTTGAGCAATGAGACCTTTATAACAGCTCTTTAGAAAAATGTGCTTTGCAAGCCGTCGGAGCTTCGGTCCAATTTAATGGACCATGGAGCGGTTGCTGGTGTTTCGAGAGCATTGGGTGAGAAGTCAGGAGAGGGGGGCCAGGCCCTGACTCCCCACAGCCAACCCCTAGGCTCAGGGGAGCCCCCTCCCTCCAATGAGGTCGGGTAGGGACGCCTGCCTCCCCAGGGAGCGTGTGCTGACAACCCCCTGGTGGAAGGCCCCGGAATGGCTGTCTCAGGCCCGGCGTGCTGAGTGGCCTGTCCACAGGGTTCCCTCCTCACTGCAGTTTGTGCACACGCTCCCGCCTTCCACCAAACTGTCCCCCGCTGCTGTTTCATTCACTTGGGTTTTTATTCAACCAATCGAACCTTTCAGTATAAATGCAATGTGAGCGGTTTTGTTTAGTTTTATATTATTTCCCTTTTTCGGTCACTAGAATTCATTATCAGTGGCATTGCCAGCCACGTACAAGTCTGTGTCCTGTCTAAATGCGACCAGGATGTGATAGTGCTCCTGGCTGAGGGACTCTCTCCACATGTGACATCCGTGGAATTCCCAGCCCAACGCAGGACGACACAACACACGCATCCGCGGTTCATCTCGCCTAATGGGTCGGGATGCCCGTGTGGCTGATAAAGCTGTCATAGGTCTGATTCCTCCAAGAGCACATAGATTGAAAACAAAACTGTGAAACCAGCACTCATTTGCCGTTCTAAACACCACTCATAAATTCCAGGTGTTTATGTCCCGAGTCCTCGGCGAGAGAAACCAGCGAGTTCAATTACCATGTAGGAGCGGTGAGTCGCACCGCCCGCCTCTAATCTTTTCATTGCAGCGCTGAACGGAGCAAAGGTGGCCTGGAGACTCGGGCGGGGCTGCTGAGGCTTAAAAGGTGTGAGCAGGTGAGCCGGGGTTGGGGGGGAGGGGGGCAGGGAGCGCTGTGATCCAGGTGAGCAATGGAGAGCAAAGCCATGAACTTGCAGGGGTCTCACCGAGGACTCTCGGGAAGTTTGATTGTGACGTACATGGACGTTTCTTAGCGACCCGGTGGCCAATAAAAAAGCAGAAATTCACAGATGGTGCACAGATGGTCCAAAGACCATCAGCACCAGCGCTTGGAGCCCCTTAGGGCCAGGATGGGTGGTTTCCATCCTGTGCTTGAGGGAATGGGGGGAGTCCCCAGGGGGAGTCCACGGAGCCCCCTCACAGAGGAGGGGAGAAGGCCAGGGAGATGAGCTCGCAGACTTCCCCGCCTGTGGTATGTACTGGGCTTCCATGTTGGATCTTTGCTCGAAATAGGAATCTCACCGCGTGTGAACATGGGACAGCCACATTCTTTCATAGGGGAGGAGGGCAGCGAGGCCCGGAGAGCACAGCTGGACCTTTTCCCACGCTAAGGCTCTTCACGGTAAGAGCATCACCTTCCCTCTGTACTCCCCGCACCGATGGGGGTGACGGGATGGGCTCATTCCACAGAAATGCCCCTCGGCTCAGGAATCTGAGTTCCTAGAAAAGCGTGGCCCCTTTCTGGCAGAGACAGAAGGGGCTGTGGTTTTCCGGAGGCGACAAGGAACGAACAATGTAAATCCCACGTCTGTGCCGTCTCCGCTGCCGGGGGGCCGGCTCTGTGGGCACTCGGCTGGCCCCGCCGTGGAAACGGCCGACACTGTGGAGCTGAGTGACGAGCAGCCCAGGAGTCATCTGCCCCCCAGCAGCCCAGGTCGTCCACCCCACTGTGTTTGTTAGGGACAAATATTTAGATGTTCCACATTTATGGGGTAATCTTTGCGTCTTTGAGGCCTGGAGGGCATTTTTAAGAGTTGAATGAGTCAGTTTGCTCGTTTGGAGCCACAGAATTATATAATTGAAAGGTCCTTAAAAGATTAGGCTAATCCAGTTTAACAGGTAGGGGTTCTCCTTGGGGGTGATAAAATGTTCTGGAACTAGATAGAGGTGGCGGCTGCATAATTGTGAATGTACTAAATGCCACTGAATTGTACACTGTAAAATGGTTCCTTTTATGTTACGTGAATTTCACCGCAATTAAAAGAGAAAAAAGATGATGCATTCCGATCTGCTCCTTTGAAGACGAGGGAACAATGGCCCAGGGTGGGGGCCGCTCTCTAGGAGGCAGGCTGGTCTCCAGCACCCTCCAAGCCCCACCAGCACCACCCCTCGACCTCATCCTTCCCACTGCTCCCAATGGCCTCATAATGTCTTAGGCAGGCAGAGAGGACCGTTAATATCATTAGGGAATCTGCCCCAGGGAGGGTCATGGTTTTGTTTACATATTCTTTCCACAATGAAGAAATAAAATGAACCAAGAGGCAAACCACTCTGCTCGGTGTGAGCTGATAAAGCGTGGTTTCTGCGGCAGAGATGTGCTCAGAGAATATGTTCAGTGAGTGCGGACCGCCAGGTGTCAGACCTTTTCCGAGGCTGGTTCTGTCCGGTGACAATCATTAGCGCCCCGGGGAAATAGGGAGTCCATACAATCATTTTTATTTCCTTCGGCTCTTTCTCCGTCAGGTTTATGCAGAAAGGACTCACATGTGGGAGAGGAACGCAGCACGTCACACCCACCCCGTGAATGGCTGCGCCCTTCGGAGGGTCTTGCTGTCGCCGGGGGGATGCTGACTCGGTCAGTGGAGGGAAAGCCACCCACGGTCAGGACAGGCCGACTGCAGACCTGCTCCTGTTCCGTGCCCAGCTTGCTCTTCTTCGGCCTTGAGAGACTGACGCTCCTTGTTGTCTAAGCCGTTTTGAGTTGGGTGGCCCGTTGTTTGCAGCCAAAAGCGTCTGAGATTACATTCCATACCCCGTCCACCCAGAAGCCAGACTCAGGGGCCGTGGTGGCTGCAGGCCAGCTCCCCAGCAGCTTGCGTTCCCCTCCTCGCCTGTGCGGAGCAGGTGGATGAGGCACCCGCCGAGGCCCTGCCCTCCCTGGAGTCCTGTCCGGTTTGGTTTCTGTCGTTTCCTTCTTGCCCGCTCTGGAAGACGGCAACAGTGTTTGCGGAGCCTCTCTTCTTGTTGGAGGCTGGGAGGCCTTGGTTAAAGGGGAGGTGACTTAGGTGCGCAACTACCCTGGGGGGACAGGGACGGACAGCAAGTCTGGGTAAGACAATACAAAATTACAAACTCCGATTTGCCCTAATTTTGTACAACCCTGCCTCGGTTTCTGTCCTTCGGGTTGATGTTGTAGACAGAGCATACCCAGACTGTAGCCCGAATCACCAGTGTCCCTCCGTCCCCATTATCCGCTGTGAGGTTTAGTGTTGAGGGCACTGGCTGTGCGGTCGGGCTCCAGTGGCTCTGGAATGCTGTGCCATCTGCATTCTCACACATTCTCTGGAATGACCGACGTCAGCGGGGGCAGAGGGACAGAGGGCCCAGCCCGGCCCTGAGTGCCCGGGTGCGTCACTTATGGCCCCCGTTTCCTCGTCTCTAAACCGAGACGGCCCTTCTGACTCAGAGGGCCCCTGCGTTCAGGTGCTCAGGAGCGAGCAAGTCCATTTCCGGAGAGAGTGTGTGGCAAACAGAGTGAGAGTGAGAAGAAATGTGCCGCTGAATCCCATTCCAAACACACGCGCAGAGGAAAGCCAGCGTGCCCAGGCCGGCACGGGGCAGAGAGACCCAGGCGCGCCGGCCCCACAAAAACAGCGGGAAAATGGATCCACTCTGCGGTTCAGTGAATCCTCTTGGAAGCCACAGTCACTGCTCCAGAACTGAATGCACCCTCCCTCGCGCTCCCTGGTGACTGCAAATCCTCCCTCGCTCTCAGGTTAGGGCTCAGCACGAAAATGTCTGTCCTGGTCCGCGCTGGGGATCATTCCCAAACTCTAAATCTAACTCACTCTCAGCTCCTCTCCCAACAGGGGAGGCTCACCCCCCGGGACCTGAGGACACATCCCCGGGGTGGGGGGTGCAGCCAGCGCACCTCCTCAGGGCTGGGGCTCCTAACTCAGCTATTGGACCCTGAAATATCTCCAAGTGGGAATGTGGTGGGAACTGAGCCCCTCGGGCGGATATTCTAAAACTCGGGTCGAGAAGCCAAGCCCATCTCCACGCACCGGGAAGACCCTGAGTGTGAGCGGGGCCGAGTCTGGTGGGAAGGCGGCCAGCTCGTGAGCCCTTCGCCAAACCAACCTGCACGGCTTCGAAGAGGCAACCGAGTAAGATAAACGGTCGAGGGGGAAAGAAACCTTCGTGTTGGGTGTTTGGGGTATTTAAGAAAAAGTGAAATTGTTGAGGGGTGAGCACTGGGCTGCAGGCCCGAGAGGCACAGCCAACCCGATGGGAGAGGCGGCCATGCCACCCACTGGCATTTCAGCAGGAAGACGGGAAGCAGGGACTGGAGGACCTCTGCGCCCTCAGGTGCAATGGGCCCCGTGGCTCTTTGTTTTCAAGCAGACTGGGCCCTGTCCTGTGGCTATTCAGCCAGAAGCCGGCGGAGGTTATGTGAGTCTTCTTCCCCCGCTTGCAGTAAGGAAACCATGATAGAACAGGCCCCTTTCTCACCCTGTGTGCTGGCCCGCGCTGATGCAGCCAGGACCGGCAGGGTCTAGGGCTCGGGCGTCTGGCTCAGGGCTGGCTCAGCTCCCCACCCCGCGGGCTCCCTCCCCAGGCAGCCGGGCCAACTGCTCCAGGGTTGAAAAGTGGTGGGAGGTCTGGGCTTTCAGACACCAACTTCTGTACAGAGGTGAGCCAACCGCACGCAGCATTTGATCCTGTTTGGCCACCAAGGTCATCAGAAACAGGCCTTGGCTCAACGTTTCCACCGCAGGTAGGGCCCTGGCATCCCAAGGAGTATGAGAGGATCGGGCTTGGTACCCAAATAAGCACCCGGGAACAGTGCCTGCACGATGGAGCGAGTGTTCCTAAATGCCCAAAGGAAAAGCACTGGTCTTCATGCGTGCAAATCCTTTAATTCGTGCAAACACTGGCTCCTGGGGAGTTCTAGCACAGGAGAGAGGGGACAAAAAAAGCAAAGGCCACGTCCCCGACCTCCAGGAGCAGTTTCTTCGCTCCTCTCAGCACCCTCCTTACCTCAGCCCCTGCACATAGTAGGTGCTCAGCAAATGTCCACTAAACAAACCCAGCTGGAAAGACAAGTGCCGCAGGCGGGAGCGGGGCCGTACCGGCCGCCGTGCCTAGCACCGAGAGCATGGTGCAGGCAATAAATCCACCCCAGAATGTCCCACCCACGGAGTCTGTGGGTTCTCTTTAACTTTCCCACATGCTTCCCTCTCCACGCCTCTCTCAGCTCCCTGATTCGGATTCATGCGACTAAGTGTGAGGCATAACCGGCTCATTGCTCTCTCCTGGCGTCGCTGCTCCCCTGGCTTCCCGGCCCCGAGCACATACTGCCGGGTCAGATGGAAGGCACCCGAGCAGGCATTTTCCGAGCTGCGCCGTTTACTTGTCCAGAGTCCCACCATGTGTTCTCATTACTTTGTGCATCAAGAGCCACAAGACATCCACACAGTCAATCAAATAGGGGCACGGAGCAGCCTGAGCCATGAGAACACCCCGAGTTGCGTCACACGGGCTCCTGTTAACACGGGAGAGCCTTGAACATGTCGTGAGCGCCTCAGAGGGGTGCACGGCGAGGGCCCTGGTGCGTGCGTGAAGCCTTTGTGAGCAGCCTTCACACTTTGTTTTTCTCCGGCAAATCCCAGGGGTCCTTTATGTAAAATGAAAACTCGCAACCTCCATTTGCGGAGATGGAGAGCGAAATTAAGGCATCGCATTCAGTAGGCGGCCACATAGAAAGGAGTTCCTATGAACCACTGACAGTAAGTTCTTTGGGAAAGAAAACCTTGGACTTCCTTTGTTGCACTTGGAACAATGGAAGGCGATGCTCACCGATGTCTTCTTGTGAGCTGTCACGTTATTGAAATGAGCGCTTCCCTGACCTTATTTCCAGGGAGCATGCTCCGTGAGTTCCCAGGGGGTGTCCGAGCTGCCTTGATGGGCACCGTTCCTGCTTTTCAAAGCACAGATTTTGAGCAGGTTTAATTCTGGAGCCACTTGCCACAGTTCAACGCAGAGAGCACACGTGCTCTCGGGACCCTTGGAGGAGAACAGTGAGAAAGTTCTGTGCTTCGCTACAAACAGACGAACACTCCGCAAGTGACATTTGAAAGGCACTGAGGTTGAATAACAACCGCTCAGAATAGACTTAGAAACACTTCGCTCCTCATTGCTCTTTCCGTATCTAATTATCCCAGCTATTGTCATGTCAAAAAATGTTCCACGTGACATGCTGTTCCTTCAGTAAGAAAAACTACAAGTCAGAGATGAAGTCTAACTTTCCAAGGGAAATCGAGGCCTGAACAGGTTTGCATGAACATGGGGACTTTATTACCTCCGGCTTTTCTTTTCTTTTCTTTTTTACAAAAAATGTCTTTATTTGTTGCTGGCTCGCCCACTGCCGCTTCATTCCACTTTCTGCAGTGCCTGGGACACTTATTAACAGGTATCTGGGTGCAATCCACAGAGCGGACTCTGTGCCGATGTTCTGAGGGGAGACTGGTGTGGGAATGCATATGGGCAGCCAGGAGAATCCTGAACACCCTGGTCTGTCGTTTTGTAACTGTTCCACCTGCTGACTCTGCCCTCGGGACCAGGTTGCGGCCAGCCCTTGGGAGTTCCAAGGATCTCATCAGAACTTCATGCTCAGCTTCCCTGGTGTGAGTTAAACTCAGCCACACCCTTGAGCCACCTTCATTTGTACCACAGGGCCTTTGCACCTGCTCCACTGCCCGCCTGCAGCGCTCCTCCTGGTCTGTGCATGGCTGGGCCATCTTGTCATTTCCTGGCACCCACCCACCCACGTCCACCGCCGTGCTTTCTCCTTGGCATTTATTACTATTTGTCATTCGTGTTTTCATTTGTCTGTGTGTTAAATCCCAGAATTCCTGATTCAAATGTGAGCTCAGTGCTGCAAAACACCTGTCAGTCTGGTCATGACTGGCCCCGCCTTGACTCTCGTGCTCAACACTGTGTGGCATAGTGGGTGGATTCGGCTTGTCTGAGCCGCCCCTTTGCTTGAATTCTCTGGTCTTGAGCTCCGGGAAATTATGATTTGGTTCCCAAAGGCTGAGTGATCCCGGCCCAGCCCTGGCTTCACCGCCGGTCGGCACGCGGGCTTCCCAGCTCCAGACCTCAGCCTCAGGAGCTGGTGGGGGGAGCCCTGCTCTGACAGCCATCGACTGCCAGGTTGCTCACAGCATTGGAATTGAGGCTGGAGGCTCGGAGTCATAACACTGGCCATGGAGGACTCAGCCAGGAGTAAGTGTTCCCCTTGGTGCATCTGAGGGACCCCCCTGGGTGCCTGCCCCGGCCTCAGACTCCTGCTACTGTTGTATCTTGTTCAGGCTTCAGGCAGATCACTGAGAGTTCCAGGTTTTATGTGTATGGGATACACTACCCTTCTCCTTCCCTGAGAGCCCAGAGCCCATTCGTAAAATCATTCTTCTTTTAGAAAACAAAAACAGGTGTCTTGCAAGAATAAAAAAGAGCAGTACTACATTCCAGGGATTGTCGGTTAGCCAAGTGGCCAAAAGCCACAGGTAGGTGCTTAGCTACACAGGCCCACACCGCTGAGAGCTTGGCAGAACCGCATCTTCTGGAACACATTTTCCACCAGGGGCAGGACCCTCACCCCCATTGCCACGGGGCAGCCTCTGGAAATGTGTGGAGCTTTGGGGGTGCTCACAAACATAGGGAAGCACGACTGGCATGTAGTGGGTGGCAGCCAGGGAGCCTCCTCGACCTGCCCGGTGCTGGACAGGGCCACACGCCCTGACGCCTGTGATTTGGGGGGGAGGGCGCTCGGGTGAACCCTCCCCGCACGAGAGGCACCTGCATTCACGCAGAGCCCAGAGGACGCCAGGGCCTCCGTCGGGCAGGTCAGCCTGTTCCGAGCCCGTCTCCGAAAGCACAGCATCGCGCCATGAGTCACCTGAGACTTACAAGCATGAAGCAAAGGTGCGCTTTATATTAGTGATTCATTTATGGTTTTGAAATTAGGCAATAATTTCCCTCGTGCTTGTTTATGTAACTGCCAGTGAACACTCTTATGAGCCAGGAAGGAGAAAGTTGGGGGAACATGGAGTTCATCTTGTATCATAAGACAGTCAGCCCCCATCCACTCAATGTTGGCTGAGCCCCCTGAACGTGCTGCTTCCCCGGGACCTGCTCTGGTGGTTATTAATTCATTTGTTAGTTTATTCATTAAAGCGTTCAGGGTAATTTGCCATCTGAAGAGAGAGGCGGTAACAGAAACACAGGTTTGCTGCAGAAAGCCTGCAACGTAAGCCTGAGGAGCCACTGTAGAAAACATTGAAAAGTTTTTTAATAGTGAAAATAGAAGAATGAAGGGGATATGAGACCAAAGTTTGGGGTGGTAAATTATGATATGCTAATTGATAAGGAATGCAATTACCCATTCATCACGTTCAGTAAAATGCTTATTATAATAGTATGGTATTAGAAAATTGATAGAGTTATTATAAAATACTAGGGAATCCATCTTACCTTTTTTGCATTAAGGGCTATTAAAATTACACCCTGAAAACAAAGTATGCCTTCTATTATCCCCACGAAACATGAGCTGGGGCTGGGCAGTCCACGGGGCTTCTTCGTCTGCCGCGCCTTTCCTTTCGGGAGGATCTACCCGGGAACCCTACTCCACGGGCTTCCCCGACGTCCTGGGATGGGGGCAAAGGTGCTGGGCCCGGAGCTGGCCCTGCCGAGGAAGGCTGTGTGTGCTGGCTGCGAAGCCGGCATCCAGGTCGAAATCAGCCTTCCTCCCTCCACTTGGTCATGACTCTTGAGAACTGGAGAGAACCCTCTAGAACAGTGGTTCTCAACCTTCTGGCCCTTTAAATACAGCTCCTCATGTTGTGACGCAAGCATAAAATTATTTTCGTTGCTACTTCATAACTGTAATGTTGCTACTGTTATGAATCATAATGTAAATATCTGATATGCAGGATGGTCTTAGGCGACCCCTGTGAAAGGGTCATTCGACCGCCAAAGGGGTCGCGACCCACAGGTTGAGAACCGCTGCTCTAGAAGGAGACTGAATCCCTCCTCAATGAGCAGAGGCCACGGTGGCCAAGCAGGCTTGCAGGACTGGGTGTGGGCTGGGGAGCACAGTTGAGGGAGGAGCCCCCCTCTTGCTGGCCACCAGGGCTGAGCTGCTCCGTGAGCCTGGAGCTCACCTGAGCTGCAGGTGTTGGCCAGCCCTGCCTGGCTAGGCCCACAGCTGTCTGCATGGGACAGGTTCTTCGCGCCTTTGTTCCCAAGGCGCACTGAGGCGCGCTCTTTCAGGCATTATTGATGGAGAGCCTAGTGAAACCAGTGCCAATAGAGAGAAGGAGAAGCAACCGAATGCTGAAGAAGGGAAAGTGCTCAGAGTGGTCCCATCCACTTCCTTTCTGGTGGCAGGACAAAGGGCATGAGTGTCATCCAAGTCTAGGCGTCCCTGGAAACCCTTCCCGTGGCTGCACCCCCTCCGGCCATCCCTGCGAGAGGCACGGTTCACCATTCACACGGCGGCTGCAGGACTCCCGGGGAGGACTCCCGGGGAGGTCAGGAGCACAGTCCTTGCTGTGAGTGCTCAGGCGGGCGCCTCAGTGTCCCCTCTGACTGCACAAGCCCAAGTGGCAGACAGTGACCTCCCCTGTGGCGCCCATGGCTGGACACACAGAGCCCTCCCCCACGGTCACCATCCTCATTTTATCTTCTATTCCCTCTCTGAACAGGAAAGTCAAGGACGTCCAGCAACACCCCAAACATCGCCCAGCCCTGCACTTCATCGACACCTGCACACGGCAGCAAGTCCCGGCGGGCCCATGCCGAGTCAGAGCGGGCGCACAGGGCCCTCCGGCGCCACTCACCACCCCCGGGGGGCCAGTCTCGGGCTGTCTGAGCACGTCTCCAGATGAAAGTACACTTATAATTTGTCTGGCTTCTTAATTTCTCCTAAGACAAGGTGGCAGCCGCCTCTGCTCTCCCCGCCGTGCCGGCTTTTATTGTTTCTTTAGTTTTCCATCCAGCCCACGCCTCGCCTCTGCTCAGCCCCCGCCGATTCAATTGTCACTTCCCCGTCAGCCCACTGTCTGCCCGGCAGCCACTACCATGCATTTATTTTATTAGTTGGTGGCCGACCCTGAGCTTGCGATTCAGCTCGAACCTTCTCTTCCTCCACCTTTAACTTGCCGACGTCAGCTCCAGCCGGAGCGGCCGGCATCGCCCTGCAAAACCGTCTCATGGGCAGCCCCAGGCTGACGGCCTTGTTTCCACTAATCAGTTCAATCAGGTGAGGTTTGTGCTCATGTCTTCAAGGGACTCGAAGGGCAGGAGAGATAAACAGGCGCTGAGGAGGAAAATAAAGTGATAAAAGTCCCGCAGGCAGGTGTTGGACCCGAGGCAAAAGTCAAGACACTCCTAACTTGAACTTGATGATTATGTAACAGGCAGGTTACATAAAATAGGCCGACGGTCACAGTTCTGGGACCCGTGCGCGGGTGTGTGAGTATTCCTAGACTCGTATGGGACAGCTTAAGGAGAACTGGGAACTTCTTGTTTTAAGGATGCCCAACTCAAAGGAAACCCAACGTATAAAACATCTGTAGTCATACCACACAAGTTCTCTTCGTGTGAGTGCTGGCAGAGGGGGATTTGGGGGCGATGCTTGGGAAGAAAGCAGACAGGAATGGCAGATTGGAAACGGCAGTGCTTTTAGGGCTGGGACGGAACACATGGGTCATTTTGTCAAAGTCCCTAACATTTACATGGGGAAACTGAGGCCCTGGGGGGCTGAGGGACTTGCCCAAGCACTAGAGCCAGGTCTCTTGAACCTAAACCCAATTCTTTCAGCAACTCAGTCTCTGGAAGCAGGGTTTTTATTATCAGAAATAATGATATTTTTAAAATCCTGTCTCAAGTGTTTACAGGCATAAATCTCTCTCTCTCTCTCTCTCTCTCTCTCTCTCTCTCTCTCTCTCTCCATAATAAGCTTTGTTGAGATACAATTAACACACCCTAACATTCATTCTTTACAAATATAGAACTCAGCGGTTTTCCATATATTTTCACAAATTTGTGGAACCATCACCCCAATCACTTTTTAGAACATTTTATCAGCCCCTAAAGAAACCCCTTACCCATTAGCACTCACTCCCCATTCCCACCTCCCCCTTGGCAACCACCAATCTACTTTCTCCATCTGCTCATCTTGCCTGCCCAGCCCTCCTGGCATAACCAGAGACCAAGTGTCGCTGGGCCGCCTGTGCCCTCCTTAGCAGGCGCTGCACCTCCTGCCTTCAACCTGGCATTATCTCTAAATGGCAGCTCATCTTGTGAACTGTCCCTCGTGGCGTTGCCGCCTTTCTCCATGGCTGCCTTTCTGCACACTCTCTGAAAGATCCTTTTAGAGCCCTGATATGCCAACCCATCCTTCTGCAGATCTAAGAGACCCTGTTGGCAGGTGTTTGTATAAAGTATTTCTTTTAGTCGTCAGACCCCCTCGCTTCCCAATCTCAATCTTCACAACTCTGATAGGTAGGAAAATGGAAGATTATTCAAAAATAAGGAAACTGAATGTTGAAGAAATTAACCTAGCTCATTAGAGACAGGCCCTGAGCCTGGCCAGGTCTGTTGCTGTCTGTCCAGGCCTGCGAGCTTGGCACAGACCGCACGGCAACGACTCGATGAGAAAAAGGTAGGGAGCTACTGCAGGCGAACGCACAGCAAATTTTTTATGGTTTTTGTTTTTCAATAAAAAAATCAGTAGTTAAAACAGGACACCGTTACACCTGGACGTCCCAGGTGAAAGTATGTGAAGCGTCTGTGAAAAGTGGCATGGTCTGAACGTGACATCGCTGAGAAATGTAGAGTGATCGCTCTCAAAGGTCAGACGGGGGTGGGGAGCTAAACACACCTCGTCGATTCTGTGCCTCTACTAGGAATTCTGACAGAGGCCGGGTTAAAGTTTGCTTTTGTGGATCTTTTAAGCGCGCCTCTGCTAAGTAAACTGACAGTGTCAACAAGATTTCTGGTAACTGTTGCCACGGCGTGAGCACACACGTGCTTCAAACACGTTCAGCAGAGAGGGGCTTGGTGAGCACTTAGCTCTCGGTGGGAACCCTACATGGACTCCAATGAGGGATCAATACGGAGCGCCCAGAATGGAGCTCCCAGCCATGCTTGTCTGTGTGCTTAATGGTTCCCCACAGACTTTTATTAAAGTCATAGATAGTTGCCTAGCCCGGGTCTTGCTCACTTTGAAAGTAATGAAATGTCTTTCTTTAATTGGAAAATAATTTGAACTTTTAATCATTCGGCCAGGCCTTCCCCGACATGAGTCCAAATTACAATGGGACCGACTGTTCTGGTCACGATGCGGAGGTTTACGAAGCACTAACTCTGCGGGCAAGGGGCATTCAGAATGGACAGTAATGCAGATGGACGCGGGCACTGGATAACACGGCAGGAAACGGGAGCTTCGACGCATTAGGTGACGCTCTGTCCGTAAAAACCACTTGGTGGTAAACATCAAGGGGCCTGGTCTACGATTTGGAATAAGGTTGACATTAGACAGGAGAGAGCCCAGGGAACAACCTGCAGAAGCTCAGTTAACCTGCCTCCACGCACCAGTTGGGGGATAGAGCACGATCCCCATTTTGCACAGGAATCTGTGACCCGTGTCTCGACCGTTATTATGCTAGTAAGTAGCGTGCATGTCCGCACAGGGAAAACATTGAGCTCTAAGAAGAAGCCATTCCACTCGGACAAGGCTTGTCACTGCAGGACCAAGAAGCATCCTGCTCCGGACGCAGTGGCCTTGACCCATGGGAGCAAGGAGAGAGCAGAAGAGGGGCTGAGGGGAGGGCTGTGGCCTGTTTCCTAGACAGAGGCCGAGCCTGTTCTCCAATAGACTATCCTCCAGGCACGGGGTTCATAATAGCCACTTGATACTTGTCATCGAAGGGACAAAAGAGAGCTTAGATTAAACCCAGAAAAGGGAGAGTCAAAGCAAAACACTTGGGCCAGTGAGAGTTTATAAAGGTGCAGGCGTGCTGTGGAGGCTCACGGGCTTCTCTGTGGCCTGGGTGCAGGGGTCCCCTGGACCAGTGCTTCTCCAGCAGGGTGCGATCAGAGACATCTTGGATTGTCACAACGGGGTGGTGCTACTGGCATCTAGTGAGTGGAGGCCAGAGATGCTGCTCAGTACCCTGCCATGAAAAGGACAGCCCACCCCCCACCCCCGCCGCCAAAAAAAAAAGAGGATCATTCAGCCCAAAGCATGAATAGCGCCAGCATGATTCCCTGGACAGTCCACCCCTTGGGTCAATTTTCTGCTCACTAAGCAACGTGCACCTCTTGGCTGTTTTGCTTTTGTTGCTGGTGGTGCCACAATAGCCATTACTACTTATTTCTAACCACCACAGCCATGAACATGCCTAATAATAAGGGCAGCTTCCATTCATTCGAGCCCTTACTACATCCAGGAGCTGTGGTCACCACGCCATGGGCTTTCCAATATGGCCTATCATTCAATACCGCAACAAGTCCACGAGTTAGAGAGCATTCAGTCCTGATTTGCAGATGAGGACACTGAATCTCAGAAATAGGGGGCCACTTATTCGTGTGGCAGAAGCTGGGATTGGAATCCACACGCTGACCCCAAAGTCTGTATTCTTCACCTTTGCACTTGGCCGTCCTATCAAATCATTCAATGTTTCTTCTTGGGCCCAGCAGTTCACATGTGTGTTCCTCACTACCTCCCTGGATGACTGTCCGACAAATGAGGAAACGGGGGCTCAGAAAGGTCAGGCTTGCCTGAGGTCATTAGTGGAGCTGGGATTCTGTACTAGATCTGTCTTTCCACCCGATCATGGCAGCTACAAGGAATGGGGCTCCCTAGATGGAAGAGTTGAGGTCTGTCTCCCCGGAAAGGTAGTATTTTTGTTGTAAATTAAGAAATTGGCACCTTGGTTGATACAACAGGGCCTTCTGAGTTTGGTGAGTTCCACAGTAGAGTCCTAACAGAATTAAATGTCTAGACCTTCGAGGCTGCAAATCAGGCCCTGAGCCCCTGCAACACAACACTCCAAGGTGACCCCCAGGCCTTCCTGTCAGACCCATGACAAAGTGCAACCATTAACAGAGCAAAATGTCACACAAACAATGGCAGAAAAACACCACGATTACCGCCTTATAAATATGAGTGTGGGTAAGTGCGACATCTTTGCAGATAGCAAATGCATAGGCAAACTTCCACCCGCAGACCAAGGCTCCCGTGAAAAATGCCCCGTGATACCTTCAGGCGGCAGCACCTAGAACAGGCGTCGACAGCTATCACCCCTTCATGCCTGCACTGACAGGTCAGACTCAGAAGTGTTCCATCAAATGAAGATGAAGGTCTGGATATTGCTGAGACACGGACGCCCTTGGAGCGGGCCTTTCATCAGTTCTGCCAGCTCAACTTCCCGCTGGCCCTGTTCGAACTCCATCCCCAAGCAGCCAGCACTGGCCCCACGTTAGCAAAAGAAGCGGAAAGCTAATTGGTTTTTAAGCTGCTGATTCTCCGCATTCATCACTAAGACACCACGGCCAGCTCCTGCAGGCACGAGGACCTTTCATGCCAAGAGAAAGATCCAGCCGTCTTTTGTCTCCGTTTATTTGACGACGGCTGGTAATTGGAAAATTACCTCTAAATTCATCTTTCAAAAACAACTGAAGCCCAGTCTAATTACCAAAGAGTGCTTAGTCTATAACTTCCTGACAGATTGCTGGAAAGAGGCCAGAGGAAATTCTGAGGAAGAAGGCAGGCAAGCGGTGCTGAAAGGCGCGCGGGCACACGTGAACTCCAGGGCCTCCACCTCGACTCCGGAAAACGCCATGCGCTGGGCAGTCGGTGTGCAAGGGCCAGGTGCTTGCGCAGCGATAAAGGCTGAGGAGACGGAGCGTGGTGAGTTAGGTCTGCTGTGTGGGCTGTTGTCAAGGTCAAGAGCAGCTGTGGTGCCCTCACTCCAGTTCACGGCAGAAAACACGACGTGAAAGCACACTGACATTTGGACTCTCCGAGTTCATTTAGCGCATAAGTGCCAGGCAACGTGCACGGCTCTGCGGACGAGGACAAGAAGACAGCCCTGCTCCCCAGGAGCTCCACCCTGAGAGGAGCTAACAATAGACAGGCAAACACGTAAACCCAGGTTCAGAGAAGGGACAGGGAAGCCGGGGCTGACAGGAGCCACGTGCTGGAGAGGGGAGTATTTCAGATGGCAGCTAATTGGAGAAAACACGGTTACATTGGAGGGAGGATACCCCCAACATGGATGTGTTTGGCATTTATGAGGAAGGACGATGCCCAGGGCATGGCGGGGGGAGGGGGTGGAAGGGAGCGGGGGGAGGTGGTGTCAGGTCAGAAAAGCTGCTGGCAAGAGCTGGCTCGGATTAGCATGGCAGACCAGGGTGAAAAGGATGAGCCAGTATGTTGGCCTCCTTCTAGACCACATTTTCAAGGTCAACACACCGAAGACCAATGTCCTCGTGCGTCGGCCGGGCCGTTTAAAACAATAACGACATTAGAGCTTCCAAATAAACACTCCCTGAGCAGTCACCTGATAAGAAAAGTGTTTCGGCTGCAGTAATGTCCGTGTCATTCAAGGGTGAGAGAGGAGGCTCAGCTGGGTTATGTGCGACCTTTAGAGCCATAAGAAAGCGGTCCTTCCTCAGAGCTCCCACCGCAGGCCGCCGGCTCCCACAGCCAAGGTGCGTTTGGGGGTGGTGAGAAAAATTTGCTCTGGGAGCACAGGGGGCACGTTCTGAGCACATTTGAAATGGTTTATAATCTAAGTTCTATCTATGGACCCTCAAGGAGCTGAAGTAACCCCTCCAAAGTCAGCATGTTAGGTCCAGCATCACCAGCTTTCCATCCCAAGTTGGAAAAGATCACACTTTCTTTGGCTAGCCCGGTTAAAGAAACTGTCGTGCCATTGGGGGCTCTGGCAGGAGCCCCTGGGTGCCCCCATGCCCACCCTGATGTCAGACTGACTCCCACCCTCCTGTCTCCCTCCCATAATGTCCCTGAAAGATCACAGACGGTAGGCACTGAGGCTGCGCATGAAGCCACCCATGTGGGGTGACCGCTGACCTCGACAGGAACAGGAAAGGGGCAGCTTCGGCAGAAAGCAGGACATCCCGAACTGCCCTCAGCACTGGACAATAGCAAGCATCACCCCCTTAGGTTTTAGGAGTAAAATCATCAACTTCTAAATAGCACCGAATTCGGTATTATCTAGCCATGCCATCAAATTCAGCCCTTTTTCTAACGCTAACCCTACTTGAGAAATATAAAGCTGTAAAATAAGACCTGATCTATTCTCTGCCAGGATATTTAGGGATGTCTCTTTTTTTTTTTTTTTTTTTTTTTTTTTTTTTTTGGAGGATTTAATTTTAGAACTAGCAAAAAAATTCTGAAAAGTGAATTTCATAAGACCTCCAAAATCCCAATGACATTAAATAACTTTATTATAACTAGTAACAACTGTTGCATAACTGAGAGTAATCATAAAATAGCTAGCATTTATTTTCCAGCCACTATATCCCAAGCACTGTGTGATTTTTAAGCAATTGCAGTGGATTATTTCATTTCTTCTTCACAATAATAAAATTAGGAAGTACTATGATTAGACCCACATTACAGATGGAAAAATGGAGACTCAGAGAGGGTGAGTAACCCATGGAAAGCCACACAGCTGGGAAGCTGGGCACCACTCTTACACCATGGCATGCTGCCTCCTTGGGCTGCATAGCAGCTAGGAGCTTGGAATACAGAGACAGATGGAGCACAGTCCATAGACCCGCAGAATTTATTTCAGATTTTTGATCCTCCAAGATTTTTTTTCCCAACAACAAAAATGTAGATCAGCTTTTCTATTGCACACACTACCTGTACTGTTGAAAGGAATAAAGCAGAGTCCTTTGCATTGTCCCCTGCAGCACCCCAGCCCCCAAATTAACTACCAGTAACAGGTTGGAGTACACAATTTCAGGTTTTTTACCCCAAGATGCTTGTTTTCAGACTCCATTTAATCAAGCTAAATGCAACAAACTTTTATTACATATTTATCTATTTATTTGCCCAATGCTTCTTCATAGATAAACAGGACAAGGTAGAGGTTATAATGATAAAGTTCCAGAGAGTTCTGGGACACTTGGTACACTTTACCTGAGAGTCCAATGCCCATGCTGGCACCCTGCCTCTTCTTATGACCATTCCTACTGATTTGAAGAACTCTCCTGTGCATGTGTCCCCAGCCTCCCGCCCCTGTGGCCAAGTCCATGAGCAATGCTGAACCACCTGTTAGGTAAAGGTACATGCTCTCTGTGTTCATACCAAAGTCCAAAGTGTAACGATCCAACAGCCTTTGCCAGAGGCTAACTGGCACGTGGAAAACAGACACTCCTTTCCAACCTATTGGTTGAAATCAGAGTGATAACAAGATCATTTTAGGCAAAAGAACCAGCCTGTTGATGTACTTTTCGGGTACGAATTATCTCTGTGGCACTTAGAGGAGCCAAACTTATCACATAAGGCTGGATTAGGTAATGGTGGACGTACCAGCTGCTACACAGGCTTCGGAGTAATATCAATAAACGCAGAGCCAACCAACCACGCAGGAGAAGCCCTTGGCGTCTACTCTCCAACTGTAATAGTCAACAAAGTAGGAAACCTCTTTCGGTTCTTTTTCCTTAGAATTGAGCTGAGGTAGTGACACACAGGGCAGAGCTCACACATCTTGGGTAGTCCAGGGCGACCTCCTCGCCTACTGTGGGTTAACTTCTTACTTTAAAGCAGGCCCAAGTCCATCTTGGGAGATCACACACCCATGTCAAAGCTGGAAACTCTAGGTGCCGGATTACCATTCAGGAAGGCCGTCTGAGCACCCCAATGAAGAGACCTGCGTTCATTATAAACACCCACTGTGTGCATGAACAACTGCTGGATAAAGTGAAAGGGCCAGAGAGGTCTCTTAACAGGAAGAGGACAGAGGTGTCATTCAGTGGTTCAGGTAAACATCACTGCGGAGCAACAAAAGAAAACCGTGACGTTGGTTTCTGGAAGATTCTGGGATGTGAAAACCAAGCTCTCCCTCCCCGTGCGCAGGGAGGCAGGAAAGAAAGGGGGTCAGGGCAAGACCCCCCCCCACACACACACACCCAGCTGCTCCTCAGAGCAGGGCCGGCCCTCCCTCCCAGGCCTTTGAACATTCTTGTCATAGTCTATTCCTCCAGGCGTCAATAAACAAATAGAAACCATAATAAGTAGCAAACTACACAGTGTTTAATATAGGGATGCTCTGAATCACGTTCCCATCATCTGAGCGAGTTTCTTCTCTCTTCCTTTCACTATGAAGAGATTATATACTGCCCCCTCCTGGTGCTGTCCCCACCTCCACCTTCAGAAAGAGGGTCCCCAGCAGCTCCGAGGTGAGGCACCCTTCAGCGGTGGGCTTCCCAGGAGGTCCGAGGTGGCCGCCCCTCAGAGACTCCCAGGATGTCTAATAAGAGCAAAGAAAACAAATTTAATTTTCGGTGCAACTTGAGGATAGGAGCGAAGTTTATCTTCGCAGCTTTGCAGGGAAGAAAAACTGCTGGTTTGTCTTCCCTGCCATTCCTAGTACCTCATCCCTGGCACCCCCTCTCCCCTTCAAGACCCTCTCCTCCCGCCTGCTCTTCCTCTCTCCTCTCTCCTCTCTCCTCTCTCCTCTCCTCTCTCCCCTCTCCTCTCTAAGACCCTATGTTTTCCCCTCCAGGGCTACCCCACTCTTCCTTCCATGCCCCTCCTTCCACTGGCCTTATACCTGCTTTAAAAAATGCGCTTTAAATTGGTAGCTGAAATTTCTAAATACACATTTATTATATAAGTAGTGGTCAAACTTTCCAGCTGCCTGAGCATTAGAGCGAGAAGGCACTAAATAAGTGGTGATTGTTCGGGCAGAGAAACTCATTTAAATGATTTAAAAGGAGTTATCACAATGCACTATTTTCCCTTACCCTCTACTATTTACCTCCGTATAGTATGCATAGGCTGTAATGGAAACCCAGACCGTGTCGAAGCCAGCCAGCCGAGCCGCTAGCTAACAAAGGCAGGACTGCTGGCACGCGCGCTCCTTTTGAAAGGGAATGTGGTTCCATCCTTCGTGCCATCGAAAATGAAAAAATATAGACTTGAGTGCATCCTATGCACAAGAACGTGACACAACACTGAAGAGCCACTGGAAGGGGCCGTGGAGGCCGCCCTGTCACAGACAGGACAGCTCTGGCCTCTGCGTGGGACTGCGGTGCTCCCCGGGCTCACGCCTGCACCTGTAGCTCCGGGGCGACCGGGAGCATTGACCCTCGCAGAGCAGGCGCGGAGGGGACACTCCCCGCGAGCAGCCCCTGTAGTGCCGGCTCTCACCACGTGTGGCCCCTCCAGCTGGGTGGCCCCGACTCTAGTCTCTCTCGCATCTCCTTCAGGCCACTTCCCCTCGCCTCCCACTGGAGGAGGCGTTCTGGGGAGAACCTGATGACGTCTGAAGACCCGGGAACGGCTCCCAGCAGCATGGGCCCCTTGCCCTCCCGCACTGGCCCTCTCCACTCCCGTCTCCCCACCCTCTTCTGCCGGACATCCCCACCCACTTTCCTCCTTCCCCGTACCCCTCCACAGCTCACCCTGCCCACCCCAACGCCTCTTATTCCGCTGACTTACAGCCCCATGTCTTGGACCCCCTCCTACCTCACCTCCTCCTCCCCCCTACCCCCCCCACGGATCTCCTGCTCAGGTCTCTGGAGCCTCCTACAGGTTCCCTCCTCCCGCTGCCGGTCCATCCACCCGCCGCCTATTTCCAACTCCTATTGGTGCTCCCTCCCCGTCACTCCCCCATTTTGTCACTGGGAGCGCCCCCTATAATTCCCCCTCCACTTCCGTCCTCCCCTCCCCCCCAGCTCTCTCAGCGCCCCCTATAATGCCCCCTCCACTTCCGTCCTCCCCTCCCCCCCAGCTCTCTCAGCGCCCCCTGAAGGTCCCCCTCCACTTCCGTCCGCCCCTCCCCCCCAGCTCTCTCAGCGCCCCCTGAAGGTCCCCCTCCACTTCCGTCCGCCCCCCTCCCCCCCAGCTCTCTCAGCGCCCCCTGAAGGTCCCCCTCCACTTCCGTCCGCCCCCCTCCCCCCAGCTCTCTCAGCGCCCCCTGCAGGTCCCCTCCACTTCCGTCCTCCCCTCCCCCCCCAGCTCTCTCAGCGCCCCCTGCAGGTCCCCTCCACTTCCGTCCTCCCCTCCCCCCCCAGCTCTCTCAGCGCCCCCTGCAGGTCCCCCTCCACTTCCGACCTCCCCCTCCCCCCTAGGTCTCAGGTCCCCCTCCACCTGCCCTCCTCATCCCGCCCCCCCAGGTCTTTCGGGCTCTTGCTGGCACCCTCTAGTTCTCCTCCTTCATCACCCCCACCTCCAGGTCTCAGGTCCCGCCCTCCACCACCCTCCTCAGCAGTCGCCCCGCCCCCTGACCCCGCCCCTTGCATCCAGCACCCCACCCCCAGCCCCTGCTTTTCTGCCCTGCGCCTGCGCACACAGCAGCCCTCTATCCTAGATCCCCCTTGATCCTGGAGCCTAAGCCGCCACCTGGGCTGGCAGCGCCTGCAGCCCTCAGTCCAGGCGAACCGGCGGGGAGGGCGGGCCAGCACCAAGGCCACGCCTCCGGGGCGGGGGACACACCCAGGGGCCAGGCGTGGCCCTGCAAAGCACGTGCTGCTCTGCTGGCTGGCAGGTGGGTGAGGCGGTGGGAAGGCGGCAGGCGGGCTGGGCGGTGTGGAGGGGCCGGGCCGGGGAGGGGCCGGGAGTGGGGGTGCGCATGCTCCGTCTGCTAAGTGGGTGTGGGCTCAAGACTCCAGGCCCAAGGCCCGGGTGGCTGAAATGGTGCTCAGTCTGGAACTGTGCAATGGTGGAAAGCTTGCTCAGGCCACCTTGCTTGTCCTAGGTCGTGCATTCGCTGAAAACCTGCTCAAGCCCAAATCTGTCGGTTCTAGAATGTTCTGAGCAAATGCCTGCTTTAGCCTATCCTGCTGAGCCTCAGCCCCTCCTAGGCCTCCACTGAGCCAGCTTAGTCCTGATTCCTGAGGCTAAAGCCTCTGCGGTCAGCCCCAAAGCCTGCTGGGCCAGACCTCAGTGTGCCCCACCGACCGCTTGCTTCTTTCTCAAACAGGCCGAGTCAAAATGGCAAGGACGGAGGTCTCGGGCCCTTCCAGGCAATTCACCAAAATCAAAGAGCTAGAATTGGTACCGGAAAAGGCCCAGGAGGAGGAGCAGGAGGGTGGCGTGCGCAGAGCGAAGGAGCCCCCAAACCCGAGGGGAGTGGAGGCCAAGTGCACCTATGGGGCTCTCCTGACCCCTATCTCCGAGGGAGAGCAGGAGCTGGTGCCCGCCGCCATGGAGGACGACGGGAGGCACATCCTGACCCTCCAGGCGGTGTACCCCACCTTCGAAGACGGGGAGCTGCAGGAGGTCGGCTGTCAGATGCCACAGCACCAAGAAGGGGGGCCGGGGATGATGCCGCAGGCGGGCAGCGCGTTGCCCTCGCTGCTGTGGGTGCGAGAGGGGGCCCGGCAGAGCCTGCACCAGTGCGTGACCATCAGCATCCAGGACGAGCTGTACTCGCTGCGGGCGGTGGAGCCCATGCAGCTCCAGGTCCTGCAGGACAGCGTGGCCCTGGCCCCTGAGGACAGTCCGTGTGCGGAGAGCCCGCCCGAAAGCGCTGGGCTGACTAAGGTACGGCTGGTTCTAAAAAAAGGACCCCTCACGTGGAGATTTACAAAACAAACTGTTTTTTAGGTTGCCTTTTGTGCCGTATTATGTATGGACAAATGAAACACACTAAAATAATTCCCAGAAAAATCCTGGAGAGCACGTGCTCTTTTTAAGAGTTTAAAGAGTTCCACCAATTAGAATACTATCAGGTGACACTGTGCGGTCTTTTTTAAAATAGTGTTGTTTTGCCCTGACCGGTTTGGCTCAGTGGATAGAGCCTCGGCCTGCGGACTGAAGGGTCCCAGGTTCGATTCCGGTCAAGGGCATGTACCTTGGTTGCAGGCACATCCCCAGTAGGGAGTGTGCAGGAGGCAGCTGATCGATGTTTCTCTCTCATCGATGTTTCTAACTCTCTATCCCTCTCCCTTCCTCTCTGTAAAAAATCAATAAAATATATTTAAAAAAATAAAATAGTGTTGTTTTACCACCAAAACTCCTTGATGCTTAATAATTACGCTTAAGCATGCTGGTTGCCATGGACAACCTTATGTGCTACTTTAGTTTTCTTTTTCGTTAAGTATTCCTTGGTGTCATCAAGGCAAAGCGTTGAGTCAGGTTGTGATTTACGTGTCGTGTTTGTCTGAACGCTCGTTTTTATTTATTAGCTTGAGGAGAGTCCGGAGGAGGACCTGCTGCCCGCTGACGGAGGCGTCCAGCAAGCGCAAGACCAGCTCTTTCTTCTGGAAGCAAGGCGGGGACAGGAAGTTGTTCTGGCAATTTCAAACTTAAACGCGCAAGAAACAGAAGATCGTCTTGCTTCTAGTCAGCCACCTGTTGAAACAGCCAACTCTCCAAAAACTCAACAGAAGACCAAGGGTAGGCGGGTTCATGGTGTGACAGACCCTGCATAAAACTGGCTGCTGTTGAAGTTTTAAGTGGTTGACTTCTAGTTGCTCTCAGAAAGTCAGGAAGTGGGAGAAATGTTAAACTGATGTTGTATACTGTGCATCAAAGCCAAGCGTTTTGCATTTTGCACACAAATGTTTTAAAAGCGTAGAAAATGCTCCTGCAAAGTGCTGTGCATGTACATAGAATGTTGGGCTTTGATCCACTCCCCAGTGTGCAGCCGCTCCCCGTCCAGGAGGCGTGATATGGAGAAGGCAGCAGAGGTGCCTCTGGGGGAGAGGAAGGTGAGGTGAGGCCAGGAAGGGACTAGGAAACCACTCAGTGGGGACCACCCGTCCAGGCAGCAGGAAGTGGCCTGTGGGTGTGGCTTCATAATGAGGCTGGATGGTGCTCAAAGAGGGAGATCAGGCGAGATTAGGAAAGACCTTGAAGTTATGTTAAAACTGAGGTTGAGCCCTGGTGTGGTTCAGTGGTTAGAACGCCTGCCTGTGCACTGAAGGTCTCTGGTTCGATTCCCGGTCAAGAGCACATGTACCTTGGTTGAAGATTTGATCCCCAGACCCGGTTGGGAGACAACCAATCAAAGTGTTTCTCTCACGTCGATGTCTCTCTCCCTCCCTCTCTCTCTCTCTCTCTCTCTCTCTCTCTCTCTCTCTCTTCCCCTCCTCCTTCCCTTTCTCTCTAAAAATCAATGGAAAAAAAATATCCTTGGGTGAGGATTAACAACAAATTAAAAAACTGAGCTTGAATCTTGGCAGCCCACAGGATGAATTTGACCTTCGAAATTATTTGTTTGGCTTTTTAAAAAAATAATTTCTTGTTTAAATTAAGAGTTCACCCTCCAAATCTCAAATAAATTTTAGCTCATTTTTTTAAAGTCCTATTTGGCAACACTTGGCTCTGTTTCCTTCCTCCTGCAGCAGGTGGCTGGGCTGGGAAGTGACTTGGTTTAGGAAGTCACACTGCCACCACGGCCGGCGGTCCAGGTCACTCACTTAGCAGTACCGCCGCTGGCTCCCGTCGGCGGTTGAATTTGCAACCCTCGCTATATAGTAGTTTCTCATGTATTTCAAACAAGAGATTGTGCCCCCAAAACCCCAATTCCCAGCTCATTTCGGGTTTTTAACGTATTCACAAGTGTGCACACTCACGGCCACTGTCTAATCCCAGCGTCCCTTCATCGCCCCCAAGAGAAACTGGAACACGAAGAGGTTCTTACAGAAGCACCAACTGTCTCCTTCCCGCAGGCAGAGAGCTGGCCTTCCACTGCGACCTGTGCATGTTCACCACGGCCAGGGCGGCGAGCTTAAACCGTCACGCGAAAACCCACACCAACGAGAAGCCGCACGAGTGTCACCTGTGCCTGAAAGCCTTCCGCACGGTCACCCTCCTGCGGAACCACATCAACACCCACACAGGTGACCGCCGGGCAGGACGCGGCCCTGAGCGACGCGTGTGAAGGCGTCAAGGATGCGAATGCAACCTGTTCTATGTGAAGATAACGTGTTGCTTTAGACTTTCGTTTTGTCTTGTTTTCTGCCATTTCAGTTAACAACACTGACGTTACAAAGGTTTTTCTCACCTCTGCCTGGCCTGTGTAAGGTTGGGAGAGCAAGCCTCTTCGTCACATGTAATGCATGTTGAGGCTGAGTGTCATTCAGGCGTTATACATTTCTAAGGAAACTTGTGGTGAAATCTTGCTGAACAGGATAAACTGTGTGATTTTACAGGAACCAGGCCGCACAAGTGTGGTGACTGTGACATGGCATTTGTCACCAGCGGAGAGCTCATCCGGCACAGACGTTACAGACACACTCACGAGAAGCCGTTTAAGTGTTCCACGTGCAAGTATGCGAGCGTAGAAGTAAGTTCACACGTGTGCTTAAAGCTTCGTGGCGTCTTATTAAGAAGTTGCTGTAAATTATGTTACATTAAACTAACAGCAGAATCCCTTACAAAAGAGGTTTTATTAAAGATATTATTCATACACAGTCTATGCAGGAAATAATAGTCATTCAATTTTCTAAATTGAAAATAGAAAATTGGATTTCTTTTTGCTTTGATTACCTGTTAGCAAAAGCAATATATAAAAGTGTACAAATTACAAATAGAACTGCGTGAGGTGCTTGGGAAATAAATCTCAAATTATGCTCAAAGCTCTCCCTCGTATGTTAGGGAGCGCTCAGGTCCACAGACGCAAATGTATCCGCTCCACACAGACCCCAGATCCAGGCTGCAGGGTGGCTGACGCTTTTGCCTCAGTGGCTCTTGGTCAGATACAAAGAGACTTGCTTGAAGGTTTAAACATACCATCCCCTGATACTACAGAGGAACCGAGTGTTTCAAACTTCAGACATGTGTCCCGGCCATACCAACCAGATCCTTTCATTTAGACCTTCTAGCAGGCTCAGCCGCTCGCTGGATGAGACGAACGAATGTGACCATTGCTTTCGCTGTCTATTCTACGAGGAATTTTTAAGGACTCCACTGTCTGTCGGGACGCCTGTGGGACCTGGTTTTGAGCCCAGTTGGGACAGGATACTGCACTCCGGAAGGGAACTAAGTTAAAGGGCACGACTAACGTTGAAAGAGGGGAATGATGCAACCTCGTTTCACACACGAGGGAATTTCACGGACAGGGTCAGACTCTGATTCCAAGAATTTTTTTCTGCTCTTACTATTTTTGAAAGTTCTTTCTCATCCGAGTTAAAGGTTGCAACTTTAGTTTGAAAACACAAAAATGAAAGTTTCAAAGAACAAGGCCACCTGAGACGCTCAAGCCTGGAGTGGACTTCGGTTGGTGTCCTGAGGGCTGAGCGCAAACATGGAGGTGCACTGAGACCCTCATCCGGAGTCCGCCGTCTGCACACAGCCTGTGGACTGGCCGGCCTGGCTCTCGTGACCCCGTTTTATGAAGTTTCTAAGTCTTGCCATACTGGTCTGCTTTAAGCGGGGCGTCCTAAGCTCCCCGCACCCCCACGCCATTTCTCACACAGACGCCGGCAGGAATGCATCACGCTGGGGTGCCCAAGACATCCTGTGAAAGCTCTGAGCGCCCCCTCCCACACCCTCCCCTGCAAAGCCATCCGGAGGAGCTTAACACATAGCTGCCTTTGATCATCACAGCCCTTCATCAAATCTTTCATGCTATCATCTTAAAAATTCTTTTTGTTTCACTTTCTGATATACTTGAAGACATCTACTTTTCATCTGGAAAAAAAAAATCTAATGCTTTTGGTTTACATCTAAGTCTTCATTTGTTCTTGAATGTTCTTCGGGCTTATGTGTGCGTGTCACTTATTGGGGAATGAGACCCAGAGACCATAGGCAGGGCATATGGGCTCTCTGACTTCCGTCACCCCTGCCCTGGTTCTGGGGGGTAATAGAACCATCAGGCAAAAGTGATCAAATGGGAGGTAATGGGCGGTTTGCCTTCTAACTGGTTGCCTGGGGTGCGTAATTAATCAAATTAGAATGTACGTTCTTCCACTTAAAAGTGACTCATTGTAAAGAAACTCCGGCACATGGCACCATCTCTGATGGCCACGTGGGTCCCACAGAACCTGAGAAGGGCCTCAGACAGGTGTCCGCCTCTCAGAGAGCGAATGTTTCAAAATCCTCCTGTTACTTACGCAAACGAAAGCGCCTTGCTCTGTGCTTCTGCGTCGCGGCCTAAACTTTGCCGCCCGAGTGTAAGCGGCCTTGGAAATGGAAATCAGTCCCGGGCGGCACCGAGTGGCCAGCTTGCCGTGTTCCCTGTGGACCGTGAAGTTGAATCTGAGAGTCTCTGGAAACCACTGCTGGTTGCTCCCGAAGGATCTTAAACGCACGTCAAATGAAAAGCAGTCGTTGGCAACAGAAGATAAAAAGCAATGACCTCTTCGTGTTTCTCAGGGTGCCAAGTATGGTCTGAGGTTAAAATGTCAGTCTCTCTCTATAATGCTGATAGATTGGATCTAAAATTCTCTGGTTTCTCTTGCAAACAAGTACCTTCCATGTGTTTACTAGGCGAGTAAGTTGAAGCGCCACATCCGGTCACACACGGGGGAGCGTCCCTATCAGTGCCACCTCTGCAGCTACGCCAGCAAGGACACCCACAAGCTGAAACGGCACATGAGGACACACTCAGGTAAGCGTGGCTCACGCTGGAGGCCACGTCTCAGTTCAGGAGTGAGCTGGTAAGACTTACTCTTCAGGTTCGAGCGTCAGGGTGAGTGTCTCCGCGCCTTCTCGGCCTGGGGACTCGCTCTGTGCCTTTGCGTTTATGTGGCATCCAGGAGCCCACGTAAGCCCTGTGCTGTCACGCCGCTGTGACAAGGAAGACACCGTCAAGCATTTGCTGCCATTGGTTGTTCAGGACTTAAAAGTCAGCTCCTTAACGTATCCTCAACCTGGAAGCACGTAAAACAGAGCGCTGGTCCCAGCGTGCACGTACTTTATATTTCGTTGTAGAAGCAATGTGTTCATATGTGCTTCTCAGCTCCTTACACTGAGGATGGGAGCGAGATGGCGGTCTGGACTCGACTTGGGAATTTTGTACTAATTGGGGGTGGACATAGGAGGAAGGGGTTGAAGAAGGGGCCCAGGGAACAAAAGACAAGCTTTCAGCCCCAGTGTCCTTTGGGGAGGATGAGGCGTGCGGGGTGAGGCCCCGCTGCCGAGGGTCGTCTTTGTCGTCACCCTGCAGGCGAGAAGCCCTACGAGTGCCACGTGTGCCACGCGCGCTTCACCCAGAGCGGCACCATGAAAATACACATCGTGCAGAAGCACAGCGAGAACGCCCCCAAGTACCAGTGTCCGCACTGCGCCGCGCTCATCGCCAGGAAGAGCGACCTGCGTGAGTGTTGGCGTTGCTGAACTTCCTTCTGCCGGGGAACCTGTGGAGCCCTGGGCCTGATTCCAGGGAGGCAGCTGGGCTGCAGGAACTAGTCTGGGAACTTGTATTTTTTCCACAAGTCCTGTGGTGCCCTCTGGTGGCTGGTTTGCATTAGTGCAGCTTCGTGGTATTTTGGTTGTGAGAAGGAAAGGATGCTCCTGGCATCTAGTGGGCAGAGGCCAGGGATGCTGCTAAAGGGCCTGCACCCTCCATGTGCTAAGAGTGCTGCGTGAGGAACCCTGGCTTAGAGCAGCCTCACAGGAAATAACACCCCCAAATATAATGTCCTGTAACGGTTTTAGGGGTCCATATCCGCAACCTGCACACTTACAAAGCCGCAGGGATGGAGTGCCACTACTGTCCTGCTGTCTTCCACGACCGCTATGGCCTCCTTCAGCACCAGAAAACTCATAGGAACGAGAAGAAGTTCAAGTGTGAGCACTGCAGCTACACCTGCAAGCAGGTACTGAGTTTCAGTCGGTTTGGGGACGCGGTGGGAGGCCGTGGACTATGGAAGAATGGAGGGCTGGAGTGGGGTTTTCTATCACTTTGAAAATGCTGAAAAAAGTCATGCTTTTATAAAAAGGCTAATGAAAATAACCAGAAGGCAGCTATGAGCCAATAAATTAAAGCAACAGTTCCTAAGTATGGTTCATAGGCCCCTAGAGGTCCTCGAAACCAATCAGGGCCATGAGATCAAACTTGTTATTGTTACCTAGAGGCCCGGTGCATGAAAATTCATGCCCTGGAGGGGGGGTCCCTCAGCCCAGCCTGCCCCCTCTCACCGTCCGGGAGCCTCAGGGGCAGGAGGCGACCCAGTGATCAGGGGAAGGCAATGCCCCATCACACCTCTGCTGCTGCCACCGCCAGCAGCGCAAGCCTCGGGCGGCCCTGGTTACCTGAGCCTCGGGCGGCCCTGGTTACCTGAGCCTCAGCCAGCCCTGGGCGGCTGGGGGACTGGGGGCTTCGGAGGCAGACAGGTGGAGCAGCCAGGTCTGCCTGGGGGTGGGCCCAGCCTTGCCATGTGCCTGCCACCCCGGCAGGGCTGAGGGGACTGGGCACCGCCATCTTATGGCTGTGGGTGCTGCCATCTTTGAGGGCATGGCAATAAATTAGCATATCCCCTCCTTATTGGCTGTGGGTGCCGCCATCTTTGCGATGGTGTGAGGGTCAATTAGCATATCCCCTCCTTATTGGCTGTGGGTGCCGCCATCTTTGTGATGGTATGAGGGTCAATTAGCATATTCCCTCTTTCTTAGATAGGATTGTCCTGGCCAGGTGGGTCGGATGGTTGGAGTGTCGTCCCCTACACCACAAAGGCTGTGGGTTTGATTCCTGGTCAAAGTGCATATGGGAAGCAACCGATCGATGTTTCTCTCTCTTTCCTTCTCCCTCTCCCTCTCCCTCTCCCTCTCCCTCTCCCTTCCCTTCTCTCTCTCCTTCTCTCTCTTCCTCTCCATTCCTCTCTCTCTAAAAATCAATAAAAACATATCCTTGGCTAAGGATTTTTAAAAATATTGTCCTTAAATAATGAATTAATGCCAATATGCCCTTTGCTGTGTGGCATTGGCCCTGGTTGTGCAGGAGCCGTGGAGGTGCCTTAGTACAAAGCAAAGCAGTGCCCGTCACCCTGTGCCCTTCACCTTCGTGCACGGGAAGCAGAAATAAAGGGCCGTGTTACTCACTAATGTCCTTGGGGAAGCAGCAGAGCTAGGAACTGTATTCTGTCTGCACCCTGACTGCTCAGGTGGCGAGCTGGGGGTCGGGAGGAAGCACCTCCCCGTCTGAGGCAGGACAGCGTCTGGGGGACAGCGTCTGGGGGACAGTGCCTGTGGGGACAGCGTCTGGGGGACAGTGCCTGTGGGGACAGCATCTGGGGGACAGTGCCTGTGGGGACAGCGTCTGGGGGACAGTGTCTGGGGGACAGTGCCTGTGGGGACAGCATCTGGGGGACAGTGTCTGGGGGACAGAGTCTGGGGGACAGTGCCTGTGGGGACAGCATCTGGGGGACAGCGTCTGGGGGACAGTGCCTGTGGGAACAGTGCCTGTGGGGACAGTGCCTGTGGGGACAGCATCTGGGGGACAGTGCCTGTGGGGACAGTGCCTGTGGGGACAGCGTCTGGGGGACAGTGCCTGTGGGGACAGTGCCTGTGGGGACAGCGTCTGGGGGACAGTGCCTGTGGGGACAGTGCCTGTGGGGACAGCGGCTGGGGGACAGTGCCTGTGGGGACAGTGCCTGTAGGGACAGTGCCTGTGGGGACAGCGTCTGGGGGACAGTGCCTGTGGGGACAGTGCCTGTGGGGACAGTGCCTGTGGGGACAGCGTCTGGGGGACAGTGCCTGTGGGGACAGTGCCTGTGGGGACAGCGTCTGGGGGACAGTGCCTGTGGGGACAGCGTCTGGGGGACAGCGTCTGGGGGACAGTGCCTGTGGGGACAGTGCCTGTGGGGCTGCTGGAGGTGCCAGCTCAACCGGCCACTTTCCAGGATCTGCGAGCGCAAGCGACAAACTCTGCTTACTCAGTTCCTGGGTATTTAACAACACCAATACCTTCTCCTGGAAGGTAAAGGAAACAGGCACATCACTTCAGAGAAATATCGTGGCCAAGGATGCATCAGCTTTTAAGAGGGAATTCGAATTAGAATTTTGGGAAACTTATATCCAAAGATGGGAGTGACTTTAAGAAAGCAGTTTTGTATATGGTATAATGAAATGTGTTGGCATTCAGAAGCTCTTCGTAACTCAGACTGATTTTTTTCCGAACAACCAATCTATTATTTTACAAAATGAGGGCTGGGTAAAGAATCCATTCAAAGTATAAGACAGAGCAACGGCTTTTCATGTCTCAGAGTACAAAAGTTCATTGGGTGGTTTCAGATTCCACATTCTAGCCAGTTTTTAAGAAATACCACTTTTTGAGTTTTGGTGTAATATCAAAAAGAGGATGTCTACAATCATTTGAAAAGGCCGTTAAAATTCTGTCCCTTTCCCAGCTACCTATCTGTGAGAGTAGATTTCCTTCATCTACTAGCATCTCCACCACAACACACCTCAGCTGACTGAAGGCAGAAGCAGAGAGAGAACCATGCTGTCTTCGTTTAAATTTGAATTTCAGATAAACAAGTACTTTTGTATATATGCATGTCCCAAAAGGTAACTGGCAACCCTGTCTGCTAAGCCAGATACTCATTTTCGTTTTGAAAAAAATAATATGTGTTTATAGAAATAGGTTAACATGTCGTCGGTTTATTGTCCTTTTTAAAAGAATCTATAACTATTTTAATTTCTCAGTTTTGATGTCTAATAGAGTCAGTGTTAATAATTTTTTGAGTATTAATAATGTTTAAGAATAAAAGGGGTCCTAAGACCAAGAGTGTGAGAACGGCCCTGGCCAGGGTGGCGCAGTTGGTTGGAGCATCGTCCTGTACGCCGGAAGGGTTCGAGTCCCAGTCAGGGCACACGCCCAGGTGACAGGTTCAGTCCCTGTTCGGGGCGCATGTGGGAGATGACCTGTCCATGCTTCCTCTCACATTGATGTTTCTCTCCCTCTCCCTTCCTCTCTTTCTAAAAAATCAATGAAAAGCCTATCCTTGAGTGAGGATGTTTTTCAAAGGCATGTGCCACTTGGATCTTTCCTGGTTAGGAAAGGTCGAAGGCAGTACTTACTGTGTTTCAAAGTAGGAGCTATAGATGGTAAATGCTTTAAGAAATAAATGAGGAAAGAAAAGAGGGGCCTTGTCTAGTAAGCTTGGAGCATTGGAATATTCTAAGTTCAGGCTCAGACTTTTTAAATGAGCCAGCAGAATTTCCTGGGAGATGGACAAGACTTGGAGGGGAGGAGGGGCCCCAAGGGGGTCAAGCAGAGCGCAGACAGGGGACCTTGAGCTGGGACGCTGCTGGGTGCTCTGAGTGCTTTGATTCTGGAGACCCGGGCTCCAGGTGGGCCGGTGACTCCCAGCGGGGAGCCCGGGAGATGGTCCTGGAGATGAGAGGCAGGTGAAGGGGCGGAGGGTGTTCCGGAGAGAGAGACACGAAGAAAGACTGTCCATTAGGTAATTAACAGGAGGGCGGAAGTGCTCCTGTGTGTCATCTGAATTATCAGCATTTTAGCCCTAGCCGGTTCGACTCAGGGCGTAGAGCGTCGGCCTGCGGACCCAGGGTCCCAGGTTCGATGCCGGTCAAGCGCACATACCTTGGTTGCAGGCTCCTGGCTCCTGCCCGGCCCGGGCCCTGTTGTGCAGGAGGCAACCAGTCGACGTCACATCAATGTCTTGCCCTCTCTCCTCCGCTCTCCCTAAAATTCAATGGAAAAATATCCTCGAGTGAGGATTAACAAAAACTAACAAAAAATAATCATAGCATTTTAAATCAAATAAAATGTGTATTTTTGTTTGATTTTATATATTTTTTGTCCTGATTCTCCCAACATTCTTTTTTAAAAATATATTTTTATTGATTTCAGAGAGGAAAGGAGAGGGAGAGATAGAAACATCAATGATGAGAGAGAACTATTGATCAGCTGCCTCCTGCACACCTCCCACTGGGGATCGAGGCCGCCACCCAGGCATCTGCCCTTGACAAGAAAAGAACCCGGGGCCCTTCAGTCCGCAGGCCAACACTCTACCCACTGAGCCACACCGGCTAGGGCTCTCCCGAAATTCTTTACTCCTGTAAATCTTGGTTAAAATGTTTGTTGTTTCTTTGCTGAGAACAATCATTTGCACCATGATGCTTCTAATTCGATGTGCAGGTTTGCTGTCATTCTATCAGGAAGTAGGAGGGAAATGGAAGCCTCTTTGCTTCCAGCCCCACACGGCCCCCGAACTGGAACTCTATGTGTTTAATTTGCGAGTTCGTCCGCCCTTCGGAAGTGCAGCTCACTGCAAACAGTGCTGGAAGCGGGTCTGCAAATCCGTGGGCTCCGGAGGGAGCATGGTGGTCCTTTCCCTCCCGCGGGCGTGCTCTCCGACCCCCCCCCCCTCCGGGGCTGTGGGCCCGCGGGAGCCTGGGCAGGGCCGCCCACCGCTGTGTCGGGAATGTCTCCGCTGTGACTCCTGCGCTCATCTTTGGGGAGGAAAGACACACAGGATAAATAATGTCTGACACAAAACGTCCCCGTGAGGAGCTGACGGCCGTTTCCCCCCCTCCCTCCAGGGGCGCCGCATGGCGCTTCACACCCGGACCCACGCGGGAGAGAAGCCACTCGCCTGCCCGTCCTGCAGCCAGCGCTTCGCAAAGAAGGAACTCCTGAGCGCCCACGCCAGGAAGTGCCACGCCGCCTCCCCGCCGGAATGCCCCAAGTGCAGGAAAGGCTTCTCCCGCCGGGTAAGCTCCCGGGCGCCCTCCGTCTCCCTGAAAGGACCCGCTCCCTCCCAGGCCCAGGGTCTCTCTCCGGGGCTCAACCCCAGGCATGAACCTGCCAGGCAGCGCCCGCTGTGCCGTGGGAAAGTGGCTGGTAGTCGCAGCGCGCTTGGCAATCTATCAAAGTGTGTCTCTCCTTCTGCCAGAAAAGACAGTCCTGCAAACAAAGCCTTGCAGATACTTTTAGGGGCTCCCAGACGCACAGCAACGCAGGAGGAACCCCTAGTTGTAGTGTGACGCTTAGAAAGCGAATGCGATTTAGGCTTCTTCACAGGCAGAATGCAATTTTCAAAGTGTTTCACAGATGGATGGATATATATATGTATTTGATTTCAGAGAGGAAGGGAGAAGGAAAGAGAGAGAGAGACATCAGTGATGAGAGAGAACCATTGATTGGCTGCCTCCTGCAACCGCAACCCGGGCATGTGCCTTTGACCAGAATCGAACCCAGGAGCCTTCGGTCCGCAGGCCGACGCTCTATCCACTGAGCCAAACCGGCCAGGGCTCACAGATGGTCTTCATATAGTGCCGTTGGCACTGTGCTCAGCCAACCACTTACCCTTCCGCTTTATTCTTTTTGGGGTGTTGTGTTTGTTTTCTCTCTGCGGCCTAACGAATTGCCTCACGCCGCTTGGCTGATAGCACCGAACACGTCCGACCTCCGGTCCTGTGGCCCACCCTTGGCCGCTGGCTCTGGCTGCCGGCCCCATGAGGCTGCCTCAGGGTGTTGGCGGGCTGTACCCTCTGAAGGCGGCCCCGGCTGGGGAGCCACTCCGTGGAGGTGGGCACAGGCCTGGGTTCCTGGGCACACGGACCTCTCCATTGGACTGCTCCAGTGAGCAAGGGCGAAGCCACTGAGCCTTTTGTCACCTGGCCTTAAAAGTGACAACATTCCTGCTATTCCTTAGAAACGAATCACCGAGCCCAGCCCATACTCAAAGGTGGGGCATGGGGGCCCTTAGAAAGGAAGAGTGACAAAGCATGTGTGGCCACTTAACCCCCCCCCACACACACACACACATACACACACACACACACACACACACACACACACACACACATATGATTAGCTAGGTCCTTAGATAGTGGATGCTCCACGCTAACTTTATAAAAGTTTGAGTTATCTGAAGTTGACTATTTTTATGGAGGAAAACTTTTTTCTCTTGAAAGGTAGGGTAGCTGTGTGTTCTGGTAGGTAGCATAGTGGGGTAATTCTGGAGTGTTACTGCCAGTAGTTCAAAATGTCAAATAAAAGCCATGGCAAAGCTCCAAAAAGGAGCATTCCCATGGAGTTAACATTGTGCAGAGCGCCCTCTGGTGAGAGAAACAGAAAGCGGAGAACAGAGTGAGTTGGCCTCATAATGTCCCTCAAAGCGTGGAATCAGAAGCTTTCAAACTTTGTCTTTCATTCAAGAAGGAAGATATTTGGATTTACATCTGGAATGTATAAAAAAAAACTCTTACAACTTAATAATAAAAAAGCTCAAATAACCAATTAAAATCAGACACTTCTAAACAGACACTTCTCCAAAGAAGCTCATGAGACATGCTTGGCATCGTTAGTTACTGGGAAAATCCAAATCAACATCACAGTAAAGATACCCCTAGAACCAGCTGTTGTGATCGCTACAACTAAAGAAGCCATAGTGGTCCTAGCCTATTTGCTCAGTGGATAGAGCGTCGGCCTGCGGACCAAAGGGTCCCGGGTTTGATTCTGGCCAAGGGCATGTACCTGTGTTGCAGGCTCCTCCCCGGCCTGGGCCCTGGTCAGGGTGCAGGCAGGAGGCAACCAATCAATGTGTTTCTCTCACAGGAATGTTTCCCTTTGTCTTTCCCTCTTTCTCCCACTTTCCCTAAAAATCAATGGAAAAGTATCTTCCGGCGCCAGGATTCACAAACTAACTAACTAACAAACACACCATAAAAGAGCTGGGAACTGGGGCTCTCAGGCACTGCTGCTGGGTTCAAAGTGGCGAAGCCCCTGGCTGGCGTGCTCAGTGATTAGATTGCTGGCCCAGGCACCAAAGGGTCATGGGTTTGATTCCTGGTTAAGGGCATGTTCCTGGATTGTATCCCACATGTATCTCTTTCACATTGATCTCTCTCTCTCTCTCTCTCTCTCTCTCTCTCTCTCTCCCCCTCCCTCCCTTCCCCCCTCCCTGTCTGTCTCTCTTCCCCTCCCTTCTACTCTCTCTAAAGATCAATGGAAAAATATTCTCTAAGGAGCATTAACAAATAAATAAAAATAAAATAAGCCCAGCTGGTGTGGCTCAAAGGTTGAATGTCCACCCATGAACCAGGAGGTCATGGTTCAATTCCCAGTCAGGGCACATGCCCAGGTTGCGGGCTCAATCCCCAGAAGGAGGCAGCCGATCAATGATTCTCTCTCATCACTGATGTTTCTCTCTCTCTCTCTCCCTCTCCCTTCCTCTCTCTGAAATCAATAAAAACATATTTTTTTAAAAAGCATTGCTGGTGGGAACACACACTGGTATAGACACTTTGTAAGACACTTTGGCAGTTTCTTACGAAACTAAACATATTTTTTGCCATACGATCCAGCAGTCACACTTCTTGGTATTTACCCAAAGGAGCTGAAAGCTTATGTCCACAGGAAAACCTCCTCGTGGACATGTGTAGCAGTTTTGTTCATGATAGCCAAAGCTTGGCAGCCACCAAGATGTCCTTCGGTAGGTGAATGAGCACTTAAACTGTGGTCCATCCGGACAATGGAATATCACCCGGCACTAAAAAGAAGGGAGCTGTCAGGCCATGGAGAGGCATGGGGGAATCTTTTAAAAAGCGTTTTCTGCTATTGCTTTTTTTAAAAATATGTTTTTATTGATTTCAGAGAGAGGAGAGGAGAGAGAGATAGAAACATCAATGAGAGAAAAACATTGATCGGCTGCCTCCTGTACATCCCCTGCTGAGGATTGAGCCCACAACCTGGGAATCGAACTGTGGCCTCCTGGTTCATAGATTGACGCTCAACTACTGAGCCATACCAGCCAGGTGACATGGGAGAATCTTAAGTGCACATTACTAAGTGAAAGAAGTCAATCTGAAAAGCTACGTGCTATTTAATTCCAACTATATGACATTCTGGAAAAGGCAAAATTATGAAGACAGGAAAAGACCACTGGTTTTCAAGAGTGGGAGAGGGAGGAGTGATTGGGTGAAGCACAGAGGATTTTTAGGGCCGTGAAACTTCTCCGTATGATACATGATGGGCACATGTCATTATACATCTGTGCAAACCCATAGAACATACAACACCAAGAGCAAACGTTAAGGTAAACTGTGGACTTTGAGTGATGATGACGTGTCAATGTAGGTTCATCAGTTATAACAAACTAGAGGCCCAGTGCACAAAATTCGTGCACTCATGATGGGGGGAAGGGTCCCTCAGTCCGGACTGCGCCCTCACGCAGTCCAGGAGCCATCAGGGGATGTCCGACTGACGGCTTAGGCTCACTCCCCACCCATCAGTCAGACAGTCTTAGCGCTGCCACAGAGGTAGGAGAGCCCGGCTTCTGGCTGAGCAGTGCTCCCCCTGTGGGAGCACACTGACCACCAGGGGCCAGCTCCTGCATTGAGCATCTGCCCTCTGGTGGTCAGTGTGCATCATAACAACAGGTCATTCTGCCGTTTGGTCTATTTGCATATTAGTCTTGTATTATATAGGATGTACCATCAGGTGGGGGTGTTGATAGTGGGGGAAGGTGTGCAGATGTGGGGCAGGGGGTATATGAAGACTCTCCATCTCCCTCACATCCGCACCCACCCAGAATGGGGACCAAACCCACAACCCAGGAATGTGCCCTGACTGGGAGTCAAACCCACCACCCTTCAGTGTACAGGACAATGGTCCAACCAGCTGAGCCACACCAGCCAGGGCAACAAGCTTCTGTGCTTCAGCACACAATCATCCCAGGACATCACAGGCAGGTCCCCTTCCTCCCGGGAGGACCCTGCTCTGCACTGGGGATGCTGGGTCCTCCCAGGAGCAGCTTCTCTCCGGCACAGGGTTTGTCACACTACCTCGCCCCCTGAGTCCTGAATAGCCTGGGTGTCCTGTCGGTTCCTCCACCTGCTTTTTAAAGGCTGGGCGTGTTTTCGTTTGACCTTTTTGTTTATTCAAAACTGACGTGAGACGTTCTTAACCGCGAGCTTGACGAGGTTGTAGGGAGAGCGAGGTGTGCACATGTCTGCACTTTTCTGGGGAAGGGACCATCGCCCTTTATCCTCAAGGGCATCCTCGACCCGAGAGGCTCCGTGTGCCCATCACCGCCGTGCAAACCAGGGGCCGGCGGGCTTTTCCGTGAAGGGCCAGACAGTGACTACTTCAGCTCCTCAGACCAGACAGACCCTCTCCGCCCCGGCTGCTCGCGCCTGAGGTTAAGGCACGAACGCAGCCGGGGGTGGCCGTTCGTAAATGAAGGGATGTGGCTTGTCCCGGGGCACGTGCCGTACAGGAGCCGTCGGCCGGCCAGGCTGCCCTCGGCCACAGCGCACCAGCCCCTGCGCACAAACTCCACACGGAGTTCCAGGAACCCGTGACCTTCCCCCTCTGTCATATGCGAATCCTCCTTCCGCCACCCATCGGCCCGGCAAGCCCCATCCTGAAGCCAAAATGGAAATTTTATGTAATCAGCCAATTTAATGGCATGTCACCGGTGTCTGCCACTAGCATATGGGCTTTTCAGATAGTGAAGGTTTTCTGCCTGATGCCAAATCCTCCGCCATGTTCCTACCTAAGAATATATCGCTGCGAGGCCCGCCCGGGACAGACCCCCACTGTAACCTGATTGCTGTTCGCAGTGTTCATAGCTCAGAGCGGGGCAGGCGAGAGCTGGCAGGGCCGTGATGGCTCTGGTCTGTTATTGGTTTTCATAAAGTCGACCAATACATTGAATTTCTGGTTTAATATCAAGCCTCGCCTCGGAGAGTAGAAGCAATCTAGAAAAGCCCATTTTGACTCTGTTGCAAAGAACTATCTAAAACACGCCAGCTTTTGGCTCGACCTACACACAACAGAAAGGGTCACCTTTACAAAGTCACCCTTTTGTGTACGAGTGTGAGGCACGCGCCACCGTGGCCACAGCGCGTCCGGCCGCGCACCGACGCCTTCCGCGGGCTCAGCGTGTGTGCTCCCCGCAGGCGAACATGTGGAGACACGCGGGGAAGTGTGCGGCCGCGGCCCCCGGAGCAGGAGGACAAGGACGGACCCAGGCGAGGATGTGGGCGGTCCCGAAGGAGAAGGACGAATACGGTACCTCCTTTTAAACATATTGGGGGTGACTTTGACCATGATGTGCTCGCTGTCCCTTTCCCTGGGTGCTGAGCGTTCTGCGGGGAGCATACCCGGGACCCCTGAGGCCCAGGCCCTGAAGGCACCGGCCCAGGCCTGGCCCAGGAGCGGCTCCTGCCACTTGCGGGCAGGTCTTGGGCTCCATTTGGCCCCGTGTGGTCAGGGGGGAAGCAGCCTGGTCACTTACCCCCTCTCAGGGCTGCAGTGAGGTCGGAGTAGGGAGGGACTGGGGAGCCCTGGGCGGAGTCCACACCCCCCACCACATGGTGAGGGGGTTCCTGGGGGGCACGTTGGTGAGGCTGGATGACAACCGCACCTGCCCACCGCCCTCCTGTCCCTGAAGCTCCCTCAGCAGAGCCGTGGGTTGCTTGGCGCTGTGTTTGCACCGGAGGTGCTGCAGTAACGACTACAAACTGGGGGGCTTGGACCAGGAGGTGACAGACCCCCACAGTTGAAGCCAGACATCCTGAGTGGAGGCGTGGCCAGGCCCCCTCCCTCCGGAGGCTCCAGGGTGGGGGCCTCCTGCCTCTTCCAGCTTCTGGTGGCCCCAGCGTTCCCTGGCTCTTGGCTGCATCACCCCAGTCTCTGTCTGTCTTTACCTTTTCTCTCTCTTATAAAGCCCTTGTCATGGCTGAGGGTCTGCCTGGAAAATTGAGATGATCTCATCGCGAGGTCCCTAATTACCTCTCCAAAGACCCTTATTTCAAAAAGGTCACACTCGGGCCGGGTGTTAGGGTGTGGACACAACGCGGGGGGGCGGGGGGGCGGGCAGCGATTCAACCCACTCCAGGTACACTTGTTTATTGGAGGCGACAAACCAGGTGGAATCCAACAGCAAGCCCAAGACCAGGCCACCTGGACCTGGGCTCTAAGTGGGAGGGACCTGAAAACATCTGCATAGATGTGTGACTTCACCTAAATGCGCGGGGGAATCGTGTTTAAAGCCCCGCCACGGAGAACAGCTGCAGAGCCGAGGTGGAGGAACCCTGACAGAGGCAGGGCTGAGAGCAGACTAGTCGTCCTGTCCATCCCAGAAAGACTGCTTTCTAAAAAGAGTGCTGCTAGGCTCACAACCAAAATGCATTCGCACTGACTCCTTGGCCTTATTTTAAATATGTCAACCCTGTGCCTTTCTCCCCTCCCCCCCACCCACCCCCCCAAGAAGCCGCTGCCTGGGAGGCCGAGGAGGCCTCCATGGTGAGGGGAGACCAGTACCTAGGAGAGATGACTCCTGTCAACTTCGGGGAAACCACAGCCGGAAGAAAGGACCTGGATGGAGACCTGACCTGCGAGATGGTCCTCAACATGCTGAACGAGTGAGGCGTTCGGGCCATTCTCACAGCGCGCCATCCTCACGCGGGTTGGGAACGCTTAGCTTCCTCTGTGAGACAGTGAAGTTTGTGACACTGGTAGTCATAGTTTTTTCCAAAGCTGGAGGCAGTGCCTAGGATTGTTTGCCTGTTTTTCACTGAATATTTACAAAATTAAAACAAAAAACATTGCAGGTATTTTATAAGAGGCCCACATCTTGAATTGAGGGATAAAATCCCAAACCCATGAATTCATTCACTAGATTTTGGCCAAAGTCGCCCACAATGAATGAGCAATGATTTTTGGACAATACCTATTTCTGTCGTAGCACAGACTATTGAGTGCTTCGGCCAACAGTCAAAGCTGGAAAACTTTATGTTGAATTGTACATGCCCGTGATAGTTCTAATATTACAAATTTTAAACATAAAATATAAATTTTATATCCTTTTTTGTACAAATGAATTTTCCATAAAATTTAAAGTCATCATAATACTTTTAATGAGTTTTAGATTCAACACAAAGAACCTTAATATTATACAAAAAACACACAACTGAGTGGAAAATGAGAAACTCTAAATTCGACTAGAAAATAATGCTTAACCTATTTCACCTCGGTGTCCGAGCAAAGCCTGCATTTAGGTCTTTGTGTGCTTCCTGAATTGTGTCCTTTGGCTGGAAGGAAATCACCCTGGTTATTTCCATTACTGCTTATCAGCATATCAGGTCATCACCCGTTTGTTCTGCTAAAACCACTTTATGTTTTCAAAATAATTGGCAGAGAAAAAACAAAACCCTGGTCGTGAAAATGTGTCCTGGAGAAGAATTTGCACCTTTTTAGAGCCCCCTGTAAACAATGAGCCTTTGAAGACCTTCCCATCTTCGAACAGCATGTGAAATGCCCAGAATTAAAGTTAACTAGTTCCTATCTTCATAAGGAGACACATTTTTTCTTCTGAGCTCAGCACTTGCTTTTGCTGTGAAATTTTCTCCCCAGAGTTTAAAATCAATGATGGGTCCTATATTCAAATTCTTTTTTTTTCCAGTTTAATTGAGGTATAATTGACAAATAAAAATATGAGACGTTAAAGTGTACATCACCATGATTACACCGTGACTACATTGTTTAAGAATCTCTCCCATCTTGTTAGCTCAGTTCAAATTCTTAAAATGCTGATCTGTTGTTAAAAATATCCCAAGTCAGAAGCGCTGGACGAGGTGAGCCTGTGGGAGGGCGTTATATTCTTTTCATAACAACAAACCATTGAATTCACATAGTGAGACGTAGTCTGTTATATGCTACCATTCTATTTGAACTTTTGTAATTGTTTCTTATTTTTTTACTGTTGTTTAAAAATGTTTTGCATAACTCAATAAAATGACTTAAAGTTATCTTTGTTATAAAATGTGCATGGTGGTTCCTAAAAATGTCTTTTCCCCCCTGATGAAGATGTGGAAAAATCGAAACTCTTGTGCACTGTTGGTGGGAATGTAAAATGGTGCAGCCCCTATGGGAAACAGTAAGGCAGTTCTTCAAAAAAATTAAAAATAGAACCACCCTATGACCCAGCAGTTTGGGTGTACACCTAAAATATTGAAAGCAGGGCTTTGAAGAGATATTTGCACACCCACGGTCATAGCAGCACTATTCACAGTAGCCAATACGTGGAAGCCACCCAATGTGCATGGGTGGATGGATGGGTCGGTAAGGTGGTCCATCCGTACCATGGAATAGCACTCAGCCTCAAAAAGGAAGGAATTCTGACACCTGCTACAACATGCATGTGCCTTGAGGACATCACATTAAGTGCAATAAGCCAGACACAAAAACACAAACACTGTATGATTCCACCTATATGAGGGCCCCAGGGTAGTCAAATTCCTGGAGACAGAAGGGAGAATGGCAGGTGCCGGGGGCGGGGCATGGAGTGCTAGTGTTCCACAGGTGCGGAGTTTCAGCTGGGGAAGATGAAAGAGTTCCTGACGGTTGCACAACAGCGTGAATGTACCCAGTGCTGTTGAACTGCCCACTGGTAGTTAAAATAGTAAGTGTTATGTTGTGTATTTTACTACAATTAAGCATTTTTAAATTTAAAGGGAACCGATAAACATGTTTAGCCCTGGCTGGGCTGCTCAGTGGGCAGAGGACGGCCTGCGGACTGAAGGGTCTCGGGTTCGGTTCTGGTCAAGGGTATGTACCTCGGTTGCAATCCCTGGCCTCAACGCATGTGGGAGGCAGCCGATCACTGTGTCCCTCTCTCTGTCTCTCCCCCTCCCTTCCACTCTCTCTAAAAGTCAATGGGAAAATATCCTCGGGTGAGGATTAACAACAAAAAACATGCTTGAAACTGCAAGCCCAGTTGGTATCTAACAACATCAACACCTCCTCATAAGCTGTCTTTTGTAAGTGCTTTGCAGTGTTTTCCATGTATAACACCTGATGACATGTGATGTAGAATGAAATTCAGATGATGGGCTTTGAGTCTATATTATGTGTCCAGACTCCCACCAAACGCCTGCATAAAAGGAGAAACTCGTTTGTTCGTCAAGCACAGTAAACTATTAGTGCATTCGATTTCTGTGGCAGGAGCGATGACAGCAGTCCCCACAAGAGGGCAGTTGTGTCTCCCCTCCGCCCTCCCCCTCCACCCGCCCTCCTTCCTCCCCAACCGCGGACACACACCTTCAGCTACTGGAGACTCTGATAGGAATGGCCAAGTTGGAACAAACTCTCCCGCGTTGGAGTGATCAATGTCGTACCATAGAGAAAGGTGAAAATGGTTTGCCCTTATTCGTAACAGGAGGGTTTCTTGCACTTGATTTTGTCACGTGAAGAAAGGGGCCTTTACAAAACCTGGAGGTGAGGACGGGGTGGAGGCCCTGAGTTCAGACGCCTGGGGACTGAGCCACCTTCGGAACGGGAACGCTTCAGCTTAAAATAGCTTTGCGGCCCACAGGAAATCGTTCTGGAATGTACACCTCTTGCACAATTTAACGTCTCTGTTTCGGGGGGCGGGTGTTTAAATTACAACATTGTTTGACAACAGTTTTACTATGTAAAGGACGCTTTTTAAACAAACCTAGGACCTGGCTGAAGCCTGCGTTGCTGCAGTCGGCCACTGACGGGGCGGCTCCCAGCGGAGGGTTAGCCCTGAGGATCTAAGCGAAGAGTTGATATTGTGAAGTCCGACAGCTACTACTGAACATGGCGCGTTTGCAGATGTCATTTCCAGCATCAGTGTGGTGTTTTGGTAACCGTGGGAAACCACAGGGAGACTCAATGTATGCTTTATGGCTCTGTCATGAATGGGCAGTGCTAGTCACACTTAAACACGCTGAATTCAAGCCTTAGGACATTTGGCTTAACCAGCCGACTTCAGCTACATTTTGCTGATCCTTTTGTTGCAGTTTTTTTTTTTTAATCCTCACTGAGAATATTTTTTTCCATTGATGTTTAGAGAAAGTGGAAGGGAGGTAGGGAAGGGGAGAGAGAAACCTCGATGTGAGAGAGACACGTCGATTGATTGCCTCCCGCACGCACCCCAACTGGGACCCGGATCAAACGTGGAACCCAGGTATGTGCCCTTGACTGGGAATCGAACCCGGGACCCTTTGCTAGGCGGGCCGATGCTCTAACCACTTGGTCACAGTGGCCAGGGCATATTGCAGTTTATTTTTGATTGAGTATATCTGATAAAACAGATTTTAAGTGGCATCCTAGTTTATGACGTTACTTTAGTAGGTTTGTATCATTTCCAAGGCCTGGCTGCGTATGAGCCTGACCTTTAAGTCATTGTCTTTTATAGCACGCACCATCTAGGACAGGGGTCCTCAAACTTTTTAAACAGGGGCCAGTTCACTGTCCCTCAGACCATTGGAGGGCCGGACTATAGTTTAAAAAAAAAACTATGAACAAATTCCTATGCACACTGCACATATCTTATTTTGAATTAAAAAAAAAAACGGGAACAAATACAACATTTGTATTTGCATGTGGCCCGCGGGCCGTAGTTTGAGGACCCCTTATCTAGGATTTCAAAAGACATAAATCCCTTTTTTCCTCAGCAGTTGCAGGTAGAATACTGTAGAGGTCGCTCACCATGCGTGCGGAGACAAAACGGCAGTAAAGAGACCTCCTAGCCCGCCAGTTTTCTTCTGTCCGAGGACTGAAGGGTCGTGGGTTCGATTCCCTGTCAAGGGCACGTACCTCGGGCGCAGGTTCCCCAGCCCTGGCGGGGGCTCGTGCAGGAGGCAACCAATCGATGTGTCTTCCTCACGTCGATGTTTCTCTCTCTCTCTCTTTCCCCCTCCCTTCCACTCTCTCTAGAAATCAATGGAAAAAGTGTCCTGGGTGAGGATTAAATAAACAAAAACCTCTTAACTGAGCCAGGCCGAGTGGAAGCTGGCCACAGGGCGACACGCTCCTCTCGGGGGCAACCAACGAGCTGGAAGGCACCGTGTTGCCATTTCCTGCTCGTGGAGTATGACAAGGGTCCCTGATCGAAAGACTCATCCTGATCTTCGGTATAATTACGTCCCAAGGCCTGAACCAGCAGAATCCGTAAAGTGAGAACAAAGCAGCGTGCTTGACAGTGAGTTACTTTAAACCCATCATCATTGGTCACTTTGTCTGCAGGCGACACCCAGTCCTCGGGGTGCCTCCCGCGAGGGCTGTGGCACCTGTCACCTGGGTGTGCACTTGTCCCTGCACTGGTCACCCTCACTCCGTCCGCCTGGGCCTCAGGGTACTCCCCCTGCAGCGTGGCTCTGTACACCTCCCACCACTCAACATGCCCGGCCTTCATCCAACTCCGTCATCTTCGGGGACACTCCAGCTCCTTCGAGGCCCTGGACAGCAGTGGCTCAGAATGCTCTCGGGCATTGGGATTACCTGGGGAGCTTATAGAAACCAAACTCCTGGACCCCCAGGCCCGTGGAATTAGCAGGGGGTGGCCCCGGAGAATCAGCATTTTCCAGTTTTGTTGCAAAGCGAGCTCCGGGGCCTCTTGCTCTCCAGGCTTCGGCCCTCCCCGCCCTCACTCATGCTGGGAAAACTAGAGATGCGAATGTTCTGCGGCAGCCATAGCTTCCATTCTCAGGTTCTTCCCAGAACAGAACGCAGCCTCTCTCCAGTGGCCTGTCCACCGCTCACCGTCCCACGGGAACAGAAAGAGGCAGAGCTTCCAGAAGCAACAAGTCCCACCTGTGTTGTGGGACTTGCCAGCCTCCTCCATGGCTTGGCACCGAGATGGCAAACTCAGGGAACCGGGAGCAAGCACGGCAGCTGTGACAGTGTCAGGCACAACCGTGACAGGAGAGGGACAGCGAGAAGACCCAGGATTGCTGACTGTCCAGGAGGTGCTGCTCCCGGTGACGGCGTCGCGGGGCAGGGACCGTTTCACAGTGCACGTGTCTGACCGCGCAGGCGTGTGTGTCCTGTGTCAGGTAACGCTCCTCTCGGCACACGGGGCCCTGCAGAAGGAGGACGCTGTTCTTCTTAAACATGATTCTTACCCCTTACTGTGACAGACGGGACAATCCCAGCATGGGTGGATGGATGAGTACAGGTAGATACCTGCTCATATTTTTTAAATTCCATGAAGAATCAGACATTAGTCAAGGGAAGGTGGGGCCCTCAGATGTTGGGCAAATAGACATTCGTTTACTCATCACAACTCGTTATCTAAATGAAATGGATATTGCAATTCTTCTTAGTGCTAGTTTCCAACAATACATCTTTTTTCATTAAACATTTTTTAATTTTTTGAGGTATAACTGACATACAGTAAAATCCCCCACCCTATTTTTAAGGGTATAATTCTCTGAGTTCTGACAAATGAATGGCCATGTACCCATCACTACAATCAAGTCATAGAGCATCTCCATCACCCCAACATCCTTTGTGTCCTGCTCCCAGCCCCTAGTAACCACCGGGATAGGATACAGACAGAATCACCTGAGATCCAGTCCTGCTGCTGGTGGACCTCTTGTTCATTTCATGGCAGAGTAACATTCCATGGTATGGGCAGTCCACAACCCATTTATCCATGCAGAGTTCAAGGGCAGGGGAATGGTTCCCACTAGACTAAGAATAAAGCCGTCATAAACATTTGTGTACAGGTTTGGTGCAAACATATATTTTCATTCCTCTTTAAGTGAGACTTCCGGGTCATCAGGTGGAGTTATGTTTAATTTTATAAAAAAACTCCCAAGCCTGTTCCCAAAGGGCATGCACCATTCTGTGTTCCCGCCAGCCAGGTCTGAGCGTGCCAGCTGCCCAACACCCAATGCCACTTGGCATCGTCAGGGTTTGTTTTGCTGTTTTGTTTTTAGCCTCCTATTGGGTTTGCAGTGCTAATACATTGTGGTTTTCATTTCCATTTGACTAGTAATAGTAACTTTGAAAAGCTTTCCATGGGCTTCTTTGCCATCTGCATATCTTCTTCAGTGAAATGTCTGGTCAAATCTTTTAACCATTTTTTAAAAATTAGGTTGTTTGAGAGTTATTTATAGATTCTGGACACAAGTTCTTGATGAGACATATGTTTTGCAAATATTTTCTCCTAGTCCGTGTCTTCTCTTTTCATTTTGGTAACAGTGTTTTTCAAACAGCAGATTTTTTTAAAGTTTTGATGGACTCTAATTTATCTTTTTTTTTTCTTTGATGAATCATTCTTTGAGTGTCCTTTTGAAGAAATCTTTGCATAGCTCAAGGTCACAAAGATTTTTTTCCCCCTAGGTTTACTCCTAGAAGTTTTATAATTCTGTTTTGCATTTAAGTCTGTGATCCTTTTTTAGTCCAATTTTGTTTATGATGCAAGGTATGGATCGGGGTTCGCTTTTTGCACATGTGGGTGCCCAGTTGTTCCAGCGCCATTTATTGAAAAAAAACCTCCTTGTCCATCTCATTCCCTCTGCAGCTGTGTTGGAAGCAAATTGGCCCCACATGTGGGAGTCTATTTCTGGACTCCGTTCTGTTGCACCGATCCGCCCTTCATGGGTACCACACTGTCTTGATTACTGTAGCTTTATGGTCAGCATCAAAATCAGGAAATGTGAGTCCTCCAACACTGTTCTTTTACAATATTGTTTTGGTTATTCTAGATTGTTTTGCCTTCCAATGTAAACTTTCAAACACACTTGTTGACTTGTACAGGAAAAGATTGCTGGGATTTGGCAGGAGAGATGAATTTATAGATCAGTTAACATTTTAACAATATTGAGTCTTCAATCCGTGAATGCCGTGTATCTCTCCATTTATTTACATCTTCTTTGATTTCTTTCATCCTTGTTTCCTCGTTTTATAGTTTTCAGCATTCAGATCTTGCACAGGTGTTGGATATATACCAAAGTTTTTCATGTTTGTTTTTTTTTTTTTGGCTGGCGGGGGGAATATTATTGTTATTGTACTCTTTTTAATTTTTTTTATTTCCTATTGTTCATTGCCAGCATAGAGTAAGACAGCTGAGTTTTGTATGTTGGCCTTATATCCTGCAGTCTTACCAAATTCGCTCGCTATCAGTTCTGGCAGACCCCTGGGTGTTTTCCATAGAGACAATCATGCCATCTGCAAATAGAGACACAGATTTTATTTTTCCCTCTCCAATTTGTTTGTGTTTATTTCCTCACCATATTGCACTAGCTAGGACCTCCAGTAGGATGTTCAATAGGAGACATCTTTGCCCCTTGGGGGAAGAGCCTGACATTTTTGCCATTAAGTATGATGTTAGCTGTAGGTTTTTTGTACATGCCATTTATCAGGTTGAGGACATTTCTTTTTTTACCAGTTTGCTGAGGATTCATCATGAATGGATGTTAAATTTTGTCAAGTGCTTAAGAAGATTATTTGCTTTTGCGCTATCTGCTGATATGACGAATTACAATGACTGATTTTCTCATTTTGAACCAGCCTTGCATTCCAAAATAAACATCACTTGGTTATAATGTATTATCCTTGTTATATTTTGCTGGGTTTGATTTGATAATATTTTGTTGAGAATTCTTTCATTTAGGTTCTCAAGCAACATTGGTCTACAGATGTTTTTCTTGTAGTATATTTGGTATTAGGGCAATGCTAGCCTCATAAAATGGGTTGGGAAGTCTTCCCTCCTCTTCTGTTTTCTAGAAGTGTGTGTGGAATTATGATTATTTTTTCTTTGAATGGTAGTATTTACCAGTGAAGCCACCTGTTCTGGGGTTTTCTTTGTCAGAAAGTTTTAACTGTAAATACTATTTCTTAATGACCACGGGACTATTCAGGTTATCTATTCTTTCTTGACTAGGATCTGGAGTAAAGTAAAAGCTGCGCTCGGGCCCCTACTCTATACTGAGCAGTTTACCTGGGGCTGTCTTCTTCCCACGCCCGCACGGAGAAGGAGACTTGAACCAGTTCCTACAATCTAGGAGGCGCTATCGGGATTGAAGAAATAAATGAAAGATAGACATAAAACAGATTAAAAGCTTGGGCTGGGTGTGGTGCCTGCCCTCCAGAGGGACAGGCAGAGAGAGCCTGCTCTCCCGGAGGGGCAGAGCACACACAGAGAGCCAGCTCCGAAAGCTGCTTTATTATATACTTGAGTTACAGGAAGTTACATCACATCTGGGTGGGCCTTTGACATCATGAGATCCATCCCCTTAACTCTGGGCGGGGGAGTCAGACTGGGTGGCGTCCAATCTTTGGACTGGTCCCGCCCCAGGGAGTGGCTCTGCCTGCCCCCTGAGTCCAGCTGACGTAAATTAAACCAAGTGTATTCTACCGGCTCTTCGCACCACTCCACCACTAGGTAACCACAGATGCAGCCCTCAACTTCCTGGACTCCGATTTCCTTAAGTTATTCAACATACATAATTGAATGCCTTGGCTGATGTCGGGGAGACCAAGAGAGCTGAGGTGTGGTTCTTGCCCTAAATACACTTATAATCTCTTCTTCCTATTACTTGGGGCTCCTGAAAAGCAGACAAGACCTGCCTTTTAACAGGCCTCTGTTCTGCTAGTAAATGTTTAACAACAGCTTGGGGCGGGGGCGGAGGGAGGGGCCCTAACTGTCGTGTTAGCCAATTCCCATGGTGTAAATACCCCCACCATGGCTCGGTTTCAAGCTGCCAGAGTGAATCATTGTGTGGAGTTGGAGGAGACACAGGCACGCACCATTATGCAGTATTTCCGCTATCCCGAGACAATACAGGTGAATAACTCCACGGGCATGGATAACAGTAAAGTGTAGAAATAATTAAGGAGTGATAAGTTCTGAGCATTTATTACTTATACTAGAGGCCCGGTGCACGAATTTGTGCGCGGGTGGAGTCTGGCTGGCCCACCCCAATCTGGGCTAGCTGGTGGGAGGAGACACAGGAGGCTGTCCAGCCCCACCCCCAGTCGGGGGCGGGGCTGATTGGGGGCGGGGCCAGCTAGGGGGAGGGGCCACGGGCCATTGGCCAGCCAGCCCCACCCCTGGTCAAACTCCTGGTCAAGGGGACAATTTGCATATTAGCCTTTTATTATATAGGATGTTTAATATCATTCACTTCATATGTTTAATTTTAATATTGGCCACGTTTAACAACCAATATGCAAAATTCCTGATAATTCAGCCATCAGCATGTGTAACTTCATAGCTGTGCCACCTCCTTTGCTTGGAAGGACCTAATCTCTGTTCAGACAAGCCTGGGAATGAATTGGTTGATGTGAAAGAAGGTCCCACAGTAGCTCTTCAGCAGGGGGTAACGGGCTCTCCATTTCCAACAATGTCCACAGGAATCTCCCTGCTGGAGGCCAGACCCAGCCCTGAGGAACCAGGGGCTGCTGTGTTCCTATTGGCCATCACCAGCCATGCCCCTCCCGGGGGCTGGGGGTGGGGTCCGCACCCTGTGGAGCAGAGCAGGAAGTAGTGGTGGCCTTCAGATCCTGGTCCCGGGCTATGCCCCTCCCTGGAGCTGAGGGTGGAGCCAGCACCAGGTGCACCAGAGCATCTGAGTTGCTCTAGGGAAGAAAGAGGTGGTGGGTGTAAGATCTTCAGAAACAGCGAGGGGCCCCCACACACAGCCTCAGAAGCCCTCGGTTAACTGGGGAATCCCAAATGCACGTGTGGTCTGAGGCTTTTCAATCTTGGGATATAAACGTTTTGCTGCTCAAAGTTTTCAAATTTAAGAAGCAATACACACTTACGTTAAACTGCCTGACCCCCCCTCCCCATCCCTGCATTCCCATTGTTAGCAGCCCCTCCCACGCCCCTCTCCGTCTGTGCGTCCAGATACACATGCATGATTTTGCAGTAGACCCGGACCACATAAGCGGTCCCTCAACTCACTTGTTCTCGCTGTGCAATGAATCTGGGGCTTCCCTGCAAGCATCAGCTCTGGCTGCAAGCGTTGGCTCTGGCTGGACAGCAGCCTGTTCATTCATTGCTCCTACAGGGCTTGGAGTGCAAAGACCTCTTGAGATTTCTAAACTTGGTCAGAGGGTAGGAGGCGGTGGAGGGTGCGTTCATGCTAAAAATACCAGCCCAGGTTTGGGCCGGAAGTGCACCCTCAGAGCAGGCAAGGTGGGCAAGGCCCGGTGGCAGCACATCCGGGCTCTTCACAAAGCCTCCGCCCTCCCAGGCCCCAGGCCACACAGGGGCAGTGGTCCTGTCCCCAGCGACCAGGCTCGATTGTAGAAGCTGCCCCAAACTGAGTTACCGTCCCACCTCAGGATTTAGACCACAGCCAGGTACCACCACACAGATACTGGCTTATTCTTAACTCACTTTAAAAAATCAAATATGTTTTTTTTCAATCTTTAATTTCTTTATTGATTAAGGTATTACATATTTGACCTCAGTCCCCCCATAACCTCCCCCCCTCACTCATGCCCTTGCCCCCCCTGTTGTCCGTGTCCATTGGTTTGGCTTATATGCATGCATACAAGTCCTTTGGTTGATCTCTCCCCCTTACCCCCACCCTCCCCTACTTTCCCTCTGAGGTTTGACAGTCTTATCACTGCTTCTCTGCCTCTGGATTTATCCCTTTTCATCAGCCTATGATGTTCTCTATATTCCACAAATGAGTGAGATCATGTGGTATTTTTCTTTCATTGACTGGCTTATTTCACTTAGCATAATGCTCTCCAGGTTCATCCATGCTGTTGCAAATGGAACTCCTTGTTTTTTACCGCAGCATAGTATTCCATCGTGTAGATGTACCACAGTTTCTTAATCCACTCATCTGCTGATGGGCACTTAGGCTGTTTCCAAATCTTACCTATGGTGAATTGCGCTGCTATGAACATAGGGGTGCATATATCCTTTCTGATTGGTGTTTCTAGCTTCTTGGGATATATTCCTGGAAGTGGGATCACTGGATCAAATGGGAATTCCATTTTTAGTTTTTTGAGGAAACTCCATACTGTTCTCCACAGTGGCTGTACCAGTCTCCATTCCCACCAGCAGTGCACGAGGGTTCCTTTTTCTCCACATCCTCGCCAGCACTTGTTGTTTGTTGATTTGTTGATGATAGCCATTCTGACAGGTGTGAGATGACACTGCATTGTCGTTTTGATTTGCATCTTGTATAATTAGTGACGTTGAGCATGTTTTCATATGTCTTTCGGCCTTCTGTATGTCCTCTTTTGAAAAGTGTCTATCTAGGTCTGTTTCCCATTTTTTGATTGGATTGTTTATCTTCCTTTCTTGAGTTGTATGAGTTCCCTGTAAATGCTGGAGATTAAACCCTTATCGGTGATAACATTAGCAAATATGTTCTCCCATGCAGTGGGCTTTCTTGTTGTTTTGTTGATGGTTTCTTTGCTGTGCAAAAGCTTTTTATTTTGATGTAGTCCCATTTGTTTATTTTCTCATTAGTTTCCATTGCCCTAGGAGCATATCAGTGAAGAAATTCCTTTGGCATATGTCTGCGATTTCGCTGCCTATGGATTCCTCTAGTATTTTTATGGTTTCCCGCCTTACGTTTAAGTCCTTTATCCATTTTGAGTTTATTTTTGTGTATGGTGTAAGTTGGTGGTCTAGTTTCATCTTTTTGCATGTATCTGTCCAATTTTCCCAACACCATTTATTGAAGAGACTGTCTTGACTCCATTGTATGCTCTTGCCTCCTTTGTCGAATATTAATTGGGCATAGTGGTTTGGGTCGATTTCTGGGTTCTCTATTCTATTCCATTGATCTATATGTCTGTTCTTGTGCCAGTACCAAGCTGTTTTAAGAACAGTGGCTTTGTAATACAGCTTGATATCTGGTATTGAGACCCCACCTACTTTGTTCTTCTTTCTCAGGATCGCTGCAGCTATTCGAGGTCTTTTTTTATTCCAGATGAATTTTTGGAACGTTCGTTCTAGATCTGGGAAATATGCCATTGGTATTTTAATGGGGACTGCATTGAATCTCAAATACGTTTATTTTTAACTAAAACTTCACAGTACTATGTGGGGTAGGTGGGAAACCAATGTCACTTATCATAAACAGCAACGATCTAGATAAATAGATAATATATGTCATGATACGTAATGTTGCTGCTATTAACATGTCCGAGCATGTTGTCTGTGCCGGGCACAGTTCTAACACGCTACAATATCAACTCAGTCCTTACCTCCGTCCCCTGAGGGAGGGGCAGCGCCGCCCCCTTCCTACAGGTGTCCCCATCTTGTAGATGAGAAAGGAGGCTCAAAGCAGTGGCACCTTCAACAGACAGACACACTAACAGCGAAGACAGGGACCATCTCCAGTGTCCTGGTGCCGCGGTGGGAAACACAGCTACGCTGGATTTTGAATATGAATTTGCTTTCTGCATTTGCTTCATTCATTCACTCACTCATCTATTCAAGAAGCGATCGCTAAGCACCTACTGTGTGCCCCGAGCTGGGGAGGGGGCAGAGTGGGGTCCTGCCCCTCCCTGGAGGAGCTCTGGCTGGCAGTGGGGAAAGGCATTGAGGACAGGCATATGGGAGGTGTTTCAGAGCCATGAAGGGGGGGGGGCATTCACCAGCCTTGGGGGGGTGATGCTGGGCCAACTTTCTAAGCTTTGAAGGGTAGATAGGAACTGCGTGAAATAAGAGAAAAGGGGAGGAGAGGGCAATTGAGGCACATTTAAAAGATGGGTTAAAGTGAATCCCATTCTTCCTTGGACGCCCCTATTGTTGCGGCACTAAAAGAAGGTTTAGCCTCAGTTTCCTCATCTGCAGGACGGGACTCATGGGAGCAGCTTCCCGGAGCCACACCCATGAGAACGAACGCGTCACAGCCTGCGAAGCCGCCCAGCAGTGCCTGCCACTGAGCAATGCTCAAAACCGTGTTTTCCATGTGCCGCAGCAGCGCTTGTGTGCTGTCTGTGTATTCGATTTTTAAAGTGAGTTAGAAGTGGCATGCTCACAGCCAGTTTAACCTCAGTACCTATTACCATGTTTGTCCTCATTTGCATCCGCGCTGGAATTTCACGGGCGCAAAAATTAACCCGCAACTTCCACGTGTCCCTTCTGTCCTCCTGAGGGTTTCTTTAGAAAGAGCAGAAATCCCAGACCATCCTTCTAAACTAATAGCCGTTCACTGACATGATTCCCATGATTCCCATCCTGCAGATGGGGAAACTGAGGCTAAATCCTTCATTTAAATTCCCTACCACATTGCTAAGCAACCTAACAACAAGCTATATTTCTCAGCAACACGACGCGCAACCTGGGGCTCTCAATCTGAGTCAGATGGACAACACCCATCGTTCATGACCGAGATTTCTCTCTGCAAAGTACGGTGGCTTTGCAGGGACACCTATCGCAGTAGCCAGCCTCCAGGAGAAATTTTGAGTTTTTCCTCACCTCTCCCACCTCCACACGTGCTCAGCACGGTGGCAATGAGGAAGGTGGTGTGTATGGGGGGGGAGGGGGCAGTTAAAAATCTGGAATTATTATTTAATAAGATTGACAGCAGAAAGAGCATAGGCCTGAGGATGGCCAGCCCTGCCGTGGTTGCACCTACCACCTCGGCTTTGTCAGGGATGTCAAACTAGTTACTGCCTCTGAGCTTCATTTCTTCACTCAGGAGGCGGGTTGCAGAACCTCTCAGTGCCTGGGGTCCCCTCTTTGTAACACAGGCCACCTCTTGAGATCTTGAAGTGAGATAATACAGGGAAAACTGCTAGGCACGGGCCCTGTGCTTAGTAAGGGCTAAGCAAATTGTTTCTAGTATTATCATTACTGCTGTCCACAGCCTGGGGACAATCCCACCGTGGCTGCAGGTGGCTTGAGGACCACGCGGGAGAGCCCTGGGTAGAGCTGCGCATTGGCATCCATGGTGCTGAGGAGGTGGTGAAATCTGAGGTCAAAGCCATCTCAGATGGACTGTAAAAGGGTCAATGCTGCTTCTCTTCAGAACTTTTCTCCACAGGAAGTGCAACCTGGGAGAAACCAGGGACCCCTTCCCCATCCCCCACCCTCTCCCCCCACGATTGGTCACACACACACACACACACACACACACACACACACACGGCCCCTAGAGGCCATAGCTTATGTAGGACACCACTGAGCCCACAGCTGCACCCACACATTAGTGGCTTGAAACAACACACATTTATCTTCTTACTAGAGGCCTGGTGCATGGATTCGTGCACCGGTGGGGTCCCTTGGCCTGGCCTCAAGAAAATGTATTCTGTCCCTGAAACCTGCGGAAGGAGCGCAGCTTGCTGACACCTTGAGGTTAGCTCCTGAGGCCCATTTAGCCCCCTGACTTCCAGAACCAGAACCATCTATATATATATATATAAAGCAACCGGCCTACCGGCTGACCGGCCGACCGACCGGTAACTATGACATGCACTGCAGCTCCCGTGACCTCTCACAATCCGGGACCCCTCAGGGGATGTTGGAGAGCCAGTTTCTGCCTGATCCCCGCAGGCCAGGCCAAGGGACCCCACTGGTGCACGAATACGTGCACCGGGCCTCTAGTCTATATATATAAAAGCCTAAGCGACTGGCCGACCAGCCCACCAGCTGACTGTCTGATAGCTATGATGTGCACTGACCACCAGGGGGCAGACACTTAACGCAGGAGCGGAAACCACAGGCATGGAAACATGGAACAGACTGATAAATCTCAAGGGGAAGGAAAGAGGGGGGAGGGTGGGAAGACCTTAACCAAAGATCTTATATGCATACTAGAGGCTGTGCACCAGTGGGGTCCCTTCTCCCCTTCCCCTTGAGATTTATCAATCTGTCCCATGTTTCCATGCCTGTGGTTCCGCTCCTGCGTTAAGCGTCTGCCCTCTGGTGGCCAGTGCGTGTCATAGCTACTGGCTGGTCCCTTAGGGTTTTATATATATAGATGGTTCTGGTTCTGGTTCTGGAGGTCAGATGGCTAAATGGGTCTCAGGAGCTAACCTCAGGGTGTCAGCAAACTGTGCTCCTTCCGCAGGTTTCAGGGGCAGAATCCATTTTCTTGAGGCACCTGTATTCCTTGGCTTGTGGCCGCTTCTCCAACCTTCAAAGTCAAAAGAGGCCGGTTTTGCCCTGGCCGGTTTGGCTCAGTGGATAGAGCGTCGGACTGAAGGGACCCGGGTTCAATTCTGGTCAAGGGCACGTGTCTCAGTTGCAGGGTTGATCCCCGGTCCTGGCCAGGGTGCCTGCAGGAGGCAACCAATTGATGTTTCTCTCTCTCGGTCTCTCCCCCTTCTTTCCACTCTCTCTAAAAATCAGTGGGAAAATATCCTTGAGTGAGGACTAACAATAACAACGACAAAAAAGGCCAGTTTTATCTTCCAGTTCTGACACGGACTCTTTGCCTCCCTCTTCCACATTTAAAGGATGCTTATGATGACACTGGGCCCTCGTGGCTAACACAGGAGACTCTTCCTATCTGAAATTCAGCTGATTAGCAACCTTAATTATGTCTGCGACCTTAATTTCCCTTGCCACGTGACATAACCCAGGTCGCAGGGAATAGGGTGGGGCATCTTTGGGGCGCCATTATCCTGCCTACCATAGCAATCTAGAGTCGGCCGCCTCACTTCTCTGAGTCTGTTTCCTCATCTCTCAAAAGAGTGATAATACTAACTTCCATGGACACTGCAATGAGGGAAAAAAGGTAATGGCCATGAAGCCAAGACCTCAAACTGGCCACCTGCAGGCTATGTCCAGTCACGGGCGTGGTTGTCCTCACCCACCCACCCCACCTTCTTTAAGCTGCATTAGCTGCTGATGTTAAACTGGCTCGTTTCACATTAAAATTCAGAGCTCCTATTGCTCTGGATCTGTAGATGATCGAATGCACTGGGCCTGCTTCCTAGGATGGTGATGACCAAGTGCGCCAAGTTGTTCACCACAGTCCTCACCATTCCCTATTGCCTCTCACTCTGTCTGCTTTTTTTTTTTTTTTAAATCACACAGCCTGCCTGGCCCTGAGGGAGCTCAGTTTGTGACATTTGCAAAAATAAAGAAATCCAGTGTGCAGGAGATGCTTAATAAAGGAGAGTTAATATTATTCGGATTCTCAAATATTCATTGGCACAGCCATCCCAAAGTTTGCCTGTGCACTAAGTCCTGCAGGAACTTTAAACATTCCTAGTGTCCAAGCCGCACCTAGACCCTTACACCGGGACCCCGGGGGCGGGGCAGGCTCTGGTTGCGCTCCCCACTGAAGCATCATTCTGGGGATGGAGGGGAGACTTCCAGCCCCACCTTCCCTGTCAGGCTCTGCTCCCCTGACTCATGTGTTAAAGAAAATGGAGAGTGAGGTCAGCCCGGAAATGTGAATCCCTGTCCCCAGCTCTGCTGCAACCTGCAAAGACTCCAGGGTCAGAAGAGCTAAAGGACACCCACTCCTTAACTCCCACTGGGCACCTGGCCAACTGTGTGCATACCCTGGAGCAGAGGGGATGGTGAGGACAGGAGGGGAGGGGAAGGGAGGGGGGAGAGGGTTGAGGGAGGAGAGACATGAGAAAGATCTGAGGAAAGGAAGGAGAGAGAGAGAGAAGGAAAGGAAAGTGAGAGAGAAGAGGAAGGAGAAAGGAGGGAGGCAGGGAAGGAGGGAGGATGGAGGCTCCTCTGCTGCCCTTGATGGGGGTCCCTACCTCAGCCCCTCCAAGGTCCCCAGTGGTTTCACCCCCAGTGGCTGCAGCCACCCCTGCAGAGAGGGAGGCAGGAATGGCCCCACTTGGCCTGGGGAGGCTGAGCAGCTCCTTGCATATGCAAAGAGGCTCCTGTCCAGAAGGGAGGGTGGGCTAGGGTCTGGTGGGGGTGGGGGTTCAGGATCTTCAGTCCCCACCCCTCCCCCAGAGATCACCACCCTTACCCCCTCCCCCAGCGGCGGAGCTGTTTGCTCTCACACTCTGCCTGGCCCTGGACAGGCTGCTTGACCTTGAAGCCTGGCCTGCAAAAGCAGTCATGCAACTTTGTTTCCAAGCAGCTATCCTAAGGAGACAAGGGAAGGAGGAGGGAAGGGAGGGGGAAGGAGGGGAAGGCTGTGGGTACAGGATTGCATTGATTGCTCTTCGGGATGCAAAATAATATTAGAATAATGTGAATCGTGAGCAGCAGGGGTGCCAAGCTAGGGACCTGGAGGGTGGTTTAACCCAGCTGTGCACTAAACCCTCCAGGGAACCTACCAGAGCCTGTGAGCGGGTCACCACCCCCATTTTACAGATGGGAACACGGAGGCTCATTCGCCGGAGAAAGAAGCCTTCAAACCCAGCATGTGAATATCAGTGCCTCCTCATGCCCCGTCACCTGCTCTGAGAACCCCGAGAAACTGCTGCTGCCGACGTGGGCATCTCAGGACAGTGACCGCAGCCGACCGGCATCTGCATCGACAGGACTGAGTGCTCTTCCTGGTCCTTAAGGCCACTCAGCAGCTGCAGGCGGACTTGGTGGGGCAGGAAGGGAATATGGATGCCACCGAGCCTCTGTGGTGGGCACCAGGCCGCCCCACCGTTAGAACGCTGTCCTTACGGAGCTCAGCAGAGGGGAGAGGTGTTTGAACAGAAGAGAGAACGTTTCAGCTGGGATGGGATAGGATTTTTATTTTTCATTTATGTATCTGTTTATTTATTTTAAGGCAAGCACCTACTAGTATGTGTTTTGTTTTGTGTATATATATATATATATATATATATATATATATATATATATATATATATTATTTCAGAGAGGAAGAGAAAGGGAGAGATAGAAACATCAATGATGAGAGAGAATCATTGATTGGCTGCCTCCTGCATGCCCCACACTGGGGATCCCCACACTGGGGGGTCGAGCCCACAACCTCGGCATGTGCCCTTGAGCAGATTTGAACCTGGGACCTTTCAGTCCGCAGGCCGTAGCCGATGCCCTATCCACTAAGCCAAACGGGCATAGGACATTTAAGGGGACCTCTGCTGTGAACTCATCCTACACCTGAGAGGTTCCTGCTAAGACCCTTCCCCTTCAAACACCCCCTCCCCCATGAAGGGAGTCAAGTCACCCCAGGGCCAGGAGCTCAAAGGCCTCTGAGCCTGGCAGGCAACCAAATGGCGAGTAGAAAGAGGCAGGACTGCATTTTCGTGAGAACATTCCCCATTATTCTCACACATTGGCCGCTAATTTGCGATTTGTAGAAATTGGCCCATCTGCTGGAAATGCCGGTCAGTGGTCAGTGGTGCGGCCGGGGTGGGGGTTGGTGAGGGCCCTCCCCTCCCCTCCGGGTGAGCCGCGGGTTTCCCCCTGGTCCTCCTCAGAACATCGTGTCTCCCTGAGGGTTTCCATGGCCCAGAATAGCGAGAAGAGGCTATTTTTACGGGACTGATAGCAAAGGTCTGAGAGCCGAGGCTCAGGCTCAGCGCTGGGCTGGCGCCCTTTATCTTCCAGCCCGAGCTGTGGGACTGGCTGCCCGGAGGCACGCAAGAAGCCCAGGAATGTTCCTAGTGGCGACTGTCTGGGGAGAGTCCCCGGCAGCCCGTGGGGCTATAAATAGGACAGGGGCAGGTGGGAGCCCGAAGGAAAGCAGGGCCCTGCCCCACGGCTCCTCCCTGTGCCTCTCCCGGAGCCCGAGGGCCATTTCCCTGCATTTGCATGCCAGCTGCCCAGGTCCTCAGTCAAAACGCATGCAAATCTCAGGTCTGTGCCCCAAGTTAGCCCTGATGGACATTGTCCCAGGAGAGCCCTGAACTGAGAGGGAGGGAGCTGGCGTCCTTTCGTTCCCCAGGTGCGAACTAAGCACCTACTATGTGCGGGCTGGGTTCCAGAGTGGACAAAAGTCTGGGTCAGCAGCACTGCTAAGCCTGACTGTGCCCGTGACGCCCCGGAGGATCTTGGTGACTGTGAGTCTGAGGAGGCTGGTCTGGGTCGACCCCTGGACGGAGTGCCTGTACCCTGCACCTGCAGACCTGCACTTCCCGTGCCCTTGAGGTGCTTATGGACCAGCGCGGAGATTCAAAGGACATACAGGCTTTTATTGTACTAAATTCTTTGCCCCTTTCTGCATGCTGGAAAGTTTACATAATAAAAGTTTGCTGGGGTGGGAAGCAGCGTGCCCTGAAGCCTTCGGATCTGAACATTCAGATCAGTAAACTCCAGCCAGGACAGCCATCTGGGTAAATAACATTCATTGGCACCAGGACTGTGGGGCCCTCAGTTTCCCCTGTGAAATGGAGCCAGTGATACTCACACCACCATCTGGCAGGGATAGTGCGGAAATTAAGTGATGTATGCAGAAGTTTTTTGGAGGACTGGAAAATACTAGTTATTGCCAACTAGATAGCAAAGTCAAGTTCAAATTCATGGCACAGAGGCCGAGAAGATCCAGGGAACTTGCAAGGGGACAACCTAGGCCGTCACGGGTGACTCTCACAATGGGTCTAGATAAGGAGGGGCTGAGAACATGTGGGGAGACATCGGGGTGCAGGAACCCCCAGATGGCAAAGCTTGGAGGAAGGAACTCTCCAGGCAGACAGGACCCCCGGCACGTGCAGGGGCAGCCGGAGAGCCCAGGGGCCTGCACGTGGGCAGCAGAGGTCGGTCCTCTCTGTGACCGGGCAGGAGGGGAAGTCGCAGCTGGCGTGGACAGCAATGGCGAGCAGCCACCACGCCAGCCGCAGGCTTCCCATGCACCAGGCTTGGAGCAAGCAGGGAGTGAAATACCAACTGAGTGGCCTGGGCGCAGGAAACCAAACTGAAAATATAAATACAGCAGAGTATTTAGCAATGGGCGCTGGGAGACAGGAGCCAGTGGTGGCCAACCTCGGAAGCTTCAGCTTCTGGCGGGAGCGGGATGGAAATACCACCCCTGGTCTGGGTGACATCCCCCAAACTCCCCAAAGGTGCTCCCAGGAGCCTCTCCCACCACTTACTTACTTATTTATGGTTAATCCTCACCCAGGGCTATTTTTTCCTTTGACTTTTTAGGAAGATTGGAAGGGGGCTGAGAGAGAGAAAGAGAAACATCGATGTGACATCGATTGGCTGCCTCCCACATGCTCTCCGACCAGGGCTGCTGACCAAGGTGCAAGTTAGGTCACCGCCCCTGGCCTTCACTGCAAAAGGGGCTAAGACGGTATTGCCAGCGCTGGTCAGTGAGGTAACTGACGCTGTACAACCGTGGCTCTGAGGCATCTAAGATGCGACCACCCTGAGTGACTTGTAACGTGATAGGAATCTCCGACCAGGGCCGTGAATCCTCACCCAGAGATCGAACCTGCAGCCCGGGTTTATGTCCTTGACTGTGAATCGAACCTGGACCCTTTGGTGGCCGGCCTGGCGCTCTAACCACTGAGCAACCAGCCAGGGCACATCTCCTTATCTTAGATGCCGTCCTTGTGCCCAGAGCCATGGTGGCACAATGTCAGTTGTCTCACTAGCCAGCGCTGGCAGTACCATGATTAGCCCCTTTGCAGTGAAGGCCGGGTCGGTGCTCTAACTTGCACATCGGTCAACAGCCAGTGCCACGGCAGCGGGGATTCGTGCCCAGTCTGCCCCATTCCAGAATAACTGGCTTCTTCCCCACGGGCATCTCCCCTGAGAAGTCACTTCTAGCCAAATGCCCCTCAAAGACGCTAAATATTTTCCTGCACCCTCCAGTTCCTTGTGCTGTCTTTAGGCAGCCCCCAGGGCATAGAGTGTCTTGAAATAGCTTCCTCCAGCCCAGCTGGCCTGGCTCAGTGGTTGAGCATCGACCTATGAACCAGAAGGCTCAATTCCCAATCAGGGCACATGCCCAGGTTGCAGGCTCGATCCCTAGTGTGGGGCGTGCAGGAGACAGCCTATCCATGATTCTCTCTCATCATTGATGTTTCTATTTCTCTCTCTCCTTCTCCCTTCCTCTCTGAAATCAATAAAGATATATTAAAAAAAAAAAAAAGAAAGAAAGAAAGAAAGAAATAGCTCCTCCAGGACCACACACCTGAGCCTTTTGCTGTCCACCCACCTGGCCCTGCTGTCTTTCCAAAGAGCCTGTGGGGGAGGTGCCGCCTCCGGAAGCCAGGCTGCTGGGGTTCAGTGTTATGAGGAGGTCTGATTTCAGCAAGGAAATTGGCCAAGTCAGATTGCGGGATGCTAGAGAAGGTTTCTCAAACACCATGTAGCAAGGGAGTGGCCCCTCGCAGGGAGAGGATGCCCTTAGTGCAAGGCGCTCATCTTCGTGCACAGCCGTGGGGGTGTGCACGCAGCCTGCCCTCACTTGAGGTCGGATGTGAATTTTGGTTGAACCGCACAGAGGAATAGTTATGATCATCACAACCACTTAATGGTGTCTGTATTAGCTTCCCGTGTCTGCTGTAACAAAACACCACGAACTCGGTGGTTTAAAACAACAGAACTCCATTCTCTCCCTGTTCTGGAGACCAGAAGTCCAAAGTCAAGTGATTGGCAGGGCCAGGCTCCCTCTGAAGGCCCCAGGGCATGCCTTCCTGCCTCTCCCAGCTTCTGGCGACCCCAGGCCCCCTGAGCGTGTGGCAGCATCACTCCAGTCTCTGCCTTGGTCGTCACGTGGCCTTCTTCTATGTGTCCCCTCCCCTTCCCTTCGGGTCTAAGGATACTGGTCATGGGATGTGGGGCCCACCCTAATCCGGGGTGAGTTCATTGGAGATCCTTAATTACATCTGCAAAAAGCCTTTTCCTAGATAAGATCACATTCAGAGCTTCCAGGTGGGTGTGAGAGGGGCTCCGTCATTCAGCTCACTGCTGCCCGAGGCTGGCGGGCAAGGGCGGGCTTTGGAGCACAGTCTCGTGCTATTTGGGAGATGAAAACATGGGTTTCCCAGGAGCTAGGAACAGTGAGTTGGCTGCGAAGCCCCACCTTCATTGGCCAATGTTCCCTGGGATTTCATTCATCACCACGTGAGAGGGAGACAGGGAGGGAGTTGAGCTGTTTCTATGGGAGGGAAGGGGTTACACAACTAACTCAAATTCTGCTGGGCCCTTCCCAGGTGGCCCCCCTCAGGTGGCCCTCCCCCAGGTGGCCCCCCAGGTGGCCCTCCCCCAGGTGGCCCCCCCCAGGTGTCTGCTTTGTTTCTGGGGGGCTCTGGGTCATGCTGGCCTGGAAAGAGATGTGTTTGAATGAGGCTTTAGCCACTCGGATGGTGGCCACACTGTGTGGTCCTTCTGACGTGGGCCCACGTGCTGTACGGGCCCCTCCCCCTCCTGTGCATGGAGGTTGGTGAGCCTGCCCCCAAAGTGCAGCCGGGGAGCTGGCAGCTCTGCTTGGGCTCCTCCCACTCCAGCCCACAGGACAGGGGCCTCTGTGAGCTCCCGGCTGGAACCCAGAGACGCACTGGGGTCATGAGCCCCCGTGCCTGGCCTCCTCCGTGTCTGTGCGCTGTCCCTGTCCTGCAGCCAGCGTGGGACCAGTCACAGTTTCAATGACGGTTCAGTGGAAAAAGCGAGTAACTTGTCAAAATGAAAACAGGTAGGGTTCAACTCCCTGATGACCACACCCTTTGCTGGGCCCCACGGCCCTCCCCAGAGTTAACCCCGGAGATCTCCGTGCAGAGACCCCTGGGCGCTGAGAGGCGGACATGCACCTCCACACCTGGATCAGCAGGCAGAAATCCCACAGGAAGCATCTGTAGCATCACTATGTTTCCAGACAGCGTATATGTAAAACAATGCCGTGTGGAGATCACGTAGCCCCCTGATAGGATGTGACAAGAAGGGCACGTCACCTCTGTGGTCCACTTCCGGAACCCCACAGCCCTGGTCCTACCAGGAGGAAAACATCAAGCAGACCCAGGTTGGAGGGCGTTTCAGCAAACACCTGAGCTGTGCTCCCCCAAATGGCCCAGATCTCCAAACAAGCAGTGATGGGGAAGCGCCACGGCCAGAGGACTAAGGAGAAGTGAGGGCTGAACGCCATGGCCCTGGACGGGGCCTGGGGCAGGCAAGGGACAGCCCAGGCCCGGAGAGCTCTAAGCGAGGCCGACGGTGCCGTAAGCAACAGTGTTCCACGCTGGCCTCCTAGTCTGGCCAAGTGTTCCCTGGTCAGGAGGCCCCATGACATTCCATTCCAGCTGAGTGCGCTCAGCAGGGGTCTTCAGGAACTCTCTGTACTGCGTTTGCAACTTTTTATCAGAGTTCAAGGGCACCCCTTGTAGTGAGCCCCAGGGCACTGACATAGAAGAAGTGTGCAAAGCAAAACATGAAGTTCCCTTCCCAGATGTTCTCCACAGCCACGCCCTCCACGCTGAAGCATCATGTGTGGGGTTCGCTTCTTTGTTTTCGTTTTACGAGACTCTTCCACAGCCAGGGTATCCCTCCTTGGGGAGGAAGGAGTCCTAAATCGGGGCAGGGAATATCTCTGGAAAGAGCCTGCTTGGGTCATATTTCAAATAACGTAAAACCCCATGGCACCCTGGCCAGGTGGCCCAGTTGGTTGGAGCATCATCCTGTACGCCAGAAGGTTGCGGTTCCATTCCCAGCCAGGGCACACACCGGGGTTGCGGGATCAATCCCTGTCATGGTGCATACTGGAGGCAACGAGTCGATGTGTCTCGCTCACGTCAATGTTTCTCTCTCTTTCTCTCTCCCTCTTCTTTCCTTTCTCTCTAAAATCAATTTAAAAAAAAAATGCTCCAGTGGAGATTTTTAAAAATAATAAATAAATAAATAAATAAATAAATAAATAAATAAATAAACTCCCCACAGGGCCTGCGCTCCCGCCTGGTGCCAGGTCCTCTGCTCTCACACCGCCCACGGTGTGGACTGTCATTGCCCCATTGTCAAGAGGAGGGCACCCTGAGCCACAGCCAGCAGTGGTGCAGCTGGGGTTTGGGCCGAGGACCCCAGTGGCAAAGCCCATGCCAGTCACCACCACACACCCCTCCTGAGCCTTCGCCTTCTCTGCCACTAGGTACCTGCCCTCCTCCCTCTCTCTCTCTCTCTCTCTCTCTCTCTCTCTCCCCCTCTCCCCCCCCCCGTCTCTCTCTCTCATCCCCCCTCCTTTCCTCTCCTCCTCCCTCATCTCTCTCACCCTCTTGCATGTCCCCCCTTCTCTCCCTGCCTCCTCCTCCTCTTCCTCTCTCTCCAGGACCAGCAGCACCTGGCCCTGGGGAGCTGGCTAGAAATGCTTGAGCCCTCAGACCTGCAGGGTGGGGTGTGCGCTGTGAGGAGCGCCCGGGCACGGGGAGCGGGGGGCGGGAGAGACAGCCTGAGAAGTCTCCCCTGTAGGGACTCCAGTGAGAGGTCCCAGAGGCCAGGAGAGAAACGCAAGGAAGCGCGTGAGTGACTGGGTTCAGGGTGCTTGGGTCTCACGCTTCAGCCAGGCATTTAATTGGCATCTTCCTCTTTGTAGCCCAGGAAATGGCTTTAAAAAGCTCCCTTAGAACCAGCCCTGGGAACGCTGGTACAGCGAGTCCCTGAGTCCCCGGGGAGGCCACTCTGCCAGCCCAGGCAAGGCCCCGATGGGATGTAGGCCGAGGCCCAGGCTGGCCCCTGGTGCTGAACACATGTGCCCCCACCGAGGGGTCCTGTGGGTCACCCCCGCCACCCAGTGATGCAGTCACAGACCCCACGCCCTTCGGAGACTTAGCCCAGAGACTTCGGCTGGCTCCAGTGCCGAGTGGACGCTGGGGAAGGGACACTGCAAAGGGGAGGAGCATGTGGATTCAGGACAGGCTCTTCTCTCCTCCCACCTCCAGGGGGTGGCCTCTGCCCCTTGGGGGAGAGGAAGCTGCTGGTAAGGATTTGGGCTCCGCGGCCTGAATTCAGCCACCCAGTCAGCTGCCCCTGTCTCCCAGCCTCGACTTCCCCGTCTGTGAAGTGGAGCGCACCATCATTTCCATCTCAGAGGGGGTGTCATGAGGACGAGGAGAGAGGTCACGCTAACTCCTGGCTCAGGCTTGATGAGTGTTGGCCGGGAAAAGGTCAAAAATTGAGGGAAAAGCTGGAGGATCAAAACTGGGGCACCGAAGAGCCCCACAATGAGCTTGAAGGCACCTCTGAGGGGACCCTGAGCGAGAATGAGTGAATCGCCCCCGGGGGCCATGTCAGGGGCCACTTAGGAGGAAGCAGACATGCCGAATGTTTGTGACAAACACGTGTCTTCCCAGAAGGGGACGGCCTCGGGCCAGGACCATCCCCATATCCGAGAGCAGGGCCCAGAGAGATGAAAATCCGGGCCCTTGTTCAAGAAGTACTGAGACAATGACAGCGGCCCATTAGCCCCAGCATGGGGTCCCTCAGAGTTGAGGGCCGTGCATGACTACTGGTGACACACCATGAAGCCAGCCTGCTGAGCACCTCTTCACCTTCCGAGAGTGAAACCAGAGACCAAGCCAGCAGATGCCGTCACCAAGCAGCCTGGCCCCTCCGGCCGCCCCCAATGGCTCCCCACTGGCTAATGTGTAAATCGATCTGAGGTCAGAGTGGCCCACACCATTATCAGGAAGGGCAGAGGGAGGCGGGGAGGGGCTCTGGGAGAAGTCCAGTGGTCATCAGGAGATAAGCCAGTCTCTGGCCGCTGGCCAGCCTGCTGCCAGCCTTTGCCAAGATGCCTGAAATGGCACTTCCTTGGTTCCTGTGTTCCTGGAAGGAACTCGCTCACATGGGGGACGTCTGTCTGCTCTGTTCCAGGCAGTGGGCGGGCACTTTGAGCCTCTACACTCCCCAACACATAGTGCAGGATGGAACTTGGCATTGCAGGTCACTGCGTCATGGGGGCACCTTCCCAGGACATCCTGGGATGCCTCTGGCCCATGGCAGCCAGGAGAACAGGCCCTGAGCCTGCAGACTCGGGGATGCCTCCTGGGGAAGGTTCCCGCTGATGCTGGAGGCCTCCAGATGGGAGCACACAGGGGAGGGAAAGAAGGCAGGCCCCTCAGAACAAAGCAAAGGAGCCCAGCATGGGCAACACCGCAGAGGCAGCCAGGGCCCCGTGGGCGGGGAGGTGAGTGGCAGGTGAGCGTGGGCATGCAGGGCACGGGATTAACTCACCTCTCCGAGGTGGCTGCAGACAGAGGCCAGGCCTCTTCTCATGTTGTTCAGACTCCAGCCTTTATAGATGAACAGTGCCCCACACCAAGCACGCCCCCCACCATGCAAAAGTTCTCCAAACAGACATGGCGACCAACCACAGAGCCCAGCCACACGCCCACCCCCAATGCCACCCCGTGTGGGCCCAACTAGCCTGGCAACAGTTCTGTAACAGGCCACTACCAGTATCTACATCCTGCGGAGGAGGAGCCCGAGGGTCAGAGAGAACCACCTCCCTGGGGTCACACAGCTGATCAGGGGCAAAAGCAGTGTTGAACGCAGCTCTGAGTCATGTTCAGGTTCTTCCGTCTTTGCAATGAGGCTCGGTAGCCCTCCCACCTGGCATAGCACATACGCCGAGAGCTGTGAATCATCGCCGAGCTCCCCTTTGGGCCTGGGACTCCGGGAGAGGGGCCTTGGCCTGTCTGGTTACGGCTGTGCCCCTGGGTCCAGAACCTGGCACGTGAGAGGCCTCAGTGTACACTGGCTGAACAAATGAATGCGTGAGTGAATGAGTGAATGAGCAAGCAAGCAATGAGGAGCCACTTGCTGCCTAGTTGCAGCTTTTGCGGGGAGCAGATAAGAATGTGGTTTCCAGAGTTCCGGTTCCTCTTGAGCAGCTGAAATACTCCTGTGACCTCTGTGGCCGGATCATGACATCCCCTCTCACGGTGCCTGCAGAGAGCCGGAGTTCAGCCTGCGTCCCAGGGCCCGCGGGGCCCCCACAGGCTGTGCAGCCCTGGGCTTGCTAACTGACCTTTCCATGCCTTGGTCTTCTTATCTATGAAATGGGAGTTTACCTGGCTCCCAGGGCTGAGGATTAAATGAACTCCTACGTGTCTAGGCTGGGAAGGGTCCCAGCAAGTGCTCAGTAAGCATCAGCAGTGATTATCACGGAACAAACTCGCAGAGCTCTGGAGAGGGTGGCTTCCCATCAGCCCCACCACCCCGTTCTCGGGCACGGCCAAGCTGAGCAGAGGGCACAACAGACGTTCCCATGATGACATGTCAGGGATGGGCAGAGGAGCTGTGTTAGCTGTCCAGGGAGCTGGTTTGCCAAGTTGATGCTTCGTCTTTGTGGGGGTTGCCTGGGAGGAGCCATGGTCCCCCCCTTTCCTGCCCTGAGTGGACCTGAGTCTCCCCACCCCCACTGCCAGCTTGACCGAGGAGGAAACAGAAAGAGATGAGTTCCCGGCCCCAACCAAGAGGTGAAGACAAAAACTCTTTGGGAAAGGCAGAGAGATTAGAGCCAGGAGGAGGGGGGGCGGGCTGCTGTGGATTCGCCTCGTGCTGACCGGCTGTGGCTGACCCTGGAGAAACAGTCGTCCGCCAGGCCCGTCTCTGGGCTCATGTCCCAGCAGGGCACCCCCTTCCAGGGCGAGGCATGGCCAAGGGGCCACAACCTCACACAGGGACAGAGAGGGGGGCATGAGTTTTCCGCGAATGGTGAGATGTGCAAGCCGAGCCCATCTCTTACTGGCTTCCACCCTGGCTCCTCCATGCCTCCTCCTCCACCTTCCTCCCTCGAACGGGGTTCCACAGTGCAGGGCAGAGGGGAAGTGTCCTGGAAGCAGCGTTGCCAGCACATTGCCCCAGACAGCTCACGTGGCCACTCGCACCCCCACTGCCAGGTCGGGCACCCAGTGCGTTTCGTCACCTGCCCCATACATGAGCTGCCCAGCCCTCAGAAGCTGCACTCACCGCCCTCGGAGGGAAAAATGCCCAGTAATGTGCCAGCACATTGATGCGGCCAAGTGCAACGGGGAGACCCAGCAACTCTCAAGTGACTCCTAAGCAAGGGACTCGAGGACGGGCTCCTCCAGGGAACCTGCTCTCACTCTGCTCCCCGCCCCCCCCAGCCCTCCCTGCCTCTCTGCAGCCAGTTCGTCACCCTCGATGCAGGGGCAAGAGCAGCTCCAGCCCACTGATGGCCAGATGTTGGCTGGTCATAAATCAGCCTAAGGCCACGAGGGCAGCTGCCCGATGCAGCTGGCTTATCGACCGCAGGAAACCTGAGAGCCGGGCTGCAGCTGCACAGAGTGAAGAAATGGGGCCTGTGGGGGGGGGGGGGAGTGGGGGGCAGGGGGAAGGGCACATGTGTCACCGGCAGCTGCAGGACCTTAGTTACACAAACTTGGCCCAGTAGGCTCCCTCCCTCAGGGTTATGTAACTCTCCCTGACCCTGCCGGACAGAAGCCTGCACCTTAGCCCAAACTTGGAGCCACCTAGGGAGCCCTAAAATGCAGACGCCCGGGCCCACTCCAGAGATTCTGGGCAACTGGTCTGGGGCATGGCCAGGCATCAGGACTTTATAAGTCCTTTGGGTGACTTCAAGGTCAGCCAAGGTCGAGAACACAGGCTCCAGATTCAGGAGCAAAACCATGGCCCATGTGCCTAAGGCTGGACCCCACCCAACTGCAAGGGTCACAGAGCCTGTTATGCGAGGGGGCCTCGGAGTTGCGCAGTCCACAACCTGTGCAGGTGGACACAGTAGCCCTGACAGGGACCGGAGTGGGTGTGTGGGGGTGTGGGGGGGGGGACGGGGGACGGAGCATCTAACCCTTTAGTTGAGGTTCAAATCCTGGTCCTGCTGTTTGTTCAGGGATTTGTACTCAGTCCCTCCAACCTCAGCTGGTGGTGTTGGGAGGCAAACAGACGGAAAACGAAGAATCTTGCAAATGGAAGTGTAATGACAAACTTGGTAAGTGCAAGTGTCGGGAAACACCCTCAGAACCTGTTTAGTTCTGCTGATAGAGGAACTGATAGCTGAGTTCTTAAAAGACTTTTTTTTCTTAATTTAAACACTGGGGACAGTTGGTATGTGTGACCATTTTATATGCATAGAATGGAAGGTCGGAAAGCTGTGGAGTCCCTTAGGAAGGAACAGAATAAAGAAATTTCTGAGAAATTATAAAGTGAGGGAAAGTGTCTAAGCAAATTAGAATGACCCACTCTGAAGGGAATGAGTGGAGGTTTTTTGTTGTGTTAATCCTCACCCTCGGATATTTTTTCATTGATTTTAGAAAAAGTGAAAGGGAGGGAGCGAGGAGGGAGGAGGGAGGAGGGAGGGGAGAGAGAGAGAGGAAGAAAGAGAGAGAGAGGAAGAGAGAGACATCGATATGAGAGAGGCGCATCAATCGGTTGCCTCCTGCATGCACTTGACCAGGAAGTAATTCCCTTGACTGGGAATCAAACTCAAGACCCTTCGGTGCACCAGCTTATGCTCTAACCACTGAGAACACTGGCTAGGGCAAAGATTTTTCTTTAATTTTACATTTTATTTTACATCGAGAAAAATATTTGTTTAATTTAAAATCGAGGTGTAATTGACATTTATATTGGTTTCAGGTGCACGACATAATGACTTGCTGTTTGTACACACTTGGAAACGGTCACCACAGTAAGCCTAGTACAGTGGTCGGCAAACTCATTCGTCAACAGAGCCAAATATCAATAGTACAACGATTGAAATTTCTTTTGAGAGCCAAATTTTTTAAAATTAAACTACATAGGTAGGTACATTCAACTTTAAATTCAACTTTAAATTCACGGTTTTCATCTTCCGTTTTTCTTTGCTTCTTCTTTGTAGCCATCTCAAACGGGGCACCTAAAAAATGTTTCATTTTATAATAATAAAGCCACCAATACAAAAGAATTACAATTCTTAAATTGATGACAAAAATACCTATAGGATTTGCAGCTGGTTGGAAACATACAGGTAACTTTATGCTTCGAGTAGGTACTTTTGTCACCTGCGCACGATTTGCGGACTCGACTAGCACTAACCACTGCACAGCGAGACTGCTGACTGGCTCACTCAACTCGTGCCCCGCGGCCGCCTGCACCATGTCTCCAGTCACCTGACCGACCAACACCCCCCACTTCTTCTAACGCCACTTCTTCAAAATAGACTCGCCCAGGCTGAAAACTGACTTCTGTGCATGGGCCACGAAGTTTCAATCGCACTGTACGTGCGCGCCTGCACGTGGTATTTTGTGGAAGAGCCACACTCAAGGGGCCAAAGAGCCGCATGTGGCTCGCGAGCTGCGGTTTGCCGACCACTGGACTAGTAGACACGGTCACCATGCATCATTACAGAAGGTTTTTCCTTCTTGTGGTGGCCATTTGAAGGTCCAGTCTCTTAGCACTTTTCAAATATGCAGCACAATATTATGAACTCTAACCCCCATTGTTCATCACTTCATCAGGACTTCTTTACCTAAACAGCTGGCCTTGCAGAGATCACTGGCACACAGTAGGTGCTTGGTGTCGTTGAATAAAAAGTGAAGACGCCTGCCCTCTGGAGGACAGATGGACAGTAGTCTGTGAGTCTTCATGAGCCTTTGGTTCTGACACCCGAGGCAGGCAGGCAGGCGGCAGAAATGTTTGCCAAAGGCTCCTGGCTCTGCTGGGTTTTCTGAGCGGGTGTTTCTCCGGAAAGCGGGCCTCTGGGGCAGGTTCCCAGAGATGGTGGCGGAGGGGCAGGAGGTAATCCCACCCCTCGAGGGACTGTGACAGCTCCCATCTTGAGCACTTATTCTCTACGAGCACTTTGCTAGTGACTTTACGTACATCACCTATTTAGTTGCCACAGCATCCATATTCTTCCCAGGTTACAAATGAGGAAACTGAGGCTCAGGGAGCTACGTGAGTACCCAGAGTGGTGCACTGATTCAAAAAAAAAAGGGGCCCAATCCCCATCCCTCCCTGCATTCAAAACCCTTTGCAAGGTGGCTTTGCAGCGGCAGCCATCAAAGGCCATGTATATTGCCCCACGGCTTGAATGTGAGTGGGTCTTGTGACTTGCTTTGGCCAACAGACTTGCTGGGAGTGGTGTTGCACCAAATCTCAGCTAAGGCCTCAAACAGCCTTGCATGCTTCTTCTCTCTCTCTCTCTCTCTCTCTCTCTCTCTCTCTCTCTCTCTCTCTTAGACTCCTATCTCCATCAGGAGACCAAGCCTGCCAGAGAGTGAGAGACACCTTACCCAGTTGCCCCCATCACCCTAGATAGCAGTCACTCCCCAGAAAAAGAGCCTCTAGCTTACCCAGCAGCTGAACATAAATGTAAGGGAGACCCCAGCTTACACCAGAACTATCCAACTGATGGTTCAGGTTATATTGTTCACTCACTGAGTCATATTGTTGTAAGCAACTGAGTTTGGGGTGATTTGTTACACGGCAGTAGCTAGCTGATACACCCACAATCATGCAGTTGTTACAGGCAGATTCAGGACTGAAAAGCAGGTTTGTTTGGCTGCATAATCCATGCTCTCAACCCCTGTATGTCCTGCCATCTCCCAGAAGGAAAATGAGTATAACAGAGCTCCGAGCTGCTAACATTTCCACTCCTCCCCTCCGAGGCTTCATCTACATCTTCGGGGAACATGCCTAAACCCTGTGGTCTCCTGACCTGGGAGCTCCTGCCTGGCTCTGGCTCTGTCACCCTCTTCTCTTCCCAGGGCCCAGGTGCGAACCGAGCACTGGCTGCAGCCTCATTCTTCCTGAGCCTCCACTTTGATCAGCACTATCCCTGCTTATTTGCAATGTTCGCTCTGAGTGTTGGCAGAACGAACCCAGAGTTTCCACACACACATAGCAGCAGCCACGATCAAAACCAGCTGTATGGTTTAAAAATAGCCTCCCCGGGCTGCCAGAGGTGCCAGGTCCCTGGCTGAGGAAAGAATCCAGCCCCAAGGTGGGGGCACCATCTTTAGGGAGGAATAACAGCTGTCACATTCTCAGGAGACTCCTGGGCCAGGCCCAAAGGCTTCCCTGAGAGCCGGGCCGAGCCTGAGTCCCGGGAGCAGAAGACCATAGAGAGGCAGGGATGAGAGGAGGATGAGGTGGGGTCCAGAAAGTCCTCCCGAGGGGGCTTTTCTCCTTCCCTGGTCAAGTCTCTTTCTCCTGTCCCCCTCTCCTTGTTTCTCCGCTCGTCCCCTCTATAATTAAAAGATTGGGCAGTGGAAGGATCCACCCAGGTTCCACTCTCATGAGCAGTGTGATCTTAAGCAAGTGGCTTCACCCGATGAGCCTCAGTTTCCTCATCTGTCAAATGGGGCTCCTGCCTCGCTGGGTAGTCCTCAGAGTCCACAAGACAGGACAAATGGAAAGCTGAGCAGAGTGACTGGCCAACTAGCGAGTGCCTGACAACTGTCATTTCTTCAGAGAGGATGATGATGGTGACGACCCCTCCTTCCTTCCTCTCCCTCATCCTTCTTTCTCTTTTGGGTCCCCCATCCTCTCTCTGTTCCCTTCTGGCCCCTGCCTGGCCCCCCCACAGCCTGAGGGCAGAAGAGGTCATCTCAGCTCTGGCCTGTTTTGCTAAATTCCACCTGCTGGCCTGTACAGGGGGCCTGGGCCAGGCATGCATCCTCAACTCTCACAACCCACGGGGGCTGCTTGGTTCGCGGCTGTACCCCAGTGCCTAGAATGGCCCATGGCGCATAGCAGATGCTCAATAAATACTTGCTGAGGAGCTGAAGGAATGAGCAGTACACTTAACTGTTCTCATTTTACGAATGAGAAACAGGCTACAAAAGGCTGGCTGGCGTGCGGCATAGAGTACAACCCTCGGTTCCAGAGGTGGGATTTTTTTTTTTTTTTAACTTAAAGAAATGTTTTTAAATTGATTTTTAGAGAGAGAGAAAGGGAGGACCTCTTCCATGAAACCGCATGTCAGGGCTAATCGTCCTTCGCCCTCCCGGGGCTTTGCTCTCTGAGGGTGGTCATCTTGGCTTTCTTTAAAAAATATATTTTTATTGATTTCAGAGAGGAAGTGGGAGATAGAAACATCAATGATGAGAGAGAATCGTTGATCGGCTGCCTCCTGTACATCTCCCACTGGGGATCGAGCCCGCACCCCACGCATGTGCCCTGACCAGGAATCGAACTGTGACCTCCTGGTTCATAGGTCGACGCTCAACCACTGAGCCACACCGGCCAGGCCGGCCTCCTCTTCTTGTGCAGGAGATATCAGGATATCCCGCTGCACCCGCCCACACCTCCAGGGCTCACTAGCTCTGCCCAGGCCACCCGTCCAGCCAGCAGAGCCATCCTGGCCACCTAATGGGTGTCCGCCCACACATAGCCTCGGCCGCAGCATCCGGCCGACCTGGCTGAAAACAAGAGCTACACAAACTCGATGCCCTCTGGTCTGCGGGGGAAAACCTCACCCTGGGCTTAAATGAGCGGCTGGGAAAGCACTTTTTTTAGGGGCTGCCTCCAAGTTTGGGGGGCGGTGGGGGGTAGCTTCATAGACTTTACAGACCCTTCCCGCTGACCCACCACCACTGCTGGGCTGGGTGTCCCGTGGGCCGGCCCAGGCTATACACCGAGCTGCCAGGGAGCAGAGACAGGGCTGGGCGGCCACACAGACTCCACGATCAGAAGGTCCTCACATGTGGTTTAAGGCTCTGCTGTTGCCATGTTTAAGTGGATACATTTTGAACAGGGGGTGCCCTGTTTCATTTGCACTGGGCCCCTAATTCTGTAGCCAATCCTGGGAGAGGGGCTCAGGGCCCAGCCGGCGGGCTCCAGCCCCCTGACTTCCCAGGATGGGTGAAAGGGCTTTGGAACTGGGCAACAGAGCCCACAAATCCCCCCCAGCATCCTCTGGCCCACACGGGGGCCCAGGCGCCCACACTCCTGCATATGCTCACACCTGCATAGCTGTGCTCACGGAGCCTCATGCATTCTCACATGCTGGTGTGTGTTCACATGTGCAATAGCTAGCCATTCCCAGACACAAATGCACCCTGGCACCCCGAGGCTCAAGAGAAAGCAGGGAGGGCATTGAAAAGCTAGGGACAGAGGGAGAGCCCTGGCCTCCCCCTGCCCCCCCACCCACCCGCATCTTCCCGGAAAGGAGAGGTGCCCTCCGTCACCCAGGATCCCACTTAGTCCTCAGCTCCCCACAGAGCCCTCCGCACGCTTTGTCCCATTGAAGTCCTGGAGGTAGGGCTTGTGTTACACGCATTTCAAGGATGGACAACTGAGGCTCCAAGAAGCAAAGTGCTTGGTGGAACCCTGGCAGGCGGACTTGGGAGCCCCATGCCCCATAGCAGCCCCCGAGATACCACAAGCCTCTGGCCACAGGTCATGCCCATCGGTTCCCCGCCTGCAGGGTGCTCCTCCCAGGTGCGGCTCCAGCTGATTGGGGGGGGGGGGCTCCCACTTTAGCTGGTGCTCACACCCCCTCCTGCCAGGGGACCTGTCACTGTCCAGGGGACCTGTTTTCTCTGGAGCCCCTGGCTGCCTACCTAGCCCCTTGGCCAGTCTTCCCTTTGACCTCACAGACCAGGCCCTGGAAGGGACTGACTGGTGTGACTGGTGACCCACAGATGATGCTGAGCAGCGGGACGCCCTGGAGACGTGGGAGCAGTGGGTGTGTGCCCTGTGGGGAGGGCGGCTGGGGATCCGGGAACCCCTGTCCACCTAGCCTCCTCTCTGCTCTGGTTCTGAGTGGTGCTCGCTGAATGTTCCCCATGGAACTTTCCAAAGGTTTGAAATGGAGGCTCCTCTTCCCCGGGGATGCTCACCAGCACGGCCCCTTCTGGGCCCCAGTTTCCTGATCTGAAAGTAGTGCGTACAGTGGGGCTCCTTGGGGTGGGTGGGCCTCGGAGCCTCGGGGGCGCTTTGCTAGGCACAACCCCGCGGTAGGCGTCTGAGCCGGTGCAGGCCCAGCGGCCCGGGCCTTATTTGGTAAGAGCCTGAGTTGGCAGCAAGCTGATGGGATGCCAGGGGCCCTGCATAGGCCGAGCCCTGCAGCCTGGCAGCCCGCTCTGCCCACCTGGCCTCCTTACCCCACCCCTGACCCATTGGCAGACCGTGATGGATTTGAAGGCGGGAGATGCGGGGTCAGGCCCAGGCACGGCGGCCCCCTGGAGCCCAGCCCAGGGCCAGCGAGGGATTCCCCGGCTTTTGCCTATATATGGCCGAGGAGAGGCCGCAGCGCTCAGCCAGAGGTATTGTTTTAAGAGGGTGTTTGGCATCGGGCAGTGATTCTTGGGTTCTTGTAAAACCCTGGCAGGGACATTGTTTGACAGCCTTGACAATGTGCTGGAGTCTGCAGGGGTGCACGCCCACCCCTGGGGGCGGAAGGCATGTGACGCGTCAGCTGCCTGCCTGGCAGCTCTGGCAGCCGGGGCCTCCTGGCCGGAGCACTGGGCAGCCTTGCTCGGAGACAGCAGCAAGCTCGGAGCTGCTGTGCTGGGCAACCGGGCAGCACGGCCCCTTCTGGGCCCCAGTTTCCTGGTCCGAAAGTACATGGTACCCACCGTACATGGGGTCCTAGGACACAGGAGTAGGGGCGGGTGGAGGGTGCAGTGGGGTCTCCGTCAGCAGAAGTGCCAGTCCCTGAGTCTTCCTCTGTACAGTCGCGGTTGCTCCCCTCATCCCTGCTGACAGATGCGGAACCTGAGGCTGGGAGAAGAAAAGGGGTTTAAGACTCTGGCTCTTTCTCCAGTGGGATCTCCGCAGACCAGCATTGATTCATTTATCCACTGGCCAACATGTCTAAGCTCTGCTCAGAGCCAGGCTTCATCCTAGGCCCTGGGACACCACAGTGAACCAGCTAAGACATGACCTGTCCCCAAGATGACAAATATGCCTTCAAATTAGGTAGACAGGGAGGGCCGCTCTGTGTAGACGACTTTTAAACTAAGGCCCAAAGATGAGGAGGAGGCCGATCCAGGAAAGGTGCTACAGGCAGAGGACACAGCACGTGCCAAGGCCCTGAGGCAGAGAGAGGTTGGTTGGGTCTAGGCCAGCCAGGCGGCCAGTATGGCTGGAGCAAAGTGAGCAGAGGGGAGCAGACAATGCAGCCAGAGATCGCAGGGGCAGACTATCGGGGCAGACTACAGGGTCCACGGGGGAGGGGTTGGACTTTATTCTACAGGTGGTGGAAAGCTGGGTTTTGAGAAGAAATCTAATAATATAATCCTGCATGCTCTTCTGTATCAGATGTCTATACCCGTGAGGGGAGAGGAATCGTATCCCCATTTTACAGGTGAGGAAGCTGGGGCTCTGAGAGTTAAAATGACTTTCTCAACTCTGATAGGGAAAATGAGACAGTTTCGGGGGGCTAGCAATCGGAATTAGTCCCGGTAACCTGCTGTCCACCGCAGGCAGCACTTGCTGGCCGATAATTAACTCCATTTGTGAAAGAACGTGGGAGACGGGTCTGGCCCGTCCTTGGTTCCTCCCGTGCCAGGTGTCTCCTGGTTATCTGAGCTGTGCTGTGCTCAAGGCTGCAGCTTTCTACAGGATATCTGTAGCACAACAAGTCTTTCTCTGACCCGTTTTGTTCTTTTTAACCCCTTCGATATATGGAGAGAAAATCTCATTGTCCAGGCTGTTCAGGATCTGGATCTTAGAGGCCCCTGAACCAGCAGCGCTGCTTTAATTAAAGGCTCTTTCCTGAACCTCACAGTGTCCGGCTGTCACTTCCGTGCCAATTTCACAAATTCCACATTCCGTAACAACTCATTACTATGGGACAGGACAGGGACTCTTCACTCAGTGCTGCCTGATGCCACAGCCAGGCCGGTATAAGACCCCAGGCAGCCGGGCTGAAAGGAGCAGCTCGGTGTGCCCTCAGGGGCCTGGCCTGTCCCCTTTCACCTGCTCTCCCACCCACTGCCCACCCACACTGTCTCCTGCCGGGTGGGTGATCGACGTGCCCTGGTGTGCCCAGGCCGCTCCTGGCTTTAGCATTGGAAGTCCTGCTTCCCGGGAAACGCCTCAGTCCCGCACGGACAAAGACAGTTGGTCACTTGTGCTGCAGGTGGCCCAGCCAGGGGCTCCAGGCACCACCAGGAGCTTAGAGAGAGGGGAGTGGACAGACAGATGCCCTTCCTTGCCAAACCCTCCCGCCTGCACGCCTGGCCCCATGCCCACCTGAGCCCAGGCCTGGAAGGAACCATGGAGAGGAAAGTAAATAACAACCTGTGTGTACCGCCTCACCCTCCCTCTGAGGAGGGCGACGCCACCTGCCCCGCACCGCCGGCCTACAGCAGAACAAAGGGAGGACCAGGGCTGCCGGCCAGGAAAGCAGAGCGCGGGAGCTGGCCCGGGAACTGGCCCAGCGGGGAGGGCGAGGCCCCGGGAGGAGACTCAGAATCGCACAGCCTGCCTTTGAGTCCAGAGGCTCTGTGACCTGGAGCATCTCTGGGCCTCAGTTGTTAATCCATAAAATGGGAGGGAACAATAGTTGGCAATAGCCAAGAGTGTGCCAGCTGCCAAGCTCTGTGCTCTTAGAGATGGAGAGCAGGGACCCCAAGAACAGGAGCCACTGTTCCCTGAGAGCTGGTAGCACAGCAACACGCCCACCAGCCTCAGACTGCCACCGAGACGTGTCCCCTCCAGCCCCTTCCCAGAGGATCGCCAAGCCTGCCCCATGCCATGGGCCTCTCCAAAATGTCACCACCTCCTTGAGGCTGCAGGTCCCTGGAGCTGTCCTCTATCCTCCCATTCCTCCAACCACGAGGCCACACACCGCTGCCCATAGGGCAGGGGTGGGCAAACTTTTTGACTCGAGGGCCACAATGGGTTCTTAAACTGGACCGGAGGGCCGGAACAAAAGCATGGATGGAGTGTTTGTGTGAACTAATATAAATTCAAAGTAAACATCATTACATAAAAGGGTATGGTCTTTTTTTTTTTTTTTCAGTTTTATTCATTTCAAACGGGCCGGATCCGGCCCGCGGGCCGTAGTTTGCCCACGGCTGTCATAAGGAAACACGGGTTTGGGGCATCGGTTCAACTGCTGGCTCCCGTCAAGGCAGCGTGAAGGGTGCTGGCTCTGCAGCTTGGGCCTGCCTGCCTCGAGACCAGCCACCAATGGCAGGTCCCAGAGATGGTGGCCCTCCCGCACTCTGGAACCATGGCCAGGCGTGCCTGCCGGGCAGCAGGCTCCCTTTACCACCCGGAAGAAGCAGAAAGAAGCCCTGGGTTTATTTTTAATCTTTGGGTCACATCCTGGTGACAGAATAGCCCCCCCCCCCCCCCCGCGCACGCGTGTGCACACACACACACACACACAGCTGAACGTCACTTCTGCCTTCATGGTACAGGGCAATCGCATGGGTGGGAGCCCCTACATGTCAGATGGGGCAGCCTGGGGTCAAGCCTCAGCTCCGCTTCCCAGCTGAGGACGGCTGGCTTCTGCAACCTCCTGATCTTCACCTGTGAGGTGGGGCCCGTAAGACACACTGGCAGAGGGGTTGTAAGAACTAAGGAGCCCCTGCCTGCTGGGCATCTCAGGTCGTGTGAGCTGCCCACAGGTGTTAGCACAGGCATCTGGGTGTTTGCTTGTTTGTTTTGTTTTATCTGCCTCCCACTTTCAAATAGCGCCCCTATGGATGTTTCTGTCCCCGAAGACACCGGCAAAGCATTTCGCCAAAAGACAACCTGCTGGGCCCAAGGGGCGTGGGGCTCACAGCTCCTGCTTCAGTCAGAGGACTGCGTCGGATCTGCCGTTTCCCCACACCCCTGCCAGCACCGGGCTTTTCCCCTTCGTAATTGTGTCTCATTTCATCGGCGTGGCATAGGGCTTCTGATCCATTTCTTTTTTGCCTACAAGGCTGGGCATTCGTCCATGTAACAGTTAACTGTCTGTTTCCTCAGGGATCCGTGGCTTGGTCCCTCCTTTGAATGCTTCTCCAGTGGCATCTGCCATGGTGCCTTGGCAGGCAGGTCCAGCAGGAAGGGAGCTGGGAGAGGATGCAGCTTGGAGAGGCAATGCAAGCCTCCGCCCCACCACCCCGCCTGCCTCCCACTCACCTGAGTGTCTTCAGAGCTTCCCCAGCTGAGGAAGTCCTTTCCCGGGACCAGGATGGCAGGCCCTGGGCCTGGGGGAGGGAGAAGAGAGGAGCCAGTGGAAATGACCACATTTTTGGAGCAGCAAGCTGGTCAGTGAGGCACCAGCACCCCCCTGCCCCCCAATGTCTCATTGTTGGCATTTTACACCCTCCAGCAGCCAGCGGAGGGGCACCTCTGACCACACTCCGCCCCCTCTCCACACCCCTCTCCCGTCCATCTCCCCGATTTAGGCTCCTCCTTGCCTTTTCTTAAATATCCTGTTTTCTGGTTTTGCTTACTGACGTGCTTATTTCCTTCTCAGCTCCGTGGTACAGGGGTCTTGCCTGTCCTGTTCGCCCTTGTCCCCCAGAGGCCAGAAGGCACTCAGGACGCCCGCGCCCCACGACTGAGCGAAGGAGATGGTGGGCTTCGCTCGGGTCCTGAGAAATGGATCTTGTCCACCCACGTGGCTGCAGAGGGGAGGGGCCGCCAGGGCAGCCGAGGAGGCCCTTCCGTGGGCCTCAGGCCCTGCGCACCCCCACACCCACGGCCCACAGGCTCCTCAGGGCCTTTGGGAAACGGTGGAAACCCCTCCCAGGGCCGGAAGCAGCCGGACCCAGATGGGAGGGCGAGGCCAGGTCTAATTATAGAAGGCAGGGTGTGAGAGGCCCCGCTCCTCCGGTGAGAGGAAGTGGCACCCCAGCTCTGATTAACACCCACGGTTTGTTCACTCCATGTTGAGACAGTCCCCACGGCGAGAGGAAATGTGGTGAAATGAATTCGGCTGCCGGGGGAGGTGGCCCTGACGGGACAGGGGACGCTGGCTCCTGGCTGTGGGGATGGCCCGGAGCCTGGCTGTGCGTCACAAGGGCCTCGTCCGCTTGAGCCAGTCTCTGTGCCTTGGTTTGAAAAGAAAGGGGGCTTGGTCCGGGTTCAGAGTGGGTGTCGCATGTAGTTTCAGGCGAGTCAGGAGCCCTCCGAGCCTCAGTTTTCCCACCTGCAGGATGGACTGATGAGGACAGTGGGTCTCACAGACTCTTTGGGAGGACTCATTGAGACCCAGGTCAGCCTGGCACAGGGCAAGGCACAGGGCAAGGCTCCAGAGGTGTTCGGTGTTGTCAGATGGCTGGGCGATGGGGTGGAGGGCCGTCAAAATGAGAACGTGGGCCCCTTGTTCAAGAATTACCAAGAATTTAACACACAGACAGCGGAGCGTTAAACCTGGCGAGGGGCCCTTCTGAGCCCCATGTGGCTGCCAGGCCCTCCGCCCGTGAGTGCTGTGGGTGGATGCCTGGGGTTGGGTGGGGGCTGCCGAATGGAAACACCATCAGAGCACCCCTCACAGAGGGGACTGTCCACATACAAGCTGCCTAAGCCAGACACAATGTAGGGAACATCAGGGCAGGACTCTAGCTCCCACTCCCTCTCCCATTGGGTTGGTTCTGGTGGAAATTACAGCAGAATTTCTGTGACCTTTTATTTCTTAAAGGAGAAAAAAAGTTAGTGACAAATGTTCATGTTTCATTCTGGGTAATGCTCAATTCCAGGTACTGGTAGTAGGGGGTTCATCGATTCTCTGAAGTTTTCTGTATATTTTAAAAAGTAGGCTCCAGGCTCTGGCTGATTTGGTTCAGTGGATAGAGTGCTGACCTGTGGACTGAGGGGTCCCGGGTTTGATTCCGGTCAGGGGCATGTGCCAGGGTGGCAGGCTCAATCCCCAGTGTGGGGCGTGCAGGAGGCAGCCGATCAATGATTTCTCTAATCATTGATGTTTCATCTCTCTCTCCCTCTCCCTTCCTCTCTGAAATCAATAAAAATATATAAGAAGAAGAAAAAAACAGGCTCCAGTGTTTTTAAAAGCTTGAAAGCCTGAGAAACGAGCCGTTCTCCACTAAGCTCCCGTGAGTCGGGGGCCTTGGGACGCAGTGTTAGCTGAGCGCCCGCTCTGTGCCTGGCACCGGGCTGGGTCCCAGGAAAGAAAAAGCAGGCATTTTCCCTCCAGGTGCCCAGAGCCCGGCAAGAGGGACAGAAAACAGACCTGCACATCCTGTTTGCTGGGACCCGCTCCCAGCGACCCCAACTCTGGCCTGGGGCTGCCGTGTTGCCATCTCCCCAGGGAAGCAGGACCTTGGGTGCTTTTCCCTCCTGCAGAAGGGCGGCTGGAGCCCTGCAGGAGTCGGGGTGGCACTGGCGGGTGCATTCGGGCACTGTCCTAGGTGGAGGGGAGCGCCCAGGGCCCTCCCAGCCACTACTGAGCCCCTTAGATCCGTGGTCGGCAAACTGAGGCTCTCAAGCCACATGCGGCTCTTTGGCCCCTTGAGTGTGGCTCTTCCTAAGCCTTAGGAGTACCCTAATTAAGTTAATAACAATGTACCTACCTATGTAGTTTAAGATTAAAAAATTTGGTTCTCAAAAGAAATTTCAATCGTTGTACTGTTGATATTTGGCTCTGTTGACTAATGAGTTTGCCGACCACTGCCTTAGATGAACAAGGAGAGGCGCTGCCCTGAATTTTCCGCAGCCCCTGCTGGCAGGCGCCCAGGTCCTGGCCAGCGTGGGCGGGAAGGGCTTCAGCGGGAGCCCTTGCCCTGCTGCCGGGCTGTTCTCTCGTCACTTTGTCTCTCTTGCTTGTTTTAACTTTTTATTTTGAAATAATTTTAGATCTACAGAAAATATGCAAAGATAGTCTGAGTTTTCATGCCCCCCACCAGCTTCCCCTACTATCAATATCTTACAGCATAGCACAGCTAGCACACTGAGATCTTTAGTGCAACGCCATGAGCTGGACTACAGACAGCCCTTGGATCTCCTCCCTGTGTCCTTCGCGTGGCATTTGGGCCTTGTCCCCTTAGTCTCCTGCAGCCGGGGAGGCCCCCACGCTCTCCTGGTCCTCCTTGGTCTCGCCGTATGTGATGAGTATCAGTCAGGTATTTTGTAGATTGCATGTCAATTTGGGTTTGTCGGATGTCCTCTCACGTCTTAAAATGCAAACTTTAAACGTGTACAATTCCCTGGCTTGGAGTGCAACCGGCACCGGGATCTAGCTCCAGACATTCCCATCACCCAGAAGGAAGCCCAGGCCGGCTCCTGTTCCACTCTCGCCCCTCTTGTCCCCGGTGTCTCCGTCCCCATCTCTCTCTATCTGTGACTCCATTTCCGTTTTTTCTTTCAGTTTCTCTTTGTATCTCTGCCTCTAAGCCCCTGTTTCTCTCCCACGCATTCTATTCCTACATCTGTCGGTCTCTCCCTCTCCCCCTCTCTCTCTAACTTGCCTTCTATTTTCTCCCTTCTCATTCTATTTTGCTCCATCTCTCTGTGTGCATCTTTGTCCCTCTTTTATCCTAAAGGGGACACCGGCAAGTCCCAAGAAAACAAACAAGAAGCACTGGTCAGGCAGCCTTAGCGCTCAGAGACAGCCGGGATAGGGACGATATCTGAGGGCTCCATGGTCAGGAGCCTCAGTTGGTTGGAGCATCGTCCCGTACATCAAAAGATTGTGGGTTCAATTCCCGGTCAGGGAACTTTCCTACATTGTGGGTTCGAGCCCCAATGGGAACACATCCAGGAGGCAACCAACCTCTCTCTCTCTCTCTCTCCCCCCCTCTCCCTCCCCCCCCCCCCCCCCCCCCCTTTCTCTCTCTCTAAAAGCAATAAAAACATATCCTAGGAAGAATAGCTGAGGGCTCTGGCTAGATGAGGCAGCATGAGAGCCCGCTCAGGAGGGGATGAGGATGCCAAAGCTCCTGGAACGAAAGCAGCCAGCCTGGAAGAGCTGCTGAGAGATGTCCAGGCAAGAGGGCAGTAAGAGCAAAGGCCCTGGGGCGGGAAGGAATCCCCGAAGCTGAGCCAGGGAGCGATGGGAAGCTGGACAGAGGTCTCTCGATGGCCAGACTCCCTTAGGTGGGAGCCCACATGCCTCCCCGGGCCGGGCTCGCAGGCTCTGAGGCAGAAGCCCCGGCCGGCTCAGGACAGGGCTTGTGGTAAGTCATGGCTGAACCTCCGAGACATTTCCAGCAGCCCCGCTGGGGGCCAGGCCACAGGCTCAGCACTGGGGGCCCTGAGCTGGACCCGCCCCGCCTCTGCCTTAGAAGGATCCTGCAGTGGAAAAGCACAACCCAGGCTCAAAAAAAAACAAACAAACGTGTGTGCATTGATTTATTCAACTATTTACTCCAGAAACACTTAATGAGCGCCTGCTGCATGCCCGAACCATAGACGGGCACGGGCAGTGCCCCGACTTCCCGGCTCAGAGTTTAGACAGAGAAGCAGCCTACCACCCGCTCACCCTGACCGGCAGGGGAGAAGGCTCGTGCTCAGATGGTCACTTACCCAGGGGCACGCAGCTCGTGGTGCCCACCACGTGGTGGACAAACACAGATGGCCCCGAGGAGATGACCCATGCTCACAGCAGAGCTCCTAGAGTAGAATGACATGGGTTCAAGTCCCCGCTCTGCAGGGTGTTAGCTGAGTCGCCGTGAGCATATTCCTCACCTTCTCTGGGCCTCAGTTTCCCCTTCTGCACAGTGAGAGCTGAATGAGAGACTGTGAGTGCTGACCCCCTCCCCCCCACACTCAGAGAGCCCTCCTTGACCCGAGTTGAGTTTATTAGCCCCGTGACTATTGTTCTTCCAGGATGGGGGGGAAGGAGGGGTCGGCGGGCCGGGTCAAGAGGATCCCAAGCAGGCTGGGGACCTACCAGGCATCAACACCCAGGAGTGTAGTTTAGGCAGCTGCCGGAGGGGCAGCTTTTGCAACAGCTGAATACTGGCTTGTGTCCTTAAGTCACCCAGGGCAGCAGCAGGCTAGCTGGCCAAGTCCAACAGCCTGACCCAGCCTCATTTGTGATGCAAATGGCTGGCAGTGGCTTGCTGCCAGGGCACATGGTCCTCATCCAGGGCCCTGAGCTTTTATTCTGAGAGAGCAAAGCCGGGGAAGGATGGGGCGGTAGGGGGGATCCTCCACCCTGCTCCCTTGCCATGGGGCTTCTGTGGCCATTTGCTGACTGACTCCAGATACAGTGTGACCCTAGTGGGTCCTCAGCTTGAGGTGGTGGAAAACCTGCAGGGCTGGGATCCTTGCCGGAGGCCCCGGGGAAGAATCGGCGTCCAGGCTCATTCAGATTGCTGGCTAAATGCAGATCCTTGTGGCTTCAGGACTGCGGCCTCCATTCCCTGATGACGGACGTCAGGGCGCAGGTCTTTGCTCCTAGAGCAGCGGTTCTCAACCTGTGGGTCGAGACCCCTTTGGCGGTCGAACGATCCTTTCACAGGGGTCGCCTAAGACCATCCTGCATATCAGATATTTACATTATGATTCATAACAGTAGCAACATTACAGTTATGAAGTAGCAACGAAAATAATGTTATGGTTGGGTCACAACATGAGGAACTGTATTTAAAGGGCCAGAAGGTTGAGAACCACTGTCCTAGAGGATATCCACCTTCCTTCTTCTCACAGGGCCCCTTCGGCAACAGCGGGCCAGGCCTTCTCACTCTGAATCTCTCCACCTCCCCCTTCTGCTGCCTCTCTGCCTCCAGCTGAAGGCAGTTCTCTGCTTTTAACGGTGCTTATACTGAATCCAGGCGAGACTCTGCCTGAGGTTCTAACCCTCATCCATCTGCAAAGTCCCTTTTGCCCTGTCATTTAACCCGTCACAAGTGGCGGGGACCACAGCGCTCTGACTTGGTTTCCTGGTTTTCTCTCCTTGGCAAAGGAGAGCCTCTTGACTGATCTGTCCTCCTGGAAAATGGCGACGTGGATGCGGTTGGCACACGCAGCTGAAAATCGCTGGCTTCACAGAAATTTTACTTGGTTTTACTTTCTGGGGGTGAAGCACTGTATGGGAGTCCCCAGGAATGTGCCTAAGAGCCCCCAGAAAACTCCTGCCCAGCCCAGCCCCTTGGACTGTCCCCTGTCCAGGGCCATGTTTCCAAATTTGTGCACCAGCCACCAGGGGAGCGTGGTTTGCTGGGACGCCGAGTAAATAAACCAATACTTACCCCAGAGCCCCACAGGCGGCCACTCGGCTCAGGGACAGATATGGTCAAACTTGAATTCCTCGGCCCTTGGAGGAGGGCCAGGCTGCCCAGGAGGAGCCGGGAGGGAGGCATCCCATCCCACACTCCCACGGGTGACTCTAATGATCCCAGAGGGCTCGGGTGGGGAGGGAGGTCACCCAGCCGCCTGTCCCCCTCATCAGTCTAGGTGGCCTCCTTCCCCTGGGCCTGGAGTCCTGCGGGCCTTTCCCAGGTCAGCGCCTCGCCGACTCCCAAGCCTGTGCCCAGGGCACCCACCTCTTCCTCCACGTGCATTCTCGCATGAAGACGCAGCCCTCACTGCCTCAAATGACTTCTCAGCCTGGAAGATCTTTTCATTAGAACTCTTTGGAATTCATATGTTCAGCAAGTATTAAAGTGCCCCTGCTCTGTCCCCGGCACTGGGCACCATGGCTGGGTACCATCAAGGATCAGGATGGGTATGACACACTTCTACCCCTCCCAGCTCACAGTCCAGGATGGGAGACAGGAAAATGCATTGAGAAGTACAAAACCTAATAGGTGCTTTGAAGGAGGCAGACAAGCAGGGTGCAGAGTGAGGGGAGGCAGCCTGGAGGCAGCAGAGACGAGCACACGGCCTGCATGTCTGCAGGAAGGCACTGTAAGCAGAGGGCACCCTGGGTCTCAGACAAGTGTGGCTCTTCAGAGAGGCAGCAGAGAGGTGGCAGGGCCAGCTCACCCCAGCCATGGAGGCCGTGGCAAGGACCTGGCATTTAATTCTAGGGCAATGGGGAGCCACAGAGGCTACTATGCCGGGAGCAGCACATTCTGAGTTCCCTTTTTAGAGGATGGAGTGAATTACCATAGTCAAGAGACTGGAGGCAGCAAGAACAGCCTCTGGACCCCACCCGGCTCAGGCCCATCAGAGACACAGGAGCCCGTACACCAGGCCCGGATGAGGAAAACACCCACCCTGCTCACATTTGGCTGTGTCCACACAACTGCAACATGGAACACACACCAAACATCACTTCCCAGTTTTTACCGCTCAGCTGTAAACCACAGAGCGCTGTGCTGAGAGAAGCTGAACTCCTGTGGCCCACTACTGCTCCTGCCTGCTCTGTTTCCTTCCTGCCGCGTCTTATACGCATATGGAGGTGATTTAACACAGTCCCCTTATTTTGAAAATATCCCCCCAGCAGTGTTAATTTTATAATTTAGGGGGGAAAAAAACCACCTTTATATTTAATTTCTCTAAAAATGCCCCACCAGGGGCCAGGGAACAGGGGAGCCAGTAGGAGGCCCCAGTAGCTCCGAGTTGTCTTGATGCATCCAGTTCAGCTGAGGGGCAGGCTGTGGGGGTTCCCCCCCTTGATCTCCAGGCTGCTGTGCACCCCAGTGTGTACACAGGTTTGGGGTAGAGCAGGCGAGAGAGTGGGGCTGATAAGCAGAGCCGGGCACTTATCAGGCCCCGCAGGAGGCCCGGGAGGTATCTGGAAGGCCAGGTGCCCACCCCGTGCCATGCCCCGTGCAGACACCCAGCCCAGAGCACGCTGAGCAGCTGCCTGGCTATTTTCACTGTATCTGGATGGTCCCCAACCCCAGGGGGTTCCCAGTTGGGTGTTTATGTCTCTGGGGGACAAACACAGTGTGACTCAGCAGCTGACGCGAGCTGGCTTTGGGGTGAGGGAGGTGGTGGAGCACTGGGTGGGGGTGGAGCCCTGAGCCGAGGCCCCAGGGAAGGGCAGCAGGCGGCCTCCAGATTCGGGATTCTCGGGTCCACATTCTGACTCCAGCTCTCTGGACGTGGGAAGGGGCTGAGCCTCCCCAGCCTCCGTTTTTCCATCTGTGAACTGGACTCAATCAACCTCCCACCAGTTGCTGGGAGCATTCAGGGAAAGAATAGACATAAAGCCACAGAAAGCACTCCATAAATGCCAGTTTCATGAGCTGACATTTAGCTCCAGGGGTGAGAGACTAAAGCAAGCGGGGTGGTGATTGTCCCGTTTGGCTGGAAACACGGGGTCCTTCACCCACAGGTGGACCCGGGTGGGTTTCACAGGAATGAGGGTGGCTTTCTCACCTCCACCCTCACTTACTTGCCCAGCTTTCCCTCTGGGCCCTGCGGGCCACCTCTCCTCGGGGGCTCAGGAATAGTGACTCCCTTCCTTGGGGTCGCCATTCCTCCATTTGTGCAATGGGGACACAGCGTTCCCCTCATGGATAGCGGAGGCCACCCTGAGAAATGCTGGCGCAGTGCCCGCCTGGGCCAGTGCCAAGCTAAAGCCCGTGGTCATTGTCGAAGTCTGTGACGACTACTGCAGCGACTGGTGGCTGCCTCCGGTGCTCACTGGCAAGGGCGACGTTGGAAGCTCTCTCCTGGCCTCACCACCATCCAGCGCCCTCAATCCCAGGCCCCAGGAGGATGTTTTTTTGAGGCCTCAAGGCATGTCCCAGAGGCTGCCACCGGCCGATAGCGACAGGAAATGGGCTGGCCGAGAGTGGCCCTCCAGATAACCCTGGCAGCACCCGCAACCCCCTCCCCGCCCCCAAACCCTTATCAGTTGCAGCAAATTTCTCTTCTGAGCCAGGAGCCCCATGAGGACCTCCCTGACCCTTGCCAGTGTTTGCAAACTGAGACCCAGACGGCAGGAGAGGACAGGCGGGGAGGGGCGGGCAAGGGTCCCAGTAAAGAAGAGGGAACCCTGCCTGGCAGGATGTTACCTGCCTTGACCCCAAGAACCCCGACCCTTCCTAGGCAGGGGCTGGGGGCCTGGACCACTGAAGTGGGGGTTTGCAAATCCCAAAGTCAAAGTGACTGGAAGAGGCCCCAGGAGCCCCTGGAGGGTCCCCGGACATGGTACAGGGAAGGTCCCAGGTCCACCACGAACCCCTCCAGGCATCAGGGTGACCCCATCTCACTTCAGTGCCAAGGGCTGACCACATGGAGTTGTCGTGGGGTCAGACTCAGTTGCCCAGCTCTGCGTGGCTGCTCCACTCTCCAGGAGTCCCTCTGCCCCGTTCCAGGTGGACACCGCAGTGACTCTGGTCTCGGTCCCCTCTCTCCATTCCAGGCCCCAGCCTCTCCAGGGTCAGATCTGCACAGCACACTCCAACCTGAATGGATGGCCCCAAAACTCCCACTTGTGTCCTCTGCTAGAAATCTCTGATGCCCACTGGCCATCGGCTGAACCAAGTTCAGAATGTTTGCAGGCCTCAGCTTCTCTGCTGGGCCTGGCACGGCACTAGATTCGGGGGAACAAGGCAGAAACCCCCACCCTTCTGGAGTCAGTGTTTCAATGAGGTGAGGGGCACAGAGACAGATGAGGACACAAATGAAAGGGAGGCTCAGTTCTGTTGCCTGAACCGAGACCTGGTCAGAGGAGGCTTCTGGAACAAAGAAACTTTTGGGCTGCGAGCTGGAGTTCAGCTGGTGAAAGCTAGAGGATTCAACAGCAAGTGCAAAGGCCCTGGGGTGAGTTGTGCCAGGTATGGGCAGGAGGCAACAAGGCCAGGGCCTCATAGGCCATAGTGACCACTTTGGCTTTTCCTGTGAGGACAATGGGGAGCCCCAGAGGGTTCTGAGCTGGGGGAGATGTGGATGTGAGGGTGAGAGGGAATTCAGGGCAACTTGAATCTCTGGCTTGACCACTGTGTGAAAGGTGAGTGAGTGAGACGGCGACACATTGCATGTTATGGGGCCCAGCCCTGTTCTGCAGGGTCAGAGGAGAACAAGCCTGATGCCTGGACAGTGACCGCCCCCAAGTAGGTCATACCCAGGACCTTTGAGCCTCTGCTCAGACTGACCTTAACAGGAGCGCCCATTCCATTCCTGGAGATCACTGGGAACCCTCACCCTGCAGTCCAGCTGCCATCCCCTCCCCGTCCCCCAGGTTCAGGGGACCTCCCACTGATAGAATCAGTCACACTGCACTGAGCTTGCCAGTGGCATCTGCATGCTGCTATCCCTCCCCAGACTGCGCTCACAGCAGACCGTCCTCTGGGTCTCGGCTGTCTCCCCAGCTCCAGCAACCACCTCCTGAAGTTCATCTACCTCTTCCCCTCACTGCTCCTTCTCCAGCTACCCTGGCCTCCTTGGCCTGTTCACCCTACCCCAGGACCTTTGCACTTGCTGTGCCCTCTGCCTAGAATCCAGTCATTCTCCATCACCTGTGATATTTCCTTCACAGTGTGAGCGATATTTGAAATTACTCCATTTGCATGTCTGTTGTCTATCCCACTAGACTGTTTAAGACTATCCCCAATGCTCTGCATGTGACCCAGCACACATTTCTTAGAATGAATGAATGAGCAATTTTAAAAAGTGACTGAATTAATATCCTCTCCAGCCTTAACACCTCCTCTGTGAGGCCTCTGCGATTTCCCCAGCACTGAGTGGGGCTCCAGCTAAGTTGTAGGAGATGCTGGGTCTATCCCCAGGTTGGGGCTCCTCAGCCCCAGACCAAGACCTGCCTTCCTAACTCTGACCTTGTGCCCCACCTGGCTGCCAGCACCCACCTACTTCCTCTCAGCAGCCCTTACTCAGCGCCTTCCTTAGGTCTCTGGGGGAGCTGTCTCCCTATTCCATGGGGTTCTGCTGGAGCCATCAATCACAACACTGAGCCATGGCCCTCAGGGCCCTGCTCTGAGCACGCGCCTTCACTGAGCCAGTGTGCCCTCCTGGGATTTTGGGCGACCGCTGAGCGGGGAAGCACCTGGCGGAGGGGTATCGGTTCCTTCCTGCCTCAGCGGGTGGTAATGGGGGCTGTGTCTGGCCCAGCACCGGCTCAGGAGACACTCCATGAACTGGTCAAAGTCCCGGCCAGGAGGGTCCCGGGTGTGACTGGCACCACATGGCCCTGACTTGCTTAGGACCACTCTATGCAGGGAATCGAAGGCGCCCACGTCGAGAATTATTACAGACCAGCTTCTCTTTAAAGAAAACGAGTTTTATTTTTATAATCAGAACATTCTAATAAAAATATTATTATAACATTAGCTACCGGTATTTCCTGGGACTTGACTGCGGACCAAGCGCGCCGCAAAGCGCTGGCCGGCGCCTGTCAGCCCTGAGGCCTCCCGCTCCCTGAGGTAGGTCTGAAGGAATACCCCCAGCGCCCCCTAACCTTCTGTCCACTCTCCCCACACCCCCTCGGCCAGGCTGCCCCTCACCTCCCCCTCCCGCCTCCTCAGGAGCCGTCACTGCGTGCTGGGCCTCTCGCCTCCCTCTGCACTGAGCCCAAGGCAGGCAGGACGTGTCAGGCTGGTCTCAGCCAGGCGGGGGTGCAACAGGGGACCAAGGAGAGAGGGTGGGGGCGCTCTCAGCCAGCATCACCTAGGGCCCCCTCCCTCTGTGCCTGCAGGGGCAGCAGGGGTGGAGACAGGCTTCTGAGACAACTTACTGTCGCTGAGAGACCTGAAGACGCCCGCCCTCCCAGGGACTCCTGGTGCTCCAGCGACAGACACTTTTTCAAACAGAAATGCTGTCCGTCTCCTTGGGCGGAGCCACGGACATAAGTGAGTCTCAAAGTCAAAAACAGGTTCCGCTTTCCTGGGGGCAGGAGCCTCCGCTGAAAAAATAAACTGAAGTTCTGAAACATCTTAGTAGCAAAACAAGGACGGTGAGGAAAAGGCTGCAGTGCCCGGCGGGCTGGGGAGCGCCGGCGGGCGGCCCTGCTGCACTGAGCCCGGGGCCTGCGGAAGAGCCCGTGCCGTCACCAGAAAGGAGAATCCCACGAGGCGGCTTCCCGCACACGGTCTCCCGCGTTCACAGCTTGTGCGGATGGAGCAACAACAAACAGTCAATTCACGTGCTCCTTCAGGTTTCCCTGGAGTAAGGCATCTCTGAGCAGGACAGTTTCCGCAGAGCCCGAAGGGTGCCCGGGCTCTGTGGAGGGTGGGGAGGCCTCACGGATGCTGAGGAGATGCCGGGAGACCTCAGCCCGGGACCTCAGCCCGGGACCTCAGGCGGGAGGGAGGGGAGGAGGGAGGAAGGTGAAGGGAGAAGGCAGGTGTGTGCGAGAGGAGGTCTGGCTGCATCTTCTAGAGCTCCCGCCCACTCTTTCTCTCAAAGTCCTCCCTCGAGATGTGTAGGGTCCTGGATTTAAAGGGATTTGGTCTCCAGGCCATCCAGGGTGCAGGTGGGGGTCCTGCAGGATCCCAGAGGCACAGGTGCTGGTGTGCACCCCGAGCTCGGCCGGCCACTTGCCTGGTGGGTGTGGGTGACGGGCCTCGAGGGGGCAGTGGCCTCATTGCATCCTGTCGGGCTGCAGCTGCGGAGGCTGGTACTGCACAAAGGTGGTGCCCGTGGGGGCCGAGGCCGAGAGGCCAGGGGGCACGGCAGCCGGGTAGCTATAGCCCACGAAGCTGGTGACGGAGGCAGGCGAGGCGGCATATGGGTACTGGTCGTAGGTGGCTGGTGGGTACTGGGTATAGGCTGGGCTGGCCGGCGTGTACTCAAGGAACGGCGAGGACAGAGATGGGACGGGGGCAGCCGGGATCACCACGCTGGGCTGGACGATGGCTTGAGGGTAGATGTAGTGGGGGGTCAGCCTGTGGGGCCAAACAGAGGGGTTGAGGGGGAGGCAACACGCTGGCTCCAGGTGGGACCTGGAAAGCCGGGTGCCGCTGTGTCCCTGTCCCCAGTCTGTTTTTCTGTGGCTGGAGCACGTCAACTGTGCAGGCCTGCGCCCTGGCTGTGCCTGCCACCCTCCCCTCCTCCAAGTTTGTATGCAAACATGCTCACTTCAGTGGTCCTTTCCCAGGCACCCCTCCCAACCCTGCACCCCACAGGACCACCAACATGATTGGGGGACCCTGTTGGAAAGTGATTTAGAATCCTAGGAGGGTGACAGCAGGCATCGAGGCCAGCTCGGGCCCTTCTGCGCATGGGTACCATGTGACTGCCCAGGCTGCCGGTCTTCCCTGTTCACCTTCCCAGCATCTGCCCCCCACAGCGGACACCTACAGGGCGCCAATTTACCAGTCTCCCTCCCCACCAGTGTCAGCTCCCCCGGGGGTGCTCATTCCTTTCACGGCGGGCCTGGCTCCCAGGAGCCCAGTGAGTGCAGGGTGGATGGATACATAAACGTGAGCAGAAAAGCGTGCAGCAATGATGATGGTGTGGTTCGGGAAGGTGCAGGAGTGCTGCACTGCCCAGCACCCCTGACCTGTGGTGACCGTGAGGTCCAGCCCTCAGGTCAGCCTTTGCATTGGTACCTTGTTTTACAACAGAAACACGGAACTCAGTAGCTGGCGAACGGCCCCATGGCAACGGAGAGGAGGGGCCGAGACCCCCAGACCCTCTTAACTGCCATGCTGGTCCCACCAAGGCCTCGCCACTGCACACCCGGCCTTCCAGGGTAGGGATCAACTCAGTATGTCGCAGATGAGAAACTGAGGCTAGGAAAGGCAGTATCAGGATGTGCTCACTCTGCCAACCAGCCGCTGGGCTGCCCTGGGTAAGTGGCTGAGCCGCTCTGAGCCTCACAGCTCACTGGACACAGAGGGGCCTCATGGGGTAGACAATGTGACTGTAGGCATCTCCTCCTCCTCCTTCTCCTCCTCATATCAGCACAACTTACACAGGATGGGGCCCCCAAGGGGGTGAGATGGGACCCCAACTTCCTTGCACTGTGAGATGGGCTCGGGATCCCTGCCCTGCCCCTGCTCCAAAGAGAAGCTGCTTTGAAAGGAGAAGGAAAATTTTCCTTGGATGCTCTTGTGCACCTGGCAGGGGCAGAAACAGGGACAGCGGCCTGGAGGGCAACTGGGCAGCAAGCGGGCCACCCAGGGCGTGTGCTCCGTCCCCTGGGCAGGCTCCCTCCGCGCCCAAGGGAAGCCCTCACTCCGCAATGGAGACAGGCGCACTCGGAACAGCACGGCGGCACCCACAGAACTGACGGAAACCCAGAAAAGCCCAAGCACCGTGCCCCGCGGACAAGGCAGCCCAGCGGCCCCAGGCCACGCCGCACGCGGCACGCGGCACGCGGCAGGGAGGCGAGCCCCCAGCCCGCGCCCTCCCCATCAGGACAGAGAGCCGGGCGCGGAACAGAGCTGCTGTTTATGAAAAAGGGAGGGGTTTATGCTAAATGGTGGAAGTGTTTATGCTAAAACACAAACGTGTGTTTATACACATGCTAAGGACAGGTGAGGCTGAACCGCACGAAGCGACCATTTTCATGGGTGCACGAGCTGGCCGACAGCAGCTTTACACGGTATTACGTTTTGATGCGCTGGAAAGGGCTTCAGGATCACACGTGGGTTTGAACATCCTTAGAAGGCGAATGGATTCACGCGTGCCATCAGGAATAAAGCGCACGAGTCATGACAGCCCGGAGGCAGAAACATCCCAAGTGTCTGTGCACTGGAGTGGGAGGAGGGTAAGCAGGCTGTGGTGGCTCAGGCCACGGAATATTATTCGGCCACAAAAAGGAACGCAGTGCTGACGCTGCTACAATGTTGGATGAACCCTGAGGACACTGCTGGGTGAAACCAGCCAAACAAAAGGCCACACACTGCGATTCTATCAACAGGAAACACCTACAACAGGCGAATCCAGAGAGGGAGGGAGCCTGGGCTGCGGGGCTGCGGGAGGTGCAGGGGAGGGGTGCAGGGGTTGCTCAGGGTCTCCTGGGGGTGAGGGGGATTCTGGATTACACACGGCGGTGATGGCTGCCCACCTTTGTAAAGGGGCTTAACACCTTCAAATGAGATTCGCGGTCAGGTGGACATCACCGCCTAGAGCACATAGATAGGGGCACCCTGAGCAGGAGCCAGCACCGGGGGTCAGTGCTGCTGGACGCGGCGTGGGCAGAGCTGACGCGAATGACAGCGCTGGGGGCCCCCGGACCAGCAGCAAACACCTGAGGGATGAGAGTCTGAGGCACACCTGGCTCCATGCCCCAGGTGCGCCCAGATCCCTGGTTCTGGGCCACGATGCCAGCTTCCCCCCAGTCCTTTCAGAAGCCTCTGCTGCCCACCCCATGGGAACGAGAACCTTGAATAGAGCCAGGCTGGGTTCGAATCCCACCTCGGCTCTCACCTGCCAAGGCTGTGCTCTGGGCCAGGACGTGGCGCTGAGCAGACCGTACAACCCCTGGCCTCTTGGGGCCTGGCTTCCAGGAGGGGCAGAGTCACACCAACCCGTGAGCCAGTCCTGAGACTCGGGGGAGGCTTCTTGGAGGGCGACTGCACAGCGCTGGAGCTCCACGGCCCCTCCCTCACCGCGTCCCAGTGAGCAGCTGGAGGGGTGAGCTCCAAAGCCCTCAGGCACTCACCTCTCCAGACAGGTGAGGGGCTCTGCGGCCCTCAGGCCTCCTGGGAAGGAGCAAACAGACACAGGCTAGAGCATGCCGTGGGGCAGTGCCCGCCAGGCCGCCGTCCTGGCCATCATCAGCGTGGTGCCACCCACCACAGGAATCCACACCCACCTTCCAGGACCTCAGGACACTCCTTAACTTGAGGTTATGGAAGTTTTGAGCCCAGAACTTCTCCAGGCACAGGCAGCGATGGCCCTACCCCAACACCCCACGTTCTGGCTAAACATGTGGATCCTCACAGCCTGAAGGTGGATGGGTGGGTCCAGGACCCTGCAACTGACAGCCCCCAAAGACTCTACCACACACCGCACTCAGGAACCACTGCCTAGACCAGGGCCTCACACTGTCCACAGCAGAAGTACCTGGGGCTTTACAATGACAGGTTCATGGCCACACCTGTCTCAAGGTACGGCCGGCTCAGGCAGCTGTCACATTTACCAGGTTTCAACCCCCCCTCCCCCCACCAGTGTCAGGACCAGAGCTCTGCCCCGTCGACCGGAGCTGCCCTGCTGGCGGCACTCAGACACCATCAGGGTGAACAATGTTCAAGTTGGGGAGGAAAGGGACCCCGTTTCCTGTCCCTTGGGGATACTGTCTGCATGTATTTACCTGCTTCCCTCAGGTGCTCTGCCCCACCACTCAGTATGTGAAACCCCAAGGTAACTTACAAAGCTTTTCACAGCCATGGAAAAGGTGCTGTTGTTATCCCATTTCCAAGAGAGACAAACTGAGGCTCATAGAGAGGCCTGAGTGACTGTGCAGTCCCACAGCCAGGGCACAGCAAAGCAGAGTCTGCCCCCGTCCGCCCGCCGCCTGGTACCTATGCCCACAAGCACTGGCGGTGGGCTGGGGGTGCGGACCCAGACCCACTCCGGGGCCCACCCAGATGGGAGCGGCCTGGGCACCACGAGCACCTGTCCAAGACACGGCCGTTCCTGGTGGTTCTGTCCGGCTGCACGGAGGCCCAGGACACAACACAAGACGAGCCGAGGGGAGGGGCAAGGAGGCGGCAGAGCCTGCCAGGCAGGCCCCCCACCGCCCCGCAGCTGTGCACGGGGACAGTCGGGGCTCTTCCTGTCTGTGGAATGGGTCCTGAGGAGGATGGCCTAGAGCTCGCTGTGAGCACCAAGACCCTCCCCTGGGACAGCGGTTCTCAGCACAGTGCCTGCCCCCAGGGGACATGGCCACATCTGGGACATTCTGGCTGTCGCGTTGGTGTGCCGCTGGTATCCAGTGGGTGGAAGCTAGGGGTGCTGCCAACATCTGCACTTCCCAGGCCGGCCCGCCCCAGAATTCCCTAGCACCACAGCGAGGCGAGACCCTGCAGGAGACTACAAAGTGACGGCAAATACAAGGACTTCTCACCTCCACAACCACAGGCCAGACAACCACAGTCTCCCAACACTCAAAGCAAAACTCGCAGTGAAAAGTACTCGGCCACAGTCCGGAGGACCGGTTTTCTGAATGCAAAGCTACCTCCAAAAGTAAAAATAAAAAAGGCAAATGGGCTGGTTTCACTTTTTTCTGCTCTCTGGAGACGTGACCTCAGGCCCTGCCAGGCCTCCAGGCACCCCAGGCTCTCTGGGGCCATCAGACAATAGGCAAGTGCGAGTGGTGGCAGGCCGAGATGCCCTTCCTGGGACCCCGCCAGGCCCTGGCACAGCATCTCCACCAGAACCTGCTCTTCACCCAAAAGGGCACCCCACACCAGCCTCCCCTCACCGCCAAGACCAACCCGACCTTCTGCCCATCTGCTCAGGCCCAAAGCTCTGGGATCTTCTCGGATTCCTCTTTCTCTGACATATCCCTTAAAATGTATTCAGAATCCCACCCTTCTCACCCCTGCGCTGTTCGGAGCAGCCGCCATGGCCGCGAGCCTGATGTGCTACTTGGACCCCCTCCACTCTAGCCTGGCGCCCGGCCCACCCAGCCGCCAGAGGGGCACTGTACAGACCAAGTGACCCGGCCTCATCGCTCAGGGCCACCTTGGCACTCAGAGTAAATCCCAAAAGCTCCCCCGGGCCCCGTGGCCACCCTGCTGGGCCCTGCACACCCATCTCCCACTTCCTCCCCTGCCTGGGGCCCCTTTCTCCCCACAGCGCCTGTTGCCAGAAGGGGCACGATTATTCCCTTTTCCGTCTGTCCCCATCCCCAGGACCACTCTGCGGCAGAATGCTCTGTAACCACAGCAGGGAACCAACCGTCTCACGCGTACGGCGTCCCCAGCCTGGCACAGAGCCAGCGGGTACCTGCTGAATGAACTGGCTGACTGAGCGCCCGGCTTCCTTCCTGCACCACACGGGAGGGGTCGGGAGGATGACCGGACGCCCCAGCACGCTGCAGAGCACCTGTCATGTCTACTTGGCAGACGGGGAAACTGAGGCTCAACAGGACAGTCACGAGGACAAGGAAGTCAAGAGAGGCCTCCAGACTCGTCACCCAGCTGTGGCATGAAGGGGCTGGCCCACCCAGGCCCACTCCCCCTTTGCGGGCATGTAGACCCTGCATCAGCCTGTCTGTGGCCTGGCCTCCCCCTGGGCTGAGGCTTGTGGACGAGGCTCTCCAGCCAGAGAAGGGGCTCTCCTGCCGGACCAGTGGGGCGGGCGAGGGGCTCCTCCTCCCAGAGGAACCCCAGAACCACGGGAGGCTGGTGGAGCTGCTTTCTGCTACGGCAGACAGGGACAAACAGCAGGTGTGCACGGGCCACCCGCCGCCCCCGTTCACTCCAGTGAGTGACAAACAGGAAGTGCCAGTCACCCAGACACCCTGAAAGTAAAAACAAGCCACGTGATGCCCCACAGCGGGGAGAGGGCACGGACCTCCTCCCAGCGCCCTCAGCTCCTGGCTCTGACCTCACTTCCTTCTGTGCCCTCAAGGCACTGACTCCCCAATGCACGGCCCCTCCCCTCCCCCAGCTTTTACTTCATATTATGAAATAGTGAAAGACTCCCAAGAAGTTGCAAAAATAGTACAGAGAGGTCCCCGGATGTGAGGTCTTATAACCCAGCGCGTTACCTAAGCCAGGAACCAACACACACGACTATTAACCAGGCTCCAGGCCTGGTGGGGTTTCACCAGTTTTTGACGTGTCCTGGTGTGTAAGTCCCACACTGTCACACAGCCCATGCAGGGCTGTGCCACGCCCACGAGGAACGCCCTGCGCAGCTGCACCCCCAGGAGCTCTCGGGCCCTCGCATGCCCTGCTGGCTTTGTGAGTCTGGCTACCCCATTGGAGTGAGCCCCTGCGACGGGGCCTGGGTCTTTCTTATTCTAAGTGTCCGGGCACAGGGCCTGGTATACAAGAGGCGTTCAACAAGCACTCAATGAATGAACGATTCTGGGAACAGCCCTGTGCGTGCGGCCCAGGCCCGAGTGCTCCACATCTCCGTCACCCCCGGCCCCTCTCCTGTCCTGGTGGTGGGGCGCTCCATGCAGACCCTGCACATGCACATTCGCGGCTGCAGGTCTCCACGTGGGCAACGGGGACCTCCACACAGAGATGCAGGGCCCCGGACACTACAGGCCAGGAGGTCTGTGCAATGCCTGGGAGAAGGTCCCATGGGGTTGTCAGTCCCAGGGAGTGTCCCTAAGGCTGGCCAGAGGGAGGGGCTGGGCCTCATGGAAGGAACCAGGGTGTCGGAGCCCCTAACTTAGGGCCCCCACACCCACACTGTGAGAGCTTAGGCAAGTTTCTCCTCTGGTGCCTGCACTGGAGGCTGGAGTGACACCCTGTCAAGGGCTGCCGTGCGACTCGTCACTGACAAATCCCAGGCCTTCCCATGGGCCAGGCCCCCATTGACCGCTCAGCACACAGGCACTCACTCAGCTGGGAGGCATTCCTACCAGCCAAACAGGGAGAAGAACCCAGAGAGAAGGGGCTGGCCTGGCCTCGAACCCAGGCAGACCCCAGGGTCCTCGCTCCAGCACCCAGCACACCTGACACCCAGCTGCCCCAAGACTCCCTCTTGTCATCTGGGCCCCCAGGGCCTGGCCCCACGCCTGGCACAGAGCAGGGCTCACGGAAAACGGGTGTGGGGTCCACAGCATGGCCCTCTTAAGAATGGGGCGGGTAGGCTGTGCCCAGGGAAGCAGCTGGCCCTTCAAAAATAACCCGGGGGCGTTCCAAGTGCAGGCAGGCCCAGGACCAGCCTCAGATCCTGGCAGTCCTTAGGCCCAAGTGTGAACAAACACCATTCGACACCAGGAGGGCCCTTCCAGGCCAGACCCAAGGCTCTCCAAACTGCTCTGACCCTCACTCCTGCCTGCAGCTGGCTGACTGTCCCACCAGCCAGCAAAGGGACGCGCTCCGGCCTTGATCAAGCCACTCGTCACCTGGCCTCGGCCCCGTATGTGGGTACATGAAGGAAATGCAGTCGGCGAGTCAGGTCCTGAAAGATCCCAACAACCTACTTCTTTGGTGACTCTTCCCACACTGACATGTATGGCCCCGCCAGGGGAGGAATTCCAGAAGCCTTGCCCAAAAGCGGGGCCGAGGGATCCTTCGAGTGTCCGGGCCTATGGGGACCAGGAAGTCCAGCCAGGCAGGGGAGGGGTTAACTGGTTTACAAACTGAGCTGCCCGGGCTCCGGCTCCCACAGTGCCCTCAGCCAACAACAGGCCTGGCCTCGCTGCCAGCCCGGAGCTGACAAAACTGACCGCTGAGTCAGGCCCGGCCACACTCCCAAGCCCGATTGTTTGCAAAGACAAAAGGGACGCTGACAGCCCAACTCCCGGCTGGGCAGGCGGGCACTGGGAGAAGCAGCTGACCCCGCAGCCCAGCCGGCCTCCTCTCCTGGGCAACGCACCCAAGGGCCTCACCCAGGCCTGGACCTCACCAAGGCCTGGTCGGGGGGAGGCAGCGAGATTCTGAGAGACTTCAGTCCACCCACCGATGGACAGTCCTTCTAATCCCTTGTTCCTGTTTGGGTGTCCACCCCCTGGCAACCAACAAATAGCTGGAGGCCTCTTCCCCGTCGTCACAGGTATTAAATGGCCAGCCAGCAGATTCAGTTACAAAACATTGTCACCTGAGGTGGGGAACGCATGGCGGCAAGATCTGTGACCGACCCCAACTACCTTCACAGGGGTGACACTCTGGGGACACCAAGGGGCAAGGTCAGGCATCCCTCTCATCCCCCACCCCCACCCGAGAACAGGGGTTGAGAGTGTGGATTCTAGAGCTGGCCTGGGTTTGAATCCTGCCACTCCAGCCACCCTAGACCGGTTGTTAACCTTTTCCTCAACCTTTCTTTGCCCCAGTTTCCCCATCTGTGAAGAGAGGATGTATCAATCCCCATTTCAGAGGGCAGGCGTGAGGACAGGAGAGATGTGGCAGGGAGCACCCAGCCCCACGTGCCGGCACCGTGTCAGAGGAAGCTGGAGGCTCAGGAAGAGGACATCACTTGCCAAGATGGATCCAGCTGGTAAGTGACAGAATCAGGATTTGAACGTGGGTCTGCAGGATCCAGAGACCAGGCACCGACAGTTACTAGAGTCCCAGAGACAGCTGCGATGGATCAGACTTGGGTGGGGAAGGCATTGTTGCATTTTAAGCAGGAAAGAGCTGCATGTGCCTGAGGCTCACGCCCTGATCTTTGTGCAGCTGGCCCTGCCCCGGGGCACCTGGTGTGGATCCTGGGAACACAGCCAGGGCTATGAAAATGAGGAACGCCCTCCTCGTGTGGCCTGAACCCCAGAGAGGAAGAACCTGGGGTGATGGCAGGAAGACTGAGGTGTCTCCAAAACCCTTCCAAGACAGCTGCAGACCTTTACGCAGGAAACCCAGAACCACCTGTTCTCAGCCACCCTCCAGGCTCCCCCCCAGGAGGGCAGACTGGAGCTGAGCTCACACACATGTGCAATCCACACCAAAACCACATGCAGGCACCCCGAGTCTGGGCGTGGAGCAGTTCCTCCGTCATCTGGCTGACCTGCACAGTCCACTGGGCCTGGTTTTATCCCTGCTCTGGTCCTTGGTCCACACGGCCTGCCCCAGTGCGCCTGGATGCTCCTCACACTGTGCCTCTCTCCAGGGCAGGGGCACACACGAATGCGCACAACTGGTCTCTAACAGCCTAAGAAGTGCTAATGTTCTAAAAGGAGCTGCCTGTTTTGCAACTGTCCTCCCGCCTCCCACATAGAAACAACCTCCCAACCCCAACAACAAGCTCCCTGCACGGGGCGCACAGCCGACATCAATCACGGGGCTGGAAAGTCAGACGGCATAGCAAGCTCCTTTGTGCCCCTGAAGTGTGCATGTCCTTCCCCAAGCAGCTGCCAGGCCTTATATGTTCTAAGAAAAAAAGCAAGGGGGGGGGGGCCTTTTTTGGACAGAGGAGGGTGGGACACGCTGCTCCAAAGCATGTCAGACAAAAGGCCCACCGGCCAGCCCACTGGGGCCAGGGACATCTGGCCTGATCCTGGCTCACCTGCTCCAGCTTCACAAACGTCGGACCCCGGCTGGCAGTGACCTGCTGCCACCATCTGTTGGGCACTGGAGGTCAGAGGGGCTCCCCGAGAAGAGCCCAGCTCGCCAGTTCCTAAGAACATTAGCAATACTTCCAGAGACTCACCGCCCCAAGCCACACGGTCCTCACGCCGGCACTCACAGCAATCAGAGGTGCTGCTCCTGTCCCCATCGCGGTGAGGAAACAGGCAGAGGCGCCTCTGTCAGCTGCTGGAGGCCACACGCTCGTAAGGGGGAAGCTGGGATCTGAACCCAGGCTGCAGGCTCCAGCCCATGCTCCCCACTCTCTGAGGTGTGGCCTCTGCCAGGGGTGAAGAACTGAAACCTGTCTTCTCTCAGTTCTCCCAGCTTGTCCCCACCCTCTCCCACCCCAAAAACACAATCATGTTTCTGAAAAGTTGGAGATGACCAATGGTTCTCTAGACACAGAAAGGGGGCTGCTGATGGCACAACCAAGGCAGTGGGGTTGGCAGTCCTAGGATGAAATGGGCACCCACACTGGGAGGCCCAAGAAACCCCCCACCCCCGTCTCCAGCCAGCCAGTCCACTCACCCATAGGTCCGCTGGATCAAGGTGGGGTGCAGCTGCTGTACACCGATGGCAAAACCTACAACGAGACCAGTTAGGGGCTAGGCCAGCCGTGGGCAAACTATGGCCCGTTTGAAATGAATAAAACTATTGAAAAAAAAGACCGTACCCTTTTATGTAATGATGTTTACTTTGACTTTATATTAGTTCACACAAACACTCCATCCATGCTTTTGTTCCAGCCCTCCGGTCCAGTTTAAGAACCCATTGTGGCCCTCGAGTCAAAAAGTTTGCCCACCCCTGGACTAGGCCTTACCGGGGATGCAGAACAACCCAGGCATACAAGTCCAACCAAAAAGGATAATCCACTTCCTTGCCCCTCCCAGGCTACCCCCACGTGAACACCAAAGCTCCCAGCCGAACAGGTCAAGGGACCTGGGGGGTAGCAGCCTCTAGGCTTTGGTCCTTCTGACCTCAGGTCCCAGAGACCAACTTCCTGTCTCCTGAGAGGACACCTAACAACGGGGTGACGCACCCTCCTCACCCTGTCCTACAGGCACATGCAGCTAGACCAGCTAGATGCAGGGGTCCAGCTCCCAAGCTAGGGGATGACTGTCCTGTGATGGCTCTGCAAGCACATGATAGCCGTCTGCCACTCCTGGGGCGGGCAGGGCAGGGCAGGGGGGGTGTCACTAGGCAGATACCAATGCTGAATATAGCAGCTGACAAAAGCCTGGGAAGGGAAACAGCCTCTCACCAGAATGGAGGCTCCTCGGCTTGGCGCCCAGATAGGCCAGGTTCACGTTGGCCTTGCGGCCGTCGATGTTGGGGTTAGGGTCTTTGCAAGCCCTCTCCGCTGCCGCCCGGTCGGCCATAGTCACCTGGAGAAGCAGAGGCGTCAGAGGCTTCCCTTGTAGGGTGCAGGGCAGCGGGCTCCACCCCCCACCCCCGTGACCCCACACCTGGGGCCCTCCCACAAAGCTGCCCCCTGGATTCCAGCTCCTCCCTCCAAGTTCAAGTGCGAGGGGCAGCTTGGGCTCCAAGGACAGAAACAGCCCCCAGAGAGAGGCAGGGGCCTATCCATTTCCCATGGCAGGGGTCTGGGGACACGTCGTTAGGAGGACGAACTGTTCACTTAAATTGATGCTCACTGGTGGCGGCCCAGGGGACGGTTGGAAACTATGGGGGGAGGGGCGCCAAAGGGCTCAAAGCGCCCGGGGGGAGGCTCCGCTTTTCCCTGGCTAGCTGCTCCAGAAAGTCCCGAGAACAGTCGTCTGACCCCCAAACCTCGCCACAAACTCCGAAGTTCTAACTGAACACAGCGGGTCCCCTTTTAAGCCGGGCGTGGGGTGGGGGCAGGTAGACCCAGCCGCGGGTAGCGGGGGCGGAACCGGCTGGAGCGTGAACCGCCGCCCCCGGAGTCCGAGAGGGGGCAGCAGGTGCCGGCGCCGGCTGAAGGCGCCCCGAGCGGCCGCGGGGCGGCCGGGCGTGCGCCCGCCGGTGGACTCAGCGCCCCGGGCCAAGATAAGTGCAGGTTGGGGTGCGCGCCCGGCCGCGGGGGCCACTTACGAAGCCGTAGCCGCGGGACTTGCCCGTCTGACGGTCGGTGATGACCACGGCCTCCTCGATGTCCCCGAAGCCCTCGAAGTACTTCCTGAGCGAGGCGTCGGTGGTGTGGTAGGGCAGGCCGCCCACGAAGATCTTGGTGAACGTGGTGTCCTTCTGCGAGCCGTGCATGGCGCCGGGGGCGGCCGGGGGCCGCGGGAAGCCCGCGCTCGGGGCGCACGGCGCGGGCTGCAGCAGCATGGGGGGCGCCCTGCGGCCTACGGACCCCGGCCGCGCGGGGGTGCGCTCATGGGCGACGGCGCGGGGAGAGCTGGGCAGCAGGGGCGCCTCCGGGCCGGTCGACTCGAGGGCCGCTCCCGCCGTGCACGCCGCGCTAAGCTGCGCTGCGCTCCAGCCGGCGCTGCGGGCACTCTGCGCCCCGGCGCCTGCCCCCGGGCTTTGTAGCCGGCTCCGCCCCCAGGCAGCCTCGGGCCCGCCCCCGTCCGGCCCCTGGCGCGCGGGGTCCGCCGGGAAGCGTAGTCCGGGCCCCGCCCCGCCGCGCCCGGAGCGCAGGGGGAAGCATTGGGGTGGGGTCTGACGCCGCGGGAGCCCGCGCATCCGGACGTTTCCCGAGGTCCTACTAGGTGCCCGCGTGGTTCCAGGCCTCTGACCTCGTGGAACGCAGAATCTAATGAATTAGATATGGGCAATTATTAGACCATGGTTAATGAGTCAATATTTATCCCATTGCTACTAGAGTACAGCGGCATATGCTAAAGGTGAAATGAATTTTAAAAAAATCTATAGATATAATTCATTCGACAAATATTAATCAGGTCATGGGGGCTGCAGGGATGCACAAAACACACTCTAGCCCCACGGAGCATCTATGACTAAGACAATCCAACAAGTAAAAATATACAATATATAATCTGGAAAGAAATAAATCAGGTTGCTGCTGCAGGAGGGACTCGAGTGGTCCCGGAGGCCCCCCTCCAAAGAAGGTGATGGGTCAGGGGAGGTAGTTTTGGGCTCGTCAGAAGTCTGTCCCCAGCCAAACCGGTTTGGCTCAGTGGATAGAGCGTCGGCCTGCGGACTGAAAGGTCCCAGGTTCGATTCCGGTCAAGGGCATGTACCTGGGTTGCGGGCACATCCCCAGTAGGAGATGTGTAGGAGGCAGCTGATCGATGTTTCTAACTATCTATCTCTCTCCCTTCCTCTCTGTAAAAAATCAATAAAATATATTTGAAAAAAAAAAGTCTGTCCCCAACCTCTGCTGCTGTCAGAGATCCCTCCTTGTGTGTGGGCCACCCTTGGAGAACAAGCAGAGGCTGTCCACTTTGCCTTTGTTCCTGTCTCCCACAGAAACAGGCCCATCAGGCAGGTTGGCTACAGAATTTGCAGAGTTCAAAGTTATTAGGAAATTCACATTTGATGGGAAAGCACTTAACCAAGTGTGGGGCCTTTCTGAGCATCCAGCCGTGGGGCTGTGCAGGTCACTGCCCTCAAAGCTGGCCCTGGCACCAACTTCCCCCACCAGTAGGTCACACCATGATGCCAGGCCAGCTCTGGGGGCCTCAGACCTTCTGCATGTCCGGGCACCATTGTGACCCCTGTACTGTTGGGAACTGGAACTCTAAGTGGGGTCACTTCTGGCCCCAAACCTATGGACTTCTCTCTGGACAATGGGACACAGGCTGGGGTCTGTGGGGACACTAGTGACACCAGGCAGGCTGAAGAGGAAGGGATGCAGGCGAAATGTTTATTGAGGCTGTGTTTGAACCCAGGTCCACTCAAACCTGTCTCAAGCCCTTGGACTCCCTCACCCCAAGATCCACTGGCAGCCACTGAAGTCTGATCCCTCCTTCCCAAGCCCCTGGCCCTAACCGCCTTCCGCTGGGTATGGAACTCTGTCTTCAAAGAGCCTACAGGGAACACACTTTTCTGTGTCAACTCATTTCCCCTTTCTCTTGTCACTCACTGTCCCTCCGACTCGCTGGGCACAACAGTGCCTCCAGGCCTTTGCCACATCACCTGGCAAGCAGAGGGCCCTCGGGAAATACATGAGTGAACGCACAACGGAGCAAAGGAGGCGAGGAGAGCTCTCAACCGGGAAAGGGCCCCTCCGACCGCCCTTTTTGAAAACTTTGATTACAGTGTGACTGGCACTTTTCCTCCCTGGCTGCTGGAAAATCAGCCACCATCCGTGAACGACACAGTAACGATCGAGTCCAGGAAGTTCGTGAACAAAGGACTTCAGGGAAAACAAATGGCCATTGGCGTCCTTCGCCCTGGGAAGGCAGCAGTCCAGTACCTAAGACAGAAATTCAGGGGAAACTAGCCTAAACGCAGTGTAAGACCACACCGAAGTCATCTCTGCATTTGGGTTCAGAACCCATTTTGGTGGTGGCAAGACAAACTGGCTTTGTGATTCCTTGGATTAGGAACAGAAGCATGAACCCACACATGGACTCACAAGACATGGCCTGTATGAAAAGAAGACTCAAGAAACAGAGGAAGGAACGCAAGAACAGAATGAAGAAAGTCAGGGGTCTGCGAAGCCAGTGATGGAGCAGGCAAAGAAAAAAGAGTAAAGATTCTCCAGTGACTTCATCTGTGGCGACTGTGCAGATTTTTCACGAGAGGATTAATACACTAAGAACTTTTAACAAATAAAATAAAGTGTGACCTACACTTGTTGCGCCAGGGAGGACGGCCACTGCTCGATCACGTGATCTTTTGCAAGCTGGGTTCTTTCGCTGGGCCTCAGTTTCCCCTTTTGTGCCAGACAGGTTCTGAAGCCTTGGCCAGGAAGGGCTGGGGCAGGAGCCGCGGCGCCCTTGGCACACTCCCGGGCGGGGGGTGGGGCGCGGGCGGCGGCGACACGGGAACTACAAATCCCAGCGCCGCCCGCGCCGGCCCCACCCTGCCCCCCCTGCAGCCGGGGAGGTGCTCCCGCGGGGCGCGCGGCTACGGGCGCGCGGGCGTCTGTGGAGCACGTGCTGGCGCCGGGGTCCGGAGGTGTCCGCCAAGGTCCCGGCCCTGGGCGGCCGCCAGTGCGGGGCCACAGGGTCAGAAAGCGGGAAGCACGGGGCTCGGCGGGATGTCGGTCCGGCTCCGGGCGGTGGGCTCCCTGCGTGCACCTCGCCTCCCGCCCCGCCCGGAAGTCGCGGGGTAGGGGTGGAGGTGGGGGCTGCAGTGTCTTAAGAAGCGGATGCCCAGGTACGGGCTCGTTAACTCATTCATCCCCTGATCCCTTAAGCGTCGGCATCGTCAACCTCTCCGACTGTCCGGTAGCCCCACGGCCCCAAGTGTCACCAACTTCTACCTGAGCCATTTATTTACCCAATTCATACTTAATGTAATGAGTGGGCCATCACCAGCTGGCAGGCAGGCGGGCTTCTGGGCCCGAGGGGTACTGCACGTGGGAAACAAACGCGCCTCCCCGCTTCCCGCAGCGAGCTCACATTTCAGGAGGAGAAAGAATGACTAAGTTGAATATTGCATTTAGGCAAGTTTTCCAGGCAGTTGCTGAGAAGGGACCAAGGAAGAGGGGAGAAGTGACAGGTGTACTTAGCTTCTTGAAAGACCCCTGGGAAACGGTGAGAACCAGAGCCATGAGAGTAAAGGGAACGGCAGAGGGAACAGGAAGGATGAAGGCTCTGAGGTGGGAGGTACAGCCACCAACATTTATCGAATACTTTTGAGTGCTGGGCGCTTGTATGTGGCTAATTCTCACCACTAGGAGTAATGAAGGCCAGTTGCCTTGGAGTGCCCGATTTGGGCCAGGCCCTTGTCTGGGTTACTTACTGAGATTAGGTGGTTTAATCGCAAAACAGCCTTTGTCGTCGGTGGTACTCTTAGCCCAGTTTAAGCTCAGAGTGGCTTCCCCAAGGCCACCAAGGGTAGTAACAGACTGGCCAATCCATGATGCCAGTTTGTCCTGCCCACGGCCTTTAAGGAGGCCTTGTCTCCCCACTTGAGGGCTGGGCTGGTGGGACCTCAGAGAGGTTAAGTGATGTGAGACCCAAGTGGAAATTCGTTGGGCTTCTGTGAAAGCGTCCAATTTCTTCTAAAAGAAACAGTTGCAGCTGGCATTAGCCCCTCATGCTCCTGCTGCTCTGAAGGCGGGTGGAATGTCTGGAGCTGGGCAGCCTCTGCCACATGAGGCAGAGTCCAGGAGACTCACAGACACCAGTCCTGATTCCACTAAACACAGGACATTTGGCAACGTCTGGAGATATTTTTGGTTGTCAATAGGGAAGGAATGGTATTGGATCTAGGATGTGGAGGCCAGGGAAGCTGCTAAATATCCTACAGGACACAGGATGCCCCACCACAAAGACCTATCTGGCCCCAAACGTCAACAATGCTGAGATTGAGAAACGTGTGCTAAACTGATGCCAACGACGAGGCTCCTTGTTATGGAAGTCCTCCTCCTACTCCCCAGCCCTGGAGGCCCGGTGGTTTGGGAGGTCAGCCTGGAGGTTGATCTTGGTCCTGTCATTTGTGACCTTGGGCTGGGCTCTCCCTCTAAAGCCCAGCCCCTTCCTCACAGGGGTGACCAGGTGCCTTCTGCATTGGGGGCTTGGGAGGGCTGGAGGGAAAGGGCACAGGCGGAGTCGCTGGGGGCCAGCACCCAGAAACTGCGTCTGCCCTATACACATACTGCCCTTCGTCCCCTGCGGACGGTGTGCTGGGCTCCCAGCTCTGGGTGCAGCAGATGGAACAGCCCGTCCCCTGCCTGCTGCCCACACGGGATGTCTGACACTGAGTCCCACTGCACAGACTTTGTCCCTGTCCCCATGGGGAGAGCCTGGACTCAGGACCCTGCTCTGGAAGGTTGGCCTTTGTCTGAGACAGTGCCTGGAGGCGGGTATGTGTGTGTGTGTGTGTGTGTGTGTGTGTGTGTGTGTGAGAGAGAGAGAGAGCATTTGCCATGGGTTGAAAAGTGTCCTCCAAAAAGTAGGTTCAAGTCCTAACCCCTGGTAGCCATGGATGTGACTTCATTTGAAAACAGTTTTTGTAATATAATCAATTTAAGACGAAGTAATATTGAATTAGTATGGGCCTAATCCAAGGACTGTTGTTTGTATAAGAAGGCCACATGAAGAAAAGGACACACAGGGAGAACGCCATGTGACAACAGAGCGGAGGCTGGAGTGATGCAGCTACAAGCCAAGGCAGGTCATGGTGCTGCCACACCAGGAGCTGAGAAAGGCCTGGGACAGGCCCTCTCCTCCTCGTGCCGTCAGAAGGAGCACAGCCTGGCCGACACCTGGAGTTTGGGCTTCTGGTCTCCAGAACTGTGGCAGAACCAAGTCCTAATGTCAAGCCACCCAGATCAGGGTCATTTGCTGCATTAGACCCAGGAGGCTAACGCTGGTGGGAGAAGAGCAGGACAGAGCCCTGGGCAGAGGGAACCACTGCTCAGCCTGGAAAGGGGTCCAGCTAAGGACCCTTCCACTTAAAACATCCCCCCCCCCCCCCCCACCCCCCGTTTAATTCCATCCGGGCTCTCTACCCCATCCCCCACTGGGAAGAGGACTCGTGCCCACCTTCTCTGGAGCCCTCCTGCCTGCTCCTGCATCAGGGCCTTTGGCTCAGCCAGCGGCCAGGCCGGGTTCCATCATCCCCACCTGCATCTCCTAGGCACCTGCATCTCCTAGGCACCATCTGGCTGCATCTCCAGGATGGTCTGTCTCCCCACTAACCATCAGGTCAGGGAGGACGGGCTGCCGATGGCTTTGTTCACTGCGTGTTCCCGGTGCCCGGCACATGGAAGCGCTCAGTAGATGGGTGCTGAGTGAATAACACCTTCCAGAAAACTGACATTGGGCAAAGCCCGCCTATCTTACGGGAGACGTGAGCAATGCGGGGCTCCTGTGGATTTAAGCCAGAGCGGCCGCCTCTTCGTCTCAGAGCTCGGCTGCAGGCTGCGTCCCATCATCCCCACCTGCACCCTCCTCACCAAACCAGAGGCCGGAGGAGCCTCCACTGAAACATCAACATAGCAGAGAGGAAGCGCGAGAGGCGTGGGGCCGGCAGGCTTTCCCACGGCAGCCCGCCGTTTCAGCTCTGCAGGGACCTGCCTCCTGCGTTCCCTCCCGCTGCTCCGTGAGGAGGTAAACATCACTGTCCCTTCTGTGCAGGCAGCGCTGGGCTGGCTGAGAGGGCGGAGGGCAGGCCAAGACCAGACAGCCCTGCGTTTGTGCCCTGCACCTGCCACACGTGTTCGCGACAACCTCTCGGGGCCTCAGCTGCCTCAGCTATAAAATGGGCATAATGACAGTCACTTCTTCACAGGGCTTTTGTGGAGATGAAACTAGACAGTACACAGAAAGTGCTGAGCGCGCTGGCGGCACGGAGCTCGGTAATGCAGAGCCCCGCAGTTTTCATGTTTTTACTGGAGCGCATCCGCTTCAGCCTGCACAGCAGCCGCGCAGGTGGGGAGGTGGCAGCCTCGCCAGCCCTCCCACACGTGCTGTCAGAGGTTCAGTGGCTCAAATCCCTTCCTTCCCTACCTCCCCAAACCAGGGCTGCAGGGCCCAGCTCCGTCACACTGAGAAAAGCCGCCAGAGCTGATAGGATTACAAACACGCACGTCCTGATCCGAAGGCTACAGGCTGTTCAGTTTTGGCCACTTCACGGGGAGGCAGGTGTGTTGGGAAGCCCCTTTGCCCAGTACATGTGCGACTAATACCTGGGCTTCGAAAAGTCTGACCCAGCGCCTGTCCCTGCGTTGGAGGGAGGGCGACCATCTGCTGGCCGGTCTTCCTGGTGCGCGCTGCTGAGACCCTGCCCCAGCAGGTGCAGCCTGGCCGGCGAGTCAGACCACCGGGAGCCTGGTAGTGTTTCTGAAGGCTCCTGTAGACACAGCGTGGGCATAATCTATCCTGAGGTGGGGAAGGAGGTGGGACAGCACATTACACTTGGGAATACTGTGTTAGCTTGGGCTGCTGTAACAAAAGACCCCAGACTGGGCAGCTTCCACAACAGAATTTACTTCCTCACACAGTTCTGGAGGCCAGAAGTCTAAGATCAAGGTGTTGGGAAGGTCACGCTGCATGAAATTCGAGCAGGTAAAGAGCCTGACGGACACCCTGGGCCTCTGGCACCAGGAGCTGCGAATCTTACAGTGGGAAGTGCTGGTCATCAAGACATTTTTCTCAGAAAATACCAGCTTCCATTGCTTCAAAGGCCAACCCAGGAGCCAGGAAGATCTCCGCAGGAAGGAAAACAAAGGGAGGGAAATGATGGCAAACTTGGTGCATGAGGAGGTGCCCGAGGTCAGGAGCGGCCAGGGCTCGACCTGCAGGGGAAAGGTGGCCAGTCGTGGCCAGAAGTCCAGGTCAGAGTAAGGAAAAGCCAGCCTCTCCCAGCCCCCAGGCAGCCCAGTGGAATCTTGTCGGAGTGATATGGACACAGTATGACAGGCAATCGGGCCACATCTGACCACTGAGACTCACACATAGGAAGAGGCCCACACTGTGGCTGGTGGCAGAGAAGAGAGAGATGTGCGGGCACTGCCATGGCCCTGATGACCCAAAGGGCAGCGTGGATTTGGACCCATGGAAGCCTGGCAATGGACAGTTTCTTCTTAGTACTTTGTCCGCTTCCTCTCCCCGCCCCCTCCCCTGCTCCACACCCATGGGGAGAACCTACAAGAATGCATGCCAGTTATTTTTTTTTTTTTTTTTTATTTACACCCATTTATTCAGCTAGAAACACCAGCTTGAAGAGGTTCTGGTATATTCCATTTGTAATAATTTGCTTACAGCAAACAACTGTCTTATAATGGAACATGTTGAAGAAAATATTGTCTCATAAGTCTTTTTTGTTCTTTTGAGTCTCAGTCACTACAAGTTCAAGGTACTTTGACAGAATCCTAGTGTCCTGAATGGCCTGATGAATGCATTAAATCAAACAGTGTGTTTGTATTCGGGAAATACTCTTAGATTCATACAAATGTTGCTTGGGTTGTGGATTTCATATTTCTCCCACTGGCACTATGACATTTGAAGAACATTTGTTATGAAAGTTTCACACCAATTTTGTTTTGCTCCTTTTTCATTAGCCGCTGTGCCTCCTTTTCCATTTTCTTTCTTTGCTGTTCCGCTGCTCTCTTTTCTCTGTCTGCTATCTTCTGTTGCCTCAGAACTTCTTCTGCTTGCCAGGCTGCATCTTCCTCTTCTTCCCATGCATTGGTATTTTCCTGCCAGGTATCCAAGTCACCTAATTCAGGTGATTGATGAATAAATGGCATATCTTGTGTAGCTGCTAATCTACTAGAGAAACCTGTGCTACCATCTGGGACGCCAAAATTTAATGGTTCTCTCTTCTTAATAATGATTTTCTGAGTTTTCCTTATAGTTGGTGTCATGTCCTTAAAATAGTCAGGTTCCAGTTGTTCCAAAGCATTTTGTTGTGTTGCCACATTCCCATTCCCTCCTTCAATCTTTATACTTGTGGGAGCATCTTCATCCCAGGAAGTCCACTCTTCAATATCTGTCTGTTTTGGAACTGATGAATAATCAACTGTAGTTGGCAAAGTTATTTGGTCTCCACTTAATTTCCGTCCTCTGCCAGATCTGCATATTAATCTCTTTAGGAAGGAGAACAATGTCGCTAAGCAGGTACAAACTTTAAATAACCGAAACTGTGTGATAGCCATGATGGGAACCAAAACCAACCAATCCTCGGGGCCTTGGTAGAAATGACATCTCTAGGAAGTCAAAAGACATGGCAGACACCTCAGCTATGTCAAGGGGAAAAGATTCACCTGCCCCTCCCCCTCCCGCCCGCCCGGCGGAGGCTCCGAGCTGCCGCCATGCCAGTTATTTTTTTAAGGGGCTGACTTACTTTAAGCAAATGTGCAAGGTTTTTATTTGCTTTGTAAACAGTCCTCACCTTAAAAAGTATTTCTCAATACACTGATGCGAAATTCACAATAGACTTACATACAATAGGCTATAGAATGATTTACTCTGTTGTATTTGCCTTGTGGTAACACCACCTATTATGATAAAAACTCTCAAAACTGCAGTCACAGGGTTCTCCCACCTTCTCCCGCCTCCTGTGCCCAGCTCTGTGCGACCGGGAGCCTTACTTATAGCAGGAAGTCCTGCAACGCGGTGTTGCTGGCAGCCTCTGGCTGTCCCCTGCACCTCTCCAGGACATAGGTGGCTTGTGTTGAACTACCTTTCTAAGCGCTGCCAGGACAGACTTCCACCAGGAGCTCTGGACCCAAGGTCTGGGGCTTATATAGGGGGCTTGTCTAAAGGTCTCCAAGAGAGAGGGAGTGAGAGGAAATTGGCTTCAAAGTATAAAAATAAGAATCCCAAACGGATCAGTTTCATTAAACGTTTACAAATGCAGTATGTAGATCTCACTAGTGTTCGAACACATTCAATACATTTGAAAACAATTTGTCACATAACACTTTTGAGAAATTCCCCAGTATTCAAGGTGATTGTTAATAAATCATTGTCAAGTGTAGAAGTTGCCAAATAATTTCAGAAGTAAAACATGAAAAAATCTGCAGAGAATGTGCCTGTACGGTGGGATGAGGGTGCATGTTAGTATTTGATGTGATGAGTGCAGAACCTTCAAACGCCAGGCCTAGGGCAGCAAGGTCCCAGGGAGAGGTCCTGCCAGCCAGTGCAGCTGCACATCTAGTAGCCATGGTTACAAAAGTATGATCAGGTGAATTCATTTTCTTATTCAAAATATCACTCTTTTTATACCAAGTCTTTGAAATCTGCTGTGCATTTTACATTTACTTACACCTCAATTCCCACGTAAGCCTAGAGCTTCAAATTAAAACTCGGCTTAAAATAGCCATTTGCCATCAATCCCCATCTGGGGAGATTTGGGTTTCATAATCTTTCCCAAACCAGGGGCAGGAACGGTGCTAAAGGGTGAGCGGGCGTTCAGTGTCTCCTACACCACCAGCAACCAGGCCTCAAGGTCCAAGAAGGAAACCAACGGGGACATTAACTTCTTAAGTAGGAAAATCAGGACTCTTGCCTCTGAAATGTTGTCGCTTTCAGCTTTCCCAAAGGCCATCAATTTTTCTAAAGATAAAAATGTATTATTTTAAAGAATATTCTTCTCACAGGATAAATAATCCCTCCATTTCACTTTCCAAGTATCTTACAAACTCAGTAACAAGAGCAAGCCGGGAGCCTACATTCATTTCCTCTAATAAAGTCCCTGAAATTGAATACAGAACCTGTCCCCCAATAGCGGTATTGAAGTCATTGGCGCCACCTGCTGGCTGCACCAAAGCACAGCATCCCTCTTGGGGAATCCTCTTAGATGTGGTGCCCATCCGCATTTCTCAGGAGGGGACAGCAAGGACTCTTTGCAGTCAGCGGGCACTCACATCGCCCCACCAAATCCCACCCTGGCATCCTTTCGTCCAGGGTCCAAGGCCATGACAGATGGGGTCAGGCAGGCGGGACTCAGCACACCCCCGACGAAGGTGGGCTCAGACACCTGCTGCACCCCAGAGGGCAGACTCCAAGACACGCATGCTCCCACAGAACACCGTTTCCACGCAGTTACCAGGAACAGTCAGACGGGCACCTTCCTGTGGACAGCGCCTACATCCCTAATGATGCGTTTCAGCATCGTCTCAGTACGTCGTCCATCCCACCAGTTCACGTCCACTCAGTAACCGAGAAAGCCTACTACCACGGCTGGGAAAAAGCCCGGAGAACCAGACGGAAAAGGCAAGTGAAAGCAGAATCCAGGGGCTAGGCTAATGTCCGCTAAAGACCTTCTCTCCTCTTCTGTATGTTGAAAATTCGTTTTTATTTTTATTGACTTGAGAGAGGAAGCGAGAGGGAGACGGAAACATCAATGAGAATCCTGCCTCCTGCGCGCCCCCCACTGGGGATCGAGCCTGCAAACCGGGCCTGTGCCCTGACCGGAATCGAACCTGAGGCCCTTCAGTCTGCAGGCCGACGCTCTATCCACTGAGCCACACCGGCCAGGGCCATATGTTAAAAATTCTTACAGTAAAATGGGGTAAGCGTGGGGAACACTGTGTCTTCACCATGAGCTTTATAGACCCCCCTTTTTAACTGGGTATACAGATTTTAAATGGCAGAATGATGACATTTCTTAGAGTCAAGATTGTTTCTTTTTGAATAGAAGATGCCATTAAATTTACCAGTAGTTACTGAGCACCTACTGAATGTAACATACGTACTAGCGTCTGCAGGGACAGGGAGGTTTAAGGCGGAGAGTTCCTCAAGGCTCCCTGTTTTTTTGTTTTTAGAGCAAGAGACAACGGGTGGAGGGCTCCCTGGGCTTTTGAGGAAACATGAAAACAAGTATCTTAGAAGTTTAATGATTTCAACAAAAACCTCCTGGTTGACCATCAGCAAATAAGTGGTAATCTTTTACGCTCCTGGTGGGCAACAGCGGCAAACTCACTCCCGGTTCCTGGCAGCCCAAGTCCAACCTTGGACTTGTGCAAATGTTTCCAATTTACCAGTTACAAAAACTACCCCCTTGGCAATGTGGCAAGGTCCAGTCTTGGAAAAGAGCACTTCCGAAAGCTCATGGCTTAGACTCATTATTTTGCGGCCATGTTCAACTTTGGCTCGTAGAGAATGTGGGCACGGAGCTAAGCGAAAGCTGTAAATCTACTCCCACTCCTGTGAAAGGGGCTCCTGAGCTAACCAAGCTCGACTCCCTCACTGCCATCTTTTCTACCTCTGTCTCCCGTCCATAAAGCCACAGGGCTAATTCATAAAAGGGAAAATAAGATGCAAAAGATTAACTTGAAAATTCAAGTTTCCTTTTCTAGTGCACATGCCTTTTTCTCTCGCAAAAAATCACTTTTCAGGGTAAGGCAGAGCTGAAGAGTTAATGGATCTGAATTCATTTGTGCTCCACGTACCAAAGAACTTAAACTGAGTGCAGATAGTCTCTCCCAGTAGAAAATTTTATTGTCATTGCTTTTGATGAGTAGGTAAACACATTGCTTACATGACGACACTAGATTTCCACACTCAGCAAGTTAGTTTACACACCAGCCCCAGACAGTAAAGTGTAAGAAGCATTTGGGATCACAGGGTAAAAACACAATAAGCTCCACAGTCAAACATCAACTTGAATTTCATTTGGTACTTACCAATCAGGAATTTTAAATTACACGAAATAAAAAAGCAGCACCCCATAACTATCACTAGGGCATGAGTAAAGAGCACTTCCCTTGCAGGGAACTGGGGTTCTAACTTGGCCACACACACACAGCACCCACTCGGGCTTTGCCTAAAAAGGCCCGTCCCTCAGTCTCCAGGTCAGCTGCCCAGCAGAGGAAAAGCACTGGATGTTAAAGCCGGGAGCGGAAGGACAAGGAAAGCGCATAGAAACTCTGCTGGCCATGCTGGCAGGGCTGTGGCTAGACATTCCACTTGGCAGAAGGCATTTGCAGCCCAGGATTCCCACCTTTCCCAAGTTTTGAGATCCTGGCATTTCCCAAAGGGCGTCGGAAGTCACAAATCAAAACCCACGACGATGCTGAACAGGGATGATCACTTCAGAGCTCACTGGGCGCCCTCCGGGCGAGGGAGGAGGTGGACAAAGGGAGCTCCGAAGGCAGTCTTTAAAATGTTTTATTACAAAGTACAGTACAGTGTTTGTAAAACGTGGCCCAGTGTCTCTAGAACACACTGCTGAACTGAGCACTGCAGACCAGGGGCCCACGCGACTCTACCTCGGTAATGGCCTTGGTCCCCGTAGTCAGAGGACTCCTGTAACAGGCAGTGGAATGGAGAGACACAGTCACTGCGGGCCGAGGGAATCGGCCCAGGACACTGTTTCCCCAGGGGCTGAATCCACACCATGGCTCACACCACCCAAGCCGGCCCTGACCCGCACACATCGGGCCGAGCAGAGAGCGGCTCCGGCCGCAGGCGTCTCCACTACTTCTTGTTCCTGGGCTTGAGCTCCTCGGCCGCGTTCCGCAGGAAGATGTAGTTCTTCTTCTGAGGGTTATAGAACTCATGGCCCTGATGGGGACACACAACAATCTTATTAGGAGAAAGCAGAAGTGAGCACTTTGTGGGCACTCCTCACGCCAGGCCCAGCGCTACGTGCATGAAGCAGTCTCTGGAGAAGGAATGGAGAGAAAAGCCAACTGTTCAACAGGAACCTCCGTCCGCGGAGGAGGCTGGGACTTGGTGGGATTTGCCTTCCATGTCCCACCTGGAGGAACCACCCTGTACATGCTTGTCTTGTAGGTGCCGAGACGCTAAGCTGCCACCCCTTTAATAAGCCAAGATGGCCAGGCCGGCGTGGCTCAGTGTCCACCTATGAACCAGGAGGTCACGATTCGATTCCCAGTCAGGGCATTTGCCCAGGTTGCAGGCTTGATCCCCAGTGTGGGATGTGCAGGAGGCAGCCGATCAATGATTTTCTCTCATTGATGTTTCTCTCTCCCTCCCCCTTCCTCTCTAAAATCAATAAAAAAATATTTTTTAAAAAGCCAAGATGACCACCCTCAGAGAGCGAGGCCTGGGGAGGGCGGTGGACAATTGGCTCCGACGTGCGGTTTCATGCAAGAGGTCCTCTCATCCATGACCTCACCGGGACAAGGGCTTGGCCCAGGACGAGCTGCCCAGACCCAGAAGGAAGGGAAGTGGAAGTGGTTAGTGTGCCTGCTGTGCGTGGAGGGGTGCGGTGGGCTGGGAATGCTCACCTTGGACCAGTCGTAGCTGGAAGCGTAGGCAAATATGTTTCCGTTGTGATTGAAGCAGCAAGCCGATATGGGCTGATCTAACTGCTCCGAAGTTTTCAGTTTTGTTCTGGCATCTTTGTCCCAGAAGCTGAATCTACCATCAGATCCCACCGTGGCAAGGGTGCCATGCACAGGATGGAACGCGATTCCATTGACCTGCAGGGGTCGACACGCACAATTAGGGGCAGACGGAGGAGAAACCTGCTTTCGCCAGCTCGTGCTTCCTGCTTGGAGCTGCTGCGCCTGGTCACAGGGACAACTAGCCATGCTCCCTGAGCCACCGCCAGCCCAGGACCGATCGTGGCTCTTGTTACCACACAAGTCAACAGAAGGTAACAAGTGCGCAGCTAGTGACCCAAGGCACGGCCTCAGAAAACGCTCTTCTTCCTCAGCAAACAGCAATTTCTCAGTATAAGCCAAGTGTATCAACTGTCTACCAGCACCTTGAAGGGGGGGTACGCTCCCTCAGCAGCCCTGAGCTTGCATTCAGAAGTAAAGTCAGAGGATGAAGAGTCAACATGTTCACAAAAACAGAAAACAGCCCCACGGAGGCAGCTGTTTCCCCCGGGCCGAGAGCCCCACATCGTCTCTAATACTATAATGACTCAGCCACCCACCTCCCTGTCTGGTTTCTGGGCGCATTCCGTTCTCAAGGTTAAGTTTCCAAAAACGTACCGCATAGATGTCCTGAGGAGCTGAAGTGTTGGTTCCGTTAGATCGGTGACATTTAAAGGTAAAGTTATCTTTGGCACTGAAAAACAAAGGCCCCAGTTAAGTTTCCCTTTTTTAGAAAAAGTCTTGGTTGAAAATGCACCACCGACCGAGCCACTCACGGGTTTGGGGGGTTGATGTAGTGGATGGCCACTCTGCCCTCGATGCTTCCCAGCGCGAACCCCGTCGGCTTGTTCTGCTTGTCTTTAAAGATGGCCACACATCGGTGCTGTAGTTTGAAAAAACAAGACAAGCACATCCTCACAGCGTAAAATAAAACATTTCATATATTCCTCCAGTAAGCACTATTTTCTGACTTTCTTCTGAAGAAACCGCAGGCCATGTGCTTTGATCCAGTTGCTCGTTCTCTGCCACCCCCGAGGCCTGGCCGCCACTCCAGCAACGCTCACGACCCTCAGGACCCCATCTGACCCTTCTCTGGTGCTGGCCTCTCATGGGGAGGGAGGAAGACATGTCAGTGTGATTCTTAGCCCAGCACTGCCCGGTGGGCGCCCTTCATCGTGACCCAGTGTTCTGTGCCTCTGCCCCTCACGGGAAAAGGGAAGCAGTACCCACCTGGCTATCACTGGGGACCAAGGGTCCAGTGGGACAGTGGCCGAGCCAGCACTTTCTAAACCACAAAGGGCAATGCCGAAGCAAGTCACTGCACCTGACCCAACCCTGCGTCTGGGGGCCCAAAGGAGCAGGGCCGGGCACCTCTGGGTCTTCCCTTCCTCCTCCTACTCAAGACAACCTGGCCTAACCCAGAGGACCACCCACCCTGCCCAAGCTGGACACTTTAGCTTCTGCGGAGGTCAGGAGGTGCGGCCCTGAGCAGCATGAGATGATGGGAAAGAGCACTTTGTTACTGTGATGATGCAGAACACACAAATGTCCCACAAAAATGGAAAGTGAATGCTGGTTCCCTTTTGGTGCCATTTGCTCTTTAACCCACTGTATGCCATAAGGTTCTGTAGACGCAAGCAGCAGGCCTTCCACACACGCCATGCGTGTCTATAAAAAAAAATGTTTTCCCCAAGTGGCAGCCCTGACCAACTTTAAAATCATTTTTCGTGAGAATTTGCAGCTGAAAATATTCAAGAACACCCAAATTGTGAGTAACATATTTATTTTTATAATGTTCATTGCAAATTGATTTTTTAAAATTCAAACTATCGTGGCAGTGGGGATGGTTTCCGTTTTGGATGCGTGGCAGTTAACTGGTTAAAAACAAATGAACAAAATAGCAAGCCCATTACTTCTGTGAGTAAAAAAAGTTAACAAAAAGAGACAAAGGTCTGTAAGTACTTAGAGGACAGGAGGAACCACAGCTGGCCAAGCGGTGCCCCTGCCTGCCCCCCCAGCTCGGCACAGGGTCTAATGCCCGCACACAGGCAGCAACCACACAACTGGGGTACGATTTACAAGAACACATCTGCACGGTGACCCGGGGAAGACAGGCGGCATTCCTCAAAAGTGAATGAGCAGGTGCCTGCAAGTGAAGCCAGACCAGACTAGGTTGTATCAAGGAGTTTGAATTTACCCAAAGAGCAACGAATGTCAGTTAGGGGGTTGAAGCCAGGGCACGGCAGGGTCCGCACACTCAGGTACAGAGGATGGACTGAAGGACCTAAACTCTTCTTGTCACTCAACTGGTTAGGGAGAGGGGTCCAGGTGGTGGGGTCAAAATAAAGTTTGTTTCCTAGGATGAGTGAGGCTTGTTGTATGCTCATGTTGCACTAAGCATACGCGGGGGAGAGATGGAAGGTACAGGAGGGAGCTGGCTGATCAGTGGCTGGAGGTTCCTGAGAAGGCCGCAGGGCAAGGGTCCTGCCCTGAAACCGGCCCTGGGAGAACACTGTCTCCACCTGACAGCTGGGGATGGGCAGGAAAAGGCGCAGGCAGGTTTTTGGATTCACAGGAGGAAGATAAGGAAGCTCCCAACCACCAGCTTGTTTTCTGAGTAGAAGCTGATCTGAGCTCTGAGACAAAGGGGAAAAGAGAGGGAGAGTCTAGGGGACCCAAGAGAGTGAAGATCTAAGAGCCCGTGGCTAGTGGAAGACAGAGCAGGAGACAAAAACCTAAGCAGCGTCAGGGCACGACGAAGGCACTGTGGAAGGTGGAAGCTATGAGCTTACCATGGAGCCAGTCCACTGGGAAGTGGTGTTATTCAGTAGCACCCAGCTATCAGGGGGAAGTTTAGGGGAGACAGGTAAGCTGGGCTCATCCAGCAAAGAAGAGTTTTCACTCGCTAGACATTTGTTTCCTTAAATTGACTCCCTTTGAAAATACTTACAGGTGTTTAAAACCATACGCGGGCACAGGATGGGTCTAAACCCCGGCTTCTTGATCTGACTTCCGACTCACCTGGTGTTTCAGGGGAGATTCTATCCTCCTGAATTCAGAAGGCTGGTTCTCTAACTGATAGACTATCAGTCCCCTCTCCGCAGTTGCCACCACAGCCATAGGATAGATCTGGGGAATGGCGAGAGCAGAGACAGGACTAAACAGAGGACTGTGCTTTTAAAAGAAGTCCACTGCCCCCCACCCCAGGAGTGTGCTGTCTTTATACCCAAATATTATATCAAAGTTTTTTACAGTCATAAAAATAAGTCTGAATTTTTTCTAAGTTTAAAACCCAATGATATCAACATGCTTTAAGAAAACATAAAATCACATTTGGATAAAATCATTTTTTAAAAGACTAGTTTCTTTAAAACTATCCTATATAATAAAAGGCTAATATGCAAATTGTCCCTTCGACTGGGAGTTCAAACAGGGGGCAGGGCTGGCCGTAAAACTGCCCACGGCCCCTCCCCCCAGCCGGCTGGCCTCGATCGGGGCGGACCCCACCTATGCATGAATTCGTGCACTGTGCACCCGGGCCTCTAGTAAAATATATGAATATTTAGAAAATATACTTAGGAGTAGAGAAGAAATAAAAATCACCTATGGCTCTTCAAATAGTAACAGTCGTTAATGTTATGACAGTTTTACTCCAGTCTTTTTTCTGAGCATTATACATGTATGCATGTGAATGTATGTTTCTATATAATCCATATCATTAACTCAAAGTGTGTATTCTAAGAATACTAATGACTGTCTAATATTCTCTCAAATAAACCTACCCCAGGGTTCACTTAACCATGTCTGTCTTGCTTGCCCTTTAGATCACTTCCCATGTTTCACAGTTTTATAACAACAGAGACCATGTGCAACCTTCTTGTTCCCATGACAAATTTCTGTAAGTGGAATTGCTGGGCAGTTGGTACAAAGCTTGAAGACTGATGACTAAATGGATGGAGAAAGTTCTTCATTTTCTCACCCACAGACACAGTCCCCACAAATCTAAAACACAGAGTTACTGCCCGTTTTCCTACAGCCACACGATAAAGGTCTTACCCTGATGGCACATAGCTCTCTGCATATATTCAAATGACAAGTGACCAAAAACCTGACACCCACTATTTAGTAATTCTGGAACAAATGCAGCACAAGATTCAGATTTAAGATGACTGAGGCAATCTGGACTATATCCCCCTCTAATTGCAAGATGTCATAAGGTCAGAAAAGCTTTTCTCTTTTAAAAGGAAACATGTACAAAGTTAGAAACGCCTTACCATGTCGGCACAGTAACACCTCTCAGGGAGCTGCAAAACCATCATGGGATTTGATGATCGTGTATCCCAAAACTGAAAGAAAAAAAGCCAGAAAGCGACTATTCAGAGCTAAAGCCCAAACAGTGTAAGAACAATGAGTGCATGTTGACCTGGTTGGGCCACAGGGCCCCTCAGCGGAGTGTACCTTCAAAGTCTTATCCCAGCTCCCGGTCATCACGCAGCTGTAGTTCGGGGCTTTGATCCAATGAATGGTTTTCACAGGAGCATCATGCTTTCAACAAGACAGAACCAAAACAGATGAAGGTAAATGTAACTAGTGCTAACAGCTTTAGTTCTGAAAATCCAAAGAGAAGGAATTAATTTAAATATTGAGGTCAAACCAAACAAAAACTGAAGGGTATTTTAGCCCTTCACCATGACCAAAACGTTCAAGTAACGTAAGAGCCCATGTCTCCCTTGCGTTCGCATGAACTTAATTGGATTTTACCCACAATTAACTAGCATGTGAGAGTGAGAGGGAGTCCCTCCTGGGAAATCATCAGAAATAACTAGTAGGGGACTCCACCAAGGTTTTACTTACTTACTGAGGTGACACAAACTGAGAGATCAGGAGCTGCCTCTTGCACACAGCACTGTGGCCCGAGTGCGGAACACCTTCCTGACACCATCTCAGTGTCCTCACAGGTTCCTGGCTCTAGGTTCTCTCATCCTCGTCGCTTCCACCTTTCTTAGCAGACTTCACACAAGAGCCTGCCTTGTCCCTAGTGGACTACAAAGCTCTGGGGCGTGTGGAAGCATCTCCTCACCGTTGTACCTCCCGGGGACAGTACCTGGCATACATCAGGTATTGGATAAATACTGGCCCAATGAACAAGTGAGCATATGTAGCTGGTAAAAGACAAGCCACCCACGGGTGCTGAGTGTCAAGCGAGTGAATGTTGAGGGTCACCTGTCACATGTGTCAGATTTAACATCACTGACTCCTCATGACGCTCTCATCTACACATACACGGGAGACCCTTCACAGAGCAATCTGTGGAGCACGAGTACGAATGGTCACAAACCGTCCGTTGTGCTAACCAGGGGGTTTCTGTCTAAAGTCTAAGTGAGTTGGTACAGTCAAACCGCATCTCTTCTGTAAGAGAATTCTAGAAATGGAATTCTAGAACTTGCAGAGGGCAGGCTCTCCTTACCTGTGCGATCTGTATCGCTTGGTTACTGTTAAGGTCCCACATTTTGGCAGTTTTATCACATGAAGCCGTAAAAACTTTGCTCCCATCCTACAGTAAAAGGGAGAGAACCTGTCATGCTAAGAAAAAGAAAATCTCTGTCTATATGTATAATTAGAAGGGGCTGAATGTATTCAGGCAGGTTTTGCTCTGAAATTTTTACTTTTCCAATTATATGGGGCCACTATATTATAAACGACAATGTCATATACAAAACACATTTTCAGCTCCATTTTTATTATTGATTTATTTTTTATAAGACATGCTATGTACACAGGATGAACAAATTCAAAGGCACGGTGAGGACTCTGCCTCTCCCACTGACCCAGCTCTCCTCTCAGAGGCAGCCAGGGCCCTGACACGTCCTCCAGGAACAGACAGCGTAGCTGGTATCTGTGTCAGTTAACCAGGAGCCACTTACACTTTTTTCTTATTTTAATCAATTTCAAGCCTTCACGAAAGTTGCAAGAATAAAACAATGAACACCCATAAACCCTCCACTTAGATCCACCAATTACAAACATTTGCCGTATTTCCTTCTTTTTATACACACGTGTCTATACTCATTACTACTTTTGTTCAGCTCCATATCTAATAGGATTCCAAAGGGCATGCAGTAAAACGACACTAATGTTCAATAATCAGTGGTCCTATGTCAATTATAGGATATTTTAAAAAATAGCAGTTCTTGTAAATGGTTTTTAAAATATTCACATACAGAACTCAAAGTAGGCCATTCAAGTATGAAGCACAAGATAATTTTTACTGCTTGGCTGGCATGGCTAAGTGATTGAACTTTGACCTATGAACCAGGAGGTCATGGTTCGATTCCCAGTCAGGGAACATGCCAGGTTACAGGCTCGATCCCCAATGCGGGGCGTGCAGGAGGCAGCTGATCAATGATTCTCCCTTATCATTGATGTTTCTATCTCTCTCTCCTGCTCCCTTCCTCTCTGAAATTAAAATATACATACAGCTCTAACCGGTCTGGCTCAGTGGATAGAGCGTCAGCCTGCAGACTGAAGGGTCCCAGGTTTGATTCTGGTCAAGAGCATGTGCCTTGGCTGCAGGCACATCCCCAGTGGGGGGTGTGCAGGATGCAGCTGATTGATGTTTCTCTCTCATCAATGTTTCTTACTCTCTCTCCCTTCCTCTCTGTAAAAAATCACTAAAATATATTTAAAAAAATACACACACACATACACACACACACACACACACAAGCATGCACTGGTGGGGTCCCTAGGCGTGGCCTGCGGACATCCCCCGAGGAGTCCCAGATTGCAAGAGGGTGCAAGTCAGGCTGAGGGACCCCACCGGTGCATGATCGGGGCTGGGGAGGGACCATGGGAGGGCTCCAAGGAGTGTCTGGCCCATGTCACCCAATGTTGCCCAGTCCCAGTTGGGCCCGGCCAACCCAGGGAGTGACTGCGGGAGGGCTCCAGGGCATGTCTGGCCCATCTCACCCACTCCCCATTGGCCGGACCCCAGCAGCAAGCTAACCTACCAGTCAGAGTGTCTGCCCCATGGTGGTCAGTGTGTGTCATAGCTACCAGTTGAACGGTCGTTTAGGCTTTTATATATATAGATATGTCCTATATATGTAAAAGCCTAATATGCTAAGTGTCCGGTCATCCAGTCAACCAATCAAAGCGTAATGTGCTAATGATATGCTAAGGCCACTCAACCACTCGCTATGACAATCACTGACCACCAGGGGGCAGACACTCCAACTGGCAGGTTAGCTTGCTGCTGGGGTCCGGCTGATCGGGACTGAGCGAGAAGATCGGGACAGAGCGAGATGGGCCGGACACGCCCTGGAGCCCTCCTGCATCCCTCCCTGGCCCCAATTGTGCACCAGTGGGGTCCCTCGGCCTGGCCTGAGCCCTCTCACAATCCGGATGAGGGATACCGCCCCCCCCCCCCAGAGTGCATGAATTTCGTGCACTGGGCCTCTAGAGTGTGTGTGTGTGTGTGTGTGTGTGTGTGTGTGTGTGTGTATGTATATGTATGTGTGTATATATATATATATATATATAAAGATAATTTTTACTAAAAAGAGAAAGCACTAATTGGAAAGTCCAGACCAGTGGTTGGCAAATTTTGTCTTAAAGTGCTGGCTATTTGTTTAGTAAATATTTCAGTCTTTGTAGTTCACCATTGCAGCTCTTTAGCTCTGCTGCTGCTGCAGCATGAAAGCAGCTGCCACACCACGTAAGTGAATGAGTGTGGCTGTGTTCTGACAAAACTGTTTACAAACACAGGCAACGGCCCCATTTGGCCACAGTTGGCTATTCTGTTGTAATTATTATCTTCATTTCATATGGGAGCACCATGCAGATAATGCAGCTGTCACAAACGTTCGCTACCTGAAATTCTCATCTGTTTCTATGTCGGTCCTAAGAGGTCACGAGTCCCGCGAGCACAGGACCTGCCGACCTTGCCTCCTCTGAGTGCCACTACATCTTGGTGCTCTGGCGTGCTAGAGGGCCTGGTCGCTATATGCTGAATTAAATGCTATTCTCTGTTTAGTTATTATTATCTTTATTGGATATGTGAGGAAACAGATACAGACATTATGTATCTTGCCAAAGTAAAAAAGCTGGAGGAGATAAAGACAAAATTTGAACCTACGCCTGAACGAGACAATGCTCACAGCTCACTTTTCCTTTAAAATTCAGCTCAATTCTTGCCTCTTTAGTGACACATTCACAGCACCCTTTCAAATTCTTTAGGCTCCCTATGTTCACACCCACCCCAACCAAGACATCCTGCCTCTAGGACAGCTCACTGTCAGAACTCCTCACTCCGAGGTTTGAGTCCTCCACGAGATGAGGCACAACTTGGGAAAGGGAACGGACTGCATCATTTGGTAAATGCCAACAGCCACTCAGTAACATCCGGGCAGCAGAATTCCTGTCAGTTACCTCTACTCCTTAACACACTTAAAAGAAAGTTTACAATTCTGAACCATTACCCAATCAGTTAAGAAAGACAGGCAAATTAACTTAGAAATAATTGTATCTGTAACAAATGCATCACTTTTCAGAATGTTTGCATCTACCTATTGCCACATCTACCAACTTCCGACTCAGTCAGGCCCCTGTTTTCTTTGTACCGGTGCAGCCACCAGGCAGGAGAGGGAGAAGGGCTGGGCTGTCAGCTCTCCCTCGCCCCCTGCTACTCCTTCATCCAGGGGGCAGGCCCCCCACAGCTGCAGCTCTCTCTGTGCCTTGCCACCTATCCTTCACCTTCATTCAGTTCTCCTCAATCAATAGCAACAACAAACAACAACAACAAAAACCTTGAACACGCTTGCTTACGTAGCTGATAGTCAGGATCTGGGAGGGAAAGGGAATCCCCCAAAAACCAAATGTCTTCAAATGTCTAATAACAGAAAAGAATTTATTTTCTAGATAGTAAATTTCTAATTTTAAAACAACACAAGTTCATGGAATATTTAGAAGTAGGAAAGGCCTCAAGAAAAATCCTCTGTTCAAGGTAACATGTCAATAAAATAATGGATTTTTTATGCAACAAAGCTTTCATAGAGATTAACTAAAGCCAACAATGATAACATCAGGAACATCAATAAATTACTATTATTTACACTCAGAAATCTAGAATTCCTTCAATGTGTACACATACCTATTATTTGTGTTTGGGGTTATATAAAAACAGAAACATACAAACATTCTGACTACACTGTACTTATGTAGAAGAAAACATGAGAAATCGAATGACACTTACATCACTCCAGCAGACGTCGAGGACAGGCCCCGTGTGCATCTGCTGGGCTTTAGGAATAGTCTGTCCACTGTCCTGAACTTCCCAGCAGCGAACCTATGGTAATAAGACATGTTAATGCAAACATAGCAATTTATGATAAATTATATGCATTTAAAACTAATAACTAATGGAGTACAATTAAAATATATATGGACTTCGATCAATCTTATTAAAATCTTAGAATAAAGTAATTGAAAAGTATACACAAGTAGTTACTTTCCTATTCCTAATCCACTTAAATATACAAATTCGTTTGCTTCCACCTAAAACCGCAGATAGTTTTCTCAACATAGCTATGAGCTACATCTGTCTTTTAAGGCAGAATGTCATCATTACCATTCAGAGAATCAAAACCAAAGTGGAAACTTAACCTTTCTTCTCTGAATACTTCACTTTGACTTTTTGTATCATTTTCCCCCAGTTACAAAAGTAATGCATTTTTCTTAGAGATTTTGTAAATATGACAACAAAACAAAAATCACCCTCATCCCATGGACAACTAGTTGGCAGCCGTGTGCTTTCAGTCTTTCTAGACACACATATTTTCTTCGAAAAACGAGACTGCAGAGTATCTTCATTTTTGTAATTGCAGTTCCCCTCAACTGCATTAGTTGCCAATAAACATTCTTACATTTTTTGGGCAGAGAATCAACTGAAGTCTTTCTAGAAACTCCATGTAAAATCCAAACCTGCTCAACCTTGACAACCTCCTCCCCAACTACTTTCCTCCCCTCAGCCCCTCACTGCCTGCTTCCCTGTTGCAGAAACCTTTTCAAAAACTTTAAAAAATGGTATCCCATCATTCCGACATAGCATAAATTACCATTACTATTAGATAGTGCAATTTTGAAGTTTTCCTGCATGAAGACCCTCAAGGGTCTATGCTTAGATCCTCCTCAGGCCCCGAGGGGAATCGCTGAGACAGGATTGCTTAAGAACTGTACCACACACACACCTACCAGCACACCATGTAAGGCTTCAGCTTAGTGTTGTCAGCACCAAGTGTAATTCCTTTAACCTTCTTATTTTTGTTAATTTGATAGAAAAACAAGTCAATTGTGTAAATGCGTGTTTAGCTATTTTAGGTGTGGCTGAGTGGTTGAAGTTTAATGGATCACTTGAACCTCTTTGTGAAGTACCTCTTCACACCCTTTGCTTATTTTTCTACCAGTTTTATTCCTTTTTGTGTACTATGATTTTGTCTCTTTTTTGTACACAACAGGTAAGTACAAGGTCTATGCAGAATCTGCGCTATATCTAAAGTTAAGAGAAGTTTGCCATGTGCCTGAAGAACATGCTCAGGAGGCCTCGGTGCACTGTCATGGACAACACGCACCCCCAACGAACACCCAGTTGATCTGGGAATACACTTCCAGGTTCTGACCTAGAGGAGGAATTTCTGAGCCAGCTGTGTAATTGTGCTTCAACAAAACTCAGTGTACCAAGAACTGACGTCTGCCCACTCAGAAGGGTTTACACCAGTGGTTCCCAACGTGGGGCACATGCCCCACAGGGGGGCAATTCGAGAATGAGTAATTAACAAGCGTAATATGCTAATTAGACCGGATGTTCTTCCAGGTGAAGTCAGGGCTGCGAGGGAAGCCTGGGTCCCGGGTGCCAGAGGGAAGCCGGTGCTGGTAGCCAGGGGAAGGAAGGCCTACTCTTGCACGAATTTTGTGCATCAGGCCTCTAGTAAATATATATTGTGACATATTTATGCATTTCAATTATTATGTTTTGAAACTTTATTTGCTATTATTTTCATATTCATATTTTTTTTAACAATTTCTTAGTGATTTCTTCCTCAGTACTTCAACTGTCCTTTTGTTCTTTTCTTTTTCTTTTCCACGGAAGCCATGCTCTTTGGACGCTTGTTTAGACCAAGTTAACGGCCTTTAGGCTTCCTCCACGGGAACGGAAGTCATTTTTTTAATAAGAAGAATTACATGTCACAGGGGCAGCAGGATTTTAGAGATGCTAGGGTGGGGCATGGCCAAAAAAAGGTTGGGAACCACTGGCTGATACCTTCTAACTCAGCGGTCGCCAACCTTTCGGACCTCACGGACCACTGGTTGGCAACCACTGCTCTAATTTATCTAAAATTTATTTATTTAAATACAGAAAATTGTAAAAACAGGAGAGTTCCCATCACCCCACACCCAGTTTCCTTCTTACAATTGTCAACATGGATAAGTCTTAACTCAGCTTCAACCGCTTGGGAGAGGATGGAGCCAAAAGGAAACCTAACTCCACCCATTCAAAGAGGCATGACTTATAGAACACACACATAAGGAGCACTTACATCGTTAGCCCACGATCCTGCAATAAGAAAGTTCCCTGGCAAGGTTGGTGGGCTAAAAGATAGACAACCAATGCTATCATCAGGAGAGGATGTCACTTCAATATCCTGGTGGGGGAAAGGTCAACATTAAAATGTATGCATCATCCCAGTTTCCTTCAAAATTGCTTTCTTTCTCACTGAACCTCAGGGTGGAATTCCCTTGTGCTCAAGAACTAATGGAATCAGACCTGTCTTACTTGGCTCAAAAAGGGTGATGAGAAAGAAGCCAGTGAAGGCACCAGCACAACCACATTTCCAGATGAGGGCCCACCATCTTGCCCTCAAGTGCTGATCACAGCTGCTGCCTGCCCTCCCTCCCTCCCTGCAGAGATTCTGATTCAACAGTGTAGGCCAGGCCCCAGGTGATTCTGGTGACTGGGGCAGTGAGGGGGACAGGACAGCAGGTCCCTATGCTCCAATGTTTGAGAAAGCAACCCGACAAATTTCCAGAGCTTCCACCCCAAAGGAGGCTCCCCCACTATCAGTTTCTCCTGCTGCCACTGCTGTGGGAGACCCTGCCCTGCCCTCTTCAGGACAACCCCAGGATGTCCAATGTGGTACCTTCATAGGGTTGTGGTTATCTGTAGTTGTGCTGCCAAACATGCTGGTCCCACCAGTTCCAAAACCAGAGGTTGTTCCAAACAGACTCATTTTGGCTCTAAAACAAATAATGGAAAATGTTAAGGACAGGTCCTTTTTTAAGTTATAAATACCACCGAGAGGCAATACAAAACTAATTAAGGTGCAGAAGGGAAACAAAGAGTACATGGCTTGACGCTAGGCCTCTCTCTATTGAAGAGATCTAAATATGTGAGAGTGCTTTTTAAAAATAAACTTCCTATTTTAGATTTATAGACATTGTAAAGACAGGAGAGTTCCTATACACCCACAGCCAGTTTCCTTACACTTGTCACCACGGATAAACCAACGCCGACACATCCCTGCCGTGCTTCAGTCCCAGCTAGAACTGACTCGCTCAGGCTTTACGGCGACGCCGCGCTGAGCACCAGGATACAACCGCAAACCAGCAGCAGGTCCCACTCTTCCCGGTTCCCACTGAGTGAGAATCCACTTTCTTACTAATCTCTGCTCGTTGGTTTAGGTCAAGATCTCCATGTGAAGTTACTTAGAAAAGCAACCAGTCCTGGCTGCGATTTCTTTGTAGGAGTTTTTCAAAGTAATCCACTTTGGTCTACGTGAGCACCAGCCTCGCATATGGGTGGATATCTGCCAGCAAGAATCTCCCATTACGAGTTTTTTTAGTAAACTCACCAGGTTTTGGACCCTGCTCTCACCAGGCCTTACTTTCCTGCTTTATAAATACAAAATACTTTCTCCAGGAGTACTCTGAGGATCACACGGGGTTATCCGTGTAGAAAGGGCAGTACCTCGGACTTAGTGGGTACAATGAACTACTTTCCTTTGCAAGGAGAAGGTCTGTGTACTGTAACTCCCTGGTGACTCACGCGTGCTGAAGCCACTTTTTCAATTCTGTCATCGGCTAGCAAAATTTTAAGCCACGAAGCCTACCATGTCAGTCACCTCTCCCAAAGGAGTCAGGGAGCTGAGTGGCATACTTGCCAACAAGGGTAACATCTCTAAAAAAAGACAACACAGAATGGGAAACTACTAGGCATTTTGGAAAGACATTTGCGTTTCCCCAGCTCCATGAACAATAAGCAGGCGCAGACATGCTGGGTAAAAGCAACAGCTCAGAAAGCAACTTTGCGAGAGGCCGTGGAGCGTGCGGCTACCGCTGCCTGAAACGTCAGCAGTGTACGTGGAACGCCAGTTAACTGCACGGGCGAACAAAGCCGTGGCCAGGCTGCTGCCATCGAGCCCAGGAACTACCCATATCGCTTTGGCCGTGTTATTTAGCCTTGACTTTCTCATCCATAAACACAGTCACTGACATCCATTTCATAGGGTTATGAAAACCCGGTGAGCACACACAGGGCCTGAAACTTGACTCCCATTCCCTCCCCCGCTTCAACCATCAAGATGGGAGAGAACACTTCTGCCATTAGGAAGGAGCACAGGCCATTCCAGTACGTGTCGGCCTTTGTGGACCACGTGGTATGCAGGACACTGGGAGCCCCGAGTCCAGAAGGCACCCGCCCGCCTTTCACCTCCCCCACCGCCCCCCACGCTGCCCTCCTCCCGCTCTGCACCCACACGCTCCCTGCCGGCTTCCTTTCTGCCCCCCACGGCGCTCACCCCTCGCTGTGGCTGGGGTAACTCCCCCTCCCCCCAACCTCCAGCTGTCTGTCAAAAGGTGCCCCCGGGGAACTTTGTGAGGGGACCGAATGTTCTAAAACTGCACCGAGGTGGTGTCTGCACAACTATATTAAAGTCCCCAAGCTCATCAACAGGTACACACAGGTCTAACTTACAATAAAGCTCTCAAACCTATGTTTTTTAAGAAAGGTCACCTCCTCGGAGGCCTCTCTGCCTTCCTAATTTAACATCGCCAACCTCCGATCACCGCCCCCCGGGCCCCCCTTCCCGTCCCCGTTTCCTTCATAACACCTGTCACGACCTGGGATGTCTTTGCAATCAACCTCTTTCCCAGGAGAATGCCAGCTGCAACGCGCGGACACCTGTCTGGGTTCTTGCCTCGCACACACCTGGCGCTCAGCACAGGGCCTGGCCGGGGCAGAGTGTGAGTGTGACCAACACCTGGCGGAGGAAGATAGAAACAAAAGACTTCGTTTCAGAGTGGTAAGCGCAACGGGGCAATGAGGCAGGCTGACGCGGGGTCTAAAGGTGATGGCTTTGGGTAGCAGCGCCGTCAGGCAAGGTCTCTGAGGGGGTGCAATGCGTTTGACGAGAAGCCAGGGTCGTGCAGGGAAGGGCGGGGGCGACAGACGCTGCCTTCAACTCTGTGGCCCTGCCCGTGCCTCAGTTTCCCCACCAGAGACATGAGGGGGTTAGACGCGAGGTGACCGCCGCGGCCCCTTCCAGCTATGACGTCACTCCCTGGATCACTAGGGGGGCTTTTCAACAGGCCGGGTCGTCACGGGCGCCCTGGGCCGGGGAGTGGGGGCCCGGCCTCGGCGGCGCCATGGCGGCGGTAAAGAGGGAAAGCGGCACGGGGACTACCTGAGAGTCGCACGGCGGCGAGACGCCGGCTGCAGGGACCGGAGGGACTCGGGAGCTTGCGACCCCGCTCCGGCACGAAGCGGGCAGGGGCGAGGTGGCGCGAACAAGAATGCTGGGAGCCCGGGATCTCCCACGCCGGCGGAGGAAACTGCCCCTAGTGCTGTGGGGACGTCGTGCGTGCGCATCCGAGCCACTTCCTGTGTCGCCCGGAAGGCAAGAGATAAAAGGCTCCTCCTCCCGCCAGGCGACGACACATGCGCACAAACGCCATTGACGCTGCGAGGAGATCCTCGTGCCAGCAGCTTGCGGATTGGTGGAAAGTTCCTGTGCCGATTCTAGTAACCTAGCGACCTCTGTTAAGCCCGCCGCCGGCCGGTGGAGGGTAGTGTTTTCTCCTGTGAGTTAAAAGTCAGGCACAGTTCTGATCGCCGGATGGGACTCTGCGCGGGTTCCTGCCATGACTTCCCAGTTTGCGAGAGGGGTATCCTGAGCCGTCCTAGCTCTCTGGACTTCAATTTCCAGCTGCAAAATGTCTAACTGAATTCAGGGCTGTTCTTAATTTGGTTCAAGTGAAGTAATACACGTGGAAGGCTTTGGGTAAATGTAAGGTTCCATAAGAATGTTAAGGGGCTGTTATGACACCGGTGCCAACTGTGAATTTTTCAGCTGCTTTTCTTCCCCTTTCAGGGATGTCCAAAGTCGGGGGGCCGGAGGAGGGGGCGATGAGACCTTGTTATAAAATGCACTTTCAGACGGTACATGGTGGCCCCAAGAACCCACATTTCTAGCAATTGCCCAGCTGGGGTTTCAGGACCTTGCACTTCAGTCCAGTACCAAGGATCGAGACATGAGATCAAGTATTCAGAATCCCTTCAGGGAACTTGAGAAAGCTTTGATGCCTGGGCCTCATGTTCGGATTCTGATTTAGTTGCTCTGGGGTGGAACTGAGGGAATTAATTTTTTTTTTTTAAAGTTCCCAAGCGATTCTAGGATGCAGCCAGATTGAGAACCTCTCCTCTAGATAATAATAGTTCTTTTGAGCACTAGATGACCCCTCTCCTATCATTTCCCGAGCAGCCCTATAAGGTCGGTATTCTAACAATCCTCATTTTACAGAAAAGGGAAGTGTGGCTGAGAGAGGTGACATGACTTGTCAGAGACGACACAGCTGTTAAGCAGTAGAGCCAATAATGTCTACCCTGTGCCTAACTCTTCTACCTACAAAACGTCAGAACCTTCTCCAAGTCCTCCCTCCTCAACCACACCTTTCCTCAGTCTTTCCCAAATGAATCATCTTGTTCCAGCTCTCTTTAAACTCAGAGCCTTCTCAAAGCTCAGTGCTTATATTTGGCCTAGCAAAACTGTATTTGCCTTGTCCAGCTTCCTAGGTCTTAAACATTGTGTCTTACTCCCATGTACATCTTTTGCAGCACCAAGCACAGTATCTTACATACATTCAGTGTTAATATTTGTTGAATGATATTGTTCTGCTAGTATGTACAAAGAATCTTCCATAAGTATCTATTATGATACAGATCCTTGCATAATACTGGTAGATCCAGCATACTTTTAAAAATCTTTCTGCTACTTAGGGTTCTTTTTTTATTATTAATCCTCACCCCAGGATATTTTTTCCATTGCTTTTTAAAGAGAGTGGAAAGGAGGGAGGAAAGCAGGGGGGGGGGTGGGGGGGGGAGAGAAACATTGATGTGAAAGGGACACATCCATTGGTGACACATCCTGCATGAGCTTCAACTGGGCCAGAATCCAACCTGCAACTCAGGTCCATGCCCTTGACCTTGACTGAGAATTGAACCCATTGTTCTTCAGTGCTCAGGCAGACACATCACTGAGCCATACCAGCCAGGGCTACTTAGGGTTCTAATTGACAAATTGCTTTTGCACAGACTCTCAGTGAAGCAACAGCAGCAGCATGCTCACCAAAATATAATAGTAACTAACTTTCCTTGACTCTTCCTAAAAGGTATTATTCAGCCACATACTTTTTATGAATTATCTCATTAAGTCATTGCAATGACTCTATAGGATAGATATTGTTATCCCATTTTATGGTTGATAAAACCAAGGCCAAGAAAAGAAAAAGAAAAAAGTAAACAACGACAACAAAAAACCAAGGCCCGGTGCTAACTTGTCCCAGCCACAGAGGCAGTGAGTAGAAGTGGATGTGGGATCCAAGCAGCCTGCTTCCCAAATCTGACTCTACACCTCCACAGAGGTGTGGTGAGTATCACACTTTCCCTGCTTAGAAACAAGAAGGGGATCACCACAGGTATAAACCACAGGGGTATGATTACTGAGCCATAGATTATAAATGAAAAGTTAGTAAAAGTAAACAATAATTAAAATTAAGTTTTGGTCATGGCTATCATTCACACTGGTAAACCTTTCACACAGGGATAGTATGAATGACTGCAGTTTATATTCCATTGCCATGTGAATAAAATTGGAGTATGTTTGTAATTTTGTGTTAGTTCCTTTGTATTTGAAGTGATCTTTAATTCTTAAATTTTAATTAAAAATTTTAACGTTTAAGCTTTTGTAAATAGCTCAGTTGCAAAGAGGCACACGTTAAGTGTAGCTTTACAAGGAATTAGGGGCATCCAAAGCTGGAGATAAGAAATGGATCCCTGCCAAATACTCAGTGTCACACACAGCTCCTCCCAGTTTTCCCCAACCTCTTCTGTTGTGTCTCAGACTTTCACCCCATCCCTTAAAACAATGACTTGAAAAATGTTTTAAAGAAATGCGGTAGGATTTGAGAGAACTGTAGCGCTTAGGCCAGCAGAGGGCGACACAGGATTGTTTCCTTGGGATGTATACCTTTATTGGTGAACAGGAGTAATGTTTCTCAATACTTTCTACAAACAAATTCCATTGAAAATATTTTTTTAGTGTACAGGTACATGTGGCTTAGCTTTGAAAGCATTTTCTTTTCAGCACCACTGAACAGGTATCTATATCAAACAGTTCAACTGGACACTCTCATTTAAGGAAGTATTTTTTTTGGCCTATTTTGTAGAAAGTGCAATCATGGTTTCTGAAATAATTTAGCATCATCAATGATGACAGTTAAATTTCCCAGAAACGTGAAAGTTTCATTTACTAGGGTGATTATGAGCCTTCAAGGAAAAAAGATCCTCTGGACATCTTTTTGTTACACAAGTTTTTATTACTTTAATTATAAACAGATTCCAATTCAAATGTTCTTCTTGATTAAAATTATGGAAATATTTAAAATAAATGCAGTAGATGATGGTAGAGGGGATGTCTGCTGTCAGTTGCCATTTAAAAAAGCTGCCTATTTTACAATGATGCTTTTTGGAAACAAATCTTAAGAATTAGAATTCTAGATCAGAGGTTGCCAATTGGTGGTCCACGGACCACTGGTGATCCGTGAGGTCCAAAAGGTTGGCGACCGCTGGTTTAAGGAAACCTTTGGAGCTGTGGTCACCAACCGGTGGTCCATGAGATCCAAAAAGTTGGCAATCGATGTTCTAGATGATTCCCAAATAGCTAATAACATTAATTTTTCATCTGTATCTAATAAAGATGGATAGTGATGCCAAACTATGGGGTATTTTTCTCTTTCCATTTTCACTTCCCAAGTAAAGATCATTATTACTTTTAATCCTCACCTGAAGAAATATTTTCATTGATTTTAGAGAAAGGAAGTGGGGAGGAGAGAGAGAGAGACATCTGTGTGAGAGGGCAGCAGCAGTTGCCTCCTGCATGAGCTCTGACCAGGAATCGAGCCTGCAACCCTTTGGTGTATGGGACAACATTCCAACCAGTTGAACCACCCAGCCAGGGCAGTAAAGATTATTTTAAGTAAATTTCCAATCATAAACTTGAGATGAATTTAGTTATCCAGACTGAATATATCTGCAAGCCTTTTTCAATTTTATTTTTGAATTTTAATAACTAGTGTAGATTTTTTCATTCCTTCCCATTTTGACAGTATATACTGATCCAGAGATTCTGAGGCTTAACCATATATTTCTAATCTTCTTTACAAAACGTGAAGTTTAATGATATAATTAAATGTTAGCCGGAGATATATGGTTTGAATCCACAGAAAAATATTATGATTTATAAAATTTTTTCCTAGAATTTTTAGTCTCACAAAGCAAGTCAACAGTGTATCAGAATGTTCTCAAAATGAAATATTTAGTTCTGATGTGACCAGGGAATATAATAAAATTGTTAACACCACAGGCTTGGCATGGGGGCCTTGATTTGACATCAAACCAGCAATAATAATTGTAGACCTTTCCCAAGCAGTGTGCACGCCTGGCCACATGGAGCACTTTACGTGTGCCAGTGTCATGGTTAAAGCATGAGCTCTGGAGCCAGACCCTCTGGGTTAAGTCCAAGCTCTACTGCTGAGCAGTTGTTACCCTGGTGAAGTTAATTAACCTCTCTGTGCCGTTGTTGTCTAATCTGTAAAATAAGGATGATAAGAAAGTTACCTAGTTTACAGGATTTCCATGACCATGACATTAATGTTATAAAGCAACTAGAAAAGTACCTGGCACAGAATGTGTTATGGGAGGTATTTTCTTTTATTATTATTGTACCTTATTTAACTGTTACTAGAACCTCTGGAGTAGGACCAGCTTTCTGGGTGTGCAACCTGTGCAGTCACACAGGCCCTGTGCTCAGAAAGGCCCTATATGTGGCTTAATCATCTGCTGCTTTTATCTTGAAATTCTTAATAACTTTTGAAGATGGGACCCTACACTTATATTTAGCATTGGGCCCTGCATATTCTGTCACTGGTCCTACTCTTGAGGTAAACAGGATTATTGTCCCATTCAGCCACGTTCTGTCTACGTGGCTTTGGACAAGCAACATCCTCAGTGTTCTCATCTATAAACTACAGGTGTAATAGGTTCTTGGGAAAGCTAAATAGGATAATGTGTAAGCAGTGACTGGTGGGTATAAATTCTTAGAAATGGTATCTGTTATTAACACTAGAGGCCCGGTGCACAACAATTTGTGCACTCGGGGCGGGGGGGGGGGGGGAGGGGGACGACCCTCAGCCTGGCCTGTGCCCTCTCGCAGTCTGGGACCCCTTGGGGGATGACCACTTGCTGGCTTAGGCCTGCTCCCTGGGGGATTGGGCCTAAGCTGGCAATCAGACATCCCTCTGGCAGACCGGAAGCCCTCGGGGGATGTCCACTTGCCAGCAGGGAGCAGACCTAAGCTGCAGTCAGACATCCTTAGTGCTGCTGAGGAGGCAGGAGAGGCTCCCACCACCACTGCTGTACTGGCAGCCATCAGCCTGGCTTGTGGCTGAGCAGAGCTCCCCCATGTGGGAGCACACTGACCACTAGAGGGCAGCTTCTGCATTGAGTGTCTGCCCCCTGATAGTCAGTGTGTGTCATAGTGACCAGTCATTCCTAGTCTTTCTGCTATTAGGGTCAGTTTGCATATTACCCTTTTACTATATAGGATAGAGGCCTGGTGCACGGGTGGGGGCCGGCTGGTTTGCCCTGAAGGGTGTCCCGGATCAGGGTGGAGGTCCCGTTTGGGTGCCTGGCCAGCCTGGGTGAGGGGCTGATGGCTGTTTGCAGCTGGTCACACTCCCTTCAGGGTGGGGGTCCCCACTGGGGTGCCTGGCCAGTCAGGGTGAGGGGCTGAGGGCCATTTCAGGCTGGCCAGTGACTGAAGCTCCCAGCCTCTCCTTTTTTCCTTTTTTTTAAATTCTGGGATTTATTTACCTTCTATAATTGAAACTTTGTTGCCGTCACTGGAGCTGAGAGCAGGCTCCTGCTCGCTCCAGCTCTGAGGCCACGGCCTGCTGAAAGCAGGTATCTGGGGTTTGTTTAGCTTCTATAATTGAAACTCTGTAGCTTTCGGAGCTCAGAGCCGGGCCGGGGCAGGCGGAGAACCTTGGCTTCCTCCATCACTGGAGCAAGCAAGCCTCCTGCTCACTTCAGCTGCGTGGCCGCCGGCTGCCATCTTGTTTGGATTAATTTGCATATCATGCTGATTAGCCAATGGGAGGTGTAGCGAAGGTACGGTCAATTACCATGTTTGTCTATTATTAGATAGGATTCACCTTGGTAAAATAAACAGCCCAACATTTCTGTACTTCTATAAATACATATTCTTGCTCACAATTACAAGAAACTTCTCAGTGCAGTTAACAGTTTATTGAAAGTACAAAATAAAATCGTAAAACTCATCTAGAAAAATTAAGATAGGTTTACAAGGGTGAAAGATCACATCCTGACTGTTACAGAAGGGCCTTATTAAAATTTTAGACTTCTGTAAATATTGAAACTGGAGAAGTTTTTTGTTCTATAAACTTAGAGAATTTAGCTGACTTGAACTTGGGTGAGAACTGATAAACCCTTGAGAACATTTAAAAATACATATTATTAATAAAAAGTATGCTCAAAAACAAAATAAAGCACTGAAGACTACACACACCCAAATATTTATTCACAATAAATTGTATTAATTTCACAAGTGGATGAATGAGGTCTGACCCCTAAACTATGAAAACAAAGGGAAATGTAACTAAGAAGAAACTGCTGTAAAACCCTCTCAAATTTAGGTTATTATTAATTTTTGTTGCTAATAAAATACTGTTTTAACATTAGTTGTATTGTAGACAGTAAATCAAATATGTATTTTAAAATATATCTTTATTGATTCCAGAGAGGAAGGGAGAGGGAGAGACAGAAACATCCTACATGTCTCACATTGGAGATTGAGCCCGCAACCCGGGCATGTGCCCCTATTGAGAATTGAACTATGACCTCCTGGTTCATAGGTTGATACTCAACCACCAAGCAGCCGGACAAATAAAATATTTTTGTACACTTTGATTACACGTATAACATATTTTTTCAAATAAAATTTAAAAATCAAAATAACATTTTTTTTTAATAATTTAGAACATAGGATAGAAATCAGTCTCTATAGAAAAAGGTAAAATGAAGCCTTCTAAAGAAAATTAGAATATAGCATTTGTTGAATATACAATTCAACAAAATATACGAATGAAAAATTATTTTACATCTATGAAATTAAGAATATATGTTTTTTGGAGAAACAAGATGGTGGCGTTGGTAAATGCAGGTACTCATTACCTCCCAACCACATCAAAATTACAACTAAAATAAGGAATAACTATCATTCAGAACCACCTGGAAGCTGGTTGAATGGAAGTCCTACAACTAGAGAAGTAAAGAAAAACACACATTGAGATTGGTAGGAGGGGCAGAAGCGTGGAACGGGCTGGTCTGACACCCATGTGTGCTATTTTTTAAATTGGGAGGGAAATCATCCCTGTGGAGATTGCCAGTGAGGAGCAAGGGGTCCTAGCCTCACACCAGACCCCCAACCCAGGATCCCAGAGCTGGGAAGAAAAGTCACATAACTTCAGGATGTATAAACCAGCGGGGCTTGTGGCTGTGTGACATGCAGGCTGTGGAGACCAGGTGTCCCTCTTAAAGGGCAAATGCACGAACTTACTTGGACTCAATCTCTCTGAGCTCCAGTGCCAGGAAGCGTTGGGGGACCCAGACACATACGGGGAGGAACTGGACTGTTTGGCATTGTTGCAGAACCTCAGGGGTGGCTTTCTCCCAGACAAGGGTGCTCACAGGGCCATTGTTCCTATGTTCCTTGTTATAGGGCTGATTGGCAGGCATATCTGAGTCTCCATCAGCCTGGCTCATACTGTTTGCTCCACTCTGGTGATTCCCTGAGACCCCATCCCATCCAATTTGCAGCCCCACCCAAGCTATTTGCAGCAGCTTTTCCATATGAATGGCCTGTCCTGGCTTAGGCTTCAGACTTTGCTAAAACAAACACAGGGAAGCAGCCAAAATGCAGACAAAAAGAAATGTCACAAATGGAAGAAAGCAAACTACTAGATACAGAATTCAAAATCACAGTTAAAAAGTTACTCAAGGATCTTCATGAAAGCTTCAAGGGACTTAGTGAGACTTTCAAAGATCTTAGTGAGAATGTCAAAGACATGAACAAGAACCAATCAGAAATTAAGCATTCATTAACTGAAATAAAGAATAATTTACAGGGATTCAATAGTAGAGGATTTCAGGAATCAAATCAATAATTTGAAATATGAGGAAGCAAAAAACACCCAATCAGAAGAGCAAAAAGTAAAAGAATCCAAAAATATGAAGAAAGTGTAAGGAGCCTCTGGGACAACTTCAAGTGTACCAACACTCACATTATGGGGATGCCAGAAGGAGAGAGAACAAGATATTGAAAACCTATTTGAAGAAATAATGACAGAAAACTTCCCCTACCTGGTGAAAGAAAGAGATTTACAAGCCCAGGAATTGCAGTCCCAAACAAAAGGAACCCAAAAGAGGTCCATACCAAGACACATCATAATTAAAATGCAAAGGGTTAAAGACAAAGAATCTTAAAAGCAGCAAGAGAAAAGCAGTTAGTTACCTACAAAGGAGTGCCCATATGACTATCAGCTGATTTCTCAACAGAAACTTTGCAGGCCAGAAGGGAGTGGCAAGAAATATTCAAAGTGATGAACAGCAAGGACCTACAACCAAGATTATTCTACCCAGCAAAGCTATCAATTAGAATTGAAGGTCAGATAAAGAGCTTCACAGACAAGAAAAAGCTAGAGGAGTTTACTACCACCAAACCAGTATTATATTAGGAGGAGGAGGAGAAGGAGAAAGGAGGAGGAGTAAGAGGAAGAGGAGGAGGTGGAGGAGGAGGAGGAGGAGGAGGAGGAGGAGGAGGAAGAGAAAAAATATGAACAATAAAATGGCAATGAATACATATCAACATTTGAATCTAAAAATCAAAATAAATGAACAAAACATCTAATGAACAAAATAGCTCATATTATGGGGGTGCCAGAAGGAGAAGAGAGAGAACAAGGTAAACTGTGAATAAAATAGAATCAGGAGCATGGAAACATGGAACAGACTGACGAATCTCAGAAGAAAGGGGGTGTAGGAAGAGGGTAACCAAAGAACTTATCTGCATATATGCATTACCTATGGACACAGACAATAGAGTGGTGAAGGCTTGGGGCGGGGTGGGAACCTGGTGGAGGGAGGTAATGGGGGGAAAAAGGGACATCTGTAATACTCTCAAACAATAAAGATTTTTTTAAAAAATATATTTTATTGATTTTTTACAGAGAGGAAGGGAGAGAGATAGAGAGTTAGAAACATCGATGAGAGAGAAACATCGATCAGCTGCCTCCTGCACATCTCCCACTGGGGATGTGCCCGCAACCCAGGTACATGCCCTTGACCGGAATCGAACCTGGGACCTTTCAGTCCGCAGGCCGACGCTCTATCCACTGAGCCAAACTGGTTTGGGCAACAATAAAGATTTTTAAAAAAAGAAAAATAATTTTTTTCCCCCACAACAGTATTCTACTGAAAAAAACTTAGAATCCTCTTGAAATTGTAAGATATATTCTGATACATTTTTATATCCACCCTCCAAATTTTAATTTGTTAGGTAAGTATACTCTGGAAAGATAATCTGATGATAGGAAGGTCAAAGCTTGAATTTCTGCCTTCATTTTAGAGTCTGCCATTATTTCCATCTGTCAATAAAAGTAAAATATAGTCATACCAGAGTTCTTTGCTACAGTTCTGGCAACTCAACAAACTGGTAAATCTAGACTTGTTTTATTCTCCAAAACCATGGGCAATAGTCTTTAGAGTCAGCCAGAATATTCTAGAGCTGCAACAACTAAGAATATGAAGGGACTAATCAGTATGGATGCCTTCAATGACCAGGAAAAGTCTGGCGTCTTTCTAACTACTTTCTCTTCTTTTTTCCTTTCATAAACTATGATACAGCCATAGACAATGGGTACATAACTATGATGAGGATAAAAATAGACCAGCTCCACCCAGGTGATCTTATCTATTAGCATCCATGATTTGATGTTTCAACAATCATGTATTATCAAACAATACCCACCTTAGTGGTTGGTTACATAGATTTCAAGGAGGATGTTTTCAAAATATTGTGTGAATGACTGCTACTATAGTAAAAGGCAATCAAACATAAAGCACTTGAATTTAAAAACAACAACAACATACTTCTTTTCTCCAAAATGGTTGGCAAGTAACATAAGGTCTCTTCAGGATACTGTCAAGTTTCATTTGGTCCCGTTTTGTCAATGGAATTAAAGTATCTTTAGGTATATTTAACCTAGAAAAAAACAGATGAAAAAAATTAGTAAAAAAATAGTATTCCTATCACTTGAAGGTCATGTTTCATTCATATTTACTGTACTATTCCAAGAAATTCAGAAATTATGGATAAGAAAATTAATACAGATATACCCTTTAAGTCCAAAATTTTGGGGTTCTGGCATGTCCTAGACCAAGAAGTGATCAAGTTCACAGTGGAAGTCTGTTCTAAGTTGTTGGTTTTCTTCATGCCATACTCATAGGATGATAGGAAGACAAACATTGGTTATAAAACAAATGATGCCCTGGCTGTTATGGTCTCAGTGGTTAGAGTATTGCTGGAGCACTGAAGGATTGAGGGTTAGATTGCCAGTCCAGGGCACATAACTGGGTTGCAGGTTTGATCCCTGGTTCCAGTAAGGGTGCATGTGGGAGGCAATCAATGGATGTGTCTCTCAGACACATTGATGTTTCCTTCTCTCTCTCTCTCTCTCCCCCCCACCCCCATTCCCTTCTACTCTCTCTAAAAAAATCAGTGGAAAAAATATCCTTGGGTGAGGATTAACAAAAAAACAAACAGCCTGGCTGTGGTGGCTCAGTGGTTGAGTGTCAACCTGTGAACCAGGAGGTCACAGTTCAATTTCTGGTCAGAGCACGTGCCTGGTTGCAGGCTAGGTCCCCAGTGTGGGGCATGCACGAGGCAGCCGATCAATGACTCTCTTTCATCATTACTGTTTCTATCTTTCTCTCCCTTTATCTCTAAAATTAATAAAAATATTAAAACAAACAAACAACAAATGACGATAGCACTAACATCACATATATGCACACCAAGGCAGCTCCAGAGCTCCACAGTTTTGAGCAGTGAGGTCCAATACGTGTGCCACAGCGAGACTCACTGTGGGATTTTAGTTTCCACTGAGTACTTGATTCTTTGTAATCACTGAGAATTTTCTGGTCCATGGAAGTTAATCATTTTTCACTTATGTGCATACATTGCACATACATGCACACCTACCTAGTTTTAAATTAAAAAAAGTAAAATACAATTTTATCTTGCTATGTGTTTAAAAAAACAGACCATGAGAGGTCTGGATTTGTGGTGTGGACTACTTTTGGTCATAAATCCTGGATTTCCTGGGAGAGCTCCAGTCGTTTTCAATGTCCCCATAATTATGACCACTTGCCAGTGGCAGCTCATGGAAAGGGTGACAATTTGATTGAAAGGAGGCCTAGAGGATTTCCCTTGAAGCCATGTTTGTGTAGCTACTACACTGTTTTTATCTCTGATTGTACATTTACTTGGAGTGACTTTTGACGGCACTAAAGGAATTATGAGTCACAGCAAGTTTTTCTCCAAGCCCTCCACCTTAATACTTATCAGATCATTTGTCCTAAATTTGTGTTAGAAATAATATCCATACAAATACATCTCCTTCCTAAGGGATTTGGACCATGACATATTACACTAAACTGAACAGAACTTTGATTCACTAGAGTGTAAATATTCAAAGATCAAAAATTAAATGTTTTCTCTTGTGCCCTTGTTTTATAACAAGTGGCAATCACCCAAAACCTGTTCATATTCCATATTTAGAAAACAAGTGCCCATTACCAAAGTTCACGCACTGTTTAAAGAAATCCAATCCACATGTTAAAGTTCATTCTCACTGGCCAATTATAGTAATAATTAAATATTTTAAAATATCCCATTAGCAGAAATGAATAGTGATTGTCTTATGCTGAGGGACAGGTGGGATTATACTCTCCAGGGAAAGCAAAATCATTAACCCATCCAGAGGGCAGTCAATGCCTGGAAAGTGTGCATACCCTTTGACCCAGCCATCCTGGGAATTCAGCCTGTGGGACTCATTAAAGCTGGAGGCAAAGATTCAGTTACAAGAGGGTCCATCAAAGCGCTATCAGAAGAGATTTGGAAACAACCCAAACCTCTGACTTTGAGGGATTGGCTGAGCAAGCACATGTAGAATGCGAACTCAGTAATATAAGACATTAAACTGAGGCTGGAGGAGAGAAATGTATTTATTGATAGGGAAAAGTGATCTCAGCGTGTTGTGTGAGAAAAGGAGATTACAAGGTAATATTAGAGTATGAGTCCATTTTTGTGAAAAGCTATAATTATGCACAGAAAATAATCTACAAGGGTAAAGCTGTTCACCTGTAGGTGATTTTTATCTTGTTAGTGAATATTTTTTTCTATAATGAATGTATATATTAGACGTGATAAATGAGGTTCTCAAACTGTATGAATTCTAAAATTGAAGTTTTTTATGACATTAAAAATTTAAATCTATGATAAAACTGATTCATGTCAAATGATGTTGTCAGTGATGACCATTTAACCAGATTCAATGTCTTATGCTTTCCAAGTATAATAAATTTCAAAATATTTTAATAGTAAAGGCAAAACAAAAAATGTTTTCTAGCTAGCTGAAGGTTCAATTAACCAAATTAAGTTGGGCAGTTTAGTAGTTGAAACAGAAACATTGATGAATTTAATTCATAATTATATAGTACTTAGTCACAGTGAACAATGTAAATAAAAGGCATTAAGGACTTTTCCCTTGTAGTGTGACTTTTGAGGCTTATTGTGACATGTTACAATGAGTCATTATTTTAAAGATACCAGTTTTACAAGCCCATCTAACCTTTTTATATCTGAAGGGAGGAGACCAAGCCATCTAATAGCTGGGACTGTGAGATTATGTGCTTCAAAAGACATAGACTAAAATAAAGAGCAAAAGTGCATTAGGTAAAGCTAAATTTCAGAGAACTAGCATACTCATTTTTGCAGCCAAATTTTTTACTTAGCAATAACAAATACTAAAGGCTTCACTCCTCAGAGCCCGCAGAAGTGAGAAAATCACTGAAGCTTCGCTGAAGGGTTTCAAACTGCTCTATAGTATTTCTGGATTGATTTTCTATAAAGTAAAGCTACAAAGGGATCCCCCTGACCTGCACTTATTACTGTGTTACTCTGATTTCATATGTCAACACCTTGCTTCCACATCCTTTTCATCTGCTCTAGACACAGACGTCAGGGACACGACACTCACGGAGCGCACCAGTGGCTCCCAAACTTGACTATGCATCAGAACCACTTGGAGGGGCCACCCCCAGAGACACGGATTCAGTGGATTCAGTAGGTCTGGAGAGGGGCTGAGATTTGCATTGCTAACAAGTTCCCAAATGACACTGATGATTCACTAGTATGGTCCAGGGCCACAATTTGAAAACCACTGGTGTATGATAGTTCAGACTCTAGTGGTGAAATTGGTCCTTATGGTGGGGGAAAGGGAATTGGCTAGGTCAGAATTCAAGGCTACATATAATGTTCAGAGTATTCTTTGCGATCAGACAATGTTGTTACCCTGAGACCCAAGGTTACTTTAGCAGCCAGGAGAGTGGATAGTAATGCCTCCTGTCCACAGCTAATCACACTCTGTCATCTGTGGTTGCACTGGTCATGCTGGAAGCTGGAATCACAGCCACAGAAACAGACTGGCCCTAGACCAGGACAGTAGCTCCCCTGGAAACTAGTGAGGGACCGCCACTTACTAGGGCTGATAAGTAAATGCAGAAATAACCCCAATGAATATAAAATACCTTAATAGTGAAACTAAAACAGCAACTTTTCTCTACTTACCATAGATCCGTACTTATAAATGCACATTATTTCTATGCCTGTTAAAAGAGTTAACTTTAAAATTAGACTTTTTGTCTATTATAGGTTAGATAATTTGCACTCTCAAATTATGTCTAACATCTGAAAATTTTATTTTTGTGGACATTACCAAAGAAGAATTTATTGTTCAGTTTAATATGGCTAAAATAGCAATACATCACCTCCAATGATAACAGTCATTAAGTTTAATCTAATAATCATATTCTTTAAAAATATTTATGGGCCCTAACTGGTTTGGCTCAATGGATAGAGCGTCGGCCTGCGGACTGAAGGGTCCCAGGTTCGATTCCGGTCAAGGGCATGTACGTTGGTTGTGGGCACATCCCCAGTAGGGGGTGTGCAGGAGGCAGTTGATCGATGTTTCTCTCTCATCGACGTTTCTAACTCTCTATACCTCTCCCTTCCTCTCTGTAAAAAATCAATAAAAATATTAAAAAAAATTATGGAAGTGTTCTAAGAGCAAAACAACATAAAACTACAAATATGATTTAATTCTAACTGTTTCAAAATATAAACCATAAATCACCGTGCGGATCAGCATCTACAAGAGTGAAAATGGGGATGTGAAATGTGTCCCACAGCTTCTTGACTAAAAGTCTGGTGTTCAGATCAGGCACTCCCTTCCCCTAAAAGCAAGATAAAAATTATGCATTTTAATTACAGTAGAATGGAATCTATAAAACAATATCCTTATCTTACCAATCATGTAAAAGTTAGATTCCTCACCTTAAATTTCAGATGGTGGAAGACTAGTGTTGACTGTGAAAAATGCACAATATGTACAACAGGGTGAAAAAGCCCATCTACATTCATACCTTTGATTCAGTTACTCCAGTCCTCGGAAATATTTCAGTAGAAACAGGAATAATGAAAATTCTACAGACTTGACGGTGTTCACTGCAGTGTAATTTAAAATGACAAAAATACTATAAATAGCCAAAATATCTAACAACAGGGACATGGAGAGGCAGCATTGCACAGTGGTGATATATGTACCAGGTGCGGGGCCAGCAGCCTGGGCTGGCATCTCGGCTCTGCCACTTTGTAGTATGAACCTGAGTAAGTCCTCAAAACTCTGCGGCTTAGGGCTCTGTAACACCTTACGAGGTTATAGAAATTATTTAGTAACTATAAAGCACTTAGAAGAGAACCTGTCTAAACTTTAGGATTTAATAAACCTAAGTGGTGGAATAATATTATGAAGTTATTAAATATTGTAGGAAAGTAGCTTACTAAGCATTGCAATAGTGTTAAGAGAGAAAAGCAGGAAACCAAAGGGGTCAGAGAGGGAAGACAGTAGAGAGATATTAGGATGTGCTTCCCATTGGACAGCTTTGCGTTTGAATTCCCTCTGCCATTCATTGGTGGGTGACATCGGGCCAGTTTCTTACGTTTCATTGAGCTGTGGCTTTATTTATAAAATTTGGGTAAACATGCCTGCCACACAGAGTTGCTGCACTATATCAATGTGGAGCTGGACTGTCGGAATCCGAGTCCTGGTTTTAACCAGCCATAGCCTTGTGGTGAATACCCTCCTGCATCCCAGTGACCTGATATTAAAATGGGGATGACTAGAATACCTACCTCACAGAGTGGCTGAGAGACTTTACAAGTTGCTATGTGACAGACAGCGAAAGTGGACTCAATGTAAAGTGCTCAGTAGGATCACTTGGTAGATAGTAGCGTATTTTTATTCTTTTCTTTGGGAAAAGAAAACATGGGTGTGTGGCGGAGAAGTCAGAGTACCAAAGGGCATCCAGTGAAAAATGACCCCTTCCTAGCCTGACCGCCCATTTCAGCTCCCCTCTTCACAGGCAACCACTATGGGTCCACCTGGGTGTGACCTGGGCGCATACATTCTAGTCCTTGTAAGCTCTACAACCACTATGATATTATCTTTTCAACCCAGATGTGACAGAGCCGTGCTTTCCGTGCGCCTCCTAAGCAGTAGGACCAGATGTGAACGGGGACCCAGGCCACTTCAGCTTTCTTTGTCTGCAGTGGACTGGCTTCCAGGCAGCCCAGCGAGGTGTGAAAGGGAAGGGGACGGGGCCAAAGAGTGCACCACAGAACACCCCTAGCAAGAGATCACTCCCGGGGTTTAAATACAACCTCTATTGTTTATGAGGTCCTAGTCTGCATTTTCCATCTCCACTTCCAACTAGGTACCACTAGGATTCCCTATCATCTCGTATTTCTAAAACTACACTCAAAATTTTTCTTCCACAAAGAACTGAGCCTTCCTGCCACTTGTCCTGTGACTGTCTATTGATAATGTAGCTTCCATACATCACTTCAGGGTCACTTTGACTCATTCCTCTATCCTGTGGTCACCAATTCCTTTTGAATTGGCATTAGAAATGCCCTTTGTTTCAGTCCTTTCTCTCTAACCATATCTTACTCCTGACGGCCTCCTGACAGGCTCCCTGACTCCAGAGCTCTCCGTCTCCATCTAGTTCAGTGGTTCTCAACCTGTGGGTTGCGATCCCTTTGGCGGTCGAACGACCCTTTCACAGGGGTCGCCTAAGACCATCCTGCATATCAGATATTTACATGACGATTCATAACAGTAACAACATTACAGTTGTGAAATAGCAACGAAAATAATTTTATGGTTGGGTCACAACATGAGGAACTGTATTTAAAGGGCCAGAAGGTTGAGAACCACTGATCTAGTTGATGAAGCTGCCACAAGAATCCTCATCATATCCTTTCTCACCAACCCCAAACCTTCTGTTTGGATGCCACTAAGTCAGGATGCCTCCTTGGGTGTGGCCAGGCCTCCCAAGCCTCCCTACCGCTGCCTGACATCCTACTTCCTCTCCAGGACAGCTCTCCTCCTTGCTTCCACAAACACAGCTCACAAACATCACAATTATTGTTAATCTAATAAGCCAGAATAATTTTGAATAGATGAGCTTTTTTCCCTTTATAAACCTAGGTTTTTATAAAGTAGGAGAAAGCCGGGACAGCAGAGGGGAATCTGATCTATTTTGTTATTCTGTCATCATTCCACCTACCCACACCCCAAACTTCCTTTATTCTAATCTCTTTCTTTCCTACTCCAGCCCATATCATCCATCAAGTTTTACAAACTCCTCCCACATTACCCTGTAGCAGGAAGTTTACTACCCTTTGCTAACTGATGTCGGTAGTTCCCTGTGTGTTAACTCAATGTAGTCTCCTGTGTTCTTTGCTGTTCTTTAAACATTTAGCTTTTTTTAAAAAAGCAGGTTCCTTTTGACTGACTTGATGAAATCACTTGGTACACAAACCTGTATTAGGAAAACGAGGAGTAGCCCTTGTCCATTCAACCCTGCCCCAAGCTCCGCTGTTACTGTATTACAGTTGAGGCAAGTAGCCCTTGTCAAGTAGCATCATACTGGTAAGAGAATGTTGTCCAAGCTGTATAGATGACATCATAAACCCCTCTTGTCAATCACCAAAATACTATGCTAATCTTGGGATTGTAGTAAAGGCATATAATATACCGTAACCATGATGCATGGAGACATTTTGTTGCAAAAGTTGTCATCTAGCAGTCGCTGAAATGTTGCATCTTTTTCTACAATTAGTAGAAATTTCCCATTTGTAATTAAATCTGTGAAGTTAAGGCAAATTTAAGGAAAGAGTATTTCATTTAACCAGTAACTAATAATGGTGCCTACAGATCAATTCAACAGCAGCTAGAGGTGTAGTATTTTTATTTTACCTTGAAATATGTAACATATCTATTCATATACATAGTTGTCTGTCTCTCCTACTAATGGTGAGTTCCTAAAAGAATCCTATAGAAGGGACCATGGAGTGTTCATCTTGACCACTATAGGGTCGCTTGTTGGTTATACATCAGAAAGCTTGATTTACCAAAGTAACGAATGCATAAACATTCTAGAAGTTTAAATAGTTTTCCCATTCAAAGGATACTCCGAATTCCTTGAATATTAGATGGCACAGCAACAGCCTACGTTAACAAAACAAGACAATTTTTTAGATACAAAGAAAGTATAACTACATTTTAAAATTTATCACAAAAATCCAATATTTTCATTTAAAGAAAATATACCTGTCATCAGAAGTTTACACCTCAGTAAGAAAACAAAAGGAAACAGATTTATTCTTCAGTAAGAAAACAGACACGATCCAAACTACTTTCCAGAATTTCTTGGAAACTTTGGGGATATGTGCCTTAAAGGGCAGAAATGGATGAAGGAAAGACTTCCTTACGCAGGTTCTCATAGGCATCAGCTTCCTCCTTTCCAAACTGGTGAGCTGGCCCTTTCAAACTGCTGTGCTTGTTTAGTGTTGCGGGCCTTCTATGCACCAGAGCCGAGCAAAATAGTTTAGGTTTAAATAAATTAATTTCAGAACCAGAAAACTTTATGAAGATTACCTAAATAACCATGCTAAAACAACAGTACGTTTTTGAAAGAAATGTGTACATTTATTTCAATGACATTTAACAAATGACATATTTTAAAACTATACCTATTCATATACCTATTCATCCTTCAGTTTTATTTTGTTTTTGTTTTGTTAATCCTTACCCAAGAATATTTTGTCCACTGATTTTTAGAGAGAGTAGAAAAAAGGGAGGGAGGAAAGGAGGGGAGGGGGAATAGCCGGGGGGGGGGGGGGGGGGGGGGGAGAGAAAGGGAGAGAGAGAAGGAGAGGGAAAGGGAGGGAGCGAGGGGGAAAGAAAGAGAAACATCAATGTGAAACAGACACATGGATTGGTTGCCTCCAGCAGGTGACCCAACCAGGGCTGGGATCAAATCTATGCCCTTGACTGGAATCAAACCCTAGAACCTTTGGTGTGTTGTGGGCTGACACTCTCACCACCGAGCGAGCAACACTAGCCAGGGCCTTCGGTTTTATTTTAAAATCTTAAGCTCCAAATTACATAACAAGCAGGAAATAAAATACATTTCTAAAACAAGGGATCTGAAAGGGCGTTAAAGTACGTGAAAACATTACGGATACTTACTGTTGCACAGCTACAATTTACTTTGGTGCCATCTTCCTCTATATACCCTAAATTGCCAGCAATTAAACCCTTTGATGTAGATAACTAAAAAAAAAAAAAAAAAAAAAAAAATTGAAAATGTTTTCATGACTGTATTTTATGCTTCAAAGTATGTACATTCCTCGTGTATACCTAAAATATATGTATTTTTACCTCAGATTGTACTTTAAGAGATAAAGGAAAAATATGTCAGAGTATTTAGGATTGAAAAACATTTGGTAATTCATCTATTTTGGTTCATTCATCCAAGGAAAAACATTGAGACTAGATATTTAAATTTATAGTGAGAAAAATATAGTATCAAAATTTATCAAAAGAAGGCACAGATCACATTTATTTTTTTATTACAATTTTTATACAAACATTTTGTCTTAAAATAAGATGCTTTGTCCGGCTGGTATGGCTCAGTGGTTGAGTGTCAACCTATGAACCAGGAGGTCATGGCTGGATTCTGGGTCAGGGCACATGCCTGGGTTGGGGGCTCAATCCTCAGTAGGGGGCATGCAGGAGGATTCTCTCTCATCATTGATGTTTTTTTGTCTCTCTCCCTCTCCCTTCCTCTCTGAAATCAATAAAAAGATATTTTAAAAAAAGATGTTTTGTATTAAATGGTACTTACTATATGTAAACACCTCCTCGGCACTTTTAACATACAGGAAATGTCATTGATGATGCTGTCCACAACAGTCTGGTTACCAAAGAGCTGGCTGTCAGTGTAATATATGTCTCTATAACAATTTTAAAAACATTTTTTAATTAACCATATTCTCTTTGAATATAACAAGGATTGGAGTATTATTTAAAGAAAGCTTTAACTGGATGAAACACACATATAAACAAAGTAATCTATTACCTATACTCTAGTTTGACGTAACTTTTCAAAACATATAATGCAAGTCAATTTAAGTCTCACATTGCATTTTAAAAAGTAATTTACCAGAAAGTATACTTACCTTTTGGTTGCATAAGTGTTGCTCTGCACTAATTTATAAATCATGGACAATATTTTAAGAATTAGAGCTGGAAAAAAAGATGCAATAAACAAGTTATTCATCATTGCTCTGACTAATTCAAAACATTTAACTGTCGCCAGTTACTTTCCATAACATTACAAAAAGTAATCTTTCCAAAACAGAAGTGTTAAATACAGAATATAATTGCCTGAAGAATCAGATAAAATTAATTGCTCAATGAACAGCAAAACTGAGAGAATACTTTTCCGCTGAGTCATGTACCTTGAAAATTTATTTTGGAATTACAATTAACTTCCATGGTTAATGACAATGTAAAATTCTATACATTTATTTCAAGTACAAGGGTGGTCTATGAAAGAAGAAGTAAAATTATTTAACTAGGAATAATGAAAATCCTTAAGATAACCAAATCCATTTAATCCTAAAAGCTAAGAAAGATTAACTTACCAAAATTTTTAACTGATTTTAGTGAATCACTTTTGATTTTTCTTGTGGTGCAATGAGATACCATGTGAAGACCCACAGAATCTTCAAATCTGTCATTTTGTTTAAAGCAAGGGAATAAAAAGAATTAATTTCCGAATACCAAACAATATACACTTAATTGCCTCATCTGCATATAATTTAAATTCACACTTCTTTGTAATGTAAGCACTAAAGCTTTAGGATAATCTGATTATAAGCTTAAGTAATTCCAGGTGATAATTGGGTAACTGGTCTTGTGACATATAGAGGCACTAAAAAAAAGTGTTTAAACTAAATGAATTATAGACCTTTGATTATGATGTGTGTCTGTGAATTTCTTTCCTGGGAAGACATTTAGTGTATGTGAACTACTTTCAAATATTTCACAATTTTATTAGCGTTTTGATAATTTTAACAATTTATTCATTTAATAATGTTACTCAATTTAATAAGTTTTGAAGTATTTAATTTCTGATTTACCTCCAAAGTTACATTAAATGAAATGATTTATATTAGGTTGTTAAATTGAACTACCAAGCCTGTCCTAAAGGGGGCAGAAAGCATCAGGCAAATAGGCCAGTTGTCAGGGGGCTTCTTACTTACTTTGTAAAATATGATTCAAAAGCTTACATTTTATATTAATTATATTAATTATAAAATAATAGTGACACTGGGCCTCAAAATTACTTTTATTCTGTTTCTGTAACTCACTGATAACTATTTTTGTAGTGTTTTTCATTACTTAGTGGAAAGATTCTACAGGCTGAGGACCTCAAAAAAACAAACTATGTATCTAAGTTCCAGGATTTCAATAAAGCTCTTCGCTGATTTTACCCACTGGGACACATGCCTTAGCAGGGGAAGATCTGCTGGGAGAAAGAGCCTTTGAAACATGCTCTATGTTGAGGACACATTTATTTTGGTCTCTGTATCAGGACTAGTTGTAGTCCCCTGCACAAGTGGTTTACTTTCTCAGTATAGATGAGAATTGCCCCCTTCGAGTGCTGGGAAGCTTAGATCTCAGTTTGGAGCCTATTTTTAGCAGAACTGTAAGACTTTATCATATGCATTTTGAACTCTAACCTCTTTCAGAGCTCCACTCTTTCTTCCTAGCATTATTTTCCTTTTGCCTTATCTTTCACTCCTACTTCTAGTTTATATAACCTGCCTAAATGGTATGTATTTTGTAAACTTCCTCATATCCTCTTTGGCATGGTAAAAGCAACAAAAAAATGAAATCTGACTAGACCTCTAACTTCAATAAATTCAAATAATGACATTTACAAATTTTAAAATGCAAAATGCCCACTTTATATTTCCCCAGCTTGATCTGTTGTCTATCATGAATGCAGGTGCTTCGTTTCTTGCCAAGCTTGTGATTACGTCTTGGATAACCTTTTCTATAGATGCAAGAACCTCAGAACTGAAACAATAAACACACTATGATTCGATCTTAATTCTAAATTACGCCTTTACAATATGTAACATTTCCCCAGATCAACATGGAAATCATTTTTTGTTTCATTGGTTGTTTTTGAAGACTAGGTAACCCATGTCAATAATGACATCTCTCACTAAATTCTAATGTCAGTACTGCATTAAAACAACATTACTTATAGTGGTTACTTAAGAGAAACTTCATTTGCTTGTAATTTTACTTTACAAACAATTACCTACTGAAGTAGTATCTCGCTTTTAGATTAATGACTAGACAATACAACTTATAAATATACTATAGGCCCGGTGTACAAATTCGTGCTCTGGTGGGGTCCAGCTGGCCTGCCGGATCAGGGCCAATCGGGCTGGGCTGGGGGGAGGGGACACAGGCGTTTGGCCCGCCCCCTGGTCGAACTTCTGGTTGAACTCCCAGTAGATCTGGTCGAGGAGACAACTTGCATGTTAGCCTTTTATTATATAGGATTTTAATCTACTTTTCATGTTAACTTACTTAAGTACAAATTCATTGGCTTAAAATAATACTGTTTCAATTAAAAATGATGTCATATTGACTTTGATTTTAAATTTTTCCCCCAAAACTGCAGTGCAAAAGTATTTCAAAAGAAACACTTCTTTTTGTAGCACATTTCCCTAATTGATCTCGTGCCTTAGGTCAGCCCATTTGAATTTCAGTGATACTAAGAAGAAGAAAAAGTTTTAATCACTACTACAGAAAGACTTGGCAACTCTTACGCCACTTTACAGCAAACTTTACAGCAGTTTTCTGCCAGCTGACTTTTAATTTCACACACCATCAGCTTCAAAAACACGCTGTTCAGTTACAAGCACAGTTAGCATATTGCCTAGGATGGCAAATAAAATCTAGCCGATGGGCAAAATGTAGATAATTCTAATTTCCACAGGAACTTGCTGTCTTCTGAAACGCAAGTATCAGAAAATAAATTTTAAAACATTTAATATTTTCTAATCTCGACAGGTAAAAACTGACTCAAATATCTCATTAATTTTTTCCAGTTTGAAAAAAATGTTGCAGGGCAATACTGTGACCAACTCTGAGATACAATCAGATTAAATTACATCTTAAATGTAAACAAGGGACTTCCACTCCCTACTTCCCCTCATCCTCATAAATTCTCCCCTCAAACTAAATCCTTATGTAAAAAATGGTTTGCTTGTGGGTTTTTCTTTCTTTCTTATCTTGTGTGTGTGTGTGTGTGTTTGATAGTTGGTTTGGCTTACCAAAAAAACCCACAAAAAACAAAAAAAAACACCAGCCATTTGCTTGGGCTGAAAAAAACTGCCGATAAACCAGAAAAGCAGATCAAGGAAGCAAAACAACAGCGCATTTGAAGTAAAAGTTGGCAATAACAAACATATTTTCTGTAGTTAATTCCAAGTTGGGTGGCTGTGGGATCGCTTTAATTGATCTTATCAGCACCATACTCTGAGCTTTATTGATATTAAAATCATTTAAAATATGTGTCCTGTCTTCACTTCCAAGAAAACTGTCGTTTTGCTATAAAACACTTAAAACGTGTTGGCTTCCTTGTTCACTTTTATAAAACACACTTAGAGTGAGAATTCACATTTATTTTCTCTCACTTGCTTTGAGAAAGAAAATCCTGAAAACGGAGGTGAAAATGTTTATCCCCCCGAAGTTTTCTTTAACTATGCCCTGAACTTCCCGACCCAGAGGATCTCGGGAGACCCGGAAGCCCAGTGGGGGTGCTCCCAGAAGGGTCCAGAGTGGGAACATTCTAGAAGGCCCGGGGGTGGGGAGGGGGAGCGTGGGGGCGTGGTCACTAGGCTTTGGGAGTCCAAAATAAGAATTAAAAGCTGAAAAGGGAAGGAGCGCTAAGGAAGGCGCCTTCTCGGGGTTCTGGGCTGGCCCCAGGCCAACCCCCCCCCCCCCCGCCCCCCGTGGCCTCAATACCGGAGAGGTAGCCTTTGGCCTAAATGGGAAAGACCGGAAGGTGGAACGGGGCATTTCCCTACAGAGCACCTCGCGCCCCCGGCAGGCCATGGAACCTTCTCGCTTTCCACGTCTCCGGCGCATGCGCCCCAGCAGAACCCTTGTACCTGGAGGCCAGGTGGGTCCCCCTGCCTGAGGTCTCCCCACCACCTCTCTTCAGGGCGGCCAGCAGGGAAGCCCTGTGCTGGTCCAAAACCTCGAAAAACGAGGCCTCCGGCCCCATGGGCGCAAAGGCCATGAAGACTGACGCCACTGAAAATCCCCAGGTGCACGAATCCAACTGGGCCCCAAATGGCTCCTCCCTGCGTGGGGAGGGCGCGCGCTTGAGGCTGGCCCTTTCATGCGCTTCCCGGTCGAGGCCTCCTGCACATGCGCACACTTTACGCCCTCCCAGGCGGGCTGTACGGCACATGCGCATAGCACCCGCCTTTGAGTGGCGTGCGGGACAGTCAGGCCCGGCCACACCCGAGGTGGGGAGTGTTGGGTCCTTCCTGGAGCGCCGTCTGGCAAGCAGCGGGGACCAGCAAGGTATGCTTGGGATGTTGGACCTAGATTTCATTGAAATCGTTGTGTGGGCTTTTGTTGTTTTGTTGGCCTGTTTAGGGAAGAGGTACCAGAGATTTGTCATTATGGCACATAGTTATGGCAGTTCAGCTGTGTGGCAGATGCAGTGCTAGGCACCGGGCTCAGCTGTGCGCAGAGCAAACCACGTTCCTGCCCTCAGGACGCCGATGTAGGAAGCGCGGGCTTGCAGAGCCCGGTTCACCCAGCCTCTCTCTGTTGTCTCCTGACCACCCGGAAGGTTCCTCCTGGGCCCAGGGCAGTTTTTTGTTGTTGTTATTGTTTTTAATATATTTTATTGATTTTTTTACCGAGAGGAAGGGAAAGGGATAGAGAGTTAGAAACATTGATGAGAGAGGAACATCATCAGCTGCCTTCTGCACACCTCCCACTGGGAATGTGCCCGCAACCAAGGTACATGCCCTTGACAGAATCGAACCTGGGACCCTTCAGTCCGCAGGCCGACGCTCTATCCACGGAGCCAAACCTGTCAGGGCGCCCAGGGCAGGTTTGCAGGTGAGGGTAAAGTGAGGTCCCCAAGTGCAGGCAGGACTGGGTCAACATTTAGCGAATTAAAATACGGGACACAGATAATTTCGAATCCCAGATCAACACCAAATACTTTCATTTTCTTTTTTTTAGGGTAACTAGATCTCATGTAATTTCTAGGACATGCTTTTTATTAAGAAAATGTTTTTATTGCTTTCAAAGAGATGAAGGAAGAGGTAGAGAAAGGTAAAAACATCAGTGATGAGAGAGAATCATTGATGGCTGCCTCCTGCAAGGCCCCCACTGGGGATTGAGCCCACAACCGGGACATGTGCCCTGACGGGGAATGAAACCGGGACCTCCTGAGTCATGGATGGACGCTCAAACACTGAGCCACATGGGCTGGGCTCCGGGACATGTTTTTACAGATAATGTATTGTTCTGAAATTCAAATTTAGCTGACCTGGGGCATTCCATCTAGCAGTCCTGCCATCAGATGCCTTGCACACTGGGCGACCTGCGCCTTTCTTCCTGCCCTCACCGGGCACAGGAGAGGGATTTTGAAGTCCCAGGGAAGGAGTCCTTTGTCTGGGGGCTGACATCCTTGAGAGAGGACAGTGGGCAGAGACCCTGGAGCAAGTTGGCTCCCAGGCTTGTGGGGTCCTGGTCCTGCCTGGCGGGGGCCTGGGGACTTTGCCCCAGAAAAGCCACCGACAGCAGGCCCACTAAAATACCTAGTTTGTTTTCTCAGTTCCTGGTTATTGGGTAGTTTTGAAACCTGCTTTTTCATGATCAATAATGGCCTTCCTCTGTTCATAATGATGGCTGCCTGCCAGTGCCAAGCGCTGTGCCGAGGGCCTTTGTTATCACATGTACTTGCTCACCATGTACCCTGTGCGAGGAAATGTTCGGTACTGAGGGCACAGCTGTGAACAAGGCAGGCAGAGTCCCGCCCTTCGGGGTGAGTCGGGGGGTGGGGGGGGCTGGGATTAGTAGATAAACACAGAATAAAGAAGTGATAGGATCAGAAGTAGATTTACATTAACAACCCTAAGCTGTATACATTTTTATCTCCATTTCACAGATGAAGAAACGGAGGCATGGAGAGGTTGAGCCACTTGTGCAGGATTGTACCACAGTAAGTGATGGAGCCAAGAGGCAAATTTGGACTCCAAATTCGAGCTCTTACTGCTGGGATAGGAGGCACTGCTGATGGTCTGGGTGGGAACACATCATAATATTGTGCAGGTTTCTGGTGTTGGGATAATGAAAGGGCCTGAGTTGGGTGGGGGCACAGGGAGGAGATCAAAAACATTGGCCTCCGTGTTTTCATCTTTCAGATGAGGGCATTGCAACAGGTGGGCTCTCCTTTATTATCGTCAATGCGGAACAGTGAGGCTCTCCTTTGAAGGGAGAGGCCAAGTCAATGACATCTGCGAGATTTGTTCTCTGGGAGGTGCTTTTCTCCTGGGACCAGAACCATCCGTCCACTTGTCTCTCTCATGAAGACAGACCCTTCAGTATCACATGTCACTACACTCAGCTAGGAACCAGTGGCCTCACTAAATCTGCCATGAAATGAAAGGGCCTGAGCTGGGTGGGGGCACAGGGAGGAGATTAAAACAGTGAAGGGAACAGATGCATCATAAACCTGGCATTCCTGCAGGAGAAACCACAAGGTGCGGACTTGAAAGGTTCCCACTGTGGCAGAGCGAAGTTGGAGGCGTCAGCGCATCCTCCCAGGCAGCTGTGGCTCTGCCTCCAGGTATCCAGCCCACTCAGGTAACTTGCATGCACGGTGTGTGCACTACCTCCACATCAAAGTCAGCCGCCCCCGGCTGTGAGAGGAAACCAGAAAAACATATTCCACCCCTAGCAACAGACTGCAGCTGAAACTGGCAGATGCCACTTTGCAGCGCACTGTACTGAGTTTTTTCTTCCTGTGGACCAACCACTGTCCCTGCTGCAGCCACTCACTGCTCTACCTTGACCTGTCCCCTCTGATCTTGGAAATCCTTCAGATCCTGGAATTGTTCCTTTTTGTCCCGGCCTTTGCACTTGCTCTTCCCTTAGCAGCTTGGAATGCTTTCTCCTTTTTCTCTTCCTACTCTCTGCCTCCCTCCCCACATCCAGCCTGGCTCATTCTCCTGTGTCCTTCAGATCCCGTCTCCCTGGACCTCCCCTAAGGAAGTCTTGACCCCCTGGTTTCCCCTGTCTCAACATGTCTGCATTCCTCTACCCCGTCAGCCCCAGGAGGGCAGGAGCTGACTCATCCTCTGCTCCATAGGCCCCCTGCGCTTGCACACGCGAGGCACTCAGTAGTATTTGTTGAATGAATGAATGATTCCCATGGGGTTATCTTTGTTCTCTATTTCTAATATTCCAGGCATCTTTCTACAATGCCTAAAGAAACATAATTTTTTATATGAATAAGACCCTACTCTACATTCTTCTGATATTGCTGCCCCTGGTCATAATAGTGACTGCAGTTTGCTGCCCCTGGGCCAACACTGCACACATAAAAATCTCAGTTACTCCCCCTGCCCATTCTACAGGGGAGAAAGCTGAGGCTCTGAGAACTAGAAATACAATTGCTGAGTGTTCTAGAGATGCAAATGACAGCACTGACAGTTTCTCTGCTCTCAGTTCCCATATGGTATTGCCTCGAAGTCAGGGTAATTTAGTGTTGATGAATTAATTTGCCCATGTTTCATAGCCAGTGATTATATAGCTGGGCATATGTTGTAAAGCAGATCAGTTAGAGAAAGTTAAACTGAATTTTAATAAGATCACCTAAATATTTGTAAGCCTGTAGGTCATCTTACTGATGAAGGTATATTTGTTTGTTTTTATAGAGGAATTGCTATGATGCATCATCATGGACCCATCACCAGTTTCCATGACTGTAAACTCCTAGTCAAACCTTTCCATCTATATCCATCCCCTTTCTTGCCCTCCCTTAAAAAAAAGGGACTCTTTTAAAAATAGCCATAATCCCATTATCATGCCGAAACATATGTTCACAATCATCTCTTAATATCATCAGATATTCCATCACTGTTGAAATATCCCTAATTAATTCATGAATTGTTTTTATAGGTTGTTCTTTCCAAGTGCAGATAAGGTCCACCCATTCATGGCTGTTAATTGATAAGTCTCTTAAGTCTCTTGAATTCTACAGGTTCCTCTCTTTTCTTTCCTTGCAATTTATTTTTTAAAATATATTTTTATTGATTTCAGAGAGGAAGAGAGAGGGAGAAATAGATAGACACATCAATGATGAGAGAGAATCATTGATCAGCTGCCTCCCAAGTGCCCTATAGTAGGAACCCAGCCCACAACCTGGGCATGTGCCCTGACCAGGAATCGAACCGTGACCTCCTGGTTCATAGGTTGACGTTCAACCACTAAGCCATGCTGGCTGGGCCTTTCCTTGCATTTATTTGTTAAAGGCACTGAGTCATTTGTCCTAGAGAGTTTTGTGTGATTATGAGTTTATGGATTGCCCAGCCAGTATTGCACAGTGGTTGAACGTCGACCTATGAACCAAGAGGTCACGGTTCGATTCCTGATCAGGGCACATGCCTAGGTTGCGGGCTCGATCCCCAGTGTGGGGCATGCAGGAAGCAGCCAATAAGTGATTCTCTCTCATCATTGATGTGTCGATCTCTCTTTCCCTTCCCCTTCCTTTCTGAAATCAATAAAAATGTATATTTTTAAAAAAGAGTTTATGGATTGTGCCCTGGCCTATGTGGCTCAGTGGGTTGAGCATTGTCCCGTGCACCAAGAGGTCGCTAGTTTGATTCCAAGTCAGGGCACATATCCATGTTGCAGGCTTGATCCCAGTAGGGGGCGTGCAGTAGGCAACCGATGAAGTTTCTCTCTTTCCCTCTCCCTTCTCTCTCTCTCAAATCAATAAGAACATATTTAAAAATTAAAAAAAAAGATGGCTGGCCAGTGTGGCTCAATGATTGAGCATCGACTTATGAACCAGGAGGTCATGGTTCCATTCACAGTCAGGGTACATGTCCAGGTTGCAGGCTCAATCCCCAGTAGGGAGCATGCAGGAGGCAGTGAATCGATTCTTTCTCATCACTGATGTTTCTAGCTCTCTCTCTCTCTCTCCCTTCCTCTCTGAAATCAATAAAATATATATCAATATATATAAAAGCCTAAGCAACCGTCCAACTGTTCGGCCGTCTGACTGGTAGCTATGATGTGCACTGACCACCAGGGGGCAGATGCTCAATGCAGGAGCTGCTGAGCTGAGGTGACTTGGCAGCTGTGGTTCTTGGGTGACACCCCCAGAACCAGAGAGGAGGGAGCCTGATTCTGGGGTGCATCACCTAAGAACCACCCTTTCGCAATCCGGGACCTCTCAGAGGATGTTGGAGAGTCGGTTTTGGCTCGATCCCCGCAGGCCAGGCCGAAGGACCCTATTGGTGCATGAATCCGTAGATATGGCCTCTAGTCTATAATAAAAGCGCAGTATGCTAATTAGACAGACAGCCAAACGACCTTCCGGATATCCTTCCGGACATCCTTCCTGACAAAGCTGCAGGGGCCAAGGCAGAGGCAGTTAGGGGCAATCAGGCAGGCAAGTGAGCAGTTAGGGGCAATCAGGCAGGCAGGTGATTGGTTAGGATTGCGAGAGGGTGCAGGCCGGGCTGAGAGACCACCCCGTGCATGAATTTCATGCAATGGACCTCTAGTATATATATAAAAGAATTTGTGGATTGCAACCCTGTAGTATCATCTAACATGTTTTCCCATTCCTGGTAGTTCCTGTAAATTGGTGATTAGATAGGGGTTTGACTGTTTCTGGTTTAATTTTTTTTCTTTAGTAAAAATACTTCATAGGTGGTGTGAAATATTCATGACCTCCAGTGGAACCCTCCAGGACTTCTACGGCTGGGGCCTCACAGTGGAGAAGTTCTGAGTAAGCCTGAGCCTCTTATTAGCAGAAGGAGAAGCCAAGCCCTGGAAGTTCAATGGTGTTCACCAAAACCCCAGCAGAGAAGACCAGCCCAGAGGAGGAAATCTGGGGAGAGCTTTAGAGTTGTCCTATGGATTTGCAGGGAAGGTCCCCTCTCTGATTGCTAGCACACTGGGTGGCTTCTTGCCACCAGCCTGAGTCATCCTTTCTGCTTTTTATTTCTCTTTTTCTCACATCCCAACTGGGCTGCTAATTGCCTCATCACACCCCTTCTTTGTAAGAATTGTTAAAGCAATGACCTGGAGACACCCTACCACAACTGTCTTCCAGGCCTGCTCTGGTGTCTAACCTCTACTTTATTTGAAAAATCAGTTGACACTAAATAGAGACTTGATTTAATTGAAGGAGACTTGAAAATATTGCAGTTCATTCTTGTCCTCCCCGCTGCTGCTGCTTTTTCTTCTTTTCTTGTTTGTTTTCCATTTTAAAAACTTCTTGGCAACTGGTTTTGATAGAAAGAGACCTTTTACAAAAGACCAGAAGGCATATCTGATACCCAAAGTCAAGGTGATAAAAAAGTCCTAAAGTGTTTCCCCTCCATTTCCCAATCTTTACTGGGCACAAGCACACAGCGAAGGGCTTTCTGATTTACACAGTGACAAAGCTGTGATTCTTCCAGCGCTCAGAGACAAGCGCCATTCCAGTGCCCAGGGCTCTTCTTGGCACCGGAGGTTCAATAGAGAGCGAGATCACCAAGCGCCCACACACACATGGAGAAGTCAGATTATAAAGAAAAACTACATACATGACACGAATTCAGTGAATTTAAGGATGTGTTTCAGGGAAAAAGAATGCAGGTATTAGGAGAGCGAGTGAGTGGACAGAAACAGCAAAGAAGGTGGACAGAAGTCTCAATAATGAGGAAGAGCCAGACATGGGACGGTGCTGGGAAGGGGGTGGGGGGATGGGGGAAGCACATGCACAGGTCCTGAGGAGGATGTGCTTGGAGAGTTTAAAGATCAGAGAGCAGGCCAGTGCTGCAGAGGGCGTGGGTACAACAAGGTGGTCAGAGAGGACAAGGGCAAGGGCCACCCTGGGGCCTATCAGCCAGGAGGAGGAATTAGGACTATATTCTAAGGCAGATTCCAACTGGGGCAATTTCATCCTCACAGGACATTTGGCAATGTTTGGGGACATTTTTGGCTGTGACAACATGGTGGCAGGAGAGCTATTGACATCTAGTGGGTAGAGGTCATTGCTATTAAACATCTTATAGTGCACAGGGAAGCCCCATAGCAGAAAGTGAGCTGATCCCAAATGTTTACCAGTAAAGTGCCAAGGCTAGGAAAGCCTGGTGTAAAGGCAGCAGGAGGCCATCAGAGAATTTGAAGCAAGGGAATGATGTAATCTGTGCTAAAAAAGGAGAATGGATGGCAGGGAGTGACTGGGGAAAGGAAATCCATTTGTTCAGTTGACAGTGCATCAGGGCACTGTCCTCAAAGCTGGAGAGAAGGCAAATGTTTTGAAATTCTTTTTATTAAAGTAAGCTATGGTCAAACATGTTTTGGAAATGCTGTATACTACATTAAGATAAGCAATCTAGCATGAATTTTAGAGCAAGATTACCTGGGTTCAAATCTTGGCTTTGCCACTTTCTTTCTTTCTTTCTTTTTTAATATATTTTATTGATTTTTTTTACAGAGAGAAAGGGAGAGAGATAGAGAGTTAGAAACATCGATGAGAGAGAAACACCGATCAGCTGCCTCCTGCACACCTACTGGGGATGTGCCCACAACCAAGGTACATGCCCTTGACCGGAATCGAACCCGGGACCCTCCAGTCCGCAGGCCAACGCTCCATCCACTGAGCCAAACCAGTTGCAGCGGCTTTGCCACTTTCTAGCTGCATCGTTGTCTCTGTGTCTCACTATCGTCATTTGTGAAATGGGGATACTCATAGTGTTAGTGTGAGGAGTGAATGAGTTATTATATGCCTGGCACATTGTAAATACTCAATAAGCATTACCCATTATCAAAATACGTTCCTCTCAGGAGTTTTATGATGCACTGCTACAAGTTGAAGGCTCTGAGAAGTCAGAAAAGATATTACTGATTTACTTATTGATGTGAACTTGCTTAACCTGCATTCGCCAAACCTGTATTTATTTTTTCATGAATACAACTCACAAACACTCAGAAAACCAGATCCCTAGAACACATTTTAAAAACAGCTTTATTGATAGCGGCAGAGTAAGTGGATGCTTCATGGACATGCTTCCAGGACCAAACTGGAATGACAACTAAAATACAGAAAAACTTTCTGAATAATCAACGGAAGACTTGCTAGAGAGAACCTGGATAACCGAGGATGAGGACGGAAAGTGGAGACTGCATAGAGACTGGTAGGAGGGGCAGAGGCACAAAAGGGCTGGCCAGGCTCCCACAGACAGCAACTGAAGTTCTGGAGAGATACCTCAGCTGTGGGGGGTTGCCACTGAGAACTCTGGGGTCTGTTCCCCAGCAGAGAGCACCAGATCTGAGAAGGATAATCACATAACATCTGGCTGTGAAAAGCAGCAGGGTTGCTGTCTGCCAGGGAGAGACAGCTGGAAATGCAGACACCCTCTTAAAGGGCCAACACACAAAATTCCTTATGGAGCTACTCACCTTGTTCTCCGGCAGGGGGAAGGCAGAGTGGACTGGAGCTGTGTGAGCAAAAGCGAGGCTCTGGGGCTCTGGGGTCAGAGCTCAGAAAGCAAACACCCTGGTTTCCTGTACTGAGTCATTCCCTCACACTGCAGAGGTCTTTCTGACACAGACAGTTGCTATACAGATGGCTTTGCCTTGGGAGAAGACAGTTGATCCATTCTATTGGAAAACCCTCTTGCCCCATGGTGCTGAGTTGCTCAGGCCCATTAAGAGACTGAAAATAACAATGAGCCTCTAGGAAGAAGCAATTTCCTCACCCTGTTGAAAAAACTCTTGCCACACCTGTGGACAGCTGCCTGAGAGCAATTCAAGATGGCATTCTATCAGTCTATAGGCAGAGGTGGTCTCTGGAGGATTTGAGTCTCTGCCTGACCTATTTAGTCAGAAACAGCATTTGACACTGTCCTCCACCAGAGTTTGAGAGGTGTAGCAGATCTACTTAATACTAAATCACAAACCCAAAAAGGCAGCCAAAATGAGGAGACAAAGAACCCCCAAATGAAAGAACAAGAGAATTCTCCAGAAAAAGAAATGAAATGGAGATAAGAAATTTATCTGATATGGAGTTCAGAATAAGATGGTAAAGATGCTCAAAAGCATGAGAAAATATATAGTAACTATGAAAACATAAATAGAGAATGACATAGCACAAATAAAGAACACATTGGAAGGAATACATAGCAGATTAGGGGAAGCAGAGGATCAAATCAGTGAATTAGAAGACAGGGTTGAAAAAAATCACTCAATCAGAGAACCAAAAAGAAAAAACAAAAACGGGAGGACAGCATAAGGGAGCTGTGGGACAACATGAAACTTAACAATATTCGAATAGCAGCTATGCCAGAAGAGGCAGAAAGGGAGAAGGGACAGAAAACATATTTGAAGAAATAATGGCAGAAAACTTTCCTAACCTGGTAAAGAAAAAGGTCACATAAGTTCAGGAGGCACAGAGAACCCCAAGCAAGAAGAACGCAAATAGGCCCACACCCAGATACATCATAATGAAAATGCCAGAAATTAAAGACAAAGAGAGAATCTTAAAGGCAGCAAGAGAAAAGCAAACTGTTACCTTCAAAGGAGCTCCCATAAGGCTGACACCTGATTTCTCATCAGAAACTCTACAGGCCAGAAAGCAATGGCATGAACTACTCAAGGTAATGGAAAGCAAGGATCTGAAACCAAGATTACACTATCCAACAAGGCTATCATTCAAAATAGATGGTCAAATATAGAGTTTCCTGGACAAAAAAGGCTAAAGGAGTACATCACCACCAAGCCAGCATTACAAGAAATATAAAAGAGACTGCTATAATGAGGAGAAGTAATAGAGAAACCTAGGCATACGGAATTAAAATGGCAATAAATAAGTACCTATCAATAATAACCTTAAATGTAAATGGATTAAATGCTCCCATCAAAAGACATAGGGTAGCTGAATGGATACAAAAACATGACCCTACTATATGTTGTCTACAGGAGACCCACCTCAGAACAAAAGACACACACACACAGGATGAGAGTGAAGGGATGGAAAAAAATTTTCCATGCTGATGGAGAAGAGAAAAAAGCTGGAGTAGCAATACTCATATCTAAAAAAATAGACCAAAATGAAAGCCATCACAAGAGATAACAAAGGTCACTACATAATACTAAAGAGATCCAACAAGAGGATATAACCCTGGTAAACATATATGCACCCAATATGGGAGCACCTAAATGTATTTTTAAAAAAACTTAAAGATGACTTTAAGGAGAGATCAACAACAATATAGTCATAGAAGAACTAACATCTATACTCCTCAAACTATTTCAGAAAATCCAAGAGGAAGGAACACTTTCAAGCTCTTTTTATGAGGACATCATTATCCTAATTCCAAAACCAGATAAAGGCACTACAAAGAAAGAGAATTACAGGCCAATATCCCTGATGAACATAGATGCCAAAATTCTCAACAAAACATTAGCAAATTGGATCCAGCAATATATTAAAAAGATCATACACCATGACCAAGTGGGATTTATTCCAGGGATGCAAGGCTGGTACAATATTTGCAAATCAATAAACAATACATCACATAAATAAATTGAAAGACAAAAATCACAGGATCATATCAATAGATGCAGAAAAAGCATTTAACAAAATCCAACACCCATTTTTGATAAAAACTCTCAGAAAAGTGGGAATAGAGGGAGCATATCTCAGCATGATAAAGGCCATATATGAAAAACCTACAGCGAATGTCATACTCAATGGACAAAAACTAAAATCATTTCCTCTAAGAACAGGAATAAGACAGGGATGTCCATTTTCACCATTCTTATTCAACCTAGTACTGAAAGCGATCAGACAAGAAAAAGAAATAAAAGGCATCCAAATTGGGAAGGAGGAAATAAAACTCTCATTATTTGCACATGACATGATATTATACATAGAAAACCCTAAAGACTCCACCAAAAAACTACTAGACTTAAGAAATGAATTTGCCAATGTAGCAGGATACAAAATGAATTCCCAAAAATCGATGGCTTTTTTATACACCAACTAGAGGCCCAGTGCACGAATTCATGCACACGTGGGTTCCTCGGGGTGACCTGTGTGGATAGGGCCCCAGCTCATGCCCCCAGGCTTGCAGCCCCGCAGCCCCGCAGCCCCACCTGACACCCTGCTGTGGCCTGGCACTACCCCCTCACCTGCTCCACCATCTCCCCTGTGGGATGATTTGATTGGGCCAGGCCCCCCGCCCAGCTCCCTCAGTGCCTGGGAGCCAGGCGACAGTCCTATCCCCCGCCGTCACTGTTGGTCGGTGTCTGTGGGTCGATCGGCCGGGTGATCTGGCCCCCTGTTCTCACCCGTCTTAGCCTGGTACTGCCCGCTGACTTACCATTCCGCTGCAGTCCTGCTCTCATTGGGGCCCTTGGGGGCTGGCAGCGCCTCCACTGTCGCTTGCTGCCAGTGCCACGTTGCTGACACCCGCCATGTTCCGCACCGTCCCCTGGTGGTCAGTGTACATCATAGTGAGCGGTCAAACTCTCAGTTGAACAATTTGCATATTAGGCTTTTATTATATAGGATAGGATAATGAATTCTCAGAAAGAGAAACAAAACAAACTATCCCATTTACCATTGCAACAACAAAATTAAGATACTTAGGAATAAACAACCAAGGAGGCAAAAGACCTGTACTCAGAAAAATATAGGACGTTGAAAAAAGAGAAAATATAAACAAGTGGAAGAATATACCGTGTTCATGGATTTGTAGAATCAACATTAAAATGTCCATACTACCCAGGGTAATCTACAGATCCAATGCAATCCTCATTAAAATACCAATGGCATATTTCACAGATCTAGAAAAAATACTCCAAAAATTTATGTGGTATCAAAAATGAGCCCAAATAGCTGCAGCAATCTTGAGAAAGAAAAACAGAGGAATCACAATACCAGATTTCAAGTTATACTACAAAGCCACCGTAATCGAAACAGCCTGGTGCTGGCACAATAACAGGCATATAGATCAATGGAACAGAACAGAGACCCCAGAAATTGACCCAAGCCATTACACTCAATATTTGGCAAAGAAGGCAAGAGCACACAATGGAGCCAAGACAGTCTCTTCAATAAATGATGTTGGGAAAATTGGAAGGCTACCATCAACAAATGACAAGTGCTGGTGAGGATGTGGAGAAAAGGGATCCCTAGTACACTGCTGGTGGGAATGCAGACTGGTACAACTATTATGGAAAACAGTGTGGAGTTTCCTCAAAAAATTAAAATGAAACTGATACTTGACCCAGTGATCCCACTTCTAGGAATATATCCTAAGAACCCTGAAACACCACTCAGAAAGAATGTATGCACCCCTATGTTCATAGCAGCACAATTTACAATAGCTAAGATCTGTAAACAGCCCAAGTGCCCATCAGTAGATGAGTGGATAAAAAAGCTGTGGCACATTTGCACCAAGCATGTCAAACTCAAAGGCTAACACAGGCCAAATAAACAAGGTTTAAGTTTATGTGGGCTGCAAAAAAACAAAAGCTTCAATTTTCATAGAAACGTAGGTTTATTTCGATAGAGACATGCTGAATACAAGGGGCTGAAATAAATGAGTAATCATTAACATAAAATAACATTTTAATAAAAATTAACATTTTTCCTGAACATTAACTTACCACTCATTAGCTAATGTTATAGTTCATTATTAATAACTAGGGGCCCGGTGTACGAAATTTATGCACTGGGGGGTGTTGGTCCCTCAGCCCAGCCTGCCCCCTCTCACATACTGGGAGCCCTCAGGGGATGTCCTACTCCCTGCTCCCCCTGGGGAGCGGGCCTAAGCTGCAGTCTGGCCTCCCTTTGTGGGAGGCCACCGGGCTGATCAGAGGAAGGCTCCACCCCCATCACCCCGCTGCTGCAGCCACTGCCAGTCACCGCAGCCACCAAGGTGTTTTCATCAACACGGACTCCAGTCCCTTCACCATGAAAAAATGACAACTTACTTTATGCATTTTCAAGATGTGTCTTTCATAGGATATGACATTTCTTTATTTTTTATCCTCACCTGAGGATATGTTTCCATTGATTTTTAGAGAATGTGGAAGAGAAAGGGAAAGACAGAAACATCAATGTGAGAGGAACACTTTGATTGGTTGCCTCCTGCATGAGCCCTGACCTGGGCCCCAGCCAGTGAGGAGCCTGCAACCTAGGTACAAGCCCTTGGTCAGAATTGAACCCAGACCCTGAAGTCGGCAGACCGAGGCATTATTTACTGAGCCAAACCGGCTAGGGCAGGATATGACGTTTCTTAGCCCTCCAGCAGCGGACCTTCGTTTTTCTCTCCAGGAGTGTGGTGGAAAAACCTAGATCACCTTCTTGGATTCTTATTACCCAAGTTACTAAGAATATTACCAGTGGCATATAGGGAGCTTAGCCAATGAACGGTCAGAAAAGGTGTTTCCTCTGTAGTTCACACTGATCCCCAGCTCGGCCCCTGCCCAGGACTCAGGCCTCTGGCCGGGCGTTAGGCCTGGGCAGGGGACCCCCAGCCCTCTCCGATCGCAGGCTCTGCCCCTGCCCAGGCCAGGGGTACATTAGGCCTGGGCAGGGGACCCCCAGCCCGCTCCGATCGCCGACTTCGCCCCTGCCCAGACCTCAGGCCTCTGGCCAGGGCATTAGACTTGGGTCAGGGACCCCCAGCCCCATGTGATCGCCAGCTCCACCCCTGCCCAGACCTCATGCCTAGGCCGGGGCATTAGGCCTGGGCAGGGGACCTCCAGCCCGCTCCGATTGCCTACCCAGGCCTAAGGCCTCTGGCTAGGGTGTTAGGCCTGGGAAGAGGACCCCCAGCCTGTTCTGATCACAGGCTCTGCCCCTACACCAGACAGAGGGGTGTTAGACCTGGCCAGGGGACCCCCAGCCCACTCCGATCACTGGCTCCGCCCCTGCCCAGGCCAGAGGGGCGTTAGGCCTGTGCAGGGGACCCCCGGCCTGCTCTGATAGCCTGCCCAGGCCTCAGGCCTCTGGTCAGGGCGTTAGGCCTGGGCAGGGGACCCCCAGCCTGCTCCAATCCCAGGCTCCGCCCCTGCCCAGGCTTTAAGCCTCTGGCCGAGCCTTAGGCCTGGGCAGGGGCCCCCTCGGCTCTGATTGCAGGCTCAGGCCCTTCCTAGGCTGCTCAGGGCCCACACAGGGCCTACCTCGGAGTGACCTGGGTGCCCTATGATGTTTCCAGACCCAGGCCACTGGTGCCTAGTATGCAAATTAACCACCATCTTAGTTGGGTTGATTTGCATATTCACTCCTGATGGGCTGGTGGGTGTAGTGGAAGTATGGTCAATTTGCATGTTTCTCTTTTATTAGATTCGACTAGAGGCCTGGTGCACGAAATTCGTGCACCAGGGATGGGTGGGGTGGTCTCTTAGCCCAGCCTGTGCCCTCTTGCAGTCCAGGACCCCTCCCTCCTTACCGCCCACCTGCTTGCTGCTTCCTACCACTCGGCTTGCTGCTCCTTAGTGCTGCTGCAAAGGCCTTGGGTCTGCTGGGTGCCGGGCCTGCGGGTTTGTGTCTCTGATACCCCCAGCAGCCCCAGCACCTTGATGGCGGGGCTTGGGGCTGCTGGGTGCTGGGGCTGCGGATCTGTGTCTTTGTTCAGGGCCCCAGCAGCCCCAGCTCCAAGGTGGTGGGCCTTGGGGCTGCTGGGTACAGGCCCCCCCTGCGTGTTTGTGTCTTCTATCAGGCCCCCAGCAGCCCCAGCACCGAGGTGGCGGGCCTTGGCAGCTGGGTGCCGAGCCTGCAGATTTGTGTCTCTGATTCTGCCCCCAGCATCCCCAGCTCCGTGATGGCGGGGTTTGGGTCTGCTGTGCCGGGGCTGCTGGGTGCCGGGCCTGCGGGTTTGTGTCTCTGATCAAGCCCCCAGCAGCCCCAGCACCGCCTAAATAACTTAAGGGAAACTTTATTTAGTCTTCTTTTAAAAGCAATCTAGTTTAAAAATGAGTTGCAGTTAAGAGAGAACAAAGAACATGGTACCTAAGAGTGAGATAGACAGGAGAGGCTGGGCACTGGTCAGGGGCTTACATGCCAACTGTTCTCCACCTGGGAAATGATGTAAAATCGGTTTCTTTAGTTTTCTGCTCAATGGTCTTCTCCAGCGAGTGGAGTGGCATCTGCTCGCTTCTCCTTGGGGCCTGGCTTGGTGGTCGCCTTGGGGTCTGGCTGCACTCTAGCGGGCTCCGCACAGGCCTGCCTGCTCCGCCTGGCCCTGTTCACACGTTGCTTACCCGAGTCATCCTTGGGCACAGCCCCGGTCCATCACCTCCTCCTGTGTCTCCCACCGCTTCCACAGGGCCAAGAAAGAGGCTCACACAGAGTTCAGGTCTGCAAGGAGCTGGTCCTCTGCTTTCAGAACCTTCGGGATCTCCACTTGCAATTGTTCCCTTCCATGACCTTCCTTCCCTACCTCCGGCATCTTCCCAGAGCACCTCATGCCTGCCCTCCAGCAGCAGGTTGTCTTTGTGGGCTTTCAGGGCAGCCTTCAGGGCCTAGTGGCCCTTCCGTGTTGGGCGCCGGGCCTGAGGCCTGCCCGGGAAGGCGGGTGGCTCCCCAGCAAATCACGCTGCACCAGGCGCACGTGCGCCCGCCCACGCCCTCCAGGCCTGCGCGGCTCCATGCTGTGCTCAGGGCCTGGGAGTTAAGCAGCAGGGTGGTCCTGATGCGGTAGAGCTGGGCCAGCATCAGCTTCCTTTGCTGGGCAGAGATCCCGGGGGGCGGCTCAGGCCGGACCCTGGGGGAGGTCCCTGAGGGCAGCTCTCTGCTCCTCCTGGAGGGCCCTTCGGGCTCCCCAGTCAGGCAGGTGGTCCTGCCCTCCATCTCTGATGGCTGGGAGCCACTGCCAGGGCTTGGTGCGCCCCCGCAATTCCAGCAGGGCCCAGCTTCGTGAGGGGAGCCCCGAGTCCTAGTGCCGGTGGCTGTGGCAGCCAAGCAGAGTTCCGACAGGCTGTGGCTGGGGGCTAGGGGCTGGGGGCGCCCCCTGGGTGGCGGTCCCTGCCAGCAGCTGCAGGAGGCTGGCCTCAGATTTGGACTTGAGCAGGTGGGGCAGGCGGGGCAGCAGCTGGACAGGGGTTGCGGTGGCGGAGGCGGGGTGAGGGCGGGGGTGAAGGGGCCTGTGGTAAATCTAGGGGCCCGGGCGCTGGCTCCACCACAGGGGCTGGGGTCGCTAAGTCTTGCAAGGAGGTGGGGGAGAGGGTGTCGTAGGCAGAGTCCATGGAGCAGGAGCGGCCGTCCCCGGGGCCCAGGGCCAGCAATTCGCTGGTCGGTGTGACAGATGAGGCGGTGGTACTGAGGGACATCTCGTCCGACTGGGTGCTGAAGGGGCCGCCCTCGAACTCGGGAGAGGAGAGCGTCTCCCCGGGATCCAGCACCACCATGGCCAGGGTCTCTGTAGAGCCGTCTGAGGCGCAGTGCTGGGAGTCCAGGCTGTTGCTGCTTTTGCGCAGGATGGTGGGGGAGCTGGCGGCGGAAGTGCTCCTCTCCTGACCCTCCTCATCTTCCTCCTCGTCCTCCTGCTCCTCCTCCTCCTCCTCCAGGCTCTGCAGGTGCTGCAGGCTGCCCGCATGCTCCTGCGCATGCAGATGCTGCAACTGGTTCTGGGCATTGTAAATGGAGTCCACCCAGCCCCGGCACAGAGCCTGCCCACTGGCCTGGAACGTGTAGGCCCCCACGGCGCTGTGGAACTCGTTCAGGTAGATGAGGAGGAAGGAGCCCGGGTCCCGCAGCTCCCGGCACACGATCTTGTCCACCAGCAGTGGTGGCCTGATGACCCTGGTCCCCTCAGCCTTCTTCACTGCCTTGGTCACTAAGAGCAGGTCTGTGAAGAGGAAGCAGGACACATCCATCTTGCTGTCCTTTCCCTCCTTCATCCTCAGGCTGCCCTCCAACAGCAGCTGACACGTCTCCTCCGGGGAGGCTCCAGGGATGGGCGTGGTCAGGTCCACGTGCAGTAATTCCTTCAGGAGCTTGCTACCCTCCACCACCTCGTAGGAGTCGATGCGGCTCACCACAGCCACCAGCTGCTGCTGCTCCTGTCACTGCATCATGCACGCGTTCACGTGGTGGATGAAGCGCTCCACGAGCTGATCATGGTGATGACGGCCTCCTTGGCACACGGCTTGTCCGTCTTCCTCAGCACCGACTTGAGCAGCAGCGGGTACTTGGTGAGCTGCTGGTGGGGCTTGGCGAGCATGTCGCTCAGCTTCAGCCGCTGGCACTGCTGATGCTTCTCGGCCCACGTCACGTAGGCCCGGAAGAGGTCGTTGTCACGCAGCAGGCTGCACATGTACTCCATGCAGCCCTCCTCCTCCATGCAGTACTGGATGTAGGGCTTGAAGAGGGAGCCGAACATCTTGAAGCCTTTGAGGAGGTCCTGGGCTGCAGCAGCGCCCGCGTGCGCCACTCCTTCTCCACCATCGGCGCCGGGGTGCAGGCGCGCCATCTCAGGGATGTTGCTGAACAGGAGCGGGGCGTGGAGGTGTCGGGACTCCTCCTCAGGGCCACCCTTCACCCGGGAGTCCCCGCCACTTCATTCACCCCCTTGGCCAGCGGGGAGTGCCCTCGGTGGGTCCGCTGCTCTGGGCACTGGGGAGGAGGAGGCAGCGGATGGTGAGGCCCTGAAGCAGGAGGAAGCCGCGGAAGGCAGGCAAGGAGCCCAGGACTCATGGCGCGCCCGCCGCCACCCCGCGTCCTGCTGGGGCCTGCACCCAGGAGTGCCATGGCTGTAGCAGGGCCACCGACTGGGCTTGGAGGTGAGTCCTCCATGCACAGGCCCAGCAGCCTGCCTGGTGTGGGTGGGGGTTTCAGGTCACCTTGAGGGAGGCTCCGGCCTTTCTCTGCTCCTCTCCTGGTGGAGTGGCGGGACTCCAGCACTGTGGTCAGAGGAGCCGCCCTCCAGCCCCCAGGCCGCTTCTCGGAGTTGGAAGTTTCGCCATTGGCCTCCGCCTAGGATGGGACCTCTGCACCCCCAGGGTGCATAAACACACAGGGCTTCCATCAGGCTTCACTGCTCCACCGGGAGCCCCGGAGCCATTAGGCTTCACTCCGCCACTTGGAGCCTACGCATGCAAATTAACCGCCATCTTTGTTGGTGGTTAATTTGCATATCATGCTGATTAGCCAATGGGAGGCGTAGCGAAGGTACAGTCAGTTATCCTTTTTGTCTATTATTAGATTAGATGATGTATAACAGATATTGTAAAAATTAAGTTATGAGATTTTTATTAAGCCATGTTTTACATACTGTTATATTGGTTGGTCTGCAGAAATACTGGTTGTGGGCTGCATGTGACCCACGGCCCGTGAGTTTGACATGCTTGATTTACACCATGGAATGCTCTGCAGCAGTAAGAATGAAGAATCTCTTACCCTTTGAGACAGCATGGAGGGACCTGGAGAGTATCATGCTGAGTGAAATAAGTCAGTCAGAGAAAGACAAGTATCACATGATCTCACTCATATGTGAAATCTAGGTAACAAAATAAACTGATGAACAGAGTGGATCCAGAGACATGGAAGCATGGAGCTTCCCCTCGGTGGGGGAGGGTGGGAGGGTGGAATATTATAAACCAAAGTCCTTGTATGCATATACGTATGGCCCATGGACACAGACAACAGGGTGGTGAAGGTCTCAGGCGAGGGGCGGGGGCGGGCTGGATGGGGCCAATGGGGGGAAAAGGGGACATATGTAATACTTTCAACAATAAAGAATTATTAAAAAATAAAAATATCCTGGACAGTTTTGCTCAGTGGATAGAGTATCGGCCTGCTGACTGAAGGGCCTCAGGTTTGATTCTAGGTCAGGGCACATGCCCAGGTTGTGGGTTTGATCCTCATTAGGGGATGTGCAGGAGGCAGCCGATCAATGATTCTCTCTCATCATTGATGTTTCTATCTCTTTCCCTCTCCCTTCCTCTTAGAAATCAATAAAAATATTTTTAAAAAATAAATAAAAACAGCTTTATTGAGATATAATGCACATGTCCCAAAACTCACCCTTTTAAATTATACAAATCAGTGGTTTCTATTATATTCACTAAGATGTGCAACCATTATCACAATCTTAATTTAGAACATTTTTGTCCCCCAAGAAGAAACCTTGTACCTGTTAGCAGTCACGTCTCATTCTCTCTTTATCCCAGCCTCCTTCAACCACTGATCTGCTTTCTGTCTTTATAGAATTTCCTATTGTGGACAATTCATGCCAATGAAATCATATGACATGTGACCTTTTGTGACTGACTTCTTTCACTTAGCATCATGTTTTCAAGGTTCATCCACATTGTAATATGTATCCATGTTTAGTTCCTTTTTATGGTCAAGTAATAGTCTACTGTATGGATATACCACATTTTATTTATCCATTCATTAGTTGATGTATACTTAGGTTGTTTCCACTTTCATGAATAATGCTGCTGTGAACATACATATACTGATTTTTTTCGTGGATATTTGTTTTTATATTCCTTGAGTATGTACTTGGTAGTGAATCTGGGTCATGTGTGGTAGCTCTGTGTTTAGTGTTTTGCAGGAGAAAATACTCTTTAAGATGTGTTGATGATGTCATTTTGTCTCCCCTGTCATTTTCCTCTTTTCCTCTTTCATCTCCCCCACTCTCCCTTCCCTATCCTCTGCCCAGAGTGCAAGTCAGAACTTTGCCACTCCCCAGTTGTGTGATCTCGAGTAAGTAATTTGCACATTGCCAAGCCTTCATTCTTACTCCTAAGGTGAGGAGAAAAATGAGGTGAAATTATTTTTGTAAAGTGCTTCCTTAAGTGTATGGCAGTCAGTTGATGCTGTATTATTGCTGGTTGTATCTGTGAGTCTGTGTTGTAATACCCTTTTGATATAAGGATTATATATTGATAGGTGTGTAGACCAATTGCAAACAGTGTTGTGATGAAGATTCCTTACTTGTTTCCTCGGTAGGACAGAGGGCATGGACATCTTCACCTTGCTAGACTTTGCCAAAGGAATCTCTAAAGTGATTGCAGTGATATGTGTTCCCAAGAAAGTCCCTGTCACAACCACCCTTGCCAACCCTTGATAATGTCAGTGTTTTTTACTTTTTTGCCTATCTGAGGGTGTAAAATGGTGTCATCTTATGGTTCTGATTTGGGAGCCAGACACTTTACCTGGATTATTTCATTTAGTTCAAACAGACACCCTTTGAGATAGTCCTAATATTCTCCCTGTGCTACAGATGAAGAATCTGGCTTTGAGAGGTAAAGGGGTGGGCCCATTGGATATGAACTTGGGCCATCTGGCTCCATGCGTGAGCTCTCAGTCTTAGCTTTCCTCTGCCTCCCATGGAGCCTGGGGCTGGCAGATAAACATGAGAAAGACCTCAGGGTGACTGTTTAAGACCATTAAGAAATTTAAGAAACATGTTCATCCTTTCATTCAACAAATATTTATTGAACATCTACTCTATGCCAGGCTCTACAAACAAAATAAAGTCCCTGTCCCTGGGGCTTATAGTCCAGCGGGGGAGACAGTCTTTATTTAATCTGTAATCACACATAAACACTATGAAGAAAAATAAAGCAGGTTAAGGGGCTGGACAGCGATGGGGGCGATGTTTCTGTTGGATGGTCAGTGGAGGCTACTCAAGGACAGGGCATTTGTAAGGAGACCTAAATGAAGCGAGGGGGTGATTCAAGAGTCCACTTGTAGCCAGAGCTTTCTTGGAGGAGGGAACAGCATGTACAAGGCTTTGAGGGGGAGCCTGATTGGAATGTTTGTGGAACAAGGAAGCTGCGGTGAGCAGAATTCTAAAGCTGACCCCCCAAATCCTCACTCTTTGGTTATTCCCAGTTATGAATCTAGGTGCTTCTGTAAAGGGACTCTGAATTTGTAATTCAAGTCCCCAGTCCGTTAACCTTAAGATGCAAAAAAGAGGCAGGTGTGCCTAACCTAATTAGGTGAGCCTTTTAAGATCAGGGAGTTCTCTCTGGTTGGAATCATGAGAAATATTTGATGTGCCATTGCTGGATAGAGATAACAAAGGGAGCCATGTGACAGAGTGGCCTGGAGGAGCTGAGAGATGCTTCCCCCCCGTCCCCCCACCACCAGTTGGGCTGAAAGCCACCAAGGAAATGGGGACTACAGTCCTATAACCACAAGGAACTGAATTCTAACCAATACAGAAATGAGCTCAGAAGAGAGCCCTCAGCTCCGGATAAAAGCACAGCTGGCTAACACCTTGATTCCAGCCTAAGATACAGCCATGCTGTGCTGGACTTCCAACCTACAGAACTGTGAGCTAATAAATAGGTGCCATTCTTAACTGCTACATTGAATAATTTATTGATACAGAGGCCATGTGGCTAGAACAGAGGATGAAAGAGGGAAAAAGTGCAAATGAGGCCTAAGAGGTAATGAGCCAGATCCTACAGGCCATGTAGGCTGTGGGGAAGACTTGGCATTTATGGAGAGGGACACAAAACCATCATAAGCATGTGACTCTCAGACCTTCTTGCCCTCTGCTCACACACTTGCCTTCTCTCGTTCTCCATCCTGCCCAGTGTTCATTCTGCCACCACACCCCACTTCCTCCTATTGATCTACTGATGTGTGCATGTGAATTCGTTAGAACCCTGTTGATTGTGAGTGATAGGAAACCACAGAAACTATTTGATTCCCAAATCCATGGACTTCAGGCTTGGCTGGATCTAGGGGCTCAATTATTACTTTCAGAAATCTGTATCTTTCTATCCATCCACTTTGCTTTCTTTTGTGTTGTTTTATTCTCAGGCAGCTCCCCCCAGATGGTGGCTAAGATGATCACCAACAGTGTGAGCTCACATCCTGCCATCTTAGCAGTATGAACAGGGAGACCTCACTTTTTCTAAAAGTTCCCCTCAAAGTCATGGGATGACCCACATTGGTGCACCTTGGATCATATGACTGCTGCTGAGCCAATTGTAAAGGCCAGAGGGAGGAGAGGAAATTCAGTGGTCAGGGCTCAGCAATGGACCTGTTCCTGGCTGTGGGTGCAGGGTGGGGGCTGGAAGCAGGGGGCTTCAGGCCTACCTTGAAATTCCCTGGACTGAGAAAAGGGAGGGATGGTCCTTTGGGGCTCATTAGGGGGTCACTAGGGTGCTGTGAGTAGCAAAAGAGCGAGCAGATGCTGGTGGGGCAAATGGGTACTATGGGTGCCATGGGTGCCTGCAGCAAAGATACAGCCTCTGCCTGGAGATTCCAGAGCCTGACACTCTTCTGCTCAGACCATCGGGCCCTCATGTTGCCCTCATCGTCTCTGCATCCTATTAGATCTTGGCGCTGGCAGTGGGAGTTGTGGAAATACCACAGAACACTGCCTCTTCCCTGGTTGTTTACTGGAGAAATAAATAGAGAGACTCAGCTGAACAGATGCTTGCATCAGCAGAACAGTCCTGGGAGGCTCATGCAAGAGTCATCTTCATAAACAGACAGACACCGACAAGAGCAGCTTGCAAAGTCTTTCCAAGGCCCAAACAAACGAAGACCTGCAGCCAAACTTGAGGCCAGCTGGAAGGTCCCTAGCCAGGGAGGAGGAGCACCCTGGGGTGGGGGAGGGTTGAACAGGATGCTCAGCCCCTTGCCCGTGTGGAGGGTGGGGTGGGCACCCTTGCTGCACCTTCTCCTTGGTACTTTTTAAAGGCAGTATTAGACACAGGAATGGGAGGGAGGACAGATGTGCTGGTTGCTTTGGGACCATCCCCTCGCCACACACTTATAATCATTGTGCTTGTCCTTACAATGGCCTGCAAGGACATTATAAGTATCCCTCTTCCCTCCAGCAAACACCTCTAACTCCATCTCCTGATACCCTCCTGCTGAGGGAGCTGCTCCAGCCACTCGGCCTTCTTGCTGTTGCTGAAATACACCTGCCCAGGGTCTTTGCACCATTTATTTTCTCTGCCTGCATACTCTTCCCACACATCGTCCTGTGGCTTGCTCCCCCATTTCCTTGGCACTTCTGAGACAAAGGACTTTGGTGTCAGGCTCAATTATGCTGCAGTAACAAACAGCCCCAGCTCTCCATGTCTGGGCACAACGAAGGTTCATCTCTCTCTCCCTCATGCTACATACATAATGCCATCAATGGGAGGCTCTGATGGTCACTCAGAGGCCCAGGCTGACCGAGGCTCCATCTCTGTGTTCTCATGGTTGCAGTGGCAGTGGCCGTAGGAAGGGATGTGGTGAATTACTTAGTGGCAGTGGCTACACTCAGAAGTGCCACCTATCACTTACATTCACATTTTGTCAGCCAAAAGTTGCATAAGTGGGAGTTGTCCCGTAGTCCCTGTGTGGAGGTAGCAGCAAATGAAGCAGTATCTTCTCTATCCCATGCACTGTTTTCTTCTAACGACCTTGAAAACCATGCACACCTGCTCTGGGACTGTTTTGTTAATCCTGCCTGTAGAGGTGGTGCTGGAGGCTGGGCAACCTCTTGAACTGAATTATTTCATTACCATTTAGCATCCCTGCCGGGTCCCAGGACTCAGGTTTATTCACCAGTGCCTGCTTTTCTATTGAGCAAGTGTGTTTCGTTAAGAAACACTACCATCAATTCAGACCTTCTCAGTTAACTCATTAGCATGTTGTCCAGACAAGGTAAATTCAGGAAAATACATGGTAGGGAGGCAGGCTGTGGGTCTGGAGTCACTCCAGGTCTGCCACCTATGATGTTGGTATATTCTTCCTTCTTCTGTGCCTTCATTTGTTCCTTGTAAAGGATGGGTTAGCATTTTAGAAGGTGCTATTGACTGCCTCCCTCCCCCAGTTCTCCTTGCTGGCAAAGCCCAACTCCCACCATGGAAGATGAACCCTCCAGCTAGCTCCTTTCTAGGGAACCATGGGGCTCAGTGGAGGCCTTATGCCTCAGTCCTGGTAGGTGACACCTGCGGGCCTTTGTGCCATCAGCTTAAGGAAAAGGCATCCCTCCCTAACGAAGAGAGCAGGACAGGAGTGCACACTGCCCACAAGGATGTTGTCACATCTGCAGGACACCTGGAGCTGCAGCAGTGTCTGTGACCATGCGGGGACAGGCTGGCCTGCAGCAGCTGGGGAGCAAGAAGATGGAAAGGGCCTGGGTCCTTGAAGAGGTCACAGGGACACTGATCCCAATGGAGACCGCCTACTAGTAGACATTTGGGTAGAAAAAGCCACTTTCCTCATGGTTCAATTCACTTTTAATTGACTGCCCTGTGATCTGCTATCAGACATATGTATTCTGACGCAATAGTAGTCCCTGTTTCATAGGTTTCTGTGAGAATTAAATACTGTAACAATGTAAAGCCCTTGGCACAGAACCTAGGACCTACAAGCACTTGATACATGTCTGCCTCTGACTCCTAGAACATGGAAGCTCTTCAACACAGCAACTGCAGTAAGGCTCTCGGCAATGAGAGGCGTCGCCAAGCACATACTCCATCTGAGGTTCTGGTTGGTATTCGGTGCCTGCTGTCTCCGAGTCCTCGTAAAGGTCATTGGAGGTTGGGGCTTTTATTATCTCCATTTTATGTAGCAGGAAACAGGTTCAAGAGGTTACAGAACTTCCCCAGGTTCCCCAGCAAGAAAGTGGTGGACTTGGGACTTGAATGCAGGCCTGTCTCCCAAGCTGCAGGCCTTCTCCCCTGCTCAAGACCACTGCTCCTGGGACAGGAGCCCTACCTACCATTGCACGTCCCAGCTGGAAGCACTTAGGTTTGATCAGCAAACCCTGCAGAGTGATGCTACCCTCTGCCCCTGGTGATCCTGGCTCAGGGCCCTCATGTTGTCTCTTCTCCCTCTGTCATGGTTGGTCCTGATCCGCTCCCCAGGAAGGCAGGGAAGAGCCAACACCTCTGGCTCAGATGCCTCACAACTAAAATGAGAAGGTTCTTGTCAGGATGGATTTCTTCTGGGGATGGCCAGGCCAGCCACGTGCCAGCTGCTGAGGCCAAGGACAGGTGTGACCATCAGGGTCTCAGCCATGACAGCTGACACTTCTTTGGTTCCCTGGCTTGGGGGCCTGTTGTTTGCCTACCAGATCTGAGTTGATTGGGGGAGTTTTGATAATTTTTATAACTTTGGGCTTCCCTTTCACATTTCTGTCACTCCCCCTTCTTCAGAGGCCCACCTCAGTCAGTGCAAGCCCTCCATTGCTGGGACTTCACATGGTGTAGCCCCTGCCCTCTGTGGGGGTCTTCTCATCTGGCCAGCCCACAGGCGAGGTGCTGGTCAGGTGGAGGTGGCCCTGCTGGCCTTTGCTATCCTGCTTGGCCATCACCCTACTTAACAGAATTCCACAGACTGTGGGAAACCCTGGGCCAGAAACCCTGGGCCAGAAATTGCTGTTCTGTTTGCTTGCAAATGCGATCGCTGGCTCTCTCTTCAGATTTCCTTGGCCAACCTCAACCTGGACACTGCAGCCGATTCCCTCGGAGTGCTAGAACTGGACACTAATGAAGTCACCACCGAGCTCCCCGGGGGCTCCAGAGAAGGGAGAGAAGCTGGGAGGCCGCAGCTGAGTTCCGTCAGCCTGCACATCACGCCCCCGGCAGGACACGGCTCGTGCGCCTGACTCAGTGTCAGGAGATGATTGCACACAGATCTGTCTTCTTGTCCTTCTCACCCAGTTATCTGCAACTCTGAAATACCCACCCTCCTTCCCATTATTTGCAACCAGGGAAGCTGTCCATATTGTCATGTGCTTGTAAATTCCTGTCTCAATTGGCTTCTCACTTTGTGTCCAGTGGCTGCAACTGGGGGGACAGCATCTCCATTTTGACCCCATTGAATATTCCATCTTGGGGTTATAGATTCTTACGTGCTGGTCGCAGATGAATGACACTGGGTTTTAGATTTGTGCTGATCTTTTTGCCACTCACCCAAGAGTAGGCTTCAAGAGGCCTCCTCCCAGGCCCGCTAAAGGGACGGGTCAGGTGCGTGTGGGACAGTCTCTGCTGGGGGCCTGGTTCCTGTCTTCACACTGTGCCTTAGGCTCTGGAAGCCAGTGTGTGGGGTGTGGTAGAATGTCCCTACCCCCTGGACTATCCTCATCAACCATCTCCCTATTGCCATTTCAGAACCCCTATTACAACTTTTCCTGCTGCTATTTAATAGGACCAACGTGTAAGAAAGGTACAAATATATTCCCTTTGGGACTTTTCTCACTGCCCCTCCCATTCTAAAAATTCCACATTTTAAAACAAACTATAAATCATTTCAGCTCTTGTTCATCTCTCTTGCTTTGGGCAACTTTCTTTTCTTTATATCACCCTCTAATATTATATCCGCTGCTGTATCTGACCCTCAGTTTGCTGCCTGTCTCCCCCCACTGGAAGCACTAGGAGGACAGAGGCCTTGCAGTTCTTTTGGCTGCTTCATTCCCAGTGTCTAGTATAGTACCCTGGGCATTGTAGGAACTCAGCGAGTATTTGACCAGTTGCATACATTTATTCATTAAATATTAATTAGGGGATGTCCCATGATGTGTGTGGTATACCATGCGGGACACAGATAATGATTAAGTGCTACAGTTTATGGACTGCTGTGTCCGGTGTGTGTTCCACCTCAATTATTGTGTTGAACTGTGGGACATGTGGTCAGAAAGCTGGGCTCCACTGTCCAACCACCTGGGTTCAGTTCTGTCCCTAGCACTTGTTAGGTCTGTGATCTTGGGCAGATTCCTCAGCCCCTTCTGTGTCGATTTCCTCATCTGTAAAACGGGGATAATAGATAATAGTAGTACCTGTAGCACCTGTCTCATTGGGATGCCACCCAGATTGAATGAGGCACTGATGTACCACACTTACAAGGATGCAGGCTCAGCAAGGGCAGCATTACCAATCTTGACAGCAGCCCTACCAAGCAGGAACCTTAGGATCCCCATTTATCTGATTAGGAAACTAAGCAAGCTTATAAGCAGACTGAGCCAAACAAGACCCCCCTTGCTCTCAAGGAGTTTGCAGTTTAATATGGGGAGGAGACAGCTGCACAGATAACTCTGCTAAGCATTGCATTGCACTTAAAAAAAGTTCTCTACCGGCAACCTGCTTCATTTCCACCACTGAGATCCTATTCCTTACAGAAGGAGTGGTTCCAAAGCCTACACCCAGCTCCTAAAACTGTATTTCCTGACTTCCAGAATGCCTTGGACTGACTTCCATGTCCTTCCAAGAAAATTCCCAGTTATGCAAGGACACGAGCTGGGGTGTGACCTCAGTGTCATGTGGTGGTAAGCGTTTTACACAACTAGCAGGATATTTGAAGAGTGCCTGTGAATGGAAAAAGCTGTCATCATACACATCCTAACCCAGTAGCATCCCCAGTGGTGGTTTAGGGCGAGTTTGCTATTCCGTTCATTCCCAGGCTACATTCAGGTATGAAGTCCCTGGCTTCCTCCACCTACTGCCCATTCATTGACCGAGTTCGATTTCTTCTTTTTTAAACAAAATATTTTTATTGATTTCAGAGAGGGAGAGTGATAGAAACATCAGTGATGAGAGAATCATTGATTGGCTGCCTCCTGCACACCCCACACTGGGGATCGAGTCTGCAACCCGGGCATATGCCCTGACCGGGAATTGAACCATGACCTCCCCCTGGTTCATAGGTCGATGCTCAACCACTGAATCATGCTGGCCTGGCAAGGTCCATTTCTGCTTTAAGAGTGCTGAGCCCAGAACGGAGAAGACAGCATAGTTTCCATGTGCCTCTATTCCTTAGGCTGTGATGAAATGTCCCCTGCAAGGGGAGGCTGCTACAGCCTCACCTAAGAGAAGCTCCACGCCCTGCGTAGCAAGCTGAAACCTGCCTTAGACTCAGGGCCCATGAGGGGTAGTAATCACCTAGCCCTGGCCTTTGAGTTGCTGATGGTGGTATTTATATTCTTAAAACCTGGCCACGCAGGCGGGCGTCTCACTGGGGTAGGCCTCATTTGATCTTGGTCACATTCTGTTGGTCAGAAGCAAGTCCTAGGCCAGCCCACACTCTAGGAGAAGACATCACACACAGGTGTGAATATCAGAGGCTGGGGATCCTTGGGGGCATCCAGAGCCAGCCATCCACACCCCAGCATTTAAGACTTAGGTTAGGCAAAAGGATGAGCTCCTTGGTTAAGTATTATTAATCTTGGGAACCAGGAGGCACAAGGCTCTTTGGAGGAGGAGTTTTAGAAACAAAAGGTTTTCATGCATCCTGTTGCTCCCCGGGCGGGGACTGTCTGCTGAGGGCTTTCAAGGTCTTCCCCAGCCCTGTGCACCCTGTGGATCTCACACAAACAAATGGCCAGATATTTCTTCAGCAAAACGGGTTTATTTGGGAAAAACAAAGAATTGCAATTCAGAACATTTGATCTCATGGTGAACCAAGTGCAAATCCAGAGAAACAAAGGAGAGAAAACTTATTAAGGAGAAGAGGAAGTTGGGAGAGCTGTGATTAAGAGTTGTTCCTGCCCTGCTGGTTAGAGGTTAGAGCGTTGGCCTGGCACTAAAGGGTCTCAGGTTCTATTCTCAGTCAAGGGCACATACCTGGGTCGCAGGGTCCATCCCCAGCCCAGGTCAGATCGTGTGCAGGAGGCAACTAAGCCATGTGTCTCTCTTGCATCAATGTCTCTCTCTCTCTCTCTCTCTCTCTCTCTCTCTCTCTCTCTCCCTCTCCCTCTCCCTCTCCCTCCCCCTCTCCCTCTCCATCCTCCTCCCCCTCCCTCCCTTCGACTCTCTAAAAATCAATGGAAAAAATATCCTTGGGTGGACTCCCTCACTAACATAGGGTGTGAGAGCTCCCCCTATAGGCCTTCCCAACTCTAAGGAAAATGAGATTTCTGTCTGCTGATCTTCACATCCCAAATGAACATTGTCAGGCTGATACAAATCCAGGACAAGGTGACCTATGTCAGAGTCTCCACTGTGGCACCTCCCTCCTCTCAACCTCCAGTGAAATGCAAAGAATTTACTAATTGTTCTCTATCAGCACAACAATTTATTTTCCTCACATGAAAGTCTGAATCTGGCTTAGTTGGCAGATGGCATTTTTTTCATTTTCATTTCATGTGCTCTTTTGAGTCACAAGATAAAAAATAGACTTTATGATTAGTTAGCTCAGTGGTCGGCAAACCGCGGCTCGTGAGCCACATGCGGCTCTTTGGCCCCTTGAGTGTGGCTCTTCCACAAAATACCACGTGCGGGCGTGCATGTACAGTGCGATGAAACTTCGTGGCCCATGCGCAGAAGTCGGTTTTCGGCCTGGGCGAGTCTATTTTGAAGAAGTGGCGTTGGAAGAAGTGGGAGGTGTCGGTCAGTCGGTTGGGCGACGGGAGACACGGCATGGGGGAGGCACGCGCGATTCATGCACGAGTTGAGGATGGGAGAGTTGGAAGGGGTCGACCTCAGTGAATATACCTCAATCAGATTGAGGACGTTTTTTAGCAAAGGCCAGCTTAGGAGTACCCTAATTAAGTTAATAACAATGTACCTACCTATATAGTTTAAGTTTAAAAAATTTGGCTCTCAAAAGAAATTTCAATCGTTGTACTGTTGATATTTGGCTCTGTTGACTAATGAGTTTGCCAACCACTGAGTTAGCTTATTAAGAGATGTCAGCATGAGTAATTACGGGAACACTCCGTAAGAGGCTGCTTCATAAGAAAGTCTAAACTCTTTCTTTTATTATGAAAATTTTCAGATATAGGAGACTGGAAAAATTGTACAGAGAACACCCATATCCCCATGGCCTAGGTTCTATAGTTAGCATTTTTCTAAACTTTGCTTTTGTCATATCTATCTTTCCATCATTCTCTCCACCCATCACTCCATGTAATTTTTTTGGAATTATTTCAAAGTAATTTGCAGACATTAACATAAGGAAGTCCAAGTTTAAATGTTATTGTAAAAAGTTTTAGATAAATGCTGAAATTTACTAGGGTAGTAGATCAAGGTTCTATAGGATTAGGGTGGAGAGTTATATCATTCACTCATTTACATTTTCTTAAATCCTCACTTGAGGATATGCTTATTGCTTTTAGAGAGAGAGGAAAGGAGAGAGAGAGAGAGACAGACAGAAAGAAACATTGATGTGAGAGGGAAACATTGATTGGTTGCCTCCCATACACTCCCCAACTGGGAATCCAACCTGAAATCTAGGTATGTGCCCTGACTGGGGGTCGAACCTGAAACCTTTTCTTTTCTTTTCTTTTTTTTTTTATTTGGGGAATTCATACCCCAACCTCTCTCTCCTACCACCCACTGATCTCCTGCTGCTGCCTCCTGTGGGCCAAATCCAAACAGAAGCTGGAAGGCAAGGGGCCTTGAGTAATGCTGTATGTAAAGGTCAGCCTTCCAGAGTACAGAGCAGGGCACAGAAGAGTGGAGAATGGGGTGGGGGTGGGGAGGATAAGTGGGACAAAAGAGACTAATCAGAACCACTGTAAGAAGAAGATGGATAGATCAATAGAAAGATGGCTAGATGAATTAACTGACAAATCCTATAGAATAAAGAGGTAATATGCAAATTGACTGTTACACTCTCACACAAGATGGCCACCCCCATGTGGTCACAAGATGGCCGGCAGGGGAGGGCAGTTGGGGGCAATCGGGCCAGCAGGGGAGCAGTTAGGCATCGATCAGGCTGGCAGGGGAGTGGTTAGGGGGTGATCAAGCAGGCAGGCAAGCGGTTGGGAGCCAGCAGTCCTGGATTGTGAGAGAGATGTCTGACTGCTGGTTTAGACCCGATCCCTGTGGGGATTTCTGGCAGTCGGACATTCCCTGAGGGGTCCCAGATTGGAGAGGGTGCAGGCTGGGCTGAGGGACCAGCCTCCCCTCCCCCAGTGCACGAATTTCGTGCACTGGGCCTCTAGTATTTCCATAAAAGGGTACATTATAATAATGGTTAATATTTAATGAATGCTTATTACATGCCAGCCTAAACTAAGTCCTTTACTCAGATTACCTAATTTAATTTCAAGAAGTAGGTCTATTACCATTCCTGCTTTACAGATAAGGACACTAAGATACAAAAACTAGATCATCCACACATGGTCACATGCTGGGGTCCAACCCCAGCAGGTCCAGGGGTCCCCAAAGGTGTGGACGGAGTCAGCGAAGAAGGAATGACATGGAGACAGCGTTCAGTTGATCAGCAGCCTAGCCAGGATCTCTAGCCAAGTTCTGGTCAGGATCTCCAGTGAAGTTCTGGTTAGGATCACCAGTCAGGTTCTGTGTCCATGTTCTCTTGCTAGGTTCTCCAGCCAGGTTCTCCAGGTTCTCCAGCCAGGTTCTGTAGCCATGTTTCCTCGCTAGGTTCTCCAGCCAGGTTCTGTCCAGGTTCTCCAGCCAGGTTCAGTCACCAGGTTCTAGTCAGGTTCTCTTGCCATGTTCTATCCAAGTTCTGTAGCCAGGTTCTGTCTCTAGGTTCTGTCTGAAACCTTTTCATGTATAGGATGATGCTCCAACCAACTGAGCTACCCCCCCAGGGCTCCCTCACTTACATTTTTGAAAATGTGTTGTCATTGTCTTCTAGGACAAGTCTATATCCCAACTCGTCCAACAGCACATCTACCAGACTTTAGACACAGGAGTTGAAAGCACATGACAAAAATTGTCATTCACATTCATCGGTTCACTTGTTCACTCCTTTAGAAATACTGGCAGAGATGTGGTTCCCTTCAGGTGCCAGGCACTGTCTGAAGTACCAGCAGGCATCCCCGGACTTGAGCAGCTGAACAGTGTGTCGTATGCAGAAGATGCTTGATAAATACAGGGTGTCCCCCCAAAATGTATGTACACTTTGAATAAGTATTAACTTCAGTGGGTTAAATCTGAAAAGAAAGAAACATCAATTGAGCTATCAGATATGAAAGTGTGTATTCATTTTTTTGGGATGCCCTATATTTTTTGGACAAAATGAATCTCCGAAGAACTTGCATCAGTGACATGCTTGGATGTCAGTTGGTTTATTTATTGTTTTGTGTTGTGATGGTTTCAAAATATAATGAGTAGAAACTCCAGCTTTCACAATTTGCAAAAAGGCTAACTTGTACAAAAAGATGTACACGTTCCAAATTTGTAAATTCTGCCATTTACCATTTGCATGATTTGGATAAATTATTTAAATTTCTGAGCCTCAGGTTCTTCACTTATACTGTAAAGAGGGAATAATAACGTAATCCACAGGCTTGTTCAGGAGATAAAGCGAGCCTTATGAAGTGCTTTGCACACAGGCCTGCCTATAGACAGCCTGTGATAACACTCGCTTTAAATATACCTTATAGCCTGGACAGCTCTGTGCCATCTCATGAGTTCTGAATGGCCTGGAGAGAAAGTGTGTCGGAGGGAGAAGGAAGGAAAGGAAGATTATGACCCCTTTCGCCTTCTGTCCCTGTCTGCTCTTTCCTCTCTCACCTTGAAGCAGCCCTATCCCAAGGTAGAAGAGCCTTGTTAGCTCAGAGCCCAACTCTCCCTGGTCTGAGCAGCCAGTAGGCCTTTCTAGGTGGCCAGTGTGCTGACACAGGCACTGCAGGTCTTATTCCTTGCCTGCCAGCACCTCTGAATAGCAAAGCATATCCTAGCCCGGTGCACAGATCACCTACGTCAAAGTCACACTCGATGCACCAAGGTTCCTTTTGCAGAGTTCTGTGACAGCCCTTTCCAGGTCACTGCAGTGGAATTTGACCCTGGAGCCAGGCTCCCTCCTTTTGGAGTCAGACTATTACACGGGTCATTCACCCCCTCTGAGTGGCTCAGTCTGTGCTGTCCTCTGAGGAATGCAGTTACGGCTGCTCTCAGGTCAACGTGTCTTTATTATTATATTGTTCTTTTTAGATTACAGAAATCCCATATTCTCATTGGAAAAATATTAAAACGTAAATGTAAAAAGAAAATCCCTTTTCCCAGAAATGAGTAGTTTGTGAAAATACCTTTAGAATTTTTTTGGCATATCCTGACAGTATTTTTTAAATAAAAATGGAATAACTTTATGTATATTGTTTAATCTTTTTTTTTTTAATTTTAGGCACATCTTAAACATGATTTCAAATCAAGTCATTCTGTTTTAACACCTGCAGAGTCTGTTTATAGTACATTTCTCCTCTCCTGTGGGTAGATACCCAGGTGGTTTCTAATTCTTTGTTATTACACGTACTTGTGCATATATTGCATGGCACTTGAGGAATCATAAATTAACATTGGAATTAGAAAAGTAGAATCACTGGGTCAAATAATAGATATGATATTAACCAAGCACTTACCAGGCCCCAGGCATTGTCTAAAGTGCTTTCCGCTTATTAATGTAATCCTAACAGCAATCTCTGGAATAGACAGTTATTCTGTTTACAGGTGTGGAAACTGAGGCACAGAGATGCAGTAATTGAGGTCACACAGCTGGTAAAAAGTGTGTTTTAAATTTGGAGTCATATTCCATTATTGACCTCTAGTAAGATGGGATCCACGCTCTCCTGCCCACGAGCCCAGTCTCTCTGTTCTCCAACAGCAGGGCCCCAGGACCAGAGCTCTCAGCCTCGGAGCCCTCACCTATTGTAATCTTCACGACCACCACGAGGCAGGAGCTCCTACTGCCCACTTTACTGATGGGGAAAACCAAGGCCCCATAGAGGTTAAATGCTTGCTTAAGATCACCAGCTGGTACAGGGGGATTTGGGATTTTGACATCTGTTTAATTTTCAAATGAAAGAAAATTTACATGGAAATGGTCTTAAGAATTCTATGGCCACCCAAGGGGTTCCTGGGCTGCTCAGGTGACCTTCTCCCCAGTCATTTCCTGCATATGTCGATGGTTGATTTGGTGTCATCAGTGGATGGCAGTGATAGTGCCATTGGAGGTCCGGGGTTGGGGGTGGGGGTGGGGGTGACTGGGATGATCTGGGCACAGTGTTCAGCAGAGTTCCTCCTCAGGGTGAGGCTTTGATGTCCCTTAGCAGGAAGGGGGTGGGGGCAGAGAATCCCTGCAAAGGTGAAGAAGCAAGATGGGAGTGGCCCTTCCCCATCCAGGTGGGCCCCTCTGGCAGTTTCTAGCACTTCTAGGGCAGCCACCTTTGTGCCTCCCCATTGGGGTCCTCCCACTGCACACTGGCCTGGAATCCTCAGCCTCCCTTTGTGGCCTGAAGACACCCACCTCCAGGTGAGGCCTATCAGTGGTTCATATCTCAGTGTCAATTGCTTTACTCAGCCAATTAGATCAGCACCTTGTCTCCCAGATGCCCAGACTTCCCCTTGGGGCTTATCAGGAAGGAGACAAACTTGTTTCTGAGGGAAGGTAGCCCCAGGCGGAGTGGGGGTGACTAAGCGGTGAATGTAGAGACAGCTCCTTCGGGAACTCCCGGAGGAAGAGAGTGGACCTGAACCTGGGGCAGGGACGATTTCCTGGCCACTTAGGAAGGTGGTTGGGATGGTTGGGGGGATAGAGAGGGGGCCGAGGAAGATGCTGGACTTGGGGGTGGCCTAGAGGAGTTGGGGGATGGCTTGCCCCTCTCCCCCCAGTGGCCTGTGAAGCCATCAAGTGACAAGACCACTACCTTTACTACATCAGAAAGGCCTATGGCTGTCCCAGCTAGAATGTAACCCCATCCCTGGGAACGGGTCCTATGCACCCAGCTTTGTGGATTCTTGTGGCTCCTCTTGGGCATGTCTTCGCCCACCGCCTGCCTACTCCCTCCCTCTCTTGGAGTGAAGACAGCAAGCTGTGGGGCCAGGCGCCCCACGTCCCCTGCACCATTCAGTGCAAACTGCTTGCTCAGCACAGTGGACCTGGAGGCCACAAACCTTCCCCTCGTGCCTCCCCTCAAGTCCCCACACACCCCAGCTCCAGCTGCACTGCCGGCCTTGTCACTTGAGGGCTTAGCACAAGCTGTTCCTGCCTCCTGGAATACCTTTTCCCTGGGGATAAGGTAGGGCTACCCTTTCCTGTGGCCCCATCCCTGACTTACCCACTCACTCTGGGTGGAGCCCAGCTGCTGAATTTGTGAATTTGTAAAAGACGCCCTGTGCTTTGAGTGTGAGATGTTGCCATGGGGGGGTGGGGGGGGTGGGGGGGTGGAGCAGGGTGAGTGACAACCAGAACTCTACTGTTTTTGCAACTTTGCTGCAACTCTAAAATTACTTCCAAATCAAGAAAAGGCACCCATTCCTCCCAGCAGAGCTAGTGGACTTGATTTCAGGCCCCACCTGTCCCATGGGTGGGGCAACCTGTGTGACCGGACCTACTGGTCCTGTGGGTCAAGGTGTCTCCTTTGTCAGTCCTCCAGCCCCGTGTGGCCCCACTAACGCAAGGCATGGCCTGATGGAGAAGCTGCTCAAAAGGCACACAGGTTGACACGCTGATAACCCCAGTGTGGGCTTCTCAGAACTTGAGCACAGTTTGCCCCTAACCTGCTGTTTGAAACCACTTTGCAGTGTCTCTGTTAGCGTCCTCTGAAGCATGTGCCTGTGGTGCCTGTGTTTACTGAGGACGTGTGCCCAGCTGGACAGGGGCGGAGGAAGCCAAGTTTGGGGGTGGCTTCAGGCACAACACCAGGCTCAGGATCCACAAAGCCAGGCTCAGGATCCCTCAGGGAGCAAGGGACTGTGAATGGCACTCAGGCGGGACAGGGCTTTCGGTCACTGGCTAAGGGCTGCAGCATCTGCATCTAGGTGCTCCCTGCTTCCTACTTCTGCAGGTGGAGCAGCAGCCCAGGGCTCCTCTGAAAAGAGCGGCTGGGAGGAGAGCACCGAACAGAAAGGGGTCTTAGGAGGCCTGGGCAGCTGCTGGCACTTGCAGTCAGGAGGACTGGAGGACAGTAGTTGGGAAGGGAAGGTGGATGTAAAGCGGGGGCAGCAGGAATATGCCGGAACCCATGGGCCTGAGCTGGAGCCCACCAGGACGCACTGGACCTGTGCCCACTCCTGTTCTCTCTGACCATGGTGACGAGGGTCCCGCAGCCACTGGGCGCTTCTCCAGGAGCTGAACACATGTTTTGTTTGGGAGTCAAAGCTGAAGGAGGAGCCGGAGGAGGGGTCAGTGGCAGGCCTGGTGGTCACCTGGTGCCGGAGCTGTCAGCCAGCAGGTGAGCGATGTGTGTGAGCCGCAGCATTCTGTGGCTCCACCTGCTCTCCAAATCTCACACAGGAATCTTCCTTATGGGGCCCCCTATTATGGGTTGAGTTGTGCCCCCTGAAAGATACTTCGAAGCCCTAAGACCAGATCTCAGAGTGTGACTTCATTTAGAAATAAGTTGATGTGGATGCATGTGATTAGTAGAAGTGAAAAGATGAAGTCACATAAGAGGAGGGGCTCCTAGTTCATTAGGATTGGTGGCCTTGAAAGGAGAGGGACGTTCGGACTCAGGCACATGGAAGGAAGACAAGGGATGTGGAAATGGAGGCAGAGACTGGAGCGATGCCACCATAAGCCAAGGAACACCTGGGGCCACCAGAAGCTGGAAGAGGTAGGAGCACAGCCCTGCCCACACCTTCATGTTGGACCCCTGGCCTCCAGACTGGGAGAGAATACATTTCTGTCACTTTAAGCCATCTTAGTCCTTGGTCCCCTATTATAGCAGCCCCAGGAAATGAGTGCCACCCTCCTCGCACACCCACAGAGAAGGGGGTTCTGGGAAATGTGACCTGGCCACATTGGTACAGAGAACCCCCAGCCTCCTAGATGAATGGCACCTCCTCACAGAGGACCCCTGGGCCAGGCTCTGCCCAGCCTCTTCCTGTGGCTCACCATAGCACCATCCAGCCCTGTGCCGGGTCACTGGCTTCCCCGGGAGCCCTTTCCCTCTGTGGAGATGAGGGTGCCACCATCTGGCTCCTCTGTGGTTGCCCAGGTCTAGAGAAGTGCCTGCCACATGAGAGGCCTTTGTGTAACTGACAGAGAGGGCAGGGGGTGGCAGGAAGAGGGGAGTGCCCATCCTGGGGCTGGCACTGCAGCCAAGGTGGACAGGAGTGGGGGCCCAGTGGGTGGGAGCTGGGCCCCCTCCAACCAGACCGGCAGTGGTGCGCAGACATTTCTCTGGGCTCAGAGAACCAGCTGTTCTTCCTCGCTCCTGTGGGACAGAGGCCCCCACCCTGGCTGACTGTTCATTTATCAAGACGCTAATAACCTCCGAGATGATTGACGGTTTGGAGGGACACCAGCCTGCAGTGGTGGAGCTGATAAGAGTTTATTACCTACTTAACCATTTTATTTAAACAAAAAAGAAAAGCCTGGTTGCACAAAAGGTGATGAGTGTGTCTGTTAAAACCCTTTATTAAAATGATTCATTAACATGACACAGAGCCCCCTGGGTCTCCTGACCCAACTGAGGTTGGACTATCTCACCAGACCAGTGCTTTTGGGCAGGGGGGGTGGGGTGGGGTGGGGGGGGCGGAACTGTAGGAATCCATGATTTGCTTCTCCTCTGCTGGGGGGTGGGGCTGGGGGCATGTCTGCACAGGTTGCAGCTGGGCTGCTTGGTGGGATTTGGTGTGTTTTTTAAGAACCCTGACCCCTGTTCACCTCTGACAGCAACGCCGCAGGCTGTATTGTGGAGGGAGTAGCGGTAGAAGAACCTCAGAGGTTTCCTCAGAGTCTTATTAAATCATTTCTAAGCAGCAAAGGGGCCAGGGTTGTGCTGTCCAGTGGTGGTATTAGGCCGCTCAGCAGTGGGCACAAAGGAGCGGATACCACACCTTTAGCCAATAGAAATGTGTCAGGAAGTGACTACAGTGGAGTGATGGACAGCTGGGCTGGGGAAGTGGAGAGGGCTTTGTTGCACTGGCCTTAAAACTGAACCTATTCCTAGAGTTGTGAAGGTTAAGTGAGAGAATCCTAGCAAAATTCTTGGGTGAATTCATAGGCAGAGCTTGGCACACTGCCTGGCACAAAGCAAATGCCAGTAGAGTAAATCTGGGGCTGTCTTCAGGCCGTGTCGAGAAATTCCTGTTTCCGTAAAGACACGTAGTGCTCTCCAGTACCAGCCAACCTCTGCGGTTCCACGCCTTGTTACTTGTTTTTTTTTGTTTGTTTGTTTGTTTTTAATATAGATAACATTTATCCAGTACTTCCTTGTCTTTCTCCCTTCATTCTCACCACAGCCCCATGGGCATGCACTGCCATTAGCTCCATTTTCCAGATGAGGAAAGTTGAGACTCAGGGTTAAATGACTCATCTATGATCACATGACCAATAAGCAAGATGAGTGCTCAATATGAACCCTAATCTGTGTGAATTGTTTTTTTGTTGGCATTTAGAGATGTGTCTTGCCAGCTGGGAGAGGCAGAAAATGGGCAAATGTTTCCTAAGAAATCCCTTACCAGAAACTCATACCCTTTATCTCATTGAATCATTTCAAAGTAGGTATTTTGTTGGTCTTGATTTATAGCTGCTTGCTCACAGAGTGTTAGTCCTCGGTACAAGGAGTGACTCTGGGGAGGCAGGCAGCTTTGGAGGCAAATCACATTTGGATTCAGCTTCACTAGGGAGCTGTGTGACCCAAGATAAGTTACGTAACCTCTCTATGCCTCAGCTTCTCCCTCAGTAATCCTGACACCTGCCTCCTAGGGTAGTTTGAGTTTCATGACTTGGTGTCTCCATGAGGGGCTCACGGTCAGGGCTTGGTTCTTGTTTCCCATGGATATTTGGCAGCAGTGGCTGGATTTTGGCAACGCTAGTCTCTCTGCCATTGCTCAGTGCATTGCAATGGTCCACTGGAAACCGTCCACATTGGTCTGACCCCACTGATAACTACTCCCTGCAGCACACCTCCCAAGCCCTCTTTTATTTGAAGATGAAATTCATATTTATACTATCTACTAGAGGTGTGTCTGAGAGCAAACATTTTTTAGAAAGTACTTTAAAAGCCTGGAATTCAAAACCCTCCAATCTTTGAAGCTACAGCCAGCTGAAAAAATTGTAGTCAACCGTAGTCAGTCCTGTTTATCAGGAAGAGAAAAAAGATTCGCTCCAAACAAAGCCACTGACCAGGGAGAGGGAAAATATGAGAAGTATTTGGTCAAACGCTTCATTAGCTTTGAGCCTGCCTCTGAGCAGCTTAACCAGCAAGGCCTCTCACCCACTGGGGGCTCCGCTCCCCCCTCCCAGCAAGTTATTAAGTTGAAAATAATTAAGGTTGCTAAGCGATTTCACCCCTTGTGAAACTGCTAGAAAGGAATCCTGTCATTGTTTAATTAAAAAATGAAGAGAAAGAAGAGAAGGAAAAGAAGGAAGGAAGGAAGGAAGGAAGGAAGGAAGGAAGGAAGGAAGGAAGGAAGGAAAGAAGGAAGGAAGGAAGAAGGAAGGAAGGAAGGAAGGAAGGAAGGAAGGAAGGAAGGAAGGAAGGAGAGGGAGCGAGAGGGGATGAAGGGAGGGAGGGAAGGAGGGAAGAGGTAGGGGGAAGGGAAGAAAGGAAAACGTGTGATATGTTTGGAGGATGGGGTTCCCCTGGGGGCTAGGTAGGAACCTATCTTGTCACAGAAGGAGTTCTGCTCAGCTGGAAAGTGGTCCCTGCCATGGCCCTCCCCCTACTGGCCACCTTCTCCTTGCTGGCACCTCTGTTTTGGCAGATGCCTCCTTCCTGCACCCAGGGGAGAACAAAGGGATTCTGAAGTTCTCTTGGTATCATATGCCAACTTCTTTAAAGGTCCAAAGTATCCCAGTTAGAACACTGAACAGAAGTTTTAGATTTAAGACTGGCTCCAGTGTTTCCTGGTTGTGTGGCCTGGGGACAGTCCCTGGCTTTTGCTTGACCATGATTTCACTTAGGTACAAGATCAGTAATATACTTGTCCTGCCTACCTATTTAGACCTATGAAACTGCCATTTTATTTTTTATTATATTTTTATTTCAATTTTTATTAATTTCAGAAAGGAAGGGAAAGGGAGAGATAGAAACATCAAAGATGAGAGAATCATTGATCAGCTGCCTCCTGCATGCCCCCCACTGGGGATCGAGCCCACAACCTGGGCATGTGCCCTTGACTGGAATTGAACCTGGGACCTTTTAGTCCACAGGCCAACCTGGCTAGGGTGAAACTGCCATTTTAGTAGGTCAGAAATTGTTGAGAATCATCTATATATATGAAAGGCTAATATAAGTGTCCTTCCGACCAGTTGCTATGACACACACTGACCACCAGGGTGTAGACGCTCAAAGCAGTAGATGCCGTTACATGCACTGGCTATTTACAGAGAAACGGCACTCGGACCTGGCACCCACAAAGCAACACTTGGCTTCCCCCAAGTGGGACACAGGCCTCACCACCATCCTGGAGCGACAGCCCACCAAACTGCAGCCCACACTGCTGAGACCCCATGGCACAAAATGTGGCCCACAGCCCAGCCCAGCCCAGAAACAGTCACTGTGAGCCCTGAGTAATGATGTCACGTAGCAACGCCCGGCTTCCTCTCTCTAGCAGCTAGCCTCCTTGGAGTTTCTTCAGCCCAGGAACACAACTTGCTTTATAGCCAGGTGCAAACATTTTACACTGTAACCAAATGTCTGTGAAGTGTTTTCCTGTGCCTCATTTCATTTGATCCTCACAGAAGGCCTGGAGTAGGTGGATAGGAGACTCAGTGGAATCCATTTTCTTTTCATTAGCTGGAAAATGGAGATTTAGAAAGCTTAGAAACTTGACCCGACTGAAAAAAACTAAGACATGGTGGACCTTGAAAATGACTTTAGGTTTTCTCATTGCGCAGAATATAGTCAAACCACTGCTGCAGTTAAATATTTTACCCTTTGTTCTTCCTGCGTGATCTACAATAATAATCTGCTTCATGTTGATATTTACTGCTGTGTTGCTGACAATTACCTGAAAGAGAATTTGGGGTGCTTTACTGGGCTGGAAAAGGTTTAGCTAAATCAGAAAGCAGGTCTAATTAAGCAAGTTAATTCTCTATATATAAAAGGCTAAATTGACTCGTGCATGTGCAATACATATAAAGCTCTTGCTTGTGCCAATCACATGCATGTGTTTCGATCTGTCGTTGTTGATCTTGAATTTGATTGACACTTCTATTATAGAGAAAGGGTGAATGTCGATATTAAAATACTTTTCTAATTAATTTCCTTTCATTGTGCACGAATCTGTGCACCAGGACACTAGTAATCCCATAAGGTTCTTCTCCTTGAATCAGTTGAAAGAATGTGGAAGTGTATTGAGTGATTGTTGTACTAATAAAAGACATTAACTCATTCTACAAGGAGTCACTGTCTCCAGGATGCTGGCCCTGGGCTACGTTGACATGTACTGTAGATACTGCTTCATTCTTGCAATAACATCCTTGCAAAACTGCCCTTATTTTTGTAAATAAGGAAACGGATGCTCACATGGCCAAACTTACATATCCGAGCACATTTAACTAGAATGTGCAGCCATCAGGATTTGAGCCCAGGCAGCCTGGCTTCAGAATTCAGACTCTTCACTATTAATTAATCAGTAGTCAATTATTTAAATTAATCCATTCACTCAGTAAGTACTTACTTAGTTTTGTTTTAAATGAGCCATTCACTCTTCTAGGCATTAGGAATATAGCAATAAGGGAGATAAAGTCCCTGCTCCCGTGGAAAGAAAAATACAGCACACAGCAGATGAGTAAAAGATATTATAGATAATGGTATTATCAGAAGGGAAGATAAGGGGGTGGAAAGGCTGTAATATAAGGAGAAATATATATTTGGTCTTTATCCCCCATTCCTGGCACAGAGCTCCTAAAACCTTTGGAATTTCCTGAGTAATAGGGGTGATAGGAGCATCTTTTGTTCTAATATTTGGTCTTTGCCTCTGGTTCCTGACACAGAGCTTCTAAATCCTTTGGAATTTTGTGAGTGATAGGAAACTATTTTCTTCTAATGAGGCAACTCTTGGCAGATTCCTAAATAGCTTCATTATGGGGGTAGGTCGTAGGAAAGACCAAATCCTGATTAGAAGCTTGGAACTTTCAGTCCCATCCCCCAGTCTTAGTGAAGGAAAGGACCGGAGTTTGAGATAATAATTGATCATACCTATGTGATGAAACCTCTGTAGAAAACCCTGAATTATGATGTTCAGGGAGCTTCTTGGTTGGTGAACACATCACTTACTGGGGTGGTGATGCTCCCCAACTTTACAGAAACAGAAGCTTCTCATTTAGGTACCTTTTCTGTGTACCTCTTCATCTGGCTGTTCATTTGTATTTTTTATAATATCCTTTGTAATAAACCAGTGAATGTGAGTAGTTATTCCCCTGAGTTCTGTGAGCCATCATAGCAGATTATTGAACTTGAGGAAGCGTGGGGATCATGGAAACCCCCAATTAACAGCTAGTTGCTCAGAAGTACCAGAGGCCCAGGACTTGCAATTGGCATCTAATGTTGGGCAGTCTTTAGGGATGGAGCCCTTAACCTATGGGGTTTCTGTTAGCTCCTGGTAGTTAGTGTCAGAATTAAATTGGTATCCAGAGAGTTGGAGAATTGATCAGTGTGGGACAAAACCTGCTGGGGTCCAACCCCAGCAGGTCCAGGGGTCCCCAAAGGTGTGGACGGAGTCGGCGAAGAAGGAATGACACGGAAACAGTGTTCAGTTGATCAGCAGCCTAGCCAGGATCTCTAGCCAGGATCTCCAGCCAAGTTCTGTTCAGGATCTCCAGCAAAGTTCTGGTTAGGATCTCCAGCCAGGTTCTGTGTCCATGTTCTCTTGCTAGGTTCTCCAGCCAGGTTCTCCAGGTTCTCCAGCCAGGTTCTGTAGCCAGGTTCTGTCTCTAGGTTCTTCAGCCAGGTTCTGTCTAGTTTCTCCAGCCAAGTTCTATAGCCAGGTTCTGTTGCTAGGTTCTAGTCAGGTTTTCTTGCCATGTTCTATCCAGGTTCTCTCGCTTGGTTCTGTCTCTAGGTTCTGTGGCCAGTTTCTGTCCAGGATCTTTTGCCATGTTCTCTCGCTAGGTTCTGTCTCTAGGTTCTGTGGCCAGTTTCTGTCCAGGATCTTTTGCCATGTTCTCTCGCTAGGTTCTGTCTCTAGGTTCTGAGTCTAGGTTCTGTCTAGGTTCTGTGTCCTGTTGTCTTGTTACATCTGTATTTATACCAGTTGATTCCAACCCTATCAATCTCTATTCCAAAGGTTAGGGCGTTTCTTATCTCCATTCCAGGGAGTAAAGATTATGTAGCTTAAGCATGATTGTTCATAGTTAAAGTGATTAATTACCCGCCTGGCACTTAGTTAAGGGGTTTTATTCCCTCCCTAACTTCAGGGGAAAATCCCTACCTGGGGAAACAACCTTTCTCAGAGAGGTGACCTTGGTTAAAACACATAGTGCCAAAGAGGTGAGCAAACATATTAAGAAGAGTATGCCATATATGCCAGGTCCCTTGAAACAGCAAGGATGGACTGGCTCCTGGCAAAAACCCACACAAATTTGAAGTAGAAACAGATCATAGTTGGTGTCAGAAGTGGGATTTGTTAGAACAGCCCTGGCTCATAGAAACATGTGACTTGAGAAGAGAAAGGATGAAAGGGCAGAACATGAGGGACTTTTGATTCTTGGGTGGCCATGTGGTCATCCCTGGTGTGGAGCAGCAGCTGTGCTGTGATCTTCTACAAAGATAAAGTTACCAATGGGATTAAGGGCTGGGTCCAACTCTTAGGGAGTTAGTTGGTTTACTAGATGCATAAAGAAGTGCAGCCTGATAAGAAAATGAAGCATCCTATCTGATAAAGAGGGAATATGCTAATTGATTCTCACACCATTGCAAAGATGGCAGCACCCACAGCCAATAAGGAGGGAATATGCTAATTGACGCCATGCCCTCAAAGATGGCGGTGTCCATAGCCACAAGATGGTGGCGCCCAGTCCCCTCAGCCCTGCCGGGGTGTCAGGTGTGCTGGCCGCTCTGCGTGCCTGCCTCCAGAGCCCCCCAGTCCCCTCAGCCCCCCAGCCGCCCAGGGCCGGCCCAAGGCACAGGCAAGCCTCGGATGGCAGCTGCCCAGCCACGCAGGGCCGCCCAAGGCTCAGGTAACCAGGGCCAGCTGAGGCTTGCGCGGCTGGCAGTGGTAGCAGCAGAAGTGTGATGGGGTGTTGCCTTCCCCTGATTGCTGGACCATAAAGATAGCCAACATCTTCCCAGGGCCAGGCAGTGAGTGAGAGAGCAGTTTACATCCATGATTGTATTTCAGTCTTGGTAAGAATCCTAGGAGAAAGGAACTCTAATTATTTTTCTTTTACAAATGAGACAACCCAAGGTTCAGAGAAGGGAGTCAGGTTACTCAAGGTCACAGAGCTGGCAGAGCCAAGACTCAAACCTTGGGACTTGGATCCCAAGTTTCACCCTCTTCTTCTCTGTTCAGAGTTCTCTATCAGCTCCTCATTACTTCTTGGAGGAAAAGAAACATGACTAATAAATCAATATGTCAAATCATAAGCACGCTCTGCCTCCAGACAGTCCCCTGTGATAGAAGCAGGTGTGTTTTTTGGGAGGAGGTGCGCACGAGAGAGACGTGATGAAAGTCCACAATTTTCCCCACGAAGTCCGCATGACCTTTAATTACTTACAGATTTAATGGAATATCATTCCACATGATTTATTCCACTGAAAGATTGATTAGTAATACAACTTGAATTGTATTCCATTTCCCATGCAATTTAAGATGATTTAGTGCCAAATAAAGACTACCCAAAGCCCTTGCTTCAAAGAGCCGCAGTCCTCTTGCTGTTGTAATGCACCACGAAGAGAGAAACTATGCCTCCCTCCACCAGTCAGAAAGCAACTCCATCTTTCCGAACCTCCAACTGAACGAGCATCCAGTTGCTTCCAATCTGCGATGGGTGGGAACTCTACCGGGTTTCTCAACCTCGGCACTACGGACATTTGGGTCGGATCCTTCTCTGTTGTATTCTGTGAGCTGTAGGATGTTGATCAGCACCCTTGGTCTCTACCCTCCAGATATGAATAGCACCCCCCTCGCAAGTTGTGACAACTAAAAATGTCCTCGGATATTGACACATGTTCCCAGGGTGGCAGGAGAGCCCCTGGCTGAGAACCGTGATGTAGACTTCCACTAACACGGGGGAACCAAAGTGTGTTCTTTAGAAAAGAACAAATCAGCACATTTAAAAATCTCACTTGCATGTGTACAGTAAAAAGTGGGGGAAGGGGGACTTTCCCCAAAATTACAGCTTTTGTTTTCTTATCTCTTAATCCGTGTTGTTACCTGGACAACATCCTACGTGTGCCACCTGGGGGACCCTCCGAGGATGAAGACTGTGGGCGTCGGGTTTCTAACGGGGTGGTGGGCAGGCAGCATGTTGTGCCCTGTGACTGGTTGGTACATCTCAGTCCGTTTCTCCCTTCTCCCGTCCAGATTTGGCACGGACCAAAGGGGCTCCCAAGACTTCCAGATGAAAAGCAGAGTGGCCAGAAATGTGGCTCCCTTAATGCAGCCCGAGTTCTCGGGTCAGGGGAGCACACGTCGTTCCATTTAGTGGATTTGCTTTACCAGCTTCTGGGTTTTCAGGTTTTAGGAACCCCTGTCCCTTCAGGATGATGTTGGATGTTACTCTGCATGCGTGCGTGCGTGTGTGTGCATGTGTGTGAGAGTGAGTGTGTGTGTGTGTGTGTGTGTGTGTGTGTGTCTAACACTTTGCAGGCGCTAATTACGGAAATTTGTGGGACAGTCCTGCTCTGGCCCACACCTCCCTTTTCTATCTCAGACAACAAATAAAATAGCCCCGTTCTCCTTTGCGGCAGGACCACCAAGGCTGAGCAAAGGGCCGCCAGCCCCTCCCGAGGGTTCCCCCATGCTCTGCTCCACTTGGCTCTTTCAAGGACATCTCAATGAGTGGCCTTGTTGAGACTTCCACTAAGGCCTGGCCTAGAAGGGACCATTAAAAACAGTTTAATCCGAACAAAAGAAGTTCTGTTCTTATTGTCCCCCTGGTTGCCGGTTGGGTGTAGCAGCTGAAAATCTATCTGCACCGGCAGCAAACCTGGGCCCCGGGCCGCACAGCTCACCCTCGCAGAGATTCTGGATGAATCCTTAGAGCAGATAATTTACAGCTGAAGCAAAACACAGAGAGAGGCCCTTCTCTTTGGCACAAATGTTTCCTATTAAAAGCCTTCGAAGCCCCTGGTAACTGGAGCTCTCTTCTTCCCGCACAAGCTCAAGGTGATGGTATTTACGCACACACAGTCCCTTAGAAGAGCTCCTGGTCTGGGTGCTGGTCCCGTCTGCGAGGAACAGTGTGCAGTTGGACTAAGAAAAAGCACACGGAGGCAGAAACCTGTGAAAGGGGAGTGCCTTGGGGTTGATTTTAAATGCCTGCCCTGGAAGCTTTGCGGTTGGAGATTTTCTGCTGCTGAGAAGATCCAAACAGGCAGGGGCATTTGTGGTGAACCTCCAGAACCTTTCAGAAACAGATAATCACCCCAAAGCAGAGCTGTTTGTGTGTCATGGAGGAAGGGACGTTGTGGCAATCTTTCTTGGACATCAGATGAGTTCAGTGCCATCGATTCTTTGGAATAGACCACCTAAAAGAAGTTATTTAAAAATGTTTGCTTTTTAAAAACTAGTTTTTAATTTTTTTTCTGTATTGGCAAAGATGAAATTTCTAGGGATGGCCAGGTTCAGAAGCTCATTTGTTTGACCTCTGGCTTCCTCGGCCCTATTTCCAGAATGGTGCGCCCATGGGGCTGTGGACTGTTGTTGTGTGGGGACTCATGCAGTTCGGGACCATTTTCATTCAGACTCCCGAGGAGGAGATCTAAACAAAAGCAGTCGAAGGAACAGGTTGGGGGGAAATGCGCTTGCTGAGGCTCAAGGAGGACCCTCACAGGCAAACACCCAAGAACTAGCCAGAAAGCTCTATGGGAACAATTAGACAGAAGCATTACTGTGTTACAGCAAATAAAAACCCCAGGGAGAATTTAGTCCCAGATTGATGTCACCAGTTTTCCTCTCCTGGTACCCAGCAACCAGGGGATGCCAGGGGCTTGTCTTCTTTATCCCCAGAGGAATTCTTAAGTGCCACCTGGGAAATGTAGATCATGAGGCTGACATGGAGACCAACACTAGAGATTAGCTACCATTTCTTAAGGAATTATATGGCACTTTCCACGGATTATCTCCTTGATTCTTCCAGGCAACATGAGGGAGATAGCAGAGAAAGGATTCTGGCCATTTTCTAGGTGAGGAAATGGAAACTCAAGAAGGTTCTGTGGGTTGTGCACGCTCACCTGGTGAGTCAGTGGCAGGTTCTGCTCAGCCTGCCTGGCGGCCTGAGATTCTGCCGCTGGTGCTGCCGCTGCTGCTGGTCCACCCTCCGCACACGCACGGCGCAGATGTAATGCAGGAGTCGGTGAAACATTTGCTGTGAAGAGTCAGATTGTAAATATTTTTGACTCTGCAGACTCTGTGATCTCTGTCATAGCCATTTGGCTCTGCCATTGCGGAATGAGACCAGCCATCGGTAACCCGGGAACAAGTGGCTGTTGCTGTGTCCAAGCAAACCTTATTAATTAGTCAGATGACCGAATGTGGCCTGTGGCCATAAGTTGCTGAGCCCTGATCTGGTGGATACTAACTCTCTGGGCCTCACAAGGATGTTGGCAAGATGAATTGAATTAAGCCTGTGATAGATATGCTGAGGCAGATGCTGCTGGTGGTGATCCATTCTCCCCTCCTTCCTTCGTATTAGAATCAACATTGTTCCAGTTAAAAAATTCCCACTGATTAGCCTCCCTTCAGCTAAGGGTGCCTAAGGTGACTGATGAGATGTGTTGACATTAGCCAGGAAAGGCTATTGTTTCACCTTGTGCTTCCTCTTCCTTCCTTCATCCTGCCAGAAGAGGCAGTGATGCCTGGAGCTGGAGCAGTCACACGGCAACTGCGAGGAAGCAGACTGTGGGCTAAGGACAGCAGAGCAGGGAGCTTAAGAGGAGAAAGGTGCTTGCATTCTTTTCTGAGAAGCTGCATTAGCCATGGACTTCCTACCTGCATACTTCCTGCACCGTCCCCCCACCCCCGCCCCCACCCCCGCTTTGGTCAAGCTATTATGAGTAAGTTTCTGTTACATTATAGCCAAACTCTATCCTACCAATTTAAATACTGAGTCCAGGGCTGGGCACCTACTGAGTACCTAATAAGTGATTATTACTTAGTGTTAGAAATGTCAGAAGTGAAATCTCCAACCTTCCTGGGCATCTTGGATGATGGGTAGCGTGTCAAGGTGACATGTTTTGGCATGGAATCAATTTTAATGCCTGTTTTCCCAGCAATTAGGAGGCTGGGCAAAGAAGTGAAAAGAGCAACATCTTAATACTTTCCTGCCATAGTATTTTTTCACACTGCCATAACTGTGGCTGTCTCTTCTTCCCCGAAAGACATAGATAACCTCTTATTTATCCCCATGCCCTGGTACCGGGACCTGAAATCCAGCCACCACACCCTTGGAGAGGCTTGGGGGTGGAGCCTTCTAACCCCTGTGATGGTTAATTTTGTGCCACCTTCGTCATATTCTATTGGTTGGAAGTAAGTCACAGGTCTCTCCCATGCTTAAGGGGGAGGGATGACATGGGTGTGAAATCAGGAGGTGGGAATCTTAGGGGAATCATAGAGTCTCTGCCACAATGGCATTCAAAGCCCTCCGTGACATGGGTGCTGATCGGATCTCTGAGCTAAGATTCTAACTTTCCGTCTCTTCTCTACTGCTCCAAACACAGGGACCTCAGGCTGCTCCTCAAACAGCAAGCAGGTCCTGCCTCGGGGCCTTCGCACTTTCTGTTCTCATGACCTAGAATGCTTTCTCCAGTGACGTGAGCAGCCCCTCCCCACTGCCTCCAGGGGGCTTACCTGATCACAGTGGCTGAAGTAGCACCTTGTCTCTCTGAACCCCTGTCTGACAGCCCTGTTAGTACGGAAGCTCCACAAGCCCATGTTGTTTGCTCCTATGCCCTCCGCTGTCAGAACAGTGCCTGCCTGGCATGTGGCTGTGCTCAGTAAATACCTGTGGCATGAAGACAGGATGGACCTAGCAGGAGGAACCCTTCCCCTTGAAGACAGGAGTTTAGAATGAAGGGTAGGAACAAAGACAGGGAAAAGCAAACCAAGACACAAGCAAAACCCTTTGGCAAATGACATCATTTCCTGACTCACCTCCTACTCCGTGCCAGGTGCTGTCATGAGTGAATAAGGCAGGTGTGCTTGCCCATCGGCAGGCAGCCTTTAGTGAGGAGCTGGAGAGGAGACCAGGGATGGCACTGAAGTGACACAGGTAGGCTGTGAGAGGAGACGTGCAGGAAGACGTGTGGGGCTCTGCGAACTCCTCTGTCAACCAGGGATTTATTGAGCACTGACTGTGCAGAGTCCCGACACAGAGAGCATAGAACGGTGGTACAGAGCATTCTCTCTGGGACCTCCCAAACCAATGGGCACGTGGCATCCAGTGCTGAGGATCTGCCAACAGCAAGCAAGGGTGGAGTTTGGAGGGTGGAGTGATAAGTGCTGGTTCCCAGGGCATCTGGCTGCAGAGCCCCAGCTCAGCTGGATGCTTGATCAGACTTGGTGCTGGCATCTGCTGGTGTGCCCACTCTGTATCCCTCCCCCGCTTTTTTCTGTTGACAGCAATCCCCTGTTTTGGAGCTACTGCTCCTGCCCCACAACATGAGTCTCAGGTGAGGCTGACTCAGGGTGAGCAGGTGGCCTATCCAGGAAATCCAGGTGTTCCATCCCTGGTCCAAGAAGTGAGCCAAGAGCTGGATGTCCTCTCTCAGGCGTGAGTGGAAGGAAGAAGTTCACCATCTCCCTCAGGGTCACCCCCTGACACTGTACGTCTGGAGCAGTCAGCCACCGAGTCCCCTTGTCCTGCAGAAGAAGCCTGTCGGTGGTAGGAAATAATGAAGCCAACATTCACACAGATGCCAAATTGAAAGATGGAGACAGAGAGCACCAGAACCGTGGAGAAGAGGTCACCCTGTGAGCCCCGGGCCCCGCACTGCCCAGATGGACCCCGCCTGAGGACTCCCATGTTGACTTGGGCTTGTATCGCTAGCACTGGAGAGGCCCCTGACTTAACTCTAATTAGAGGCTGAGAAGTCCTGCTGGGAAGAAACCTGTTTAACTTTCTTGAGCTCATCATTTCTTAAACCTACTTGACCAGGAAGTCCTTTTTCCATGCAAACATTTTAATGACCAGGGAGAAAGAGAAAGGGCGTTCCAGGAGTTGGATCAGCAGAGGCGTGGAGGTGATATTTGCAACATCAAACTCATCTAGAAAACGGGGCTTCGAGGAGGCTGCTTGACACCAGACAGAGAGAACAGCGCAGATCCCCAACCCTTCCTGTCTGCTGGAGGGCTCGGCTCCTGCGGCAGATCTGTGTCCACATGGAGCCAGTTTCACAAATGACTTCTCTGAGTCACGTTCTGTTGTTTTATCTATAAAAATTCTGCCTCGGAGACAGACCCGCTTTTTAAACACAGGCTGGTTTTATCTGCTTGGCCTGTTTACTGATTGATGCCAAGAAGGCTTTCTCAAGTCCCAGATGCCTTGAACTAACCTCCAGGGAAAGGGGACCCACAGTGTGGCCACACTCAGTAGATTTTTTTCTTCTCCTTCAAAAATGGAAATGAAAGAACCAAATGTCTGCAAATTAAATTTTCTGGTTATAAAGAGGCTTTTGAACCCCTGTAAATCATCCTTTTGTTTTTGTGGTTCCCACCTCCCACCCCCAGCAAATTCCCACGAGGCATTTGAGAATCAAGACTATTACCCCAGAAAAACAAAACCAGGGCCATAGTGCAAAGATGTGGAGGGCCATGGGGAGCCACAGATTATGGCATTGGAGGAGGGGTGGGAGAAGGTTGGCTTGAGGCGTTGGTAGCTTCTACCCTTCATTGGAGCCTTAAGGCAAAAAACCTCGGACTTGCTATCTGAACAGCAGCTACAGGAAGAGGTCTGGGACTGAGGTGACCACAATCTTTGCAACCTCTTTGATGTCTGGGAACATTATGCTTCCTGGTTTTGCAACTGCAGATAGTTTACTGAGAGCAGACTCTTTAGAGGTGGCTGGGGAAGGGTCTGACTGATGAGGACGCTGAGCTTCAGACCAGGAGAAATGGACCAGCACCCAGCAACACCCATTGTCTGGACCGCTCAGGGACAGGGGCCCAGGTTGGAAATTTGGGCCGAGTTCTATTGGCTATAAGAATTAGGTACCTCGTCAAGCCTCCCCAAGAAATGGGGTGGTATCATAAAGACATCTGCAGCTGGGGATCTGGGAACCATCAGGCCTTGGGAAAAGCTGGAGTTAGAAGGTCGAGTAGCCTAGGTGCCCTTGGGACTCACCTCAGGGCCTTTGCACTTACCTATGCCTTCACTAAGAACACCTTTCTGTGTTTGTCACATGCCTGGCTTCTCAGATGTCATCTTTTCAGAGGTTCTTCCCCACCTGCTGCTCTCAGCCTCTCTTGTCTTTCTTTTCCTCTGTGGCACTTGTTACTCATTCTTGTTTCTCATTTGTCTCCTACACCCAGAACATAAGGGATTTGGAATGTCTTTCCACCGCTGCTTCCTCAAGGCCTGATAGACTGCTACATGGCAGAAACTAGGAAAATATATATGAATGAATCAAGGAATAAATAAAAGCCCAGGCTTGCCAGGTACAGCTTCTCAGGGTGTGTACCGCACAACTCCGAAGACCACCACTCTCAAAGGCTAGGGTGGGCATGGTGATGCAAGGGTTTGTAGAGCACAGTCTGTGACACTGGACTCTGTGGCCTTCAGCTGCCTTATAACCATCTTGCTCATCATCTATCATGGCCATGCTGGCTGCACTTTCTACCTCTTGACCCAGCCTTACTCCAATTTTCTCACAATGAGCCTCATTTTCTCAGAATCTTCTACTTCAGATACCAGGAGAATGACTGTGATAAATCTGGCTAGTTGTCTTGCTCTAAGCCATGTCATTGTCACTCTCACCAGCTTGAAATGGTGGCCTTCAGGTGACCTTCTCTAGTATAATCATCTCCATCTCAGGAGGGGACTAGGTTGCCTATGGCAGGCACCCATGTTTATCACCTGTCCTGCCCAAGCCCATGACGTACTTTACGTGACATCCCAGCAAGGCAGCGCCACTGTTATACCTGTTTTACAGGTGAGGAAATGGGCTTGGAGACTGACATCCGGCTGTTTGTGTTCATATTTGACTCCATTGCTTTCTCATAGTGTAACCCTGGGAAAATTGCTTAATCTCTCTGAACCTCAGTTTCCTCATCTGTAAAATGGGCATAAAGATAATGACTTCAAATGAGCTATGAGGATTAAATGGGGTCATGAAGACAGCCTGCCTGGAGACCTAGAGTATTAGCTATGTTGATATCATGTCTGCGAGTGTGTTTTCCTTCACAGAAAAAGTACTCGACATCGAAGCTTGCACACACTCTAAGCCAGTGGTTCTCAACCTTCCTAATGCCGCGGCCCTTTAATACAGTTCCTCATGTTGTGGTGACCCCCAATTTCATTGTTACAAATTGAACATAATTAAACATAGTGATTAATCACAAAAACAATATGTAATTATATATGTGCTTTCCGATGGCCTTAGGTGACCCCTGTGAAAGGGTCTTTCGACCCCCAAAGGGGTCGCGACCCACAGGTTGAGAACTGCTGCTCTAAGCAATAGATAAAAATGGGAAAAGCTGGCTATTAGGGTTTGTGTCCCTGGGACTTGTAGTCTGGGGCCATGAGTCCTTGAGGAAGAAAAGGAAACCACACTTGAATACTTGAACGGTGGCCATTCTAGTCTGTGTCCAACTGTCAAGGCCGTCATGCCACCTGATCTCCCCAGTGAGGTGGGGCTATGTGATGAGCCGTCACTCAGCACCTCGATGACAGGGTGCCAGTGACAATCCCAGCTCCTGATTCTGAGTCAGACAGAAACCACGGTGTCTGTCAGGGAGTTCACTCAGCAAGTATTTGTTGAGTGTCTACTACATACTAGATACTATTCTGGGCTCTATTTACAGTAGTGAACAAAGCAGATCAAGATCCATGCCTGCATTGCAGTGGGGCGGCGAGACAATGAACAATAAACACGAAACTAGGTGACATTTCAGGTGGTGGTACGTGTTAGAGAGAAAAAGGTAACATGGCCAGGAGGGTAGGAAAGGGGAGACATTGAGATTTCAGTAGGGTGGCTAGAGAAGGCTTCAATGGTGAAATAACATTTGAGCAAAGATTTGGAGGGAGTCATGTGGATGTCGGCAGAGGAGCCTTCCAGGCAGATGGAAGAGCAAGTGCAAAGGCTCTAAGGTGGGCATTTAACTACAAGGCAGAACCTAGGACCAAGGTGATGATTCGTGCTTCGCCCAGAAGAGCCCTTTAGTGTAGGATTGCCAGGTATTAAAATACAGGGTGCCCAGTTAAATTCGCATTTCAGATAAACAATGACTAATTTTTAAATACAAGTGTGTCCCAAGTGGGGGACAATTAGTCATTGTTTATCTGAAATTCGAATTTAACTGGGTGTTCTGTATTTTTATTTGCTAATTCTGGCAACCTTACTCAGTGGTCAGTCATCATGTGAGCTCTGGAAATAAAAGCTGTGGGCAGGCTTTATGGAAAGGTGTGGCTGGAAGGAACAAGGGAGTCAGAATCAGGTTGCCCAGGCTCTGAAGGTTGGCATTTCCTCCCTTAGCTATGTTGTCTTGGCCAAGTTCTTTGACCTCCGTGCCTCTGTCTCTTCATCTGTAAAATGGGAGACATATTAGGGCTGCTGGACCATTCAAGATACCCTGCAATGTGCTCAACAGCAGAAGGTGTTCATTCATGCTAACCTAACTCCTATCGGTCTTCCCATCCTATGTAAGATGAGCTCAAATCTGTTCTACTTCCCCCAATTTTTTTTTTACATGAGTCAGGACTAACCTATTTAATGAGGTTTTCCTAAGGGGGAGACAATAAAGATAAAACCCAAAGTAAAACAAGGAATAATTTTTTTAAAGGGCATTAACACATGAGGGAAGCAAGAGAAGAATTAGGGTCCAGTTTTGCAGGGCGGAGGCTGGTCTTTTCAACCTGTCACTCAGTGATCCTTTCATAGTGAATTAAATGGAAATGTGTGAAGGGCACCAACCTCGGGGCTTCTTTGGTTCCGGTCAGGGAAGGCCGAAGTATCCTCCAAACCCAACAGAGCCCTCTGTAACCCGTTTCACAGAATCTGACTGGTAGATGGGTTTTCTTTGGTCTGATGGTTAAAAAACAAACTGAGTGATTTGCCAACAAATACACATTGAAAGCTGTCACACACAAACCCGAATTCCCAGCTTCTCTTGAAAATTAGAACTGTCTGGTGACATTGGCATCCAATTCCTGGAGGGCAGCACCCATGGGAAGGTGGTTTCCGGTCCCCCTGCCCCCACACCCCGGTCCCTACGTTTCCATATCGTATCTGGGCCTCGTGTCCCTCCCACCTGTCATTGTGTCAGTGTTCAAGGTCCCCATTAGTGGAATTAATACGAAGGCTATTCCTTGGGCCTCCTGTCTCGGGTCCTGTGTCTCTGTATGTTATCTGGCCAGTGCCTGTAGACACTTTAAGTGCATAAAGAAGGAATTAAAGAGGAGCTCAGAGGTACTCTGGGGATTTATCAGTACTGATAAGGTACCCACTGTGTGCCAGGCCTCTTCTGGCCCTGGGAAATACAGACAGGACCAAGACAAACCCTCTCTTTTGGTGTGCACCTGGGTTTATGGACTCAGGCCCTTGGACCAGACAGTCTGCATTAGAATTCTGATTTCACCACTCAGTCTCCAGCAGTGTGGCTGTGAGCAGGTTCCCTCACGTATGTGAGTTTCAAGTTCCTTATCTGTAAACTGGGGATAATAATAATGAATATTTTACAGGACCATCACTTGGACTAGTAGCTGGCAGATAGTTAAGCTATAAGTTGGAGCCTCAATCAATTGGTTGTAACTTCAGGAATGTAGAGCCTTGCTCTTCCACAGCCAGTCCTTGGACCAGCAGCATCCACACCTCTGGACCTGGGTCAAAGTGCAGAATTGCAAACCCCTCTCAACCGGCTGTGGGGAAAGCTGCATTTTGACAGCTTCCTGGGAATTCACCTGCATAGTCAGGATGGAGAAGTATTGCCTTAGGATCAAACAAATGGGAAAAGGTCTTTTCCCAGGCTACTAAACCACCAGATGGCTGAGAGCCTGGGCTGTGTGGACGGATGTGGCTTGGGATAACGGTTTCATCAGAGATGAGCTGTGTGGCTTTGAGCATGTCACTCTCTGAATCTCAGGTCCCTTCTCTGTGGCGCAAAAAGCAGAACAGGCTCCTGCACACTGGAGGGTGATGTGGGCTAAGGTTGCACGGGGCTAGGCAGGTGCTGAGTGGACAGGAAATGCTTTGGACTCATCAGCCACCCTCATTCATGTCTGGGAAGGAGGAAAGGGCTCCCTTCAAAGCTGAACCAAGAGTAATAATGCTCAAAATCAAACCAGATTTCCTCCAGTCAGGAAGAAAGAACAGTAGTAAACAAAACCGCAGCTTCTCCCCAGCCTGGGCCATGCAAATCCCGCCTTGGCCATCAGCTTGCTCTGGAGTGTGTGTGTGTGTGTGTGTGTGTGTGTGTCTGTGTTTTCCCTTTGGAACTGTGGCTACTGCCACGTGTACTTGAGACTGATTGAAGCTGTTTAGTATCCTACTCCTCTGTTTAAAAAATTGTGCAAAGAAAGCCCCAGAGTGAGCGAGCAAGCAGCCTGCATCTGCAGTACAGTGAAAGATTTGCCTGGAGAGCACCATTTCATTACAGGTGTGCTAAAACCATTTCCTCTCCAGGGTGGATCTCTTTGCAGACATGGGTTTTAAAGTCTGTGTGTGAGGAGGCTGCTGGCTTCCTATTCCCTGCTGGGGTTTGAGGCCCAGGTCAGCAGGCCTTGGCCAGGGGGGTGGACAGAGGGGCAGCCCACTGGGTGTCTGTGGGGAGCCCCAGGCCAGCTGAGCTTCCTCCGGGCAGATGGTATAAGAGTTCTGCCGATGAAGATGAGGCCCCTGCCTCCTGCTGAATGTGTGTGTCAGCAGAATTCTTTTCTTCTTTTTATTGCCTTTGAGACATATGCTGACTTGGTCAAAATCGCTTAGGCAAGATGTGACTGATGATGTATGAAATGAAAACTCCTTGCCCAGTGCTGGGAGGCCAGCGAGAGAGGGGTGTGGACACTCGCCCGGGGCGGGCCAGACACAATAACGCCCCTCACATTTCCAGGCCATCTTTCATCCAGGGGAGCGGGCCCCAGGTGTGGAGCAGACTGGGGCAGATCTGATTACAGCCCAGGAGTCCAGCGCTGGGTGCCTGTGCTTGGGGAACCACAACTGGGGGTGAGTGGGTGGGTGGGAGACTGGCTGCTGGGGGAAATGGGATAGGCCCCGGGGAGCTCCTGGGCCCTGGATGGCATGGGGGTGGTGGGAGCTGCTGGGGAACAATGAGAGGACGGAATGTAAGGATTTTCCTTTCACCTCTCATTCCACTTGCCTGCTCTGCCTGCTCGCTCACTCAAGCTGGATCTCCCAGAGTCAGGATAAATGTGCTTTTCTCTGCTTGGCCAAAAAGCAGACCGTATGAAACATTTGTTGTTATTCTTAACCTTAGGAGACTTTCCTGTGAACATATTTTCCTTTTCTTACTGATGCTGGCTAACGTTTATCAAGTGCTTTCTCTGTGCCCCAGGCCCTTATAAAGTCCCTTACGCGTATTGAATTAAGTTCTGAATCCTCACGCCAATCCTAGGAGACAGGCAGTATTACCTGCCCCCGCCCCCGCCAATTATACAGATGGAACTGAGGCCCGCAATTGCAAGTGGCATGGCTGGAGTGTGAAACAGGTGGGAAGGCTGCTGTCTCCCACCCAAGACTTTCTCTAAACATTGTGAAGCCTTTGCTGTGGCCTCAGCTCTCAGAGCAGCATCTGATGTAATCCCAGCCAGATATTTCCTACCTGCATATTTGCATTCATTCATTCAGCAAGCATTCACTGAGGGGTTGGTGATTTCTTGGGGACTCCTTTGGGAGGGAAAGAAGGGAAAATAAAGAGCCCACTCCTTCCCCAGCATGGGTCACAGGAAAGATAAGGCTAAATAGGGGGCTGTGGGAGTTCAGAGGAAACCTTAACTCAGGTATGGAGAGCATGTTGTCTCTTCATCTTGTGTGAGAAAAGATGGCTTCTCAGAGGAAGGATGGTGGGGCAAGGGGACTGGGAGATGCCTTAGCCTGGCACCTGCACAGTCAGCCCTCAGTCCAGCATGCTCTTAGGTATTGGCTGTGCTTATTACTATTCATTCAGCAGGTACTTATTGAGCACTTCTGTGTTCCAGGCTCATGTGTGCTCAGGTGAGATGCACAGAGGGGAGACTATAATCCTTCCTTCAGGGCCTTCACAGGGTTGAAGGGGGTCAGGACAGATGCTGACCCATCCTCTGTCATATGCAAATTGGTAGTAACATTACGTGGCATCCTCACCCCAGCCTCAATTGCTGGTTAAAATCTCCCCAAAAGATTTGATAGTGGATTAAAAGCAGAGAAGGCTGCTGCAGAAGCGTAGCATTTTAGACTTTGAAAGAAGCAAGCACCTTCATCCCAGCTGGCATTGGAGGTGGCCAGGCAGTGGCGTCAGCTTTGCCCCTGGAAGGCCAGCCCTGGGAGGTACCAGCAGCTCGGTGGCCTGGTTTCTGCTGCTTGCTCTGCAGGGCTCTGCACCTGCTGGTCACGCTGCTTGGGATGCCTTCCCGGGGAAACCTCTTTCTCATCTTCCTGGGACTCGGGTCAATGGCAACTCTTCCAGGATGTCCTGTTCCCACCTCCTACCATGTCACCTTGTTTATTTCATCCTGTCACTTACCACAGGCTGAAATGGTCTGGGTTGCACACTCTCCAATGAACACCGCACGCAGCCGGCACTCTTCCGCCTGCCTCAGTAGGCCTCATCGTCCACACTGCCTACCCTTGACCCTCCTGCGTGCCCCACTCCCCCGGGCTCCAGCAGTTAAGCACACCGCCCCCTTCCCTGAGAGAATCCACGGACAAGCACAGCCTCCTGCCCTACCCCAAACTGTACTTAGGTTCTTGCTTTGTCTCCCCTGGCCTGAAAGCCAGCTCCGTGACGGAGGCCACTGTGTGGACTCACTGCTGCGCTCTCCAGCCCAGCACTGTGCCTGGCACCGGGACGGTCCGCATGACTTCCAGGGTCCAGTACAAAATGAAAAGGCCGGGGGGGGGGGGGGGCTTTGTTCATAGGTTATAGAGAATTGTAACATGGCAACAGCAGAGCATTAAGCCCAGTGTGGAGCCCTTCTGATTGTGGGGGCCTGGGCACCTACACGGGTTGCAAACTCATGAAGCCCACCCTGCCTGACACCCAGGAAGTGCTCAACGAACTGCTGAGGGAAAGAGTGATGGATGAAGGGCAGGTGGAGGGTGCCTTTCAGGGTGCTTTTACTGACAGGTGGGCAGAAGCTCAGCCCTGGGCGTTGGATTCAGGGTTCCTTCTATCTCAGCCTGGGTGGGCCTGTGCAGCAGGCCTGCCTGTGGGATATGAATGGCTAGGACCTGCAGCCTTGCCTACTCTTCTCTGCCTGGCTCTGGCCTCTCCTATGTCCACCCATGTGGGCGGGCAGGCTGCCATCTTTTCCAAAAGTCCCAAAGGGATTCCTGGAAGAAGCACCTCTGCTCCAGAAAAGAGACAAGACCAGGTTCCTTTGTACCAGGTCATGGAGCTTTCTGCTGCCCAAGGTGAGGCTTAGCCGGACACCCTCCCAAAGGAAACCCCATCCCCAAATTCAGCCCTTCACCCTTTATCCCAAATGCCCTGAGCTGACATTCTGTCCCTCACATGGACACCACTGGTTTGTAGGTTTGCCTCTGGGGCAGCCCCAGGAGGGAAGGAGGCAAGCTGAGCTTTGCCCCACATTTCTCACTGCCACTCTGGGCAAAGACTTACATACAGTAGGTCCTCCCTCTTACGTCGGAGATCCGCTCCTACGCTCCTACGGTGCAACCTAACACGATTTTCACCGTAAGTTGGAACCCACCTACATAAGCACCTACGTCACTCACATAGAGTACATGAACAGCAGTAATGAAGTGAAACATTAAAAATATTGAAAGGAAGATAACAATTCCTGACCTTTATTTGTGGTAAATAAATAATAAAAAACAAAGCACATATGTACATACGTCGAAATGACAGAACTTCTTTTTAAAAAATAAATAAATGGGAGATGGCAACGTAACCATACATTGAGTCCGACGTAACCGGAGGACTGTCTGTATTTTGATCCCATATTTATTGATCAAGAAACCAAGGCTCTGAAGAGCATCAATTCACTTAAGGTCCCATGGCAGGTTCTGAGTTGTCTGGGGAGCCTGTTCCCGTGGGAACCTGCCTCTCAGTGGGTGGCTCACTGTAGTGTTTGTGGGATGAACAAATGAGGGGAGGGAAGAAGGGAGACCAGTGAGATCCAGGCACAGACCCTCAGAGGTGAACTCGATGCAAACTGGATACCAGGCAGGGGCTGAGGGGAAGGTTGGACAGTGGTGGGCCGGGTACCGGGTCTCAGGCTGAGGTAGGGCTAGAAGCAAACAGAGCCCAAAGGGGGAGGAATTCTCCAGCTCACACAATTTCACTTATTCATTTAACAAATGAATGTGCAGCCACAGTGGCTGCCGGGCCCTAAGTTCAAGGTACTGTGGGTGCATGGCCACCAAGAACAGCACCCGCCTGGGCCCCCAGAGTGACTCATTTCCAGTCGGGGAGGCAAGACAATAAAGAAAGCATGAATAACTCAGTCATTCCAGATGGTGGGAGGAGTTAAAGAAAATAAAACAAGTGTGTGGGAATGAGCAGGGCAGTGACCTTAGCTATCTGTGCTGGTCTCTGGGAGGAAGTGGCACCTGAGTGGCACCTGGAGGAGGGCCAGCTAAGTACTGATGAAGGTAGTGGGGGAGGAATCAGGGTAGGAGGGAATTCTAGGCAGAGGGAATGGCAAGAGCAACGATAAAGGTGACCAGTTGGAGAGACAGACACCTGAGGGGTCAGAGTGGAGTACATGGGACAGAGCATCTAAGGGCTGGCGGATCCCTCCGGGGAGCCTTCACAGACCAGCGCACCATCCACACTCCCCTAGCTGCTTCCATCGTGGTCAGAATCCCACGGTCCCGCTCAGACTGCCAGTGCGGAGCGGGGAGGGCCAGCCTGGATTCTTTCCTCCGCACCCCCGTGGCGCCGGGCACCCCGGGGGCACTCAGTAAATATTTGTAGAGCGCTCCAGAAGGAATGAATGAACCCATTGGGCGCAGCTGGGGGGGAGGGCGGGGCCGAGGGCAGGTGGGAGGCCGCGGGCGCGGGAGGGGCCCCTGGAAGCCCGTCCTCCTCCACCTCCTCCTCCTCTCAGGCCCCAGCGCGTACCACTCTGGGGCTCCCGAGGCGGCTTCTCGAGCGATCAAGGGTACGCAGGCCCTGGAGAGCGACCTGGGGCCCCTGCTCTCGGCGCTGGAGTTGGAAAGAGGGTGGTTCGCCACCGCCCGAGGGCTAGAGCGCAAGAGGAGCGGGAAAAGGAGCGCTCGCCTGCCGCCTCCCCGGCGCTCACTCACCCGGCTCCTAGGGTTGCTGGCTGCTCCTCCCACCCGCGCCCGCCTCCTTGCTCGCTCCTCGCTCGAGCCGGTTTCCAAGCCGTTCGGTGCGCCCGGGCGAGTGCGGGGCGAGGGGCCCCAGGGCCAGCACCGAGCCGGGGGGAGGGGATCCGGGCAGAGAACAGGGGGGCAGGGAGGGGCCATGTCCGGCGCGGGCGCCGCGGGACCCGTCTGCTGCAAGTGACCGAGCAGCGTGGACCGCCGCCTGCTCCCCTCCGCCACCTGGGGCGGCGCGGGCCCCGGTGCCGGGTGCCCGGAGCCCCGGTCGCGCGTAGAGCCGGCGCGATGCACGTGCGCTCGCTGCGCGCCGCGGCGCCTCACAGCTTCGTGGCGCTCTGGGCGCCCCTGTTCTTGCTGCGCTCCGCCCTGGCCGACTTCAGCCTGGACAACGAGGTGCACTCCAGCTTCATCCACCGGAGCCTCCGCAGCCAGGAGCGGCGGGAGATGCAGCGCGAGATCCTCTCCATCTTGGGCTTGCCCCATCGCCCGCGCCCCCACCTTCAGGGCAAGCACAACTCGGCGCCCATGTTCATGCTGGACCTATACAATGCCATGGCGGTGGAGGAGGGCGGCGGGCCCGACGGCCAGGGCTTCTCCTATCCCTACAAGGCGGTCTTCAGCACACAGGGCCCCCCTCTAGCCAGCCTGCAAGATAGCCACTTCCTCACCGACGCCGACATGGTCATGAGCTTCGTCAACCTAGGTGAGTGAGAGCAGGACGGTCAGAAGGCGTTTTGGGACTGGGAGGAGAGGGGGTCACTTCTTACATCCACCCCACCCATCTTTCCACTCTTGGCCTTTTGCAAATCGAGGTTCCTGGCCAAGGTTCTCCTACCCCAGCGTCCTTGTGGACCCCACGCTGTGCGCGCCAGGTGGGGCGAGCCAGGCTCTTTTGGCCTGTGGGAGTTTTGGGGGAGAGACGCACTGGTCCGAAGGCCCCTCCGGGTTAAGTTGGCGGCCGTACCTCTGGGGCTGGAGGCGCCAGGCGGGCCGCGGCGCAGTTCAAAGCGCGGGGCTCGGTCATGTGAGCTGTGCCGGGCCGGCGCGTCCCGCGCTACCTGGATTTAAAGGGCCCTGCTCAGCGAAGCTGCCCTCCCGCCCTCTCTGGGCCCCTTTCAGCCCTGCCTGGCCCTGGCATCGCGGGCGTCGCGCCCCCTTCCTCGCCTTGGCAAGTCCTACCCTACCTGTCCGCTCGCGGTGCGCCCGCCCTAGCACGCTGCGCGCCCTGAGCGCCTCGGGGCCCTTCTCCCCGCCGCCAGGCGCTCCCTCGCTTTCAGTTCTGGCTGGAGCTGGGGAAGAAACGTTGCCATTGCGAGCTTTCTATTTTAAATATTTAATGATAGGTCCCGGGCGGGCAGAATCCATTTTCAGCGTTTATCACATGTGGTGTGCAAACCACGGCTTTTGGCGATTGGATGGCGCGGGATCTCCGAGCAGACGCTGCCCGGGGCGGCTGGGGGACCCGGCTCCGGACTGGAGCCCTAGGGCCCGGGAGACCCGAGGCTGGAGCTGAGGCTGCGGCGGGGCGCCGCCTCCTCCATCTGTGCACGCACACTCCCCAGACTTGCTCAAACTCACCCCCGGCAGCGCTCTGTAGGGCTGATGATCAAATATTTGGTTTCCGAGATAACACGCCCCGAGAGCGCTGTTTCCTGAGCCGCTTTCATTCTACACGTGTAACTTGCTGTGAAAATCCGAACCGAGTCAAGACAGCAAACTCACGCCCAGGGGCGCTGTGTCAACATGGAAATAATGATACTCAAGCCCCCCGCCGGGCACTGGGGGCGTGGATGGAGGGCTCAGGAAAGCCCGGTTCAACCTTAATGCTTCCCCCTTTAGATAAGTCCCCGGGGTTCCCGGAATACCATTGTCTGTCCTAAATAACAGCCAAAAGTCAAATAGTGAAACGAGTCTCGGCCAGCAAGGGGTGGGAGGTTTGGATGCCAAAATAATTTCAAGAAAGTTTAAATTCTATTAGGCATCCTGTTAGAATGCGGCAGCTGCATATGTCCTAATTTAAGACAACCTCCAAGATGTATGAGGTGGAAAAAAGCAAGGTGCAGATCAGTGGGGTTACATAATGTGCTTGTATATCATCCCTTCCCACTGGAAGAAGACGCCAGGAACTAGTAATGGATTTTACTGGGGGGGTGGGCAAGACTGGGGCTGGGGCTTAGGGAGCATGGGCTGAGGTTTGATCTTTCATTGTCTGCACTTGTGTCTGTGTGATTTTTAAAAAATGTGTATTTATGACCTATACCAGAAACTAAAGAAGAATTTCCAAATACAAGTAAATAAGTAAATGAAAGCAGAGCTCTGTAGCTGTTCTGAGGTTGGGGTTAACCAGGCTCCTTGCTCTGGCTGGGATTTATGGCATCCCATTCTGTGTTCTGTTGGGTACCCGTGACTCCCAGTGAATACAGCAGGTCCCAGTGGCTGCCTTCAGAGCCTGGCTAAGGTCATTAAAAAGGTATTTGTAAGCCCTGGCTTTGCAAATGCCATGCAAAAAGAACTCAGTTAGCAGGGCCAGACCTGGGCACCCCACCCCCTCCATTGGAGAAGGACTAGGTTGCCAACTGGGTGCCCCTGGGGATCTTGGGGCAGGGCTGTTCGCTCCCCTTGAAGGTGGGAGCGTGCTGGAGCTTGTTTGGGAAGGCCAGGCCTGGGTGGTTTTCCTCCTCTGCTTGTACACACACCTTTCAACCCCCTTAGTCCCATTTCTTTCATCTTGAAAGGACAAAGACCGGCTTGTCTGAGCCTCCTAATCGCCGGGCGGCTTTGGGGTTTGTGGGACAGTCCTGACTTTCTCAGGCCCTGCTTTCGGGAACATCACTCCAGATTAGATGGCAGCGTCGCTTTTTAACAGGGCGCACTGACCTTGTTTTCTTTCTCTCTCTGTCCCTAAAACTTGAGGACATTAGTTGGGTGAAGACCCGGACTGCAGTTTGGCAAGACTCTTCTGTCCACGCTTCTAAGGTTGACCTATTTCTGCTCAGCACAGGAATAAACTGCCCTTCCATTCTGTTGTGGTCCTGGAATTCCTCCCCAGGAGCCGCTTGGGGGTGGTAGTGGGGTTGGGGGTGGGGGTGAGGGTGGAGGGGGCAGCATGTAGGAAACGTGCCAGGAAGCTGGGTTTGCTGAGAAAGCACATGATTTCCCTTGGATTGCAAATCATATTGATCAGTAACCTACAGAGTTTTCTAAAGGTGTGTTTAGTCTCACACTTCACCTCAGAGTGAGAAAATGTCACATCCATATCAAACCTCTGCTGGTTACCATGCAGGGGACCTGGGGGGCTTGGGAGGCCCTTGGTGGAGATGGTGAGGGGAGGCTGGCTCTTCACCACCCTCCTCCCTGCACTGATCCCTTGCTGTCCTGCAGGGCCCCGGAGACCTCTGCCTGAATTCTGAAGGCTTTTGCAGACCTGGTGCATTTGTTCTTCCTTCTCTCTGTAGCCAAACTGGCTTTTGTTCCTATAAGTCCTCGGAATTCAAGCTCTTTGCCAGGCTGATTGGGATCTAAACTAGAGAGGGAACTAGAGGAGAATTTATGACAAAACCAGGTGCTAAGAATGAGGACTTCAGACCGCACCTTATGACAAAGACCAGCCTGAACAATAAAGCCCAGTGCGATGCTGGTTGAGCCCGACGGACTGAGACTCCAATCTTCCCAACCTGGGCCCCTTAAGTTCAAAGGCGAGATTTGTAAACTGGTTTGGATTAACAAGCCCCCAGCCCCTCTGTGTAGACTTAATTTTTGGAATTCAAAACAGGCTACCCTCTCTTAAATAGTCCCCAGGCAATGTGAACTCTCTAGACAAATCCCCAGATATCTTGGCCCCTCCCCCAGCCCCTTTCTTTCTGGAATCTTCTAAAGAAGCCGGCTGGCATGAGGGGTGTGCAATGCATGTTTATCTCTGGTTCCAGCCTATGAAGCAACCAACTTCGTTTAATCTTTGAAGCTAAGTTAAAAAAAAAAAGAGAGAAAGTTGGAAACCTATCATTATTGGACCCCATGTATAAAAGTGGCTTTTGTGAATGCAGCCGAAGAGCAGCAAGAGGCCTTGCTGTTTGACTTTTCCTTTGTACCATCTGGCTATCCTTTTTGTTGACAAGTGTTTGGCATTAAGATCTCTCCTTTTGCCCCTTAAGAACAGGCCCTACCACTGTAGAGTATTAGAAAAAGATTCTGTTACAGTTTAAAAATTTCCTTCAGGGAGTGCTCCGGGAAGGGAGCAGGCTGCAGGCGGTGCAGCTGTAACCTGGCTTGTGTTAAGATTTGGAAGGGGCTGTTCCACATTCCAGCACTCGGAGCTCCGGCCCTCACTGGGAAGCAGCCAGAGGTTAATATAGATGTCACCCAGGCTTTCCCTTCCTTCATTCTTTCTTTCTGCAGAGAGTCTTCACTCGAGGAGTGCACCAACAGCTGTGTTTTTAGTAACCCTTTCAAAATCACTTCTTTTAAACCTCATTTTCCTGCTTCTATAAATCAAAAATCTTTCCCCCCCTCCCTTCTCCCTAGGATATATGTGACCCAGATTTGAACTTTTTTTGATCTTTGTATTTCTCTTCTGGAACCGAAGCAGGTTAAGGCAGAGCCCTGGATGCCAGCTTGGTGGCTATTTTTAGTTTTTATTCCAGGCTTGTCATTCGGTCGGGGAGTGGCCCGTGGAAGGGGTAAAGGAGGTGGCCCTAGATACAAACGGATTCCCGGGCAGCCCAGGGACGATGCTCTGAGTGCACGGAGAAGAAACTGCTTCTGGGATGCAGCTCCTGCGAGCCCCAGCTCGGGGCCTTCTGTCGGGGAGCAGGCGCTCAGCCTCCGCTGAGATAAACACAGCTGGCGCTCGGGCCCTGACCACCGGCATGCCTGCGCCGTGAGCGCGCATCACATGGCCGTGAACTCAGAGACAAGTGATGACTTCATTCCAGGGAGAGTCCATCTGAGTTGATTGATCACCCCTATTACTTTAATTTTCTCCCCCTATTGGGTAAGGTCATTTTTGGCCCATGGCAAGAATCAGAGTGTCCTGACACTCCCCAGCCCCAACCCTTCCCCAGCCTGCCCATCCGTTTAACCAGCTGCGTATTTTGAATGGAGAGTCCTTTGCACCACATGTCTTGCCATGTTCACTTTTTCACAGTCACTCTTCGGACCTGGCTGGGGGCTGTTTTTGTGGCGAGTCGCTGCCACGCTTCTGCTTAATGCATTCTGGCAGTGTCACCGGGGTTAGGGCACAGGCAGGGATGTGTGGGACCTGTCATGTATTGTCAGAAGGAATGTGAGGATTAGCCTTTAAAGTGTGGTGGTGGGAGAGCCCTGCAGCTGTGTACACTTATTATAAAAGATCTAAGTCCCACTGGTAAAATCAATATATTGAATTGCATGACCCTCTGCTTTTAATTAGTTTAAACCAAACGTGCCGGTGTCATTTGCCTCCTCTCGCCTTCATGGGGTGAGGAAATACCAATATTTACATAGAAACTGTTAATGTGTGGTGAAAATGATAACACATTTAGCTTTACACACCCAAATTGCCTCGACTTGATGGATCCCAGATCAGCACGGAGTTGTGGGGTGAGGTCACAGGGCCAGGGAGCAGGGCCGTGGGTGACATCAGGGAGGGCGGCTTAGAGCCTGGATGCCGGATGCAGGTGGGTATGGCTGCCGGTGAAGTGCCTGAGGATGCTAGTCTTTCAAGAAACTAGCCGACTCTTTAATTGTCAGACAGACACGCTGAGAGTCACTCGCGCTGTATCTAAAATCTTTTCCCTTAAGCGTTCTTGCAAAATGGGGAAGCGGGCCCTCGCCTCTCCGGTGGTTCGGAGTCTGTCCTCCCGGCCCGCGGGGTCCCTGGCAGGGCAGCTCAGAGCACAGGCCTTCATTTATATGCGAGCTCCAGATGCCTGGCTCCCCAGTTGCAGGAACAGGTTATAGGAAGGGTTCCCGCACCGCACACCATCCCACGCCCGACTGCGGGGATTACGTGAACCGCCCAGTACGAGCCGTGTGCTCAGCTCCACATTCTGGGTTTTGCAGCAAATGGCATTTGACAAATAATATCGGACAAATATGTGATTCGGTATTTCTTAATATGGAACAGATATTTCATAGCTAACCTTCACCAGTGAAAAATTGCACGGACCCAGTGGAAAATGGCAGCGCGGGTGAATACCAGGGCTGAGCCTGTGCTATCCGCTCCCCAGCGGGCGTGTTGATGATTGGGGGGACGTGGGGAGCGAAGGGAGTTTGACACTTACTTATGTGAAACCCCGAGTAGCATGTGCGATGCCGTCCTTTCAACATTTGCGTTGGAAGGCATTGTGGGGAGCCGCGCAAAGCCTTTGCTGATCCGAGTGGAGTGGATTGAATTAATGACAACTCAGAGAGCACCAGTTTTAGGGTAATTGCTTTATTGTTTTGGAGCCAGGGTGCTTATAATCCGGTTCCTGTACAAACATGTTAACGTGTGTTAATGCATTTCCAAACCAGAGCCTCTCAGCACAACCCTGCTTTTCATTAATTGATGTCGGTAGCATGGTACAGTATTTCAAAGGGCTGGCCAAGTCTAAACTGTGTTTCCAATTTCCTTCCTTTCCTGTGTTTGGAATGCCAATGTTAATTTGTTCCCATGCCGGCGCGGGGCTGCCAACTGCGGCTTTCTATAAAGGGCTTCACAGTGAAGGCTTCCAGCCCTTGCTGATGCTTGGGGCTGCCTGGCCAAGTTTCCTGACACTTTGCAGCTAATTCTGTATGATATATGGAGTGGGGGTTGGGGGGCTTTCCTGCCCTGTAACGGAAGTTCTCGGTGACAGCAGAGGGTGTGACTTGGCAAGGGAGAATGGCACGGCATCCACAGTGATTCTCTTTCGACGCAGCTTAAACCCATGTGTCTGTTTCCACTCGGGTTGCATGTTGCCTGTGTGACCTTGAGCAAGTTACTTAACATCTCTGAGTTTGTGTCCTTGTTTTTTGTTTGTTTGTTTTTGTTAATCCTCACCCGAGGATATTTTTCCATTGACTTTTAGAGGGAGTATAAGGGAGAAGGAGAGACACAATGAGAGAAACGTAGATGTGAGAGAGACACATTGATTGATTGGTTGCCTCTTGCATGCGCCCCGACCAGGGCTGGGGATCGAGCCTGCAGCTGAGGTATGTGTGCCCTTGATCAGAATGGAACCCGGGACCCTTCAATCCACAGGCCGACGCTCTATCCATTGAACCAACCAGCTAGGGCCAAATTTCACTTTTTAAGTACTTAATCTTATAACAAATACCGAGATCAAGCCACCCATGTTATCTTAAAGATGTCAAGAGGATGGCCCCAAATGAACGCACGCTTCCCTCCTCTTTCAGGGACCAGTGAGATTTGAATGAGCACATCAAACTTATATGAGGATAAGGAGAATGTAATGCTAGATCTTTCTCTCCATTTTAACGTCGATGGCTATTTAAAATTTTTACTGCTTGGGAAACTGAAACTTGAGTGAGTGCTGACCATAAAGGAACTCTTTGTACTGTCTTGCAACTTTTCTCTAAATCAAAAATTATTCCAAAATAAAAAGCTTTAATTTCAAAAAACCACATTACTGAAGTATTTCTTCCCACCCCTTTCTGGAAAATGGTCAAAGTACAAATTGTCTTTTCCTTCAAGGGAGTGACAAGCCCAAAGCATTCATTAACGGAACAGCACAACTTCCCCACTTTTTATGGCAGCAGGTGCAAGGCTGCCCCTCCCCCAGCTGCGGTCAGGCTGCGACAGCCCTGTATGGGTTCAGTGCCTTTAGAAGCCTCTGGAGACCAGAGGATGCAGAGCCCTCCTCTAGGGCCTGAGAGGAGGGGTGGCCTTTCTCACTCAAGGCTCCCCATAAATTCCCTCCAGCTCCTTCTATATTGTTTGAAAAACTGACTTAGCGAGTATTAGGTTTCCCTGCATCTTTGAGGTCACGTGTTATTCTTTCACATCTTTATCTCCCCAGAGTAGCTTTCAAGTTTCCATCTTTTGTTGTCAGGCTTAATTAAATTTGGCTGTGAATAAAAAATTGCACTGTTTCCAAAATCGAGGACTTGCATGTTTTTAAGCATTGGAGTTAGGCCTGTACTGTCTTGTAACACCAGCCTCTGTCTTGCTTTCATGTAGTTAAAAAAAATAAAAAAATCTAAGCATGTAGCATGACAGGCGGCCTCCGATGGTCCTTTAATGGTCCCCGTGCTCATCTGCCCAGCAGTTTAACACACACACAAAGGCAGGCGAGTTACTCTGTGGTTTCCATGACTTGTGTTTTGGCCTTTGATAAAGGGCTTTTTTCTTGACTGTTTTTACAGACATTGTTACGCGCCTGCCCTAGCACTGCCTCGCAGATTCTCATGGAGAGGAGAGGCCCAAACAGTGGCTGCGTGTGTATGTGAATGAGGTGAAAATGTTCTAAGAAACATTTGCTAAATATTTTTAACTTGCATCCCCACTAATAAATTTTTTAAAATACAATTTACTTTTTAAAATATAATTTACTTAAAAATTTTTTTATTGATTGTAGAGAGTGGGGGGGGAGAGAGAGAGAGAGAGAGAGAGAAACATCAATCTGTTGTTATACTTATTCATGCATTTATTGGTTGATTCTTGTATGTGTCCTGACTAGGGATTGAACTCAAAACCTTGGCTTATCTGGATGATATTCTAACCAACTGAGTTACCCAGCCAGGTCCCCACTAATAAATTTTTAACTGCATACCCTAAATAGGAATAAATCATGTAACTATTGGTTTAGGATAGCTTGTACTATATAAAACAAAGATTGAAACAGAAATTTAACTAGGAGGCACTAAGGATAAAAACAATCCAAAATTATTTTTTAATTGAATTTATTGGGGTGACCCTACTTAACAAAATTATACATAATTCTACAACACCTCATGTATACACTGTAATTGTGTGTTCACCACCCCAAGTCAAATCTCCATCCATCACCATTTTTCCCCTCCTACCCAGCAATCCAAAATTCTCATGTTACCTAATATACATTTTAACTAACTGATCATGAACACAAATATTTTGATTTTGGTTAATGAGACAAATTTAACTAATTTTGCTATCACTAAAATTTTCAGTGTGATGTAATTTGATCTTCATGGTTCAGCAGTTTGGGATCCGTGAGCTAAAGGTCTGGTCCCAAGTTTTGATCATTTTAATCCTTCATTTGTCTAGTCAACATAAATAGATGTATTATGTTGTAATAAAGAACCCCACCATCTCAGGAGTTTAAAACTTACTAGGTTTGTTGTTCTCTTATATTAAGTTATGGCTCCAAGCTTCCCAGGTTGGTGGAGCTGTCACTCTTTTGAATGTCACTCTGCTGTGCCAGAGGAAAAAGATTATGTGAGTTGTGCCTGGGGTTTTAAAATCTCCACCAGCAAGTGACCTAACACTTGTGCTCTCATTTCATTGGTCAGAGCTAGTCACATGGTCAAACCTGACCCAAGGTGAGTAGGAGGTTACAGTTCCAGCCCTTGCTTGGAGAGGGGAGCACCTGGGAAATGGCACTAGTGACCGCCACCCATCACAGGCGAAGGCTGCCTCACTGGATAAAGAGGTGGGCATGAACAAGTGAGTTGTTGGCTGCGTTACCGAGAGAAGATCCTTATCTTTAATCTCATCCGCCAGGTATGCAGATTGTTGTTGAGGCTCAGCTAGTGCATTTCCCTCCTCCCTGATGTCCGTCAGTTGTTGAAATCTGCTTAGTTGTAGTTGTAATGTGTCCCCCCCTGTATCCCGATAGATCCCTCTTGCCCTCCCAAGTGCCTGCACCCCATTTTGGAGACCATTGTTTGGAGAAGCCTCCGCGTCACTGAGGTATTCACGTGGTTCAGCAAGAATAACCACTTCTCTCCAGTCGCACTTGTAAAATGACTCACCTCTTGAGGATTTGTCTTTCAGCAAAAGCAAGCTTTAGCTTTAGTTCGCGGGGTTCACTACCCAGAGGACTACGGAGCCGGACTCTGGTCCGGGCCGGAGAGGTGCTGGGCCCGGCTGGCGCGAATGTGGCCAAAGCCTCGCCCTGAATGGGAGGGCTGCGCTTCTTCCTGGGGCTCAGAGGTGCTCCTGGTCCAGGCGGGACGTGCAGGGCTGAATCTAGAGCCTGAATGCAGAGGCTCCTTCATCATCTGAATGCCTCGCGGGAGTAAGTCCCAGTGGTAAAGTGGGAGGGTTGAGTTGAGACCTTTCTGTAGTAGTAACGGTGGGTGGGTTGGCCTTTGACCCCAGCTCTTGCTGAAAGAAGAAAGGCATCGCTCTCTCCTCCTGCCCCGGGGGCTATGCGAATGTGGGGGGGCCATAGGAGAGTAGTCTTGAGACCCAAACAGACGCTGAGCCCTTGATCTCAACTTTGTGGTTTGGAGCTCTGAAGAGTAAGAGAAAGATGAGCAGGTCAGACCTTTCCGTTTCGTTAACCGCCTGCTTCTGATAACCGCCCTCTCCTCGGTCTCTGGGGCTTAAACATCATGGTCAGGACAGAGGGCCCCGAGTGCCATGGACTGGGGCTCCCACACGGGGAAATTCCAGAGGCAGCCAGAGATGGATATTTTAACAGCCAGACCTCAAGACACTGTGCCACCTGTACCAGAATAAGTATTGCATGTTGTTTGTAATAGCACAAACTCGCCAACAGTCAGGGGATTGGAGAAATAAATTTGTAGTAAATTCACTTCTCCATTTGTAATAAACTGGAAGGGAATGCAAGGACTTTTTTTTAATGTATTAACATAGACTCAGAGTGTCCAGGGAGAAAGCAATTTGCAGAAGGATGTTTAGGGTCTGAACACACACACACACACACACACACACACACACACACACACACGGGGCCCCACATAATACTGGGTATGGTTTTGTGGGTTCATACAGATGAACCCATGGAAACATGTGCAGCAGGACTCACCCCAGCTGCCTGCAGGAGGCAGGAAAGGGATGGGGTGGGGGAGACATTTGAAATAAACTCCGACTGTTCCTGTCAAGTTCTCTGTAACAACAAGAAGCCCCTGGGAAGTGCAGGGTAGGAGCCTGGACAAGAACATCAGTGGAAAGCTGGGGCAATCCTAAAAATTCCAGATTTGGTTCATAGTGACGCGCCGGTGTTAATATCTTAGCTTTGGCGAGGCTCCCCCGGGTACGCTGGGGAGAACTGGGCAAGAGTGAACTCTGTACTATCTTTGCAGTTTTTCTGTAAATCTGAAGTTATTCTAAAATAAGGCTTATTTAGAAGAAAGGAAAAAAGCACCCACTCTTAGGAACTTTGGTCCACTCTTAGCTGTGGTACGGGCTGTTTGTGACAGTTTTCTCTGTTCTTTGTGATGACATTTCCCAAGTCCCCCACGAACCAGACAACCTCCTGCTGGGGGGAGGTGGCTGTCGGTGGTGCCCTGCTTCTGGGCTGGGATCCCAGTGCAGTCCTAGAGTGTGTTCAGGGTGCTGTACCCCAAAGGCCAGTCACATACCAGTCCCCAGCCGGCCAGCCCGCTCCACAGCGCCCTGAGACCTTTAAAACCCCACTTCTGTTCAGAAGAAGCCCCGTACAAAGCAGTCATTGGTTTATGGGCATGAAAGGGGGCCGGGGGTCGCTGTAGGCCTTTCAGTTTTCCTCTTGGTCCTGAACTTCGTAAAATGCCCCCCACCATCTTCCCCCTTCTCAGGTTCCATTTTCTGCCGGATTTGACCTAACATTTGTTGAGAGAGAAGCCCTTAAAAATGGCAGTGGGGCCTCCAAACCTTCCAGGGCTAGTAAATGTTTATAGGGTAGAGGCCCCAGTTGGTCATTTCCTTTAGGAGGAAACAATAAATGAAGCTACTTGCATATACCTAGTCAAACCCTGAGCACCTCGTTGTCTTAATACAGTATATTGGGGGGAGGGGGTCCAGAAGTCTCTGGGTGTCTTGTGACTCACACCCTAGAGCTTGAAGTGCCCCTTTTAGGTGCCCCTTTTAGGGCCTTCCTGTGTATTTGGGGATGGTAAGCCGCATCCTGGCCTCTGCCCACCAGATGCCAGTGGCGCCCTCCCTCAAGCTGCCAGACAGGGCCAAATGTCGCCCTGGGCGCCCGATCTCCCCCGCAGCCCCTCGTGGAAAACCACTGGTGTAGGGTAACTTCTCTCCAACTCGGAAACTGATTTGAGAGCCTTTGCTCAGACCCACTGGCCCATGGCGGCGAGCGGAGAAAGCAGCGTTTGTAGACTGAGGGGTTGTTTTCCGGTTGAGAGGAAGCGAGATTGCGATCAAAACGTGAGCCCTCTTCTGGGAACAGAGCTCTTCCTGCTGTGGAAACTCCCTGGAGACAAAAATGGAGGCAGATCTAAAGATCGGCATCATCTCCTGGGAATCAAAGCATTTCTACAGCGCTTTCGCCCCAGGACACCAAAAGACTACCAAACACACTCTGAAAACTGGGCCCTCTTTTTTATCCTCCCCCAACCTCCCTTAGGAGGAAATGGGGGAAAAACCCCTCTCTTACCTGCTCCCCTCTCTGGGCAGGTAACTTGTTGGGGTGAAGGGGATGGGTGGGCAGAGAAGCTGCTTAGAGCCGGGGAGCCCGGGCCTGTCCAGCCTGCTGTCTGTTTCTGTACAGTCTGTGTGAGAGAGAGAGTTTTTACATCTTTTTAAGGATGGCAGATAATCAAAAGAAATACATTTCATAACATGTGAAAACGAGATGAAATGCCAGTTTCAGATTCTGCAAAGCTTTATGGAACACGTGCATCGTTTGTGTGGTCTCTGGGCACTTTCACACGTCAAGGACAGGTGAGTTGTCCCAAAGGCTAGAATATTCCGTATGTGGCCCAGCATCGAGGTTGGCCGACCCCTGCTTTCGGCGGCCTAAGCCCTCTACCTGGGGAAGGGGCTTCATCTGCCCCCTTTGCCCCTCTGCAGGGACACGCACATGCCCTCTGTCCTCCTGCATGTCCACAGAAGCTTCCAGTCTGAGGAAACTGATTTAAACAGAAACCTCCTCTGAGACATCTCTGCGCCTGTAACATGGGGTGTGTGCTATGGACCCCGTAGACGCCATGGAGCACTTTGCACGGCTGGCTCTTCCTCAACTGGCTTCGTCCCAGCAGCCCCCACCCATGCTGTGTTTGCAAAACATTCTCCTGAAACATGTCAGGTGGTAGTTAAGACTGGCTCCGGTCAGACCATGTGAGTCTACATCCCACCTCTGCTCCTTGTCAGCTTCGTGGCCTGGGGCAGGTTGGTGAGCTCTGGGTGCCATTTCCTCCTCCGGGTTCATTTCCGTGCCTGCCTCCTGGGCTTCTGGGAGGATCCCCTGTGCAGAGGCAGGAGGAGAGCTGAGCACAGTGCCCGCAGGGCATCAGGCTGCTGGCAGAGACACTGTCACTTGCCAGGCCCAAACGTGGGCCACTGAAGCTGGCCTGCCCATGTGGGTCCCCAGTGCAGCTGTTGGCATCCTGGGGTGGGGGGTGGGACGCGCTGCCCGCTTACTCCGGGACCAGAGCAGGGATTTGGGCCAGGCTGATAGCCCTGCTGACGTGGGAAGCCCGGCTGTGTTGACTGGGCTCGAGACAAAGCAGGAAGCTGGTTTTCTTATTACGAATCCTGCCCTTCTAGAATGCTGCCGCATGCTGCTGAGCATCCGTGTTCATCAACGCAGGGTTTAAGGCAGGGGTGGGCAAACTTTTTGACTCGAGGGCCACAATGGGTTCTTAAACTGGACCGGAGGGCTGGAACAAAAGCATGGATGGAGTGTTTGTGCGAACTAATATAAATTCAAAGTAAACATCATTACATAAAAGGGTACGGTCTTTTATTTCAGTAGTTTTATTCATTTCAAATGGGCCGGATCCGGCCCGCGGGCCATAGTTTGCCCACGGCTGGTTTAAGGAAACAGCCAACCGTCAGGACCTCTGTGTGCCTGGCAGATTAGAGCACAGACAACCCCGCAGATTCAGACACTTGACTGTGGGCTGGTCTACTTTTAAAAACAATCCGTCAGTCACAGTGACTTATTCTCTGTCTCCCTCTTTCCTGAACTCTGATGGTCAGACCTCGTAGGGTAGCATTTCTGACGCCCTGCCCGCCCGCCCCCCCCCCCCCCCCCCGCCCACACTGTTTTCATATGGACAACTGACATTTCCTCATGTTAATCGAGGACCCACCCATGCCAGTCATTCATCAAATAGTGTGATTCCCACATTTGTTTTTATGTGTGAGGAAACAGAGACCCAGGGATGACATGTCACTTGCCCAGTTTTGTGGACATCAGGTCTAGCTTTGAGTCCCAAGTCACTGGTGCGTGACCTCAGGCAAGTCACTGCAGGTACCTAAATGCTCTGGGCCTTGGTCGGTCGGCTCAGGCTGCCGTAACAAAACACCCTCGCTGGGTGGGCTAACCAACAGACATCTATTTCTCGCCCTGGGGGCTGGAAGTCCAAGATCTGGGTCCCAGCAGCCAGTTCCATTTCTCTCCCTGGCTTGCAGACACCTTCTTGCATGTATCCTCACATGGGAGAGAGGGGGGGGGGGGGGCTCTAATCTTCTCCTCTTCTTAAAAGGGCACTAATTCCATCCTGCAGGGTCCACCCTCATGATCTCATCTCAACCCAGGAGTATCTCCCAAAGGCCTCATTTCCCTCTAATGTGGAGTGGTCAGGGCAGCTGGGATTAATGAGATAATGGTAGGGAATTCTCGTAAAGGGAGGTTCCCTTTGAGGCCCCACCTGGCTGCAGAGTCTTTTCTAGGCCCTTCTGTGATCGTGACAATGACTCTTGCCTGATGTCCCGATAGTGTGCCAGTTGCAAATAACTGGGGATGCCCGTAAGTCCCTCCTCAGTCTGGTTTGGGCCTATCCATTTCCTTAAGTAGCTTTGCATTAAAGAATTACGTTTATGTTATTTACTCAGCTCCTATGATAGATTTTGACAAGAGGCCTGGGCGCTTGGAAAAAAAAAAGTGTGATGTGCAGTTGTCCCTTCTGTGGGGGTAGGACAGAAAATGGGGACAGTGAAAATTGCCTTTGACATTCCTTAGGATGCTGTCCTGTTGGGCATAGACACTTCCTGTCTCTGATGATAAGTCCTTGTAGCTGGTTTCTCTTCCAGCATTGGGGCAGATTACTGCTACTTCCACTGCATGTGAGATTAAATAATTGGCTTACATTTAGGGCCCATATTATACCAAAACATTTATCTTTAAGCACTAGCACCACCCTCAGGGACAGGAGATGCTGCTAGATATATACCTCCTAAGGCCTGCTCCCCGCTTCTGTGGAGAGGAATGACGCCTCATTTAGAACTTGTTCTCAGTCACAGAACACCTGCCTAAGCACTAAAAACGTGTCATTCTCTCCCACAGCAAGTCTTCAGGGAGGTGATTCCCAGCTTGGATTAGCATCCCAGTGATACCATCCAGGTATCCCTGACCTTTCCATCTTCCCTCCATCATGCTGAAATTCCTCATGGTTGCAAGGTGGCTGCCATAGCCCCAGACATCACTTCCTCATACAGTCTCACAATTAAGGCAGGAGAAAGGGGAAGGGTCCAATGAACTCTCTATGCTTGACTGTCTCTTGGTTTCCTAGAAGTTCTTTAGAAGACTTCTCCTTAAGTTCCAAACTGGTGCATAAGGCCAGGTCTTGCTGCAAGGAAAGATGGGAAGGTTTGGAACTGTCCTATGGCCACGGGGGTGGGAGGTGGGTGAGGGAAAGTGTGCTGGAAGTGGTTGCTGGGCAGCCACATTCAGATGGTACATTGTTCCTCTCTCTCTTTGTTGTTGTTCTCTACGTGGTCTGTCGCTGGATTTATAGAAGTTATTTGCACGTGTGATTTGGCTCAACTATACGCCCAGATAAACAGAGTCCCTATTCCAGTTTCCAAAGTGTCCAGAGAAGTGTGCCACTGTGAATATGTGAGGAGGTCGGTGGCCCTCTGCAGTCCACGCAGAGACTTTAGTTCCTCTTTAAGCTCAATTCTGTAAGAAGTTACAACTTTAACCCTAACTTTGAAGCATTGGGACTCCAGCCAAGGGCCAGTTGTTTGCTGAAAACAAACTGTATTTTATCTATAGAACCCTCCTGATTGCGTAGATAAGAGGCAGAAGTTCTTGGAAATGACCCGAGCAGGGCAGGATTCATTGTCCCCTGGGAGAAAGCCGCGGCCCGGGTGGGACTTGGTCTGAGTTCTGCTTGTGGGACAGGTGGCTCCTGTTTCCCCGTGGGTAGAGGATGAACAGATCAACATGCTCAAGGCATTTTAAGAATCCGTGTCATTGCTCGCCAAGGGTGGAGAGCTGCTTGGCGGAAAGGCCTGCCCTGGTTGTGCCTTGCAGGTGCACTGACAGCTGGGAGCACTTTCCCAGTGAGCGGTCCTGGGCATGTGGGTTACCTAGGCCTGTTTGCAAGAGACACTCAAGTGGGAGCGTCTGCTTCTCCTTAGGCCTGCTGGTTGGAAGAGATGGTGGGGGCCGGGGGGTGGGGCGGGGGGAAGACGCTGTTTTCAGTGGTTGTTTCTGGGCAGTGTGAGTTTGGTGTGAACCAAAGTACATGTAGCAGAATTCTTTGGTTGTAGGCAAAAGAAATATGTTCAAACTAGTTTAAGGAGGAAAAACAAAAGGGAATCAACGCATTCCAAGCCTTGGGAAAGGACTCATCAGCAACTAGACTGTCCTTAGGGAATCCACGTTATTCTCTCCACATCCCTCAACTCTGTACTGACAGCTTCCCTCTTAGCTCTCTCTTCGCTGGCTCCTCCGCTGCCCTGCTTGTTGGGAGAAAGGTGGCCGTCCACACCCACTTAGTTACACTGGCTGGCTGGTCACAGACTCGCTTTCCCAGCTTCCCTAGCAGGTTGCAATGACCACAGCTGCTGTTCCAACCAGTGAGACACGAGAGGGAGTCTGCTAGGGGTAGAAGGGGGTGGGAGGTGGTTCTGAAAAATATGTTGCTTCCTGGTGAGTGACAGCTGAGCAAACAGAACTCTCTATCCTTTCCCCCTTTCCTGCCTTGACTGGTTCTGTGATGTTTGGAGCCATGGCAGACATCTTGGGACCATGAGGCAGTGAGCCTAAGGGTTAAATGTCAATGTGCGGACAATAACAAAGCAAAAAGGTAGAAGAAACTTGAGTTTTTGATGACATGGTTGAGCTACTGTGCCCAACTAGAGTTCCTGGAGAGAGACTCTTAGGCAGCTCAAATCACACACTCGCTCGTGAGTCAGCTGGGTCGAAGGGAGATCATGCTACATAAACAAGGTTGCTGGAAGTCAGCCTCCGGCCCCTGGTAGCTGGGTTGGGTGGAGGGGCTATACTTACTATTCAATTATAGTTATGTTAGCCATTATAATGATAACTAGAGGCCCAGTGCATGAAATTTGTGCACTTTGGAGGGTTCCCCTCAGCACGGCCTGCACCCTCTCATAGTCCGGGAGCCCTTGGGGGATGTCCAACTGCCAGCTTAGGCCTGCTCCCTGAAACATCCTTAGCGCTGTCCTGCCACCGCCGCTGCGCTCACCAGCCATGAGCCCGGCTTCTGGCTGAGCAGCGCTCTCCCTGTGGGAGTGCACTGACCACCAAGGGGCAGCTCCGGCGTTGAGCATCTGCCCCGTAGGGCTCACTGCGCATCATAGCAAACAGTTATTCTGCCGTTCGGTTGATTTGCATATTAGCCTTTTATTATATAGAACTAGAGGCCCAGTGTGCAAAAATTTGTGCACTCGGGGGGGAGGGGGGAGTCCCTCAGCCCGGCCTGTGCCCTCTCACAGTCTGGGACCCCTCGGGAGATAACGACCTGCTGGCTTAGGCCTGCTCCCGGGTGGCAGAGGGCAGGCCCAATCCCTAGGTGCAGCCCCTGGTCAGGCTCAGAGCAGGGCCGATTGGGGAGTTGGGGCACCGCCCCCTGTCATGCACAGAGCAGGGCGGATCGGGAGGTTGCGATGCCACCCTCAGTCACGCTCAGGGTAGGGCTGATTGGGGGGGTTGGGGCACCGCCCCCTGTCACACTCAAGGCAGGGTCGATGGGCAGGTTGCGGCGCCACCCCCTGTCACACACAGAGCAGGGCCCGTGGGTGGGGGGGTTGGGGCGCCGCACCCTGTCACACACAGATCCGCAGGGCAATCAGGGGGTTGGGGAGCTCCCCCCTATCAGGCACAGAGCAGGGCTTATCAGGGGGTTGGGGTGCCTTCCCCTGTCACGAACAGAGCAGGGAGGATAGGGAGGTTGTGGCCCCGCCCCCTGTCACACACAGAGCCGCAGGGCGATCAGGGAGTTTGGGCGCTCCCCCTGTCACGCTGATCCCGGTGCTGGGAGGCATATTACCCTTTTACTATATAGGATAGAGGCCTGGTGCATGGTTGGGGGTCCCCACTGGGGTGCCTGGCCAGCCTGGATGAGGGGGATGATGGCTGTTTGCAGCTGGTCACACACCCTTCAGGGTGGGGGTCCCCACTGGGGTGCCTGGCCAGTCTGGGTGAGGGGCTGAGGGCTGTTTTCAGGCTGGCAGGTGACTGAAGCTCCCAACTGCTCCTTTTTTTATTTTTTTAATTTTTTATTCTGGGCCAGCTTTAGCTCTGAGGCTCCAGCTCTTAGGCCTCCGCTGCTGAAAGCAGGTTTCTGGCCTTTGTTTACCTTCTGTATTTGAAACAATGTTGCGATCCTGCTGGCTGAAGCCTGGCGACTAAAGCAGGTTTCTGGGGTTTTGTCTAGCTTCTATATTTGTAACATAGTTGCTTAGAGTTGCAGCACAGAGGCCGGCAGCGGCAGGCGGGGAACGTTGGAGTCCTCCGTCACTGAAGCAAGCAAGCCTCATGTTTGCTTCCAGCTGCCTGGCTGCCGGCCGCCATCTTGGCTGGCAGTTAATTTGCATATCACCCTGATTAGCCAATGGGAAGGGTAGCAGTCGTATGCTAATTACCATGTTTCTCTTTTATTAGATAGGATAATAATAATTTCCATGACAACCATTCAGTTGAGGGCTATTATCACATTCCCCTCCCCCCCTCCCCCCTATTTTACAGACCAGAAGATGGAGCACAGAGATGTGAGTAGCTGGCCCAGAGTAGCTGGCCAGAGAGTGTATTTGAATTTGGAGGTTTAGTGATCCTTCCCTCTTAGACTTGATCCTGAACTGCTCCTCAGTGAGAATGGGTTTGGAGCAGGTGAGTAAACAGCCTCTAATGAGGGCAGCGGAAGCCTTCTAAAGGTTTGACAACTGTGTGCTTTGAGCACAACCTCCCATTTCTTTGACTGTCAGTGTTTCTGAACCCAAGATGTCTTAAAATTGATAAGGTGGTGGCGCCTCTCCCTCAAAGGGATTGCACCTGCTATGAAAGAGGAACTGTGGCGACAAAGATGCCTTGGGTAGGACTGGACATGGAGAAAGCCAGCCAAGATTCATCGTTAATAAAACTGTCTATTAAAGCGCACTGTATGTACAAGCCATGCACGAATCAAGAATAGTTAGGGGTTTTTGCAAAGTGCACACATCTGGGTAACCAGTGCCTAGATCAAGAAACAGAGCATGACCAGCTCCCAGAACCCCCTCACCACCTCACCCAAGGGCGACCATTGTCCCATCTTCTAATGGCATAGATCAGTCTCGCCTGTTTTCAACTTTATGTAAGTTTCCCTGTACAGGAATTCTCTTAAATCACTAATCACTTCCAATGATTCAGAAAGATGACCTCATTTAGAACCAGAAGTCTGCTTGCAACTCTACTAGTGACATTCAGCAGGGGACCCAGAATGTAATTTCAAAACAAATCGCTGGCTTGATCTCGGATTCTGCTTCCTCTACCAGAAGCAGGTTCGAAGGACAACAGTGCAATTTTGAGGGTGTTTTGGTAGTTGACCTTGGGAGTTTGAAGTGCAGGTTGTTAAAATGTGAATGTGAAATGAACGAGGCTCTTGGAGACTCTTACTTTGAAAGGGAGACAGGAGCCCGACATGAAGGAAATGCAGAACAGTCTCCTCCTTTGCTGCACCTGCACCGCCAAGGCCTAATGAGTTTAGGTTGATGGAACCCAGACCCCAGGAAGGATTATAAATTCTCATTTGATTTGATTTGCCTCTAAAGTACCTTAAACCAGCTGCGCCTGCCCAGCTGACCGAGGCCACTCTGGCTGCTTTGGGGGGAGGTCTGGGCAGGCACCCTCCTGTCCTTCTCCCCACCCCCTGGCTGCTCCCAGGGCCCCATGAGTGCTAGCCTCTGTCTCCTTAAATCCTCACAATAGCCCAATTGCCTGGGGCCTATTAATGCCCCCATTTTATTGGGGGAGGGGCCTGAACCTCCCAGAGGTGGGTTACCTTGTCCTGAGTCACTGGTGGTAATTGGCAGAGCCTGTGTACAAACCCAGGCTGTAGGTCCTCCCCCCCCACTCCCCCCTCCCCCTGCCCTGTCCCTCTCTGCCCAATTGTTACTACTTCTGGAGCTGAGTGAGGCCAAGACGGAGTTTTGTCCTCCTGAGGGAGCCTGTAGGGTATGTTTCCAAAGTCTCTTCACTAAGGTGCTTGAGAACCTGCCCGGTGCCAGGCAGGGGGAGTGTGGTCGATTGTGTGGTGGAGAACACAGCAATAGTCACCATCATTCTGGACCTTCTGTGTACCAGCACGCCCCAGGCCTCCTCGATGCTGGCATTCTCAAGGTGGGGTTCCGGACTGGCCCCACCCTCCTGAATTGGAAATGCGGGGAGACAACCCACCAAAGTCAGCATTGTTATCTTCCTCCTCCCGTTTACAGATGAGAGGAACTCGTTAGCACCATGGGCAGTTGAGTGGGGCCCCACACCCCAGCCTGTGTTTGTGCCCTCGTTCAGGTCTTACTCTCTTGGAGTTAAAACCTAGAGGACAGTTAATACACAGGTCAACGGCCCAGTCACCAAAATAATGAGAGCGTTACGTTCTAGGAAGGAAATGAAAGGGGCTATGACCTCTGAGCTGTGCCCGGCTCAGCCCTGGGAGGGGGCCACGGTGGCCTGACAGAGAGCAAAGCCCCGCCCTGCGCTCCTGACCTTGTCGGGTCTGATAATTACCCAGCGTGATGTCACTCCCCCAGTGGCCAGCTCCGACATGGCCCTGTGACTGAGCAGGGCGCCTCATGCCTGTGTCACAGTCAGAACCCAGAGCCACGGAGCCAGCAGTGTCCACCCTGGGCACAGTCTTGAGTGAGCTTCTCCTTTCTCCTGTGGACTTTCTCTCTCAGAGGAAAAAGCTGCTCGTCGGTGTCTGAGAACATCTTCGAGAGGCTCGTTGGCAAAAAGCTGCTCGTCGGTGTCTGAGAACATCTTCGAGAGGCTCGTTGGCAATAAGGCTTTTCTGTCATCTTTATGTCAGTGCATTTCTTCATGTCAGTGCATTGACGTCGTAGAGCGGGGCTGAAAGGCAGGGCTTTCTGTGATGCAGAAAGTGTTCCGTATCTGCTGTCCAGGACGGGAGCCACTGGCCACATGCAGCCACTTCGCTTTAAATTAATTACGCTGAAATAGATGTGGATGTCGAGTTCCCAGCCACACCGGCCACATTTCCAGTGCTCAGGAGACACATGTGGTTAGTGGCTGCCGTGGTGGACAGCACAGATGTAGGATTCAAATTTAGAAGTATTTGGTTGAACCATCTGTAGGTCAGAACTGGTAGGATCTTGGCAACTTTATAAGGTACAGCCTAATAGAAGAGAAAGGGGACTTCAGACCTATTTAGCCCATCCCTTTGTTATAGGAGGAAAAACTGAAGGCCAGTGAGCCTGTGGTCCTTCCCCGCTAGCTGAGAGGGTTTCGGACTCCCTTGAGGTTTGTCTGTGAGCTCAGGGATTCCCATCTCGGTGTGGCTGACAGTGGTGCTGTCCTGTGCAGTGCAGGCAGTTAGCAGCGTCTCTGGCCTCTGCCCACAGCAGCCAGGAGCACACATGAAATGAATCCAGGCATTATCCCATGTCCCCTGGTGGGAGAGGGGAGGAAAAATTGCCCCTGGTTGACAATTGCTAGTTTAGCTGAAAATAGTAACTAGTTTCATTCTTTTCCCTCATTTTCAATTAGCCAAGGATGGGATTGGGACCCAGAGATCCCTGGGGGCACAGTTCCTCCCTCTGAGCAGATGGGGCGCCCATGGGTGAAGGGTGGCACCCTCGGTTTATGTCGGAAACATTGACATACACTTACAGCCTATTTTTCTTTTCAGCTCTGCGAGCGTCTGGGTCTTTTTAGGCAAACAACTGGCTTCAGCCCTAGAGATAATTAAACCCATCTTTCCTCCCTCTCCCCACCCCATCGCTAAACCCTTTGGTCCGTTCCGTTCACAATGATAACATTGTTCGAGCAATACTGCACACATGTTGACACTGAAGTGTTTAATCTTGTGGTACAGTAATGCTCTCTGCCCCTCCCCCGTCTGTGCGGCCTGCAAAGCCGAGGACAAAAAGCCCGGCTGCCAGGGGTCTGCCTACGCACCTGCATCTCAGGACTCAGCCCCCGCCTCTGACAAGGACGCCGGGTCTCTGAAGACCCTCTCTCTGGGACTCCAGGTGGTCTTGCTGGCAGCCCAAGCATTTGGTGGAAAGTTCGAGAGTTGAAGCGGCAGTTCAGGGGCCGGGGAGACAATGCCTCTTGTGTGCCCTCCGTCAGGCAGAGCCCTGCCCCCGATTTGGGGGGATGGGGAGGTGTGATGGGGAGGTGGGCTAATGCTACAGAATCTTCAAGCTGTCAGCCTCGCGCAAGGGTGACTCTGGCGTTGGGCCAGAGCAACAGTTACAGACCAGAGAGGGACGTGAGGGCAATGCAGCCTGCAGTCTCTGGGTTCGGTTTTTAAGGAGATTAATGTTGTGACCACAGCCCTGGCCCGTGTGGCTCACTTGGCTGGAGTTTTGTCCCATGCATCCAGGGTTGTGGGTTTGATTTCTGGTCAGGGCGCATACCCAAGCTGGGGCTTCAATCCTCAGTCGGGGCATGTGCAGGAGGCAGCTGATCAATGTTTCTCAGATCGATGTTTCTCTCTCTCTCTCTCTCCCTTCCTCTCTTTCTCAAATCAATAAAAACATACCCTCAGGTGAAGATTTAAAAAGTGTTGTGACTATGTTGTGTATGCCAAGAGTTGGTATACTTCAGAGCTATCCTTATTTAATTGTCTTTATAGCTACAAGGTCAAGGTGGTTCCCAGTTTGAGGGAGAGAGTGTGGCCAAGAGCTGCAAACCATACAGGTATTCAGAGCAGCTGTATGGCCGCGGGCAAGTGACTTTATCTCTCCTCGTCTCAATGTTCTCATCTGCAAAATGGACACGATGTGTGTGCTACCTCTTAGCGGGGAGTTATAAAGATTAGATGAGATGATGTGTGTGACATGGGCTATGGCTTCCAGGCCCGTGGGAAGGCTTCTGACGGGGCTGTCCACTTCTCACCCTTCGGATGGCTGCTATCAGAAGAAAACATGAGAGAATAACAAGTGTAGGTTAGGGTGCAGAGCACTTGTGTGCTGTTGGTGGGCATATAAAATGAAGCTGCCTCCATGGAAAACAGTATGATAGTTCCTCAAAAAATTAAAAATAGAATGACCACATAACCTAGCAATTCCACTGGATCTATATCAGGGGTTCTCAACCTGTGGGTTGCGACCCCTTTGGGGGTCAAACGACTCTTTCACAGGGGTTGCCTAAGACCATCGGAAAATACATATATAATTACATATTGTTTTTGTGATTAACCACTATGCTTTAATTATGTTCAGTTTGTAACAATCAAAATACATCCTGCATAGCAGATATTTACATTACAATTCATAACAGTAGCAAAATTACAGTTATGAAGTAGCAACCAAAAGAATTTTATGGTTGGGGGTCACCACAACATGAGGAACTGTATTAAAGGGTCATGGCATTAGGAAGGTTGAGAACCACTGATCTATATCCAAAAGAATTAAAAGTAGGGTTTCAACGAGATATGTGCACACCCATGTTCATAGCAGCGCTATTCACAGTAGCCAATAGGTGGAAGCCACCCCAGGGTCCATGGGTCCATGGCTGGATGGCTGGATGGACGAAGCATGGTCCATCCACAAATGGAATAGTGTTCAGCTTTGGAAAGGAATTCTGACACATGCTACCACCACCTGGGTGAACCTTGAAGACATTATGCTGAGTGAAATAAGTCAGCCACAAAAGAACAAATATTGTATAATTCCATTTACATGAGGCACTTAGAGTAATGAACCCCATAGAGATGGAAAGGAGAATGATGGTTCCTGGGGCTGGGGTGACGGGGAACGGGGACTTGTTTAATAGGGACAGACTTTCAGTTTTGCAAGAGTTAGAGTTCTGGATATTGGTTGCACCACACCGTGAATGTGCGTGACGCTACTGAACTGAACGCTTAAGAATGGTTAAGACAGTTGATTTGATTTGGGGGTTAGATAGGTAACTGCTGCCATCTAACTGGGCTTTTCACCAGCTTCTGTCCTATAGCAGAACAGCTGGGGGTCCCCCCACACCCACCATGGGGCGCTCCAGAAATACCTGTTGATGGAGTACACAGGGTGCAAGGAGACGTGAAGTATTTGCTTGGCAGCATCTATCGTTTTAGACTTGTATGCGACGCCCCCTTCTCTGGACTCGGGGCCGACGCCCCTCCTGCAGGAGCTCCTGTGCACGCAGCGCATCCACGTTGTGTCGTGGAGACATTTCCTCTGCGAGGAGCTATGTCTGCTCTGTTCCGAGAGCGCCTACTTTATGGCGGGCCTGGCCGCCTTTCACACTCCTTCCTCTTGCCGCCTAAACCTGTGAGTGAGTGATGAGCCGTCATCCAATTTCACATCCCAGAGCCTTGGGCCGAACATCACCTCCCCAGCAGCCTTGAGACATCAGCTCCTGTGAATTCCTGCGAGCGCCAGAACCTTCTGGATGAATTGTGTTCCTGTAGGAAAAAGGGAGGGGTCTGGGTGGGAAGAGTCGGAGTGAAATGGGGGTTGGGGGTCCAGGCAGTCAAGGGTCCTTCAGAACTCATGTGTAGCTCCTGGTTGTGCTGTGGGCTCCGGTGGTTCTCCTGGTTCCCAGAGCCTTGTTCTCACGGGAGGGATTCAGGGTGTGTCCCAGCCACAGCCGGGGCCTCTGTCCAGGCTGAGCTCACGGAGCCCAGACTCCGAGTGAGGAGCCGAGCGCTAACGCTGGACTTGCAGTTCCTACCTGGAAAGCGTGCCTGTGCTCACGAAACACTCGGTGCCATCTCATAGCTTAGCGGCATCTTTGGGGGCAGACCACATGTCCGGAGGTTAACCAGGCCTTTTCTGAAAACCACACAGTTTTGGACGGAGCTGCTGGGCGACGCAGCTGGTCATTTAACCATTTATCGACTCTCCCTCGCCGCGGCCAGAAGAGCGGCTCTGTGTGCTGGTCGCTCCTCTTCTACGCTCCAGGCCTCTCGTCCACAAGTGGCCGCGTCTTGCTCTTCAGGTGTCTTTTCTGCCCGGAGGTCCCCGGGGTGGCTACTGCCTGAGGTCTGCGAGCTGCCGATGGCCAATCCAGTGACTGGTCTCCCGGCCCTTTATGTCTGGATCTGGCCGCCATCCTGTCATCTTACTTTGCTGTCCGCAGTCCTGCTCCTTCCCCGGCCAAGTTCTTCCGGTGGCGTGTTCTCCACCTCCCATGCAGCCCTCGAGGTCAGGCCATGGCTGTGCTTGTCTTTCTCATTGTGCATGTTTTTCCATAAAACTTGACGGTAAGCCCAGTTCCGTAGCCTCAAACTTGAACTTTCGTGCCAGGGTTTCTGACCTTTCTCTTCTCAAGTGTTCAGTTTTTTTACTTGGGTTGCTCACAGGTCACTCAAGTCTAACCTTCTGCAACTACCCATGTTTTCTTCCCCCCTACTTGCCCTGCAGAGCTGTCCCTACGATATTTACACCTACTGGGGGCATTACTGCCTACTAGGCATTCCAGCTAGCAGGGTACGTCCCTGGTCTAGTCCTCGCCCTTCAAACGCTTACATCTGATCAGTGTTGTCTTCTGTCCATCCCCCTAGCTTCATTTCCTGTCCATTCCGTCTCTCTGTAGTCCGGAGCAGGGATGAAAAGCATGCCATTTTCTCAGGCAGCCAGGATTAGTAGTGGCTGCCCCAGTACCAGGTGGAAGCAAAGAATGCTGTGATTGTTTAATGATGCCTATCTTGGGTGCAGGAAGGGAGAGAGGATATGCATGTTGGACATGCATCATTGCTAGCCCAGACCCTCCTCTGAGCTCCCTGTCTATGTTCTTACCTCTGTTCTCACAGTATTGCCAGTCCTCTCGCTAAACTAGTTTTGATCAAGGCTCCATCCAGCACAGCAGTGAACCAAACCAATCATGATTGAGGGGGGTCAATGATTGACTCCTTAGCGTGGCATCCAAGAACCTTCTCGATGAGGAACTAACTTGCCTGTTTCTTGATATTCCCAGCAGACTTCTTACCACTCAACACACTGTCTCTCAGGCCTTCAAGCATGCTGTTCCCTCTGTCAGCCATGCCCTTCTTGTTCTCTGGGGTTGGCCAACCTCAATTCTTCCTTAACTTCCTGAACATTCTCTCCCATTCCACACCTTTCCTGGGAAGAATTCCCACCTACCTCATACCAGGTACCTAGACAAAGGCACCAGGATATACTAAAACCAACGAAAGCCAACTGTCTCTTTAGGATGATGTCTCACTTGGCTCCGTAGCCTGTTCCCCCCAGATTCTGGCCATGGAGACAGTGAGCGGCACATACTAAAGCTGAGCACTCAGCCCTCTGACCCAGCAATCCCGCTTCTTGGAGTTTACCCAGTAGAAATGTGTTCGCCAAAAGGCGTGTGCACGAATGCCCATCATAGCACAACCTGTAGTGTCCCTAACTCGAAACTACCCAAACGTCCATCACAAAATAAAGGGAGGCCTTTTTGCACAATGAGGTCCTACTCAGCAGTGGAAATGAGTGAGCTACCACCACAAACAGCCACATGGGGGATGGAGGCGCAGGTGAGCGGAGGCAGCAGATGCAGACGCAGAAGGGGAAGTGCCAAGCAGGCCAAGTGAGCCTGGGTGCTGGGTGTTAGGGTGGCTGTCACCCCTGGGGAGGAGGGGCTGCTGGTGATGAAATGCTATGTCCTCTTCTGGGTGTGTTTATGTCCAGAAAGTTCACCGAACTTCATGACGATTCTGATTTGTGTGCTTCACTGGATGTATATTATGAATATAATCGCTTGCTTATAGACCAGACGGGAATTATGCCAAGAATAATGTATTCAGTCCACTAGACCTACGGAGCCTTACTGACGGCCAGGCTGTGCTGGGCACTGGGGTTCAGGAGGGAGATAGTCATTGCCCCTGTTTCTAGGGGCTTAGGGGTCATCTGTACTCGGAAATTATGCCAATCTAAATACAGCAGCTTTCATGGCAAATAACCATGAGATAACCACTGCCCATCCACTTCCTGGCGTGAGAATAACTGGGCTCGTGATTGCTTTGCTCAGAGCTGCCTTGGTTGCAAGGGCAGCGACCCAACTCCAGCTTAAGGGGACTTGTTTGAAGGATGCCCACGTACTCACAGTCGGAAGAACTGGGGAGCAGGCTGGACTTGCATGTGGCACAGAGGTCATCCCTGAGTGTCAGGGGGTCCTGAGAGCCGACACCCGGCGCGGGGCTTCCTGTCCCACCCTCCCCTCTGCTTTATTGACACCCTGCTACGCAGAATCCCCCTCCACGGCCAGCTTTAGGGTTCTTGTGTCAGGCTTTTATGAAAGGACTCTAGGATCTGCTTTGGGGACAGTCATGAGGCTGGTTGCTGTGAGGATGGTGTTTTCTGGAATCTACTTTCTTTGGACTTACCATTTGGTCTCAGGGATTTGAGCCCTTTTGATCTTTTCAAGATGAAAGTCTTGGTGAAAGCCTGTGAGCTCCCGTAGCGGCGGGGGCTGGACTGTAAAGGGCAGCAGGGGAAAGCCGGGCTTCCAGGCTCCGGGTTTTCTTAGAATGCCCAGTGATACACAAGGAGTTCCTCTATGGGCACAGGAGACAGCAATGCCAGACACTGATTGTAAAGTGCAGGTCTTGGGTAATCACCTAAGGTTTAAAAAGCTGGTGTAAAGATGTGTTTTCTGCCTAAAAGTGCATACAAGCTCCCATCTAGACCTTAGTGGTGCCAATTAAATTGGCGATCCCAGAAAGAACTGCTGTGGAGTCACGCTATGGCGGGGTTCCCACGTAAAGCCGAAACCTCGGGAAGACGTGACTTGGTATTTGGGTTGGACGTTGACTTATTCGCTGCTCTTTTTTAAAAAAATGACCATTCTTTCTTTGATAAATCACAACATTATTTCAGAACATATGATGTGGGTTTTAGGAAGAACAGAATGGCAACGTGGCTCATGCCTCTCGTCTTAAAATAATCAAAGAAGGAAATTCACTCTGAAAGCCAAACTGAAGAGCCTGCAAGTGTTGCAAGAAGTTTACTTGGATACTTGATTCCTTTGCCATTTTTAAAAAAGAAGCTTTATAACCTTATTATCTTTTTTTAAAAAAATATGTTTTATTGATTTTTTACAGAGAGGAAGGGAGAGGGATAGAGAGTTAGAAACATGGATCAGCTGCCCTCTGTACACCCCCTAATGGAGATGTGCCTGCAACCAATGTACATGCCCCCGACCGGAATCGAACCTGGGACCTTTCAGTCCGCAGGCCAACGCTCTATCCACTGAGCCAAACTGGTTAGGGTGTAACCTTATTATCTTAACTGTCTGATATCTTCAGTGTCTTAACAGTTAAGATACATTTAATCTTATATGTTAAAAAAGTTACATATATACCTGCTACAGTGAACTTTATATTTATGATTAATTATGCATCAATGTTTTCTTTCTTCACTGGGTATGTGGCTTTAGTAATTGTACCTGTGTCGATGTCATACTTATTAAACGTGTCTGTATTGTTTGCTCTATTGCACTTTTCCCCCAGATAAAGTTATCTTGGCCGAACTATGTAAATACCGCCCCCCCCCCCCCCCCCCCACACACACACACTGCTTCTTCTGCACTGATGGCTGTTCTCTCAGTTCATTGTTTAGAGGTTCTGTGACACGGCCAGCACAAATTGCCAGGCATTTTCTGTTGTAAGTGCCGGTCCCTGTGGCCTCCCAACAGGGATGCGAGAAAGGGTCATTATTATTATTACCCTGGAGGAAGGGGGCACACACAGAGGGGAATGTGCTGGCTTAGCCACACAGCTGGTAAGTGGCACAGCTGAGAGGGAAACTCAGGCCACCTGGCTGCAGAGAATGTCAAGGTCAAGAGTGTGGATTTTGGAGTTCAGCCACTCACCTAACTTGTGACCTTGGGCAAATTACTTGACTCCCTGAGCCTCAGTTTCCTCATCTGTAAAATGGGGATCCATCCCGCCTCACGGGGTCTACCAGACTGGCACAGGCTCCTCTGTGTGAGACCATCACAGAGCAGGCACTCGTAAACACGCTTTCTCTTGTTCACTTCTGGGTTCTTCATCCATCATTATTGTAAGCTGACCAGGGCTCCCAAACCCCCATTCTCTGCTCGGTTGGTCGCTGCCTGCTGATAGGAGCTGTTGGGGTGTGGTCTATCCCGGCACTGGGAGCAGGGAAACTGGGGGGTGTGGGAGTCTGACTGTGTTCCGGGCATCGTGCTGGGCTCCTCTGCTGAATGTCGCAGCACCGTGGGCCTTTCTGGCCTTTGGACGGGGGGCTCTGCTGGGGGAGGCGGCTGGAAACGGAGGCTTTATCTGTGCCATCTGTCAGCATGGGGGCGGGGACTGGCCTGTGGAATGCTGACCTGATATTCCTCAGGACCACGCTAACTCCGTAATCGGGAATGTCTGAGGGCGAGTTTCCAGGGGTGGCCAGAGTGGTGGGGTGGGGCACCTGAGCGGTCACAGTGCAGGGAGCCACAGGAAGGCAAGTTCAGGGAGCAGGAAGGGCCAGTGTCGAATGCTGCTCATGGAGGTCCGGCAAGAGGATGACCGTGGGCATCCTTCCCATTTAGCTAAGGGATGGTCTTTGACTTCGGAGTGGGCGCCTGGGGCACTGTGAGGTGCGTTCCCTGGGAGCTCCCTCACAGGGGCCCAGGGTGGGGGCTGTGTGGATGCACCTGACTGCTTACTGAGGGCACAGGATTCACTCCAGGGGGTGTGGCCTCACCCCCCTTCTTCCCAGCCCCTGCAGAAAAGCACTGAGGAGGCCCCCAGTGTCCCCAGCCTCTGCCCATGACTTCCTAGCCAGGCTGCTGCTCCTCGGGCACCCTTAGGCACTCTCAGGTACAGCCCTCCGGGAGAACAGCGTGCCAGTGACCAAGCTGAACACACACAGTCCACTTCCTGTGTGCCCACCCAGACTCGTCCAAATGCAGGTGCCCGAGGGCTCCTAGCAGCACTGCTCTCCGAGCCCGGATTGCAGATCCCCAGGCGCCTGTGAATGGTAGAAGGGACATGGCCATGGGGCAGTCAGGCTGTGGGCTGGTCACAGCAGTGAGGGTGCGTGAGCGTCCACAGAGATGAGGATGCATCACAGTAACCCTGGGGAGGGGAGGAGCCAGGCGCAGGAGAAGGTACCGTGTTACCCCTGTGGCTGGAGAGGGGCCGAGGAGGGGCGCTAGTCACGGCTGTTTCTTGATCTGGGAGAAGCTTCCCTGGGTGGGTTCACATCTGGCCGGCGTACAGACCGTGCGCTGTGATACGATGAAAAGGTTCTGACACCAGCAGAGCAGCTCCCTTCCCAGCTGTCAGCACTGCCACGGGGATGCGCGGCCACGGCCTCCGGTGGGGGTGCACCTGGCTTTGAGTCCCGGCTCTGACTCTGCACAGGCAACTCAACGCCTTGTGGGCGTCAGGTGCATCCCCTACCCACGTGCAGGGGTGCATGAGCTTGAGGGGTGGCAGACGACTGGCCCAGGGCATTCCACAGCGACAGAGTGGAGGCTGCTTGCCATGCCCCTCCCCCCATCCCCACGTCCTGGTCCCCTCCTAGCTTCCTGGAAGCTGCCACAAAAGACCCCTCCCTCCCTCTCCGCCTTCATAGATCAGAGTCCCCATGGCCATGGCTATATATATACACATCCCCCCCCCCCCCCCCCCCCCGGATTTCAGAGAGGAAGGAAGAAGGAGAGAGAGATGGAAACATCAATGATGAGAGACTTATTGATCGGCTGCCTTCTGCACACCCCCTACTGGGGATCAGGCCCACAACCCAGGCATGTGCCCTGACTGGGAATCGAACCGTGACCTCCTGGTTCATAGGTCCATGCTCAACCACTGAGCCACGCTGGCTGGGCTCTGTGACCATGTTTTGCCATCAGTTTCAGCCTTGCGTTTTTCTTGGACCGGGTAGAAGAGAGGTGCTCCTGTGAGTGTGAAGGGGCGGGTGGGGGCGGGGGGTGGCTAAGGACAGCTGCCATCGGTTCTGGAGAGCCCTTCCCTCTGGCCAGCTCTCCCATGGAGCCTGGGGTCCAGACGCGGGGCCACTCTGTGCCCGGCCGGAATCCCCTGCCTCGAGATGTCACCTGCCCCCTCAGCCCAGGAGGGAGCAGCCCGAGAGGTGGCTCATTCCCCAGTGCCCCTGCCCTCACCCCAGTGTCTTCTCAATGGAGCCCTGGGGCTGCTGGTGCGGGTGCCTCCTTCATCAAGCATCCCGGCAGCTCTCGGGCCCACTGAGCTGCAGCATGCTGGTCCTGCTTCTCCTCTCTGCCACGCTGTTCCCCGCCCCTACGGGAGGTGCAGTGGGGACTGTCCCCAGGAGATGACAGATGCTGCAAACCCTCCAGAGCCTGGCCTGTGGTCGTTCTGCATCTTCCCGAACTTGTTACTCCCAGCTCCATCCCTGCTCCACTTGGGCCCAGAGGATGCAGGGCCCCCTGGAACCTCGGTGCACCCCCAGGACCAGCCCTTGGGCTTATACCATCTCGGTGTTTATCCCCTGCGAAGGGGGCATGCTCTCCTGGTCTGGTCTCACTGCCCGTGTCAGGGAGAAGCGCTGTGGTCCTTCACTTTATTTTGTCCTGAAGTCATTTTCCAAAGCCCCTGGTCATGCCATCCCTTAGAAGTCTAAGTCTGTGGTTGTAAACCTGGCTGCTGTGAAAAACGTCTGGGTGCTTTACAAAGTACCGGGCTCTGAACCCGCCCCCAGCGACACCCTGCTGTTGGTTCAGAGGGGAGAGAGCAGCGGCTGCTGGAGCCAGTGTGCCATCTCCCCGCCCCACTGGGGAAGCTGAGATCTGCGAGATGGAAATTGGCCAGCACTACAGACGGGGTCCCAGAGAGCCTGTTAGAAAACGTTTACCAGCCCAGCCGCGGGCCAGGGCACCCCTGTTTTTTCAAAGCTCCCACAGTGGTTCTCACGTGCAGCCAGGCTGAGCACCAGGTGCTGAGGGACCCGGAGAGGCACAGTGAGTTCGATGTTGACTAATAACAGCTCGCAGTCGTCTGGCCCTACCAGATGCTAAGCTACTTAGTGAATTAGATCACTTACCTCCGACAACAACAAAAGAAGGAGGATTATTCTCCCCATTTTTTTAGATGGAGAAACTGAAGGTACTTGGTACTTCGTCCAGGCCATTCAGCTAGTTAGTAGCTGAGCTTGGATGCACACCCAGACCTGCTCTCCGGGAACCTGAGCCTCAGGGCTGCTAGGACCGCTGTGGTCACTGCCACCTCTCCCCGGCAGGTGGATGCAGAGTCACTGCCCTTGCTTCCCAAGGGGACTTCAGCCCGCAGCAGGTGGCGTGGGCTGAGCCGACACCACCGGGGTCGCTCGCAATGGGCTTAGCCAGATGCTGGCCGCTGAGCCAGGAGCGTGCGGCCACTTACTAACGAGCTGCTGGTCCCGTGTGTGTTATTCCCTTCCCAGTGGAACACGACAAGGAGTTTTTCCACCCGCGCTACCACCATCGAGAGTTCCGGTTTGATCTCTCCAAGATCCCGGAAGGGGAAGCCGTGACTGCAGCCGAGTTCCGGATCTACAAGGACTACATCCGGGAGCGCTTCGACAACCAGACATTTCGGATCAGCGTTTACCAGGTGCTGCAGGAGCACTTGGGCAGGTGGGTGCTGCCTGACGCCGGGAGGGACGCGAGCTTCCTCCACCTGCAGAGGAAGTGGTGGCGGCCAGAGGGCGGGGCCAGGTCCGCAGGGTCAGTCCTGGCTGCTTCCACCATGTGCAGCGCCTGGGCTGGGTCTGTTTTTTAAAGAGGGTGTATGTTGTTTTGTTTTAATGTCACTGTTTCTTAAAACTATCACCATCCGAGAATCCTGTTAGGAACAGGGGATGGCCAGTGAGCCTGAGGTTGTGTGACCCCAAGTGGGTATTTAGGGGTGGTCTGGGTCTGGCCTGTGTTTAGGGGCCTGGAAGGTGGGGGATGGAGAAGAGGAAGAAACGTTTTTGAAGGTCTACCTCTCTCCCATTTGTCACTCTGAAACGCAGCACATGAGGTCAGGTGACCAACCAAAGTGGCCATTTGTAATCATCTTAGGGGACAGACACCCCCAAACCCCAAATAAACAGGCAGAGAACTCTCAGCCTTCCAATGTTCAGGAGGCTAGGGGCCGAACACTGGTGTTGAAAGACTTTAATTTCTTGAGACCCTTTAGTTTCCAGCTCTTCTGGGAGGTAAGACGGCTGAGAGAACGGGCTGGGATGTCTGGAAAGTCCACTCTGCCGCCCCGAGGTGCCGAGCCAGGGTTGCAGACTACCCGCTGGCTGGGTTTCTGGGTGTCTCAGGTCTCAGACTTTTACCCGCCTCCCCGCATACTGTTCCTTGGTAATCAGTGGAAGGAAGGTGGGTGATCAGCTCCTTCGATGGGCAGCCTAGCATCTTCAGTTGGAATGGGGACTGTTATCACATCAGGGACTTAGGGACCATTACCACCTCGTTTGCTAAGCATCTCCCTTTTGGAGGTAGTCTTCTGAGAAAACCAAACTGATGCTTCTGATGTCTTGCACTCGTTACCTCATTTCATACGCACACCAGCCCCCTAAGGGAGCCCCCACACAGGGACCCTGATGGGTTTTAATTGCTGCCATGGAGGCTCTATCAGTTTATATTCCCAGAAGCCACATAGGAAAGGCCTGTTTCCCCCTATACTCACCAACATGGTCTCTTATTAAACTGTTTGATCTTTGTCGGTCTGATGGACCAATGGTATCTCAGTGTGGATTAAATTTGCATTTAGAGCCCCCGTTCAAATGCAGTGCCCTAAGGTTCAGGGCATGGGCGTGGTGCAGCGGAGGCGGCAGACAGCCTTGGCAGTCACCCCCGAGTCTCCCTAAAGTACCCAGGTGCCCCTGTGCCCCCTGGTCGGCCGTGCCCTGGCTCCAGGCCCAGGCACGAGAAGCAGCACTGAGTTCCTTCTCGGGGAGGCGTGTGTTTGCTGTTCTCTGACGGATCTCCCAGGGCTCTTGAACAAGAACACGCTTGACTTTTCTCATGAAGACACACTCACTGGGGTGAGGTAGGTGCCGAGAGGCTGTTTGTCAGTAGCACTCCATTAGCCCACTTGTGCAAAGGCTGCCGGCAGCTGCTCATCCTTCTGCCTGTGTCAACCTGCGGGCACTGCGGTCCCATCATGGTGTGAGGTGGCGGCCTCCTCGACCCGGCCTTAGACCCACGGGGTGGGAGGAAGGCCCCGGGGAGAGGAGAGGGCCTGACTCGCTGTGGTTGGAAGAGGGACGGGCGGGGCAGCTGTCCGAGGCTCCCTGGCAGCCAGCCAGGGCAGGTGTTCCAGGTTGCCCACCACAAGCAGCGTGGCCACAGGTGATCTCTGGGGATGCCCAGCCTGGCTTTGGGCTCCTGCCTCTGAGAGCTGTGGCTTGCTGGGAGGCCAAGTCCCTTGCCGGCGAAGGTTTGCGCACCGGCTTTGTGCCGCATGCAGGCCGAAGTCAGCAGACCCCAGTCTCTGCTCTCCGGGAGCTCACAGTGGAGCAGAGGAAGTGACATGACAGGGGCAGAGTATGAAGGAGGGCAGGTGGGGGAGTGAGGCGGTGGGAGGGGAGGAGGGGCTGCTCTCTGTAGATTTCTAACTTTCCTTTCTGCACCGGAAAGAAGGAATCTAGTCTCTCATTCTCCAGAAGTTAATGCGGAAGCAAAACAATCCTATTATGTGATTCCACAGGTGGGATGACCAGCTATGAAGAGTGTGGATTTGAACCCCAACACTATATACCCATGTGGTCTTGGGAGTCTTACCTCTGGGAGCTTGTTTCCTCCTCGAGACAATGGGACTCATGATAGCATTTACCTCTCAGAGTTGTGAGGATAAAGGAGGTTAAAATGCTTACTTATAACATAGTAAATGCTCAATAAAGTTTTATTAATATTAGTATCATCACCATCATCATCACCACCATCACCATCCTCATCATCCCTATCACCATCATCCTCACCATCACCATCACCATCACCATCACCATCACTATCACCACCATCACCATCCTCACCATCACCATCCTCACCATCACCATCCTCACCATCACCATCCTCACCATCACCATCACCACCATCACCATCACCACTATCACCATCCTCACCATCACTATCACCACCATCATCATCACCACCATCACCATCCTCATCATCCCTATCACCATCATCCTCACCATCACCATCACCATCACCATCACCATCACCATCACCATCACCATCACTATCACCACCATCACCATCACCATCCTCACCATCACCATCCTCACCATCACCATCCTCACCATCACCATCCTCACCATCACTATCACCACCATCACCATCACCACTATCACCATCCTCACCATCACTATCACCACCATCATCATCCTCACCATCATCATCCTCACCATCACCATCCTCACCATCACTATCGCCACCATCACCATCCTCCCCCCCGCTGCCCCCCCACACACACACCATCATCGGGGAGAATGCAGAGCCTTCTTAGGAAGATGCCGAGCTCCAGGTGTGGCTTTCCCTCTGCTGAATCTCTGGGTGTTCAGTCTTCATGGGGATACAAGCCTGAGCTGGTGTGGGGATGGGGCCCCGGTTGGCATTTCCTCAATCTGGGGCAGGCATTTTCTTTAGGATGAAGGCCTATGGCTGACTTGATTCCCTGAGAGGATCCTACCTGGCCGCCCTGCTGTGTGGCCAGCCTGCTCCTTCAAGGAGCCGTGGCCTCCCTGCTGCCGGCCGCCCAGCTGTGCGGAGCCGGGACATCTGGCTCGCTGGCCAGCTTTGGCCTGAGCTCCAGGACAGCCCGGGGTGCCGGAGATGAGCCGGCTTGGGTCGGCCTTGGCGTTCCTCCCCTTGTGACAGCCACTTTCCACCGAGGCCTCTTGATCGCGCAGAATCCAGATTAAGTTCCGAGCCTGAGCCAAGCTGGAGGCCTTCCCCGGGCCTCGGGCCTGCTTGCAGCGTGGCCCCGGCAGCTGGAAAGGCACGCTGGACCGCCCCTGGCAGGCTGTTGGCCGAGTGGGGCTGAGCGGCAGGGCTGGGTCAGTGGCCTTGGCCGCACTTGCTGGGAGCAATGGGGGCCAGGGCGTCTGAGTCTTGCCCTCCTTTTCTGGACTCCCAAGCCCAGGGCCTGACCCGTTGGAGCCCGGTTGGCTCAGAGTCCAGTTCCAGCTAAAGGTGAGGGTGTTTGGGGTGGGGGTTGCACTAGTTCAAACTAGTTTACAACAGGTTTCATTCATGGAAACTAAACTGAGCATTTCCCCCCCCCCCCCCCCCCAGGCCCCAGGCTTACTCCTTGAAGTGCAGCTCTGTCTGTAGGGGATGTGGGCACTGTGTGTGAGACCTGGGGGGGGGGGGGGGAAGGAGGGGGCGCAGGCCGGTCAGGGCAACACAACCGTTCAAAGGGCACTGCCTGGGTCTTTATGATGTTGGCAGCTGGATGAAAATGTCCCTTGGTCCGTCTCAGGGACTTTGGCTACCAGGAGGGTGACCTCAGCCTGGTCTCCAGGGCCAAGCCTGAGTACTCGGAGGAAGAGGGAGCTGTCCCTGCAGTGGGCTGGAGAGGGCGGTTTGCCAGCTCCCTTCAGCCGAGGCAGCCTCCAATGAGGAGGGAGGAGGCAAGCCCTGTGCCCCCCAGCATCCTCCCCAGGGCGCCCTAGCTCTCGGCTCCCCACAAGGAGGAGGTGCCACCGTGTCCCCGGCAGTGCCCCCACCTGTCCAGGCACTCATGCACTTGCCTCGGGTCTCAGCTTTTCCTCTGAGAAGGACGTGGCCCCCCGACCCGGCCCAGTGGCATCCTTGCCCCTTAGCAGCTCAGCTCAGCTGCACAGCTCCCCGGGACCAGGTGAGGATGCAGTTCAGGGTCAGCTGGCTGGGGTGCCCCTGAGCCCCGGCATTTCTGACCTCCCCCAGGGATGTCCTTATGGTGAAGTCCAAGGAGAAGTTGTGTGAGTGCTGGTGAGCATTGCAGTCCCGCACCCCAGGGTGGCTCCAGGGCGGCAGTCCTCAGGTCCTCCTGGTTTCATCGGGCTGGGAAGGGTGAAGGGCTTGGTAACAAGACTGACTTTTTCTGACTTCAGTCGCCATGAGCCCCTCTGGGCAGGGGGACACGGTCACCCTCCAGAGCACATCCCATGCCTGCTCCAGTTTTATCATCATTTGTCGTGATGGACGCTCACCGTGGTGTGTACCTTGTACGTGATCCTACAGAGACTTGTCTTCCCCACTCGCAGGTGTAGAGACTGCTCGGAGAGGGACGTAACTCACCTGAGGTCGGGCGGCGAGGAAGTGGCAGAGTTGGACTGGACCTCGGGTCTCAGATTCTGGGCTCCCAGTCTTGGCTGAGACAGCGACATGGTGCTTCCTGCTTGTTCTGATGTCCTCGCCTGGGGCTCGGGCAGGGCGCGTGCATCCAAGCTGTGGGCTCAGCCTTGGCCACACACGAGACTCTTGTGGGCTTTTACGGCCCGGACTTGCTGAGGCTGGCGAGGGGCTGGGCACCGGTGATTTCCTGTGTGGCCAGGGCTGTGGGCAGGTGGCTAAGAGCCCTCCTCTCTCCTCTGGGAGCCATCCATGCCCGCGAGACGGAAGCAGAGAGACTCCTGATACAGCCTCTCGGTGGCCTCTTGCCCAAACTTTTAAAGGCGACTGAGCCCCAAGTGAGGTCCAGGCCCTGAGCCTGGATGGCACAGGAAAGTAGCTGGCTGAGGGTGCAGATCCCTGCGGGCTCTGGCGCTGGAGGCTTCCAGAGGCTTCTGGAGCCTTCTTGCTGCTCCTGAAGGCCTACGTGCCTGGTCCCATGTCTTCCGGCTTCCGTCTCACCACTACACCTCAGCCCTGGGGTGTGAGCTCGGGTTTCACTCGAGCCACTTTCTCAGGAGTTTCTGGTTCAGCTCCCCAGTAGCCTGGTCAAGGGCAAGGTGGGAGCAGCCGGCTGCCAGGCCGCACCGGACCGTCTGGAGGTCAGAGGGGAGCATGGCCAGGAGCAGCCTGGTCAGGGAGCCTCCACGCTCATCCTTGTCACCTTTCTCCAGGTGCGCTCCAGACCCCAACTGGGCGCGGCTTGAGCAGGAGGCCAGGGCCATTCACCTCTTTGGGTTCCCCATGGGGTCCTCCCGCCTGTCCAGGGGCAATGCTCTGGGAGAAGCCTGTGTCTGTGGCCCTGCCTGGCAGAGATGGAGACGCTGCGCCAGTCCAGTCGGTGCTGGTCACGGCAGCCGGCCTGCCCTCGGCATCCTGGAGCCAACTGGCCCCCGGCTCCCTGTCCTGTGGCCCGAGGCCATCTGGTGGGCCTCGGTGGGTGTTTTGACCTTTGTACCTGTCATTTCCTTCCATAATCCATCCCAAACCTGGCTTCTCAGGGAGACTGTGAACGGTGGGCGGAGTCAGTGGGGTCAGACCTCATTTGTTGAGTGTTCTCGATGGGTCAGGCTGGCTCCGGCAGGTGGTAGGTGATGTCGCATTCTCACAGTCACCTGAGAAGTCCGTTTTCTCCCATTTTGTGGATGAGGTCACGGGCACAGAGCAGTCAGGTAATAGATAAAACTTGGGGAGCTGGGGCCCCACCTTTAGAATTCGGATGGAATGGTCCTGGTGTTACTACCTTGGCCCTGAGGCACTGAGGGTTTTTAAAACTCCCCAGTGTGGGCGTGTTTCCTGCTCAGTCTGTCCCTTTGAGGATCTGGGGCCTCGGAAGAGTCACCGCCCCCCTCTGATGGGGTGGAGACGCCTGTCCTGCCCCCCTTCTCGGGAGTGGTGGACATGCTGGGGGGGGGCAGCTGCGACTCCCCACAGAGAACGGATGGGGGGCCGCATGTCTTTCTGGGAGAGGGGGGAACTGGATGACCCCGAGGAGCAGCTCCGAGTCACTTCCTCTGTGTCTGTTCTGTCCCCATCCCTCCACGTGGACTTGACACTTACTGTGATGGGCAAGGTGGTCCCCTTGCAGACCTGCCTTGTGGAAAGGGCTGCTCCTTTTACCTCTCCATCGATTTGGCTGTCGCCTCCCCAATTCACCATGTAACCTTTGCCCCCTCTTTTTTTGGCAATGCCTCCCTTAACTGGGCGATGCGAGGGCTGCCTCCGGGAGCACCGATGATGGCTAAGGTGATTGTAGTGAGCGCTTACTATGCCGCAGGCACCCTCAGTCCTTCCTCTCAGCCCTGAGGGAGCACCTTCACCCATCACACAAGGCAGTGGGCACACCACCATGTTAGGTCCAAGGAAAGGGAGCAGCCGCTACCCCTGTCCCTTCTGCTTCTCTCCCTGGGCCGGGGGCACACATTTTCCTTTCCCTTCATGGCAATTCAGGATCCGTAATCGTGGGGAAAGGTACTTTCCACCCAAGGAACCTGAGGCAGAGAAGACAGAAGACCTGCCCTGCTAGCCCCAGCGGTGCCGACGCATCTTTGTCCCTAGAGCCTGGCATATAGAAGGCACGGAGCAAAACACAGGGGCGTGCATGGGTGAAAGGAGCCGGCCTTCTCGGGCATGGGCTTCCTGACTTGATAGACCATCCGCACGGAGGCACGTCCATGCCCAGCACCGTGCAGGGCGTGGGACATGCCCAGCACATACCCATCGGCTGAGCGAGTGCCGGCCCACGAGCGCTCGGCCCTGCCTCTCGCCCTCCCCGCGCCTCCAGCCTGGGCCGGTCCATCCCAGCAAACTTGCTCGTGTTCTCTCGTCCCGAGCTGAAGCCCGAGAGTGCCTTGTTTGCAGTCTTTCTCCAGCATCTGAGCCCGATTTCCAAAAAGTGAAAACTGCTTGTAATTATATGACTTTTCGACCTCAGGGCACTTTCCCTGTGGTGATTATAATTATGTCATTTAGAGCTGGCGTGCCAGTGGGTGCCGAGGCTGGGCTGGTGCTGGTCTGAAAGGACATGTGTGTGTGTGCGCGTGGCCCCGGGCTCCCGGCCCCGGAGTGGACGTGGAGCAGGCGTCAGTCTCGAGGGCCGGCCGTATAACTTGATCCGGGGCCTTACTCCCAAAAGCACTTCATACTTGGATCTCTGCTCGCCTATAGGAGCCTATTTTTCCAAATGTATTAACATCTGTGTTTCATATCAGGGCCTGTAATTGCTTTAGCCTTTTTGGCAGGAGACAAAGAGAATTAATATTTTTCAATTTGGTCATGAGCGGTCATCTGTAGCTGGGAAGGAAAGTGCCTGCTGGACTATGGACTCAGCACGGATGGGGGTGCCGGCTCACCAGGAGGTAATGTTTTACAAGAGTCAGCCATGGTTGAGGAAGTCCTCGGTTATTTCATGTTCAGGGCAGAAGGAGGCCTCAGGGCAAATGCTCCAGGCTCTCCCAAACACCTGCTTCCTTTGTCTCCCTCCCACCAGCCCTCTGGGGAGCCCCCTTCACAATACCCAGGGCTTTCCATGTTGCCCATCCAAGGATGGCAGGCAGAAAGCTGACACCTGGCCCGCATTCCAGCACGCAAGCCCTCACAGCCCATCTGGGACCCGAGGCAGGCATTGCTAATCGATTGCAGCACTCCTTCCTGCCAAACCTGGACCCGGCCTGAACCCTAATGAGCTCCATGGCGCGAGGCAGCGCTGCTAGTTGCGTGACGTTGCTGATCTCAGGTCGGGTTTCCCTGAAGATGACCCTGGGATGAGGCTTGTGTGTGAAACTGAATGATTAGGAAATGTTTCCCGATCAGGTCAGAGCATGGGGAAGTGTGCCGGGAGAGGCAGGGAGCCAGGCAAGGGGGCCGTGCTACGCAGAGTCCCCGGGAGTGCTGTAGGCTCCCTCCTTCTGCAGTGGCTGGAGACAGAGTTGCACCCCTCGCTCCAGCCAGGAGTCAAGGAGCTGACATGTGTCTACCTCCCCATCCACCCGCATTTAAGCAGGGGTCCCGACATTTAGGGTAGGGACCGCGCCTGTGCCCTGTAGGGTGTTTAGCAGCATCCCTGGCCTCCACCCACAAGGTAACAGCCAGTGTTGACAACTCAAGATGTCTCCAGACATTGTCGAAACCGCCCCTGGTTGAGAAGCACTGGGTGGAGGAAGGGGTGTCCATCCCTGGATGCTCACAGGTGAAGGGGGGCTGGCACCTGGGCGCCAGGTGGGAGAATTGAGATGTGCACTTCTGGACGAGCCCCTGTGGAGGCTGCTGGCCCTGACCAGGTTCACCTTCCAGCCTTCTTCCTGTTGGACTGCTCGCCGCTCTCCACCTGCTAACCATCGCCCCGCCCAGCCCTGCACCTGCTCGCGGGCTCCTGGGGGTCCTGTGGTCGGGGCGGTAGGCTTCTTGAGTGGATCCTGGATGTAAGTGCCTGTGGAGGGACAGGACCTTTTCTCTGGCTCTTCCTCGGCGTCTGGTTGGGGCTCTTTAAAGAAGATACTTGGGCCCAACGGAGGCTTCTCTTTCCCCTCAATGTTGTGAGTTGGATGTGGGCTCGACCTTTGTGTCTGAGGCGAGGCCCACAGTTCAGGGGAGTGGGAGGGAGGCCGGGAAGTGGGAGGGAGGCCGGAGAGTGGGAGGGAGGCCGGGGTGTGGGAGGGAGGCCGGGGAGTGGGAGGGAGGCCGGGAAGTGGGAGGGAGGCCGGGGAGTGGGAGGGAGGCCAGGGAGTGGGAGGGAGGCTGGAGGAGTGGGAGGGAGGCTGGGGGAGTGGGAGGGAGGCCAGGGTGTGGGAGGGAGGCCGGGGGAGTGGGAGTGAGCTTTGCATATGGGCTGAGTGAGAAAGAGGAGCCCCCAGGAACCGCGTCCTTAGATGTTACCCATGCATGGGCCCTGACCCCTAGGGGAGGGCTCTGTGAGGCCCGGAGTCGTGATTCCTGAGCATGGAGGGACCCGCTTTGCCTCATCGCTGAGTCTTCTGCAGGCACCACCCACAGGTCACCCGGTGAGGTTCCTACACTGTCCGTGTGTCCGGGGAAGCAGCCCGCTGAGCTGTGCCATGCGGCAGAGGGGGCCCGTGGTGTGGGCCCTGGTCCTACAGCGTCCTATTTTGTCTTTTTTCCAGCTCTCCCTCTGTCTGGTGGTTCTTGGGGTCACTTCTCAGACAAAGTACTTGCATTCAAGTCCTTCACTCACAATCTGTTCCTGGCGGTCCCCGAAATGTGGTGGAAGATGAGTGTCCGCCTGAGTCAGTGGCCTGAGGCACGCATGGCACTTGGCACAGTTCACTGAGTGGGCCATGTCCTCAGCCCCCTTCCTGGCCGCCACTCTTGGGTTTAAGGGCCCCCAGTCAGAACGGCTCTTAGACGCCCTGTCACTCTGTGTCGAGTTGCTCTGCTCTGCCCTTTGCTCTCGGAAATCTTGAATCCGGTCATCGCGACACACGCTTCTGTCTGCAGGCTCCACTGTGAGTTCATTTCCTCGCCCTGTCTGCCCGCACACTCCACTCTTCTGCCTCTGGTTTGGAATCTTAAAATGGCCTGTGGTTCTTTAAAAAAAAAAAAAAGGTGGGAAAGATGACCCAGCAGGATAACTGTGCTTGTGTTGGTTTGTTTATTCCTTGAATGTGCACGAAGGGGCGAGTTTACCTCCTTCTATTTTGGTCGGGAGCTGGAGGAGGAGGAAGTGGGGCACCAGGGAGCGTCTGGGAAGATGAGTCTCCCGTCCTGGGCACCACCGCCCACCTCCACCGCCGGCCACACAGCTGCCCAGCCGCCTGGGATTCCGCCGTCTCAGAGCTGTGGGTGCTCCCACAGGCATGGCTTTCCGGGGTCCCCAGAGGCCTTTCTGTGTCACGGCAGGTCTGTCCCAGCACTGCCATCTCCAGCGTGACTCACCTCTTGTCCCTTGGGAGGTGGAAGAGAATGATGGTCTCCAGTTTCCGAAAATTCTGGGGCCAAACCCTGGAATTTTAAGTGAGGGAACAAGAGTTGGTTCAAAAGTAAACCCGAGGTTGGCTTTCTTCCCCAGCTGGTTGTGTCCTCTTGGTTCCTCCAGACATGGGCCGATGGAGGAGCTGGCCCTGAGGAAGGCGTGGCCCGAAATGGCTGAGGCGAACCCCAAGCATCCAGCAGCTTCCGACTGGGGGTCTCCTGGGGGTGATGATTGCACAGGCAGGCCCGTGGGAGGCGGTTTGTGCGTGTGCCTGGGAGCTGACCCATGTCTGTAGCCAGTGGGCTCAGGGTGGGCAGTGGGCTGAGGCCCCGGGAATTGGAGGCAAATCCATTTCTGGAGACACTGAGTAAGTTGGAAAAACAGTCATTCTTCCCCTTTTACTAACACAAGCTACAGAAAGTGACACCAGAAAGCCACCTTGGTTGGTAGGAATACTCTGAGGACACCAGCACATCCGGTCAGCGTATACCTGGCAGCCGCTGTGGGATGTGCTGTTTGCTAGGTGCTGGGCTACAACAGCAGCGAGCAAAGCAGGACTGGGTCTTGCCCCCGAGGCACTGAAAATCTGGTGGGGTGAGCGGAAAACCCAGAGAACCGTGAAGCAAATTTAAACACCAGCCTGAACGGTAGAAAGGAGGGCCTTAGAGGGCGTCTAATGAGGATTCGCCATCGGGGCATCGGTGGACGCTTCCTGGAAGCTGAAGGATGAACAGGTGCGATGGAGGTAAAAGGCAGCGGGAACGCGTGTGGAAGGCCTGTGGCAGGCCGGAGGGGGACAGCTGCCAGCCTGACAGGAAGCCGGAGCACTGGGGCCAGGTGGGAGGAGAGGGGAGTGAGGGGCAGTGTCAGGGGGACCGACCGCCAGGCCGTATAGGCAGGATGCCTGTGCACCCCACGTGCACATCTGGAGTTATAATTGTGCCTCCTTTCTCTCGCAGAAGTTTCCCAGTTTGGACCTTCCATTCTGCAGTCTCCCTTTTTGTGGAAGACGTTAGGGACTGGGCTTTTTACCCTAAGAGTAATGAGGATTAAGGCAGGGCAGTTATCTGTTTGGATTTGAGGTTCCGGAAGCCTGTGAGGCTGCTGGGGATGGGGAGCATGAGGCAGGCACGGGGAGCAGCTCTCCTTCCATTGGGGAGACATTTGTAGGCTCCCCTGAACCTCAGTGATGGGACCATAGCACCGCCCTCCCAGGCATCGTGGGCTTCAGCGAGCCTGGCCTGTTGTAAGATGTTGTATCTTGAACGAGATCGGAACGATATGGTTGTGAGAGCCTTAGTGGAGAGCGGGGGCAGCTTAGCTCCAGGGGAGAAGGCTCACAGACAGCGAGGTCTGTTCCTACACGGAGCCTGGAGCCTCTGGCTCTGTGTTGGCACCTTGACTGTAGCATCCCATTTAACCCACAGTCCTCGCCGCACCTCCACTTACAAACAACCTTAAGGGGAGCTCGGCTTGCCCGGGATCGCTCCGCTGGGATTGTACTGTAACGTCCCCGGGACCCAGAGCCCGGTGCTGTGATGCCCACATCTCCCACATCCCTGACCACCCAGAGTGTGAACCAAGGGCCACCCTGGGGACCTCATCACAAAGAGGATCTTGTGCTCCACTCAGACCTCCTGATGGTTTCCTCCTGCTGGTAGGTGCCTCCCTGGTGGGGGAGAACCTTGCATTTCTCGCTGTGTTCCTCCTCCCTCCACCTCCAGCCCGTGTGCTGCACATGTACACACAAGTTCAAGAGCCTCTTTATCGCATGCCGTTGCCGGAGTAGACATTCCTTGGCAGCAGGACTTCTCAGGGTCTTTAAAGAGCTACTGTGCGTTATGAATCTCCGCGGGGCAATATCATGTGGCACTTTCCAACCTCATTGAAGTCAGAGCCTCTTCATTTTTATTTCTGACCCTCTCCTTTTCCTCTGTGGGATAGCCTATTAATGGGAGGCAGTTTTTGAGACTTTTATCAACTCCAAACCCTTCAGACGAGGAACCTGAAACCGAGACCTTATGGCTGCTGACCTGCTTCCCGACTTTGACCACATGGGGCTTCCTGGGCTCAGGACAGGAGTGTACTTGGCTTGACCCTCCTGTGACTGTCTGGTGCTGGCGGTAGAAGGGAGGAGGGAGAGAGACAGACAGAGACAGGGTCATGGGGCGGGGAGGCCGTGGGCTGGTGACTCGTGCTCTGGCTGTGGGAGGAGGGTACCACGCTCCTGTGTGTATTTTTCCACCTTTCTCCCAAATGACTTAATTTCAGTCTTCCTGGATGTGCAGTCCTGAAGTGTGTTTAAAAACAGCTCCGACCTCCCTGACTTCATCTCCCGCCCCCGGGGCGCCAGGGACTGTTTGGGGACTTGGTACAAAGGCAGGGCACTCCCTGAAGCCCGAGGTGGGGTACTGGGACCAAGGCTGGGTCCTCTCCAGCCTGGGGCTCAGAAGGGCCCCCCCCCTGGACCTGAAGCCTCACAGCTGCCACACCCCACTTCCTCGTGTCTCCTTTGATCCCCTTCCCGGCTTCCCTGCAGGGCTGGTGTTTGCATGCTGGTCTGACTCCAGGTGCGTGGAGCTGGCTTCCCGGCCTGACTCATCCTTAGCAGCAGCACGCCTGTGTCCTCCATGACATCATGGTAGCCTGGGAGCGCTCTGGCTTCTCCATTGCTCTCTCGCTTTCTGAGGCATGTCCTGCAGGCCCGGCCGCAGTTCACAACACGTACGGCTTTGAAGTGTCCAGCCGGTGGTTTGCCAGAGAACCACAGGTGAGGGTGGGGGTGAGGGGTCCGAGCAGTAGGGAGGGAGAGTCCTCCAATCACCGTGAGGGGAGCATCTTCTGTCTCAGAAGCCTCACCTGAATCACCTCTCCAAGTCCCTTTGCCGTGGGAAGCAATGGACTCCTGGTTCTGGGAGTAGAACGGACATCTTGAGGTGGGCTTATTATTCTGCCATGGAAGCTGAAGTGCATGTCCCTCTCTTTGATGGAGGCCTCTGGGCACTGGGCCGGTCCCATTCTGTTGGATTCTCCCTGGGGAGACTTCCTGGCTGGGGCCACCCTGGTGTCAGGTGGCTCCATAGCCTCATGTCACTTTCCCTCTGGGCATCCTGCTCACTGACGGAGGAGGCTTCCTTAACTCCTCAGCCTCGATGGTCTCATCGATAAAGTGGAGCTTGTGAGGGTATGCAGCTTGTTGAGAGAGAAGGGTTAGGTGAGAGACTATCACCCAAGGCTTGCTGCACGGCAGGTGCCCGGGACGTGGTGCCTGGACCACGTGGTGCCGAGGCCCCGCCAGTAGCCACACCTCCTGAAGGGACCTTGGGTGACTCTGAATGTGGCCCTTCCAAAGCCCGGCTTGCGTCTGCTCCCGAGGTGACAGGCTATGTCTGAAGGCGCAGGGGGAGTCACGCCAGGTGGGGGCTGTGACAGAAAATGCTTCCATCGCCCCACCCTCGATGGAGGCCAGATTCTCACACAGCCGGTGTTCGAGCCGAGAAGCAGCTAGGGCAGACTTTCAAGGTCCTGCCTGGCTGTGAAGGCCTGGACCACTGGGACCCACTGGCCGGTCAAAGGGGTCATCCCCACAGTTGTGCAGCATAGGAGGGAGGAAGAATGAAACCAGGTCCTGACACTGCAGGGACTGTCCCAGGTGTGAGGCAGTGCGCACTGGGTGGCCCAGGTGGATTGTGTTTCTTGTGGCTCCTGCTCTTGCCTGGAGTGCCCCAGGCCAGCGGAACCCCCCACTTCCGGGAGTCTGAGCCCAGGGAACCCCCACTTCCGGGAGTCTGAGCCCAGGGAACCCCCCACTTCCGGGAGTCTGAGTCCAGGGAACCCCCCACTTCCGGGAGTCTGAGCCCAGGGAACCCCCCACTTCCGGGAGTCTGAGCCCAGGGAACCCCCACTTCCAGGAGTCTGAGCCCAGGAAAACCCCCACTTCCAGGAGTCTGAGCCCAGGGAACCCCCCACTTCCGGAAGTCTGAGCCCAGGAAAACCCCCACTTCCCGGAGTCTCAGCCCCGGGAACCCCCCACTTCTGGGAGTCTGAGCCCAGGGAACCCCCCACTTCTGGGAGTCTCAGCCCAGGGAACCCCCCACTTCCGGGAGTCTGAGCCCAGGGAACCCCCCACTTCCCGGAGTCTCAGCCCCGGGAACCCCCCACTTCCCTGAGTCTCAGCCCCCCTCTACCAGTTTCAGGGCTGGATTCCCTGAGCTGGGTGTGTCCAAGGGGTGCCATCCTGCCTCCCATGTGGGGATCTGACTGCCAGGGGAGTCAGGCCCTGAGATCACAGCCTCTAAATAGTCTCTAAAGAGCCAGAGGGAGGGAAAGAAAGGACTTTCCACCTTCCCACACTGGAGATTTAAAAATACCCACTTTCCATCGTGGTAGAACTTTCCAGGGGAAGGTGGGCCGAGAGACGCTGATGGAAATAGCTTTGGGGTGTGTGTGGCTCCTCCTCCTCCCCGCGGTCCTCCTGGGTGTCTCTGGGAGGAGGAGCCCGCAAGCCCCAGCAGCACTCTATCCCCAAGCTGGTGGTTAAATATGAACATCCCCCGCCCCACAGAGTGGGGGTCACCAATGGTTTGTGCCTCACAGAGAGCAGGGCTTGGGGGAACCTGGGTTTCAGGCAGGAAGAAGTGGACCTTCTGGGTCTCCCTGCTGTTTGAAGAAGGCAGGAACGCCAAGTGTGTATCCCTGCTCACTGCCTCTGTCAGCCTGGAGGAGGGGCAAGAGCCAGGACTCCCACTTGCCCAGGTTTGTTCCACAGACCCAGCAGAACATGGAAATATGTTGCTCCCAAATGGATCTTGCTTTTTGCAGAAATAGAACTGTGCTCGCTAATTGAGACAATGTTGAATAGAGTGAATTGTTGCTGAAACTCTATAGTTAGGGCATGTAGGCTTTTCATGTATAGATGTGTAAAACTTAAAAAATATTATTAGTGCACCCAGCTGGTGTGGCTCAGTGGTTGAGCGTCAACTTATGAACCAAGAGGTCACTGGTTCCATTCCTGGTCAGGGTACATTCCCAGCTTGCAGGCTCAATCCCCAGTAGGGGGCATGCAGGAGACAGCCAATTGATGATGTCTCTCTCTCATCGATGTTTCTATCTCTCTGTCCCTCTCCCTTCCTCTCTCCCTAAAGAGTTTAATTAAAACTTATTAAAATATTCTAATATATAAAAAATATATAAAAAGCCAGAGGCCGTCACGACCAAAACAACCGGACAGATGACCGAACAGCAGGCTGCATGGGGCGACCAGGCCGGCCGTGGGGGCAGTTAGGGGCAACCAGGCTGGCAGGGGGGAGGGGAGTTGGGGGTGACCAGGCTGGCATGGGGGGGCAGTAAGGGGTGACCAGGTTGGCAGGGGGGGGCACAGTTAGGGGTGACCAGGTTGGCAGGGGGGGCAGTTAGGGGCAACCAGGCCAGCAGAGATGGGCGGTTGGGGCGACCAGGCCAGCAGGGGGGGCAGTAAGGGATGACCAGGTCGGTGGGGGGGGCAGTTAGGGGCGACCAGGCCAGCAGGGGGGGCAGTTGGGGGCAACCAGGTCGGCAGGGGGCGCAATTAGGGGCGATCAGGCAGGCAGGCAGCTGAGCAGTTAGGAGCCAGTGGTCCCTGATTGTGAGAGGGATGTCCAACTGCTGGTTTAGGCCCTATCCCCGGGATCAGGCCTAAACCGGCAGTCAGACATCCTCTGAGGGTTCCCGGATTGGAGAGGGTACAGGCTGGGCTTAGGGGTCCCCCCGCCCCCTGTGCACAAATTTCGTGCACCAGGCCTCTAGTTATTAATATAATGACATCAGGCTCTATATTTTGGACTCTGTATGTTGTCTTTGTCCATTTTAAAAAATGTATAGCTTTATCGAGATATATACTTGTAAAGTATACAATTCAGTAGTTTTTAGTATGTTCAGAGTTGTGCAGCAAATACCGCTATTCAAAGTTAGAATGTTTCCATCACCTCCAAAGGGAACTCTACACCCATTAACAGCCACCCTCCCCCAGGTCCCTCTTCCCTGTCAGCAACTACTCATCTTTGTGTGGATCTGCCTCTCTGGACACTTGTGTCATGGCATCATACGACATGTGGTACTTTGTGGTCTGACTTCTTTACTAAGATTTCAGAGTTCATGCAGGTTGCAGGATGTGTCCGTGCTTGTTCCTTGTTGTAACTAAACGATAGTCCATCTTAGGGATTTGCCATATTTTGTTTATTCATTCATCAGGTGGTGGGTATTTGAGTTGTTGGGCTATTCTGAATAACGCTGCTATGAATATTCACGAATAGGATTTTTACTTCTCTTGGGTAGTAAAATTACTGAGTCATATTGTAACTCTATGTTTTACCTTTTGAAAAACTGCTGTACTGTTTCCAAAGTAGCTGCACCATTTTATTTTCCTACCCACAGGGTATGAGGGTTCCAGTTTCTCCCCATCCTTGCCAACACTTACTATTATCTGTGTTTTTGGTTTTAGCCATGCTAGTGGGTATGGAGTTCTTATCTTATTGTGGCTTTCATTTGCATTTCCCTAAGGTGTTGATTATCTTTTCATGTGTTCACTGGCCATTTGTATGTCTTTGGAGAAATGTCTGTTCACTTTGGCTTTACCCATTTTTGGAATCAATAGCATGCTAGTATTATGATACTAGCTTTGCAATTTGCCCTCTTCCATTTTCTTGATCAATTTACATACGAAGAAATTATCTGTTGCTGATTTGGTAAATTTGGTAAAAAAAAAAAAAAATACAGTATAAAACCATCTGGAGTGTAGGGATGAGAAAGGTCTTTGATTCCTATTCCAATTTTGTAATGTATGTTGGATGACTCAAATTTTCAGTGCCCTTTCCACCAATTTTAGCGTTTTGTATTTTCCCGGAAATGTACATACTACACATGCTGCTTTATAACCCTGTTTTCTTAGTTGCACGTTTCTCCCCTTGATTCAGCTATGTGTACGTGCGTATGTTTGGACAGCCCTGCTGTGGAGATGGTTTTCTGTTTTCCTGTTATAAACAGTGGGACTGTTGCTTGGGTTCCACCTCCGCCGGGGACAAACCACCCACAACACAGTGGCTGAAACAACAGTTATTTTATTGCTCAGGAATTCGGGCAGAGCTCAGCCGGGCGGTTCTACTCTAGTGTCTGCTGCGTCACTGACGAAGCGGGGAGCTTGGCTGGGCTGGGACGCCCACAGTGGCACCCCATCCAGCGGCCGGTTCCTCCCATAGACCTTCCTCCTCCACGGCCTCCGACCCCCTCCCCCTCCTAGGACCTGTCTCTTCAGCCGGATAGTCAGATTTCTTGATCTAGCAGCCGGCTTCCCAGAGAGAGCTGCTACGCCTCTTCCATTCCAGCCCTGGACCTGGCGGGCCTCCCTTCCACTGGTCCTGTATGGGCAGCCCAGACCGCAGAGGAGGGGCAAATGGCACCCATTTGTGGTAGAGCTGCCTGTGGTGTGGTGGTAGGAGGAACTGTTAGTGGTCACACTTGCAGAAGCTCTGCAACTGTGAACATGCGGATGCACTTGTCTGATGAGTGTTGGAGTCAAGTGACCATCCTTGAATGGCCGTATGGTCTGCATGGATCTTTAGAGGTCACTTAACGCCTGGGCCAAGGCAGAGAGAGCCCCCAGAATTCCCTGAGTCTCTCGGGGAATGACTGGTAGTAACTGTAGAGGTGCCCCAGGATCTTGGCAGCTTGTCCCACGCTGGTCTTCACTGGGCTCTTAGCAGTCTCTGAGGACGGTGGTGTGACCCTCACTTGACGGGGGAGGAAACTGAGGCTCAGGAGTTAGCTGGCCTGACCCACTTGCCTTCTCCACTCCCCACCACCTCGATCTTCCCCATGCAGTACTGTGATAATAACATGCACCATGTGGGACTCAACAGCTTCCAGAGCCTCTTGTCCCCAGGTGAGAGAGTGCTTCCAGGAGGTGATGGCTTCAGGGCTCGAGTGTGAGGTCAGTGATACGGTCTATCAATGTGGGCTATAGGCTTCGCCTCGGAGCCTCACTTTGCTCATTTGTAAAATGGGAACAATAATCTTACTGTTGGGGAGAGACCGAGGCCGGAGCAAGGAAGGCCCCTAGAATTTCCCCAGCGGGAGAGAGAGAGGACGCACCTGGTTTCCTCGGGGCCCTTCACCCAAGCCTCTCCCACCTGTGCTCTCAGCGGGGCTGGGGCGGGGAGGCCATATGTTCAAGGTACATAACTGTGTCTCAAAGGGCTTGTGGGTCCTCCTGGGTGCGAGAGCCACTGTGCTCTAATGAGATGCTCCAGGTGGCAGCGAGGAATTCCCACTTCCCACCTGTCCGCCCGGACTCGGCTGCCCAGCTGTTGCACGTGGTCGTGCTCCTGTGGGCTGACTCATGCCTGGCCTTCCCTCCACCAGCAGAGCCTAGGCTAGTGTCTCACTCTTCCCACCTGCACAGGCTCTTCTGTCCCCACCCGAAGTCAGGCTCTTCCCAGTGTACCTGGGACAAAGTGCAGAGTGTGGCCGGAGGAGGGAGCTGAGCGCTCCCATGGCGTCAGGGCGAGTCAGCGCTGGCCGGCAGCACAGGCCCTCGGGGTCCTGCCAGCAACAGGAGAAGCTGTCGCTTGGCGAGGCCTGCACTCATCGAAGGCCCAGTTCCATCCCTTAAGTCACCATTTGTTCTCCTCGCCATAAGGGCCCATCCCGATAGCTGGTCACATTTTCCTACAAAGAGCAATTCTCTAGCACAATTGCCACCCAGACCTGTGACTTCCGTGCTGTGGTGCGGGGGTTCCCACAGGGCCCTGGGAGCCTGCCGTAGGCGGGGAATTGTTTTAGTTCAGAGTGGTTTTCTTCTCTCATGGAGTTGTTGACGTCCCTCAAAGGACTCAAAACATTGAAACTTTGAATCTTTATAATTAAAAAGAGATGATACTTTACATACTCGAATCTTACTATCTAGGAATGTAAAATCCATCCACCCACCCACCCATCTATCCGTCCACACATCCATCCTCCGTCCCCTACAAGGCCATTGTGATCTTACCCATTTGGTTACTGCAACATGAGGAAGAGAGAATGAAAGGGCCTCACCTCCTAACACCTGGTGGCTCCTGAAGATGCTGCGTCGCCGGGAAATGAGGAGTGTCTACTGGAGTCCAATTGCCTGGGCTCGAGCCCCAACTTGGCGACTTCCTGGCTAAGTGACCTGGGCGAGTCATGGTGTTACCATGTGTTCAATGGAGTTGATAATGTCCCTAGGACTCAGGGTTGGGAGAACTGGATGAGACAATGTGTGTAAAACCCTCGGGACAGTGCCTGGCAAAGGGGAAGTCACCCAGCAAATGTGAACTTCATGTTGTCCCTGAGACGCCCAGCGACATGGGGGTGGTGTCATTTCTGCCTTGCTGGGCTGCCCCACTGGCATCCCTCTAACAACTGGGAAGGGCGAGCTTGGCTCCCAGCACCCTGTCTCCTGTGGGCCTCTCTTCACACCTCTCTCGCACCCCCTTTTCCCACCACGGCTACGAAGGGGTCTCTATGCATGGACCTCGGTCTGATGCACCCACTTTTGGGACACAACAGACGTCCTCCCGCCTCCCTCTCCCCACACAGTCCTCTTCCCCATCGGTGTCTGGCTGGGCCACCGGGTGGCTGAGCCTGCGTCTCCTCCTCTCTCGCAGGGAGTCCGACCTGTTCCTGCTTGACAGCCGCACCCTCTGGGCGTCGGAGGAGGGCTGGCTGGTGTTTGACATCACGGCCACCAGCAACCACTGGGTGGTCAACCCTCGGCACAACCTGGGCCTGCAGCTCTCCGTGGAGACCTTGGATGGTGAGTCGCAGCCACCGCCCGGGTGGTCCTGATGCAGCCCGTACGGCGGGACTGACGGAGGCTCTCCGCCAAGCCCGTGCTTGTCCTCAAGGGAGCTTCGCTGCCCCCTCCCCACCAGTCCTCAGTGTCCAGCCGGTCCGTCCCGACAGGAAGCAGCTGCTAGCCCCTGTGCGCGAGATGAGCACACAGCGGCTGCTGCCGGGCTGGGCCAGGCTCTGCTCTGAGTGCGGGCCACAGCAGCGGGGTCGGAGCCACAGACTCCCGGCCCGTCCCAGGGCCGCTGCATCCAGACCCATACCTTGACAAGCGCCCCGGGAGCTGGCTGAGCACCTCGTCTGCAACGCCTGGCCCTACCCACCCAATGCTCATAGCCCCTCCCAGTTGTGACATCCAAAAATGTCTCCAGACATTTTCAAATGTCCCCTGCTGAGCACAGTTGCCCCTAGTAAGGACCACTGCCCAGGGTGGTGCAAGGCATTAAGCCCCTTCCAAGAAACCCTAACCCTGGTCATAGACATTCGGAGGACCCGCTGTTGGCCTGCCCGTCCCCCAGCACCTTTCACTGCCCCCCTCCCCCCACTTGTTCTCCAAGGTGGGCAGACAGGAAGGCATGTGGGGAGCTAGGGTGGGCCTAACAGTGCCCATTTCTTCTTCCCCCAAAGTGTGTTTCTTTTTTTTTGATAAATTTTTATTGATTTCAGAGAAGGGAGAGAGAGAGAGAGAAACATCAATGATGAGAGAGAATCATTAATCGGCTGCCTCCTGCATGTCCCCCAGTGGGGATCGAGCCCATAGCCGGGGCATGTGCCCCAACTGGGAATTGAACCGTGACCTTCTGGTTCATAGGTTGGTGCTCAACCACTGAGCCACGTCAGCCAGGCCACAGTGTATTTCTTATTAAGTGGAGATGGTTTTGGGGTGTTGCAGCTTCTTCCTGCACCAGTTTTAAGAAAAACCAAAACCATTTATTGTAAAATAGGTAATACGTGCCCATGGCTCAGACTTCAGAGGTTGCAGGTGTGTGCACAGGGAAGCGTCCCCTGGGCTGCCTCCCCCACTGCCCACTTCCCCTCCCAGAGGCCCCTGCTGCTCTCCTGCGATTGGATCTCTCTCCAGAGATGCTGCCCGGGTACCTAAGAATTACACGTGGATTCTGCTCTCCTTTTCCATTTTCCTCCCACTAAACGTGGCAGTGCTCAGTGTCTTCACCTTGCCCGTTTCACAGCTTCTCTTGGAGGTTGGTCCTTCCAGTGACCGGAGAGCTCCCTCGGATTTCGAAGGCGGTGGTGTGTTTGTGTGTATGTGGCGTGAGTGTGTCTCTGCCTCTCACACGCGTGACTGCTTCAGAGCCTCAGCTCCTCCCCACAGCGTGCCGGCAACGGGAGGGCCTGGGCCACTGGATTGTTCCCAGATTAATTGAGTTCATGTAGAAAGGGTTTTAAGATGTGCCTTCACATGCATCGGAACCCTGGGCCTCTTGTTACAATGCACACTCTCATTCAGCAGCGGGGCGGACCTGGGAACCTGCATTTCCAACCGGCCCCCAGACCATGGGGGCTGCTGGTCCCTGGGCGGGGTGGTGAGTATGGAGGGCTGAGAACAGGACCTGGCTCCCAGGACACACCCAGGATGAGAGCTGGTGTTATCACTGTTGTCACTGCTACCGAAAGTCTTGCCCAGCCCCCTGGGAGGGATGTCTGGGTGTTTTCTGGTCTTTTGCTCCGACAAACGGGGCTGCAGTGGAAAACCTCAGTGTAAATGCCATGGTCCCCGAGTGAATGCAGCTCGAGGACCAGTGCCTGACAGTGACCCTGTGTGTGGATTTGAGAGAGAGTGTTAATTTGCCCTTCATGGGTCATTCCATCGGCACCCCAGCAGCGGTTCACGAGGGCACCTGCTTCCGCGTCTTTGTCAGCACAAGTTCTCAGACTCCTCCCTCCCTGCTAATCCAACGGATGACGGACAGGATCCTGGAGTTTGCTTAGCCATCCTCTGCGGTGTGCCTGGCCTTCCCTCTGCCGTGTGCCTGGCCCTCCCTCTGAAGTGCCCTGCTCACACCCTCTGCCCACTGTGTTTGTCAGGCCTTGGTCTTTCTCCTCTTTATGTTTGAGTCGTTTGGCCCTTTGTGGTTTGAGCTGCAAATGGTTTCCCAGTTTGTAGCTTTTCTTCTGACTGTGGTGAATGCTGGGTATTGCTGAGTGGATTTAGACAACGTAGCTGAATTTGATAAGCGTGTCCTTTATCAATCCCTAGGCCGCCTCTTGGGCCTGGAGCTGCCCCCTCTGCCTCAGCTTCAGGAAACCAGTCCCTCTCCTAAGGCCATGAGCCCAGGGAGGGGCCACAGAGTTTAGGACCACTCACTCCTGTTTTGTTTCCAGGCTCTTCCTTCTACTGATGGTCCCCGACCTTTCTGGCCCTCCTCCCACTGTCCACACCTGACACGTAAAAGTGGGTCCTCCCAGGCACTGGGTTTTCCATCCTTTTGCATGGGGTCAGCTCACGGTCCGCTGGGTCAGGTGCAGCCTGTGGCTTGTTTCTGTGTGGCCCGTGAGCTAAGAGTAGCCCCCGCCTTTTTAAATGGTTGAGAAAAATCAAAAGAAGGCTATTTGGTGACATTTATGTAAAATTATGTGAGACTTCTACCGCAGTGTCCATGAGCCACGCTTTGTTAGCACACAGCCACACCTTGGTTTGGGTGCAGTCTGGGGTCGCTTCTGTGCCCACACAGCAGAGTAGAGTCGTTAGAACAGAGAGTCTACGGCACAGAAAGCTGAAAATGTTTATTTTCAGAAATATAACCGAAAAAGTTTCCAACCCCTGCTGAGGATCACAGTCAGGGAAGTGCGGACCTTCCAGATGAGGGACATGGAGTGGCTCACCCGGCTCACGTGGTAGAAACAGCAGAGCTGGGATTTGAACAAAACAGATTTCCCTGCACAACTTATCAGAGCTCTTACTCTGCTGATGTCCATTGTGCACCTCCTGCCGGGGAATACAGCACAGAGGAATGCCGCACTTCTTGGGCAATGAAATCATTCAACTTTGCTTTCTTCTTCCAAGCCTCTGTGGCACTTACTGGGGACGAGGTAAAGTGAGGCAAAGGTAGACTTGCTTTCTCTCTTCAGGGTGAGCATTTCCCTGGACTGTGGAGATTGGCGAGACCTTCCAGCTGCACCCCAGTGGTTCATGAGCTTCTAGGTTTGGTTTTTCTCCTGAGTGACACTCAGTTCAGTTCCCCTAGTGTCAGGGGTGCCATCCTCTTTCTCCCCGAGCCAGGGTCTCTGTGGCCCGTGCCCCCAGCCCTGCTCCCCCGTTGGCTGTGGAAGAGGCTCCGCACTGTCGAGGCGGCACAGCTGATGGTCAGAGTGTGGGCTCCAGAGCTGGTAGACTCCCCAGGTTCAAATCCCAGCTCTGCTGTTTCTACCACGTGACCCGGGTGAGTCACTCCATGTCCCTCATCTGGAAAGCGGGGTTCATAAGAGTTTCCGCCTCCCAGGTGGTTGTGGAGGATTAGGTGAGCTCATGCAGGTGCAGAGCTTCATTGCTCAACCTGTGGTCGCGCCTCTGCTCAGCACCAAGCAAGCGCTTTAGGCCACTCATTGTCTCCAGTCATCCTCGCCGTTCCCCAGGGGGCTGGGTGCTGCCACCACCACCCCATGGCAGTGCGGAGACTGACGCCCTAAGATGTGGCAGGCTCTCCATCCCAGCAGCTGCCCAGGGCCCCTCTCCACCCGGGGAATGTAGCCTAGTGGTCACAAGATGCTGCCTGCCGTCAGCAAGGATGAGATGCCCTGGTGCCCTGTCTCCTTCCCCCCAGATGGGCACTCAGGGGTGGGTATGGGTGCCGTCGCCCTGGGACCCGGCCGCTTAGTGTGGTTGCCTGGGTCAGGGAAGGGGCAGAGTTTACCAATGGGCCAGTTTGGCCAATTAGACATGTGAATTTCTGGATCTTTTGGGAGTGAGATAAGAAGCACGTGAGCCCAGCATTTCAAAGACCACAGGCGCCTGGCTGCGAGGTTCTTTTTTCCCCTGACATGGAATTTGCCCAGCACTAGGGGGGCACCGTGAATATACAGATTCCTGGGCTCCCCCCAGACCCCCCGGTGGCCAATCCCCGAGGGTGGGCCCGGGAATCTGCCTTTTCTCACAAGCTCCTTGGGTAACTTGGGGCCTGGGTCGGCAATAACACTGGAAAAGTTGTGCCCTGTGTTTTGGGATTCCCTCATTAATAAGATGTTACCCGGCCAATTGGCTTCCTTTACAATGTGGGTCTAAGCCTTTTCCTGTTAGATGTCTACACTGGGTCAGACCAGCAGGGTCTTCTGGGGAGACTGTGGATTCTGGAGTTCATTTGTTGGGCAGCCTGGTGCCCACCTACTGTGTGCCAGCCTGAATTGCCTGTAGAGACAGCCTGGTCCCTGCCCTGGGACTTCTCACCAGCATTAACATAACTCCATGAGCACCGCTGCCTGGGACAGCACCTGGACAGGCTGAGTCCCTGGGTGGTGGCACCCATGCCAGCTCCCAGTCCCCCATCAGGGACCGGAGGAGACGGGGCACTGAGTCAGGGGTATAGCATCTAATCCTTGTCCAGACCTAGACAGCATCCTGCAGCCACTAGGCAGCGGCTAGAATAGAGCCCCACCACCTATCAGGGCCTCAGTTTCCCCACCCGTACAATGGACATGTTAGTGACCGTGAGGCAGGCGAGCTTGTTTCCATCCTAAGGAGGCCCAACATCACAAACCTTTTCTCAGAAGCCTCATGTTTGGCACGAGGTGAGCCCATGGCCTCCACATGCGGCCTCGGACCACCCAGGCAGCCTGTGCCTGTTCCCTCTTCCTCCAGCCATGGTCCTCTTGTTAGTCACCCCTAGGAACGGTGCAGCTGGGCCCGCTCTGGCGGTGGGGGTGGGGGGAGACACGTGTGTGGGGGGAAGAAGCCCACAAACTCCCGGGCACCCGTGGCTCATGGAGAGCCAACTGGGAACGTCCGCTCATCTCCAGGATGGGACCCTGCAGGAAGGAGGCTGTGTCTGCGTGTCTTCCCCTTTTATGGGGGCGTGGGGAGGGGGGAGAGGGTAATGCCCATCCCCAGCACACAGGCTGCGCCCCCCAAATGGGTGGGCGGGAGAGGAGAGGAGGAGGGGCACGCTGAGTGGAGGGGTTCTGACACATGTGGCCCCACTGGGGTGGGCAGCTGGCCCCTGCGAAGAGGACGTTCAGGCAGGGCTGGGGCAGCCGAGCCCTCACCGCAGGCCAGGCCCCAGGCCCGGCTCCTCGCAGGACCAGCGGCGGCACAGCCTCTCGGCGCCTGGTTCCTCCATCGGTTCCAGGGGCTTCCTAACGGTTGGGAGGAAGACAAGAGTGAATTCACGCTGAGTGCTGAGCCCTGGGCCTGGCACCCTGTCTGTGCTTGTGTTAGGTATTATTATTTTTTAAATTCGTCTTTATTGTTGAAATGATGGTAGGTGTCCCCTTTTCCCCCATTGCCCTCCTCGACCTAGATACTACTGTTGGTGGTGGTGTGTTTAATTCTCACAGTGACCCTGCCCACGTTATTGCCAGCATCTGACAGAGGAGAAACCCAGGCCAAAGTCACTCAGCTCTAGGTACGCCTGTATGTCACCGTGGCGTCTGACTCGCTCTTTGCTGAAGAGCCTTCTGAGGAATGTAGTCACCAGGGACCGGACTAGGGGGCGTGTGTGGTCAGTGTGCCCTCGCTGGGCACACGCTGGGCTGAGCAGACAGAACCAGGGACCCTGTAGCATCCTGGCCTCCGCCCGGCTGTTCTCGGCACCTCCCCTCTCCTGGGAGAAGAGAGTTGGAAAGAGAACCCAGGAGACACTGGGCTCCCTGTAGGACAGACTGAAGGCGCCCACGACACAGAGGTGGCCGGGGCTGCATCTGACTTTCCTGGGCTCCCCCTTCCACAAAAAATATTAAAAATCATGTTTTATGACCATGTTGGTATAAAGACAAACACAATCCTGGCTGGATTAAAAACGAAAACATTTTCTCTGACCCTAAACGGCTCATGTTTTGTCTTCTGATTTTTAAGAGACATTAAAACATTTTCATGGGCCCCTAAAAGTGCCGTGGACCCGGGCACTGCGCCTGAAGGACACGCTGGCCCTGGGCCCCGCATCCTTGCTGAGCTTCCCTGCCCAGCACCTGCCCGTGCACACCAGCCTCCTGCAGTCAGCAGCTCCTCGCCTGCACAGGGAGCACATCGGTCCTACGCTGTGTCAGAGACTGTGACCGGCACGGGCTGCGGAGGACAGAGCAAGCCTTTTGCTGTCGTGTGGCTCGCGTCCTGATAGGAAGAAGCTGAGTGTGAAGGCACTGTCTGCTGGAGGTCGGGGCCCAGGCCATGAAGACCAGCCAGGAGTCTGAGGACGCTGCAGGAGGGCTTCTGGCTGCTTGCCAGGTCAGGACACTGGGCTTCCCCGGCTGCCTTCCGTCCCAAGCCCACGGGGAGATGAAGACCGCCGTGGGCTGGGTCTCTTCCTCCTTACAGATGTGGAAGCATCTGGTCATTGGCTCCCAAGAGGAGGACTCCAGCATCCTCTCCTAGTCTGTGGGGTTCCCCTCCTCCCTCAGCCACAGAAGAAATAACTTGGGGGCTCAGGAGGGCAGTGTGGACTAGCCTTACCTCTCTGATCCCGGAGGATGATCTGATAGCCTTGTTGCCCGGACTCACACTTCCTCCTGGTGGTCCTCCAGCTGCTGCCTGCCCCGCCCTGAGCTCCAGGACCAGGAGGCCACTTTTGGTCCCGCCCTGCCCACCCCTGCCTCCTGGCATCAGCTATGTGGGTGTCCCGGTGTCCGTGTGCAAAGAGCCTTTGGCTCCTCGCTCCAGGCGTGGGGCACATGTGCCTCTCTCTGATCCTCCCAGATGGCATCGGATGGGATTGCCAGACATTTAAGGGACTGAGGGCATATGTTTGATGCTCAAGCCGCAGCTGCTGCGGACGGCCTGGGAGGCGAGCCATTTGCCCGCAGCGGCCGCGGAGGATAAGCCCTGCAAAGCCAGGTTGGCGAGCAACCCGCCCCCAGCGCAGCTGCCTCCGTGGTGCCTGCTCCCTGGTGATTGCCTCACATCCTGTTTGTCCAGCAGCTGGAGTGAGAGAGGAAAGACGAGGCCTGATGGCCCAGAGGCTGGGATGGGTTTGGGCGGAGCGGGCAGCGGTGGTGGGGACGGGATTAGGCAATCGAGGCCAAGCAGATGTCACAAGTGTTAACGATGAACTTGCTTGTCAGTAGGGCCTTGGTCCATCAGGAGAAGTGGCTGGAATTAATGTGTTTTGCACCATTAACGAGGAACATTCTTACGCTGTGGGCCTCCTCAGGGCAGCTGATGGCCTTGGGCCTGGAAAACAAAGATGCTACAAGAAAACCAAGATGCCGCCCTGTCTGTGGGCGGTTGTGTCCCCTCCTTTCCCGAGAGGCCCCATTTGTGCCTGGAGCCTGCTGGGTTAGGCCTGCTGATTTTGCTCTTGCCACTGGTGCCTGTTCCCAGCTCACAGGCCTGCGTCCCTGCGCCCCCTCCCACCTGGCTCACCTCTTGGGAGGCCTTACTTCCGGTGCCTCAGAGAGCCTTCCTACCCTGGAGGCCCCGCAGGTGCCCATCCAGGCCCAGCTGATCCCTCCTCTGTTGTTTCCCGAGACACCTGCTGGCCTCGGCGGCAGGTTGAGATTAAGTGCTCAGGCTCGGGTCAGCTGGACCAGAGTGTGGACCCTGTCTCTGCCTCCTTGGTGGCGGGTCCAGGGTAGATGGCTTCGTGCTGTGACCTCACTTGACTCATCTGTAAATACGGGATCAAGAGTCCTGCCCACGGAATGGGCTCAGCACAGTGCCGGGCTCAGAGCAAATGCTCTCAAATGGTTGTTTCTTATCTGTTGAGAACCGGTGACGGAGGGAAGCAGCTCCACCAGGAATACTGTCATGGTGATGCATAGGCAATGGGGTGGCTCCCCTTGTGGGGACATGCGGGTTTTCTTGACAAGTCTGGAAGCAAGTGGAGCAGGGGGTCAGCAAACACTGTCTGTGCCAGCTAGTCAGCGTGCTGGGCTTGGCAGGTCAGACCTTTTCTGTCGCGGATCCTCAGCTCTGCGATGCCGTGTGAACGCAGACAGACAAGAGTGGATGGATGCCCGGCTGCGATCCAGTGAGACCGGCTGCGGTCCAGAGAACAGCCGGTGGGCCGATGGGCCCGGGGCTGCAGTGTCTGGACCCTGGGCCAGAGCATCAACAGCAGGGAAGACTTTCCTCTTGGTCTCGCATGTTGCGTGTGTTGGCGTTGGGGCTGGAGGCTCGTCACATCACAGTTGGCAAGACGGCTGCCTCCACGCCTGAGCATGCAGGAAGGAAGCAGGTGGCTGGATAAAGGGCGCTCTCTTCTTTTTAGGGCGGAAGACATTTCCAAGGAGCCTGCAGCAGCCATCCTAGACGGGGCTGCCAGTGAGGCTGGGAAGGGGCTGATGGGCCACCTCCTGGGGTGGAGGAGGACCAGGGCCAAGGGCTGGGCAGGGCGTGGGGCTGCACCCACGGCCTCTGCCTCACTGGGGCTCCCAGGGCTGGGTCCTCTCCACGCAGCTCCGAGTGGGAGCAAAGCCTGTGCAGACAGCCCCCCTGGCTCTCCAGGCAGCAGGTGTGATGGTCCCGGAGCAGATGGGCACCTGAGCGTGCAGACTGGGACGTGGACCCCACAACAGACGTCACTCTGCTTCCGTCGCAGAAATGGAAACGTAGGCCACGAGCAATCCTGTGCTGGATGCTCCTCCCGACATGCGTGGAGCGCCCTGCTGTCCCGCTCCCGGGAGGGACCAGCAACCTCAGCGTCCACGCCGGGGGTTCCGCTCGGCAGCGAAGGCGTGAGCGCCAACACCTGCAACCTCGCGGGGGAACCTCAAGGACACGCAGACGGAAGGAAGCCAACGCGAAAGACCGGGAGTCCAGGTGCATGAAAAGCCTGGGAGACGCAGAGCTAGGGGGAGAGAGCAGGTCAGGCCGGAGTGGGGGGAGGGCGAGACAGGCAGTTTGTCCGCCTCGGCACTGCTGACGTTTTGGATCGTCTTTCTCTGTCGTGGTGCCGTCCTGTGCACTGCAGGGCAGAGAGCAGCACCCCCGCCTCCACCCCGCGGTGCCAGAAGCACCTGCCCCAGGCTGCGGAAGACAGATGCCCTGGGGAGCAGAGCGACCTCGACCTCCGGTTCCTCACACTGAGACAGAGGCGGCAGGAGGGAGTGCTTTGGGGGCTGCTGGGCTGCTCTGTACCCCGATAGAAGTGGTGATTACAGTGTCGTCTGGCCCTGGCCGGGCGGGTTAGTTGGTTGGAGTAAAAAAAGGTTCAATTCCAGGTCAGGGTGCATGTCAGAGGCAACTAATCGAAGTTTCTCCCTCTCTCTCCTTCCTCTCTCTAAATAATCAATAAAAACATATCCTTGGGTGAGCATTAAAAGAAAAAACCCTGACAGACCTGTGTATAAAAAGGGTCAATACTACTATAAGTTAAAACTAAAATTTAAAACACACACACACACACACACACACACACACACACACACACACACAACCAAGCAAAACACCAGAGAGAGGCAAACCATCTACCAAAGAAGAAACCAGCTAATTCATTGCTCTGGGCCCTCTTACCGGCCAGTCAGTGGGCCAGACACCTCTCCATCACTTTCCTCCTCGTGCAGGAAGTCAGCTCTAGTCATACAGCTGGTAAACCTTTCCGTCCTCTTGGCAGATAAAAGCCCCGTTAAACTCGAATGCCAGGTAAACAACTAATAATTGCTTAATATAAGTATGTCCCCCATATTGCAAGCGTGATTCACTTATCTGAGATTCAAAATTAGCAGGGCATCTGTATTGTTATTTGCAAAATCTGACAACTCTATTCTTGGAGAAATCTCCAGGGTTTTAAAAAGAGATGTTAATGATTTTCTGAGAAAAGGGAAGAGGGAGAGAGAGATAGAAACATCAATGATGAGAGAGAATCGTTGATCGGCTGCCTCCTGCACGTCCCCTACTGGGGATCAAGCCACAACTGGCATGTGCCCTGGCCAGGAATCAAACCTTGACCACCTGGTTCATGGGTCAACGCTCAACCACTGAGCACACCAGCCGGGCAGTTTTTGTTTGTTTGTTGTTTTTAATCTATTAACCATTGGCTACAATATAAGCCTCTTTCAACTTTCCTAAAGATACAGACCTATGCTAAAATAAAATGTATGTCTTTTTTTTTCTTTTCTTTTTTTTCATTTATTCAGCGACCTCAGTCTCTCTGCCGATTCATTCAGCTTGGCTCCCTACGCACTTTGACTTGCCCCAGGCATTTAAATACAAATACTCGAACCAAACACTTGCACATGCAAAGTGGAGCCTGTGTATGTAACTTCATGAAATGAAAATGAGCTCCTTCCCAGCCGACCTGCAGGTCTTCGCCCCTGACATGCTCTCCTGCCCTTCCCTCGGGCATTGACATAAAATGAATTTTACGGATGAACCTAACCTCATGTTCCGTCTTCCCTCCCACTATAGTCACGCTGGCTCACGTTGGGCCTCCCCCTCAGGGCTGATCTGAGGGGCCCTTCCTCCATGGGTCTCCTTCCCAGTGGGACCCCCAGGGCGCATAGCATCGCTGGCCCGGACACCACGCAGGAATACTTGTAAAGAGATGCATGCCTTGTTTAGGTGGCTGGTCGCTACTCCATGCCACCCCTGAATTTAATTATCTTGTCTGATAGTGCCCCCCAGGGTCTCTCCGGTTTGCAGCTAAAGGCTTGACTGCAGTGACTTGTAGGCATGATGATCGGGGAGGGTGTATGCATGGCCCCGGCTCTCTACCTGGGACGTTTTGCCTCCCAAGGGCACTGGGATGCGTTTTGGGAGCAGCCGGTGATGCTCCTATACACCCTACAATACCCACGCAGTTCCCGAAGGGCACATTCAGCTCCAACCCACGTGCCGGGTGGAGAAGCCCCTGTGTCCCCAGTGGCCCGTTTGGTGACCATATCTGGGCCCAGCATACAGGCCAGCATGGCCCACGCAGGCCGGTCCGCGGCAGGTGCGGGTGCAGAGCCCCCAGAGACCCTCCTCTTTCTGCTCCATCGCCCATTTCCCTGGCCCTGGCTGTCCTGAGGGCCCAGGAGGAGGCCAGCCCACCGTCCACCATCGCGGGAAACGTAGGGTTACTGTATCGGGCCACGTCGTGTTTCCAGGCATTTTTATTTTGCCCTTAAAAACCTTCCAGGGGGGAACGCAAATCCTAGGAGCTTGGCTTTAATGGCTCCTTTTACAGAACTGCTCCAATTATAGATGGTGAACTCCGGGAAACCCCGCTAAAGAATGCAGGAGAGCGAACGTTAAAGGGGTTAATTTAGGGGGAAATAGTGGCGGATGGGGAGCTTGGTCTTTGAAACGCCCTCGTTGTTAAAAAACCAAAGCAAACCCCTGGTGCTGGCCTGGTCCTTGGGAGGCGGTTTCCTGCCTTCGCCGTCTGGAGGGCTCCAGGTGAAGTTAATTCCAGATGCGGATGGGCCAGGGTTCCCAGAGCAAGGGTTCCTCTGGCCTCAGACCCCGCACCCAACGTGGTGTCACGTCTGTTGTGGTTGCGCAGCCAGAGCTGGTCAGGGTTTGCCCCTTGCTTCCATGCCGGGGTCCTCGGTGGGGCGTTCGGTCTCTGGGTTCGGCTCTCTTTGTCCGCCTCTTGCTTTTTCTTTCTTTGGAACGCCATCACCACCGGCATGACACTATATACATGTTGGCCAGTGGCTTCATGGTTGCCAGAGCCGAGAGATCGCCCGTTTTCCCATCACCCCCACCCACCGGCAGAGCACAGGACATGGCGACTGCTCCATCCGCTTCCTCCCGCTGGTCCCCGGGATCCCATACCCTCCTGGTGCCTTTCCTCCTGTCCATGCTGCTCCCAGATCCTTCCTCCCGGCACTCCCGCGCAGCCTCTGCCCCGGGCCCTGATCTCTCAGTGGCGGAGATGGGCACCTGGACGCAGCCCGCACATGGCGTGTCCAGCTACACGCTCTCCCCAGGGAGCTCGTCCAGTCTCCACGCCACCTGGCCGCAGCCCCGAGCCAGCATTTACCAAGCGCCTTCGAGGTGCAGAGCTCTGCTCTGAGGAGCAGCTGTGTGGAGTGCCAGGGCCGGGGCTTGAACTCAGGGAGGCTGGCACTGGGCCGGAGCGGGTCTTGGTCCCCAGTCTGTGTCTCCCCCAGGAGCCAAACCCAAGCTGTGATGTTCTGCTGCCACCTTCCACCCTCCCTGTTCTCTGTCTCCCCTGCCCCACCTTGTTTTCCCCACCCCAGTAAATGGCCCCTCCCTTCTCCCAGGTGCTCAGGCCCAGAGCGAGGAAGGCCTGTGTCTTCTGACCTTTTATATCCGCTCCCTCAGCACTTCCCTCGGTTTCCCTCTCCGGGCAGACCAGGCTGGGCCGTTCCCGGTCGAGGCGTTGTATTCTAGTGACGTGACCCTTTGGTGAACTGGGTGAAAGGTACATGGGGTTTCCCTGAAGTCTTTTTTTTTTTTTTTTTTTGTGCAACTTCCTGTGAGTCAGTAATTATTTCTAAACAAGACATTACAAATAAAATAAATTCTAAAGGTGGATTTAAAAATGAACTCCTGAAGACCTGCCCCGGCCCACCTCCCCCTGGTCTCTGCCTTCTGTCCTCGGCCCCACAGTGCAATCTCCAGGGGCAGCCCGGGCCGTCTTTTGCAAACAACTCAAGTTGTCCACTGCTCAGCTCTCCATCCCCATGGTTTCCACTTCATGCAGATCATGAGGCTCCTGGGGCTTCAGTAACAAAACACCACAAACTGGGGGGCTTAGGACAACAGGACTTTAGTCTCTCCAGTCGGAGCTCAAAGTCCAAAGTCAAGGTGCCCAGGGCTGTGCTCCCTCCACAGGCCCAGGAAAGGGTCCTACCGTGCCCCCCGCTCCTGGTGGCTCTGGCGCTCCTCAGTGTCCTTAGGCCACCGTGTGTGTGTGTGTGTGTGTGTGTGTGTGTGTGTGTGTGTCTGCCTTCACATGGCCTTCTTCTCAGGACACCAGTCATCGGCTTAGAGCCCTTCCTAATCCAGTATGACCTTATCTTAACCGATTTCATAGGCACAGACGCTATTTCCAAAGGTCACCTTCTGAGGTTCTGGGGCATGAACTTGGGGGGACACTATTCAACACAGTAAACAGAGTAAGGCAGAGTGCTCGCTGGTGCCTTACGGTCCCCACCACTTTCCTCCTGACTGCCCCCTTCTGCCCCCTCACCCCCAGGCTCTGCTCCAGCCCGGCGGTCAGTCTCCTGAACACATCCACCTGGCTCCCGCCTCCGGGCATTTGCCTTGGCAGTGCCCTCTGCCTGGAATGTCCTCTCCCCAAATATCCTCATGGCTCTCCTCTTCCCTGCTACCCGATCTGTGCTCAGATGGCCCCTCCATGCACAGGGTGGTAGACATGAGGGTGGCTTGCAGCCATCCCCACCTTCCCTGGCCCTGAGCAGGATTGCCCCACCTCTTGAGATTAGATGGATCACATAGCCTGCTGTGCCCAAGGAAATGTGAGTGGAGCTTCCTCTAGCCCGGCTGTGCCCCCTCCCGCTTCAGCTTTTACCCTGGGATACCTGCCCACCTGCCCCACCAGGTTGCCTGCCCAGAGGACAGTTTTCTCGGCGTGGTTCCTCACTGTGCTCTCCGCTCCCAACACAACCTGGCACAGAGCCAGCGCTGAATAACAGGCCGGTGGATGATGCAAATGTCTGAGTGAACTGTGAGGCATGCATGCAGCCCCCCAACCACCTCTCCTGTAACCGTCTCCTATGCGTTTGGCTGCTTCCGATCTAGGGCAGAGCATCAACCCCAAGTTGGCGGGCCTGATCGGGCGGCACGGGCCCCAGAACAAGCAGCCCTTCATGGTGGCCTTCTTCAAGGCCACCGAGGTCCACCTTCGCAGCGCCCGCTCCACGGGGAGCCGGCAGCGCGGCCAGAACCGCTCCAAGACGCCCAAGAACCAGGAGGCCCTGCGGATGGCCAACGTTGCAGGTACGCCGGGGGCGGGAGGGTCCACACACAGACCCCGGGACCCACACACGGGGCCCAGCGAGGAGCCACTCGGGAGCCACGTGTTCCACCGGTGGTTGTGGAGCCAGTGCTGCAGGAAACAGCCCACAGCCCTCCTGACAGCTCACCCCTTGGCTGTCCACCTCATGGTGGCACTCAAATGCAAGTGCCAAACTCGAGTATAACAAGAGGCCAGCCATGCACGTTCCCAAACAGACAAAACAGTGGTAACAGCACGTGAAGGGAAGCTCTGAAACCTGTGGGGAGATGCCACACCCTCTTCCCAGGGAGGCTGCTGCCCGGGGAGCCGGGAGGATGAACAGTGGAGGACTTTGCTGCATCTTTAATTTTATTTCTTTTTTAAAAAAATATATTTTATTGATTTTTTTTACAGATAGGAAGGAGAGGGATAGAGAGCTAGAAACATCGATGAGAGAGAAACATTGATCAGCCGCCTCCTGCACACCCCCTACTGGGGATGTGCCCGCAACCAAGGTACATGCCCTTGACCGGAATCGAACCTGGGACCCTTCAGTCCGCAGGCCGACGCTCTATCCACTGAGCCAAACCGGTTAGGGCTATTTCTTAAAGTGAAAAATATTTGAAACTCCTAACGAATTTGCGTATTTGTTAAGTGCGGGTCTCCCCTCTGGTGTCTGTGGGCAGCCCTGTCGGAACGGAGCTCCTAGCTGAGCTCAGCGGTCCTGCTCCTGGGCCTGGGATTGGTCCCAGGAAGCACAGGGGCACATGGGTGTTCAGAATATGCAAAGCAGCCACATTCCCAAGTCAGCCTTATCTCGTCAACAGCTGGTTTTGCCTCACCCAGCTGATTTTGGACTTTCTGTTCAGTTTCCTTTTCGAGGGCGAAGGGCAGTACGGGTGCTGTGACTGGTGAAGGTTTTAGGCACAGGCTTCCCGACCCCACAGGCTCAGATGGACCGTGCTGGGTGTGGTGGCTCCTGAGTTTGTGCACAGGGCTTTGCAGGGCTTGTGTTCTGCTAGGTGCATCCATCCTCTTCTCAAAGGAGTCTGTGATCCCCCACATTAAAATCCAGCAGACCCCCTGAATTTGTGTTGGAAACCCCCAGGCCGTGCTCTTGGGGGCTCGGGGCCCACGGTGAAAGCCAACGATGGTCTGCCCCAGGGACTCTGGTACCTCAAAGTCCTCCACACTCCGTTTCCCCCACCACATCCCCGTCAGGTCTCCACTTACATAACCCCCAGGACGGGTCTCTTACTACCTCACATGCAGCTATTCTTTCTTGCCTGGAACCTGTCTCCTTCCTGTGGATTTCTTGGCCCTGTCGGAAGTTCAGCTAAACTCTGCCTGGAAGTTTGATAAGAAAAGAAATACCGAGACCTGGGCCCCACTGCAGGCTTAGTAAACCAGAATCTGTGTGTGGGTGTGCGAGTGTGCGAGTGTGTGAGTGTGTGTGCACATGTCCTGGGGTGCTTCGCCTCTTGTGCCGGCTGGGAGTCCTCCTGCAGAGCCACACAAGTCCACCTCTCCCAGCAGGCAGCCCCCTGTGCGCTGGAAGGAGACGTGCTCCAGCGTGTTGCCTGCTGCCCTGCCGGCCGGCCGGAAGCTCTTTCCTGCAGGCTAGCCCGCCCCCAGGCCTTGCGCTGCTCTTCACAGGCTGTGGTTTGGGGATGAGAGACTGGGGTCGCTGCCTTCCCTCCACACCCTTCTCCCCACCCACGTTTGGACCCAGCTCCCTGGTAATTAGCCACTCTCGGCAGCTGACCCGCGGGGGTGGGAGCTGAGCCCCAGCACCAGTTCTAACTCGTTAGCTTCTCAGGCGGGGGCTCCTGGCGGTGGAAGAAGCAGCGGGCCTCCTGCTCCTGCTGGCTGTTGGGGTGGGAGGGGCAGGACTGGAAGGGCAGGGGGGCTGGGGCCTACTTCTTGAGCGTCCCTTTTCTTCCCTTTCTGCACCAACATTGCCAGCTGCTTGGGTGTGAAGCCATAGGAGGGCTCTGGGAGAAGAAAGTGCCACGACTAATGAGCCATGTCTGCCGTGAGCAGAGGAAGGGCAAGTAGCAGCCTGGGTGCCACTTTCCAACCCCGTCTTAAAGCAAAGCAATGATATTTGGCTTCATGTTGAAACCCAAGGCCCGACAGACCAAGGCCACGAGCAGCTCATGGAGCTAGTGTGGACAGGCAGCTGTGTGTGCATGTGTGTGAGCGAGAGAGTGTGGATCAGACAGAGAGACGGATCTCGATGTGTTTACCAGTCCTGAATCCGTACCCACATGCCTGCAAAGCTCACGCACTCCTGGAAAGCCCCAGTGCATCATTCCATCCTCAGAGAAACCTCAGAGGCTTTTGCTGGAAGATCAGTGTGGTTTGACTTCCTGCCTCTTGTTTCTTCCTGGTGGGGGTGGTGATGGGGGCTTTGTCCCAGGCCCTGTCTTTACCCCTCTGGCTGGCCTCTGTGGCGAGGCTGGTGGAAGCAGGGCCCTCGGGCAGCCTCCTGCAGCAGCCTCCTGTCGGGCATGGATGGGCTTTGACTCCTTTATGGAACCCGGGCAGATGTGAGCATCTAAACCCCACCTGGGTATACAAGACACCAGAGTTGTCGGAAGGATCCAGAGGGTGCTGTGAGCTTGGACTGTGAGAGCAGGAGAGCTTGGCACCTCCGTGCGGGACTGTTGGCCGGGGGTGGGAGTGAGTTTGCAGGCCATGGGTCCTCCAGCAGGGTTTATGTCAGAAAAGCCCCCCTCCAGCGCCACACCCGCCTAACGCGTGCGCTGCCGTTCCCCCCGCGTTCTGCTCGCCCGCAGAGAACAGCAGCACTGACCAGAGGCAGGCCTGCAAGAAGCACGAGCTGTATGTCAGCTTCCGCGACCTGGGCTGGCAGGTAAGGGGTGGCCCCGGGCTCCCCGATCGTGTTTCTCTTCTGCATCGATTAAGACCCTGATTTCAAGTGTCCAACCAGGGCAGAGGATTTAGGGGAGGGTATGGGGGGCCTCAGGAAACCCAAGAGTAGAAATGTGGCTGTGACTCAAGCTGGAACGGCAGCCCTAGCACTTTGGACACTGGACCCCATTCTGCATGTGAAGCCCGTTTCCACCTGTGCTGGCTGCTCAGGGTGCCAGACCCAGCTGCCCTCCTTCCCCTCCCGTGACTCACATTCCCAGGCAGAGACCGATGGGCCCCGCCCGGGTCCAGCACCTGTCCCTGATCCAGCGAGCTCTGCCAGGGGTGGGGTTGTGCTATAGGAACATGGCTGCCCCCCCCACCCCCCACCCCCCACCCCCCGGAGCCAGGCGGATGGAGGGAGGTGAAGGGCAGGGGATGAGTCACAGCTACTCAGGGTGTCTTTGACTTGGGAGCCCCGCAGTCTGGCCCACAGGGGGAGGGTTTTGACCTGCCCACGTTTCCACGGGCCCTGGACACGGCCCTCATGGCCCCACGCTCCTCTCCCCGCAGGACTGGATCATCGCGCCCGAGGGCTACGCCGCCTACTACTGCGAGGGGGAGTGCGCCTTCCCCCTGAACTCCTACATGAACGCCACCAACCATGCCATCGTGCAGACCCTGGTGAGTGTGGCCTGCACCCCAGTGGGTGGGCGGGTCAGCGGGGCCACCGGGTCCTCCTGGGCTGCGCCAGGCTGGGGCGCGAGCAGGTCTCTGCCCAAGGCCACACTATGACTTTCAAGGCCCCGATCCCTGTAAAACAAGGTTAAGAATTCTGTGTTGACATAAAGATATGTTTAATCTTTGACCCTCACGTTGACTTACTTCTCCTAATTTCAAAAGAAATTAGAACAGTTTTGTGAGTTCCTAAAGGTACAGTGGGCAACAGTCCCTGTGCCTGGTGGAGAGGTGGCTGTGGCCCCGCCTCTGTCTGGGGGCTGCTGTCCTGGTGCTCCACAGTCCCTAGTCCCCCCCATAGTGCCTGGTCCCCCCATAGTGCCCGGTCCCCCCACAGTGCCCGGTCCCCCCACAGTGCCCAGTCCCCCCCATAGTGCCCGGTCCCCCCACAGTGCCCGGTCCCCCCCACAGTGCCCGGTCCCCCCCATAGTGCCCGGTCCCCCCACAGTGCCCGGTCCCCCCACAGTGCCCAGTCCCCCCCACAGTGCCCAGTCCCCCCCATAGTGCCCGGTCCCCCCACAGTGCCCAATCCCCCACAGTGCCAGGTCCCCCCACAGTGCCCGATCTCCCCACAGTGCCCGGTCCCCCCACAGTGCCCGATCTCCCCACAGTGCCCGGTCCCCCCACAGTGCCCGGTCCTCCCACAGTGCCCGATCCCCCCACAATGCCCAGTCCCCCCCACAATGCCCGGTCCCCCCACAGTGCCCGGTCCCCCCACAGTGCCCGGTCCCCCCACAATGCCCGGTCCCCCCACAGTGCCCTGTCCTCCCACAGTGCCCGATCCCCCCCACAGTGCCCGGTCCCCCCCACAGTGCCCTGTCCCCCCCACAGTGCCCGATCCCCCCCACAATGCCCAGTCCCCCCACAGTGCCCGGTCCCTCCACAATGCCCGGTCCCCCCACAATGCCCTGTCCTCCCACAGTGCCCTATCCCCCCCACAGTGCCCAGTCCCCCCACAATGCCCAGTGTCCGCACAGTGCCCGGTCCCCCCACAGTGCCCGATTCCCCCCACAATGCCCAGTCCCCCCACAGTGCCCGGTCCCCCCCACAGTGCCCGGTCCCCCCACAGTGCCTAGTCCCCCCACAGTGCCTCTTCCCCTGGGTCATGGTTGAGAGTTTGTCCCCTCCCACAGCTCACATCCACCTCCTGGCCTTGAACTTCGCAGTCACTCAGGGAATTTACTATTGTTGAGGGTCTACTATCTGTGGCCCCTGCAGGGGGAGCTGGGGACCCCGTGGGGCCAGCAGGGCCTCGTTCTCCAGGGGGGGGAACAACCAGAAAGCAAATGAGCAAAGGCCAGAGGGAGGACGTGGCAGGAAGATGGCCCACCAGAAGATTAGGATAATGAGATGGGCTGGGGAGCCAAGGCTGCTTTCAGGCTGACCTTCCATGGGGTCATGGAGGATGCAGTGATAATGAGATTCTTAACAAGGCGCCCAGCACCGATGACACAGATTACACGTTACTTTTGCTACCAAACCAACAGCAATCGCAATGAGTTAGGGACTGTTCGTTAGCTTGGAATCAGGGGCTCAAGGACCTTGGTTGTCTAGCTCCCTGCCCTGAACATTGTCTGGGCCTTTCCTGACAACTGCTCCCCCTCCCTGGCTTGAATGCTCCTGATGACAGGCAGCTCACTACCCAGGCCCATCCCTCTCCCACAGCTCTGTCTGTTATGGGGCTTTGTGCCTCTTTTGTTTAGTGTCGGCCTCCCTCTTCCCTTGTCCCACCCCTTTCGCTGGGACTAGGCTCTGTCCTTAGGGGGACAGCCTCTTTGTCCAGCATTGCTTGCCCAGGGCCCCGCCCCCAGCAGCAAAATCCAGAGCCCGTTTAGGATTGAAAGTCCCTGCGCTGGCGATCAACAGGCCCCCAGCCTACTCTGTGGCCTGGACCTGCTCCCCCGTTCCCGGAGGTCCTGCTCCGAGGACCCAGAGGTGATGGGAGTGTCCCAAGCTGGCAGGGGCCACACCGCTCCCCTCCGGCCCTGCCTTCGTGGCCTATGACCACCCACTCAGTCCTCGCTTCATCAGAGACCTCAGGCTCAGATGGACCCTCCGATTATTCTGAAATGAGGGTCATGTTTTCAAAGGGGGCGAATCCTTGTCATCCAGGAGCCCTAGTGAGAAACAGAGGGAGCGAGCTGACATCGGGGATTTGCTTTAAAGTGATTCCCGGGTGGAAAAGATGGGGGAAGGTTCAGATTTTAAGGCTGTGAGCAGTCATCCACAGTGCTGGCACTGGGCACTCGTGGTGTGTCGGAAACCTGGAATTTCCCCTAAAAACAAACAGAACCGAATCTCCAGCCTGTCCCGACTGTTGGCATATCTGACTGCGCTGCTTTGGTTGCTGCAGTCAGTTTGTGGCCTGAGAAGAGAGGTGTTCAGTTTTCCCCAGTCCTCACTACTCCTTATTGCCTCACTCCTGGCCTCATTCACTCATCAGTGACACTCCTGTGGAAATGTAGGCGTTTGAGTTTGTTTACCCCCTGACCTTGTCCTGTGTAAGGACACAGAAGCCCTGAGTGCGAGGGGCCGTAAGCCTGAGTGACTAGCCGGCCTCGTCAGTCCCACCTTCTGGACGGCCTGCTTTCTTGTTGATGTCCGTCCACCCAAGTGTTTGCCCAAATTCCTTGCCTCTTACTTTTATTGCTCAAGAAGCAAAATAGTCCAGTGTGGCCTAGCCCTGCACCACGCAATGCAGTCCTATTTTACATGCAGCTCTTGAGCACTTGACATGCGCCCAGTCAGGGTTTTTTTTTTTTCTTTTTCTTTTTTGTTTTTTTTTTTAATATATTTTATTGATTTTTTACAGAGAGGAAGGGAGAGGGATAGAGAGTTAGAAACATCGATGAGAGAGAAACACCTATCAGCTGCCTCCTGCACACACCCCACTGGGGATGTGCCCGCAACCAAGGTACATGCTCTTGACCGGAATCGAACCTGGGACCCTTGAGTCCACAGGCCGACGCTCTATCCGCTGAGCCAAACCGGTTAGGGCAGGGGGTTTTGAAGACTTGGTACAAAAAAAAGTAAAACATCTCCTTAGTGACTTTTTAATGTTAAGTATATCTTGAAATAATAATATTTTTGAAATACCAGGTTAAATTAAATATGTCATTTAAATTAACTTTACCTGTTTCTTTCCCGTCTTTTTAAATGTGGCTGCGAGAACTTTTAAAATGACAGGTGTGACTCTTGAATAGGACAGATCTAGCTCAGAGATCAGCAACCTTTTCCTGAAAAGTGCCAGATGGTAAATGTTTTTTACTTTGATGTGAGAGTCATAGTTGCCATTGCTCCACTCTGCCCTCATCGTGAGAGTGGGGCTACGTAAATGAATGGGCGGGGATGGGTGCCAATAAAACTTTAGTCACAAAACCAGTCAGCTGGGCAGGATTTGGCCTGTGGGCTGAGCCTGGTCCAGCTCAGTGGTTCTCAACTTGGGGCGGTTTTGCCCCCCCCAGGGATATTTAATGTCTAGCGACATGTGGGTGCCGCTGACCCTCGAGCCCAGGGGTGCTGTTAAAGGCCCACAGTGCACAGGATAGCCCTGCAAGAGAGGGCGATCTGGCCCCACGTGTCTGATCTGGCCACTGACTTCCCTTGTGTGCTGCGCAAGCCTCTGTTCGGGCACGTGGGTCCCTCATCTGTGAAGCCGAGATGATTACAGAACCAAGTTAGTGACGCAGAATGTGCTCAGAACCGGGCACGCTCAGTGAGTGTCCCCTCGGTCATTTTGCCCAGGTGGCGCGTGTCCCTGACACACATAGGAGGCCAGAGAGCAGGGCCCGGCCCCTTCTCACCACGGCCCACGTCTCGCTGTGCGTTGCAGGTCCACTTCATCAACCCGGACACAGTGCCCAAGCCCTGCTGCGCCCCCACCCAGCTGAATGCCATCTCGGTGCTCTACTTCGACGACAGCTCCAACGTCATCCTGAAGAAATACAGGAACATGGTTGTCCGGGCCTGTGGCTGCCACTAGCCTCCTGGAAGGCAGGCCCTCTGGGGCCACCTTTTCTGGATCCTGCGACTCACCACCAGGTCCCCGGCCCACCGTGACAAGGAGCCAGGGGACCGGCCGCCTTGTGCGAGGCCTTCCCGTCCCCCTCCCCAACGTTAATGGTGTAGGAGCGTTAAGGATTTGAGAGGCAAATGGCTTTTGATCAGTTTTTCGTTGTCATCCTATGGACAAGATCCTATAAGCTGCTGCAAGTAAAACCTAACAGGAAAAACATTCTATAAAGAAAAACTGCCAGGCCACGGCCCTGCACTGACTCGTTCCCGGGGCAGTTAGGAGCGCCCCTCACCCAGGACCCAGCGTGGGAGGAAGGGGCGCAGGGAGGGGTGGGCGTGTCGTGTCTGTGCTGAAGGAATGACGCGGAAGTGCCTGTAATACATGTCCCAATAAAACGAATGAATGAAAATGGTTAGGATGTTACAGATACATTTTCCTGAACACTCTGTCCGCATTTCTTGGATTCCCCTGATTTCATAAACAGAGGCTGTGGCTGGCGGAGGGCGGGGAGGCCCCTCTCCATTCCGTTTGGGTTTCGTCTGAGGTTTCCAGAGACCCAGCGTAACGTAGACTTGCCCAAACCCAAGATTTGGCTGGGAGGGGGAAGGGCAAATTCTGCTCAGAGGAAGGGGCGTGCTGATCTCGAAGGAAAAATGCGTGTCGTCATTCAGCTGGGCGTGTGGTGGCCCTGCGATGGCCCTGCAGATGTTCGCACGTGCTCGTCCAGTTCCCCGGCTGGGACATCCGTGTGGCGCAGCGTGGAGGACGGCAGCATGAGCACAGAGCCGGCGGCTTGACCCTGAACGCTGGCCAGCGGGGCCCTGTTTAAAGAAGTCCCCAGGAAGCCTAGCCCTCCATAGGGCTACTCCCCATCCCCCAAGTAGGCTTGTCTGTCGTGCAGTGACCGCCGCTTCTGAAGCCCGGGTTCAGTCTGGGCCATGGGCCCCTCTTCTCATGGGCAGACCCCTGCTGAGGGCTCCTGGAAGCCCAGCGGGAGTTCTGCTGGGCGTAGGGTGAGCAGGGCCAGATCTCCAGGGGAAGGACCTAGAGCCTCAGAGAGTGACGCCCTCACCGAGTGTCCCGATTGGGATGGCTCCTGGTGAGAGCCTTTCTCGCCTTGGCCGGGGGGGCCCCCTAAACAGTGTGCACCGCCTCCCGCTGCAGCCCAGGGCTGGGGAGCACAGGCTCTCTGTGCACAAAGACCAGCGTTACCCAGAAGGCCCTGGGACAGGCTCTGGGGCGACCGTTCCTCTGTCGTGATTAAGTTTGTTTCTGGAAACTTGGGGAAAACTTTTGTTTTTCACTTTCTTTTGCTTTTTCTTCTTCAGTAGCTTGGGCTGCAGTCTTCACTCTGGCTGGCCCACAGGGAAGAGTCGCTGTTCCTGTTACATTTTATTTCATCTGTTGGCAGGTATGGGGGTTTTTGTGTGACCCCCTCTTGGTGCAAGTTTTCTCACCTCTGGTTCGCATCGTTTGTACATTGAAACGTGTAAATAGTTGTTACAGAACAAATTATTTATGTCCATCAGAAGATCCTTTCAGACCCTCTTCCAGTCGCTTGTTTGGGACGATGAGCTTGCTTCCCTCCAACCTGCTTGTTTTCTTATTTAAGACTATTTATTAACGGTCGGACCAATGTACCTTCAGCTGTTGCGTAGAGCAGTCCTCAGCGAAAATTCTGTATAAATAGACAAAATAAAAAGGGTTTTGCCTTTGCAATAAAAGGAGACATTCGGTTCTGGTTCCTGGGCCTGTGTATGTCTGTGTGTGTTGGTTTTTTTTCTCTCAACTTTGGTCACTGGCGTCCCCTTGGTCTGCTAGGAGCTCTCTGCCTGGCCTCCACCATTCACACACTGTTTATCCTCCGGCCCTGGGAGGAAGGGGCACTCCCCAATATTTGGTGCAGCTGTGTGGGGCGCTGGGCAGGAGAGATGGAGCCCAACAACAAATGTGAACTTGGTAGGCTCGACTACAAAGATCCTTCCCTGAGTTACATGTAGCACAGCTGTCAGCAGCTGTTTCAAAGAGGCAGGGGGTAAATTAGCTGTGTTTACTGCTAACATAGTTGAAAGGTTTAGTCATCCCAATAAAATAGAGGCACAAGAAAGAAAGGGAAAAAAAGGTGGGAGGGGCGCGTACACCCAAAAGTTTTGAGCAGCACAGGCTGCAGAGCCTGCATTGTCCGGTGGTTTGGGGGCTGCTGCCAGCTCCAGGCCCCAGCTGTGGGCGGCCCACCTCAGGCCTGTGAAGCGGCCAGGGGCCACTGCCCCAGCCCGCAGAGCAGCCACACGCGTGGGACAGCCTCCTGGGTTCCTTTTCGCTTTGAAGTGCACGCTCAGGTCACCCGATGGGTATTGGACTCCCGGCCATCACTCGGCCAGGCTGCTGTCTCTTCCTGGTGCCTCAAACAAGCGGCAGCTTTTAACAAGTTCCAGGCCCTGTGATTGCCCAACCCCTGTCATTGTCCTGATGCTCATTTGAGCTCTTGGTCTGTTTCCAGGCTCAAGACCAAAGTTGCAGACCAGGGGCCAGATGTGGCCTGCAGACGTGTCTCATTCCCTGCATGGTGTTTATACTTTTTTTTTTTTTTAAGTGAGTTCATTTCCAACATGTTTTAGGAAATCAGAAAATTGGGGTGAGGAAAAAAAATCCCGAATTCTGGCTTCTCCTTGAGAAATTGGCAGGTCTGGCCTTTCTCCTCCCTGTGTAGAAGCTCTTGGCTGGAGGCAAAGAGCAGTTGTTGCCACAGTCTCCACTACTCCCTATTACCCCTCTCGCAAAGATGCACATGTCAGTTGCTGTGTTAAAAGTTGTAGATACCTATTTATTGGTCTCTATGAAGAGTAGGAAAGTAAGAGCTTGAGAGAGCCACACACTTCAGGAAGAGCTGATGACAAACCTTTCGTTCATCCCTGGCTCATTTCCCCCATTTTACACCCAGTCAGGCTCCCACAGGCTGTTGTGTGTGTGCGGCTGCAGCGCCACAGAGGGCCTCATATGTTGCCCTCCCCTCCCCCCTCCTGGTTTCTGTCTCTCCTGCTCATTTCCATCTTAGGGCATTTTCCGTTGCTGCTGCTCCCAATCCTGCTCACAGAGCACCTGCATCAGGTAATGCTGCTCCCACCACGGGGCCTGACGTCACTGCCTGTCATGCTGAGAGGGACAAAGAGGTGAAGAAATTACTCAACACCCCCAGCTAATCACTGCTGGATCCTGGGATTTGACATTTGAACCTGAAGCCTGCGCTTACACAGAATAAAAGTTTATTTTCTCTCCCTTAAAAGCAGTCTGAAGGTCAGCCATCCAAGATCAGGGTGGCAGCTCAGCGGTGCCATTTGGGATCTAGTCCCTTCCCACCTTCGCCTCATGATCCAACGTGGCTGCTGGAGCCCCAGCCATCATATCTATAGTCCACCCTGTATGTGCCCTTTAAGCAGCCATCCCAAAGGGTAGCCACACAATATCCATGCCTCACTAGCAAACATAGTCATATGGCTACACCTAGATGCAGGGGAGCCTGGGAACACAGTCTTTATTCTGGGTGGCCATGTACGTAGCCAAAAATCAGCAGCCAGGGTCCTATTGCTTTGTGGAATTTGTGAAAGCGAAAAGGTTAGCAATTAGCTATGTGTATTAGTTTTCTATGACTGCATAACAATCACCACGAACTGGCTGGCTTGAATCACCAGCTATTCATTACCCTTCACCCGTGCGGGTCAGCAGTGTGGGTAAGGTGTAGCTTGGTTCTTTGCTCATGAACTCACAGGGCTGACATCAAGGTGTCAGCAACTGCATTGTCTTTCAAGCCCATTCAGGTTGTTGGCCAAATCTCATTCCTTGCAGATGTAGGACTGAGGTCCCCAATTCCTTGCTGGCTGTCAGCCCCGGGCTCTGTCAGCTTCTAGAGGACATCCTCACATCCTTTCCACGCGGTCCTCTCACACATGGCAGCTTGATTCTTCAGAGCCAGGAGACTCGCCTTCTCCTTTTAAGGCTCACCTGATTAGGGCAGGCCCACCCAGGCTAATCTCCCTTGGATGAGCTCAAAGTCCATTGATTGGGGGCCTTCATTGCATCTGTGAGATCCCTTCCCCTGTGGGAGTGAAGATTGTATATTGGGCAGGAGTCTTGGGGTCATCTTCGGATTCTGCTTGCATAGTAGCTAAGGTGCACTACACAGTGGGGGGTACCTGAGGGAGAGCGGACCCTGTGTCCCGGCCCCAGCCCTGTGCGCAGGCAGGAACACACCCATCCTCCGAGGATCCTCAGGGTTACCTCGTGCAGACATCTTCTCCTCGCCTGTGGACCGGTTCCTCCTGGCTCAGACCCCTTCAGGACTCTGGCACCAGCCTCTCTTGGTCTTAGATGTGAGGAAATAAAAATAGAAGAGGGAAAACACAGACCTCTCCCAAGCCTTTGGAGTTGTGACAGCTGTTTGGACAGAGGCAATGTGCACCTGGGCTGGGAACACAGCGCTTCCTCCACTGGCTCTGGGTCTTGCCACCTGTCCCCATCTCATGCACCCACCCCACCAAGCAAATCCCCGCCCCGTCTCATGCACCACTCCACCATGCAAGGCTGGGAGCTCTGCCTATGCTAAGTGCCTGAGCCCTGAGGCATGGTTTCGGGTCACGTCACAACACCAGCACCAGGACGAGGTTGCAGGACTAAGCAGACAAGCCCCGGGCGTGGCCAGCTTCCCAGGTGGCCGAGTACCACTCAGGGCCCGGCTCTGAGCAGCCTGGGTCTGGGTGAACGCCTGCTGCTGCAGCCCCAGATTCCGAACCTTTCAAACAAGCCCCATGACTTCATTTTGCTCTGAGCCCCTCAAGTCCACTGGGGCCTGTGCCCAGTGTACAGAGCAAGGACTTTTGTGCCAGGCCCAGGGTCTGAGTGGGCCTGTGCCACAGTCACCATTCAACACATGCACTGTGGGCACCTGCGCTCTGCAGATGGGTTCTGGGTGCGGAACACACGCCATGACCTTGGGTGCACATCCAACCACAGGCAGAGCAGGTGAGCAGGTGAGCAGTCAGGGAAGCGGGACCACGTGGAGCTGGGAGGAGGTGGCACAGGGCCCAGGAGGAGACAGAGGCCGGAGGCACCCAATCAGGGCCCAGGAGGAGATGGAGGTACCCAAGTCAGGGCCCAGGAGGAGATGGAGGTACCCCAGTCAGGGCCCAGGAGGAGATGGAGGTACCCCAGTCAGGGCCCAGGAGGAGACGAAGGTACCCCAGTCAGGGCCAGCAGGAGACCTGGGACCAGCAAAGGCTGCTCAGCCAGAGGGTTTCTCAGACAGGACACTTGGGGCCAGATACATCTCCATGTGAGAGGTGCCCTATGCCATGTAGGACGTATAGCCCCCCAGACTCTATCCACTCGATGCCAGTAGCGCCCCTCGAACCACCTGTGTCCCCAGACCTTGCCACGTGTCCCCTGGGGGCACATTGCTCTCAGTAGAGAACCACCAAATTGGACTGAGCTCAAGCCAACGGGGCAGGCGCTCTCACTCATCCTCCTGCACCCCAGCCCTCTCCTCCCCCACACGCTGCTCCAGCGGCACCCCTCCTCGCGGTTCACACCGTCGCCCCCACCCCCCCGGGGCCTCCTTCCTCGGCGCCTCTGCACTGCTCTGCCCCGGCCAGGAGAGCCCTCCCTCAGCCACGTCAGGTCCTGTCCCCACACCCCGGGCCCCTGTTGGCCACGGCGGTCTCCACCTGGCCCTTCCTATCCTCGTCTCTCTGCTTCTCTCTCCATGATGCTCATTGCCACCCAAAAAGCGGAATGTTTTACTTAATGGTGTGGCTGTTGTCTTCTCACCCTCCGGGGAGAAGGGGTTTGGTCTGTGTGGGTCACTGTGGGTGTCCCCAGTGCCCAGCCCAGGGCTTGGCACACGGCAGAGCTTCCTGGACAAGTTTGATGAATAAGGGCCATTACTGTTATTAATAGGCCCGGCCCCAATAGCTGACGACCTTGGAGAGGCTTCACCCCTGTGCCTCCCCGCTTCAGTCAAGGGCAGGGCGGGCTCTGTCGGCTCCTCTGGGCAGAGCCTTGGCAGCTGGGCAGCAGTGGGGGGTCACCAGACCACGTTTTCCTAGGTGCCCAGGACGCCTCCAGCGCAGCAGTGAGTGGCTGCTGCCTCTCACCGAGCCCGGCAGCTCTACGCCCTCCACTCTGGGGAAGGGGCGGCTGGGGGGATGAGAACGAGCAGCTGGCCTTGCATCCTGCTCTCTTTCCCAAACTCATGTCATCATTCGATGCCACAAGCACGCCACCTAGCAACATGCTGATTCCCAGGAGAAGTCTGTGCGTTGGGTGGGGGTGAAGGTGGCGGCGGGGGATGCTGCAGACGCTGGCTACCCTTTGCCCAGAGACCCAGACCCTCGTAGGTGACCCTCGATGGTGCCCGTCCTAATTAAGTTATAGAAATGCTGAATAAAATGGTTTCAGTTGCAAAGGCCAGCAGAGAAATGGCATACTTGAGTCCTGACCCTTTCTGAGCGGATCCAGACCCAGGATCTCTCCATTTTAGGAGGTTTCAGCAGAAGTCGTCTTGCCCACTCCGCCCAGCCCAGAGTTGGAGCGCCAAGGCCTGGCCCCTTACCTGGCATCACACCTCGCCTGTGGTGGGCGGTCACCCAGAGGTGCCCTGAGGGGCTGGAAACAGTCATTGCTCTGAGCACCCTCCTTCCCAGCCGCCCTTGGGGTGGGCGGTTTTCCGGCTCGATGGCGCCTCTCCAGCCCCCCAAGCAAGCCCTGGCCTTCGTTCGCCCCTTGTTGAGTGCATCGATGAGGGAAAGGCTGACAGATGGCCGGGGCCCATCCCATCCGGTCCTTCTGAGTGGTCCCTAAAAAAAACACCATTAGTGGGGCCCAGCGGAGGGTCCTTATCTTTGCAGCGGGCCTGCTGATAACGCTGGTGGTGCTCGCAAAGCCTGGGCCAGACGGGGTGGCCACCGCAGGGTCTTTGCTTCCCATCAGCCTGGTGACCTTCGGGTATAAATAGTCGCACGGCTTGAGGCCGATGGGCAGGTGTGGTGTCGGGGGCGGAGCTGGCGTGCCTGGTCCTGGACACCCCCTGACACTGTGTGCACAGACCTGCCGCTGCTGGGTCCTCAGCCGGCGGACTCACCACATATGGCTTTCCGGCTTTGCCAGCCGAGACCTCTGTCCCTGCCGCCGGCTATGAGGCGCTCACCTTGAATGTTCTGCCCAAGCCTTTGTCACCTGCCTATGGCTCACCATCCCAATGCCGCCCTGGCTGTAACTTTGATTATTCCTCCTCCCGGATTTGGAAATTAGGAACGCCAACAGGGAAAGGTGACGAATTGCCCAGAAGCCCCACCCGGGCCCCCAGATGGAAACACCACACACATGCACCCTCCCGTGTCCTGCAGGTAAATGTCTGCCTGGGCCTCTCCACACTCGGACTCACTCTCCGTCTGTGCCCGGTGCTGTGCTGGAAGCAGGACACGGGCAGGAAAAAAGACGGATGAGCCCCGCTCTCCTGTCTCCCGCCTCCCGTCAGACAGGGAGGACACAACCAGCCGTGGAACCAAGCAGGCAAGCGACACGCCCAAGCAGAGAACATGGCAATAGCAGCGACAGCAGCCAGGGACCCGGGGGAGTCGCCGAGGGCGTGGCGCTGCCAGGGCTCCTTCAGGATGGCTCTCCAGACATGGCACCTCCGAGAAGGTGACGTTTCAGCTGGGACGGGACGACTAGGGGAGTCACCGTCAGCCCAGCCCCCACCGCCCCCGGAACCAGGGAAACAGGATCAGGACTGTGTGGCCCTTCCCCATTTTCTACTGAGCTCTGAGCGGCGGCAGGAAGGCGCACACTCGGCAAGTGGCCATTCAGAGTGATGGTCTCTGCACCTGGACAAATCCGCAAACAGCATCACAGTCCCCTGCACCCCTTTCCAGCCATCACCCTGCCCCAGGGCGACCTTGGCCTGGAAGCCTCACTCTGTAGAGTAAGCATGTCAAACTCTCGGCCTGCGGGCCGTATGCAGCCCAGCCAATATAACGGTATGTAAGAAACGTTTTAATAAAAATGTTGTAACCTAATCTTCACAATATCCTATTATACATAATTATTAATAACGAACTACGTTCGCTAATGACTGATTACTGTAATCGTGTTGCATTCATTTCCCTTACGCGCCTTACACACAGGCGCACCACTTCTCTCCACTAATACCAGCAGCGAATATTTTAGCAGCCGATGGCCACATCATTAGTCTTGAACTGACTTGTTTGGTGTGCGCAACAGGAAATAGTTCACTTTCGGAGAACAAGAAAAATAGGTTTATTTGAGTGACGCTTATTAATTTGTGCAGTTATTCAGTGTCTGGTAAGTTAATGTTCAAGAAAAAATATTAATTTTGTTAAAATGTTCTATTATTTTATGTTAATGATTACTCGTTTATTTCAGCCCTTTGTATTCAGCATATCTCTATTGAAATAAACCTACATTTCTATGAAAATTGAAGCTTTTGTTTTTTTTGGCCCACATAAACTGAAACCTTGTTTATTTGGCCCATGTTAGCCTTTGAGTTTGACATGCTTGCTGTAGATTGTTGTCTGTTTTAGAAAGTTATGCAACCAAAACAGTATGACACGAGTTCTTGTGGGTGTGGCCACTGTTCCTCGCATTATGTTTGTAAGGTTCCCCCCTCTTGGGTTTCATTGTACTTCACTCGTTTTCATTGCTGTAAACACTCCATTATGTAAATGTAGCAACTGTGATGGTCTGTTCTCCGTCGACGGGCATTCGGTGGTTTCCACTTCCTGTCTATGAGGAAACGCTGCCATGCACCTCCATGCACGTGTCCTGGTGGACACACGAAGGTGGCCCTGTGGGCTCCACTCCGTGGGCCGGGCAGCATGGCCCAGGGCACAGGATTGGTGAGCTGTGGAACTGTTCTGTGAGGCGGTCCAACCTACATCCTCACCTTCTGAGAAAGGCCATTTGCCCCGTGTCCTCCCAGTCTTGATACTGTCTGTCTATTTTTTCTCTCGTGTATTCTGAGGAGTTATTCCATTTTGTAATTTAATTTAATTTTTTTTGAGGAGGATCCACAACCACATAAAAGTATCTGGGGACAAGGTCAGGACCAGACAGACAAGAGGAAAGCTCTTGACCTGTTGCTGGTCCCTGCATGGCTGCCCCGAGGGCTGGGCGCTGCTCTGGGAGTTTCCATCATCCTGGAAGGGAGATGCTGTGATCGGCACCTAAGCTCTGTGAGGGCCACGTGTACCCAGAGGCCACCTCTCCCCACCCACACAGAGGCTCCGGCAGGCGTAGCGAGGGCCCAGGGGACGGGAATTTGGCCAGAGAGGGTGACTGGTTAGGAGCAGGGCCCCGGTTCCCCCCACTCCACCCTTGCTCCTATCCCTGGCGCTATTTCGCCCATGAGGGTGCTCCCCCTCCCCAAGTTAGGGGAGACCAGAATGACTCAACTGCTGCAGACCAGCGATCATCTCCTGTGTCTTGGCCTCTGCCCCAGGCTTTGAACACCACCCAGGGGGGCCCCCACCACTTGAGAACCTGAATGGGAACCAGACAAACAGCCTCTTGCCCAAACCTGTATGTGGATGAATGAAAACAAAATCAAGTGAGCTCATTGGTCACCTACCGAGCACAGCCTGAGAGAGGACGTAGCAATTGCCTTGCTCACTGGCCACTCCGGCCGGCCGAGCTGCCTGATGGTTCAGGTGAGGAATTCCCTCGCTCGGCTCAGTGGGTCCTGGCTCACCTGGCCGGCAGCTCTCTGCCAAGCCGCCAACGCCGGGGCAGCTGTGGAGAGGACGGCGATGTATGGATGTATTTAGGATTTATATATAGATGGGCTGCTTCCCAAAAAAGGTCTTGTGGGAGACTTAGCAAAAAACTGAAACGCATGGAAAAGAGGAAGATTAAAAATAAAATTGGAGGGAGAGATTTTTCAGAGGCTCAGGGAGGTGAGTGGTGGCGGTCGCCTGGGCTGGGACACCACGTACATGTTCCAGGGCTGGTGGGGATCTGAGGACGATGCTGACTCCGGGGGGCGGGCCAGAGAGAAAAGAAATGGGGGACCAACCGTCTGGTTTGCCTGAGACCGACGGGTTTCCTCGGCACGTGCACATTTCTGTGCCGACGCTGAGTAAGTCCCGGGACACCTGGGCCGCCCTCGCCCTCGGTGACATCACTTGAGCTGCTGAATCCAGCTGTAATGAACGCAGGCCACGGATCCCTTTTATTGTTATACTAACGAATTCCTTTCATTATCCCCCGACCCCCATAGAAAACTGTCCTTTTGTTACCATTTAGCTTCCGTCTTTATTGTTCAGAGGCAAATAGTAAGTTGAACTGTAATACAAGACTCATGGTAGAAAGCAGGTGCTCACTCTCTCTCCAGCACTGGGCCGGCCCTCCATCCACGTCCAGGTCGGTTTCTGTCATTTGAAATGTATTGTACTGGGCACTTGATGGGCGCTTTAATCTGGGCACTAGTGCCTCTAGAACAGCGCTTCTCAACCTGTGGCTCGCGACCCCTCTGGAGGTCGAACGACCCTTTCACAGGGGTCGCCTAAGACCATCCAGCATATCAGATATTTACATTATGATTCATAACAGTAGCAACATTACAGTTATGAAGTAGCAACAAAAATAATTTTATGGTTGGGTCACAACATGAGGAACTGTATTTAAAGGGCCGGAAGGTTGAGAACCACTGGTCTAGAAGAAACCACTTTTCTTTTTACCTTTTTAGCTCTTTCTTCTATTTCAAAATCACATGCCCCGATTATTCTTTCTTGATTTCCCATTTTAGACACTATTCCTGGTCCTCTCCTACAGAAAGTGAAGGCTGGAAACCTTACCCTGCCTCCATATGCAGACGTGTCCTCCCAGCAGCTCTGAATCCATGGGTCCTGATCTGTGCTGGGATTATTGCTTAGTGTTTAGATATGACGGCCATGAAGGACCAGTCACCTCTCCATCAGGCAGTATCTACTGTGGCATCATTTCCTTTCTTGTCTGACCTTTCGTTTCTCCTGGAGTTTGTGATTGCCTTTAGAAAATACTCTGCTTCATTTTCCCTGTATTCACCATCGTCTTTGTTCAATTCTCCAAAAAAGCCCTAAATTTTTTCTCATCGCAAATATATTAGGTAATCCCGTGGATGATTTTCTAGGTTTGTTTTGGTTTGGTGTTTAAGTTATTCCTCCCACTTCCTTCTCAGTGGCTTCCAGGCCTGCTGTGCCTTGGGCAGTCCCTTCACACCCTCCTGGAAGTTGTGGGTCGCCATTCCTGGACCCCACGCCTTCCTCTGTCATGGGTTATGTGGTTGTGTGGCAGGTCTCCGGGAGCTGCCTGGGATGAGCTACACGGGAGGCGACTGTGTGAACCTTCTAATGCCCGAGAACATCATGATTCTATCTCCAGCCTTCACTGGTCAGCCCAATACAGAATCCGAGTCGAGAGTCATGTTCCTGCCAAGGCTTGGCGGCTCCCCAGGCTTGGCTCGGGCTCCCAGAGCTGCCGTATTCCCACTATTGCGGTTAAGAAGTTCTGATTCCTGCTCACAAGTGTATGACTTTCCCCCCTTCTCTCTCTCTGAACACTTGGCGTGTCTTTTTCAACTCCAGTTTCTGTAAGTTGTTGAATGCTATGCTAACTTCTCCTTCTGTTCGATTTCCTCTTTTGAAAAAGCCTGCCAGTTGGAAGAGGTGACCCAGGATGGAACCTCTAATTTTCTTATCTCCCCCTTCTATTTTTTCATCTGCAGGTTTTTATGCCAAGTTTAGGGATATTTTTTCACCTTTATCTCGATGCTACTGACTCTCTCGTTACAGTTTTATAAGGGCACATTCTTGCTTCTGGAAGGCTCCTCTTTATTTTAAAACGTCGCATTTTCTTCTCCCTTCACAAGTGTAGTCTCTTATCGCTGTGAGGCTACTCACCGCACTTTTGTTATTGTTTTTCCTTCTGTGTGTCTTCTCTCTGCCTTGTCCTCACTGCCTCTTGCTCTGGTTTCTGGCTTGGCCATGGAGGCGGTTACCAGGGACGGAGGGTGAGGCCTCCCTGCGGCCCTTGGACGGAGGCGTCCTGTCCTCACGGCTGGCATCCCCAGCTCTGGAGGGCTCAGGGGGTGGGGTAGGGAGCCTATTTTCCAGGTCTGTGTGGCCCCCCACATCCATGCTTCTCAAAGGCCCCCTTTCATTGGGCTCAGCGATTGTCCCGTCCACTTCGTTTCCCAGCTCCCGCCTGTGGGGCCTTCACCCGCCTTCACCTGCTGGTGTCCGCTCCTCTATTCCTATTGTTCTGGGGCTTTTTCCTTTAAAAACTTCGTTCATTGCCTTTTCACAGGCGTGTCCAGATGGAGCAAAGAAAAACGCCACCTTCCTCCCTAGGTCCCCAGGAATAGGGGGCCGACGCGTCTCGTCCTGGTTTGTCCAGGACTTTCTCGGTTTTAAAACGGAAGTCCTGCGTCCCAGGAAACCCCTGTCCTGCCCACTCTGTCTCCTTCGCCCGTGGACTGTCTGACCCATCTGAGTGCGGATGGCCCGGGAGCGCGTCCCCGCAGCCTCGCGAGGATGCAGACCCAGTCGCTCCGGGCACAGGCGTTCCGAGTGTCTGGAAAGCCCCGTATTTCTGGAAACCCCGAGGATAAACGGTGTGCATGACTGTCATTACCGAAATTGCCGGCTGCAGCAGAGACATGCGTGGCCGACGGCCTCCCCGGCCGCAGCCCCCGCCTGCACAACCTCTGTAATTATAAGAAAGCATTTTAAATGGTTCCAGTCCAAACAAGACCTGGGCGTGCAGGGAGCAGGCGGCTCGTTAGGGCTGGAGATGAACGGCCCTCATGGAAGAGCCTGGAAGGACTTGCTCCTGGCCCGGGCAGGGCTGCAGGTGATGCTCTCACCGTCTCTGCTGCAGCAGGGGAGCCAGCAGGCCTCCCTCGGCACCCCTGCCCGCCCCGGGAATGGGCATAAGGGAGGTGCCCTTGGATTCGGGTGACGTTCCTCCACGTTCCACCAATTAGACGGCATCTGGATGAACGAGCCCTAATATAAAAAGACACCTGTTTTTAGGGTGCGCTGAGCTCCGCAGTCACTCACATGTCAGTAAATTAATCTACACCAACAGGGAGGGGAGCCCAGGACGAGGCAGTCGCCGGAGGGCAGGGGCGAGGGGGCAGCACCGGAGGAGCTGGACTGGATGCTGGCCCTGCAGGGAGGTCCCAGCTCCACTCACTTGTTGCCTGTGTCATTTGGCCTCCCTGAGCCTCAATTTCCTTATCAGTAAAATGGGCATAATGATAGCACGTACTTCACAGGGCTGTTGCGAAGAATAAAAAGAAATAGCATGTGCTCAGCGCGTTGTGATAACAGGGAACACGATGAGCTCGCAGCTGTGCTCGTGCTGCTGATTTAATCATCAGGCTTGTTTTGCCATTTTTCAAGGGACCCACCTGACTATCAGAGGGAAGGATCCCCACCCTCACGTGGGTGGCCGCCTCCTGGCAGCTTCTCCACCTGCCGCCATCCCTCCAGGCGAGGCTCCCAGCACCGCGGGACACAGGTGCTGACGGGAAGTCTGTCAGGCGCCGTGGGCCTGACCGTGAGGGGAGCCCGACCAGGGTCGCATGGTCTCACAGCGAGTCCCACATCTGGGGTCGTGGAGGAAGGCGATCGGGAACGTTCCTTATCTCCATCCACTCTGGTCCAGAGATCCAGATAAACCCAGCTCTTCCCAGCCAGGTCTTTCCCTGGTGTCTCCAGGTGCAGCGCCTGCGTGACCCCGGTCCTCCAGGGACTCGGGGACCTCACCATCTCGGGGGGAGACAAGTACAAGCAGTCACCACACACACACACACACACACACACACACACTTACACACACACACACATACACACACACACACACACACACACACAGTCCTGCCCCTGATGAGCCCTTGTTCTTGTTGAAATGAGGGAAGAAATCAATGGGGAGCAAGAGAATGAATGAGTGATGAACGAATGAATGAACTAAAACACTGGTATGGGGGGGTCAGTGCAAGTTCCGTGGAAGCTCACAGGCTGAGCCAGTCCCCCCTCTCTCCCTCCTGCTCACCAATCCCTCTGCTCCATCAATCCTCCCACTTCTATTTCACAAAATCCCGGGAGCAACCCGGTATTTTCAGAGCATGGACAAAGGGAGAACACTGAGCAGGCGACTGTCACATCCTTCCGCGGCGGTGATCCTGGGTAGTTGGGTAGGAGAAGGAGCGTTCAATCATTTATCGATTTGTGTCTGTCACAAATACCTGGAAAAGTACTTTGGGGTGTTGGTTAATGTTCCTCTGCATGCCCCCATGTCTGGAACGCGGGCGTGATGTCTGGAGGTGCGGCCACGGTGTTGCGGCCATGAAGTGGTAAACAAGAAGATAAAGGGAGAAACGAGGAGAGGTGCAGAGAGACCAGAGGGTCAGAGAGGGACACACACACACACACACACACACACACACACACACTGAGGGGGAGAGAGAAAGGGAGCGAAAGGGAGCGAGAGGGGGGAGAAGAGATGGCCCCACGTTGGTCCTACAACTTTGTTTGAATGTTGGCTGCTCTGAAAAGCCCCCATCAGGGCCCCGCTGTCCCGGGCCCTGGGTCATCGGCCGCCTTCAGCTCCTGGCCAGGCCAGAAAGCTGTCCCTGTCCTGGGGAGGGCCCGAGGGGCCACGGCGTATGCTGTCCCACCAGGGCTGCTCTGACCTGTTCTGTGGAAGGCAGGACGGCGTGCGCAGCACGAGGGAGGGCTCCCCGGCAAGTGTGTTTACTCGGGGCCTCTCCCCAGAGGACTTGGCAGAGGTTGTGTTTTCCCAAAGATGAAGAATAAACAGGGAGAAGCCAGCAGGGCAGGACCGTGTGTGTGTGTGTGTGTGTGTGTGTGTGTGTGTGTGTGTGTGTATTAGCATGTCCATGAAAGTGCCTGTGCCTGTGAGCCTGAGCGTGCATGAATGTGCCTGTGAGCGTAAGCGTGTGCGTTCATGAGTGTGAGTGTGAGTGTGAGCATGTGTGTGCATGAATGTGCCTGTGAGCGTAAGCACGTGAGTGTGCACGCCTGTGTGTGGTGGTGGGGCACTGTGCTGTGGCAATCACCACAGCCTCTGTTGAGCACTTTGGAATTTGCAAAGCCCCTTTGCAAAAAGATAACATCCATAACAACTCACGCACCTAAGGGATACAATTCAGTGTGTTCTGTATGTTCCCAGAGTTGTGCAACCATTTTTAAAAAAATATATTTCACTGAGTTGAGAGAGAGAGAGAGAAAGAGAGAGAGAGAGAGAGAGAGAGAGAGAGAGAGAGAGAAACATTGACCAGTTGCCTCCCATACACACCCTGACTGGGGTCCAAACCCACAACCGCGGGCAGGTGCCCTGATTAGGAATTGAACCGGCGACCTTTGGGTGCATGGGAGGATGCTCCACCAACAGAGCCACGCCAGCCAGGACACCACAGCCACTTTTAGAACATTTCCATCACCCCCCAAAGAAAACTCGGCCTCATTAGTAGGCATTCCCCACCCACTTCCAGCCCCTGGAAACCACCAACCTACTTTGTGAGTCCATGAGTTTTACCATTCTGGGCATCCTATATAATAAAAGCCTAAAATGCAAATCAACCAAACAGTGGAACAACTGGTGGAACGACAGGTCACTATGATGCGCACTGACCACCAGGGGCAGATGCTCAATGCAGGAGCTGCCCCAGCCTGCAGGCCCCAGGCCGGCAGAGGGAGGCGACCGGAGGTGGTGGGGGTGGGAGTGGCGGGGCTGGCAAGTGGGCTGCACCAGGCTGGCCAAGGCAGGTGCCAGCCCGGGCCCCCAGTCGCCCGCCAGTTGCCCCACAGATCGGCCCTGATTGCAGGCCAGGCCTAGGGACCCTTACCCATGCATGAATTTCGTGCATCGGGCCTCTAAGTCGAATCATATAATCTGTGGTCTATGTCTGGCTTCTTTCATTCAGTATCGTGTTTTTGAGGTCCACCCAGGCTGTAGCATGAGACACTACTTCACTCCTTTTCATGGCTGAATAATATTCCACTGCCTGGATAGACTGTTTATTCATTCATCAGTCGATGGGCATTGGGTTGCTTCCGCTTTGGGCTACTGTGAGTAATGCTGCTCTAAATATTCATGGACAAGTTTTGTGTAAACATAGCTTTTAGTTTCTCTTGGATACACACTGAGTAGAATCCCTGGGTCCTATAGCAACTGCATGTTTTAGCTCTTGAGGACCGGCCAGACTTTTCCAAGTGGGGGCACCATTTTACATTCCTCACAGCAGCCTACATGGTTCTGATTTCTCCGCGTCCTCACCAACACTTGTCATACTCCCCCGTTTTTATTCAGGCCATTGCAATGGGTACAGAGTGCTGTCTCATTTGATTTTGCATTTTTTTGATGAGTAATGATGTTAGGCATCTTTTCATGTGCTTATTGGCCACTCATACATCTTTTTGGAGAAAGGTCTATTCAGAATGTTTGCCTGTGGTTTTTGTTGTTGTTAATCCTCACCAAAGGATTTTTTTTCCCATTGATTTTTAGAGAGAGTGGAAAGGAGGGGGAGAGGGAAATAGAAGAGAGAGAGAGAGAGAGAAACATCGATGTGAGAGAGACATCGATTAGTTGCACCCTTCACCCAACCAGACCAGGACTGAAGATTGAACCTGCAACCCAGGTACATGTCCTTGACTGGGAACCGAACCTGCAACCCCTTCAGTGTGTGGGCCGACACTCTATCCACTGAGCCACCCTGGCCAGGGCTGCCTGTGTTTTAATTGGGTTCTTTGTCTTTTTATTAGCAAAGCACTTCCATAGCACACACCCTGCTGCTCATCACTGAGCCTGGCCAGGTGCCAGCTTTCCTGTGTTGTCATCCCCTCTTACAGACGATGTGCCGGCCCCGTGCACAGTGGAAACGTTGGCTCTTTGTCCAGGAAGCATGAAACAGGTGAGGACGCTGTGTACACCCAGCTCTCTCACCCGGAACGTCACCCCAGTCTCATCGACTGTAGTAGCAACAGCTAACATTTGGCTCCTGGTTGCTATGTGCAGGGCTGCGCTAGACCCTGGCCCTGCAGAAGGAACACGGGCATGGCTGCCGTCACATACTTTACAGGTGAGAAATAGAGGCTCGGGACCTGCACGGCTAGCGGTGCTGGGACAGGAGCAAGGCAGCTCCCAGAGGGACAGCTCTGAGCCCATCTTGGTGGGGACCCTGGGGACAGTGTGGAGCTGGCACTTCAGAGAGGCGAGGGTCCTTACCCACCAGCTCTGTCCAGAGCAGCGCGGGCGCTCTGGGGCGCAAACTCCCAGGACGCTCACTATGTGCCATGCGTCCTGCTAAACACATTCGATCCTTCCAACCTGAAGGTAGGCACCATTTCTCTAATGATAGATGAGGAAGCTGAGGCCTGGGGAGGCTTAAGAACTTGCAAAAGGTCATAACTCTTGTGACTGGTTGAGCTGGGATTTGAACCCAGTCCCACTGGGTCCAGAGCCCATGCTCCAACCGCAGGGCCTGCCTCTGGAGCTGCGACCCTGCCATGGCCCTGCTGGCTGACGCCCCAAGTTCTCTGCTCTGAGACTCAGGGAACACACCTTCTCAGTGCCATCCCAGACCTGGGCCACTCAGCACCGCCTCCACCACCCTCCCTGGCCCAGGCCCCGTGCCTGCGAAGGCGGTGGCTCTGTGGGGCCTGGGTTTTTATCACGGCGCTGTACATGCCCTGGGTCCCCTCCCACTCTGGCCTGGGCGCCCACCACTTTGATGTGGTTCCCGCTTCCCGTTCTGCATCTGGCCTGCACATGGAGGGTGGATCTGAGCCTCCTCCTCCTCCCCCTGCCGTCCTGCCCCCACCAGCCCTGTCCCCTCTGCTGTCCTCCACAGCCGCCCTGATCCCAACATCTTCCAGGTTCTGCCCTCCCGCTCCGGCCTCTGCCTTCAGAGGGGCTGGGCGTCAGGGCTTGGAGGCAGCTCCTGAGGTCCCGGCACCAGCCTGCTCTCCAGGGGAAGAGCAGAGAGCCCCTGAGCACCCCACCCAGTGCCCCACATGCTCCCCACTGCCCACAAGCCAGCATCTGATGGGCAGCATCCTCACAGCGGGACCGCCAGCACCCGGCTCTGTGTTTACATATTTTGGAAAGCACCCTGCAAATGTGGGGCGGGAAGGGGGACATGAGTCTCTAGGGACAACTGAGGCTCACACCCAGGCATCCACAGATCGCAGATCACTGGCCCTCTCTCCATTTCATGGGGCCGGTGGTGGAAGCACCCAGAGATCCCACAAGAGGGCTGGGCGACCATGGGTGGTCCGCATGGGTGCATTCTGGACACCCAACTGTCTGGTTTGAGCCCAGCCCACACTCGCAGGCTGCGTGACCATACCTCTCAGGATCTTCCACTCTGAATATGTCTAGGGCACTGGTGGCCTCACAGGGCTGCTTGAAGATTAAATTCAACTTATGTTGCAAGCACCCAGACATAGTCAACACTCAGGAAATGTAGTATTATATATAAATTTAAAACAAACATGGGCCTCTGGGCTGATTTGTGACTTACTTTTTAAACTGAACTACTGGAGTTTTATAAATGGCTTGGATTGCAAATTCCAGCCTTGGCAATTGGGAGCTGTGTGACCTTAGGCAAGTCACTTAGCCTCTCTGTGCCTCAGTCTTCACATCTATGAAAAGGGAATAAAAACAGTATGTAGATCAAAGGGTTGTTGTGAGAATTAAATCAGTTAATAGAAAATGCTTTGCCCAGTTTCCGGCATAAAATAAGCTCTTTGGACAAGTTGATTATTTTCTTCACTAGAGGCCCAGTTCACAGATTCATGCATCAGTGGGGTCCCTCTGCCTGGCCTGTGCCCTCTCGCAATCTGAGACCCCTCGGGGGATATCAGACTGCTGGTTTCAGCCCAATCCCTGCAGGCCAGGCTGAGGAACCCCAGTGGTGAGCAAATCCGTGCACCAGGCCTCTAGTATGCATATAAGATCTTTGGTTAATCTCTTCCTGTCCTCCCCTTCCCCCCCTCCCTCTGAGATTCATCAGTCTGTTCCATGTTTCCATGCCTGTGTGTTGAGTGTCTGCCCTCTGGTGGTCAGTGCATGTCATAGCTACCGGTCAAACAGTTGCTTAGGCTTTTATATAGTATACTAGAGGACTGGTGCACGAAATTCATGCACTGGAGGTGGGGTGTCCCTCAACCCTGCACACTCTCCAATCTGGTACCCCTTGGGGGATGTCTGACTGCTGGTTTAGGCCTGATTCTACAGGGTCGGGCCTAAACCGGCAGTTGGACATCCCTCTCACAATCTGGGACTGCTGACTCCCAACCACTCGCCTGCCTGCCTGCCTGATTGCCCCTAACTGCTTCTGCCTGCCAGCCTGATCACCCCTAACTATTCCCCTGCCGGCCTGATCAACGCCTAACTGCTCCCCTGCTGGCCCGATCGCCCCCAACTGCCCTCCCCTGCCAGCCATCTTGTGACCACATGGGGGCGGCCATCTTGTGTGAGGGTGTTATGGTCAATTTGCATATTACCTCTTTATGCTATAGGATAGATGATTTCTCCATGGAATGAATATGCAATTTATTTAGTTCAATTTTCACTAAATAGCTTGCCCAGAGCTGGGATTTGAAATCAAGGCCTGTCTGTATAACACCAACGCCCAGCAGCTAATCAAGGTGAGGCCTGGATGCTTTTCAGGTTGGGACAAAAACCTAGGAGCAGCACACTTTACAAACACCGGGATTCCTAGCAATGAAGAGCCTCAGATACGGCATCTGAGTTCTAGCCTGGCTCCACCTTTAGCCAAATGATCTCAGTTCAATCACTCCAAGTCTCTAAACCTCAGTTTCCCTATCTACAAAATGGGGATAAGGAAAATATCTACTCATAGGATTATTGTGGATTAAATGGATATGGATATGAAAGCAAAGAGTATATGGTAAATAAACCTCTCTGAGGTCAGAAAGAGCTGGCGTGGACACCCCAGTCAGCCACTTCCTTGCTAACCAGCAAGTCAGTTCACCTATGGGCCTCAGTTTCCTCATCTAAAAACTGGGAAGTGTCCTGGCCGGCGTGGCTCAGGTGGTCCAGGGTCACCTATGCACCCTCAGGAAGTCACTGGTTCAATTCCCAGTGAAGGCACATGCCCAGGTTACAGGCTTGATCCCCAGTAGGGGGCGTGCAGGAGGCAGCCAATCTATTTTCTCTCCCTTTCCCCCCTTCTCTCTGAAATCAGTAAAATAAACAACATAAAAATAAATAAAAAATGAGAGGCAAAGGGCAGTTTTCCTGAGAATTAAACATAAGCCAGATGGTGTTGCCTTAGCCTGGAAGCTGATGTCCTTGGCTCAGGGCCGCCATCACCGCTGGCCAAGCCTCAGCACCTGCCGAGGGCACGAAGCCTCCCCGGATGCTCAGCCCCGCCCTCAGAGCCCCACACTGCTGTCCGGGGAGCCGTGCAGCCCTAGGCCGCGAGGACCAGCCCCCCTTTCCACGCTGATGGAGCCTGCGTGTCGCTTGGTTGGTGTGTTGTGCCACCCCTGCATGAACTGATGAAAATAACCCAGAGGTAAGAGCTGCTTAAAGCATGTGAGCCATGACCGTGTGTGCGTGTTTTAATATACTTGCTTTAAAAAACAGCTTGGCACGCTGCCAGGAGCACACATTACTTTTGTAATGAAATAAAATTAAGCCGAGAAAAGATGTATAAAAGGAATGCGATTGTGGGCAAGTTTACGCAGTGACTCAGTTTTCTCATCTGTAAAGTGGGCTGGAAGCCCTGACACAGTTACCTTGTGACCCAGGGATGCCCCTCCTGGAAAATACACCCAAGAGAACTGACAGTGTTCAAACAAAAGCGCGTACACGAGCGCTCGTGGCGGCCCTGTCACCACAGCCACAGAGCGGAAACAGCCCGAACAGCGAAACAGATGGACAGCACAGCGTGGCCCATCCACGTGACGGAATATTATTCAGCCGGAAACACGAAGGGCGTCTGACACTCGCTGCAACGTGAGGAACCTTAACACCGTGATGCCCAGGGAAGGAAGCCAGGCACGAAAGGCCACATACTGTGCGATTCCGTTTACAGGAAATGTCCAGAACTGGCAAATCCAGAGAGACAGGAAACACACGCATGCTGCCCGGGCTGGGGAGGGGCGAGGAGTGGCTCCTAATGGGCATGCGGGTTGGTGTTTCTGAGAGATAGTGGTGTTGGTTGTGTGGCATCATGAATGAATTAAAAGCCACTGCGTTGCACACTTTTAAATGGCTTAAGTGGTGAATTTTGTTCTACGGATTTTATCTTAATAAAAAACAAACAATACCTGCCCCGCGGAGTCGGGCCTGGCATGTAACAAGAACCAACGGTGTTTAGGGGAAGCGCGTGCCGAGGCCTGCTCGGTTCTAGAAGGGCCGCCTCGCCTGAGCCCGAACTCCCCGCTCCAGCCAGTGCGCTGCGGCCGGCAGGCGGGGCTGGGAAGCTGCAGAAGCCTCCCCCTGAGCCCCCAGCCCGCTTTACGGCACCCGAGGACTAAAGGGAAGTGAGGGCCAAACGGGGACACTGCAGGGGAAGGACCTGCAGGAAAGGGGGGAGCCTGGAGCAGCCTGCGCCTCCTTTCTTCATGAAGACCAGCTCGGGGAAAATAAAAGTCACGCGTGGCATTTCCCCCCATTCATGATGCAAGTCGTTAAAGTGTGTCCCGTAGAAAATAGAGAATCCCACAGCACGGACCACATACTGTTAGAGAGGGTGGGCTTGGGAACCAGATGGCTGGGCGCCAATGCCTCTGATGAATAAAGTCCATTTTACAGATGAAGAAACTGATCCCCAACTCTCCCCAAGGCTCCGAATGAGTTCACTCCGGACTAAGTCAGGGAGAGCCCTGTCCCAGCTGGTCAGCCGGGCTTCTCTCCGAGGCTCCTGTCCCCCATCACTCGGCTCCGCACCCTCAATCTGGCTGTGATTACGAGTGGCTGCCACCCACCCACAGTCTAGCAAACGTGGAACAGCTGTGCCACAGGAAATCGCCTCCAGCTCAACCCCAATGCCGCGGGGATGTCTCTCGTTAACGTCAATAGGCTTTTAACATTCATTTTTTTCTCTTTGTGCAAAATACCTATCATTAATTCTGACTTGCGAGATCAAACAGTTAACAACGTGTTGATCCTAGCTTGCTTTCAAGTGATGTATTGTACCGTTTGGGAGACTTATGGGCGGTTGCTACTTTTTTTGACAAACACATCCCAGTCCACGAGAGGGGGGCGCACAGCATCCCGGGGAAGGAAGCAATTAACAGCCCCACACCGAGGGGTCCGCGCACCATTGCGTCATACGTTTTATTGAACACTGCCTTTTTCTTGTGTGTTCTGGTGGGTTATTTTTTTTCTCAACCAAAGGAAATGAGCCTCTCTCATCCATCACTCCGATCAGCATCAGAGGCAGAGTGGAAAATAAAAAGGCTTCATTGAGCATCACTGAGCTTTGCCTCCCCTGCCTGTTGCCATGACTGCAGGCTGTTTTGTGAATGGACTTTTCTTTCTTTAGGTTGTGGCCCCTGCCTTTCCAGGGAGGAGCCCATGGCTTCTCAGCACACCGTATGCCAGACAGTAATCTTCCAGGCAAGGACACATGCTCCGTGTGTCCAGGCTCCAAATGGGAATATAAGTCCGCGACACAGTCAGGTAGAAGACACGAGGAGCGCCGGCTGGTGTTGCTCAGTGGTTGGAGCATTGTCCCGTGCATTGAAGGGGTGCAGGTTCGATTCCCGGTCAGGGCGGGTTCAATATCCAGTTGGGGTGCTTGTGTGAGGCATCCAATCGAGGTTTCTCTCTCTCCCTCCCTCTCTGTAGAAGCAATGAAAAAAACATATCCTGGAGTGAGGGTATTTTTTAAAAAGACACGAAGGAGTGGTGGGGACTGTGGCGAACTGCAGAACCCATGCCTAGCCTGCAGCGGCTGCCACTACTCAGAGCCACACAACGGCTACTTTGGGACCATTTTCAAGAGAAGCTGGAAGAGTGTGTGTGTGTGTGTGTGTGTGTGTGTGTGTGTGTGTGTGTGTGAACTTAAAAATACTACACAGGCCAAAAGGTCACCAGTTTAAAAGCCGTGCTCTCTGGCTGAGCCTCCTAAACCAGATCATGTTTAGCCTCTAGAACAAATCAGTGGGTGAAGGAGTCAAGCCCCAGAAGAAATGAGGTGCATCCTTGGGGAATGTTCATTTTATTAGAAGTTTTTTGAGGGGGGGGGGCGGGAAAGTTGGTGGAATTTCACTGATAGACCATTAAAAACATCATGTTTATATTAAAACCAACTGAGGTATAGAGCAGAGTGTAAAAAACATATCAACATTAAAAATCCCGGAACTTCAGAGAAATTTTGCTTTTGCAGCAGATGGATTTGGGAAGCCCCCACTCCCCAAATCCCTACTTCATATGCTCCTTTTATTCTATGCTCAGGAGCATTTTGATGGAAAAGGTTGAGATACCCAAGAGACTTGATTTTCTCATCTGTGAAATGGGTATAATAATTGAACCCACCTTGTGGGGTCATTTTGAAGAATGGGTGAGCTAATGAGTATGAGGTTTCTGGTCTCTCCAACCTGCCACCCTTCCTTCCAACCCTCTCTCTGAAGATGCCACTCAGTCCCTTCACTGTCGCCCACTACCCTCCACAGGCACAGCAGGACATGCCACTCAAAGCTTATCCTGGATTTGCTCTTCTGTCTCCATGAGAAATTTGTGATTTCAAACTGCCTTAGACCGAATGGGCGCTTTTCCTGCGTCTCGCAATCTCCGTGGCTGGTTTCCTGTATCTGAGCATCTTCTGTTTCCAGCTGTTGCAGCTCTGGCTTCCTCTGGGATGTAGACGTGTACGTCCGCAGCTCCCCTCGGCTCCTTCCCGGCCTAGGTGTAGGCTGACACACAGTAGGAGCTCATCGAAATTTGGTGGGAATAAAAGCATGCCAAATGAGCTCCCCAAACAGGCCATCTGCTTTAGTGAAATCATTTCTGGCAGAATTTTGATGAGATTCAAGGATGTTGAGTGATTTATGGAGCTGTTAAACATACCCTAAATCAATCTCGCTCTTTTTTTTTTTTAAAGGGTGGGGGTGGAGAAGTGACATCCTTTGGGGAAAAATAAAGTCTCTGAGCTCGAATTTGCAACCTGGGGCCTGACATTGCACAGAAAACGGCCAGGGCTGTAACGCGAAGCCAGCCAGTCGACTGGAGTATGACAGTTTTAATGTTCCCCAAACCTTGCAAAATGTGCATCCAATTAACCACTACTGAAGGGCCTTATTTATAAAATAATACTTTTGTGGTCAGGTTGCACTTTTTCCATTCATTTCTGGAGCGTGGGGCTCAAGTTGCAGCCTCCTCCTGTGATTAATAGACAAGCGTGGGGTTCCTGCTGCAGCCGCGGCGCTGGGTGCGGTCGGTCAGAGCACATTTCCACGGGGAACCCAAACCCGGAGACTTCTCTTCTGGTGGCCTCTCGGTGACACGGGGTGAGGGGTTGTAAGAAATGCTGGGGGGGGGGGGGGGCCTGGGGGGGGGCGGGGCTGGTGGGAGGAAGAGGAAAAGTTGAGAGGAATGAATGGGCTCAGGGCGTGTGATCCGGGCACCGACACAGCCCTCGGCACGCTAAAGGGACCTCTGACGGATGCTGTGGCCTGCGGGAAACAGCTCGCTGGCCCACTCTAGGGTCTGGTTTCCTCTCATAAAGCCCACTTTATCCCTGTTCGTGCGCGTGCAGCCTCACGATAGTGGCAGCGAGTCTGGTGGGTGGAGAGTTAGAATCTGGAGCTGGTAGGAAAGTCAGGGGGGGCCAGGAGCAGGCGTTGACACGCGTTCTCTGCAAAGGGCCAGGCTATGAATATGTTTGCCTCCCTCCTGCCTTTGCAGCTGTGGACAGCGTGTAAACAAACAGCCGTGGCTACGTTCCAATAAAACTTCATTTACACAAATAGACAATGGGTCAGATTGGGCCCTGGGCCTGCATTTGCCAGTCCTGGTTCAGCCCACTGGGAACCCAGACACCCCAAACTGAAGCCAGCTGCTCCTCGGCGCACCTGGGGAGTGTAGGCAGGTGCCGGCATGGGAGCTGCTGGGGTTTCGTTCCCAGGAAGTGTGAAGACCAGGGGGTTCGGGGGGCCTGGCAGCACTTGCTGGAGTGGTCTTCATGAATCCCTCCACCACCTCCCTTGGGACATAGACAGTTTTCCAGGTCAGTGAATACAGGGTATTAACATCCGTTTACACGGTGCAGACATGGCCCTTGAAGGCGCGAGCCGTGAAGTTCCACGTGCATCTCCTGCTTGCCTTGGTCACAGGGAGACCTGCAATGTCTGTATCTTAACAGTTCCTGAAAGTTCCTAGCCTCCTAGCCGCTCAGAATGCCACGGAGGTTCTCTCCCGCCCCAGCTGAGGGAGTGTGCCCCGCCCACCCTGCTCCTCTGCCCCTGTGAGTGCAGCCTGCATAGCTCCAAGCCAGCCCCTGGGAGAGGGGCTGCACTCACGGGGAGGGAGCAGCTGGCAGGTCCTTGCAGGGAAGGGCCCAGTGGCTCCGGGAACTGCTGGTCTCTGGTCGGAAGGGGACATGTGCACAGAGATTTGCCAAGCACAGTGTAATGCCTTTGCTTTTCCGGGTGGGAGTGAAAGTGACCCCACGAAGCTCACAGCTCTCCTCAGGCCTGGAATACGTGTGGCCTAAGGCAGGGCTGGGAATGTCCGGCCCTGGGCGGATAGGGCCGAGAAATTGTTCCGTCTGGCCCTGCCAAGGCATGAGGGTGAGTTAGTTCAATGTTTGCCCAAATATAGCAGGCTCATTTCTAAGCTGATAATTTTGTATGGTCCGCGAATGACGTCGTAGGTACCCAATGGCCCTTGTCCTGCTCTAGGGGGATGACCAAGAGAGAGTGTTTGAGGGAATAACAACGCCTTTGGGGTAAAGGTTGGCACCAGTCTTCCTTGTGCTGGTGTCATTAAGAGTCCTGGATGGGTGTGGAGCTGACATCTCCCTGTGAGCGTGCCCTGTGTGTGCCCTGCCTTGAACCTCCCAGGACAAAATCCTGGTCCTCCTGCTTCCGCCTGCTCGGCACAGCTTCCCAGGACTGCAGAGAAAGAGCCCCTGGGCCCCCTGGAAGCTCCTCTCACAAGCTCTTGTTACCCAAAGACCATGAGCACCCAGCTGGGCGACCCTCCTCCCTTCCTCCCTTCCCTCCTTCCTTCCTCCCTTCCTTCCTTCCTTCCTTCCCTCCCTCCTTTCTCCTTCCTTCCTCTTTCCCTTCCTTCCTTCCCTCCTTTCTTCCTCCCTTCCCTCCTTCCTTCCCTTCCTTCCTTCCTTCCTTCCTTCCTTCCTTCCTTCCTTCCTTCCTTCCTTCCTTCCTTCCTTCCTTCCCTCCTTTCTCCCTTCCTTCCTTCCTTCCTGCCTTCCCTCCTTTTTTCCTTCCTTCCTTCCTTCCTTCCTTCCTTCCTTCCTTCCTTCCTTCCTTCCTTCCTTCCTCCCTCCCTCCCTCCCTCCCTCCCTCCCTCCCTCCCTCCCTCCCTCCCTTTCTCCATTCCCTAATTTCCATGATGCCAAATTTCCACGATGCCAAGTTCGCTGTGACCCTGGGTGTCCCAAGTCCAAGGTAGAAGTTGTTCTGCCCGCTCACTCATTCAGTCGATCAGTAATTGATTGGTTATGTGCTGGGTGCATCTCAGCGGCTGCAGGCTGCAGGCTGCAGAGGAGTGGAGCCGACTGCACAGCAGCCGTGACTTCCTGGGCCAGGGGGCAGAGGACACACAGAATCTGCCTCCAGCACAATATTCAAAGCGATGCAGCCAATAAACAGAACGGTGGGGTCCGAGGGCAGCGGGAGGGGCCGGGTTATTTTGGGAAGGGTGGTCAGCCAGGGAAGGAGCCGGGGAGCACCGCCCTTCCGATGGCCTTCCTCATCCCCACGTGCTTCCTGAGCAGCCACCCCGCCAGGCACCCTGAGGTCAGCACGGCGCACCCAGACAAGGACCGTGCGGCGTGGAGCTGTTCTTCCAGAGCAGGGGTTCCGACTTGGGGGCCGGTGGTTCTCTGGGGGACAGTCCCATGCATTGGAGGTGTTTAGTGGCATCCCTGGCCTCTACCCACCAGATGTGACCGCAGCATCCACTTCCGGGCTGTGACAGCCAAAATGCCCGCAGACATCGCCACCTGTGCCCTGGGTGAGGTACAAACACCCCAGGAGCACCTGCTCTAGGCCGTGATGGCCTCCCTCAAACTTGCAGGAAGTCTTAGGTTTCTGAGCGGGCGATCTGCCTGGGGGAGGCCCTGGGAGACCATGCACAGGGAGCAAGGGCGGCAGGTGGGATGCGGACCCCCTGGTGATGTGGAGCAGCAGGGACTCCGGTGGGCCCAGGGGGCTCTGCAGCTGGGATGCTCCTGTAGAGGGTCCTGCCCGGAGCAAGGGCTGGCCTGCGAGCCCCACCACCTGCGCAGGGGACACGCGCGGCAGCATCCTGAGCTGGGGCATGGAGCTGTGACTGCCTTCAACCAAGGGCAAGTCCCAGAGAGACTCTGTGAGAGCTGAGGCCACTGAGTCCTCCAGCAGCCAGGGAACGAAGGCCGGGCGGGCCGGAGGGGGCGGGGGTGAGCATCACCGCATCGGACAGCGACTGTCTAAGCCAGTGATGGCGAACCTATGACACGCGTGTCAGAGGTGACACGCGAACTCATTTTTTTGGTTGATTTTTCTTTGTTAAATGGCATTTAAATATATAAAATAAATACCAAAAATATAAATCTTTGTTTTACTATGGTTGCAAATATCAAAAAATTTCTATATGTGACACGGCACCAGAGTTAAGTTAGGGTTTTTCAAAATGCTGACATGCCGAGCTCAAAAGGTTCACCATCTCTGGTCTAGGCCCTGACTGTGCCATGGGCGCCTGGGTTGGCACAGGGAGGTCTTTTGCGTGCAAGCAAAGCACCAGGGACGTCCCATTTCATCTCAGGGCTACTTTGGAGCATCCCAGCCTCAAAATAGCCCTGACGTTTCTGCACTGGGAGGTGATGTACTTTATAAAAGTGGGGGTGGAGCCCGGCCGGGGTGACTCAGCTGGTGGAGCGTCATCCAGTCACTGAAAGGTTACCAGTTCCATCCCTGGTCAGGGCATATGCCTGGGTTCTGGGTTTGACACCTGGTTGGGGCAGGGAAGGTAATGGATTAACGTTTCTCTCACATCAATGTTTCTCTCTCCCTTCCTCTCTCTAAGCATGTCCTTGGATGAGGTTTCAAAAAATGGAGACAAAATTCATGTAACATAAATGAACCATTTTAAAGCGTGTGATTCGGTGGCATTTAGTAAATTAACAACGGTGAGCAAACATCACCTCTATCAAGTTCCAGACATTTCCATCCCCCCCAAAGGAAACCGGCCCCGGGAGCAGGCAGGCCAACCCCTCCACCTGCCCAGCCCCCGGTCTGCTTCCTGTCTGTGCGGACTGGCCTCGTCTGGACACTTCACATGAGTGGGATCACACACCCTGTGACTATGTGTGGCTCTGTGTGCTGATGTGGATGTGAGTGCTGCCAGGAAGGTAGTGCCAGGAAGGTGTTGGGTCTTTGCTGGAGAGCAGGAATCCCCTTCCCCACTTTCCCTTCCAACAGAGCCTGCCAAACGAACGGGGTTCCCGAGGACCCGCCTCAGCATCTCTGGTCTTTCTCACATGCAACCCTGAGGATGCCCTCAGGCTACGAAGTTCTGAACACGGCTTCATTTTGTAGCCCATCGGCTAATTTGACACTTTATTTTTTGCTTTCGATGAAACCACGATTTTGGAAGCTATCTAATTCCGGCAGGAGGAAGGCCCCCCAGGTGGTGGGATGTCAGACAGGTTCTCCCAACAGTGAGAGCTACTCAGCTTGCAGACCTGCCTGAAGCAGGCCCCAGGCAGGGGCCTGGGAGCCAGGCCCTCCCACTTGTAGGCCAGCTTCTAAATGACAGGTTTCAAATTTCCCTTCCCCACTTGGGGACGGGGGAGGACTAGTCACTTTTACAACCGTGGAACACGAATAATGTTTCTCTTGGAGGATTTTCTCATTCCCAAGACCATTTCCCTGAGATCCAACTTCAAAGAATTGTATTTCTTAAACCCGCAGAGCCCACTTAATGTTCGCTCGCGCCTGAGGGCTCCCCCTTTTACTCTTCCTGGTTGGGAGCGTTCCCTCCCACCCCCACAGCCACCGCAGCTCCCTGATCCCTTGTTTCTCTCTTTGGATCATCCCAATGAAACGGATTCTGGGTCCTGGACTGGCTTTCTCTCCTTTGTGTGAAAGCTGGTCTCCTCTCTCTCTCTCTCTCTCTCTCTCTCTCTCTCTCTCTCTCTCTCTCTCTCTCTCTCTCTCGTCTGTGTGCCATTGAAACATCTTTTGCCTACTTTTTTTCTGCATTGGTTGCAACCTTTAGAGTGTTTTACAAAGTTCTGATATGTGAATGCCCATGGTTTGTTAAGAGTCAGATTTTTAAAAACAGGGTTTGCCCATGATCAGGTCCTACTGACATAGTGGACATCTATGAAGTCTAAATCGAATTTTATGACAGTGGTTATTTCAGGCACAGCTCTGGGACAGGCTGTAAGTTGAATGACCTTGGATAAGTTATTGAATCTTCCTGAGCCTCAAATTCACCCAAAAATAAGGATAATAATAGTACCTATTTGTGGCAAAATCTGCTAATGATCTCTCCCTATGCTTCTCCCCTTCTCCCCTAGCAAGAATCTTGATTCTTACCTGGACCTGTAACCAGCTGGAATGAAAACTCTATTTTGCAGCTTTTTCAAAAATACCAAAACCACATGACTACGTGCTGTTAAAAGGGCATAAACGGATATGCTCGTGCAACTTCTAGAACGTGCCCTTAGGGAGGGAGGGAGCCCTTTTTTGTTTCTTCTTCCTTCTTGCTGGTGGAATATTGTGTGGTGGCTGGCGCTCCAGCAGCCACCTTGGGCCCTGGAGGTGCCCTGGGAATGGAGGCCACACATGTTAGAAGAGGGAAGGGGTGGGGGCTCACTAATCCCAGCCTTGCACTGCTTATCTTTGAATTTTCTTTGAACCACTGAAAGCTTCTGTTTTCTGTCATTTACAGTGGACTTGATCTAACTGATACATTAAGATCAAAAGATTGTTGTGAAGGTTGAGTGAGTTGAGAGATAGTTAACAGCTTTAAAATGCGTAGTAAGTGGTCCAGGGCAGAGTCGCCCTCAGTGTAAGGCGGGTGTTACTTTTTATTATTCCTTTAAGCAAATGTAAGATCACATTGAGTCGTTACATTTCTCCCGAGAGAAACCCAAGCTGACTCGCTTGTAGGACATCAGTCTGTGCCGCTCTGATGTGTGACTTGGCTCCCGACCCATTGGACCTGGACCCCATATCCCATACTCCACGGCCCTACTGGCTGCCAGAGAACACATAACGCAGCCAGTCAGACTTGGACTTCAGATCTACAACAAATCGTGTTAAAGTCTGAACATATCCCAAGTATTACATGCAACATATTTTCACTAAGACATTATTGGTTGTTGATTAATGTTGGTTAAATTCACACTAAGTCTGGCAACCCTAGACCCTATCCTCCCTCACTGACTGGCGTGGGGATTGTCAGGGAGCAGGCCCTGAGGAAGCAGACCTGGGACGAAATACTGTACAGGAAGCCCACTGGGAGTGTTTGGGGTGAACAGGTATGTGGGGGGAGGTGGGCCGTGGGCCAGTCACAGCAGAGGCCTCCACTGACCCCTGGGAGGTCTGAGCTGGGCTGCCCTACAAAGTGGTCATGAATGAGGGCAATGGGCCTGGATTTTTACCTTCTGTCTGGCCAGCGATTGGAGCAGGCCACCCAAGGAGGGTCCTGGCCGTGGGGGTTGTAGCTGTCGGAGGCCAAAGGCATTTCCTGGAGAGGGACTCACCTGAGGATGATCAGCCATCAATGCATGGTGGCCCTGAAGGGGCGATCCCAGTGGCGCATGATGGCACCCCCTGAGGCCTAGGTGACTTTCTCAAAGAAGCCCGATGGCCCAGCCGGGACACCTGTGCCCAGCAGAGACAGGCAGTGCTGCTGGTGATGGCCAAGCACCCAGCTTATCTCAGGAAGCTCCAACAAGGAACATGCAAACGAGAAAGCCCTTGGCTGATCCAATGGTGACACTGCAGAGCAGGGACAGGGCGAAGCCCTTTTCCACGTGGGAAACTGTACCCAGCACTTGGGGTTCACCTGGAACCCCCAAGTAGGGATTCCTCCTGGGAGGCTGCCTCTGGAGGTGACCACTGAGCGTCTTGCTTCCCTGAACATCCACAAGACAGACCCCATCATTGGAGGCACCCCAAAGGGCCCTCTGCCCCTGTGCCCCAAAAGGAATCAGCGCTGTAGCCCTAATGACATCTGGGTCCCACAGGCTACCTCAGAGCAGAGTCTCCCGTAAAGAAACACAGTCCAGGGACCAGAAGTTCTTCAAGGAATTCCGACCTTCAGCAGCATCTCAAAAGGAACATCAGTGAGCATTTAATTCACAGCCATGACCTCATTTCTCCAGTTCTTTCCCTTGTCGGCCTCCCAATCCCTTGGTGCCCTCAGCTGGTCTGGAGCCCCTCACCTACCCACCGCCCAACCTGTCACACTCCCTCGCTCCCATGATCTTCGTTCTGCCGGTCGCTGGCCTTTCTGGTAAGTGGTAACTCTTTTTTCTCACCTCTCCGGTCCTGTCCCTTGTCCCATTCTCATTCTCTCTCTCTCTCTCTCTCTCTCTCTCTCTCTCTCTCTCTCTCTCTATATATATATATATATATATATATATATATATATATATAATTTATTGATTTCAGAGAGGACGAGAGAGGGAGAAAGAGATAGAAACATCAATGATGAGAGAGAATCATTGATCGGCTGCCTCCTCCATGCCCCACACTGGGGATTGAGCCCGCAACCCAGGCATGTGCCCTTGACCAAATCAAACCCAGGACCCTTCAGTCTGCAGGCTGATGCTCTATCCACTGAGAAAACCAGTCTTGTCCCATTCTTCCACTTTCCCAAACATCTGGCAAATGTATCATTTTGAATTAATGTGGGAGGTCAGGGTGCAGCTGGGGCACAGACAATTCCACACCCATAAGTCTTACCCTCACAACAATGAGGACTTTAAAAAAAAACAACACCTACCATTTTCTCTGGCCGGGTGGCTCAGTTGACTGGCACATCGTCCCACACACCAAAAGGTTTCGATTCGATTCCTGGTCAGGGCACATACCTGGTTGCAGGTTCAATCCCAGGTTGGGGCATGTACAGGAGGCCACCCATCAATGTTTCTCACCTCTCTCTCTCTCTCTCTCTCTCTCTCTCTCTCTCTCTCTCTCTCTCTCGCTTTCTCTCCCCCTCCCTCTGTCTTTCTCTCTTTCTCAAATCAATAAAAAACATAGCCATGGGTAAGGATTAAAAAGTCCGACCATTTAATAAGCACATACTTTGTGTCGGGTGCTGACCCTAGTATGTTCCATTGAATACACCATGAATTCTCACGCCAGACCCTTGACTTGGAGAGAGTGGCTGGCCTGGAGGCCAGGGCACTGAGCTCTGAAGCCGCCCACACTCCGCCTCTCCAAGAAACACACAAAGGCCTCATGGGAATGAATTTCAGGTTGCTCTTCTGCAACCTACTTTCTTTAGAGCTCTCACCCTGGCAGGAGTGGAGGGTGAGGAGCAGGCTGTGCGTGAACGGGGCCCTGTTCCTGTCCGGAGGAGAGGGAAGTGCGGCCTCGAGGGTGGGGAAGAGCCGTGAGAGGCGTGGGCCGCAGGCGGTCCCAGCAGGGGCTTGGTGTGGAGAGAACTTCCAAGGAAGCCCCCAGTTTAGAAAAGGAACATCAGAGGCCTGGAGACGGGTGGGGTGGGGTTCAAGGGCAGAGGAGCCTTGAGCTGCATTTTCCAGGCGGCAGGTGGGGAGATGTCCCACGGGGTGAGTCCTAGTGAAATGTGAGTCAAGAAGTGGCTGCTTCTCAGGTGAGCCACCTCTGCCTGGCGAGCCCCCGGCTCTGAGCAGGGGCAGGAGAGGCCGGCTCCTCCCGGGTCTTCAGTGGGTGCTCAGAGGTTCCTGAGATTCGTGTGGACGCGGAGAGCCTGGAGCCTAGGCCTGCGGGAGGAAGATGTGGGGGTGACGCCGCTGTGCCCGAGGAGGGCAGGCTGTCACCCATCTGAGGGGAGCCTGCCTGCAGATGGGACCTGCAGCCCCCCGTGCCTCCACCTCCAGCACGCGGCCTGCCAGGCCTCCAGAAATGTGGACGCGGGACCCCTGAGGAGCATGCGGGGGAGGGAGTCCCGCACCCCGGGAGAGAGGTGCTGCCCTCGTGGCACGAGGGGCTCCAACCCGACCCCGCGGGTGCAGGTGCAGCACATGCGCACCCCCTGGGGAGTGACCTTCGTCTCCGGTTCATGTGGGGCTAGTCCAGGACTGTAGGAGTTTCCAGTCAGGATGCAAATTTTGCTCACTTTGAATAAACATACATGTTTCTATTTAATTGGGGATCGCCCAGTACCCCCTCTCCCAGGTGTTGCCCAGCGATGTCAGGGTCTGAAGTTGAAATGGGGTCGGTACCGCAGTTTGATGGTCAGAGCCCGCCTTTCCTGGCCCAGCCCTGCCCGTCTTGACCTCCGCCCTGGCCGCTCCCCAACTCCCATCCCAGCTCCAAATTCTTCTCCCCAAGTCCTGCCCAGCTCAGGTCCCACAGTCACCTCTCCCCCAAGCTCCAAAGGCATCCAGAGTCCACAGCCCTCCATCTAACCAAGCCCCCCTCCTCACCCGCCTCCAGCAGCCAGGGAGTTCCTGGCCACACCAAGGCAGCAGCAGCCCGGGCCCAGAGCGGGTGTCCTCAGGCGCTGCTCCCCCTGGCCGGCTTGCGTCCTGCCCCCTCTCTTTAGTTCCCATCGCCTTGCCTTCCAGGCTCCCCCACAGCTCAGGGTGAAGGGTGTGCCCTCCCAGGCGTGGGAACCTCTCCCCCGGGAGTGATGGAGCCCGGATGGAGGGGAGGCACCTCCCTGCGAGCGCCCTGGTCCCCACAGCCGGCCCCTGCACCTTGGACCTCGGGCCTCCACAGGCCGGATCGCCCTCACAGGGGAGTCATTCAGGGCAGCGGGCAGGGAGGGGCGTGTAGGGAGAGGCCTGGGAGGTTCCGCAGGGAGAGCCCTGTGCACACGGAGGGAGCGATGGGAGGCAGTCTGAGAGGGAGCCACCAACTGGAGAATTAGTGCCTGCTCTTCCCTCCACAGTCCCGTCCTGGGGAAGGGATGACCATTCAGCTTCCCGGAGCTCCCATGTCAGGAGCGGGGACCCGCCAAGGCACCTGCGTGGTGGGATTCTGGCTGGAAGCGAAGGGGTCGAAACGCCAGGCTCTCCTCGTCAAAGGCTGGAATGGCTTCTCCCCTCGGCTGGTCTTTGCCCCCCCCAAAACAGCGCAAGGAGCATTCAGTGTGTGGGGCCCGGAGTAATCCAACCTGAGACGCCACAGGCACCCACAATGGGAGCATCTTTAAAAAGCAGCTGAGTCACAGGACAGCGGCCTCGCCGAAATCCGGTGCCGCGTTTGGTGGGACAGGACGACGTTGCCGAGTCCGGGAGGTCGCGCCCGTCGTAGGTCTGTGTTTACACAGTCGTCCACGATGATGTGAGTGGGAAGGCAGGTCAGTTTTGTACAACAAATGCACTTATATGTCCACATAGAATACAGAAAGTGTAGATAAGCAGAGACAGAGCTACCAAATGGGTGGCCAATAGAAGCAATTTAAAATCGCGTTTATACCTTTTAGTATTTGATTCGCCTGTTTTTGCAGTGTACGTGTATAATTCTTACCATCAGAGAGGAATATTTTATATTTAGCAACAAAGATACAGCAGAAGCCTGTGGGGATTCTGAGCAACCCCCCTCCCTCTCCCCCGGTTTGGGGATCCCCTCCCTTCACTGCCTTCCTGGTCACAGCTGGCTCCCAGGAGCTATGCTCACACCATGGACCTCCTCCCACCTCTGGTGACTGCTGATTGGTCAAGGGTGGGCACTGACCCAAGCTGGCCAATCAGAATCTCTTCCCTGAGAACTGGAACTTGCACCGACTGGGAAGAGGTGGTCAAGTGGTGGCTTTGAACCATAATTTGGGTTGTGGGACGGCCACTGCCAGCACCACCGCCAACAGCAACGACGGTAGAGTTCAGGTGCTCAGAGCCCTTATATGTCCCAGATACCAAGTGCCTTTCATCCAACTCCCCGTTTGGTTTTTTTTTGTTTGTTTTTTTGTTTTGTTTTTTTAAGTATATTTTATTGATTTTTTACAGAGAGGAAGGGAGAGAGATAGAGAGTTAGAAACATCGATGAGAGAGAAACATCGATCAGCTGCCTCCTGTACATCCCCCACTGGGGATGTGCCCGCAACCCAGGTACATGCCCTTGACCGGAATCGAACCCGGGACCCCTCAGTCCGCAGGCCGACGCTCTATCCACTGAGCCAAACCGGTTTCGGCAAAACTCCCCGTTTTGAAGACAGGATGCTGACGCACTCCCCCAGCTCATTTCGCTGGCCCTGGTGCAGCTGGGAGCATCCCCTGCCCTGCCCCCCTCCCCCCCAGGTCTTTAGGAAGCAGAGTCCAGGCCTTCACTACAGAGGCCCTGGCTCAGGAGCTCCCGCTCTGGGAGGCCGTTAACTGAACACATGCAGCTCCTCACCAGGGCATTCATGGAGGGGGCAGTGGGAGGGGGCGCAGGGCAGGCCGAGGGTGGTGGGGTGGCAGGGCGGTGGTGCCGCTGGACCCCTCACCATGCCTGCGGTCAGACTCCATCATCTGCCTCCCGTTTCCCTCCTCACTCCCGGCTCAGCCGGGGCTCCTGGCTCCTCCAAGAGACACCTGGGGTCTGGCCGCCCACCTCCAAGTCCCCTGCACAGCCTGCTCCTGCCTCCACCCCTCTCCCCTGGGTGGCCCCAGCCATCTCCCTCGGCCTCCCTGCCTCCAGCCTCGCCAGATGAGCAGGTGCAAATGTGCCCCCGTCAGGCCCCTGAACAAACCTTCAAGGGACCCATGGTCCCCCTGAGATACAGTCCTCTGCAGGGCCCAGGGAGTGGGGGGCCTGGCCTGCCTTCCAGCTCCTGCCCAGCACCCCCTCTTTCCCCACCCCCTGCAGCTTGCACTTCGGGAGGAGGCTGTGTTCTGTTTGGCCTCCAGGATTTCCCACACACTGTCCCCTGCAGGGAGCCTGGACCAGGCCAGAGACTCATCACTGTCGAGCGTTTACCTGAGCCAAGCCCAGTTCTGAGCGCTTCCCATTCATGGTCCCGTTAAGCCCTCACAACGCCTCCATCACGTCCAGGGGGGATCTCAGGAAACCAAGGGCTCCAGTGCTGGTGGGAGGGACCCGGCAGCCTGGCTCCAGGCTCCTCGGAGCCCAGCTGAGACTCTACATGGCAGCTCCCAGTGGGCGGGCGAAACGCCGAGCTGCACCTGGGGATTCTCATGGGCGCCGCCACGCAGACGGCCCAGGGCTGGGTGTCTGGGCTGCCGCCAGGCCTGTTTTCTCCTGACCTCAGTTTCCCCTTCTGTAAAATGGGAGTTGAAAACGCTGCCTCGCTGCCACGGTTGAGCGGAGGGAACGTGGCCTCACGCAGCTGGAATGCTCCACGCCTGGCACGTAGGAAGTCAAGCTCTTGGCACATTGTTACCACGGTGGGGCGGAGGGCGCCAGCCCAGAGCGCGGCCACCTGGAAGCTGTCTTCAGGGCCATCTTGTTCTTTCTGGGACTTGTCCCTCAATTGAAGCTGCCGTTTTCTGAACGATTTTTTTCTCGGTTGGGGGAGGGGCTGTTTGTGGGAGCGGAGCACCCCCGACCCTCAAAGCCCACCCCTACTTGCCCCTTGTCCCAGGCGCAGCACCAGGGTGGGAGTCGCAGCCTTGGAGCCAGCGGCGGCGTGCCTTTCGGGGCCCAGCTCCTCCTCTGCGGGCCCGGGAGGCTGCGGTGACGAGGAGAGGAGATGACACGGGCGGAGGGTCCAGCCGGTGCCCCGTGGGGCTGCGGTGGGTGCTGCCTGTGCTGTGCGGCCACCCGCCGCCCTCGAGGTGGGTGGCCCCGGGCACAGTCGAGGCCGCTGTTGATAGAGGAGATGAGTCCTCGTTTCCAGGGCGTGTCCCCGAGTCTCTGGAACCAGAATTGGAACCAGAACACAGCTTTCTCGCTGCTGCGGGCGAGGCTCTCCCAGCCTGCGGGGTGGCCCAGCCTGCTGTCAGTTACAGCGAATATTCCCGGTCCTCCTTCATGTGCCCTTCCGCCCCCAACACCTTTCCGTGGGTGAGCAGCAGGCACTCACATCCCAGAGCCGGGAGTGGCAGGTGGGGGCCAGGTGGCGGCACTGGAGCGGCCTGTGAGGAGCCACAGTGTCATGTGCATCGGAATGGCCCTCGGGCCCCTCAGATGCCCGCCGCCCTGGGCCTCTCCCAGCTCAGCATTTCCACCTCCCGCGCCAGAGACCTGAAGTCTGTTTCCCAAACTGCTGCCCCCCCCTCCCCCCAGTGGCCCTGAGGTTCTGTGGGGACTGGGAGGGACACTGAGATCACGGGGAGGGGCTGGCCCCACGGTCAGCCAAAGGCCTCGCCCCAAGCAGCTCTGGGGACTGACCGCAGGGCCTTGTCAGCTCACGTACTCATTAAGCCGGGTTGAACCAAAGGTCGGATTTTACTGCAAATCTAGAGAGATCCTCCCTGGCCGGCCTGCTCAGGACCCAGCTCTGCGAGGGCGGGCGGCTTTCCTGGCGTTTCCACAGAAGCCTCCGTGCTGTGGGTGGAAGGTCAGAGGAGAGCCCAGGAGCCCTCTGGTCCCTTTGAGTTGGCAGCAAGCGGGCAGCAGGGGCCAGAAGCCTTGGGCGCGGGGGAGGCTGGAGCTGGTGGGGCTATGGCTGTCTGTTCTGGGCTCCTGGAGGCAGGTTTGCCCTGCAAAGGTGACCAGGGCTGGAAGGAGAGGGGAACCCAGGGCTGCTGCCCAAAGACCTCGCCAGTGGGGGAGTTTCCCCCATGGTCAGACGTGGGGTGATGCTAGAAGCGTCTCACAGAAGAGGGGGACCTGGGCAGGTCCTCGCATCTCCAGCCTCATCAGTGGAGACCACCCCAGGTCAGCAGCACCCTGCAGTGGCCTCCACACCCTGGGAATGATGAGGGTGCTGCAAGAAGTGTCTGCGTTGGGTGGTTTGTTACGCCGCAGTGTGTAACCGACAGGCAGCCCCTCTCCCCTTTCCTTTGGTCAACACCCCCATCTGGACTGGTCCCTCTTCCCATCCACCCTCCTTTGTCATTGCTTGTTTACTTGTCTGTCTGCCACCTCAGAGTGCACCCTCCATGGGGACAGGGACGGGGCCTGTCTCCTTCAGGGCCAGGGTATTTCAGGCATTTAGTAAGTACAGGCTGCGTGGATCAATGAACGAGTTGGTGAGCACTTACTTGGTTTGATGCTCATGTCCCATATTGGACGGTAACCTCCACAGGGGGGCCCTGTGTGTCTTTGTCTCCATCACACCCTCGTGGTAAGTTCAGTGCCTAGCACATAGTAGATGCTTCATACGTGTTCACTGAATGAATGAACGAATTTGTGTGTGTGCCACACTGTAGGCAAGCTAGAGAAGGCAAGGAGTGTGTGTGTGTGTGTGTGTGTGTGTGTGTGTGTGCATGTTCCGACCCACTGCAAGCCCCAGTTTGTAACATAAAGCAAATTTTCACTGGATGGTCTGGATAAAGGAGCAGGCCGCAGAGGAGTGCATGGAATGGCCCTTGGGGTAGGTGGAATAACGGCCTAATCCCATGAAGGTGTGACCTCACATGGCAAAGGGGACTCTGCAGATGTGACTAAGACCTTGAGATGACAAGGCTGTCCTGGATTCCCCGGGCGGGCTCCATGCAACCACAGGGCCCTTCTAGGAGGCTGGCAGAAGGGTCAGAGGCAGAATGGAAATTGGAAGATGCTCTGCAGCTGGCACTGAAAGCGGAGGAAGGGGCAATGAGCCAAGGAGTGTGGGCAGCCCCTAGAGCAGAGGTCCTCAAACTTTTTAAACAGGGGCCAGTTCACTGTCCCTCAGACATTCCGCACATGCGCACTGCGGGCCCGGGACTAGTCGGCTGCTAAGCAGGACAGGCAGCGGCGGTAAAAACACCCAGCGGGCCGGATAAATGTTTTGGGCGGGCCGCATGTGGCCTGCGGGCCGTAGTTTGAGGACCCCTGCCCTAGAGATTGGAGGAGGCAGGAAACCCATGCTCCCTGGAGCCTCCAGAGAGAAACCGGCTCCAACACCTTAATTTTAGTCCAAGGAGACCCCTTTTCTGACCTCCAGGACTGTATGGAAATAAGTTATGTTTTAAGCCACGAGGTTTGTGGTAATTTGTTACAGCAGCCGGAGGAAGCACCTACAACCTGTAACCATCTTCTTCAGTAGAAGTTACTCAGGTGCCTCCCAGGTTTTGCTGAGGGTGAGTGCAGCTTTCAGGGGCCTCTTAGAAGGGCCTCGTATACCACCTGCTCCGAGGAAGCAAGCCTGGACGCTCCCCTGAGGGCTGGGGAGGAACGGGGAGATGATTGTTGAGATGAAAATATTGCAGTAGAGAGAGGGAAGAAATACGAGCATGTGGGATTGTCCCTGCAGGCAATTCCTGGCTGGCTTTGGTGCCCAGTGGGGCATCTCTGGACCCGCAGAGGAACACACATTTGCAGAAAGCAAACCTCTGTGATGGTTGATTGCACAAAGTGTAATTCCGACTCTGCCATGGATTTTAAAATGTTTCCCTGTCCAGCATCTGTTCCCCTCCGTCTGGAAACAACTCTGGGATTTTCTTTGGGAAACAACTCTTACCCCAGCTTCAGTCCACATCCAGGTGTGGTCCCATGACACAGGCTCAGCCAATCAGGGAATTCTATCTACCCCTTTGGCTACAGGGATTGGTTCAGGGATGAGCATGTAACCCAGGTTTATCCAATCAGAGCCAACATGGGCCCTTCTGGATTAGTTCTGGGGTAAAGAGAATCACTCTTCCTGTTGGGGACTTTGGGGGGACAGCATGAAGCCTGGGGTGCTGGCAGCCACCCTGCCATTCCAGGGGACAGTCTGCATGAGAATGTGAAAGGAAAGTAGCACTGACAGGTGGAGGGAAATACACTAGACAGAAAGGATGACATTGTCAGAACCCCTGGATCAAGCCATACCTGAATCAGTATCCTTCCCAGCTCTTCCAACAGTCCTTCCTGCTCCTCTCTAACGGATGTGAGTAGGGTTTTCTGTCGCTCTCAGCCAAGAAGTCCTCATTGATACAGAACCACATGCAGAGCTAAAAGGACTCTTCCATTCCATTAGGTGTGAGGCCCTCTTCCATTTTGCACTTGGAGCAACAAAACCCAGAGAGGCCACGGCACCTGCAGGCGGTCACACAGTGCTTTGTGCCCAAGTCAGTACTGGACCTGGGGATGTAGAGTCCCAAGTTAGGGCTCCATCCTCGACCCTGAGGTGAGGAGGGCCCGTCGGCCTTGTATTCACGTCCCCCCCCTCCCCAGCACCCTTTCCATGGATGCCCACGAACCTGAGAAGCACTAGGAGGCAGAGGTCAGGGTTTCCAAGCAGTCAGGCTGGATTCCCAGGAGGCGGGCCTTGATCTCTCTGAGGTCTGAGCCACTTGACCAACCTGTGTTGAGCTGCTGCGGTCATCCAGGCGCTGTGCTGGGCAGTGGAACCCAGGGCATGGAGAGGAAGAGGCCCCGTGAGAGGGAGCGTGGGGATGTTTCCGACAGGTGCACTCCTGCCGGGGTAGGTAGGCTATTCTGCAAGTCAAGGAGAAGCCCTTTACATACAAGATAGAGATAGACTCATTACCATGAAAAATGAGTTTACAAAAGAGGAGAAAGCAGATGTCAAGTGCTCCCCTGGCTGTGCACTCAAGACCCAGTACAGCGGAGGGGACCCAGTACAGCTGCGGGGACCCAGTACAACCGAGGGGACCCAGGACAACCGAGGGGACCCAGGACAGTCACGGGGACCGAGTACAGTTGAGGGGACCCAGTGCAGTCGCAGGACTGAGTACAGTCGCCCGCACTGGCCGTTGCTGTCAGCGGCTCCTCGGGTCCCAGCTGTTTTGGATTAGCTGTGTCATGACTCCCTTCCCTGGGCTGAGATCACCGAGGAGGGACCACAGCTCAGAGCCCACGCCTGGGAGCTTTGAAATGCCGCCGCCGAGCTGACAAACGGAGCGGCCCTAAAATCATAGCGAGGGAGGTCAGCCACGGGGCGCCTGCCAGCGCCCGACACCACCTGGACCTCTTGGCAAGCGCAGGCTGGAGACGCGGGAACAGCCAGCTCCCCATCCTCGCCTGCTGACCCTCACACCCTGCCTCGCAGCCCGGGGTCCGGGACAGGACCAGCCAGAGCCCGGGAGGGCAGGGGCCGTGGCTGGGCCCGCCCTGTTCTGTCACTGTCCCTCTGCTGGCCTGATCCTCCGGCGAGGCCAGGGGTGATGGGAATCAAAGTGTGGGCTTCGGCTCCCAAGGCTGGGAGAGGATTAAGCATCCAACCTGTGACATAGAGAAGCGAGACGTGCCAGGGAGGCCCCTCTGAGGAGATGACATTCTTGAGCACGAGCTAGAAGAATAGGCTCGGTCAGGCGGATATTTGGAGAAACAAACCCCGGGTGGAGAGAACAGCTGTGCAAAGGCCCTGGGGCAGGAACGTGCCTGCTGTGTTCCAGGCTCCGCCTGGCTGGGCCCAGAGGGCAGGAGGTGGGTCAGAGACGCAGCCAGGAAGTTGGAACATGACAACGAGGGCCCAAGAGTAGGACGATGGAGTTTATTCAGAGTAAGATGGGACCCGGGCCCTAAGGAGGGAGTGAGAGGCACAGGGCATGTTATAAACAAGCTCTCGCCCGCATTGGAGTCACCCACGCTTCCTTCCTTCCCGCCTCTGAGTTTTCCGCCTCAGGAAACGACACTGGGATTTGCTTTTCCTTCTTCTAACAACATAAAGGGCTGATGAGTGAGAAGGGCCGTTCCCTTGGCAGGACCACGGATGTCTGAGCGTATCTGTGCAGGGATCGCCTGCCGGAAACTCGAGACCAGGGCCCGGGCCGCGCATCAGATGGACGCTGCGGCGTGTCAGCGCGATACGCGCCCGTATTTGCCAACAAGGGGGAAATGCTGGTTCTTGTGATCCGGGATTTACACAGGGGGCTCCTGCAGGTGTCACCTTTCTCCCCTGCCCATCCCAGCGGGCATCTCAAATTCCGCTCCCAACAAAGCGCTCTCTGTTGGCAGTCAGTCCTCAAAGGGAGGGCTTTGTTCCAGGCTAAAGAACCTCATTCAACGGCGTTGGCAAGGCGCTGCCGTTCCCCGTGCCAGCTCCGCCTGGTATTTCCAGCTCTGACCAGGCCTTCACTTGAGAGCTTCGGTTGGCCTTGTTTTCTACCTCTTGCCGGGAGAGCTCCCGGTCACGTGGCATATTTGTTGAGCAGGTATTGTAGGGGAAGGAGGGGAATTAGAGCAGCGGCCAGGAGTTGAGGTAGGGCAGGGAAGCCGGGAGAGGCTTCTGGATATACAGAGAGGGGCGGAGGTGAGGGGTGGGGAGAGGGGAGATTTCTGGGGAAAGTGGGGGTGCTGGGTCTCCTGTGAGCTTCCTCCCAGCTCAATGGCTACATGAAAGAATCCCCTTTTTTATTTGTTTGCAACGCTGGGTAACAGATTGCCACAAACAACGCCTGTTTGTTTGCGCCTCCTGTGCAGGACAGACGTGCAGGAGGAGTGGGCCCCGTTCTCTGCTCAAGGCTGACTTCAAGGTGTTGCCGGCCTAATGATGGCAATGCTGGTGCCTCTGTGATGCCCTTGGCCTTTTCCTGAAGGTCACAAGATACAATACTTTTGTACTGAGGTGAAATTCACATCACATCACATTAAACATTTTACAGCGGACAAGTCGGTGACAGTAAATTCACGACATTGTGCAACCACCCCCCCTGTCTTGTTCCAAAACATGTCATCTCCCCAAAAGGACACTCTGTGCCCGGGAAGCAGTAACTGCCCATTCCCCCCTCCTCCCAGGCCCTGGCAGCCACCAATCTGCCTCCAGTCTCCATGGATTCCCCTTTGCTGGACATTGTGCACCTGGTTCCTTCCACTGAGCAGCATATTCTGGAGGCTGGTCCATGTTGCAGCAGGTGGCAGAGCGCCTTCCTGTTCACGGCTGAGTAATTCTCCCGGCGTTTACCACCGGTGTTTATCCGCTCACCGGTCCTTGGACATTTGGCTGCTTCCTCCACCTGCTGGCTGCTGTGAACAGTGCTGCTCTGCACGCGCGTACCTGTTTTCAATGCTTTCCGGGTGTGCCCTGAAGGGGAATGGCTAGGTCATGGGCGGTTCTCTGTTTAACTTTTTGAGACCCACCAGACTGGTTTTCAGCTGCACCATTTTACATCCCCACCAGCAATGCACAAGTTCCCAGTTCTCCACATCCTTGCCAACCCTTGTCATTTTCCAGTTTTCAAAAACGAGAGCCATCCTACTGGGTGGGATTTTGTGGCTTCGATTTGCATTTCCCTAAAGATGTGGAGCACCTTTTCATGTGCATGTTGGGCACCTGTAGGTCTTCTTTGGAGAAATGTCAAGTCCTTGGCTCGAGGTTTAAAGGCAGGTGCTGCAGGCCGGGGGGGGAGGGGAGATGTAGGGGTGGGGGGGTGGGGGAGAGGGGTTCAGAGCCCAGTCTCTAGCCTGTCCTTCTCCATGGCTCTCATCTTTATCATTTTATAAGAGGTTCTTAGTCCTATTTTGCAGCTTGAAACACTTGCCCAGAACCCCGTATCTGTCAGGGTCCAATCAGAGCAGCAGAACCAGGAGGAGACACCTAATAAGGGTTTATTGCAAGGGCTTGGCTTAGGCGGCCGTGGGGTGGGTTGGGCAGCCCGGAATCCATGGGGCAGGAGGGCAGGAGGGGCTGGAACTCGGGCAGCGGCCGAAGCTCCTGTCCACAGGTGGGATTTCTTCAGGAAAGCCCTGCTCTTCGGGCCTTTCAACTGATGGGACCAGGCCCACCAGATCCTCTGGACCCTCCTTTGCTGATTGGGGACTTGAATCTCTTCTGTAAAACACCCCCTGACTCACAGAACCTAGAAGCGTGGTTGATTGGATAACTGGCGGCGGGGCCTTCGCTGAGTTGACACATAAATTGACCATCAGACCCCCATCCAGCAAGGGGTGGAGCTGAGGCTGAACCGCGGCCTGACCGGCAGCTGATTTTGATCATCATGAATAATTAGTTCATCCTACCTGCAGCCCAGGAGACAGGGAGCCTCTCCACCTTCCCAGTGAGGAGAGCTGGGCCCAGGCTTACACCTTGCCTCCCCGACAACACTCCAGAAACACTACTTTGAAGAATGAATTTGTTTTGCTCAATTCCAGCACCTGCTCACCCCCCAGAGATCCAGCCCTCACCACCAGGAGCTGCCACTTGATCTGAGCAATGGGGACTTTTATTCTGGTGAGGGAACCTGGAGCAGGAGGAAGTTCTGTGGAGGAAAATGAGGGCTGCAGCCCAGATCAGGGTGCGGATGGAGCTCTGTGCGGGCTGATGGGGTCTGTGGTGGAGGCTCACAGTCAACAGAGACCCGGGGTCTCTGCCTCCTGTCTCCCTGATCACTCGCGGGGCCCCAGTGGGGAGGGCCACCCTCCTGCAGATAGTTATCAGGGTGGCACATTGTCACTTAGCGCCTGGTGTCCTCAAGCAGAGGAAACGCGCCCTCCTGCCCGGGTGTCCCCTCCGGCCACCTGGCAGCGTGGGCCTGGGGGTGCGGGGGCTGCTCCCCGCAGTTACCCAGACTACTGGCTCGTGAAATCGAATATGAGGGAGACTTTATGGGGGGCTTTTCTGTTTCCAACAAATTCCAGGGCATGATTTTACAGTCCCTGCTTCCAGGCCGCCATGCTCCTACCCCAAATCAGCAGAAGGGAAGGACGGGCGGGAACTTCCACAGAAGGTGGGGTCACGGGGCCGCAGGGGGTGGCCGGTGAGGAGCAGGCGGAGGCAGGGAAGCGGGGTGGGGCTGCCTCAGGGGTCAGGCCTGAGCCCTTCCGTGGGGAGTCCTGTCAGGTGACTCCAGCCAGTGTCCTCGGACCACCATGGGCCTTCCGTCCTCCACCGAGACCCTGGACGCAGTCCACATCGAAGGGAAACCGGAGAGGCCAAGGCACGAGGGACTTCAGGTCCCCGGGCGCTGCCTGCTCTGCACTGGCTGGCGCCGGCAGCCTGGCCGCAGGGACACGGAAACACGCGTGGAGACGCGCGAGGTGGGACCAAGTGGGAGGCGGCACAGGGACAGACAGACACGGGGACAGAGAGACGCTGAGAGGTGGCAACTCAGGCACACAGCAACATGCATGGAGGAATAGACAGGGACGAAGGGACAGAGAAGTGCCCACGACAGACAGCACAGGGACAGAGACACGGAGAGATGCCACAGCAGAGATGGGGCACAGAGGTAACAGAAACAGAGAGAGGAAGGTGATGAAGACAGTGGAGAGTGAGGCTGGGAGCAAGGGGCACGGGGGCAGAGAGCTCAGCACCGTCTCACCACCAGATCCCAGGGACACCAGTCCATTCTCACCTCCAGATCCGCCACCCGGGACACCAGTCCATTCTCACCTCCAGATCCCCCACCCGGGACACCAGTCCATTCTCACCTCCAGATCCCCCACCCGGGACACCAGTCCATTCTCACCTCCAGATCCCACCCGGGACACCAGTCCATTCTCACCTCCAGATCCCACCCGGGACACCAGTCCATTCTCACCTCCAGATCCGCCACCCGGGACACCAGTCCATTCTCACCTCCAGATCCCCCACCCGGGACACCAGTCCATTCTCACCTCCAGATCCCACCCGGGACACCAGTCCATTCTCACCTCCAGAACTGACTGGGACAATCAGTCCATGGGCTGAAGGCACCAGTTCCCGGGAATTCATGACAGCAGCCTGAGCGACTCCACAAACACAGCGACTGAGGGAGAGGATACGGCCACATGCTCCGTGCCGGGACTGCGTGCTGGGCAGCTCCCCTGTGTGGTGTGCTGTGCTGTGCCGTGTTCTGTGCTGTGTGGTGTGCGGTGTGCTGTGCTGTGCTGTGCTGTGTCGTGTTCTGTGCTGTGTGGTGTGCTGTGCTGTGCTGTGTGGTGTGCGGTGTGGTGTGCTGTGCGGTGTGCTGTGTGGTGTGCTATGTGGTGTGCAGTGTGCTGTGCGGTGTGCTGTGTGGTGTGCTTGTGCTGTGCTGTGTGCTGTGCTGGTGTGCTGTGTGCTGTGTGGTGTGCTGTGTGCTGTGTGGTGTGCGTTGCGGTGTGCTGTGTGGTGTGCTGTGTGGTGTGCTGTGCTGTGTGCTGTGCTGTGTGGTGTGTGCTGTGTGTGTGCTGTGTGCTGTGCTGTGTGGTGTGCTGTGTGCTGTGTGGTGTGCTGTGTGCTATGCTGTGTGGTGTGCTGTGGTGGTGTGCTGTGTGCTGTGCTGTGTGCTGTGCTGTGTGGTGTGCTGTGTGCTGTGTGGTGCTGTGTGGTGTGCTGTGTGGTGTGCTGTGTGGTGTGCTTGTGGGTTGCTGTGCGGTGTGCTGTGCGGTGTGCTGTGTGGTGTCTGTGCGGTGTGCTGTGTGGTGTGCTGGTGGGTGTGCTGTGCTGTGTGCTGTGTGGTGTGCTGTGTGGTGTGCTGTGTGCTGTGTGGTGTGCTGTGTGCTGTGTGGTGGTGCTGTGCGGTGTGCTGTGTGGTGTGCTGTGTGGTGTGCTGTGGTGCTGTGTGCTGTGCTGTGTGCTGTGTGGTGTGTTGTGTGGCTGTGTGGTGTGCTGTGTGGTGTGCTGTGTGCTGTGTGCTGTGCTGTGTGCTGTGTGGTGTGCTGTGTGGTGTGCTGTGTGCTGTGTGCGGTGTGCTGTGCTGTGTGGTGTGCTGTGTGCTGTGTGGTGTGCTGTGTGGTGTTGCTGTGCTGTGTGCTGTGTGGTGTGCTGTGTGGTGTGCTGTGTGCTGTGTGGTGTGCTGTGTGGTGTGCTGTGCTGTGTGCTGTGTGGTGTGCTGTGTGGTGTGCTGTGTGCTGTGTGGTGTGCTGTGCGGTGTGCTGTGTGGTGTGCTGTGTGGTGTGCTGTGTGCTGTGCTGTGTGGTGTGCTGTGCGGTGTGCTGTGTGGTGTGCTGTGTGGTGTGCTGTGTGCTGTGCTGTGTGGTGTGCTGTGGGGTGTGCTGTGCGGTGTGCTGTGTGGTGTGCTGTGTGCTGTGTGGTGTGCTGTGCGGTGTGCTGTGTGGTGTGCTGTGTGGTGTGCTGTGTGCTGTGCTGTGTGGTGTGCTGTGCGGTGTGCTGTGTGGTGTGCTGTGCTGTGTGCTGTGCTGTGTGGTGTGCTGTGCTGTGTGCTGTGCTGTGTGGTGTGCTGTGTTGTGTGCGGTGGGTGTGCTTTGTGTGCTGTGTGCTGTGTGCTGTGCTGTGTGGTGTGCTGTGTGGTGTGCTGTGTGGTGTGCTGTGGGGTGTGCTGTGTGGTGTGCTGTGCTGTGTGCTGTGCGGTGGTGCTGTGTGGCTGTGCTGGTGCTGTGCTGTGTGGTGTGCGGTGTGGTGTGCTGTGGTTGTGTGTGCTGTGCTGCTGTGCTGTGTGCTGGCTGTGTGGTGTGCTGTGTGCTGTGTGCTGTGCTGTGTGTGCGGTGTGCTGTGCTGTGTGCTGTGTGTGTGCTGTGTGGTGTGTCTGTGTGCTGTGTGGTGTGCTGTGTGCTGTGTGGTGTGCTGTGCGGTGTGCTGTGTGGTGTGCTGTGTGGTGTGCTGTGTGTGTGTGCTGTGCTGTGCTGTGTGGTGTGCTGTGTGGTGTGGTGTGCTGTGTGGTGTGCTGTGTGCTGTGTGCTGTGCTGTGCTGTGTGGTGTGCTGTGTGTGTGCTGTGTGCTGTGTGCGGGTGTGCTGTGCTGTGTGGTGTGCTGTGTGCTGTGTGGTGTGCTGTGTGGTGTGCTGTGCTGTGTGCTGTGTGGTGTGCTGTGTGGTGTGCTGTGTGCTGTGTGGTGTGCTGTGTGGTGTGCTGTGCTGTGTGCTGTGTGGTGTGCTGTGTGGTGTGCTGTGTGCTGTGTGGTGTGCTGTGCGGTGTGCTGTGTGGTGTGCTGTGTGCTGTGCTGTGTGCTGTGCTGTGTGGTGTGCTGTGCGGTTGTGCTGTGTGGTGTGCTGTGTGGTGTGCTGTGTGCTGTGCTGTGTGGTGTGCTGTGTGGTGTGCTGTGTGGTGTGCTGTGGGTGTGCTGTGTGGTGCTGTGTGCTGTGTGGTGTGCTGTGCGGTGTGCTGTGTGGTGTGCTGTGTGGTGGTGCTGTGTGCTGTGCTGTGTGTGGTGCTGTGCGGTGTGCTGTGTGGTGTGCTGTGTGCTGTGCTGTGTGGTGTGTGCTGTGCTGTGGGTGCTGTGCTGTGTGGTGTGCTGTGTGGTGTGCTGTGTGGTGTGCTGTGTGGTGTGCTGTGCTGTGCTGTGTGGTGTGCTGTGTGGGTGTGCTGTGTGGTGTGCTGTGCTGTGTGCTGTGCGGTGTGCTGTGTGGTGTGCTGTGCTGTGCTGTGTGCTGTGCTGTGTGGTGTGCTGTGTGGTGTGCTGTGTGCTGTGCTGTGTGGTGTGCTGTGTGCTGTGCTGTGCTGTGTGCTGTGTGGTGTGCTGTGTGGTGTGCTGGGCTGTGTGCTGTGGCTGGTGTGCTGTGCTGTGCTGTGCGTTGCGGTGTGCTGTGCTGGGTGTGCTGTGCTGCTGTTGGTGTGCGGGGGGCTGTGCTGGTGTGCTGTGCGGTGTGCTGTGCTGTGCTGTGAGGTGTGCTGTGCTGTGCTGTGTGGTGTGCTGTGCTGGTGTGCTGTGCTGTGCTGTTGTGGCTGTGTGCTGTTGCTGTGCGGTGTGCTGTGTGATGTGCTGTGTGTGTGTGCCTGTGCGGTGTGTGCTGTGCTGTGTGCTGTGTGGTGTGCTGTGTGGTGGTGGCTGTGCGTGTGCTGTGCTGGTGCTGTGCTGTGTGGTGTGCTGTGTGGTGTGCTGTGTGGTGTGCTGTGCTGTGCTGTGTGGTGTGCTGTGCGGCTGGTGCTGTGCTGTGTGGTGTGCGGTGCTGGCTGTTGCTAAGTGCTGTGCTGTGTGGTGTGCTGTGCTGGTGCTGTGTGGTGTGCTGTGCTGTGCTGTGTGGTGCTGCTGTGTGGTGTGCTGTGTGGTGTGCTGTGTGCTGTGCTGTGTGGTGTGCTGTGTGGTGTGCTGTGTGGTGTGCTGTGTGTTGTGCTGTGTGGTGTGCTGTGATGTGTGCTGTGCTGTGTGCTGTGTGGTGTGTGCTGTGTGGTGTGCTGTGTGGTGTGCTGTGCTGGTGTGCTGTGTGGTGTGCTGTGCGGTGTGCTGTGTGGTGTGCTGTGTGGCTGTGTGGTGTGCTTGCGTGTGCTGTGTGGTGTGCTGTGTGCTGTGCTGGTGGTGTGCTGTGCTGTGTGCTGTGTGGTGTGCTGTGCGGTGTGCTGTGCTGTGCTGTGTGGTGTGCTGTGGCTGTGGTGCTGTGTGGTGTGCTGTGCGGTGTGCTGTGCTGTGTGCTGTGTGGTGTGCTGTTGCGGGTGCTGTGTGGTGTGCTGTTCTGTGCTGTGTGGTGTGCTGTGCTGTGCGGTGGCTGTGCTGTGTGGTGTGCTGTGCTGCTGTGCTGTGTGGTGTGCTGTGGTGTGCTGTGTGGTGTGCTGTGTGGTGTTGTGCTGTGTGTGTGCTGTGTGGTTGTGCTGTGCTGTGTGCTGTGTGGTGTGCTGTGCTGTGTGGTGTGCTGTGTGGTGTGCTGTGCTGCTGTGTGTGTGCTGTGCTGTGTGCTGTGTGCTGTGCTGTGTGGTGTGCTGTGTGTGTGCTGTGTGGTTGTGCTGTGTGGTGTGCGTGTGGTGCTGTGTGGCTGTGCTGTTTTGTGTGTGCTTGTGTGGTGTGCTGTGTGGTGTGCTGTGCTGTGCTGTGTGCTGTGCTGTGCTGTGCGTGTGTGGGTGGTTGTGGTGTGCTGTGCGGTTGTGCTGTGTGCTGTGCTGTGTGGTGTGCTGTGTGCTGTGCTGTGTGTGGTGTGCTGTGTGGTGTGCTGTGTGTGTGTGCTGTGCTGTGCTGTTGTGGTGTGCTGTGTGGGTGCTGTGTGATTGCTGTGCTGTGCTGTGTGGTGTGCTGTGTGGTGTGCTGTGCGGTGTTGTGCTCTGTGCTGTGCTGTGTGGTGTGCTGTGTGCTGTGCTGTTGTGGTGTGCTGTGGTGTGCTGTGGGTGTGCTGTGTGTGTGCTGTGTGGTGTGCTGTGTGGTGTGCTGTGTGGTGTGCTGTGCTGTGCTGTGCGGTTGTTGCTGTGCTGTGTGCTGTGTGGTGTGCTGTGTGGTGTGCTGTGCTGTGCTGTGTGCTGTGCTGTGCTGTGTGCTGTGCTGTGCGGTGTGCTGTGTGCTGTGCTGTTGCGGTGTGCGGTGTGCTGTGCTGTGCTGTGTGCTGTGTGGTGTGCTGTGTGGTGTGCTGTGTGGTGTGCTGTGCTGTGCTGTGCGGTGTGCTGTGTGCTGTGCTGTGTGCTGTGCTGTGCGGTGTGCTGTGCGGTGTGCGGTGTGCTGTGCTGTGCTGTGCTGTGCGGTGTGCTGTGTGCTGTGCTGTGTGCTGTGCTGTGTGCTGTGCTGTGCGGTGTGCGGTGTGCTGTGCTGTGCTGTGCTGTGCTGTGCGGTTTGCTGTGTGCTGTGCTGTGTGCTGTTGCTGTGTGCTGTGCTGTGCGGTGTGCGGTGTGCTGTGCTGTGCTGTGCTGTGCTGTGCGGTGTGCTGTGTGGTGTGCTGTGCTGTGCTGTGCGGTGTGCTGTGTGCTGTGCTGTGTGGTGTGCTGTGCTGTGCTGTGCTGTGTGCTGTGTGCTGTGCTGTGTGGTGTGCTGTGCTGTGCTGTGCTGTGCGGTGTGCTGTGTGTGTGCTGTGTGCTGTGCTGTGTGGTGTGCTGTGCTGTGCTGTGCTGTGTGCTGTGTGCTGTGCTGTGTGGTGTGCTGTGTGGTGTGCTGTGCTGTGTGCTGTGTGGTGTACTGTGTGCTGTGTGGTGTGCTGTGTGGTGTGCTGTGTGGTGTGCTGTGTGGTGTGCTGTGTGCTGTGTGCTGTGCTGTGCTGTGCTGTGTGCTGTGCTGTGCTGTGCTGTGTGGTGTGCTGTGTGCTGTGCTGTGTGGTGTGCTGTGTGGTGTGCTGTGCTGTGTGCTGTGTGGTGTGCTGTGTGGTGTGCTGTGCTGTGCTGTGCTGTGCGGTGTGCTGTGTGGTGTGCTGTGTGTGTGCTGTGCTTGCTGTGTGCTGTTGGTGTGCTGTGTGTGTGCTGTGCTGTGCTGTGCTGTGCGGTGTGCTGTGTGGTGTGCTGTGTGGTGTGCTGTGTGCGTGCTGTGCTGTGTGCTGTGTGCTGTGCTGTGTGGTGTGCTGTGCTGTTGTGTGCTGTGCGGTGTACTGTGTGGTGTGCTGTGTGGTGTGCTGTGTGCTGTGTGCTGTGCTGTGCTGTGCTGTGTGCTGTGCTGTGCTGTGCTGTGTGGTGTGCTGTGTGCTGTGCTGTGCGGTTGTGCTGTGTGGTGTGCTGTGTGGTGTGCTGTGTGGTGTGCTGTGCTGTGCTGTGCTGTGCGGTGTGCGTGTGGTGTGCTGTGTGGTGTGCTGTGTGGTGTGCTGTGTGGTGTGCTGTGCTGTGCTGTGCTGTGTGCTGTGCTGTGAGGTGTGCTGTGTGCTGTGCTGTGCGGGTGTGCTGTTGTGGTGTGCTGTGTGGTGTGCGTGTGCTGTGCTGTGTGTGCTGTGCTGTGCGGTGTGCTGTGTGCTGTGCTGTGCGGTGTGCTGTGTGGTGTGCTGTGTGGTGTGCTGTGTGCTGTGCTGTGTGCTGTGCTGTGCGGTGTGCTGTGTGCTGTGCTGTGCGGTGTGCTGTGTGGTGTGCTGTGTGGTGTGCGTGTGCTGGCTGTGCTGTGTGCCTGTGCTGTGCGGTGTGCTGTGTGCTGTGCTGTGCGGTGTGCTGTGCGGTGTGGCTGTGTGGGTGTGCTGTGTGGTGTGCTGTGCTGTGCTGTGCGTGTGCTGTGCGGTGCGGTGTGCTGTGTTCTGTGCTGTGCGGTGTGCTGTGTGGTGTGCTGTGTGGTGTGCTGTGTGCTGTGCTGTGCGGTGTGCTGTGTGCTGTGCTGTGTGGTGTGCTGTGTGCTGTGCTGTGCGGTGTGCTGTGTGGTGTGCTGTGTGGTGTGCTGTGTGGTGTGCTGTGCTGTGCGTGCTGTGCTGTGCTGTGTGCTGTGCTGTGCGGTGTGCTGTGTGCTGTGCTGTGCGGTGTGCTGTGTGCTGTGCTGTGCGGTGTGCTGTGTGGTGTGCTGTGTGGTGTGCTGTGCAGTGCTGTGCTGTGTGCTGTGCTGTGCGGTGTGCTGTGTGCTGTGCTGTGCTGTGCGGTGTGCTGTGTGGTGTGCTGTGCGGTGTGCTGTGTGGTGTGCTGTGTGCTGTGCTGTGCTGTGCTGTGCTGTGTGCTGTGCTGTGCGGTGTGCTGTGTGCTGTGCTGTGCTGTGCTGTGCTGTGCTGTGTGGTGTGCTGTGCTGTGCTGTGCGGTGTGCTGTGTGGTGTGCTGTGTGGTGTGCTGTGCTGTGCTGTGCTGTGTGCTGTGCTGTGCTGTGTGCTGTGCTGTGCTGTGCTGTGCTGTGCTGTGCGGTGTGCTGTGTGGTGTGCTGTGTGGGTGCTGTGTGCTGTGTGCTGTGTGGTGTGCTGTGTGGTGTGCTGTGCTGTGCTGTGCGGTGTGCTGTGCTGTGCGGTGTGCTGTGTGCTGTGCTGGCTGTGCGTGTGCTGTGGTGTGCTGTGCGGTGTGCTGTGTGCTGTGCTGTGCTGTGCGGTGTGCTGTGTGGTGTGCTGTGTGGTTGTGTTGTGTGGTGTGCTGTGCTGTGCTGTGCTGTGTTGCTGTGCTGTGCGGTGTGCTGTGTGCTGTGCTGTGCGGTGTGCGTGTGGTGTGCTGTGTGGTGTGCTGTGTGCTGTGCTGTGTGCTGTGCTGTGCGGTGTGCTGTGTGCTGTGCTGTGCGGTGTGCTGTGTGGTGTGCTGTGTGGTGTGCTGTGCTGTGCTGTGCTGTGTGCTGTGCTGTGCGGTGTGCTGTGTGCTGTGCTGTGCGGTTGTGTGTGCGGTGTGCTGTGTGGTGTGCTGTGTGGTGTGCTGTCTGTGCTGTGCTGTGTGCTGTGCTGTGCGGTTGTGCTGGTGCTGTGCTGTGCGGTGTGCTGTGTGGTGTGCTGTGTGTGGTGTGCTGTGTGCTGTGCTGTGCGGTGTGCTGGCTGTGTGTGCGGTGTGCTGTGTGCTGGCTGTGCGGTTGTGCTGTGTGGTGTGCTGTGTGGTGTGCTGTGTGGTGTGCTGTGCTGTGCTGTGCTGTGCTGTGCTGTGTGCTGTGCTGTGCGGTGTGCTGTGTGCTGTGCTGTGCGGTGTGCTGTGTGCTGTGCTGTGCGGTGTGCTGTGTGTGTGCTGTGTGGTGTGCTGTGCTGTGCTGTGCGTGTGCTGTGCTGTGCGGTGTGCTGTGTGCTGTGCTGTGCTGTGCGGTGTGCTGTGTGGTGTGCTGTGCGGTGTGCTGTGTGGTGTGCTGTGTGCTGTGCTGTGCTGTGCTGTGCTGTGTGCTGTGCTGTGCGGTGTGCTGTGTGCTGTGCTGTGCTGTGCTGTGCTGTGCTGTGTGGTGTGCTGTGCTGTGCTGTGCGGTGTGCTGTGTGGTGTGCTGTGTGGTGTGCTGTGCTGTGCTGTGCTGTGCGGTGTGCTGCGTGCTGTGCTGTGCGGTGTGCTGTGCGGTGTGCTGTGTGCTGTGCTGTGCGGTGTGCTGTGTGCTGTGCTGTGCGGTGTGCGGTGTGCTGTGCTGTGTGTGCAGTGCGGTGTGCTGTGTGGTGTGCTGTGCTGTGCTGTGCGGTGTGCTGTGTGCTGTGCTGTGTGCTGTGCTGTGTGCTGTGCTGTGCGGTGTGGTGTGGTGTGCTGTGCTGTGCTGTGCTGTGCGGTGTGCTGTTGGTGTGCTGTGCTGTGCTGTGCGGTGTGCTGTGTGCTGTGCTGTGTGGTGTGCTGTGCTGTGCTGTGCTGTGTGTGTTGTGCGGTGTGGTGTGCTGTGTGGTGTGCTGTGCTGTGCTGGCTGTGCGGTGTGCTGTGTGGTGTGCTGTGTGCTGTGCTGTGTGCTGTGCTGTTGGTGTGCTGTGTGGTGTGCTGTGCTGTGCTGTGCTGTGCGGTGTGCTGTGTGGTGTGCTGTGTGCTGTGCTGTGTGGTGTGCTGTGCTGTGCTGTGCTGTGTGTGCTGTGTGCTGTGCTGTGTGGTGTGCTGTGTGGTGTGCTGTGCTGTGTGCTGTGTGGTGTGCTGTGCTGTGCTGTGCGGTGTGCTGTGTGGTGTGCTGTGTGCTGTGTGGTGTGCTGTGTGCTGTGTGGTGTGCTGTGTGGTGTGCTGTGTGGTGTGCTGTGTGGTGTGCTGTGTGCTGTGTGCTGTGCTGTGCTGTGCTGTGTGCTGTGCTGTGCTGTGCTGTGCTGTGTGGTGTGCTGTGTGCTGTGCTGTGTGGTGTGCTGTGTGGTGTGCTGTGCTGTGTGCTGTGTGGTGTGCTGTGCTGTGCTGTGCTGTGCGGTGTGTGCTGTGTGGTGTGCTGTGTGGTGTGCTGTGTGGTGTGCTGTGCTGTGCTGTGCTGTGTGGTGTGCTGTGTGGTGTGCTGTGCTGTGCTGTGCTGTGCGGTGTGCTGTGTGGTGTGCTGTGTGGTGTGGTGTGTGCTGTGCTGTGCTGTGTGCTGTGTGCTGTGCTGTGTGGTGTGCTGTGCTGTGGTGTGCTGTGCGGTGTGCTGTGTGGTGTGCTGTGTGGTGTGCTGTGCTGTGCGGTGTGCTGTGTGGTGTGCTGTGTGGTGTGCTGTGTGGTGTGCTGTGCTGTGCTGTGCTGTGCGGTGTGCTGTGTGGTGTGCTGTGCTGTGCTGTGCTGTGTGCTGTGCTGTGCGGTGTGCTGTGTGGTGTGCTGTGTGGTGTGCTGTGTGCTGTGCTGTGCGGTGTGCTGTGTGCTGTGCTGTGCGGTGTGCTGTGTGCTGTGCTGTGCGGTGTGCTGTGTGCTGTGCTGTGCGGTGTGCTGTGCGGTGTGCTGTGTGGTGTGCTGTGCTGTGCTGTGCTGTGTGCTGTGCTGTGCGGTGTGCTGTGTGCTGTGCTGTGCGGTGTGCTGTGTGGTGTGCTGTGTGGTGTGCTGTGTGCTGTGCTGTGCGGTGTGCTGTGTGCTGTGGTGTGCGGTGTGCTGTGTGGTGTGCTGTGTGGTGTGCTGTGTGCTGTGCTGTGCGGTGTGCTGTGTGCTGTGCTGTGCGGTGTGCTGTGTGCTGTGCTGTGCGGTGTGCTGTGTGGTGTGCTGTGCGGTGTGCTGTGTGGTGTGCTGTGTGCTGTGCTGTGCTGTGCTGTGCTGTGTGCTGTGCTGTGCGGTGTGCTGTGTGCTGTGCTGTGCTGTGCTGTGCTGTGCTGTGTGGTGTGCTGTGCTGTGCTGTGCGGTGTGCTGTGTGGTGTGCTGTGTGGTGTGCTGTGCTGTGCTGTGCTGTGCGGTGTGCTGTGCTGTGCTGTGTGCTGTGCTGTGCTGTGCTGTGCTGTGCGGTGTGCTGTGTGCTGTGCTGTGTGGTGTGCTGTGCTGTGCTGTGCTGTGCGGTGTGCTGTGTGGTGTGCTGTGTGGTGTGCTGTGTGGTGTGCTGTGTGCTGTGTGCTGTGTGGTGTGCTGTGTGGTGTGCTGTGCTGTGCTGTGCGGTGTGCTGTGCTGTGCTGTGCTGTGTGGTGTGCTGTGCTGTGTGCTGTGTGGTGTGCTGTGCTGTGCTGTGCTGTGTGGTGTGCTGTGTGGTGTGCTGTGTGGTGTGCTGTGTGCTGTGCTGTGTGGTGTGCTGTGCTGTGCTGTGCGGTGTGCTGTGTGGTGTGCTGTGTGGTGTGCTGTGCTGTGTGCTGTGTGCTGTGCTGTGTGGTGTGCTGTGTGCTGTGCTGTGTGGTGTGCTGTGTGGTGTGCTGTGTGGTGTGCTGTGCTGTGCTGTGCTGTGTGGTGTGCTGTGCTGTGTGCTGTGTGGTGTGCTGTGCTGTGCTGTGCTGTGTGGTGTGCTGTGTGGTGTGCTGTGTGGTGTGCTGTGTGGTGTGCTGTGTGCTGTGCTGTGCTGTGCTGTGGTGTGCTGTGCGGTGTGCTGTGTGGTGTGCTGTGTGGTGTGCTGTGCTGTGTGCTGTGCTGTGCTGTGTGCTGTGCGGTGTGCTGTGTGGTGTGCTGTGTGGTGTGCTGTGCTGTGTGCTGTGTGGTGTGCTGTGCTGTGCTGTGCTGTGCTGTGTGCTGTGCTGTGTGGTGTGCTGTGCTGTGCTGTGTGCTGTGCTGTGTGGTGTGCTGTGCTGTGCTGTGTGCTGTGCTGTGTGGTGTGCTGTGCTGTGCTGTGCTGTGCTGTGTGCTGTGCTGTGTGCTGTGCTGTGTTGTTGCTGTGATTCAGAGACACTGATTCTTATCAGTGAGCAAGTCCTGTTACTTCTCTGAGCCTCAGTTTCCTTCCCTGAAAGGAGGACTGTAACAGTCCCATCCTCTCTCCTAGGGGTGCTGTGAGGATTAAATGAGTGACAGACACTGGCCAGTCCCTGGCCCTCGTCCTCCCTCCTGGCCCTTGTGGCAGGTCTGAGGATCTGTGGTCACCAGTCAAGCCAGGGCCAGACGCCGCGGCAGGGCCCAGGCCAGGTTGGAGGGGAGCAGACACCTGCCCACCGTGGTGGGGTCGGCCTGAGTGAGGTGCTGGTCCTGGAAGGAGCATGTGTGAGGGTGAGTGTGTGAGCAAATGTGTGGGGATACGTGCGTGAGCTGAGGGCAAGTGTGAGTGTGGGTGTGAATGTGTGTGAGCGTGAGCACGCCTGTGTGTGTATGTGACTGCCTGTGAGAGCCCAGGACGGGGCCCAGCAAGCACAGTTGCCCCCTAGTGGATGTGTAGAGTCCTCTCTACCAGTAGCAGGAAACCTACTGGTAAATCCCTACTCAGTCTTTGCAGGCCGTTGTTAACTTTACACTTGCTCCAGGATTTACAGCACACAGATAGTAATAGTAATAAAACAACAACAACAACAACAACACAGCAACTGTTCACAGAACAAGCCCGCAGGCTGCGCACGCACTCAGCCAGCATTATTCACTGAGTGCCTACTATGTGTCCGGTGGCACCACACCTACAAGACAATGAGACCCCTTCCCATTTTACAGATGAGGAAGCTGATTCTCAGGGAAGTTACTGTCTTCGCACGGCTATGCCCGCGGGTCCAGGATGTCACCCCTTAGCTTATGCTCTCACCATGCTGCTCCTGTGGGTGCCCCACAAGCCTCCTGGCCCTGCCCCCGCTGTGCTCCCCTGGGGACCCACCATCAGGGCCCTGAGCACAGCACTGCAGATGCTCATGCCCTGCCTGCCGCCCCTGCTGGGCCGTGAACCTGGGGGCGTCTCTATCCCCAGCTCCCATCCACTGCTTTATATGTGGCTCTTAAATGGCTGGATGAGGAAAAGCTCTCCCCACTCCCTGTGAATGGCTCCCCAGCTCCTGGTCCATAAACCCCCTCCCCCAGAAAGCCCTCCTTGGTGCCCGCCTGCCCCCAGCTCTAGGAGCCCCCTGTGCCCAGCCCATCACACTGCACATGCCTGCCTCCCCCACCAGACTGCCTAGTTCACTATTGTTTGCCTAGCACATAGAGGTGCTTAGTAAATGTATATTTGATATTAAATTGAGAGAATGGACACATGAATGAATGAATGAGTGAATGAGTAGAGGCTTCCTATGAGGCGAGGAGGTGAGTGCTGAGGGAGGAGCTAAGAGCTTTGACTGACAGGGAAGGGACAATAAGGACAGCCCTGGTGACCTCCCTTGCCCTGCCCTGCAGATGTCCAGGAGCAGCTGACCTGGGCCCAGCCTTAGATCAAGCCAGGCAGAGGCTTCCACAGGACTCAGAGCCAGAGGCCCAGGTTCAAGCCCCGGCTCCACCACTCACCAGTGTGCTCCTGGAGGGGGAGGCTCCTGGGTGTCCGTTCCCTGTGGCTCCTCAACCTGGGGTGCCCTCCCTTACAGGTGCATTTGCTGCCCTCTGGTGGCCACAAGGAGGTCTGCTGGGCTCCCTGGAGGCTGCCTCTCCCTGGTCCTCCTGGTTGGTTGAGGGGATTCCTCTAGCCCCCACCCCCCCACCTTGGGGTGGGCTCAGGAATGTGCCCCTACGAGCTACTGTCAGTGCTGTAAAGAGGGGAGGCCGTTTCCTAGGTTGAGGCGTAATGATCACGACTCAGGGGTTCTCCTGGTCTCACTGTCCCAGGGGTCCCATGGCTGGCTGTCACTCACTGTCATTCTAGGGCTGCAGAGACCCATGGCCCTGCCCCTTCCTAACTGTGTGCCCTTGGACAAATTACTTAACCTCTCTGAGTCCCCATCTTTTCTTCTGAGAAATGGGACTACAATCTACCTTGCCGTGTTGGAGCTAATATGACACTGAACATTTTTGAGCATATACTACAGTGTACGAGAGCCTGGACTGGACACGTTACCACTGTATTAAATCTCAATCGATCTCCCAAATCTCCTCCAGAACCTCAGGAAGGAAGCACTATTGTGACCTCCATTCACAGAGGAGGAAGCCGAGTCTCGGAGAGGCCAGGGCACCTGCCCAGGCGGGTGCGGCCCCAGCGGAGAAGCAGGATAGAAATCTGGGCCTGTCCAAACCCACCGCGTTCCTTTTGCTCCATGTCCCTTGGCCTCTGGTCCCAGCAGAAGTCCACAGTGGCCAATGCACATGTTCTTGATTGTTTTTCAACAAAATAAAGGAAAATGCATGAGTTAATGAAAGCGTTTTGTGTTGGCAGTCGTCTCTCCGAACAGGGCGTGGCTGTGATAGCTAAAAAGGCTCCGGAGGGTGCAGAGTGGGGGGCCCAGCCTTTGATGCCTGTGCATCTTGTCCAGCCCCACGCCTCAACTTGCAGCCCTCAGCGAAGAGACACCCCTGGGTTCTGAAGCCCCAAGAAAATACGCCCATGGACTCCCCCCCGCCCCCGCCCCCCATACCACATGTTGCACAACTCTCCTTTGGAGTTTACTGGCAGCTCCTTTGTGTTTCAGAAAGCTCCTAAAACCAGTCAACTTTGGGTCATTTGCCTTTTGTGAACAGGAGCAGTGTTTTGATTCTAATTAGTAAACCACAAACCCCGTTGGCAGCCTCTCTTCTGGGGGGTCCAATGGCATAAAATTCACTAGGAAATTCTGGAAGGGAACAGAACACTCTAGGGAAGCAGTTCTCAACCTATGGGTCGCGACCCCTTTGGGGGTGAAACGACCCTTTCACAGGGGTCACCTAAGACCATCGGAAAACACATATATAATTACATATTGTTTTTGGGATTAATCACTATGCTTGAATTATGTTCAATTTGTAACAATGAAATTGGGGGTCACCACAGCATGAGGAACTGTATTAAAGGGTCATGGCATTAGGAAGGTTGAGAACCACTGCTCTAGTGCCTATTTTGTACCAGGTGCTTTTGGTCTGTCACCTCATTTAGTCCTTGCAACAGCAGCAAAAGGGTTTACCCCATTACAGACAGGGAGCCAAGCCTCAGAATGAGGGCTCCCCAAAGACACTCAGCTCACAGCTCCTCTGAGGCAAAGCTGGGTTTGCACCGGGCACCACTGGGGTCCTGCCCAAACCGTCCCGCCCTCTTCCCACCCCTCCCTCCTCCCACCCCTCCCCCACTGTCCGGTGTCAATCTCCATCCACTTAAACCAGAGGATGCGAAGGACCTCTGTGAGGACCAGCTAGTGAACCCCGTAGGCAAACCATCTTTCGCACAGTAGCATGAAAGTGGCCATCGACAAGACTGAGGCGCACGGGGGCGGCTATTGACAAACGTGAATGGATTGGGCCTCCAGGCTCTCGTTTGCCCATCCCTTGTTTCAGCCAATCAGGGCACTTGGTTCTCCTGGCCAAGTGTTGGTAGGAAGGGGTTTGGGCTATGGTTTTGGCCCATAAGCTGCACGGGGATGTTGCTGAAGGGATTCTGGGAATGGGTTTCTTTAGTCTTAAAAATAAAAAAGACATTAGATAGAAACCTTTCTTCTCTGTATTCGGATGCAGCTTGTGAGGAGGTGAGGGCTGGAGCCAGTGCAGCCCTCCTGTGCCTTGAGGGGATCAGCCTGAAGACCGGAGCTGGCCTATGGAAGGTAGAAGAACCCCGGGTCTCCGCTGGTGCTGAAAGTCCCTGAGGGAGCAATCTGGCATTGCCCACCCCTCTGGACTCGTGATGTGAAATTATGAAGATTTGTTTCAAAGCACCTCCAGTAGACATTTTTGTTTCTTTATAGTTAAAAGTCTCTCCTAACTGATACGCTGTCCAAAGCTCATTCTTTTCCTACCTCCCAACATGGCTTTCCTGGCCTGACTGGGTTTCTTTTATATGGTGTCGAGTAGAAAATACACCAATCTGCTTCGTGCCCGAGGAACATGAGCTGCAGGCTGTGAGCTGGCCCCGCGTGCACAAACCACAGGTGCTGACGTGTGCGGCCATGGACGGCTTCCCAGTGGGATTTCATTTAGGCAACGTTTGCCTCACAAAGCCAGCTCTGAGGCATTTAAGTCTCAACCCCAGAGCAGGTGTGTTCCTGATCACTGGGAGGCCCCGCCAGCTGCCTCCGAAACCCTGGGCGGCAGGCAGGTGGCCGGGAGCTCACTGGGAACCAGGGTGAGCACAGGTTCTGTGGAAGAAGCCGGCAACGAGGCTGGAGTGCAGTATCGCCGGCTGGGTGCTTCCACCACAGACTGGGACCAGGCGGTAAGGACAGGCAGCCCTAGGAGGTCAGGGATGCCTGCCTGGAGGAGGAGGCAGCCCACAAGCCCCGGGGGAGGGGGTGTTTCTAGGAGGCAATGGTGAGGGGCTTCGTGGCTAGTGCAAAGGCCACGTATGCAGATGAGACAGCCGAGATTTCTCCTGGAAGTTATGTTCTGACACCAAGATGTGCATTCTGTTAGCACAGTTGCTGAAAACCTCTGTAAGCGCCCACAAGTAAAAACAGCCACAGAGTTGTGTTCACACCGGAGCCAGACCCGCGTTGCTCGACCTGGGCCCTGTGGGCCTCTGCTGGCTGGCGGGAGGTGAGGTGGGGCTGGCAGGACCCCTGCAGGCGGACCCCTGGTGGATGCACACTGAGGGATGGATGTGACAATAAACCCAGGACTCCCACCAGCTGCCCCGGGGACATGCCAGCCCTTCCTCGTGTACAAAAGAACCACTTCCCACGGTTCATTAAGGGTTTTATGTCCCCTTTTTATTAAAATTGAAAACAAAATGCGTCAAAGAAAGGCTAAAAACAAGAAAGAGCCCCTCCCCGAAGCCGCAGGATGGCCCGATTGCCTGACTAGCTGAGGCCCCCAGCAAGGACTGCACCCAGATCGGAGGGAGGGCGGGTGCAAACTGAATCCAGGCTTTGCACGCTGAAGGTTGCGTCCCCGAGTGCCCCCATCTGGGCTCCGAGCCCTGGGAAACACGCTGCAGGCCTCACCAGCCGCCCAAGGCCTGCAGGCTCCACCCCCACCAACCTGCCTCCCTGCACCCAGTGGAGCAGCCTGTGGTGGGGCCCCCGTGTGCCCCCTCTTGGCCTCCCAGGCGGGTGGATGTGCCTGCTCGGGGTGGCTTTGCCCTCCCCATGTTGAGGCCTGTGGAGTCCAGCTCACACCCAGCACATGTTCCCAGTGGTTGGGAAGCTGCCCCCCCACCCAAGGCCACCCAGATGCCAGTGGCTTCGCTTGTCCCCGTGTCTGATGCCAGAAACTCTTGGTGTCCTGTGTTTCTCCAGGCTGGTTCCCACCCACAGCCCAGCTCTGCTCCTCAGGCTTCCCCTCTCCATCACTCCTTGGACCGAGGAGGCACCCCCCTTTAAAGGGCCCTATCTGATGGTCCTCAGGCTGTGGGAGTTGTCTGTCAATCAACAAGCATTTAATTGACTCTGTGAAAGGCATTGTGGGGAGCGTGACTGATGTGACAGAAAACAGGGGACTGTGTTCATTTCCTGGGGCCTCCGTAACCAATTCCCACAAACTGAGTGGCTTAAAGCTACAAGCCGGTTCTCTCATGTCCTCAAGGCCAAGTCCAAAACCAAGGGGTCAGCAGGCCATGCTCCCTCTATAGGCCCCAGGGGAGGATCTTTCTGAGTCTTTTCCACCTGCTGGGGGCTCCTGGCTTTCCTTGGCTTGTGGCCACATCAGTCCCATCTCGGCCTCCATCGTCACATGGCCTCCTCCTCCTCCTGTTTCCCTCTCCCCTGTGTGTCTCTCATAAGGACACTTGTCCCTGGATTTAGGGCCCACCTGGATAATCCAGGACGATCTCATCTCGGTAGCCTTAACTTAATCACATCTGCAAAGACCTTTTTCCAAATAAGGTCCCATTCGCGGGCTCAAGAGATTAGGGCATGGACATACCTTTTGGGGGCCACCATTCGACCCCCTAAGAGCTGTAATTATCTTTACTGCAAACAGAGGAGAGCAGGACGACCTGGACAGACTGGATGCGCGGTCAAGCAGTTATGAGTGAGACACGTGCGAGCCAGATGCCACGCAGCCATCGGACCCCCAGCCTGTCCTCTTCAGAGGAGTTCACGCCACCAAAGATGAAGATCAGCTTCAAGGAGGCCCCAGAGACACGGGCACAAAAGGCATCGCCTGGGCCTGGACCAGCTCCTGCACAGGAGAGAGTTGCTGTAAAAGCAGCATCTCTCCCTCAATGGCTGCATCGGCTGCCTCGCTGGCGCCTCCCTGGACTCTCCATTCTCATCTTCACGTGGGGGTCAGAGTGGCCACTGTCACTCCTGCTTGAAGTCCTCCAGTAGCTTCTCATTGTCTAGGACAAAATCGCAACCCCTTCCCCAGCCTCCAAGCCCTGCGCCATTGTTTCTCTGCCCAGCATCTTCCTTCCTGGTCCCGGGGACCCTCATCCCAGCTACACAGACGTGCCCAGGCCTCAGCTCCCCGCTCCTTCCCATCACAGGGCCTTTGCACGTGCCTCCCGTTCTGCCTAGAGTGCTTTTCTTCCAGATGCCCACGTGCCATCTCCTTGCTGTTTAAGTCTCACAGTCTAAATGATTGCCTCCAGGAAGCCTTCCCTGACTACCTGGTCCACGCCGTCCCCCTCACAGCCACTCTTCCCCACAGGCCTTCGTCCTGCTGGCTTCCAAGCCCGTAGTGAAACGTACACCTGCCCTGTGTGTTTGTGTCCCGTCTCCCCCAGCTCCCACAGGCTCCATGGGAGCAGTGGGAGAGTGACGCCCTGGGGCAGGGCCGTGAGCACAGATGGGCACGATGCTTAGCTGACCTCCGAGATCTCACAGGGCAGACCACCTCCCTGAAGCCAGCCGCCGGGGCACCATTGCTTTCATGGGCCAAGGAGGTCCACCATCTTGTGCACTTAAGAGAAGCCAACGGGTTGGATACTAGAGCCACAGAACCACCCGGCTAGTTTTTAGCGTGTGACCTGAAGCACAGAATGGGCATCCCAAGTTCAGTTCCACGGGGTCAGGGCTAGGGGGGCGGGGGCAGGTAGAGTGCAGGGAAGCGTTGTCTTACTAGTATATTTTTTATTTCTTTTTAAAAAATCACTAGATGTCCTAACTGGACCTCTTTCCTGCCTCCCTCCCTCCCTCTATCCCTCCTTCCCTTCATGTATTCACCCATTTGCTTTCTCATTTGTTCATTCATTCATTCATTCATTCATTCTTAACATCAATAGACATCATGTGGGATGGTGTCAGGAGCCATACAATGGACTGTTCAGGTGAGGAAGAGGAAGAGGCCCTGGCTGGGTGGCTCAGCTGGTTAGCGCGTCATCCTCATACACCAAGGTTGTGGGTTTGATCCCCAGTCAGGGCACATACAAGATCAACCAATGAATGCATATATAAGTGGAACAACAAATCAATGTTTCTCTCTGTCTGTCTCTCTCTCTCTCTCTCTAAAAAAAATCAATACCATAAGGAGAACTCCGTGTGCAGCCCTCTGGGGGATGAGCCAGGTCAGGCGAGGCCACATGGGGTCGCGCAGGGCGGGTCCGGGGTCAGCATCTGCCGCCATCCCCATACCGGACGGTGCTGTCTCCGTTACAGGACTTCGGATAATTTTCATTTTCTTCTTTGTGTTTTTGGGAGCATTCTCTAAGTGTGTAATGTTTTATTTAAAACCTGCTTTTCGTTAAACCATGTGCATTTAGAAATAGTGTCAGAGGGAAGGATTCGCCAGTGGCCCCTTAACCTCCTGTCCTGTCATCCCCAGAACATGCTCCCAGCAAGCATCCTCCCCACCACCGGCCTCCCTCCGCTGGTGCTGCCAACGTCCATCCCAGGCCACCCCACCCCACCCCACTCCAACACTGGGCCCTGGGGGGCGGCGGGGGGGCGTGGATAAAAGACGCTCAGTAGCCAATGGGGATGCCCAGGGCTTCTGGTCCATCTCTGCACCCTAGGGCCTCGAGGTGCTGGCTATGGATGAGCCAAGGTCTTGGCGGCACTGCTGTGACTCAAGCGCTAGGGACGGTCCCTACATGCTGCTGTCTCCCCTGCTGCTTCTCGGGCAGTAACTCCCTCCCTGGGGCAACAAGACCCGAGGGTGACTTGGCTGACATGCACTAACCAGAGGTCAAAGGTCACCCCAAATTCCTTTGTGGGGGCCCTGGAGCAGGTTCAGTCCTGTAAACTGCGAAGCTGCCCCACAGAGGCAGGTTGAGAAGTTTCTCTTCCTCTGAGGGCAAGGCGGTGGCATGGGGGTGGGGCTGGAAGAAAGCGCCAGTCTCCTGCGGGCAGCTGGAAGGTCAGGTCCCCGCCTGGGGAGGGAGCGGGCGGGGTGCCGGGAGCCTGTGAAAACAGTGGCCGGGGGCTGGCTCCAGCGTTGATTAATGCATTAAGTACCTGGCGTTCTGGGCCAGGAAGAGACTAAACAAAATCTGGTTTTCCTCTGTGAGCCGGCTGCCTCTGTTCCCCAAGAGACTCGCCTTCAGGTGCACTTCCCCAGGGCCCGCCCGCGGGCCCCTGGCCTGGCCCAGAGGGTCTGTCCCTTGACCCTGGTCTGGGGTCCCTGGGAAGGACAGGGTGGATGCTGCATCCACCGTCCACTGCGCAGAGAGGAGGTGAGGCTGATGGGGGGCTGGGCAGTGAGAGGCGTCTCAGGACAAAACCCCGGGACATCTGCCTTGAGAGCCGCAGGAGAAAGGAAGGTTCCCCCAAAAACAACCGAGGAACGGGGTGGCCGATTGCTGCGTTCTACCCGGAATGTGTAGCGTTTGAATCAGAAAAAACAATTACGATACAGACGTTACGGCACAGTCCTATTTTTTTGTGTAAAATATTTTAAAAGTATTTAACAGAAGATAAAGAACAATGATAGATTTTTCACATTAATTTTTTCACTGTCAACACAACCCAAGAAAACATTAATGAGTCAGAGGAGAATGAGAAGGGCTTTGGGATTCCAGCGCGCAGAGCGCCAGTGCCCAGCCGTGGTGGTTCTTTCGCAGGAAGAAACCTGTGGTGCGATTCCTACGAGGCAGCGAAGGAGGAAAACCAGGGGATCACCTTGACAGCCGTCAAAAGGAATTCCACACATTCAGCATCCAGTCCTGTCTTTAAAGGAAACCTTTACAGTCAGAGAAGCGAGTGGAGATTTCATATAAGTAAGTGTTTCCAAACAGAGCACTGAATGGGGAACAAACTCTGTCCCCGCGTGGGCCAAGGCCTCGCCAGTAATTCAGAGGAAAAGTCCCCAAACACCTCTGGTCACTACCAGGCAGAGGTGTCCCCAGGCCCAGCGCCCACCTGCAGGACAGAGATGAAGACCTGGGGGCTCAGTCTGGCCCAAGGCTGAGTCCTAGGGCCTCACCCCTCCCTGGCTCCGCACCTACTGTGATGACTGAGAGGCCCCAGAGCCCCGGGGTGGACGGAGGCCAAGCGTCCCCAGCGGGCAGGGCACAGAGAGGCCTGACTGACCGACAGACATCCCTGCCTCCTGGGCCAGATGGGGGAGGGGTGGGGTGGCAGCAGTGATGTCGCTCCAGAGGGGAAGCCCCAGCCTGTAGCCCGGGCAGCTGTCGGGCAGTGCACTTGCCGTGAGCAACCTGACCTGGAGCCTCCTCACCCAGAGAAGGGGGCACCTCCCCCAACGTTGGGGCGGCGTGTGCCCCCCTTCTCCCGGGCAGCACAAGCAGAGGGCGTTTCTTTACTGGCCTCCCGTGTGGTGCAGACAGAACTTGGACCAGGAGAAAGGGCCCAGGGGTCTGTGGGTGGCGGGCTGAGGGGACCCAGCAGCACCAGGTGGGCGTGGGGACCTGGGGGAGTGTAGGACCATGGCCCCCATCTGAGGGCTGTCCTTGCTGGATGCTGTAATTCCACAGCCAGGGAGAGAGGCGAGGCCCCACCGGCGACTTTCAGAGGGCAACCAGGCCTCCGTCTGTGGGCTGAGAAAAAGAGCTGGAAAGGAGGTTGGCTCAGGTGAAAAAAATCATTTTCAGAATTCTCTTTGGCCACCCTGCCACCCCTCCCCCAGCCCAGGTGGAAATTCATGGGGCATCCGCACTGTGTCTCCCACCCACTGGCACCTCCATGTCCCAGGTGTGGGGGCCCCAGGCCATGCAAGCTGAAGAAATGGTAGCAATCCTGCAAAGCTGATTAGAGGAGACACCCAGGCATGGTTGCCATAGCTACACCCACCCACCCACCTCAGCTGTGCAAGCCCTTGAGGTTTCTTCTCGCTCAGCAGACACGGTGAGCATGGTGGGTGTCTGCCCAGCTTCCTCACCCCTTCTTGTTGCAGATTCTACCCTCTGCCCCTCCCCCCAGGGAGGGAAGCCTGGAACAGTGGGAAGTGGCCCGGAGGATGAACTCCGCTGACGAAAGAAAAGCAGAGATGGAGCGAGATGAGTTTCTGACAGCATTGTTCAAACGCCTGGATTCAGCGGTGCCTGAAGTCCACTTCTGGACTTCCAACCAGGTGAGCCCACGGATCTGACTTCTGCTTAAGCCAGTATGAGTTGTGCTTCTGTTATTAACGCAAAGACTTGCAACTAGTACACTAGGCCACAGGCAAATAGCCGCCCTCTTTGGAGCGCCTCGTGTGTGCCAAGCCCTCTCTGTCAGTCGAGACATAAACTCCACAATTTTAGTTATTCCAGAGATAACAGCCACCTCCCCACCCCCACCCCCACTTACTCCTGCCTGTAAGCTCACAAGTGAGCGTGTCAGTCCCATGGAGGCCGCAGGACACATGAGACTCCAGCCAGTGCCCGCCCCGCCCCCCCCTCCCCCCGCCCCCCAAGCCAGGTCCCAGTAGACAGTTCACCGGCCTGAAGCCAAATCATGGAGCAAGGTTTTTCTGAAGGCTACATTTAGGCTGCATTCCTAACGCCTAAGTATTTCTACTCTGCAAATGCCTTCCTTTTGTATTTTTACCCAGAAATGCCTCCTCTTTTCTGACTAAAAGGTTGGCCCCACCCCACCCCCAACATTTTTGGTGTTTGCCTTGGAAATGTCCCCGCTGTGTGGACCCCAGCGTCTGAGAAGAGCTGTCCCAATAGAGAGGCTCTTTTGGGAAGAGAATGGGCTGATTTTCTCGGCCAGCAGAGGGGGCCCCAGGCGTGCCTAATGCCCTTGGCTGGGCCCCACACAAATTTGGCTCTTCCCTCTCTCAGCCCCTGGGGACGCCCTTAGTTAGCCGGGAGATTCGGGAGACTCACCTGGTGAGGGTTCCTTTTGATATTTTGAACTCTGAAGTGTCTGCCTGCGTGAAAGCCTCCTTGCTTTGACTTGGTGGTTCGTCAGCTGCATGTTAAAACCTCACACCGCAGGCTGTCGAAAGCAAAAAATAAAAATGTCCAGAAATTCTGACTCTGCCGGCCAGGGCTGGGGCCCAGCATCAGCCCCCATCTCCTCCCCACACGCCTCCCCTGTTCTGATTCTACTGGCGAGAAGGCCTACCAGGCAAACTGGCAATGGAAGATGGTTGTTCATAGTTTTTACAAAGTGTTTTGTTTGGGGTTCGGGTTTGTTTACCTGCCCGGGCAAGAGTCTGCATCCCATTCTTAGCGGACAGGTTTCAGCAGAGCGAGCAGGAGCAGAGCCTTCCGGGGGAGGCAGGGGGCTGGGGGCAGCGCTGTCCCCCTGACGCGCGGGAACTGGCACAGCGGTCTTGGGCCTCTGCAGACGGCGCCCCATTTTCCTGACTCGCCTCTGTCTTAGGCAGACCCACCTGGGAGCCTGGGGGCAGGCGGCGGGCCAGGAAGCAGCGAGAGCGGTTAGAGGTGCTGCCTTTTCCAAACTCGCATGTGATGGCCGTCCAGACGGCTTGCAAAGGTGTTTCCAAATAATAATCTGCTCAACAAAAGCAGTTTATGCAAGGCGACAGAAACCCCAAATGAGTCACAAGGTATTGGGGGGGTCCTCCCCCGGTCGGAATGAGTAATCCCTCTGAGAAGCTACACGCCATCTACAAGAAATCTGTCTCCAGGGTGAGGGTCCAAAATAAGGAAAAACTAGACAGGAAGGCTTGGCTAAGATGCCCGTCTGGGGAGGGCTCACAGGTAGGACTCCTCCCCCAGGTGTGCAGAAAGCTTCCTCCGCTAGCCCTTTACCCAGAACCAGAGGACAGGGACTCCGGGTGGCTGGCTTGGGGCAGGAGACAGGTGGGCCGCAGAGCCTGGCGGGGGCGGCTGTGCCAGGGGCCGGCCAACAGCACTCCCGCACCCCAGGCCCGGGGAACAGGTATTTGCCCTGGCAGGTGGGGTCCCGCCTCGCAGCTGGGCGTGTGGACGCGGCTCTCTGCTCCATGTAGGATCCCCAGTCAGTGACAGCTCAGCCTCCGTCCGGTGGCAGAGGCAAGCGTAGTGGGTAGCTGTCCCACAGCCCTGCTCACCGCCCTCGTCGCCTGCCCCTTTCCTGAGAGCACTTCCCTTTCTCTTCTTCCTCAGGAGAGCTTTTGTCTCCCAGCATCACCTCCGGACTCTGCAGCCCAGAGAGTCCCAACCCACAGACACACCGGCGTGCAGGCTGCTGGGCCTCCTCTCCGCCAGGGCAAAGCGGCCGGACAGACGGGAGTTAGACCTGCAGTGTCTGGGACATCACTGGAGCGGTCACTGGAGACGTCAAAACCCCAGTTTTTTACAAGCCCCGCTTCTTTCACTCAAGCACAGGGGGTCCTACTCAGTTCAGAGGTCCTTTTTCTAGTGGCACAAGCAGAGGGAAGCCTGTTCCTAAAACTACTGATGTGCAGAAGGAAGGTGAACAAGAGAAAAACCAGCCTGGAGCGCACCGGCTCCAACGGCAGGGGGCGGCCAGGGCTTCCCATAAAATGACCGCTCCCGAGCCCTGTGTCCGGGGCCTGGGGTGGAACGCGGCTCCGTGAGCACCCGTCGCCGTGAAGAAATAAAGATGGAAGCGACAGTGCATTTAAATCAATCACAGATGAAGCCTGGCTCCCCCTGAGTCTCCAAGTTGTAAAAATTGGTTCCAATATAATTCCGCCCACATCAAAAGCTAGGCTCACAGGAGGCTTGCAGGCAAGCTACAGATTACGTTTTTAAAGATTGGCTCATAATTATAGGCTTAATTAATTACATGAGGGATTTGTCCTTAAAAAGGTGTGTAAACTGTGTCCTGTTTGCACCAGGTGGTGGCCTGTGGGAAGCAAGGAGCCCATGTTCTGAGACCTGTGAACGCGGGTCTGTTAGTCGGGAAGTCCGTCTCTGCTTTTTATAAGAAATAAAGAAGCACGGGCTTTATAGGGGCAAAAAGCTAGGCCAGGGCAAAGAGTGGACTTGAAAATACAAGCTTCCACCTTAACTTTCTCCCAGGTATAAACTGGCATGCAAATCGTGGTGTGAATTGTCCCAGAACTTCTTGGACACATACCTGCAACAGGTAGATCTGTTTTTCTTGCGATGTTATGACATTCTGCCTGCGACTTGCTCTCTCCTCCGAGCACACATCCTGGCCGGCAGCACCCTTTCCCCGCGGCTGCTTGGCACTCCATATGAAGCGTGTTCAGTTTGAAGAGGGTATAGCTCTGTTTTAAACCTTGCAGGTGTCAGGTCTCAGAAATGGGCGCACAAACTCAACAACTCGGGGCAGGGCGAATGAAGGCGGCCTCGGGCTGGGGTCCCCAGGGGCTCGGCGCCTGCTCTCTGCTCCTCTCGTTTTGTTGTGATGCAGACACGCTCCAGACGATACCTGTACCCGGGCCACGAACAAGGGGAATGTTCAGCCCGTGCGGGCCGGGTTTTACTTCTCTGGGTCCTGAACCGAGATAACTTTTTTTAAAACTTCAGAAGCAAGTTTCTCCCGTGATGTTACCGGCTGTTCTCCAAAGGGAGCCAGGCGCCTGCCCCTCCCTAGCTGCCATGACCGTTCCCAGCCTCCCGGGGAAGGTGCCTGCATGTCCCTTTGCAGACTGGTCAGGGTGTCCTTGCAGCATCCTGGCAAAGGACAAGGGGCCGTCCCTGGAAGTGATGGAGATGGGGTGGCCAACTCAGCCAGGTTTAAAGCAGAAAGTCCCATATCCCGGGGACCCCCTTCGTCCGGGAGAACCAGGACGGTCGGTCTCCCTCTCAGTGCCTTCCTGGGAGCTCGGTCAATGCCAAAATTAGGGAGTTAGTGGACGGCTGGAGAGCCCTCCCCAGAAGGCAGACGTCGGGGATGGTGGCGCTGTTGGGGGCTGGTAGCTGCCTTCATCGGGGCAGCTGGAACACGCGGTAGCTCAGGACAGAACGGCTGTGTGTGTGACTGGCACTTGGCAGGAGACGAAAGAAAGGGCACGCCGGGGCACTGGCGCCTGCCTGACACTTCGGCTGAGGCTCAGGGCCCCCTTCCCTGTAATTTGCCTTCAAGGTCGGCCCCTCTAACCTTCAACTTCTATGCGTCATGTGGACTCTAAGGTCTCCGACCCCGACTTTGAGATCTGGCTCAATCCCAGCGGAATCCACCCAGAACCTGGGCAAAGGCCCGGCTGCCGGCAGGCTCAGACTCGACCAGGCTTTGCCTTTCCCCAAGGCACGCGAGAGATGAGGCGGTGTGACACCCGGCACCCTGCACATGGCCCGGCCAGCCCGGCAGGGAGGTTGGGAGACTTTGCAGCACACAGGGAGGCTGATCGGAGGCCCAGGGCTCCTGATCACTCCCGTGTGGCCTGGGCCCCAGTCCTGCGGGCAGCCCTGCGCCCTCCGCCTGCTATCGAGGCAAGCAGCCAAATCGCAGACATCTGCCCACGCTGGAGGATCTGCTTATGTTTAGTTACCCCTCCCCTTAACAACTGATGCACTTTCACGAGAGAATGCCATGTGGCGAGGGTCTTGTATTTTCCTGTCTATCATCAGGAAATAAAAATTCGTAGCCTCCTCTGGATCAAAACATGCAAAACATTTGCCATTCTTATTGTTCACATTTTAAAAAATAGTCGATGACCCAGCACTTAAAAATTAAGAGATCACCTCCTACCATCTAGATTTATTGATGCTCCTAACAAACAAACAAACCAAAACCCCAACAAACAAACAAACAAACAAAACAGAAACCAGTGGGGCTGGCTCCAGCAACCCGCCAGGTTGGAGGGGCAGGGGCCTCCCAGATGGGATGTGGATCCGCCAGTCGCCCCACTCCGCACCACTCCCTATTGCTCCACGTGGCCTCTGTGTGCCCTGCAGTGTTGGTGAGCAGACTGAATCTCCTGACACGCTCCTCTGTGCTTGGGGCAAAGCAGCTATGCTGTGTGACCTGTGCCATGTGTAACTGGAACTGCTAAGTGCCTAGCCAATATCACCTCTCCCTCCCTCCCGCCCTCCCTCCCTCCCTCCCTCCCTCCCTCCCTTCCTCCTTCCCTCCCTTCTTCCTTCCCACCTTCCTAAGAGAATTCTGCTTTTATTCTGAGTGGTACTGTGCTAAATGACTTTATTCCTAGACTAGAGGCCCAGTGCATGAAATTTGTGCATGGGTGGGGTCCCAAGGCCTAGCCAGTGATCAGGGCCTATTGGGGGCCATCTCACCCAGTCCCAATTGGGGCCGGGCCAGCCAGGGCCTGCTGGCTGCTGGCTGGGGCCTAGGGGCCTGCCAGCTGCTGGACGGGACCTGCTAGATGGGAGGAGGAGGGACTGTGGGAGGTTGTGTGGCCATGGGAGGTTGGCTGTGAGAGTGCACTGACCACCAGGGGACAGCTCCTACATTGAATGTCCGCCCCCTGGTGTTCAGTGCACATCATAGCGACTGGTTGACCGGTCATTCCCATCATTCCGGTCGCCCAGTCTCTTAGGCTGTTATATATATATAGATTCCTTGCAGGTAGAAGTGGCCCTGAGAGGTGAGGAGAAGGAAGTCATTGCATGGGCTGCTTGGTAAGCTCCTTAAAGGCAGGTGGACTCAGCTGAGAAGTGGGCCCTTTTTCTCAGGGCAACACCCTTGCTCCTTTCTTCTGCCGGAGTAAGTCATGACGGCTGGAGCTCCAGCAGCCGTCTTGGACCGTGAGGAGGCCTAATAGTGCATGTATTCTCATGCTAAGAACGAAAAGCAGAAAAACAGAAGGCGCCTGGACCCCAATGAAGGGGCGTCAGTGCCGGTCTGCCCGTTCCCCTCCAGGTGTCTTTCACATGAGAAGGAAAGGGGCTCACCTTGGTTAAGTCACTTACTTGAGTTCTCTGTTATAGGCAACCAAATGGAATTCTGACAACATACTTCTTGCCTTCATTTCCCTTCCACAGGGATGTATGTTGCAGCTCACTCCAGGTGCTTATATGGTTCCCCGCCTTGCAGTTTGCATCTAGCATCAAAGCCAATGCCTGTGCCCAGGAGCTGGTGAATCCTGGTTCCTACAGTCCCCACTGCATCTTAACACGGTCGTTTCATCAGACAGTCGCTAAGAGGTGTTCTAAAAAGGCTGAAATGGAAATGTACTTTATTTCAAGAGCTCTGGATTGCTTCCTTAGAGTCCTGGGACCTTCAGGATAGAGTACTATGGCCCGTGCTCTGCACCAGCATCCAGGCCACCCACCCTGAGCCTCTGAGCACCCTGGCCTCCTCTCAGGACCCCGGAACTTGGATTTTGTCCTTAGACTGAAGCAACCGAAATATTTACTTAGGGTTAAGTTTTTCATTTGGGGCCCATGGCATATTTTTCTGGAAGGTCTTGGAAAATTTTGCTCTGGATTCAAGAAAATTTTCTTTAGTCTCTAGAGTAGCAGGACCATCCCACGGAACCGTCTGGGGCACGGAGCTGCCCTGCACGCTCCGTCCACTAGGCAGGCACTGGCCACACGTGGTTGTTGAGCTCTTGAAAAAGTGGCCAGTGCGACTGAGGAATGGAAATTCAAATAATATTTCATTTTAATTCATTTAGATGAAAACAGCCATGTGTATCTTGTGACCACCATATTGGGTTGGTTGGCTCTGGCTTCTCTCCTGGAGATGGTTGGGATGCCCCTTGGGGTTTTAGAGGGGTGAGCCTCCTGCCGCGAATCCCAACACCTCCGATTCTCCTAGACCTCAATTTGGCCTTGTTTCCTGGGCAAATCTGGGGTCCCACCTCGCTCCCTAGAAGTGCCTGCTTCTCCTGTGAGCTGCAGTCCCCTCCACACACAGCCTGCAGAGCTGTCCTGAGGGCGGTATTAAAGGACGTGCCATATGCAAATAGCGTCTGGCAAGTAATAGTTGCTCAATGAATAGAATAAAAGGTAATAGTTGCTCCCTCCCTGGCCTGATTTCCGTTATTTGAATTCAGGCTTATCTCTCCTCCCACAGATCAGCCCTGGAGGGCAGAGTTCTGATCCTACCTTGAACCTGGCCCAGGCTCAGAGCCATGGGGAGATCAAGGGACAGTTGTGGAATGGAATCGGCCACGGGTCCTGGTGGGACGTGTCCTGGGGGTCAGTCAAGAGTACCTCCCACCAGAGTCTCAGCCCAGGAATGCTGCCTCTACCAGATGGTTTGTCCTTTTTCATGTGCCTTTCGAGTTAATCCCCTGACTTTGAGAGCCAAAGGCCTAACCTTTTGGGGTTGTGCCATTGCCCAGTGGCCATGGTTTTTCTGACACAGGCACTTGGATCTTGACCGTTAAACTGAAGACAATCGAAGGGTTTGGTATGGATTCCATAGGAATGAAGTTTAACAAAATAATTCTCAGGTACGTGTGCTTGATGCCTGCTAACTGCTTCCTATGAAGCATATCATGACATTTTCAAATGCCCTATCATCGTGCCCATTTCACAGGGGAGAGACTGAGGCTCACAGAGGTTAGATAACTCCCCAAGATCACCCAGCGGGAGAGTCACAGCAGCAGGACTCGGATCCAGACTCCACAACCCCCACTCAGCCACCAGGGGACCCTCTGTCTGCCCAGGCTCACAGGGCAGGCTCCCTCCAAGTCTTCCCACCCCTGAATCGCGACGAGGAAGGTCACGTGATCATTGCTTGGCTTGTTCCCCGGGTATAAATATTTTCACATAGGTCTCATCCTGGGAGTAGGATTCCAGATGAAATATAGACGCACAACGAAACTTGACTTTCCGATAAACAGTGAGTCACTTTCCTGAGTGTAACCGTTCCCCGTGCAATATTTGGGACACACTTATACTAAACCACTTGCTGCTTATCTGACACTCACAGCACCTGGGCACCCTGCACTTGACCCACTCTGTCTGGTGGCCCAGCAAGGCCGGCGTGCCCCCCCCCCCCCCCCGGGGCAGTGGGTCTCCTGGTCTCCAGTGTCCGGCTGTTGCACGTTAGGCAGGTCGCTCCCCATGCACATCTGCATCAGAACCGAAGGAAAAGGAAGTGAGGTCTCCCAGGAAGCGACGAAGCCCAGGGCTGCCGACTGGGTATGAATTCACCGCACAGTCGCCTGCTCCGCCAGCGCTCACCTGTGCTTTGCTGCCATGGTTTGCCGACTGGGATGGCAGGGCGGGGCCAGGCGCCTCTCATTTGCTGCCAAGATTTGGGGCTCCCAGTTACTCTTGTCAATCTTGGGTTTAACCATTTAGCAGTTGTAAAGAACTCATTAAAAACGCCGAAATTTATTGGAAACACCTCTCGCCCACTGGGAGGTAGGCCAGCCCGGAGCCCTGTACCCACCTCTTCTGTGTGAGCCATAATGAAACTGCTGACTGTAATTTTACAGGATGGGCTGGGAAAGGGTGTGTGTGTGGGGGGAGGGGGGGGGAGCGGGGGGGGGGAGCAGGAGGAGGGCTGGGGGGGGAGAGACCCTGCAACTCCAGGGGCCAGGCCTGTAGAAAGGCGATGCCTACTGCTGACCCCCTGCTCAGGCCCCTGCCCACTGGGTGCAGACTCGGCCAGCCCCTGCCTCCCCGAGGCTGCCCTGCTCGCTGGGGACCCCAAGCTGCTGTGCCTCCCAGGTGTCTCCTTCGTGAGGACATATTGTCCAGATGCTCTACCCACCTGCCCTGGCACGGAGCACACTGCCTCTGTGATTGGCCAGGTGACACACAGTGATGGAGCCCCTGCCAGGCATGGGGGACACAGCGACCAACAGGCTGCCCTTTGCCGGCTCCACACCCTCAACTTTACCTGGCGAGGCCCCTATTATGGGATGTGGATATTGCACCCCAATGTTTTCTTTATGTCATAATGCTGGCATTTTCATCTGATCCCTTCTGGAGCTCACCCACCCTTTTTAGATCTAGTTTGAGTTTTGTGGGGCTTGGGAGCTATTTCTTTAGTCTGGCTCCCAGGTGTGAGATGAGATCACAGGTAGGGAGCGGTTCTGATGTCCTGTCACCTCTCCCAGGCCACCCTCCTCTCACCTAGGCATGCCCCCCCCCCCCCCCCCCCCCCCCACACACACACACTCCCTGTTCTCTCTGCTGCTACCCTGGCCCCTGTGCCTTCTGTTCCAAGCACAGCAACCAGAGGGCGCTGTTGACACCTAGATCGGACCAGGTCACTCGCTGGAACCCCCGAATGGCTCCTTCTGGCTCAGGGTGACAGCCAAGGTCAGCGCAATGACTTCCAAAGCCCCCAGAGCACAACCTCTCAACTCCCATGGGGCAGGAGGCTGGGGCAGCCGCAGCCTGTGAGCTCTGGCGGCCAGGAATCCCGTCCGAGCTGCTGCAGGGTAACTGCGCCTTCCGAAAATTAGAACCTTAATCTCATTTGGAACAGATAGAGGAAAGGTCAGTCCCGTGGGGAACTGCTTCAGACCAACCTAGGAAAATGTCGTATTTCACAGCTGTCACTTTAAAAACATCTTAGAATTATTTTTTTTGTTATTATTGAATTTTTTAGGGAGGGGGGGGGAGGGAGAGAGAGAAAACGGTGGATGTGAGAGAGATGATCACGGATCAGTTGCCTCCCAACCAGGGATTGAGCCCGAAGCCTAGTTTTGTGCCCTGACAGGGAACCACGCCCTCGGCCTCCCGTGCTCTGGGCAGCGCTTCCACCGGCCGCGCTGGCCAGGCCTGGAATTCTTTAAATGTAATCTCACCTGTTGTTGTTTTCTTCCTGTTTTGAATATTGGTTTTTAATTGGTTTTTTAAGATTTCATTCCTTACTCATTGAAAGTCTTTTTTTTTTTTAAGATGGTGACAATGAAGAATATGAAGACATCTCCAGCAAAATTCTCGCTCAGGGATCGTGCGTTGTCATGCCAGTCATAAACTCTGACATAAACCCGGTACATTTATGGACGTAAGTTCACAGTTTTCCTTTAAAAGGTGACAGGGTTTGAGTGGAAAGTGTTAAACATACCTCAGTATTAAATACACCCACAATCCTCTGTGTTTGGTCCTCCTTATCGTAACTACAAGGTCTGGTAAGTGAATGCCTGCCTTCACCCAGCGCCATGCGGCCGTCCCCATGCCTGTCTGCTTGACCCACTGCACTGCCTACATGCCATCGGTCCTGTATGCTCGTCGCCTGCAAGGAGAGGGGCTCTCTAGAGAACTGAGGCCAGTGAGGCTCCCAGCGTCCATCCCTGCAGGGCTGAGCCAGGGGAAGTGCTCAGACTCGGGAACTAGGGCCTGCTGCAGGGGGTGGGAAGGGAGACATTCGGGCTCTCTTCGGAGCATGCAGCAAACAGCAGCTCATCTCTGGTCTCTAACGGACCCGGAGACCTGCGGGAGGCCAACGCGCAGGGCGCGCCGGGCCCTGTGCTCAGACTGTGGGCGCTGTGAGCTGGGTGCCCGCATTCAGCGCACACTTCCACTGCTCTCAGCACCCGGCATGCTGTGGCGGCCAACGGGACAGAGCCTGCCCCCTGGGACTCACACAATGACTCCCTGGCAGGCCTGTTGGTGCTGCGGATGCCCGAACCCGCTTCGTCCTCTCGTGGGCCCTCCGAAATGGGTAGGAATGCTCGGAGAGGCCAGGCCACCCGAGGCAGGCGGAGGGTCCTGGGGTGTGGGGCACGTGCTAAGCTGCTGTGTCTCAGGGGTGGGCGTGGAGGTGGCACGGGGCATGAGAACGGTGTCTGGAGTCGGGCATCGTCGGAAAGGCCCAGGTGCTCTGAGCTGGGGGTCCTGGGCCGGGAGCTGCATGCTGGGGCAGGACCACGCCACGCTCCCGTGTCAGCAGTTTCACCCCCGCGCTTCCCTTTCATCCCAGGGAGCCTGGCATTATTCCTGCGAGATAAAGATCAGCGGCTCAACCCACTCCAGATTCCAGCTGGCGGGCGGGCCGGCGCTTGGCTCCAGGCAGTGGGCGTGGAGCCGGCACAGCGGACACAGTCGGGAAGCTCCAGGCCGACGTTTTGCAAGCATATCTTTCTGGGAACAGAGTCCACGGTCCCGGGAGGATCTCTGGCGAGCTCGCTGCCTTGTTTCCGTGCGAGGCACCGACGGCTGGGCGGGTTGTGGTTTCATGGCTCCAATGTTTGTGTTGGAAGCGTGAACTGTGCACAGGTGTTTCAGGTAGAACCAAATCCCCTTCCTCTTTCCTGAGGGTGACTTCCAACAACTCCCACAGGGCTGTTAACCGTCGAATTTCAGAGAGACTCGCAACGCTGTTCTCCTCTATCCCCTCCTCTCCTCCACCCCGGGGACTCCAGTTAGCTCTGCAGGCATCCACACAGAATTAGAAGATTCACGTTTAATTCCTTTTAACTTTAAAATAAATGCACTCATTCTCTGAAGACTCAGGTGTCTGACAAGTCTGTCCTGGGCTATCGTCAGGAACGTGGGTGCCGATGAGTGGCCGGGACTCGGTGAGTGTCTGTGGGGGTGGGAAGCTACAAGCAAGCTAAGTGCTCGACAATGTGGAGGCTGGCACGACGGCCAAACCACAGGAAGGAACCGGCCTGGTGCAACCACAGCAGCGATTGTGTCCCAGGACAAAAGGGCATGGGAAAATCCTCCTGGTTGGAAAGGAGATGATTAAAACCTGCCTTCGAAGCTGTGAGTAATGAGAGGCGTTTGTATAGTTCCATCTCAGATGTGGAGAGAGAATGGAAGGAACTGTGCTGAAATAGTAATGGGCATTATCCCCGGGTAGCGGAATTTTCTTTCCTTTGTTATATCTTTATTTTCCAAAGTTCCACTTCAATAACCTTGAACTTCAGATAATAATCAGGAACAAAAATGTTATTTTAAAAGAATGAGTGTCTCTTTGAGTGGCCTGAATCCGAGCGATTTCTGTTCTCGTGTATTGCTCTTTGGCTTCCAGCATAGGCTACTCCTCTTATAAACGACTAGAGGCCTGGTGCACAAATTCGTGCATAGGTGGGGTCTGGCCCACCCACCCCATGGGGGCTCATCGGGGGTGGGGCCGGCCAGGGGGTGGGGCTGTGGGTAGTTGGCTAGCCGGCCCCACCCCTCATTGGGGGGGGGGGGCAATTGGGACCCCCCTCATCGGGTCGGTTGGCTGGCCGCACTGTGTGTCATAACTACTGGTCGTTCCGGCGTTCTGGTTGCTTGGCATATATATATATGTGTATGTATATATATATATATATATATATATATATATATATATATTGCTCATTTTGCTTTCAAAGAGCAGAATGTATATTCCATATGCAAGGTGCGGGGGCAGTGACATTAAATCAACGCAGAGGGAAGGGATTCGCAGCTGAAGGTGGAGCACAAGGTGGGTTTGGAAACATCGGCAGGTTCAAAACCCTGAGCCCCTAAGAGATACTGAACGTAAAGTGCATGAAAACAAACTGCCAACTACAAGAAAAGGTGAATCTACTTAGATCTTCAAAAGCACGGAAACCAGACTTTATCTGTTTCTTGCTAAAGTTGCTCCCTTTTCCCTCCTCCCCCTCCTGCTGTGGAAACCAGAACAGCTTTTGGGGTTCCTGGGTTTTACCAGCACGTCCCCAAACCCTGTTTTCAGATCTGCATTGTTTCAGCCAGTGGTCTGGGTGCTTGGCTGTGACCTGCCCTCAAGGAAGGAGGGCCCCACCGCCACGCCCCTCCCACACAATGGCACTCCTTTATGCAGACCTCACAGCAAGGTTGGGGAAAAGGGGCCAGGTTTCTTATTGTGCCCACTTCACAGAACAGGAAGCTGAGACTGTGGGGAACAGAGGAACTGGCGAAAGCTCCCCCAGCCAGGAAGAGGGGAAGGCAAGTTCAGTGTCCGTCCCTTCTACCAAACCTTTATGGAATCGTGCCGATGAGAGTGAGCCCTGGGATGAACGAGAGCCCAGGTCGGCCTTTACCTGGACAACAGGTAAACACCCTGCTGTTGTGAAGCAATGGCTAGATCTAGCTTGGCCGACGGGTAGCAAACAAAGATCACAGTGACGGACTGCACGTGCCCACTGCCGGGATGGGTTTGCAAGGAGGCCAGCCTCCGTAAGCAAGGGCTGCGTCAGCACCCCACAGTGCCAGCCGGCGAGAAGGGCTGGTGGGGTCGGCCCAGCAGAAAGCTGTCAATCCAGCGCAGCCCAGGCACCAACATTTTTATTGGTCATTTTCATTTTTATTTTTTCTGAAACTAATCAGTTCAGCATGAGTCACTTCCTAGAAGCTGAGAAGTGAAGATGCCCCCAGTAATGGGCACAATTCAAAGTGGACACCCCACTTCCAGAAGATTCCCAGGAAACGAATCATTACCCAACCAGCCCCGGGCGCTAGGGTGGGGAGAGGGGAGGGAGAAGAGGACTGAATTCGGAGGTTGTGGCAGGGTTGCCAGATGAAACACAACACATACTATGTATGGGACATATTTAGACTGAAACAGCATTTGTTGTTTTTCTGAAATTCTAATTCTACTGAGCATCCTGTCCTATGTGTTACCCGGCAATCCTGCCTTCATACCATCTTCCCTCCCTGAGCAAAGGAACACGCACCTAGAAAGCTCTACAAGACCGAAGAGGGCTTCCGGAAGATCTGACCCCCTGGCTGCCTCGATTAAAACCCTTTACCCGTGCCCTGCTGTCCTTCACAAAGTCTGAGTGTGTGAAACTGACGCCCCTGAGGACTTGCTAAAAAGTGGGCGGTTAAGTCCCTCTGCTAGTTTCCTCTCAGCAGGTCTGGGTGGGCCCGAGAATTTGCATTTATAACAAGTTCCCAGAGGACCATGATGCTGGTCCCAGGGCCACACCTTGCGACCCTCCAACACCCTTCATGCCTGTGCCCACATGGCCCTTCGGGGTGCCGCTCCTGGCAACCCCTGCAGCTAATCCCGCACTGCTCTCCCTCCCTCACTAGCCCACTGGCCGCCCTGCAGACCCTCAAGAAAACTCTCCCCAAGTCCCCAAGGGCCTCTGCGCGTGCTGTCCCCTGCCCCCTCCCCAGGAGGGAGCGAGTCTGATTCCTGCCATAGTTTACAAGTGTAGGAACAGATGTGGGGGACCTAAGTCACTTGCCCAAAGTCAAACGGCTGATAAGAGGCTGAGTCAGGGGCTAGGGTTTCACCTTCCTGTCTCCACAGTCGGCCTTGTTTGCCACACTGCTGCCGCCCAGGCCAGTGCTGACTTCTGTTCCAAGCCGCTCTTGCATGTTGAGTTTTGTGAGATTGCGACTGGTTAGCTCTTCATTTGCCCTCAAACCAAGCCCCGGCGACTCGGTACATTGGGTTTTGGGAAACGAGTTCAAGCCCACCCTTGACACCCTTCAAGACCCAACAGACTAATCTCAGCATTTTTCTGAACTCAAAAGTGTGTCTCCCCACCCCAAACACACACACACACACACACACACACACACACACACACACACACACACACACTACAGGCTATGGAGGAAGGTCTGACACTTAAAGTTGCCATGGCAACTGAAAGCATGTTCCCTGACTCTTTCCCAGTGGTAGGATGACGTCAACTTCCTTCCTCCTTCTAGGAAATAGTTCCGCTCTTGGCCTCTGCAGTGACGGTGAGGCAAGGACGTGGGTCCCGGTGGTGGGTGAAGGCCAAGGCGTCCCTGGGCCTACCGTCATCTTCAGGCTCTCTTGTTCTAGAAGCTCTGGTTTTACCTTCCTGCTTTCAATTCATTCATTCATTTGTCCATTCCTTCCACATGCACTCACTGAGCATACCGGGCGCTGCCATAAAGCCGGGGCCCAGCAGTGAACAGATCACTGTGGCCTCCTGCCCCTCCAGCCCGGCAACCGCATCACCCAGTGACACAGGGGCACCTGCCTGGACTGAGCTCAGTGCCACCCAGGAGGACAGGGCCCTGCGGGACGCATGCCAGTCGCCTCCAGGCCTGTGGGCTGGCAGAAGCAAGGTCGCAGTTAGCCAGGTAGAGGGCAGGAGGTTCCAGGTCGGGTCCTGGGACAGACGAGGCCTCTGCAGCCTGAACAGCGCCCTGCAGCTTCCTCAGCCGGACGCCCTCCCCCGTCTTTGCACGGGGCTCCTTCTGGAGGCTGTTACCTGCCGGATGCTGCCTGTCCAATGACGGGTGAACAGCTCCATGAGGCTGGGGCTGGGCTTCTGCTTTGTCCCACCTCTTCGTCCTGGGCCCGGGCACCACCATGTCAATGGTGGGCGAGTGAGGCCATACTGTCTGGGTGCAGAGAACACAGTATCACAGGGCAGGACCAAGGCTTTCGCTTCCTGTTCCCAGCCAAGAGCCCATTTAATGCACGTCCCCCCCCCGCCCCCCCCTCAAAGGGTGTATTTCCCAGAGGGGTTTTCCCATTCATTTTTATTTTCCTAACAGCCATGTACTGAGTTGTCTTCGCTCCAGGTTGGGTTTTCCTGGTTGTTTGGGTTTGTGTCTGGGGAGTGAATAAGAAAGTCTCCAGTCTCCCCAGGTAGAGTGGCAGGCACTTCCCTTTGCTCAGCCAAGGCACATGGGGCCCTTCCCTGAGAGCAGGAGTGGGAGGGGGGAGGGGCGGGGGTCTCAAAGAAGGAGCCAGCAGGCCAAGGCCAGGTGACACCAAGTGAGCACAAACCCAGCGAGCCCCACGCCCACATTCTGTTTATCCAACTGGTTATGGTCCCTCAGGTTGACCCTTCGCTCTACCCTCACAGGCTGGGCTGCCTCACCCCCAGCACAGTGCACTGGGCCTTCTCTGCTCGGGGACGGTCCCCGGCCTCCACCCTCTGGATGCCAGTGTCCATGCTTCCCCACCCCCACCCCCATTCTGACAACCAAGCTGTCCCTGTGGGGGGAGACAAAGCTGTCCTGGGTGGACCCCGCTAGCCCAGCCCGCGCTCTTCCCTCTCTGTCCCGCTCCCTCCTCCATGGCCTCCCAGCCGCCACCAGCTGGTGCTGCCCATGGGCTCCTGTTCCTGACTCAGAACAGGAGCCCTCGGCCTGTGTCTGCAGGGCCTGGGTGACCCCGGGAGGTAGGAGGCAGGAGGTGCTCAGTCAGTGCTGCTGAGGGAGGCGGGCTCCTGCGGGGCCTGTCCTTCCTGCCCCGCCCACCAGGCCCGGGCCTTCCTGTTGCCTGCAGCCATCCTACCCGGGAGCAGCCAGGAGGCCGGGACAGCCCACTTCTAATGTGTGGCATCATCCCCCCACTTTACAGGTGGGGAACCAACGTTGAGGACGGTTGGATAATCTTCCAGGGTCTTCGGTGGCCGTGCCAGCGTTTTAGCCCAGACCTGTCCGACCCTCAGCAAAAAGGGACTAAAAGGAACTTACCTGAAAGAAGTCCACACCCAGGAAGCGATGGAGTCATGGCGACTCCTTCCTCTGCCAGTTTGGGTGACACATGACTAGTCTCATCATCTCTGGGGGTCTCGGCTTCTCCCTTCAAACACGCCAAGGTGGCAGATACCTCGACATGCCTGTAGCTCTAAACATGTGGACTGCATGTCCTGCCCCTCCCTGCCCCCACCCTGCCATCTCTCCTGGGCACCCATTCTGCGGGCCTCACCCCACGGGGCTGCGGTTGGTGGAAACCGGTGTGAAGTATGTGCCTTTGTGGAGATAAACAGGAGCCTGTCCACCGTGCTCCCTTCCTGCCCATTTGGTTTCAATTCTCCACATTCCTGGGCACACTTTGCTGTCCGGACGCGATAAAATCGCACAAATGTAAAGTGAGAGCGGAGGGCCTGGGAAAGCCTGGGAAAGCTCAGGTGGCGAAGGAGCGTTTGGAGTGGCTGCCTGTCCCAGAGCCCGGCACCGCTGTACCTGGGCCTGGGGAAGGGGTGATGGGCGGGTCGGAGGGGTGTTCCTTCTGAACCCAGGGACTACTTCCCAGTCCAGGGCCCCTGAAGGGCGGGGGCTCCAGAGGCCACGGATATTTTCAAGGAGTTGGGGAGGGAGCTGCCCGAATCCTGTTCCAGGTTAAGGCCCAGCAGGGCCCACACGCAAATGCAGCCAGTGGCCAGCAGGGACTGGATGGACGCCAGCTCTGCCAGTTCTTCAGACAAAACCAGGAATTCTCTGTGAAGCCTTCCAGTTTTTTTTATATATACTTTTTTTTATTGATTTCAGAGAGGAAGAGAGAGAGAGAGAGAGAGAGAGAGAGAGAGAGAGAGAAGAGAGAGAGAAAGACATCAGTGATGAGAGAGACTCATTGATCAGCTGCCTCCTGCACTCCTCACACTAGAGATTGAGCCTGCAACCCGGGCATGTGCCCTTGACCAGAATCAAACCCAGGACCCTTCAGTCCATAGGCCAACGCTCTATCCACTGAGCCAAACCGGCGAGGGCAAGCCTTTCTATTTTTAAATGTCAGGATGCAGCTAGCGGCCCAACCAAATGCACTGTGATCCCCTGGGCTCGTGGTTGCTGGCTGCTGCCTTGGCCATCAGCGCTCCCTTGGCCTTCTCCAGCAGACCTCTTGCTCTGGGATGTACTTGTATGTCTTATTTAATGAGCAATTACTACGGACCAGACATGGAGCTAAGGGCATGACAAATCTCAGTTCATTTAATTCCCGTAACAGCCGTACAAGTGGGTACCGTTACCATCACACTTTTACAGATGGGGAAACTGAGGCACGAAGCGGTTCTTCTTGCCAGTATGCCATAATCCTTTGGGCTTCCAGGTAGGACAGACTGATTTTCCCGTTCATTTTTGCAAAATTTGCTGGAGTACCTGCTCTCTCAATCACCGTGCTGGGTGCTGGTGAGGGCGAAGGGAGAGCACTGAGTGGGCAGGGGCCCGGCCAGTCCACCACCTGCCTCCTCCTGCCTGGCAACATCACGGTAGCCAGAACAGGGCAGGGAGGCCGGGAGTTTCGTGCCTCCTCCCCGCCGAGCACACCTGGCAGCATCTGGGTACACTTTGGTTTAACAAGAGCTGTTGCAGGTGAAGTGAGAGGCAATTCCGCAGTAACGGTCCCTGTTGATTTTAAGGGGCACCTTACCTTAGTTCTGCCCCAAATTAAATTAAATGGAGTTTGGACTTGCCCCTCAGCTGCTGGCCACTTGGTGCTGCGTTCGGAGGAAATGCTAAGCAAACTCCCAGGCCTTGAAAAGCCACGTTTATCGTCATGAGAACCTGCTTAGGGGTTAAGAGGGGAGTTCTCAGCATGTCGAGCAGCAAAAGTTTCTAAGACTAAAGGATTCATAGCCTGGTCTCAGCTCTCACTGTGAAGAGTCATGGCACACAACAGTGTCTGCTTGGGGGCCACGCTGAGGGAGTCAACCAACCATCCCTCAAAGACCTGCAGGTTAGGTGAAAGCCATGACGCTGTGAGAAACAGACAGAGCATTCAGAAGGATGGCTGGGTGGGAGGGCGGGTGGACGGACGGACAGACAGATGGACGGATGGATGAACGGATGGATGGATAGATGAACAGTGAGACAGAAGTAGATATACTTGTGTACAGACCTCTTTGTAGGCATGCGTCATCCATTAAGGTAAGAAAAAAAATAATGCAACTTGCATATGGTGTCACTCAAATTTGCTGCTAAAGAAGGTCACCCAAAAGTTTCTCTGCAGAAAACTGCTAATCCCCTGGTGACTTCCTGGTTAGAGAAAAGGTTAGACAAACATTCCAAGACACGGGCCTTTCACCGACGGGAGGCTCAGCCGTGTTCTTCTCTTCGTTTCTTGCTCGGTGATCTCTGGAAAGTCTTCCTTGGTGTAACTTAGAAACAAAGTCCCAGCCCTCGCTCTGTTCACACTCTCCCCTCTCGCTGCCCCAGTAACTGGCCCTGTCTCCACAGCCCGGGACCCCCTCTCAGGAGAGGAGGGCGGGTGGCCTCCAAGCTCTGCCGGCCTGGTCTTGCAGTGGGAACCCAGCGCTGCCCGCACCCATCCTTCTCTGCATCTAGTAGAAGGTGCGGTATTGTCTGCGGACGCCTCCCCGTCCTCAGCTCCCTCCCTGGAGATACCCTGAGACTCCTCCCATTGGTCCAGGGTCCCCCCAGGGCCCAGGGAGGGGAGCATCATGGTGCCGCAGGGATGCAGGCTGAGGCTAAAGCCCTCTCTACCCCAGGAGGGTGAGAGGAGCGTCTACAGCCACTTTGTAAGGAAGATTCCGATCCTGGAGGCGTTGTTCGCCTCTGGAATGAAGCCGCATCGGACCCCAGTGGGTGAACCACTTCCTGTTTTGTTTGTTTGTTTTAAATATATTTTTATTGATTTCAGAGAGGAAGGGAGAGGGAGAGAGAGATAGAAACATCAATGATGAGAGAGAATCATTGAGTGGCTGCCTCCCCGCCCCACACTGGGGATCGAGTCTGCAACCCAGGCATGTGCCCTTGACTGGAATCGAACCCGGGACTTTCCAGTCCGTAGTCCGATGCTCTATCCACTGAGCCAAGCCAGCTAGGCCGAATCCTGATTTTGAGTGAAGCCGCGTTGCACTGAGCTTGCACTGAGCGGACACTATGGCTTGTTCAGGAACAGCCATGCCCTCCCCTATCTCGTGCTCCCTTAGGAGATGTAGTCCTACCCCCATTCAGGGGCAAACCTTGGGCATTTAAGCCACTGTGGCAACCCCATCCCACGAAGTCGTGGCTGCTCAGGTGTGGCCAGGGAGGCAGGCAGACAGGCTGCCGGAGGGCTCCTGGGCAGCATCCACTGCTCTTCAACCCAGACTCTCCACCTCCCAGGCACAACTAATATTAAACTTGGTTTCTATCCTTGTGTGCTTTACCCTATGCACATAAATTCGTACTAAATTTCTTTCAGAAGTACATGGTACTTTAACCTTTGTCCAGGAAATATATTGTCAGTGGCTTTCCAGCTCAGTGGATGCATTTGTAAGAATACAGAGCATATACGGAGTGTCAGATTGGAAAGCAGGCAGGGCTCATGGGCTGGGTCTGCATGACCTTGAACGAGTTCTGTGAACTCTCTGCACCTCACTTTACCCAGCTGTAAATGGGTGCTGGTGGCATCGTCGTCACAGTGCACTTGGGGGGATGAAACATGATGATGTTTATTCAGGACTCAGCATGTGGACCAGAGCTTGATGCACATGGTTATTCATGTTGGTTCTGCTGCGCCATTTCCGTGGCTGCAGAGCATCTCATTTCGTGGCTGTGCCACACTTTGTTTATTCAACCTTTGGTTATCGGACAATTGAACCTGTGTTTGTTGTTTAATTGAACAGTGCTGCAGCGAAAACCAGAAACTAAAATGGGAAGGAGTGCCTGGGGGTCCGCTCAGAATGGAGGGCAGCTGCAGAGGACCCTAGGATTGGACAAGGGGGTGTCCAGCTGAGCCAGACCAGCCCCCCCCCCCCCCAGCCCCGGCCCCACCAGGTCTGCCGTCATCTCCCCAACAGAATGTGCCCAAAATGTCTTTTTCTTCTCATTCCTTCCCGGTCAGCTTCAGCGCTGTCCGCAGCAGCAGCAGCCAAAGCCAAGCCCTGCCTGTGCTTCCGTTTGGTTTTGTTCTGGGACTCACTGTGGGATGCAGGTAGTTAGACCAAAATAATACATTCCCACCGAGGAAAAGCAAGTCACTGGAGCAGGGACCCTCCCCCCTCCCCCTGGACATTCCTGGGGGGGTTTAAACGTGCAGTAGGACCTTACAACATAAATGTGCTGTTTAATTCGGTGGCGTTAATTAAATTTGCGATGGTGAGCAAACAGCGCCCCTGTGATTTTCAAAACTTTTTTCATCACCCCAAACAGAAGCTGATCTTGCTACGCAGTACTTCCCGTCCTCCCTCCCCGCCCCAGCCCCTGGGAGCTCTAATCTACTTTTTGTGCCTATGAGTTTCCCTCCTCTGGACGTCCCACCCAAGGGAGCTCATACCGTATTTGTCCCTGTGTCTGGTTTCACTGGGCAGAATGATTTCAAGGCTCAGGCTCGGCATCGCACTATCAGAGCTGCATTACTGTCTGTGGCAGGACAGTATCCCATTTCGTGTTTGTACCACACTTGTCCAGCCACGCAACTGTTGGTGGACATGGCTTACTTCCACCTTTTGGCCATTGTGAATGGAGCTGCATGAATGCTGGTGTGCAAGTGCCTGTTCAAGCCTGCTTTCTTCGCTTGGCATGCAGGTGGTGGGGAGCTGCTGGGGCAGAGGGTGAGTCTGCATAACTTTGGAGGAACTGCCAACCTGCTCTCCACGGTGGCTGCACTGTTTTGCACTCCCACCAGCAATGCGGCCGATCCCAAATTCATCAGACCCTATCAACACTTATTTCCCTTTTTTCTTTAATTATAGCCATCCTAGCGGGTATGCAGTAGTACCTCATTATAGCCTTGGTTTGCATTTTCCTAATGATTAACAATATTGGGAATATTTTCAGGTGCCAGTTGGCCATTTGCATATTTTCTTTGGAGAAATGCCCATTCAAGTTCTCTACCCATTTTCAAAATCCGGTTGTCTGTCTTTCTGTGGTTGAGGCATAGGAGTCCTTTCTATGCTGGGTAAGAAACACTCATCAGAGGGTTGAGTCGCAAACATTTTCTCTCACCTGTAGGTTGCTGCTTCACGTTCCTGATAGTGTTCTTTGAGGCATAAACGTTTTTAATGTTGCTAAAGCCAATGTATATATTTTGCTTTTGTTGCTCATGCTTTCGGTGTCAAACCTAAAAACCCATTGCTGAATCACCAAGGTTGGAGGTCATTTTATTATTTTATTTTATTTTTTTCTTCCATCCAACTTTTTTATTTTATTTTTTTAAATTAAATCTTTATTGTTGAAAGTATTACATACCCCCCATTTCCCTCCATCGACCCCCTCCAGCTTTCTCCCATCCCTTACCCCAGGCCTTCACCACCCTATTGTCTGTGTCCATGCATTTTGCATAAATGCATACAGGTTCTTTGGTTGATCTCTTCCCACCCACTCACCTACCGGTGCCTTTCCTCTGAAATTCAAATTTGTTCCCTGCTTCCATGTCTCTGGATCTATTTTGTTCATCAGCTTATTTTGTTCATTAGATTCCACATATGAGTGAGATTCCACATATGACTGATACTTGTCTTTCTCTGACTGACTTATTTCACTCGGCATGATACTCTCCAGGTCCCTCCATGCTGTCTCAAAGGGTAAGAGATCCTTCTTTTTTACTGCTGCATAGTATTCCATGGTGTAAATGTACCACAGCTTTCTTATCCACTCATCTACTGATGGGCACTTGGGCTATATCCAGATCTTAGCTATTGTAAATTGTGCTGCTATGAGCATAGGGGTGCATACACTCTTTCTGATTGGTGCTTCAGGGTTCAGGATATATTCCTAAAAGTGGGATCACTGGGTCAAATGGCAGATCCATATTTAATTTTTTGAAAAAACTCCATACTGTTTTCCATAATGGTTGCACCAGTCTGCATTCCCACCAGCAGTGTACTAGGGTTCCCTTTTCTCTACATCCTAGCCAGCACTTGTTAATTATTGATTTGTTGATGGTAGCTGTTCTGACAGGTGTGAGATGATACCTCATTACCATTTTAATTTGCATCTCTCTGATGATCAATGACTTTGAGCATTTTTCCATATGTCTCTTGGCCATCTGGATGTCCTCTTCAGAAAAGTGTCTATTTAGATCCTTTGCCCATTTTTTAATTGGGTTGTTTGCCTTCCTTTTGTTAAGTTGTGTGAGTTCCTTATATATTTTCGATACTAAACCTTTATCAGATGTATCATTGCCAAATATGTTCTCCCATGCAGTGGGCTCCTTTTTCATTTTGCTGATGGTTTCTTTTGCTGTGCAGAAGCTTTTTATTTTGATGTGGGCCCATTTGTTAATTTCTCCTTAGTTTCCTTTGCCTTAGGAGATGTATCCATAAACATAATGCTACAAGAGATGTCTGAGATTTTGCTGCCTATGGTTTCTTCTAGGATTTTTATGGTTTCATGACGTACATTTAAGTCCTTTATCCATTTTGAGTTTATTCTCGTGTATGGTGTAAGTTGGTGGTCTAGTTTCATTGGTTTTTCATGTGTCTGTCCAATTTTCCCAACAGCCCTTATTAAAGAGACTGTCTTGACTCCATTGTATGCTCTTGACTCCTTTGTCAAATATTAATTGAGTGTAATGTCTTGGGTCGATTTCTGAACTCTCTGTTCTGTTCCATTGTTGTATATGCCTGTTCTTATGCCAGAACTAGGCTGTTTTGATTATGGTAGCTTTCTAGTATAACTTGAAATCTGGTACTGTGATCCCTCCAGCTTCGTTCTTCTCACTCAGGATTGCTGCAGCTATTCAGGGTCTATTTTGGTTCCATGTAAATTTTTGGAGTATTTGTTCTAGATCTGTGAAATATGTGGTTGGTATTTTAATAGGGATTGCATTGAATCTGTAGATTGCTTTGGGTAGTATGGACATTTTAATGATGTTAATTCTACCAATCCATGAACACGGTATATTCTTCCATTTGTTTGTATCTCCCTCTATCTCTTTTTTTCAATGTCTGGTAGTTTTTCGAATACAAGTCTTTTGCTTCCTTGGTTAAGTTTATTCCTAAGTATCTTAATGTTTTTGTTGCAATGGTAAATGGGATTGTTTAGTTTCTTTTTCTGAGAATTCATTATTGGTGTATAAAAAATATCATTGATTTCTGGGTGTTAATATTGTATCCTGCTACATTGCCAAATTCCTTTATTAAAACTAGTTGATTTTGGTGGAGTCTTTAGGGTTTTCCATGTACAATATCATGTTATCTGAGAATGAGAGTTTCACTTCCTCCTTTCCAATTTGGATGCCTTTTATTTCTTCTTCTTGTCTGATTGCTGTGGCTAAGACTTCCAATGCTAGCTATAATAATAAAAGCATAATATGCTAATTAGACCAGACATCCTTCTGGACGACCTTCCAGATTAAACCGGGGCTGTGAGGGAAGCCGGTGCTGGCAGCAAGGGGAAGGAAGGCTTACTCTTGCATGAATTTCCTGCATTGGGCCTCCAGTGTTGAATAAGAGTGGTGAAAGTGGGCATCCCTGTCTTGTCCCTGTTCTTAGGGGACATGGTTTTAGCTGTTGTCCATTGAGTATGATGTTGGCTGTAGGTTTGTTATATATGGCCTTTATTATGTTGAGGTATGACCCCTCTATTTCCACTTTGCTGATATTTTTTATCAAAAAAAGATGTTGGATTTTGTCAAATGCTTTTTCTGCATCTACTGATATGATCATGTGATTTTTGTCTTTCAATTTATGTGATGTATTATGTTTATTGATTTGCAAATATTGTAACAGCCTTGTATCCTTGGAATAAATCCCAATTGGTCATGATGTATGATCTTTATAATGTAATGCTGGATCTGATTTGCTAATATTTTGTTGAGGATTTTAGCATCTATGTTCATCAGGGATATTGGCCTGTAATTCTCTTTCTTTGTGGTGTCCTTATCTGGTTTGAATAGGATAGTGCTGGCCTCAAAAAAGAGCTTGGAGGTGTTTCTTCCTCTTGGATGTTGTGGAATAATTTGAAGAGTAGAGGTGTTAGTTCTTTGAAAGTTTGCTAAAACTCCCCTGTGAAGCCATCCAAACCAGGGCTTTTGTTTGCTTTTTTTTTTGATTACTGCTCCTATTTCATCAGTTGTTGGTGGCCTATTTAGGTTTTTGGATTCCTTCTGATTTAGTTTTAGGAGATTGTACCTTTCTAGGAATTTGCCCATTCCACCCACATTGTCCAGCTTGTTGGCATATAGTTGTTCATAGCATTTTCTTACAATCCTTTGTATTTCTGTGGTATCAGTTGTTACTTCACCACTTTCCTTTCTGATTTCATTTATTTGTATCCTCTCTCATTGCTTCTTGTTTATCTTTACAAAGAACCAGCTCCTAGTTTCATTGATTATTTTGTATTATTTTTTTAGCCTCTATGTCGTTTACTTCTGCTCTAATCTTTATTATTTCCTTCCCTCTAGTTTCTCTGAGCTTTTCTTGTTGTTCTCTTTCTAATTCTTTAAGTTGTAGGGTTAAATAGTTTATTATTAATTTTTTTGTTTTTTGAGGTAGGCCTTTAGTGCTATGAACTTTCCTCCCAGGACTGCTTTTTCTGTGTCCCATAGATTTTGGGTAGTTGTGTGTTCATTTTCACTTGTTTCTAGTACATTTTTATTTCTTTATTTATTTTTTTAAATCTCCTTGGTAACTCATTAATTGTTTAATAACATGCTATTTCACTTCCATGTGTTTGAGTGTTTTTGAGTGTTTTTACTATAGTTGATTTCTAATTTCATTCCATTGTAATCTGAGAAGATGCTTGATATGATTTCAATCTTCTTGAACTTGTAGAGACTTTTTGTGTTCTGATATGTGGTCTATCTTTGAGAATGACCAATGTGCACTTGAGAAAAATATATATTCTACAGCTTTGGGGTGAAATGTTCTATAAATGTCAATTCAATCCATCTGACCCAGTGTGTTATTTAGATTCTCTGTTTCCTTGTTAATTTTTTGTTTGTAAGGTCTATCCAGGGAAGTCAATGAGGTGTTAAAGTCCCTTACTATGACTGTATTGCTTTGTATCTCTCCCTTACAGTACTCTACAAATATATATATTTGTATAGGTGCTCTTATATTGGGTGCATATATATTTAACAAAGTTATATCCTCTTGTTGAAATGATCCCTTTAGTATTATGTAGTGACTTTTATTGTCTTTTGAGATGGCCTGCATTTTGAAGTATATTTTGTCAGAAATGAGTATTGCTACCCCAGTTTTGTGTGTGTGTGTGTGTGTGTGTGTGTGTGTGTGTGTGTGTGTTTCATTTCCATTTACATGGAAAAAAATTTTCCATCCTTTCACTCTCACCCTATGTAAATTTTTTGTTCTGAGGTGGGTATCTTGTAGATAGTGTATAATTGGGTCATGTTTTGTTTTTTGAGGTAGGCCTGTAGTGCTATGAACTTTCCTCCCAGGACTGCTTTTTCTGTGTCCCATAGATTTTGGGTAGTTGTGTGTTCATTTTCACTTGTTCCTAGTACATTTTTATTTCTTTTTTAAAATCTTATCTCCATTTCTTATCTCCATTTCATCTCCAATCAGCTACCCTATGTCTTTTGATTGGAGCATTTAATCCATTCACATTTAAGGTTATTATTGCCATTTTAATTCTTTATGCCTATGTCTCTCTATTTCTTCGTATTACAGCAGTCCCTTTAGCATTTCTTGCAGGGCTGGTTTGGTGGTAATAAACTCCATTAGCCTTGTTGTTGTTTTTTGTCTGAAAAGTTCTTTATTTCACCATCTATTTTGAATTACAGCCTTGCTGGATGTAATAATCTTGGTTTCAGATCCTTGCTTTCCATTGCCTTGAGTACTTCATTCCATCCCTTTCTGGCCTGTAGAGTTTTTGATAAGAAATCATCTGATAGCCTTGTGGGAGCTCCTCTGTAGGTAACAGATTGCTTTTCTTTTGCTGCCTTTAAGATTCTCTCTTTGTTTTTAACTTATGGCATTTTAATTATGATGTGTCTGGGCATGGGCCTGTTTGGGTTCTTCTTTCTTAGGACTCTCTGTGCCTCCTGAACTTGTGTGACTTTTTCCTTCACTAGGTTAGGAAAGTTTTCTGCCATTATTTCTTCAAGCACATTCTCTATCCATTGCTCACTTTCTTCCTCTCTAGTACACCTGTTATGCGAATATTATGTTTCATGGTATCCCTCAGTTCCCTTAAGCTGTCCTCCTGTTTTTTAATTGTGTTTTTTTGGTTCTCTTATTTAGTGGTTGTTTTTTTTCTACTTTGTCTTCTAATTCACTGATCCAATTCTCAGTTTCTCCTAATCTACTGTGTATTCCTTCCACTGCGTTCTTTATAGTGCTATGTCATTCTTCATAGTTACTATATCTTTTCTCATGCTGTTGAGCATCTTTGCCATCATTATTCTGAACTCCATGTTTGACAAATTTCTTATCTCCATTTCATTTAGCTCTTCTTCTGGAGAATTCCCTTGTTCTTCCATTTCAGGCTAGTTTTTTGTTTTGTTGTTTTGTTTTTGTTTTTTTGTCTCCCCATCTTGGCTGCCTGTTTGGGTTTGTGTCTGTATACTAGGTAGATCTGCTACAACTTACAATATCTAATGCAGGAAAATGTCAGACACTGTGACTGACCCCAAGTACCATTTGGAGCTATCAGCAATCCACAACTTGTGGCTCCCTCTGTTAGGGCTGGGTGCCTTTGGAAAGCACCAGGGTCTGCTTTTCCTAGCTCCAGGCCCAGAAGGAGATCAGGCAAAGACTCAAAGCCTCCAGAGACCCTCCTCAGCCCAAAGTCCCATTGTTATCAACCTTGTTTAGCCTCAGGCTGTTGACCATAGAGTGGGGTGAGAGGTCTTCCAACAGGGTAGGACAACTACCTTCCCCGAGGCAAAAACTTCCTGGATAGCAACATCCATGGGAGAAAGGTGTCCCCCACAGTGTGAGGGAATGATTCAGCACAGGAAACCTGGGTGGCTACCCTCTGAGCTCCAACCCCAGAGCCCCAAACCTGGACTCTCCTCACACAGCTCCAGTCCACTCTGCCCTCCCTCTGCCAGAGCCCAAGGTGAGTGGCTGCACAGGAAAACTTGTGTGATGGCTCTTTAAGAGGGTGCCTGCATTTCTAGCTATCTCTCACTGGCAGACAGCAACCCTGCTGCTTTTTACAGCCAGATGTTATGTGGGCACCTTCCTCAGTTCTGGTGCTCTGGGATAGGGAGCCCAGATTGGGGTTTAGACTCCAGAGTTCTCAGTGGGACCTTCTCCCCCTCCCCCCCCCCCCCCCCCCCCACACACAGCTGAGATATCCCTCCAGGACTTCAGCTGCTGTCTGTGGGAGCCTGGTCAGCCCTTTCACACCTTTACACTTCCTACCAGTCTCTATGCAGTCTCCACTTTCTGTCCTTGGTTATCAGGGATCTCTCTAGCTAGTCCTTCTGTATTTTAGTTGTATTTCCAGTTTGGTCCTGGGAGTGTGTCAGTGTAGCTTCCACTTACTCTGCCACCATTTTTGTGGAGGTCATTTTAAGTCGCTAAATATTACTTTTCTCTCAAGCTCTATTACAAAGATGGTGAGTTCCTTACTGTCCTAATCTACACAATGAGCTGAATTGGCCAGTAGGTAGGGTAGTAAAGGTGGGAATTGGCCAGTAGGTAGGGTAGTGAAGGTGGGTAGGTAGGTAATTTTACTTATTTAGCCAGCTCAGCAAACTTTCCCATTCTTCTCTTTGGCCATGATCACCAGGTCATAGGAAGAGTTCCAAGATTCAGGCTTCCACAGTAGCCCATGCCTCTGGAGTTAGTGATTGGTCCAATGGGTTGCCATGTAACCCAAGCAACCAATGAAAACTTCTCTGGGACTGATGGGCATTTGCTGGGAGAAAGAATTCTGCTTCCAGTGAAGCTGGCCAGTAGGCAGATGTGCTTTTCACCACAGGAAGTCTCAACTGCTGGAGGCAAGAATGAGGCAGAGAAGTAGAGCAGGCTGAGACCAGCAGAGATGGGAGCTAGCCGGAGGGGTGGGGAGTCCCTTCCTTCAGTCCCCAATGACCTGGTTCCTTCAGATCCTTGTGTCTTCAGTGTGTGCTCCAGGCCCTCTCCAATGACAGGGCTGGTCCAGTGCCCTTTTCTTTCAGTTCTTTTGGGGTGAATTTTGATCCCTTGCAAATAAAACCACCTTGATGGGTCCCCCCAGCCTCTGTCCCCTCTTTCTGATTGATCAGCATCTGAATACATCTCAGTTCCCAACTCCCTCAAGCCCTCACTCTTCTGTGTCCTCTGCCCACATCCCTCTCTCCAAATCCAACTTCAAGAATCAGCCTACACATCTCCTCCTTGGAGTAGCCCTGCCCTGTCCCTCCCTCCAACTCCCCAGACAAAGTGAGCTGATTTCCTGTCACAGACTCTCACATCCTATCTAATAAAAAGGTAATATGCAAATTAACCATCACTCCATCACAAAGATGACAGCACCCATAGCCACAAGATGGCGGCACCCAGTCCTCTCAGCCCTGCCGCTGGAGTGTCTGGTCCTATCAGTCCCACTGGGGGAGAGTGGCAGGCGAGCGGTGCAGCTGGATCTGCCCTCAGGCGCCTCCTGGCAGGGCTGATAGGACCGGACACTCCAGTCCAGCCAAGCGGCATGGCTGGATCCACCCTCAGGCGACAAGCCTCAGCGTCCTGCATGCCCCAGTCCATGGAGGGAGGGCAGGTGGGCCTCTGGCCAGAGGCTGGCTGGGGCGTGGGACACTGGTGTTGTTGCAGGCCAGGCTGAGGAAACCCCCCCACACACATGAATTTCATGCACCAGGCCTCTAGTTACTCTGTAACACCTCACAGGTTTACCATTTTACTCCCTGGGACATAGGCCCTCTGCGGGATCTCAGTAGGTACCAGCAGAATAACAAAGCTATAGCTCACAAGCAGGCAGACCAACCCTGGGCTCCACCATTTACTAGTACTTGCTATGTGACCTCTGAGTAATTGACTTTGTGTTGCCTCGTTGGTAAAACAGGTTCATGATAGTGGCATTTCCTTCCCGAGTCTGTGTGCAGATTCAGTGAGGTATGCTTCCTGCATGGCTCTCTTTCATCTTTGTCTCTTTCAGGCCTCCAACTACTACCCTCAATTTCTTATGATTCATTCTCAATCAGTCTTCTATCACGGGCAAGAAAAGACAGGCTTTGGTGGCCCAATCCTTACAGCAACCTTCTTGACCAACATCTATATTTGAATCCAGGGAAAGGACTCTAATTAGTCTGCTTGGGTTTTGGATCCACCTCTGAACCAATCAGCTGTGTCCAAGGAGATGGAGCATTCTCATTGGCCAGCCAGCTTCTGTGCCCACCCTTTGGGTGGGAGATTGATAGGCTAACCTGGACCACAAAGAGGAAGGAGGAGTGGCTATTCCAAGGAGTAGATGCTGAATGACTGAAGGAAAAATAACCTTTCTACTACACTAAGATTCCTTAATTTAATCTTCCCATTACTCTCAGAAATAAGTAATATCATATCTGGTTTATCCAGGAACATAAAGGTTCAAAAACAATTTAAGAACCAGCCCCAGGCCCTAGCCAGTCTGGCTCAGTGGATAGAGCATCAACCCATGGACTGAAGGGTCCCAGGTTTGATTCTGGTCAAGGGCATGTACCTCAGTTGCAGGCTCCATCCCCGGCCCTAGTAGGGGCACATGTGGGAGGCAACCAATCGATGTGTCTCTCTCACATCAATGTTTCTCTCTGTCTCTCCCCCTCCCTTCCACTCTCTCTAAAAATCAATGGGAAAATGCCCTGGGGTGAGGATTAACAACAGTAAAAGAACCAGCCCCAGGATTAGGGAAAGCTCCCCCTTCTCCCTGCCCATCCTTCTTTTCATCCCACCATCTCCTTCAGCGGCTTCTCACCTGCTCCTACTCCTGCATCAGACCAGCCGGGGAAAGGTGGTTCTTCTCTGCTCAGATTTGTGAGGGGCGGGGGGCACTATAAGATGGATGGCTCCATGAGTGAGTCCCCGGGAGCTGGGATGGGCTGCTGAGGAAAGGAGGCTGTGGACAGCACTCACTCACAGGATCATGGAGAGTCAGCCACTCAACAGCACATAACAGCAGTTTCCATTCTATTCCCCTGTACCTGCCACACCTGAGCGTGTTACACCTGTGCTGGTCACACTTCCAGTCTCCAGTGCCTGTAACACCTGTGTCAGGTGACTGGGGACAGTGGATCTTTTCCAGAGCAAGGTGAGCAAGGCAGCTGGGGTGCAAATTTGAGGAGGCACACGCAGGACCCTGAGCCAGAGCACCCTCTCGTCCCACCCCACTTCTGCCCTGGTGGCTCTGTGTCCTTCCTCCTCCCACGTGCTCTCTTTTTGTCACATTGAGAAATAAAATCACCAACCAGGAAACTTCCCACAATCTCTGTTGTTACCTTCCTGAGTCCACGTGATCATAAGGGCCAGAACATCACAAAGGAAAGGTGAAAAAAGAGGCCCCCTTCACCTCTAAATGGCCCATTTCACACATATGTCCTTGCAGCCATGATCAAATAAAGAAATCATTTCGTTCTTTCTGAGACATTCCAAGAGTCTCGGTGCTCTCATCTCAGCGGGAAATCAGTCTAAAAAAAAATCAGTAGAAATTCAAAACTTTGATGTGAAGCTTGAAGTCGACTAGAAACGTTTAATTTATTTAAAAATAGAAATGGAAATGGGAGCTGTGTTTTCCTGCAGCTGCCAGGAGCGCTCTCCTGCTCTGACGGACTCATCAACAAATTAACATGTTGTGATTGTGCTGTGAGAAGTCGCAACAGAATTGTCACAGCCCCCCGTCCTGAGGCTCCGCAGCCCCGCTTCCCAAACTCTGTTACAGTGTACAAATTGGATGCTTTTCATATATGCTAGCTAACTTTAATTAAAATTTGCCCTACAGCTATCCTTCGCAGCTTTGAAGTTGCTGGAGTTTTGTCATCTGAGGTGGTGAACATTTGCAGTTGATAATGTCAGAATCTGTACCCATGGAAACCGGTTCCTGGCTGCTTCTCCCAGGACAAGCTCAAATCTGCTGGCGCCTGGATTTCAACATGGCTTGAGAATCAGTATCTGTCGAGACAAGGGGTGTTCCTCTGTGGGCAACGTGGAGATTTGGAGATTGTAACTGGGAGACAGAGAATTACTCGCAAAGATCTCTGATGAAGGCGGCCTCTCTGAATGTTTAAATTTTTCTTCATCTCTCAAATGAAGATCACCACTCCGTGTTGTCCTACCGACATGGCCAAGTCGCTTGAAACCTTGACATTTAGAAGGATGAAGAAAAGTGACCTTTCAAAAGCTTAGGATTGCACCTGAGCTTGTCCACGTGACCAAGGCATGCTGGGAAGTGTTTTGTTTTTGTTCCTTAGCCAGCAGGCTTGGAAGTCATGGAACCAGCAGTCAGGTCCCCAGGTCCTTGAGGTGGTCAGGGAAACGTGTTGGTGCGCTAGAGCATGGGGGTCCCCATGAAAATCTCACTGAGAATGCCTTGGAAACTTGGGGGTCACACTCCTATGTCCACTTCCCCAGAGGGGGCCATGACTGGAGGGAAGTCATGAGTGCCCTCCCCTTGCTGATATCTCTGTGGTATCTAAGGCGTGGACTCAACGACTCCCACATGAAGTGCCCAAACTGAGGCCTCCGCACAGGGCCAGCTGAGCGGGGTGTGCTCTGCTCTGGACAGGAATGTGGTGGGACAATCACACTTCCTGCCTTTCTGGGGAGATGTGACGCCACCTGCCGTGGCCCCCGAGGGCATCAGAAAAGCGGCTCCTTATTGTGGGTGCAGTGAATGACTCCCAGGCTACAACCGCACGTGGTAAATGCAAGGGGGAAACAGTTCCACAGAGCTGCAGGGACGCAACTGCTCACAGGACCACTGCGCGGTTCCTCAGGCAGCCGGCCCCAGGTTCCCCAGGAGACCTCAGCTTCCTCCATTCATTCACTCGCTCCACACAGCCCCTGAGTCCCCCTTGTCCTGTGCAGGAAGTCCTCTTCTCCTTTCATCGGCCAGGGTCGGTTGCCGTTGCTAGAACCCACAGAACTCTGGTACCCCACCCTGTGAAGCCTTCTGCAGCCCTGAGATGCCGTGAAGGCCTGCCCTCCCCTTGAAGCTGGAGGCTCCTCAGGATGGAGAGATGCTCCTGTTCAGAGGTGTGCAGGGGTGTGCAGGGGCATGTGCAGGGGTGTGCAGGGATATGTGGGGGTGTATGCAGGGGTGTGTGCAGGGGTATTCAGGGGTATGCAGGGGTGTGCAGGGGTTGCAGGGGTGGGCAGGGATGTGTGCAGGAGTATGCAGGGGTGTGTGCAGGGGCATGTGGGGGCGTGAGCAAGGGTGTGTGCAGGGGTGTGCAGTGGTATGCAGGGGTGTGTGCAGGGGTATGTAGGGGCATGTGCAGGGGGGTGCAAGAGGGTGTGTAGGGGTGTGAAGGGTCTAGTGCAGGGGTGTGTAGGGACATGTACAAGACACAGTCCCTCCTACCTGTGCACTCTTGGTGTTGATGGCTTCCATTTCGTGAGGACACACATTGTCTACCCAGCGTCCTTTCTTTGGGAAACACATCAGAAGTGGACGTTGATAGGCTCCCAAACCTCGGTGACAGGGGCACCTGGGCTCCCAGGAGGTGTAGGGTGAGCCTCCCTCGGCCCTCCCCAGCCCTGTCCCCTCCCTCCTGGTGGGGGGTCAGGAACAGCGCCGCCAAGTGGGGAGCACCTTCGGTGACCATCGCAGAAGCCAGCGGAGCTGTCAGGCTGGTCACCCTGAGATAAATGTTTCCTCATGGGCACTCCAGGAGGCGAGGCTGCTGACCACCGCTCCCCTCACCCTTTCAGTTCCTGACCCCCTAACCGGGGGTGTCCACCTCTGAGTGGCACACCCTTTAACCCTTTGAGTGCCAACCAATATCCTAGGAACTATGCTAAAATTGCCAAGGCATTTTTGCTGATTTTACAGCAGTTTAGGAAAAAAATTATGAATCGCAAGTAAATGAAGTTACATATTCAAAAACTTAAGGAAACCTTTACTACATGGACATATTTAGCAATATCATCATCACTAATAAAGGCAGACTTAGAACTGGACGCCATTTCGGGTGTTGGTGATCACGCCTCCCTCCCCTTCCCGCTCCGGTGCTGCGGGGAGTGGGCGAGTTCGCAGGGAGAAAGTTCTGGTAGGAGGGCCCACCGCACTGCCCGCCCCCCCCCCCCCCCCCCCCATCAGTGCAGAGCCTGGGACTCGCAGGAACCTTCTCGCTTTCCTTTGCGAGGAATGATGCGGGTCAGGCTGTAGAACATGCCAGAACCGGAGCCTCTCGATAGAGCAGATACCCCCACACCACACAGGCGGCAGAGTGGGGCCATATCAACAACAATAATCCCTGACATTCATCCCAGGCTTACAGGAAGCCGGGCGCATCACAGGCTCTAAGCCGAGGGATCTCCGGGATATAAGCTAAGCCTGCGGTTTAACTGCGATTTCTCACTCGCTCTTCACAAAAACCCCAGGAGATGGGCACAGTGGTGTCTCCGCCTTCCAGCTGAGGAAACGAGGCGCTTCTCTGGGAATCACTGGACTTGAGAGGATGGAAAAGCCGGTTTCTCGCTCACACACGAAGCCATTCCTAGATTCTGCGATTTCACTCCAGTGAAACTTCAGAAAGGGGGGCGCTGACGGGACTGCCCCTTGGGGTTGCAGGGTCTGAGCACCTATGAAACCAGCCAGGCTGGCATCTGCGCTCCTCACTTCATCACAGACGACTCTGCACAGGAAGGAGGTCCGGGAGGCATCCCTTGCCCTCAGTCACAGCTCACCCCATAAAGCAGCTCACCCTGGTCTCTTTTTTTTCTTTCTCTTGTTGCCAAGGGCTGAAAAGATTCCACCTGAGACCCACTCTGGGGCCTGCATTCAGGGAACTGCTCTCAACCTGGGGCGGGGTGGGCAGTGACTTCACCCCAAGGGGACTCTGGGCAATGCTTGGAGACAGTGTTTTATTTTACAGCTGAGGGTGGGGGAGGATAGATGTCCTGCTGGCACCCAGGGGACAGAGCCAGGGATGCTGCTAACACCCTATGGGCACAGGGACATCCCATGTGGGGGAAGGACCCCAGCCCAGATGTCAGCAGTGCCCAGTGGGGAACCTGTGCGCAGATGTCTGATGACCACGGGCGGGTGGCTCAGTGGGTCGCTCAGCAACACCCCAATGCGCACTGGAGGGGCGAGGCAGTGTGGGGTCCCGCGTACCCCCAGCACAGGTGGTCAGGGAGGCCTCTGGTGCCGGGAACTACTTGCCCACTTTCCCGTCACGTGGGAGAGCTCGCGAATGGCTGGCGGCACGAACTTGGAAAGGATGTTTCGAGGCCGATTTGACTTCCCTCCTGTGGCCGCCCGCGTGCCTCCCTGAGCGAGCGGCCGTCTCCACCACTGGCTGTGCAGTGTTTCCGTCTGCAGTGCAGGGCGCGGTGTGCACACCCAAAGCCGATCAAACGGATCCGCGAGCCGGGTTGTGATGGGAACTAATTAGCATTTCATAACATTCAGTGGGCGAGGGAAAGCAGTGACTCTCTGGCGCAAATAAAACCCATTTGCAAATTTAATATTTTTCTGACGAGTTAATCTCTCTCACCGTTACCTCCCCACCCCCTTGCGGGGTTCATTCCTTCAACTGCTGTCGCACTGCACTCCGCGTGCAGGTCGCTCGCTGGGAGCTCCCGGGCTGTGGCTCAGACCAGGCGCCCACGGCTGTGGCCAGGGCGGCCCGTCACCCGCGTGGGGACAATCCGTGAGCTGAGAAAGGGGTGCACAGCTTTAAATGCCTGGTGGGGGCGTCTAAAGAAGGGTGATATTTGTGACTTGCAAACATTATATGACATTCAAACTCCAGTGCCCACACAGCGTCGTAGCGGAGCAGAGGCAGCGGCTGTTTGTTTTGTCTGGGGCGGCTTTCCTGCGGCGGCGGTGGCGCTGAGTAGCTGTGACAGAGAACATATGGCCCACAAAGCCGACCATAGTCATCTGCTGGCTCCTTACAGAAAAGCAAGTCTGCGGTCCTCTGATTTAGGGGAACACACACAAGTGCTAGCCAGTTACAATTCCCAAAGACGACTGCTCAATGTCACAAGTTCCCCGGAGCTCAGAGGAGGGAAACAGCCCCACCTGGAGGCCAGGAAGGAAGGCTTCCCGGAGGAAGTGGTCAGGACGTGGAGGCGGGAAGGGCGGAGAGGTCCCCCCAGGACTCAGGGCCCTGCCATGTCCACCTTCTCCTTGCACCCCCCCCCTCCGCCCCGCCTTCTTCCTGCACCTCACACCAGAGGAGAGAGCTGGGAAAAGGCTTGTGTAGCGTCACCGCTTATTTCTCCAAACTCACGTCTCTCACTTGAGCTCTTCCTTTTCTTCCGAGGGCTGTTGGAAAGATGACTCCTTTCAACCAGGCCCTTCCCAACATTTTTGTTTCCACAGCCCTGAGGTTCATGTTCCTTTTGAACTCACCCGGATTTCCCGGAAGCGGCCTGGGGATGTCTGGTCCTGGTCCAGAGGCAAGAACTTCACGTTTGCTCGCGACGTCTCTCACTCCTTGTTTTCCCTGGGAGGAGGCTGCAGCTGGGGCGTTTCCCTTCCGGGGAAGCCACTTCTCTGAGCCCAGCTCCACGCCTGGCTCACAGCGAGCTGCATCCCTGTAGTCTGTTCTGGTTTATGCAAATGCTCAGACTCTGGCCTGCCTGAGGACTAGCTCTTCATCTGGCTGAAACCTCCGGCATCAGACCGACCTGGGTTCAAAGCCCACCTCTGCCACTTCTTAGCTGTGTGTTCCTTCACTGAGACATGCCAGTGAGCCTCCCAGCCTCCGTCTGCAAAGTGGAGGTAATAATAGCTCCCACCTCCTTCGTTACAGTGAGAACCAAGTGAGGAAACGGGCACAGAAGCTTCGCCCAGTGCTGGGCTCAGAGGCCTGGGCACGAACGTCAGCTGTGGTATCAGACGTGCAAGCCCTGCGGGAAGTCCCTGCTCGGAACGGATGCGTCCCCGCCGGACCATCACCCTGTGTCCCGGGGACAGTGGGCAAGGACGCTGCCGCTGTGCAGACAGGGGGAGGAGGGATATAGGCCCAGATTGGTGACACACCCATAGGCATCACTGAAAGGTACCAGAAACCACCCCGTCTGTAGGGTTTGCCTCTAGGAGGGAGCCGGCGGCTGAAGGACAGGGAGAGTGGAAGTGTTTTCCTCTTCTCTAGCACATCTGGACATTGAATAACATAAAAACTATCTACTCCAAAGAGCAAATGGAGTTTTACCATATGAGATGCCCCATCCACGAAAAGGGGTGAAGCCATTAGGGTGGGGTGACAGCACTGGCTAGGGCTAAAGGGGGACGTGCGAACTGCCAACAGACCAGAGGAAAGTGCCCAGCGAAAGGCACTGGGTACAGCTCTGGCATAAACGCCTGCATCTGGGCAGCAGCTATTAACTGGGAGCAAACTCAGCTCAGTAAACACCGCCCCCCCCCCCCGCCCCTACCCCACCCGCGGCTGGCCTAAGGCAGTGCAGTGACCCGCTGGAGACCGGCGGGGGACCGGACGTCTGGAAGACAGCTGCAGGGTCACTCCCACAGCCCCAGTGAGAAACATCTCGAATGCACCGGGACGCGCACTGCTGGGGCCAAGGGCTCGCTTGTGGAGGCAAGCACTTTCAAAAAATTGCTTTTGACATATCGTCATTTGTTTGGGCTTCGGCCAACCCCCCACGGTATGTGCTTGGTGACCTTTGACATGAACTTGCTGACAAAGATCATATCAAATCAAACTGGCATTCCAGAAGATTCTTTTCAGCAGCAGGTACTCTCTGACCTCAATGAAGTTTTCTAAAATGCCACAACTTGAAAAAGAGATGCTAAAATGGACCAAAATGACTGGGCAAAATAACCGATTTTTTTAAGCGGCCAAAGAATTCAAATCAGAAAATAGGAAGAAAGAGAAACACAACATGGGGAAGTGCAAACGCAAAGAGAATCATTCACTTTTGTAAAAACAAAAAATGTTTTAAATTCTTTTGCCCTCATGGAAGGAAATATCTTATACTAGAGGCCCGGTGCACAAAATTCATGCCCTGGGGCAGGTGGGGTCCCTCAGCCCAGCCTGCACCCTCCCACAGTCCGGGACCCCTTGGGGGATGTCCACCTGCTGGCGTAGGCCCACTTCCCTGCAGTGGGACATCCCTCTCGCAGTCCGGGACCCCTCGCTCCTTACGCTCCTTACGCTCCTTACCGCTCAGCTCGCTGTTCCTTAGTGCAGCCGTGGAGGCAGGCAGCTCCTGCGTTGAGTGTCTGCCCCCTGGTGGTCAGTGCATTATAGTGACTGGTCATTCTGGCCGTTCCGCCATAACGGTCACTTGGGCTTTTATTATATAGACTAGAGGCCCGATGCATGAAATTTGTACAAGGGGCTTGGCCCTCGCAGCCCCTCGTGGCCTCGGCCAGCCCTTGCAGCCCTGGCTTTGTCCGGGGGTGGGGGGAGAGAGAGAGAGAGAGAGAGAGGGAGAGAGAGGGAGAGAGGTGTTTAAGTGAGGACAGAGTGTAATAACAGACAGTGGCTTTATGTTAGCTTTTCACTCTCTCGGAAGTGGAAAGGAACTGAGTTAGAACTCTTACTGGTAAACACAGACTGTCACAGCTGAAGTCTCAGAGGGCGTCATGTTGGAAAAACTCTACTCACCATTTTAATGCACACGGCAACCTTTTTTGAGCTGTAAAAATTACTCTCACCTGCTGGTTTGACTCAGTGGATAGAGCCCAAGCACAGAAAGGCCCCAGGTTTGATTCCTGGTCAAGGGCATGTACCTCAGTTGCAGGCTCCATCCCCAGCCCAGTGGGGGCGGGGGCGGGAGGCAACCAATCAGTGTGTCTCTCTCATATCGATGTTCCTCTCTCTCCCTCTCCCCCCACCCCACTCTATCTAAAAGCAATGGAAAAAAATGTCCTTGGCTGAAGATTACAAAAAAATTATTCTCGATTTTTTACTCTCACATTCCCGATGTTAGCTCACCCAAGGCAACCAGTGATTTACTTAAAGAATGACTACCAATCCATTCACATATATATATAATGAGAAAAGAAAAATATCAGGAATGGGAAAAAAAATTCTCATTGAGAATAGGAACACCAAAGGCACTGATTACTTGGTGGGTGGGAGGGCAGCCTGGTGGTTGCTGGGGGGGGGGGGGCAGCCTGGTGGTTGAGAGTGGGCCATAAACAGACCTGGGTATAAATGGTGGCTCTTCCACATGTGATCTGTGCCGCTCTGGGCAGGTGACTGCACCTCTCTGAGCCTGTTTTCCTCGTCTGGGAACGAAGCATAAAGCTAGTAACTGTGTCCCGGGTTATTTGAGGATGAAGTGAGATCATGTTAGCTATGACTTGTGTTGCACCAGGTGTTGTTTTTAGGCATTTACCTTTTTATCCCCTATTCTCTCTACCCCTCCCTCCTCTGCGCTCCCTTATCCCAGAGGAGTGAGGTAAGGAGGGGCAGAGAAGGGGCCTATGACGCTTTCTGGTTTAATTTCTCCCAAGGCAAAGGAGGATGTAGAGCAAGCATATCAAACTCAAAGGCTAAAACGGGCCAAATAAACGAGGCCCGCGGCCCGCCGACCAAGAGTTTGCGGTGCTTGACGTAGAGATCACAGAGCCGCGGAAAGGAGGGGAGGAGGCCGAGGGCAGACACACGCTGTCTCTGAGCTGCAGGGAGGACAACGCTCCCTGCCCCCACGCCCGGGCAGAGGAGAGACAGGACTGTGCTCTGGGTGCTGCCGGAGCCCAGACAGGCCTGGCCCCGAGGCACGAGACACGCTGGTCCACGGAGCCATCAGCTTCCTGGCAAACCCCTCATCCCCAAGTTCTCACCGAAGCAGGAGAAAACCCGAGCTCAAGGGGCGGGAGGACAGGGACGCCATGTGCCATGGCAACTGGCACGCAGGAGTCACTGAGGCCGTGTCCCCTCTCCCCCCCATGCCCTCGGGCCAGGCACCTCCCCCACTCGCCCCAGGAGTGGGTGCTCAGAGTAAAGAGTGCAGATTCGTTAAAGAAGCCCGGAGCAGGGATCCCCCTCGGACTCCACTGTGCACTGAAGTCCTCCTGCTCCGCCAGCACCCTTCCCGCACGCACCGCCCTGGCTGCTGCGCACCTGTGGGCAGGTGTGGGTCACGGGCTCAGGGCAAAGCCTCTGCCCGGGGAGGCTCCCGGCTCCCAGGCCTCCCTGTGCTTCCCCATCACGTGGGAGCCTTCGAAACCCACAGATGCCACCCCCTCCCCTCACTCAGAGATTCTAATTGCATTGATGGGTGGCGGGGTCAGGGTGGGGTCTGGGCACTGGTTCAGCTCCAAACCCCCGGGAGGAGGTGGAGACAGAGCTGCGGGACAGGGTGTGAGGGAGGCTTGGCCCAGCCTGGGGTGTCAGAAAGGCATTTTCACGGAGGGCCCCAGCTCAGCAATAAAAGATGAGTAAAAATTAACCAGAGAAGCTGGTGGGGATGAGGGCTGGCATTCCAAGGGGAGAGGATAAAGGGATGAAGCAACCAGAATGAAAAGAGCACTTGGGGGGATTCTACCCCCTCTCAGGCCTGGGGAGGGGAGTTAAGGGTGAAACAGGGTCTGCAGAGGAGGACGACAGGCTGGTGGCATCGGCCCCTCCGCGGAGCCACGACCTGTCCAGAGGCAGGGAAGTCACCTCCGACTCCGGCCCTGGAATGTGGCGCTGGCTTCTGGGCAGAGACCGCCAGCCTGTGCGTAGCCAGGGGCGGCTCACAGCGGCGGGCGGGGCCCGCATTGGCCTGGGGACCAGGCTGAGCCTGGCTCCTGCAGGGAGAACTCGGACATACACCTGCTGAGAGGCCAGCTAGGAGCCACCCGCATGGAGGGTTATTTGGCTTCATGGGGCTTTTTAATCACAAAAGCCGGCTCCATTCCCACAGCTGTTTCTGCTTTGAGACCCAGCAAGGGCGTGGGAAAGGGACCAGTTCCCCGTCCCTCCCGGAGGGGGGGGTGGGGCAGGTATCCAGGCAGCCAGGCCTCCCGCTGAACTGTGCGTCCCTGGGAGACGGGAGACAGCGGGGCGGGCTCTGGGGCACGGGACTGGCTCTCATTACCAGGCCTGGGCCTTGTTCCCGCTTCATGAGAGCACCACACGCCTGGAACGTCAGCGGGTCAGAGAGCTCGCTGAGTCCTCGGGTTCTGTCCCACGTGAAGTCCGAGTCTGTACCGGCCGCACGTGGAGAGGAGAGCAGGCAGCCCGAATGCCCCTGGCCCTGCCTGGAGGATGGGGTGCCCATATGCGAGGGGAGGGCCGGCAGCGGCCATCGGCACCCCCTCAGCTCAGCTCCCTCTCACTGACGCTGACGCGGGCTCTGCGGTCACGGCCGCGTTCGGGACCAGGAGCTGGTGCGAGAGGCGTCTGCCGGTCGCCCAAGGCCACAGTCGATGGGACCCCGGATCCAAAGCCGGGCGGGCGGACACTCAGCCCACACTCCTCGCCCAGGTCGGCCTTGCTCTCCGGCCCGAGCGCACGATGGCTGAGTAGGACTGCAGGCAGGAGGCTCCCGGTTGCCGTGAACATACCACGACTTGCATTTTCTCTTCACATTAAGGATCTCGCTGACGTGCCGCCCCCTCCCCGCAGCCCCCGCCGCTGCGCTGATGTTAACGCCTTCTGACAGTTATTTGTATGATTTGAGTTAGTGGCATCACCGAGATCTTTCTCCCGGGAGATTACAAAGAGCTGTTTTGACAGCTCTCACCGGAAGGCCAGCACTTAATACACAACAGTCCGAGAAGCAGGCCCGGGCCCACCCCTCGGCTGCTCCGCACCCCGGCATCACCTTGAGGTCTGAGGGGAAAGCAGAGAGCTCTCCTTCCGCTGCGACACCTCGGAGAGAACGCCAATCACTGGACTGAAGAGTTTTGGACGTGAAGGTAAGAGCCCTGTCATTCTACACCCCAAATGAGGGACTTTTGGAACTGAGTTTTAAAGACGCATTGAAGTCCTGACTTGGCTCCCAGCCCTCTGAACTCGCTGGTGGCTCTGGCCTCCGGCTGAGGAGGAGGCTAGATCTCCAAATCCATCAGCCCTCTCCTTGGAAATCCCACTGGAACACGGGCGTGCCCCGCGGACCGCGGCTCTCACTGCCACTGCGCGGTGATTGTGAGTAGTTTTCATTCGCAGCCTTGTTGCTCTGGGTCAGGGAGCGTCTGAAACAGAGTTCTTTAGAAGGAGCTTTTGAGAGATAAAGGTGGACCTAGGCCTTTCTGGGGGAGGACTTGGGGTGCAGGGGATCAAGAAAGCCAGGGGCTTCGATGCTAATAAAGAATGTTGCCATTTCTCAGTTCTCCCCAAAACCTCCAGCCAAAACATCTCCGAGATGGAAGAGGCTCTATTCTTAAGGGAACAGAAGCTCATTCTGCAGGCAGTTAGCGAATTCCCAGAAGCCACAGAGCCAGAGGAGAGCCCTCCTGTTCGGGGCGGGGAGAGTGCCCTTTGGTCTTCAGGTGTGGAGTGTGCCTAGCCACCTGGGCAGCGTGGCCGGGCCTGTCGTGGTCTTTGGTAATTCCACGTCCCCACCCTTGGAAGGTGGGCGGAGGAGGGAGGCAGGCAGCCCTGCTCTGCGGGAATTTGCATGTGGTCCCGCAATCGCGTGGCGTTTCTATGAGTTGGGACACGATATAGACTGGCTCTACGTTGGCAAAACTTAGGGATTTCCCATTTTGTGCTCGCAGCCTCCTCCCCTCCCTGATCACTGAATGCCTTAAAAACTTTGCTCACTAAAGCAAAAGATTTGGGATGTGTGAGAGTGTTAAAAGGAGGGAAAATGTTTGAGGGGTCTGATCATGGTCATGGGGAAAATAGCAAAGGCAGAAGCTGATAAGACCTAATCAGGGTGAATATGAACAATGTTATCATTCCCATCCATTCATCCATTCATTCATTCGTTCATTCATTCATGAAATGTGCATTACACTCCTCCCAGATGCCAGGATCTGAAGTCTAAAGACACAACCTTTACCTGCCAAACACATGCCTGCTCTCTAGGAGTCAGAATTAGACAAGTAAATATGTAATGTCAGGGAGTGGTGCTTGCTCTTTGATAAAAATATAACAGGCAACGAGAGGGATGGGGGTGGCTGAAGGAGGTGAAGGAGGGAGCCCTGGGAGGGGACAGGAGCCGAGTAAGTGCAAAGGCCCTGGGGTGCGAGTGTGCCTGCTGGTTGGAGGAACAGCAAGAGGCCAGTGTGCCTGGGGGAGGTGAGGAGGGAGAGCCTGTGGGAGATGCAGGCAGAGAGCAGAGCTTCCCTCCTGCAAACCAGCCACACCAGAGCGAGCGCACCAGAGCTCCCACACCGACTGTTAACACTCATAATCCAGGAGAAGCGAAGCTCCAAGCAGCGCACACGGGAGCTTGAAGGCATCCCCGTTAGCATTTCCTTAATAAGGGACAGTCAAGCCCTCAAGTAACTCTCCCTGTCTGCCCGCAGCCCACGGCCGGCCGGCCTTCAGCTCTGAGAGCCCCTTTGTGACATAGCCTCAGGGAGCTTGGCGGCATTTCCCCGCCCAGCCAGCGCCAGCTGCGGAGCCAGGTGTGCAGGAGGGGCAGGCTGGAGGCCCCTGCCACCCGCCTCAGGTGGACGGAGCTGGGAGCAGAGGGAGGAGTGTGCTGAAAAGGTGCTGAGAGGGCACGCTCTCTCCCAGAACTCTTGACACCAATTCCCTGCCAGAGAGAAAAACTGGGGCTTTCCTCCCGTCATAGAAGCACCGTATTTGCACCCACTTGGCTGCCTGGGCTCAAAAGAGTGGGAGAGAAGAGCGGGGTCTCAGTGGCCCTCAGGGACAGCAAGGCCAGGTGTGGCTGTAGCTGCAGGGGGCTCATGACCAGTGCGGGCAGTGACGAGAGTCATGCCATGGCCCCCAATGATCCCAGATCACCTTTCATCTTACAGGTGGGGAAGCCGAGGCTCGGGTGGAAAAGGTCTTGCCCACTGCGGGGCAGGGGAAGCCAGAGCCCTCAGGAGAACGCCTGGCCTCCAGGTCAGGCCAGAACCACCTCCCCAGGCCTCTGTCACTCCGCTCTGGTCTTTGGCAGCTCACCTGGCTCCGCCCTAAGAGCTGGCCCTGCCCCTCAGCCCCCTCCCAGATACAGGAGAGGAAAGAACAGGTGAAAAGGAGGGGTGGGCACCGGTATTCCCATCTTACAAAAGTGGGCCGATCAGGGCCCCACCAACACATGGGAGAACAAAATCACGATGATCCGCCCACACCTACCGACGCTGCGGGGGGCTTGGGGCCGTGACATAACCACGGGCAGGTGGGGCGGCTTGGGGTGGTTGTGGATGTGACCCGAAGGCTCATCCGCCTCCAGCCACTGCTGCGGCCGGGCCAGGGCACAGCCCTCAGCGCCTTCCTTAGGCCGGGCTGGGAAGAGCCCATCCTCTTTGGTGTTGTTCCTGCGGGGCAGGGGGCGGGGGCAGGGGGGTGGGGGAGGCTTTGCTTATTGTCATAAATCCCCCTGCACCGTATGTGGTGTTTTTAGACTATGAGCATAAATTTCTTGGATGAGATTTTGAAAACTGAATCTAAAGCGCCCCGTAATACCTGGAGACAAGCGACTGTGGGACTCCAGGAGTCGGGTGTCATCTGTCACCCCATACATCTCCGACAGTCCGGCCGGAGTGCAGGCTGTGGCTCAGCGGGTCCAGGGCCCAGGTTTCTGCATGTCAAACAAGTGCCAGGTGGGAAGGCTCCCATCTGGGACCGCAGCTTGAGAAGGAGGCTCTGGGGTCAAGGGAAGCCCAGGAAGGGTAGTCATCATGAGCTTGGCCTTGGGACTCAGGCGACAGGGACGGGAATCCCAGCCTCACCACGAGGAGCTGTGTGGCCTCTGCACACGGCCAGCCTCCCTGTGCGCTGATCTGCCACAGTGTGCGCTGCCTGCTCCGTTCGGCGAGGACTCAAGGGGCACAGAGTGAGTGTGCCAGCAAAGCAGCCATATCCTTACTGCTGTCCTTTCGTAATGACAGCAACATGGCTTTGCCCTGGCTGGTTTGGCTCAGTGGACAGAGCGTTGGCCTGCGGCCTGAAGGGTCCCGGGTTTGATTCCGATGAAGGGCACAGGCCTGGGTTGCAGGCTCGATCCCCAGTAGGGGATGTGCAGGAGGCAGCCAATCAATGGTTCTCTCTCATCATTGATGTGTCCATCTCTCTCCCTCTCCCTTCCTCTCTGAAATAAATAAAAATATATTTTGAAAAAGAAAAAGAAAATGACACGGCTTTGAGAATGCCGAGCTCTGTGAAACTGCTCTGGCCGTGGGGTCAGGTGGTCACGGGTTCGAATCCCAGGTCAAACAGAACAGGACCGCACAGCGTTTCCGGAGAGTCGCGGCCCGCCACGCGCAGTCGCCAGGTGGTGCATAAACGTGACTGGTGTCCACAGGACTTGCTGGGGCGCCAGGCCGCCTCCTCAGCCGCCGGGCACACAGGTCCCGAGGGTTAGGTTGGCAACCGGACCCTGGCCTGGAGGTGTGTTTGTTTAGTTACTGTCTCTGGTCGTTTCCCTTCAAAGGCAACCTCATCAGGACCAGCGGTGCCCTTACCTGCGTCGGGTCCGCACACGAAAGGGAGGCTGCTCCCTCCTGTGGGCGACGCGTGGACTGAGTGGGCACTGGCTCCTGCCCTGAATGGCCGGGTTGGTTCTCCCGGGTGAGTCACTGACTGTGTCTCACTCCCCTCGCAGACAGGGGAGCAGGACCTGCAGAGCACTGGCAGCCTCTGCCCGCTCGCTGCCTCCCAGGCGCCCTCCCTGCTCACTCGTCCTTCTTCTTCATCACAAACGAACGTCCCAGCACCAGGCTGTGGGCCTCCACGGACGGACGGGGCGGCACCTGCGTCCCTCGTCTAGTCCACACCCCTCCTGGAATCTGGGCCTCGCCCAGGGACCTCTGAGCACAGGGGCCTCCCCTGATGTGGCCCAACTGAGCCTCAGGGGATGAGAAACTGGAAACCTCCCAGCCCAGAGTGAGGGCCGGACAGGTCTCTGGGAGGCCCCCACAGGCCCAGGGCAGCTTCCCCACCAGCGAACCTCGACTCACACCCTGGAAAGGCTGACAGTTCTGGAAGATTCTGAGCACCCTCCTCGCTCCAGCCAGATCCTGGGCCCGACAAGTGCTAGGGGTCTCCTCGAACCCAATCCTACCCCACAAGAAGGAAGGGAAGGTGACGGGAAGGACCCCGGAAGGATGTGCAGAAAGACACTTGCTGCAGCACTGGCCGATCTCGCCACCAGGTGACACAAGTGAGGTGCTCTGAGTTTGTCTTTGTTTGTATTTTCTGATGAAAATGCTGCCGTTTATTTAATCCCAGCAGCAGAGAACATATACGTGTGTGATGCGAATTCCACAGCCAGTGGAGACCATCGGGGTACTATTTTTTTGGAAACAATTCTTCTGTGTTTCTAGTTTGTCCCGGCTGCCTGCTCTGCGAGTTGGTGGCGGCCTCCCTCTGGAGCTGGTGTGGAGCAAATGCTCACACACGCGCTCAGGGAGCAAGGGAACAGGCTGTGAAGGAGCCCAAAGGTCCCTCTCCCTTCCTGCAACCACCCACTCCAGGCCGCCCCACCCCTGCTCCCAGGGCCAAACTCTGGGGGCAGGATTAAGGTGGCAGGCGCTCGCCCACCCTCTCCTGCCAGGTGCTCCCGGGGGCCGGGCCTGGCAGCTGCTCCGAGAAGAGAAGCTGCTTGAAGAAATCGGAGTGAAAGGGCAGCCCCAGGGCTCCATCCTGGCTTTGGCTCTTGTCCCCAGGAGGCCAGGGTCACGGGTGCTGTTACCACACCTTCCCAGTGGCGTGGGGGCGTCTCCTCATTCTGACGACCCCTCACCCCAAGGGGCTCAGGGCCCCTGTCCACCTGAGCGCTGATTTGTCGTTGTGTGTACACAGTTCACCCAGAAAATGTGGGTTTGAACTGCGAGCATCCACGTACACGTGGATATTTTTCAATAAATACGGTTAATGTATTTTCTCTTCCTTATGATTTTCTTAATAACTCTCCTTTCTCTAGCTTACTTAATTGTAAGAAGACAGTCTACAATTCATATAAAATAAAATATTTGTTAGTCGAACTGCTTATGTTATTGGTAAAACTTCCAGCCAGAACTACAGGCTGTCGTAAGTTTGGGGGGAGTCAAAAGTTCCATGCGGCTTTTTGACTGTGCGGGGGAGGGGTCCGTGCCCCAGCTCCTGCATTGGTCAAGGGGCAGCTGCATGCCATATCTATCAGGTCCCAGAAGGAACCTTCACCCTGGCTGTCCTTGACCCCACCCACCCCCGTCCATTCCCTCTGCAAGCCCCACCTGCTCTGTCTTCAAAAGAGACCCAGGAAGTCGGGCCCCGGGACACTCCCTCGCCTTGTCTTCATGTGCCCCACACTCACGCCACTGCGCCTGCAGCCTCAGACTGCGCCTGCCTCACGGCCTCTGCACTGCTTCCTCTGCCTCCATGTTCTCCCCCAGGTCCCCGTGTCATTCCTTCCCTCGCCTCCTGCAGGTCTGTCCGCGGGATCACCTTTCCCGGGAGGCCTTCCCTGACTATCCTGTTTAAGAACGTAACCCCCGCCACCTCAGCCCCTGCCTCTCCCTGCCCTTCTGCCTGTAGTGAACTGGGTCACCCCACTAGCACACAGCTTTCCAAGGGCAAGGGGTTTGGTTTGCTCTTCCCCCTGCTGTGTCCTGAGCACCCAGACCTGTTCGCACACTTAGTACCGGCCGATTGCACCTGCCTCTGTCGGTGCCGGGCCCACCCTCGCCTGGGCTCCCTCACTGGGCCGGGAGGTTCTGAAGTGGGGTCCCTCCATTTCTCTACAGGCGCAATGAGGCTTTGATGCGTTGGATAGAAATGAGTGCCCACTGCCCTCAAAGAATCGGCAGTCTATTTGGGCCGAAGTGACACAGGTTGAAACTCAGGACTGGCCAGCGAGAGCCGTGGCCAGATCTGTTTCTGTGTGGCCCATGAGCAGAGAATGATTTTTACATTTTTAATATAAAAATAAATAAGTAAAAAGACATCAGTCTTCCAGGGAGAGCAGTTGCTCATGTCTGCCTCTGAGTTAGTCACAAAGCCTAGACTGCTTGGAAGCTGTGTCGGGCCCTGAATAGGAAAAGCGCAGAGCCCAGGGCTAAGTGACAGGGATGGACCATCAGGCAGCCAGGAGGCAGCAGGGGTGGCCAGCCGCCTGAAATGAGGTCTCCTTGTGCCTCTTGCAAAGGGGCGTGGCTAGCCATGGGCCCCTGTCCCTCTCTGATCATTTAGAACCTACGGAGTCAGAGTCGGGGAGTGGGGTTCCTGGCTCAGGAAGAGCAGGTAAGGAACACTGACCACTCCAAGTGGGTGGTCAACGCTCCCCCAAACCCCCGCTGGGCACCATGGCCCCGGGGCTGCCAGCTCTGGCTTTGCATGAGGGTCACCTGGTGCCTGTGACAGATCCAGATGCCCAGGCCCATGCAGCCCTGAGGCTCTGAATGATCTGAATTTCAGTTCAGTTGACCAGACATCTGAACGCTGCTAGGGACGAAGGCCTCACACCAGCTCGAGAGCCTGGAGACACTGTGCCCAGATTCTAGCCCTGAGACAGCCCTGATGGGACACATCTGGGTCCCGAACAGTCCTGCCCTCAGACCCCACCTCTGCTCTCCCTCGCTGAGCGAGTCGCTCCAACTTTCCGCGCCTCCGTTTTCTCAATTAGGAGATGTGCTGCCCCTGCCCCGTAAACTCCTCCCTAGCGCGGGGATTAAACAGAACCTGGGCCTCAGATTCTTGTACAGACAGGGAACCAGGGTGCAGAGGACCCAGATGGGGGTGTTCAAAGACTTGATTGTCTTCATCTAGAACATTCTAACGTTTTCAAAAACAAGATCAGTTGCAATATTATAGTAATAATTACAAAAAGATAACCTCGCGCCCTTCCTTTACCCCAGAAAATGTTAGACTGGAAACGAAGAGACCTTCCCTTCCACCCGGGGCCCAGCTCTGAGACCCCGGGGCGGGCGGAGGCAGGGCCTCTGGTTACCCCAACACTAGCTCCGGCAGGACAGCAGCGGCCTTTTATTAGACGCGATTTATCATTAACCCTAACTCTGCTGTTCAGTTTCCTTCCTATCTCACAACTTCGCTGAAGCACTCAGCAATACTCCTCCATGGACGCGCTCGTAAACAGCCGTTTCTCGGCCACTCTCACAGCATTTGGGCAGTAAATGTGGCCGTTCAGGCCCCGCGTCTCTCTAACAGGCCTGGATGTGCAGCCAGCCCCTCGGTCCCGCCTATTTCTCCTCCTTGGCAGGCAGCTCCCGGCTGAAAGCCCCGGCCCCCTGGCCTGTGACACTAGCGCTTGTTTTAGGGTGGGCCGGGCCACCAGACAACCCTCCCCCAACACCAGGAGTCACTGGGGAGGCCCCTGCACTGGCTGGCTCTCCAGTCAGCTGCTGGCTCTGCAGGGCACCCCTGGCTCCCTTGCAGGCTTCCTGCACCGGGCATCCCCCTGGAGCTTGCACGCTCCCCCAGAACTCAGCTTCTAGGACCTCCCCCTCCTTCAGCCCCATGGGGACCTCACATGGTATCAACATTAATAAAACTGGGAGGCGCTGCTCAACACCCCACGGAGGGAAGGCCCTGCCCCAGGTGTCAACAGTGTGGTGATCACAGAGCCCAGGCCCTGCTTTGTGGCCCTGCTTTTGTTTACTGTGTAACCTTGAACTCCTTGTTACCAGGCCTCGCTTTTCTCACCTGCAGATCAGGGTTGGTGGAAGTTAAGTTCATTCCAGGACAGGCGTGAGGTTTCAGTGAGATTATGCACACAGTAGGCCCTCAGGAAGTCCTGGCTGGGAGCGCTCTACCTGTCTGTCTGCATGTCTGCCCGTCTCCGGCTAGGGTCAGACTTCAAAACTAGCAGGACCCCACGTGGTGCACTTCCACACCCTGGGGTGTGTCGCTTTCAGGGTAACTGGTGGAAATCGCTCTCTTTTTATGGGGGTGCCTCTCGGTGCCTTGAACTCATTTAATAATTATCCCATCAAACATAGCACGGCCCTGGGAGCTGTCAGAACCAACCACTAACCAACAAGCACACATCCTCCTCCCCCCGCCTCCCTCCTCGCCAGCTTCGCTTTGATGTGAGCCAGTAACCGATCATTTAATGGAAAAGAGCAGGGCTCGGCTCTGGGCTCCGGGGACACACCAGGCCCGGAGGAAGGCACTGGTGTCCGAGACATGGAAGCGACGTCTCCACCGGACGGGAGACTTTGAGGGGCAGTGGCGCCCCACTGGTGGGTTAAGAATCTGACAGGTGGCTGGTTACCCAGGAGGTAGGCAGAGGGTGGGGGTGGGAGAGGCAAAGTAATATTAATAGATGGTGTTGAAACTTACTCAGAGGGCATTTGGCTTTCAGATGATCTGATCCTTTTGTCTGTGCCCATGACACTGCGGGGGAGGGATTTCTCAACTAGAGGAACCGGGGCCTCCCCTGTGGACTGGGACCCGGGGCCAGAGGGAGGATAGGGCACGTTGGGTCCCATGAACTGAGCTAAATGGGGTCTATGACATGAGCCAAGCCAGCTGGAACCTTAGCAGGGACATCATGAAGGCCGCCTTTGGGGAGGGGTGCCCTTCAAGTCTAGATTGGAATTCGGTGCCTGTTGGAGTCACCGGAAAGGGTGCCCGAGTTCACATGCTACAGGGACAAAGAGTCAGTTGGGGCAGAGGGTGCCTGTCCGCTGAGGGGCCCCAGCCATGGAACCTCCCTCCTTTGAGGACTGCAGTTGAAGCCAAAGCAATCATTTGCTCTGGGGATTCTGAGACTGGAACAAGCCTCATTGCTTTGGGGCCAGGAGGCCCAGTACAAGTCGCCTGGGGTTAGGAGACAGCCACAGGCAGTGCTGCGGGGGGTCAGGCAGAGGAGGTGACTGCGGGAGCCTGTGACATGGTGCCCGGGGCTGGGAAGCAGGCACTGGCTCGGGCACCAGCAGCCAAGGCCACGGGGCAGGGAAGTAGGACTGAGCCAAGAGCTGGAGGAATCTCTCTCAGACTCGTTTAGAAAGATGGAAACTGAGGCCCACAGGGGGAGCCTCAAAGACAAGTCATCGTGAAATGATAGAAGGCGTAGCACAGGCAGGGCAGTCTGAGCACTGTGTGAGCGCCAGCTCACTTAGTTTGCACAATGATAAGAGCAGGTTTATTACCCCCACTTCGAAGATGAGGAAACTGAGGCCAGGGGAGTGCGAGCATCTTGCCCAGAGCCAGCAGGCGTTCCAACCTCGGCGTTACAGAAGAGCCCACCAGAGAGCAAGTCTCCTCTTCCTTCTGGCAGTTAAATTCCGAGGAACATCCGCTTTTCTTGGTTCCAGTCTGCAATTTTAACCTATTGTATTTAGCAACCACTCTTTCCTCAACCAAAATCAGATGCAGAAACCCGATTTGGGAAATGGTTCAAGATGGAGCAGATCTGATTCTTTTAACAATCAAAAGGAAGATAAAATGTTTGTTGCCTATCAGATTGGCCAGCACTGTCGAGGCTGGTGATGCCGGGAGCCGGTGAAGGCTTGGGAAAACCAGAACTCTCACAAGAGATGGCGTCCTGCGGGTGTGTGTTGCTGCAATATTTTTGGAAGGCAGTTGGGCAATGTGTGTGAACCATCCACCGCCACATCCCCTCTGACCCGGCAATCACACTTCTAGGAATTCACCCGATGGATCCACTGGCAAGAGAACTCCAAGGTGTGCCAGGGCTGCTCCACACGGCTTCGTCTGCGACAGCAAAGATGCTGAAAGCAGCCTGGAGTCACGGGCAGAGGAGCGGTGAACAAGACGCGTGGAGTGTACAGCAGCATTCTCCGTACGTGTTAGACTGAGCTAGGCCTGAACGGGCTGAGAGCGAAAGGTAAGCTTCCGTTAGGAAAGTGCGCCCATCTTCCGTGGGGAGCTGGGGCCATTTCCCACGCACACGCCATGCCACCCATTTCCGTCACCTCCAAAGGCTCCTGTGGCCCCGGGCCGTCAGTCACCGCCGCCGGTTCCCTGGGTGCAGGGGTGCCCCTGCTCTGGGACCGCATGGGCAGGAGTCAGGAGAGGCCGTGACGCAGTGCCCGCGCCTGTCTCTCACTGTCGTCACCGTCCTCGCCGTGTGACCGCGGTGTCTGTGCACCGTGCTTCACTGCTTTCCATTCCCACAGGAGTCCTGGCTAAACACATCTGTAAGCCGGGCACATGCGACATTCCTGGGGTTTCTTCTTTTTGACTACGGTCAGTAAAGCCGCCCTGAACATTCTTGGACAAATCATTTTGTGGACAAATTGCTGGTTTGGTGGATAGGTATGCAAGTAACTTTAATGAAAACGGCCAGTTTTCCGAAGTTCAGCCAGTTTAGGCTTCCGCCACAGCAATGCATGAGCTCCTGCCACGCCTGCCCTGCCCTTGGCATCGTCAGTCCCCATATCTACGTCAGCTGTTCTGACCAGCGTGTCGTGGTATCTCACTGGGACTCACAGAGTATTTTTAGTGGGAAATACCAATATGCAAAAGAACGGCGATATTGTTGAGGCAGGACAGAAAGAAGTTATGGAAGCTCCACAGGTGGCGTGAGGAAGTAAGGCCCACAAGCCCCTAAGTCAGCGGTTCTCAACCTGTGGGTCGCGACCCCTCTGGCGGTTGAACGACCCTTTCACAGGGGTCGCCTAAGACCATCCTGCATATCAGATATTTACATGACGATTCATAACAGTAGCAACATTACAGTTATGAAGTAGCAACGAAAATAATTTTATGGTTGGGTCACAACATGAGGAACCGTATTTAAAGGGCCAGAAGGTTGAGAACCACTGCTAAGTCCTCCCACCAGAACCCCCACCTCCACGCATGATCGAAGGGAGATCCTTTATAGCAGGAGATGACTGTGGCTGTCGCACAAGTCAACAGCCAGGACTGGCTGAAACCAGACGAATCCGAGACACAGGAAAAATGACCCAAAAAGGACCCCAAAGCTCATTATTCCATCAGTAAAATGAAAACTGACACCACCGGTGGCTGCAGGCCATGACACTTCCCAAAGGACCTTATTAGGAACAGGACTCCTCCCAACCAGAAGGCAGGGTTGGAATTTGGCACCACAAAGTCTAACAAGAACCCAACCTTGAAGACTCACAAAATCCCAGGAACTAACCAGCCGTGTGCGCAACTCACTTGCGAGTCCAGCCAAGTCCACTGGCATGTACTGTCCCTTCTTTCACGGCGGAGCCTGAGACTTGCAACCAGGAGAGCAGCAGCAGCGGCAGCTCGTCCCGGCTTCCCTCCCCCATCCTGGCTCCAGGCACCGTCCTGGTCTTTCTCTTCCTAAATAAACTTGCTTTTGTTCTCACTCAGGCTCGATCTTGAATTCCTTCCTGTGTGGAGTCAAGAACCTGGCATTCCCAGAGCGCAGGAAAAACCCAGCGGTTCTGCCTCCAGTGACATTATGATCCCCTGAGAAGCATTATATGTTAAATATATTTCATCTATAACTACGTATCTATAAAGAGACTCACAGAGAGAAAAGTTCCTGAAATAATATATAAAAATGTTACTCTTCGTGAAGGGTACCTGGAAGTGGGTAAGGCGGGAAGCCCCCTGTGTGTTTCTGTGATGCTGCATTACTTCAGCATCAGCCATGCTGTGGCAGAAACGGAGTGATCCTATGTCTAATCCAGGGCACAGGGTGCTCGCAGAACCGCTGGCATGCAGAGGGTAGCATGCAGAGGTGACCTTCCATGGGGCCACACCCCTGGGGCTGCCCGTGGGACCCCGAGTTCAAGAGCACAGGATGGCGCCTGCTTCCTCACAGCAGGGGAGCGGAACTGGGTGCGGGAGTGCGGCTGCAGCGAACCCCCTCTCACATCAGAAGGTGCAGGGCGATGGGCTCAAAGTAGCTGAGTTAGAAAACCTCAGTTCCATGATAATCTGTTGCTAAAGAACCATGCCTCCCAGGGCGTTAGAATTCAGTGCCATCCATCAGCATTCACCCTGCGCCCTGCTTGCTGCCGGAGCCACTGGCTTGGTTTATCTGTGTACCAAGGCCCATGAGAGGCAGAGAATGAATGAGAGAGCCCGTCACAGGCCCCTGCAGTTTAAACACCATGTGAAGCAGCTGGAAACCGCCTACATCCTCTGCGGCCAGTCGGCGGGTGGGAGTGCAGTGTGCGGAGGAGGGCAGGCTCTGCAGGCAGAAGACGTCCGAGGAGCTCCCGGATCTGTGCGCTGTGTGCTGTGTGCGCACGGGGTTGGCTTGTGGCTCCGCTGATCGGATGTGTGGCCTCTGGCACGTGACTACGTCTCCAGACCTCAGCCACCACTGAGGCTGATCACAGAACTTAAGCCACAGCACCATTTAGAGAGTAAAGGGCACACTTTTTAATAGACAAAATCATGACTCCCAAATTCAAACTAGAGATGTGTCAAGATTTTATTTAACTCCTTAATTAACAAGAGAACCACTAATGTGTTAGAAATGGTTCAAGGGATGATTCAAACACACCCATAAATGCTATGCTACATGGGCAATGCTGAAATGAATTTGTAAATAGACACAAAACTGGTCAGTGGTTACGGGGCAATAATCCGCTGTATCCTAAGGTCCAAACCTCATTTGCACGTCTATGGGCAAAGCCATTTGCATTATTATGGAAAAGAGGACAGGTGCAGGCCCTCTGGGAGCAAGCAGACTCAGTAACCTCTGTCCACTCACAGCTTCTTCTGCAACGTCAAGTCCTCAGTGAACACCAGCGATGGTGTGCATTCATTCTTACATTACAAGGCCCTTTCCTACCCCTCCTACATTTTAGGGGTGGATAAGGGGCAGGGAGAAAAGGAGAAAGCCACAAACCAAACCCATAACAGTGTTTGGCTGAGTTTGATGCCGTCTGAGGTTCAGCGCACGTGGGCCTTTGTCATTAAGTTGAGAGACCCCAAGCCCAGACTGTGGCTCAGGACTGTGGTCTGCACAACTGCACACAAACTCTCCCTGCAGTCTGGCTGGTGGACACTGAGCCACAGGCTAAGTGCTCCATGAGAGGTAGATGAGAGGCAGGGTGCGTGAGAGGGCATGCGCCCGGCACATGGCACGGTGCCTGGCGGCTGTGCCTTCTTCCATTTATTAAACGTGCAGGGAGAGCTGTGACATGCTGGACACTGCCTGGCACAGCCCAGAACACAGCCGACATGACCCTGGCCCTCGAGAGTTCACACTCGGTGAAAGAGACACACGCTTCACACCAGCATCGGCGTGCACGTGTGCTGTGTGCTGTGGTTTTGTGCAATCTCACGGGAAAGGGTGGGTGCCCCGTGAGCTCTTAAGGCTTAGGGTCCTTAAAGGGCTTCGTCCAGCTGGTGTTGGGTCACAGCTCTTCCTCGGTCCGGAGAAGCTGGTGAGCAAGGTGGCAGACGGTTGGCATTCGGGACAGGCCGACTCCCCGTGGCCTCCGCGGGCGTCATGGTGGGCGTAGTGAGCATCGCAGCAGATCCGTGTGCTTCTCAGTGGCCAGGAGAAGCCATAGCCTCAGGCCCAGCACCTGACCTCCTTTGCCTCAGTTTCCCCACTCGGAAAAGGAAAAAGGAGGGGCTGTTGAGATACATAATTAGGATGTGTTTACCTTGAGCTTTGAGCTGCGGGGATGAAAGCCTTCATACATGCGCTCATTTTATGATTATAATCACAGCAGGCCCTGGAGAAAATTCAAAGAGATGTTTTATAACCCAAATTACAGAAGTTTCTCCGTTCAGGAGGGAATATCCAGTGTAATTAGCGAGGAAGCCGGGTCACAGCCCTGCCAAGAGACGCTTGACCAGAGAGCTCCGGAGGGCTCCCAGCAGCTGCCTCCATGAGACAACTGGAGTGACCCCACGACCCCACAGAGCACAGGGAGGGGAAGACGCCAGGCATGGAGGATGAGCGGGCTGGATGAGATTCCCAGGGGAGGGAACTGAGGGTCCTGGGGGGCTATTCCCTGAGGATTACACCAACTCCAGGGGAAGGAAAGGGTCCAGTGGAGGGCAGAGGGAGTAGTCTTGGGGATGAGAGCCTTTCATTTGCCCTTGAACCCACCTTGCTGGGCCCCACCCACATCACTAAGCCTGGCTCCTTAGGGAGACGCTCGCCCTGACTCAGATAGGAATGCCTTGGGCTACAAATCCTGGAAGAAGGTTTGCTGCGAAGGCCATTTTGGTGGCTCAGCAGTGTCGGTGCCACAGGTTCCGTGGCCTTTCAGGTTCCGTGGCTTTTCCCTCGTGGCCATGAGATGACTGATGCCCTCTTGGGCATCGCTTCTGCATTCATGGCAGGAGAGGGGAATTGACTGTGCCAGATGCATCCATCCCCTTTGTTGGAAAAGCAAATGTTGCCCAGAAACTGCCTCAAGGCCTTAGCTGATGCTGTTCCTTCTCTGGGAATGCTCTTCCCTTCCCTTAAGGTCTCACCTGCTACCCAGCTGTATCTCCAGCTCCCATAGGTCCTATGCCACATAGGAACCCAGACGTCCTCCTTCAGGAGCACTTCCGACACCTGCGGTTCATGACCTGCACCAATATTTCTCCCACCTCTGCTCTCTCCTTGTGGACTGCGAGACCCATGGCAGCAGGAACTTGGCTCACTCTTGACCTTACAGACGCCAGCAGGTCGCTGAGAAAACCCTGTCCACTTCCGTCCTTTCCCCAGATGGTGCACGAGGCCCAGCTGGGTAGGCGCCAGCCTCCAGGGCCATCCTGCAGCTTCGCAGCGACTCTCCTCAACGACACAGTAAACACTGGCCTGAGCCACTGCTGGGCGCCAGGGGCTGGCTGGGTGCTGGGGAGATGCTGACACAGGACATGGTCCCCCACCCGGGGGCTCCCAGGCTGGTGAGGTGCATGCAGGTTAAAAGGAGCATGAGAAAAGCAACACCAGAAACTGGAGCCAAAATTAGAACTAGAACAAAATTAGTACTGGAAGAACATGTCAATCTACCGCAACTAAAATTGTAGAAAATAAAGAGTTTAAGGGGACAAGGACAAAGAACCAGAAGAGCAAAAATACGTCCTGTTGCCATGCTCCTCCCCCATCTGACCCCCATTGACCCCTCTTGCTCCTCCCCATCTGACCCCCATTGACCCCTCATGCTCCTCCCCATCTGACCCCCATTGACCCCTCATGCTCCTCCCCCATCTGACCCCCATTGACCCCTCATGCTCCTCCCCATCTGACCCCCATTGACCCCTCATGCTCCTCCCCCATCTGACCCCCATTGACCCCTCATGCTCCTCCCCCATCTGACCCCCATTGACCCCTCATGCTCCTCCCCCATCTGACTCCCATTGACCCCTCATGCTCCTCCCCATCTGACTCCCATTGACCCCTCATGCTCCTCCCCCATCTGACCCCCCTTGACCCCTCATGCTCCTCCCCCATCTGACTCCCATTGACCCTTCATGCTCCTCCCCCATCTGACCCCCATTGACCCCTCATGCTCCTCCCCCATCTGACTCCCATTGACCCCTCATGCTCCTCCCCCATCTGACTCCCATTGACCCTTCATGCTCCTCCCCCATCTGACCCCTATTAACTCCTCATGCTCCTCCCCCATCTGACCCCCCATTGACTCCTCAGGCTCCTCCCCCATCTGACCTCTTGTTCTCTCTGACGGGACCTTTAGCATGCTCACCAGGCATCATCAGTCCCTCGGGGGTGAGACTTATAGGGACCTCTCTTGCAAACACTTTCTGGCTTTAGCTCAACCCTTGAGAAGAGAATTAGTGTCATAAGTCACAGGGAAGTCTTAAGACATTTCTGTCAGTTACTCCCACACTCCACCCTTCACAAGATGCATGGGAGCTGACTCCGACAGCAGAGGAGTCTCCCCTAGGAGGTGGGGTTGGGCAGAAGTAAGTCTCCCAGAAGTCGGACAAACATTCTCACAGAGATTGTCCCTGAAACAGGACAGCGTCTGTGCTTGTTGGGAAACCTGGCCAGTGCCTGCTTTTCCTGTTGGGCTCATCCACACAGAAGATTCGCAGGTGAGGGAGGTTTTGCAACTGGGCGAAGGGGCACAGGATCCAGCAGCTTCGCTAGTGCCAGGACCCCTGCTGGGTTGGCGACCGGGTTACTGCCAGAGGCCGCGTGGTGTCGGCGCTGTTGCCTCTTCTGAGCCCAAAGATGCTTTACAGTCTCCGTACAGGACAGTCTGTGCCAGCCACGTCCTGGCTGTGCAACCGGTGGCTGATGCTACTGTCGCCCCAAAGGGACTGGCTGAGCCCCTGAAGGGGAGAGGGCATCTCAAAATCTCCGCTTCCATCCAGCGGCATCGTCTCGCCAGCCGTTCGCTGATTCATCCCTTGGTCTCCTGTGAACCTATTGTTCAGATCTTATGAAGTTCATGTTGGTCTGCACCCTTGTCTCAGGTGCGCCTGTCCTTCTAGGCCAGGAGGGGGCAGCGTTTTCCTACCAAGAGAAGGGCCTTGAGCGCAGAGCTGGGGTGGGGCGGTGGTGGGAGCTAGTCAGGGCAGCAGGATCCGTTTCCATCGTCCCCACTATTGTCACGGGTTGAAGTGAACCCCACTAGACACTTCTCCTTGTCGACTCTTAATTTGGGCGTGGGGTGGGGTGGGGCTCTGGGGAAAATAACTATAAAAGCAGGCCTTCATTGATTCCCTCAATTCCTTCAAGAAACATCTGCAAACAAGAGCCGGTGCCTCTACTGTTCCAAAAAGAAAAGGAAAATATTCCAACTCGAATGATGGTGAATCTGATCGCCACAAAACCAGTTTCCCACAGTCTGAAAGAATCACCCAGAAAGCTGGCCTGAGCGAGGAAGAGCTCTGAGAGGAGGAATAGCATCGGGGTGTCCCACAGACAGGAGAGGCCGCTGGCTGCAGAGGGACACAGAGGTGGGCACGGGCAGCACCCGTGAGGGGCAAAGCCGAGGCGGAGCCAGCAGAGGAGGGCTCTTCCTAGGAAAATGTCCTCGGTTTTCTCCCCTTTCTCCTCTGCTCCCTCCTCCCCGGACCTCTCAGAAGGTCCCAGAGCCCAGCAGTTCACCTGTCCACCGAAGCTGGTGTCTGCCGCTTCACTCGCTTTCCTGCTCATGTCAAGAAAGGCGAGCCTGGCCGGAGTGGCTCACGGTTGAGCGTTGACCTATGAACCAGGAGGTCAGGGTTCAATTCCCCATCAGGGCACATGCCCGGGCTGCTGGCTTGATCCCCATTGGGGGGCGTGCAGGAAGCAGCCGATCAATGATTCTCTCTCATCATTGATGTTTCTCTCTCTCTCTCCCTCTTCCTTCCTCTCTGAAATCAATAAAAATATATAAAAAGGAAAAATAAAAGGCAAGATTTCCTCATTACTGATGTCTTCACCAGGAGCCAGGGGGGTTCCTTCCTGTGAGAACAAGAGCCGCCCCACTGCCTTCTTAAGCCCAGGAAACGAGCGGGGGGGGGGGGGGGGGGGGATATGAGGAGGGAGTAATCAGGGGTGAGGAGTCAGCAAATTCAGTTCCTCCCTCTGGGGCCGGGGAAGGCTTGTCCTGGCAGCTCCAGCCTCCCCGCCCTGAGCAGGGCCAGAGGGCAGGAAGGGTGACGCCCTCTACTCACTCACTGACCCCCACAGCTGGCTCCTGGTGCCCCCCCCCCCCCCCCGACAAACTGCACTGTTAGGCACTCGGGCACCTGGTAAACGCAGCCAGAACTTCTAACCTGCGATGAGAACATACATCCAGGCTGGTTCCACGCAGAAGTGGATGGAGCCCCAGGGCCTGGAGTGGCCTTTGGGGCAAGGAGATCTGGGTTCAAATCCCAGCTGGGTGATGGGGCAGGTGACTGAATCTCCCCAAAGGTCCTCCATACAATAAGCACAGGACTTCCTAGGACTATCACCACTGAAATAGACACCCTGCACCCTAGACGGCCGGGCATTGGTCTCTCTCCTTCCCCAATTTATCCTTGGGGCCTAGCACGGAGCCTGGCACACAGTGGGCACCCAATAAACTCATCTATGGAACAAGTGGAGCTGCTGTCTGCTTCGCATGGTGGTTACGATGAGCTGGGGTCAGACATGCAGAATGGCAGGAACCGACAGGTGTGTGGGAACAGCTGTCCCCCCAGGAAAGCCCCCTTAGTCTAACCTGGATTCAGCCACATGTTGCTCGTTTCAGGTGAGACGACGTATGTGAGAAAGCCCGGGCACGAGTGGCCAGGTGCTCCTGATAGATGTTCATAAACTCTAAAGTGTTCCAGCCTTTCGAGCGGAAAGGGCTTATAACCAGCATTCCTTTTTACGTGCACAAGAGATCAAGGTGACGTAGTAATAAGATAGGAAAAGAAAATGACTAACGAACTGGGGAAAAGATAGTCAAATTCTGTAGTAAAGAACAGGACAGGAAGCCCAAAGGGCCAACACACTGCATAAAGAAGAAGTAAGTTCAGGTCATTGAGAATTCTATGAGGCAGATGAACACCAGCCAGGATTTCAAAGCCAAACAACCTCCCCGCCTCCTGCCCCCAGACATGAGGAGGTGAGAGGCAGGCCTTTCAGACTCGGCTGGAGGGGCTGGTGGGGCTGGTAATCGCTGCAGCCATCTGGGCACTTGTCAACGTGTATCTAGAGCTTTAAAGATGCACACCCCTTATCCTATGGAAATAATTAGAAACGGGAGCAAAATAACAAGCTTAAGAATATTTGTCAAATATTATAATAGCAGAAAAACTGTATACAACATAAATGTTCAGAGATGCGTAGAGGCCTGAAAGCCATTAAAAGTTGTGGCTTTAAAGTAAATCTCTGGAAAATGGATCGAGACAGACAGACTGGAAATAGCTGTATCCAAAGTATTATGGGTAATTTTTATTTTCTCTTAGTATGATTTTCCATATTTCTCTAATTTTCTACAGTGAACAGATTTTGTTTTATAATCAGAAAAAAAATCATAAGTTGTTTTTTGTTGTTGTTGGTTTGTGGTTTCTTTTTAAATCCTCACCCGAGGGTATTTTTTCCATTGCTTTTCAGAGAGAGTGGAAGGGAGGGGAGAGACAGAGAGAGACAAAGAGAAAGAAACATTGATTGGTTGCCTCCCGCATGGCCCTGGTCAGGGATCCAGCCTGCAACTGAGGTACATGCCCTTGACCGGAATCGAACCCTCAACCCTTCCATTGCAGCCGACACTCTAACCACTGAGCCAAACAGGCTAGAGCAGTTATTTTAATTTTAGAGTCATGCTGTGGGGCAGAATGGGTTTAGCAATTTATTCTTATTTATTTTGTTGTTGTTTTAGCAAGAGGAGGGAACTAACATTTGGTTATTTAACCTCCCAGTCAGCTTCATCATTGATAAAATAGAGTTCCTAAGAGTACGTACTGCACAGTGTATGTGTGTGTGCTCGCATGTGTGATAGGAAATGAATTAATTCACTTACGAGCCCTTAGCACAGCGGTTCTCAACCTGTGGGTCGCGACCCCTTTGGCGGTCGAAAGACCCTTTCACAGGGGTCGCCTAAGACCATCCTGCGTATCAGATATTTACATGACGATTCATAACAGTAGCAACATTACAGTTATGAAGTAGCAACGAAAATAATTTTATGGTTGGGTCACATGAGGAACTGTATTTAAAGGGCCAGAAGGTTGAGAACCACTGCCTTAGCACATACCTGGGCAATATAGCAGCTCTGAAACTTTAGCTGCTCCTATGATTATTACCATTCTGGCTTGGTAGCTGTTTCCAATGGAGAAAGGGGACAGAAAGGGAATGGAGCTCCAGGCTTAGGGAAGAATCTGCAAAGCCTTGAGTACCCATCCGCATGTAGGCAGGACCCTCCAATAGGGAAGTCATAGGGCCATAGGGTAAGTGTAAGATTTCACAGAGGGCTGGAGAAAGGGCAAGGCCAGCTGCAGGGGGCGGGGGGGGGGGGTGGAGTGCGAACAGAGCCACAGAGGTGGGGCAGGCATGGGTGGAGGAATGCCAGGCTCTGGGCTGCCCCCACTCCCACCTCAGGCTCTATCCCAGTGTGAGACCAAAATTTGTACCTGAGACTCTCCTGCCTCCAGCAATGCCCCCAACTACCCTCAACCTGACCTCCAGGCTCTAACCAGGGGCTGGGCTAAGAGGTGGGATGCGCATTTCCGAGTCTCCCCTGAGAAATGGCGCCCACGGAAGGAAGTCATTTTATAACCTTTCGGTTCTGTTCGGTAGAAATCATAATACTTGACATTTATAACCCAAGATGGTCTCTTTATAGCAAGACACAGAGCAGGTGCGGGTCCCATGCAGCGGAAGCAGCACTGCCTGAGGCCACTGGGTGCTGAGTGCTGCCAAGCCTGCCAAGGCTCTCACTGGCTCCCCTGGAACCCGCGCAGCAACCGGCCCTTGGCACTATCAGCACCCCATCTGCAGGGCGTACACTCCCTTGTTCAAGACTCGCAGCGGAGATGTGGCCGAGCTGGGACCGGAACCCAGGCCTTAGCCTCGGGAGCACGTGCTCCCAGCTCCCTCCTCATGGGCCCCAGCACTCAGTTCCTTGTGATGATACCCCCCACTATGTGGGCCAGCACGGCGACGGTCTCTCACAACCCAGAGGTGCAAAGTAAAGCGGGATGAACAGCAGACACGCCCTGAGAACTAAGAGAGGGGCCACCTTGGCAGCAGCACCCCTGTCCGCACCAAACCCTCCGTGCTCAGCCTGGACGGCGAGACTGAAACAGGACTGGCTCCCGTGCTCACCGCTGTGCTGGCCGCTGTGCTGGCCGGGGGCCGGGCCCAGCCCTGAAGGAACTAGCCGTGTGGCTGGGGACGCTGGGCACTGGGTGCTGGCCAGGTTTCTTCGGGACTGGCTCACTATGCTTACACACTAAATCCTGGGTAGCTCAGGCCCTGTGTTAGGTTGAACAATGGCCACCTGCAGGCATCAGCTCCCATCCCAGGACCTGAAGATGTTATCTTATTTGGAAAAAGGATTTCAGCATGAGGGGGTAATCCAGGATTGCCCAGGTGGGCCCGTGCAAGAGGGAGACAGGAGGAGATTAGACAAACATACAGAAAGCGGGCCATGTGAAGGGGAGGCGAGACCCGAGCGCGGCCGCAGCCCAGGAAGCCGGGAAGGTAAGGAACCAGAGCCCCGAGGCCTGGGCCATGCAGACACCTCGATCGTCGCCCAAGGTGCTCCTCATGCTCTCTGATCTCCAGATCTTCGACAGAGTAACTTCCTGTTGTGAGCCACCAAGTCCGTGGCAATTTGTTCCAGCAACGGTGGGGGAGGGTGGGGAGAGCCTGGAAAAGCCCAGGGCTGGGGACTCAGTCCCGGCTCTGCCGCCTATGGCCTGGGCACTTGTTCCGCCTCTGTCCCCTCCGTCTTCTCACCACGCAGTGGGGGCTGTTCGTTACTTACCTGGTGGGAACTCTTGCAGTTGCATGTGACAGAACTCCAACCCCAGCGGCTGAAGGTAAGGATGCCAAACAGGCTCTTGAAAGGAAAGGGGAGACATGGTGGTCTAGCTTCAGGCTCGGCTGATCCAGGGGTTCAAAGGAGCATTCTCCCCTCCTCCCCCCGTCCCCCATCTCTCCTTTTCTTGCACGTCTTCCGCAGAGGCCGCTCTCACAAGCTGCAAGGCTTGCTAAAGACCAGCTCCGCCTGCACCCTTCCCAGCTGTCCCAGCCTCTTCAGTACAGAGGTCAGCGAAGGCTCTAGGGGCCTGGCCCCTGACACGTGCCGAGTTCCCAGGTCCCGGGTGCCAAGGGAAGGGGGCATTAGGCTTGACCAGGCCTGGGTTCCGGGCCTCCCAGTGGCACAGGGAGGAGTGGGCTGTGGGACTGGCAGCACCCACCAGAACCACACTGATACACGGCCGAGTGCAGACCCCAAAGGCAGAGGGGCTGGGTGCCCTTACAGAAAGGGGAAAGGGCAGACAAACACAGGACCATTGGCCCATTACCTCATGCCGCTCCTGCAAAGCCCGGTGAGATGGCACGCACAAACCTGCTCCCTGACAGTAGCTGTGGCCTGTGAGCTCAGCCGCCTGACTCCACCCACACACTTCCCAGCCTCCTTTCTGCACCGCCACCCACCTCTCCTCCTCCTCTCTGACCACCCACAGGTCTGGCCTATGAAGGGGACCAAAGTGTTGCCACCCTAAAGCTGCCCTTTGGGGAACTGATTTTAAGCTGTTTATTAAGAAACAAGATTCAGAAAGAACTTTAACCCCCCCCTCCCCTCTCCTGCCTGAGAGGTTCAGAGAGGAAACCTGCCTCCAGAAGGGAGCTTGGCTGGATCCCCTAAAAACGGTCGCCCGCTGCAGCCAGGACTCCGGCCTGCCAGCTCAGTCCCGTGCTAGCTCATTGTGTCTGAGCTGCCTGGCAAGAATGTGCCGCCATGTGGGTTCCCTTCTTGCTCAGCTACCTGCACACCGCCCGCCCGTGCTCACTCCTGAGGCCCAGGATGTCATCCGTTCCCAGGGCGGCCTCACTGTCCTTAGAAGGTTCGTGCTGCTGTGAATGCCTGTGCACATGTGTTACACTTTGCTTTTCTCCTGTCAATCTGTCTATGTGACTGTGCTCATAGCCCAGCTGGAACGTAGAAGGTGGGAGGAACGGTATTAAACATTTCAGCCCCCACACCTGCAGCTGCTGTGACTGATCCAGGGCAATGGGAGGGCTGGAGTGGGTGAGCTGAGAAGGGGTCAGGCTCTGGGAGACCTCAGAAGTTCAGCGTGAACCCAGCAGAAACAGGGGCTATTGGAGGCTACTGAGCAGGGGACCTGGTGTTTAAAAGGCAACAACGGGGGGACTCTGAAATGCCCTAACAGAATTCACAGCAATCACTTGATGAAATCCTTTGAATGAATCACTGCTAAGTCCCAATTGGGCTGCTGAAAAATGTTGCGTTTGCCGCCCCACGAGCTTTTCCTGCAGACCAGGGCTCTACGCAGCAGCCTTCCACCAGGCTCCCAGCTTGGGAGTCACTGTGTCTGGAAACCCGAGTATCTTCTCCGTGGCTCCTGAGCAGGTGACATGCGGCTGGTCGGAAGGAGACACGTGGTAATGTAAAATGCACACCCAGCACCAAGAAATAGATAGGACATGTGTGTCTTTAAGTTGATTGCATATTGAAATGGTCCTACTTTGAGCTAAATAAATTGGATTACAAAGTTAGCGTCATCTGTTTATTTCTGTGGTGAATGTGGCGATTAGCAAAGAGTACGCGTGTGGCCTACGGGACAGGGCCGTGCCCCAGGGCTCCAGCTCACATGCCTTTTCTCACTGACAGAACCACCCGTGGAATAGACAAGAGACTGAGGCTTGGCAAGGCTGAGGGGTGGCAGTGCCACCAAGGGGCAGAGATAAATCCCCAGATTGGACTGGTTCAAAGGTCAATCTTTTATGCTCTACGCCAGGTTATGTAAAGCATCGGTCATGATGCTTTAGACTGCAATAGAGTCCCAAACTCAAATTAGCTTTTTTTTTTTTTTTTTTTAATCAGCATTTACTGTCCCACATGAGCAGTTCCAAGGCTGGTTAAGACCTCACGTTGTCATCCAGACCCAGCGCTTTCCGTATTTCTCTCTGCCCTGCCCCCTCCCATGTTGGTTTTGTCCCAGGTTATCCAGCTGTGGTCAATCACAATTGCAGCTGCTTGCCCAACAGCACAAGAGAAGACAGCTTCTCTTTGTGCATCTCTTTCTACAGGGGAGGAAAACCCTTCCCAGAAACTCCCTAGGACCTCGTAACTCAAGGTGTGGCCCACAGACCAGCAGCGTCACCCGTGTCCCACCCAGGCCTGCTGAACCTGAGTCAGCATCTCACTGGATGCCCAGTAATTCCTGAACACACTCCAGCTTGGGCAGCGGCGTCCTAGTCCTAGGAGGCTTCCCCTGAAATCTGATTGGCCAGGGCTGCACCATATGCAAATGCCTACACCAGCCACGGAGCAGAGGCGTGGAATCGCCATCATTGGTTTAGAACCCTCCTCATTCATATCCTGGCTGGGCAGGCAGCACCTTCCCCACGCACAGAAGGATGGACCTGGCTGCCTGTAAGGAGAAACCAGTGTGGGCGTCTGGGGGTGGAGTGGGGTGATGATGATGGGAAGCAATCATGAGGCCAACAATTCCGTGAAGTTAAGATGTAAAGATAAATGAGAAAAGAATATACACTGAGCATTGACCCATAAGCCAGGAGGCCAAGGTTTGATCCCGGTCAGGGCATGCCCAGGTTGCAGGCTGGATCCCTAGTAGGGGGTGTGCAGGAGGCAGCATCAATGATTCTCTCTCATCCATGTTTCTAACTCTCCCTCTCCCTTTCTCTCTCTGAAATCAATAAAAACATTTTTTAAAAAAGAATATACACTGACTAACACATTCATTCATTACTCCATCCAACTCTTTTCTTCAGTACCAGGTACTCTTTGACCCTGAGGTTACAGTGGTGCACAAGACACTGTTCCTCCCCTTGTGGGTGAAGCTCACATCACAATAGGGAAGATAGAGAAAAAAGAAGAGGAACTACAGTAACAGATAGCATGAGGACAACGTGGGAAGTACCACGAAGGAAACAAAGGCTGCAGAACAGAGAATGAGGAGCTCACCACTCCCTGAGCTGGGGGAGGGGTGGGACGGGAGTGAGCTCCGCAGAGGGGGAACGTTGTGTGCAAAGGCCCTGGGGCAGGAAGAAGTAGGCAAGGTAAGGAGTGAAGGATCTGTATGGTCTTGGGTCTTATTTAGCACCTGTGGCCCGCTGGGTTGTGAGGACGTCTGTTCTAACATCCAGAGCTTCTCTGATTCCACTTCCAGGCCTCACGGCGGAGCAGGAGGCTGGCACACTGCCTGACTCTGTGGTCCCTGAGCAGCAGGTGTCCACCCAGGAGTCGCTTGTCATGTCTGTGCTCCTCCCCCTGCAGAGGAGGCCTCTGTCCTCACTGTGAGTTTGCAGCCCTGTCTCAGCCACATCACATCACATGGCACCCGTCAGTCTCTCCCGTCAGAATCAGATTCCCTTGATAATAAAAACATTTATTTGTTCTCATTTGCCCCCCAGCACCTTGTATGGTACCTGGGAATTGGTAGGTGTTCAATGTAAGTTTGCTGAGTGGATGGATGGATGCGTGGCAGATAGGTGAGGTAAGACGTATAGAAGCCTGGTGCTCAAGGCTTGAAGGGACATCAAGAGCTTTTCTGGGCCCACACCAGGCCTTTGGTTATCAACCCATTTGACAGATGAGACAGGTGAGGTTACTTGAAGTCACAGAATGCTCCCAGGCCCCCAAGTGACGAGGTGGTGGTGAAGGTGGAGAATACAGCACACAAACCCTGCTGACCTGTGATGGCCACACCGCCTCCGTGCTGGCCTCATGGGAGACTTCACAATCTTCTCTCCGTCCCACACCTCAGGGTCTGGAAAGGACCTCTGCCTCCTTGCAGGGATGAGACATGAAAAGAGGCAAAGGTGCCGGCAAAAGGGCTCTTCAAGGAGTTGATCCTCCTGGTCACAGGCACTCGTCACCGACGGCTGTGTGACCTCGGTGGCTTAAAACCACCACCACCACGGACTGTTCTTCCAGTTTCCACGGAGCAGGAATTCCGGAGAAGGCTAGCTGAGCAGCTCTGGCTCCGAGTCTCTCACGAGGCTACATCAAGAAGTTGGCCAAAGCTGCTGTCAACCGAAGGCTTGGCTGGGGCTGGGGGTCCAGTTCTGAGGCTGACAAGTGGGTGCTGGTTGCTGGTTCTCTCAGCCCCTCCCCCCAGGCCCTCCACAGGTTGCTTAGTGTCCTTACGACATGGCAGCCGGCTCCCCCGGAGGGTGCATCCAGGGGGAGAGCCAGTCTCAGAAGGCATGGACTCAGCCTTCCTCTGTTGCAAGGGGCGGGGCGAGGGGGCGGGGCGGGGGGGCGGAAATCTGAGGACATATTTTAAAATGCTGAACAGATTCCCAAGACCAGCCACCGGCCTGTCCATCCCGAGCCTAGCGATGGTCAACTGGTTGGCCCGAGTGTCCTGGCCGCCACTGATGATGGGCAGACTGTGGCTCACACTTGCATCACCACTGGGGACCCATCTGTGTCAACAGGTCTTCTACCAAGTGCTGGTGGAGTGGGGACCTGGGGGTGCGCCCCCTGGGCTAACCTCCTCTTAGATGGAGACAGAGGGAGTTGGGCCAGCAGGGAAGTTCCCCCTTGCCCTCCCTCCTCCCTCCCCCTCCCCCAACCTTCCGGGCTGGGAGGCTGCTTTGCCAAGAAGGGGACTTCTCTGTCCTCATCTGTCTTCCGGAGGATACACAACTGGACCTGGCACTTCGTTAAGAGACTCTGCATTTCCCAGACCACCTCTGGCATCACCCCTCCCTGAGCCGCGGCGAACATTCACTGCTCCGTGGGCCTTAAAATCAGGCACCGGGTCAAGTTGGACCCCTGGAGCCTTCTGCTGCTAATGGGCCCCTCCGCCTCGACTTGGTGGAAGAACTTGTTGACACAGACGGGTCTCAGGTGGTGATGAAAGTGTGTCAGGCTACTCGGGGTATGAACTCACACAATTCCAAGGGAGCACAACGAGGCAATAGATTGCTTTTTTAAAAAATATATATATTTTATTGATTTTTTACAGAGAGGAAGGGAGTGGGATAGAGAGCTAGAAACATCAATGAGAGAGAAGCATTGATCAGCTGCCTCCTGCACACCCCCTACTAGGGATGTGCCCGCAACCAAGGTACATACCCTTGACCAGAATAGAACCTGGGACCCTTCAGTCCCCAGGCCGACGCTCTATCCACTGAGCCAAACCAGCTAGGGTGGCAATAGACTTCTTAATTAAAAAGACACAGCCTTTGGCCAAGCATCCCCACCTTGGATAATTTACCCTGCAAATACAGCCCACCTGTGAGACAGGTGAGCACAGGATAGACTTGGCAGCATGTTCCCAGTAGCGAGAGACTGGACACGACCTAAGTGTGCGCCGTCCGGGGCTGAGTCGGTAGAGCATGAAGCAGCCGCTCCACAGAACACTCGGTGCTGTTAGAAAGAGAATGAGGCTTTTTATACTCTGAGATGGAGCGACCCCCCAAGGTACATGGTGACGTGAACTGAGCATGATGAAAAGCATTGCATATGATTTGTTATCGGTGAACACAGAGCCCCTTTTAGTTTATTCAGTAACTTATAATTTTTGAAAGCACAGACACTATGCTTGTCCGTGCTCACATTGGAAAATTTTAGGTGCCCATTTTGAGTAGTTATGTTCACATAGGTTTTGAAAATGCTACCAGCGAAGTGTAAGCAGAAGACATAAGAGCCCCTCTGAATGAAACACGGCACAACCTCTGTTTTCTAGCACGTTCCACAAATTCCCTTTTAGAATGCTCTTCTCGATGGCTTCTTGGTGAAGGGCACATTGGAACAGCCCTCTTTTTGGAGGGGATGTTGGCATTTTGGAGCCAACATTTAAATGCTTACACCTTTGATCCAACAATTTTCCTTGAACAGACGTGTCCCGTAGAGACACTCAAATGTGTGTGTGCAGATGTAGGTGTGAACAATTTCGGCTTTGACATGCATGGGGGAACAGCGGAAACCAGCCCAAATGTTTGCTCATGGGAGGCTCGCTGAGTTCTGACACCACTGAACTCTGGAATCCGATGCAACCAGCGTGAAGTAGGCTTGTGGGAGCTGAAGGGCCAGGCTGCCGGAAGGGCCAGGATGAGGCGCTAAGGGAAGAGCCCTCGAAGAACCACACCGCTGTGTCTCTACACGGGGGTGGGGAACCTTTTATCTGCCAAGGGCCACGGGATGTTTATAACAACTTTTGTGGGCCATACAAAATTATCAACTTAAAAATTAGCCTGCGCCCAGCCGGTGTGGCTCAGTGGTTGAGCATCAACCTATGAACCATGATGTCACAGTTCAATTCCTGGCCAGAACACATGCCCCGGTTGTGGTCTCGATCCCCAGTGTGGGGCGTGCAGGAGGCAGCTGATAATAACTCTCTCTTATCATTGATGTTCCTCTCTCTCCCCTCTTCCTCTCTGAAATCAATAAAAATATATTTTAAAAGATTTTTAAAAATCAGTCTGCTGTATTTGGTCAAAGATTTAATTAACTCACCCCTAATGCCTTGGCAGGGCCGGACAGTGGTTCTCAGTCGGGGCGGTGTTGGTCCAGGGAACATGTGACAACGTCGAGAGACATTTCTGGTTGTCACAGTGGGGGTGGGTTGCGACTTGTGTCGGTGGGTAGAAGCCAGGGATGATGCTGAACAGCCTACAGGGCACAGGACAGCCCCCCACAACAGAGAAGGATCCGGCCCAGTGTCAGCAGTGCCCACGCTGAGACCCTCATTGACGCCCAAAGCATAACCTGGCAGGTACTGCATCTCATGGGATGCTGTTGAATGAATGAGTTATCACTAAAACACTGCACACCTGACACTCCCGGACGCTTAGCAGCACGAGGAGAGGAATAAAGCACAGGCTTGGGACACTTTCATGCCTTACCTAGTTCACGTTTACGCTGTTAGCTTTTTAAAAAGCAGCTTCTGTCAGGAAGGAAAGAAGGAAGGGAGGAGGGAGGGAGGGAGGAGGGAGGAGGGAGGGAGGGAGGGAGAGAAACTAGCTGAAGCAAATCTTTGGTAAGTTATTTCTGTTGTTCTGGCCCCATTTTCTCGGCTCTACAGTGGGTGTGGCGCTGGCCTCACGGGGCTGTTGAGAGGGTTAACTCAGTTCGTCCATGTGATGCCCTCCATTCAGCACGGGGACTTACAAAGTGCTCAGTAAATGTCCTGTCCTGTCATTCAAAAGGCACCCTGAATGGCACTTTGGTTTATGTCCGGAACATTCTCCAGGCCCGGGGCTGGCTGCGAGCCTTGACTGTCCCCTCTGATTTCCGGAGTGGAGTTTGGGCAGGTGCCTGTGGGCCAGGTGGGCTGTCATGCCCCAGCAGGTGGGCCGTGGCCGTGGGTTTGCCCACATCTATCATCTCTCCAGCGCGGGGCCAAGTGAGAGCAGTGCAGCCTCCCTCCTTCCCCTTCTCTGGTGCCGCCATCTGCCCCTCGCGCCTGCCCAGGGTTAATGGAGCATAAATGTGTTTGTGAGCAGTGTGGGGCTCCCCCAAGCGCACTCTGGCCACAGCAGGGCTCTCCCCGACGTCAGGAGACCTGAACCCACATTTTCCCTGCTCCGGGCCAGCTGCTGATCTGGGTCCAGGAACCCCAGTGGCTGCAAAGGCGTTTTTAATGGAGGAGCGTTGTCCTGGGAGACGGAAAACTTTCTAATCAATGCAGAACGGAGACAGAGGAGAGGGCTGGACAAGAAGCCCATTACCCGCCCCCCCTGCATGCAGCCCCATTTAACAGCAAATCCTTAAGCCGGCGCTTGTCAAAAGCTGCTTGTTTGGGACTGACCTTCCCATTCATGTAACGCAATATTGCACGCTTGGCCAACCCCGGCGAGCAGCTAGACATATGCCGTCAGCTGGGCGCTGCTGCCCGCCATTAAGACGGTTCTGGAAGCATATGTGGGAATGGGCCTGCCCTGGAGACTGGAGGGGCAGGCGGGACACGGGCAATTAGAGGAGCCGCCCGACCCTGACGTGGGGCTGCAGAGGAAGTTCGGGGCTGCCTCCCATGAGCATGGGAACAATTAGGGGCAACAACTAATCGTGGAAAAGGAAACTTAAAAATAGGAACCTGGTTAAATGACCCAATAAACACCCACCCCGCCCCCAGCCCTCCCGGCGAGGGCGGAGGGCGGCATCTGGGATCCACGTGGATGGTCACTCCTCCCCCTCCTCCGGATAATGACTTCCCTTCACAATCTCCTGGAGGAAGTTGCTGGAATGATCTTCCAGGGGTAAAATGAGCGGGTGAGTCTTAATTTCAGTCTGAAGTCTCTCTCCCAGCCTCTCCTCATTACCTCGGGTGCACGGCTCTGTGCAGGAGCCCCTGCGCCCAGGAGAAGACCTTTCCTCTCGCGGGTGGGGGTGGGGTGGGTGGGTGGGCTGGCCCCGAGCTGGGGCTGGGTGGGCACAGGACCCTCCCAGCTCCAGTCACTGTCAGGGTCGGGTCAAGGAGGAGGAACTTTCCATTTCCTCTCGCTCTGCTGTTCCCAGGAACAACAGCAGCGGCCACTTCCCAAGCGCTGGCTCTCGAGCCGCTCTTGACCTGCGCCGTCCAGCAGCGCAGCCGCCAGCCGCGTGCTACGGAGCCCTGACTCGAGGCTGGCAGTGACATGAAGGAACTGAAGTTTTAACTTCATCCAACTTCAATTAGTTTCACGCTAAAGACTGACAGCCAGGGCACTGGAAACTCTTTAGTGTGCTGGGAACCCCTTGGGTGTGTCCGTCCGCCTTTTCAACTGGAAGCTGGCAGAACCTAAGCAGAGGTGAGCATTTCCACGGAAAATCTAGTGCCTGGATGGCGGTGTGCCATCGGTGTGAACACACACACCAGTTTGCAAAGACTTAAGAAACAACTGATGTTGAAATGATAATGCTCGCAATAGACTAGGTTAAATACTGCATTATTAAAGTTACTGTTGCCTACATCTGTTTGGCAGCAGTGTGAATACACACAACACTACTGAACTATATGCTGAAAAGTGGTTCAGATGGTAGATTTCATGTCATACGTTTTATCCTATATACTAAAAGGCTAATGTGCAAATTGACTGAATGGCGAAACGACGGTCACTATGATGAGCACTGACCACCAGGGGAGAGCTGCTCAGCCAGAGGACAGGCTCAGGGCTGGCGAGCGCAGGGGCAGTGGTGGGAGCCTCTCCTATCTCCGCAGCAGCACTAAGGACCCCTTGGGGGATGTCTGATTGCTGACTTAGGCCCATTCCCTGCAGGGAGCGGGCCTAAGCCAGCAGGTGGACACCTCCTGAGGGGCCCTGGACTGTGAGAGGGTGCAGGCCGGGCTGAGGGACGCCCCCCCCCTCCCCCAGTGCATGAATGTCATGCACCGGGCCTCTAGTACACAATAAAAACATTGATGTCACCTGTTCCTTTATTCATTCTATACGGCTGCTGCTAGAAATGGGAGAGTCCATCATGGCCCACACTGTAGTCCTATTGGACAGAGCTGGATGCACACGACCTCTTTTGTGGACCATGGCCCTCCCGGAAGACCAAGCCTGCGTCGGGGAGGAGGGGATGTCCCTCCATAGTGCTAGGCTCGAGGCAGCCAAGCCAAGGAAATATTTTGGACTGGAACGTGGAGGTCTGGGATGATAACTTCCTGCTGCCTCTCCGTTGGAGAGGGGGCGGGGGAGTTAGGAGAGCATTTAGAGACGAAACAGCTAGGCTTTAAGCTCAGGCACGGCACAGGCAATTTTACTCAACAACTACCTGCCTAGTTAATCAATCTGGACTCTCCCTTAGACACTGGTGCCTGAGGGTTACTCCCCAACTGATATTCACCCCTCCCTCCTCTTCTCCATGGAGTTGTAGTAAGAGATGGAGAGACATTTGAAAGGAGAGTTCGCTCCTTCCTGGCGCATTTCCCAAACCCCTGTCGAAGGGGGTCGGTGCCCTTCCTCAGACCCTCCCAGGGCTCAGTGCGCACAGGCTGGCGGCAGGGCCCAGCCGTGCAGTCTCCATTCGGGCTCTGCCCTCAGAGAGTAGGAGAGACGGCACAGAGGTGACCTGGCCGGCCTCAACCTGCTCTCCTGACAACGCCCCCCACGGAGATGGTGCAGACCCAGGCTGAGCACAGGACACAGGGCGGAGCTACTGGGCTCTGCGGGCCCACAGGACCCTGATGCACTCTGGCAGCTGTCACACTCCCCTGGCCTCTGTGCCTCCAAGGCTCTGAGCAGAGGAGCACCCACTGGACAGGGGCAGGGGTGCCAAGGGCCCACGCACGCCTGGTGTCCACAGCCATTCACTTCACTCGGCAAATGCCCGCCCGCAGATCTCGTTTGGCACAGGCACCCGCCAGGCGTCGGGGACTGTCCTGGTGAATGATCTGCACAGGCTTCTTGCCCCAAGGAGTGTACATTTCCCCCGAGACAGGGAGCAAGCAGACTTGTGACAAGTGGTCTGTGGGGGCGCGGGCCGCTTGGGGCAGGCCAGGTCGACCAGCATGTTCTCCAAGCTCTCACGCAAGGCGCTGTCACCTGCTCCTGAAGGCTGGGGTCGGAAAGCCGCCAGCCGGAGCCGCAGAGAGAGGGAAGAGACACCCTGGCTACAGGGTGGAGGGGGGTTCTGGGAAGCCGAGGACTAGCCATCTGCAATTCTGCTACATGCAACTTCAAAAAAGTGCAATAAACTATAACCCACATGTAAGGAAGTCCAACGAAGTTCTACATTTCCCAGGACGGCCAGTTTGATACCTTTTGTTTCTTGAATATCACATATGATTTCTTTCCTCCAGGATTTCCGCTCAGTTTGGGATGCCTCTGCCTTGCTGTCACTTTCAGTGGGCGCTTCGGTGGCTGGTGCAGGAATCAAAACCAGGCGTCGATTCGAGGATGGAGTGAGAAGTGCTCCCTGTATGGGCGACTGGGCGCCGACTTCACACCTGCAGCCATCAGCCCGGCCACAGGTGGGAGAGGCGATGACCCCATGGGGCCACAATGTCACTCGTGGGACCTGAGGCAGGTGGGAGCCAGTCCCACCCACATAAGTGAAGCGTGCTCTCCTGCCGGCTAGACACCGTCCCCACGGGGGGAGGGGGCCGAGGGGTGGCCATGACTGACAATCGCTATGTGGGGCAGTGGCCCTTGTGCCAACTCGTTCACAACACCTGTCATCACGCGCTGTCAGGAAGCACTCGCTTAGGATTTAATTTATGCCTTGGGTGTCAGAGCGGCACAGGCTGTGGGAGCCATCACGTGGCCATTGTTGACGAGCCACGTCTCTCCTGACAGATGTTGGGGGTGGACTGTTGGGGACACCTCCAAAGCCTCCCAGCCCTTGAATCCCAGGACAGAGGGTGGCGGTGGTGGCTCCCACCTGGAAAGCTAACAGCAGAGCTGCTCAGGGAAAGGGGAGGAGAAAGGGCCACCTCCTCGGGTTTGGGACACCCCACCCATCACAGGAAGCCAGTGACAGCCGCCTCGCAGCCCAGAGACCTTCGGAACGCCTTCGTTCCCCAGCCATCTGAGCATGGATTTCCGCATTGCGCTCAAGGCCAGATTCTCACCACGCCTCGGCCGCGCGTGGCGGCTGTAAGCAGTCTTCGTGCGCGGAGATGTCAGTGCATAATTGATCTTTTGGAAAACGCCAGCCGTGGAGGCGCATGATTTGCCTCTGACAGCCGGCGCGTCTGAAATGTAAATCAGGCGGCCGGGTCCTTCTCTAGGAGCAGAGTGGCGGGATTTCGCAGATGCCAATGGAGGGAGAGGGTGAGGATATCGTGGTTTTACAATTCTACACAGAGCTCGAACTTTCTATGTGAGAATTCTTTTCCTTCCCCAAGAACCCATTTCCTGTTTTACATAGGGTGCTGGTGTTATTGTTTTTTGGTTCAATATTGGAGACAGAGGACAACTTTGGCACCACTAGCTGTCACCTGAGGCTACAGAGCTGGTGGCAGGAAGCTCCACCCCCTTAACCCATCGCAAGGGCTTACACATGAAGAGCCGGAGATCGGAAATCCGGAAAATAATCAAAGGGGCCGATGGATGCCTCCTCTTCCGCTTTTAAGGACTTTGTGATGTCACTGGGCTCACCTGGCAGCCAGCATAGTCTCTGCATCTGAAAGTCGGCTGAGCAACAACCTTAATTCTACCTTCGACGTGAACTTCCCTTTACTGTGTAAGGTCCCATAGTCATAGGTTATAGGGATTAAGATGGATGCTGGGGTGGGGGTAGTACTGTGCCATATTTTTTAAAAATATATTTTTATTGATTTCAGAGAGGAAGGGAGAGGGAGAGAGAGATAGACACATCCATGATGAGAGAGAACCATTGATCGGCTGCCCTCTGCACGCCCCCTACTGGGAATTGAGCCCGCAACCCAGGCATGTGCCCTTGACCGGAATTGAACCCAGGACCCTTCAGTCCACAGGCCGACACTCTAGCCACTTAGCCAAACCAGCTAGGGCCTGTGTCATATTTTAAATAAGGTGGATTCTAACATACTTCCCCCAAATTGGATGGGCCACACATTATCACCAAAACGTTTTTCTATATTTCACTTTTTTGCCTTGTTATAGAGATATGTCCAACGCAAGCCACAAAATACCAGCAGCAGCGATGACCAAGTATTGTCTTCGCCCCACACGCCAACAGTGTGCTAGTATGTCCTGGGCGTGGTCTCACTCGCCACGCCTCTCCATGTGAACACACGGCCCCACTTCAGAGGCAGGACCTGCTGGTGTCTCGCATCTGCGCTTCCTTCTCACCCTGTCGCCTCGAGACCTGCTGTCCAGACAGAGACACAGTCAAGAAACTGATGTCCTTGGCAGTGACAGTGAGGTCGGGCATCCCACACTCACTAACGTCTGCTCTTTAAAGTAAAAGGGGAGTGGAAGTCCCGAGTTTGAGGACTGGTTCGAGAAAGGAGCCCAGGCCTCACTCTTTGCCATGAGTCCTCTGTAACTGGGCTGCCTTTCCCCCTTAGGAGGATGCCATCGTAGAGTTCCTCTTTCCAATTACTGGGGGGCAATCCAGGCTGCCTGTATCAGTTTCAGACGGACTATCATTTTTCAAGAACATGGATGTCGACAAGAGAAATCAACAAAAAAGCTGCAGTAAGCACCACGTCAATTCATTCTTTCAGAAAGAAGGCTCTTCAGCCTGCACGGACCCTTCCCCTGCCAGAGAGCGCTCTCCATGCACACGGCTGCCTCTCATCCTCTGCCGCCTTCCTTTTCTTTCCTCAACATGGAGTCAACCCCTGGGAACAGAAACCGCCCCGGGAGCTGCGGGCTGTGGGGACTAACGCTGTCTCACTGGAGTGGAGGCCTGCGCCCCCGCCAGCAGAGCCACGCCAGAAAGCCAGCTCCCACAGGCGGGAGCCATGAGTGGGATTACCTGGCTGCAAGGCCAAGTTCAGGAGATCATTGCTCCCTTCGTTGTGTGGAGATGACACGGGATGTTGCCTTCAGGATCACAAAAGAAAATATTCATGCCCTTTGCAGAGTCTTTTAGAGACTGTGATGCTGTAGGAGGAAGCAGGTGTGGTGTGGGAGGGTTTAGAGCCTGAATGTAGAGTCAGTTAGACCTGGATCCAAAGCCCTACTCTGCAAGTCAGTTCCTGAAGCCTCACTCTTCTCATCTGTGAAATGGGGAGGCGGTTATTCTCAGTATTTTTCTCCAGATTTGAACATGGGCCTCCTTTTAATTATCCTTTCATTCCTCAGCAGGCCAGTTTACTTGGATGCTTGGCACACATCCGTCAGATTTTCACCACTCACGCATACCATCTCACAAAGCACGTTCTATAATTTAAAGACCGATAATGATTCGATGGAGCCGAGAATCCAGGGGACTGGTGCGGCCCACGGAGGGGCTGGGAAAGCTCTGCTTGTTTTGTGTCATTCACCACATTTCTTCTCACCGAGTCCAACCAGGACCTGCTCTGACCACTGCTGCCTCAGGACTCAGTTTAAATACGCATCCATCTAAGATGGCAGTGTTCAGTGAGTGTCAAAATCACCCTGGACCCAGGCACCCCACCTCCTGGAAGCGCCTGCTGAGCCGCGTGGACGCTGCCCGGCTGCGTGTCTCCGCGGCCCTCAACAGCTCGGCTGTTGCCGGGAGCAGAGGACAGACCCCGATACAGAAGGAGGAATCTCACGCTCTGGAGAAAGGAAAATCTTGACGGGGGCCAGAAGCAGCGGAGTGGAAACGCTGGGTGGTTCACACAGGGGAAGATGCCCTCCCCGTGCCTGGAAGAGGACATTCTTATCGCTAGAGATGGAGAATGCACATCAGGCTGAACCTGTACGAACAAACCTACTAAAACAACTCTTCTCTTCCATGGGTTCCCTGGGCGCCTCCTGGCCCCTTCCCCACACTTCACTGCCCTTTGCTCCAACTCTTTTCCTTTGTCTTAATGCATCCCCACAACTTACTGTTCTTCGTCTCAGTAACATATAAGCTCTCAGGCCTAACTTCATCCCATGAAGCCCCCATGCCACGTAAAAATAGCAGTATCAAATACCATTTGTATGCTCTTTCTCCTGTTGGCCTGTCCTTTGTCAGTTCCATTCACAGACCCCAGTCACAGAACCTAATAGGGTAGCAGAGGCCAGTGCCCAGTGGGAAACAAATGTCAGAGAAGGAGATGAGGGAGGAGGAAGTGCAGGCCTGATGACATACAGATGTCTCTGGATGCAGCCGAGCCTGAAGCTGTCCCTTGGTTTCCCATTTCCGCGAGTCGATAACTCTCCTCTTCTTTTATTAGGCCAGTTTGCAAGCAATGGAGCACCGAGTGCTGTTTCCTCCATTTTACAAAGGGGGTGCAGAGTCTGAGAAGTTAAGTCACTCTTCCTATGGCTACAGTGCAACTGACAGAATTCAACCCCAAGTCTGTGCAACTCTAAAGCCAGAGGGATGCCCATGATAGGAGACCCCTTGCCCTCCCCAGTGCTGTCTTCAGGGGCCCAAGAACCTCACTGGACAGCAGCTATGAGAGCAGTTCCTGTTGGGGAGAAGGGAAGAATGAGAAGAGACAGGGCCACCCGTCAACTCAGGGTAGCTGGCCCCCCGCACGGTGGCAGGTGGGGAAACTGTGTCTGCAGCTTTTCCTTTGACAACTAGCTAATCCCTTCTCTACGGGGAAAGCAGCGTTTCTAACAGAAATGCCAAGTTTTCTCAGTTGGAGATAGTTTCTTCAATATAACATACGCTGAGGCTTGGATTTCCAGACTAGACATTAATAATGTACATGTACAACCAAGACAAGCCGTCCAAAGCCAACCGGAATGTAATGTTCTGCATTTGGATCCCGCTGGCCTAATTGCTGCCTTGATGCGATTAGTCCCTGGGGGCTGGTACAGATAACTTGGTTACGGCTTTGAAATCCTCCAAAATTGCTAGATCTTACCCGAAATCTGATTTCACATTTTCTTAGTGCATTCCAAATGTGAGTTGTGATTTTTTAAAATGCACATAAATATTTGCAATCAGCATCGCTTGGGCTCTGAAGATAAACAGTCATAAAACAATATTGTGACCGCATTTTCCTCTCCTGCTAAACCACTTCCTCCGAGGGGGAAAGGTTAGACTAATCAGAAGTAAATTAACTACAGCTGCAGCCAACCCCCTTTCCACAGAGAAGACGGTGTGCAGGGCGTGTGCCTGCGTCCTCACTGCTCGGCTGCGGCGAGGACAGACGCTCTTCCTAGGGCACCTTGGAAGGTGGTGGTGGCTCTCGCTGCAGCCGAGAGTTGGGGCAGGTATGGGGCCTACAGCCTGCGTCTCTCTCTTCCATTGACCGTCTTGTGATGAGTTAATTCATGTGCATGCGTGTTTAGAAATGTTATTTTTTTAAAAAAACAAAACCAGCTTATTGTTTTAATTTACGCAGCTACGGGCTGCCAGCAGTCTTCCGCTCGGCTGCCAGAAGAAATTTAGCTTCCAGCTTTATGACGCTATTGCCTAGCTCACTGCAAGTGCTTGGTGTGGATGCTGTGCGAAGCAATGGGCCAGCAGCAGGCGTGCTGCCCCTCAAACTCGGGGGGGTCTCAGGCTCCTGCTGTCCAGACGACTTTCCAACCCACTTTGCCCTCGACATCAGTCAGCAACACCAAATGCCAGGTCCCCATCTGCATCCTAGTGGCTGAATGCTTTCAGGGTTAAGATTAAGGTGATGCGTTCATTCATTTGTTCACCCATTCAACCATTTACCCAGTCCTGCTGGTCACCAACATCCATCTGCGTGCTGGAGACCCAGAGCAGCAGAGATCGCTCTCCTGAGCTGCCCTCTATGGGGACGACACGCCATGAGCGATCAGCACACTGTGGGGTGCTGGCAGGAAGAAGGACGAAGGAGGGAACGGGTTTGGAGTGGAGGGGGGGTGATGCCATTTCATTGTGTATTTGTTTATATGTAGCATTGGGTAATGATAGCCCCTTTTCTTGCAACTTCCTTTGTTCAATAGGCCACATTTTTCGGGGCTAAGGTTCCAATTAGCCCGGAGTTGCAGAGTTCACAGTCTGGAACCAGGCAGTGGGTTCAAATCCAACTTGGCGCTCATGAACTCGGAGATCCTGGGTGGCCTGCTGCCACCAAAACACCTGCGTTTCCCCAGCTGTTCACTAGAGGAATGACCAAAGCCGCTCCATGAGCCGCAGGACACAGCATGTGCACTGACAGCGTGGCTGCGGCTTTGCACAGAGACAGTTACTGTCTCTCCCGGGAGCTCCGATGAGCCCAGTCAGTGGCTGGGCAGCCTGCGGATGGGGTCACCTCACCCTGCCCCGGGCCATTGCCAGGCGGCCACGCAGGGTATGTCCAGGTTCCCGACGATGCTGTGTGAGTGCCTCGGCAGTGTGTGTGTACCCACTGGCCCCTGTATTTCTGGGGCCACTCACTCCCCAAGAGTGAGGGTCAGCGGGTGTTCTAGGGGGACCCAGGCCACTGTTCCCCAGCAGGCCATTTGCCCGTACCTCCCTACCTCCAAATGTTACCAGTCTCTGAAATCCTTGCCGCTATGATGTGTGAACACTGACATCCAGGGGTGTTTGATGAGCATTTCACAGGCATTTGGTGGGGCTGGACATCTTTTTATACGGAGGGTGTCGTCTCTGTGCTACCCACTGAGTAACTACCTGTTCATAGCCTTTAGCTCCTCCCCCTATCACCCTTCCCCTTTTTAAACTAAGCATCTGTTTTCAAGATGAAAAATGCTCCATGCACCTAGCCAGTATGTTAAGCCAACTTATCATGTAAAGAAACACCAGCCAATTGCTAACATTCTTAAGCTTGGCGCCAGGTATTGGGTTAAGCACATTCCATGAATTCACTTTCTTCGCCATCACAGCATTCTGATAAGGTGGACATAATGCCTATCTCCCTGTAAAGAGATGAAAGCACAGAGAGGCTCAGCTACTGCCCGAGGTCACACAGCTAGGGAGGGCAGAACTAGACCTTGGATGCAGGGAAGTCTGGCCCTACCTCCATCACTCTTCTGTTCCCACAAAGCCACCCAGCGGCCCCTCAGCTGTTGGCTTTGGGGTTCTTCTTATGAGCTGGGCCCACACCACCTAAAGACATGCTTCCTTCAGCCACTCAGGGGCGGTGCTGCTGAAATGCCAGGTTCCTTGTTGGGTGGCACTAGCGAGATCCCTACGGAAAACCAGCAGCTCCCGCATCCTTTCCGGTTGGGGATTTTGCTTCCTTTTGTCTTGTTTTTAAGCTGCAGCTCTGAGCATGTCTGACCCAATGCAGACGCTCTGGTGTCTCTTTGCACGAAAAGAGGTGCTGTTATTGAGGCAAATATTGACTTATCAGTTGTAGCTACTGATGCTGGAAAGCGGAGGAGGGTCGTGTGTGTGTGTGCTTTTTTATTTATTTCAGAGAAGAAGGGAGAGGAGGAGAGGGACAGAAACATCAATGATGAGAGAATCATTGATCAGCTGCCTCCTGCACACCCCACCCCACACTGGGGATCAAGCTGCAACTCGGTCATGTGCCCTGACCAGGAATCGAACCGGAACCTCCTGGTCATAGGTCGATGCTCAACCATAGAGCCACACCGGCTGAGTGAGGGTCTTTTTTTAAAGTGTGTGAGCAGTGAATGCACATTTGGGAGCACATGTTCTGGTGGGTTGGCTCTGCACCATGCACCGCGCCAGCCCCTGTGATCGCCTCTCTTACTGATTCTGCATGAAGCCCCTGTGCAGCGGGGCAGTGGTTACTGCTGCCATTTTACAGAGCAGGACACTGAGGCTCGCCCAGGTTCTCCTGGCCTGTGAGGGGTGGAGCTGGGTTTGAACCCAGCCTCTGGTTCCCACAGCCAGGGGCAATCCTAGCCTCTGCCCCAGAGGAAAGCACTAGAAGGCACCACTGGGAAGACTGCAAGATATTTCCATTTTGTTCACTGCAGTGACCAGGTTTCTGTTTGAAAGAGCTCATGTACCAAACAGCAACAAAAAAAACCCAAAATGAAACCACAGCAGGCCGGTCCACCTGGGGAGAGAACCAGGTCGCATGTCCACGCCCCGCCGTCCGGACCCAGGGACTGTGGGTGTTCTGTGAACAGAAACTTTGAACCGACACCTTTACAGGGGGAACCCCAGTGCTGAAAGATGACACGAAGGGGGCTGCATCTCACACACAAGGAAACTGAGGCTTGACCCGGGAAGAAATTTCCCCGATGCCACTCTGACCGCTAGCTGAAGTTAGTGTGGTGGGCCAATGGATGGCTCCCCAGAGATATCCGAGCCTTAGTCACTGGAACCTGTGGCAGCAGGGACGCTGCAGGTGTGATCACAGACTCTGCAATGGGGGATTATCCTGGGTTATCTGGGAACCCCAGGTCATCATCAGGGTCCTATGAGAGGGCGGCAGGGGGGTCAAAGTCAGAAAGAGATTGGAAGAGGCTACACTGATGATTTCAAAGATGGAGGAAGGGGCCACAAGCCAAGGAACGCAGGCGGCCTGTGGACATGGAAAAGGCAAGGATGAAATTCTCCCCGGAGCCTTGACTGGAGCTGGGCAGATCAATGTAGGACTGGGCAGGACTTCTATGTAACTGGAAGATAACGAACTTCTGTTCTTTGAAGCCACTAGTTTATGGTAATTTGTTACAACAGCAATAGGAAACTAATACAGCTGCCCTTCTGCATCCCCCCTTCACGCCTCCCCGCACCCGCAAACACACATATTGTTTCCAGGTTATTATGACAGAATGGTTCACTATTTGCTAATTCAGTGTTTTCAGCATCTTTACAGAGCATTACTTGGAGAGCAGTGGGAATTGCCTGTTGTACAGGAGCCCAGCCACACCCACGGTCCACGTGCTGTCTGCGCGGTTCTCCTGCTGCTACCGCGAGGCTGAGGAGTTGCCACAGAGACCGTATGGCCCACAAGGCGGAGAACGTTCTCCGTCTGGCCCTCTGCAGGAGTGTCCCGACCCCTGCATTATCGCGCGAGGAAATCAACCCGAGAGTGAAAGCACGGAGGACAGACATTTCCGTTCAATTAAACCGGGACCTAAAATGCCATTTTATTCTGCCACAGGCCAGTTCTCCTATTGCAGACAACTGAGAGGGGCAACTATCGAGGGGCCAAAAGGCTGTTGTGGCGTTCTGTCACTTCTTTAAGCCATATCTGGGGAACAGAACTAATGACTTTTGCTTAATTTGACTGCTCAACTCAGCTCCAGTTTTCCAATGGAATCACTTCTTGTTCAGATGCGCACTCTTGTCTGTGAGGGAGGAGTCTTTGAAGGTAAGGCACTGTGGGTTCAGATCCCAGCTCTATCACTTCCAAGCTGTGCAACCTTACATGAGCAATGGGGATACTAATTATACTTTTTATTATTTGCTGATTACTAAGCGATGATCCTAAGTTGCTTATTAGGATCATCGTTATAAAGCCCCTGATCCAATACTGGCCTCTACAAAGGGTTTAAAATGGAAGTTCTACCCTTTTTAAAAATATATATTTTATTGGGTCGCCATGTTGTCAGTTGCTGCCCGGTCAGGCCCATTCACGCCCGTTCTATCCACCTCCTCCTGCGCAGGGGCGGGTGCGCTGCGGCCCCTGGTGCCACTGGTGCTGGACGGTGGACGTGGAGCGGCCCTTCCTCTGCCGGGAGTCGCTGAACGGCCAGGCCACGAGTGGGCCTCTGGTCGCCGTCATGGGCCTCAATGTCCCTGCCTCTGTCCGTTATTCCCGTACAGACGTCACCATGCCCGACTCCTCTGATGACTGCCGCGCGGATGACTGTCCTCCAAGGAGCGCTCCCCTGTTTGCAGGAAGGGGCTCTCCTCTTTGGTAACTGCAACCAGGACGGTGGCCGCCGCCCACACCCCGAGAGTGCAGCCTCCCAGGCTGTCTCCAGCAGGAGCGCCTGCCGACGTTGGCCATGTCCAAAATCGAAATCCGGTTGTCTGACATCCTGGAGGGCAAGAATATGGCCTTCAAGCGGAGAGGCAAGCTGCTGTTCGTGTGCCACCAAACCCAGAGGAGGTGGGACAGGAGGTCGCGCAGACATGTCCCCCTGAGGGACCCCAGCACGACCTGGAACAAGGGAAGAAGCCCGAGTGGGTCATCCTGATCGGGGTCTGTGCGCATCTCGGCTGCGTGCCCATTGCCAATGCAGGAGATTTCAGTGGATATCACTGCCCTTGCCACGGGCCACTATGACGCCTCTGGCAGGACCGGACGGGGCCTGTGCCCTCAACCTCGCGGCTCCCTACTGTGAGTTCACCAGGATGACATAGTGGTGGCTGGCCAGGCCCCTGCTGGGACGCAGGCTCTGTCATCCTCATGTCTCCTCAGAGAAGGTGCCTGAGAGCAGGTCTTCTGTACTTCAGGGTGTTGATTTGTACGATGTAAGATTTGCTGATAATGTATTTGTAATGTTAATGTGAAGTGATTTTTACAGAGAGGAAGGGAGAGGGATAGAGAGTTAGAAACATCCATGAGAGAGAAACATCGATCAGCTGCCTCCTGCACGCCCCCTATTGGGGATCGAGCCCGAAACCAAGGTACATGCCCTTGACTGGACTCGAACCCGGGACCCTTCCTCAGTCTGAGGGCTGACGCTCTATCCACTGAGCCAAACCGGTCAGGGCAAATTCTACCTTTTTACCAGTAAAATATGGGGTGTGCAAAAGTAGATTTACAATTGTTTGTATGGAAAATAACACAATAATAAATAATAATACAAGAATAAAACTCTGTTTTTCATGTACTCAGAACTGTAAACCTACTTTTGCTCCACCCTGTATAATTTTTTTAAAATTTTTATTTATTGAATTTAGGGAGAGAGAGGAAGGGAGAGAGAGAGAGAGAGAGAGAGAGAGAGAGAGAGAGAGAGAGAGAGAGATCGACATCTATTTGTTGCTCCACCCATTTATTCATTCATTGGTTGATTCTTGTACGTGCCCTGACCAGGGATCTAACCAATAGAACTATTAGCCAGGGCCACCCCTGTGTAATCTTATTAGGTGTTTTATTACCATCTCAGACACACAAATGATGGAATTATAAGGAACCAAGGTTTGTTATTCCTGCCTCTAACAAAGTGGCCAAATTAAATACAGGACACCCAGTTAAATGAATTTCAGATAAACAGAGATGAAGTGTTTTAGTATAACTCTGTCCCAAATATTACCTGGGACATATTTACACTAAAAAAAATTCATTGTTCATCTGAAATTCAAACTGAGCTGGCTGTCCTGTTTATTTTTTTCTTTTTTGTGATAAATCTGATGGCCTTAGTTCTTGCAACATAGGAAGAGCTATTCTCCATATTTGCCTTTCTCCTCAGAAAGAAATTCTAAGAAACAACCAGCGAGGATTTTTTCTCTTTTAGATCCAAACTGGCTTTTACCTGGGTTTCCTGAAGGTCAGCACCTCCCTGTCCGCCCCCCACCCCTGTCCCTCCATCCTTCAACCAGCGAATTGGCTTCAGCAAATACAGAAAAATCCTGCTACAAATACCATTCTGATCCGCAATCCAGACAAGGGGCCCATGCGGTTGGATTTCCTTCCTGTTTATGCATCTTCTATCTAAATGAAGGCGTAATGATACACTTGCTATTCTTGCCATTTTTGCTCTGTTTGATGCTTCGTGATGTGCTCCTCACAAATGGCAGCGAGGAACATTCCTTGTCTGTCAGGAGCGCCTGGAGGCAAAGAGCAGCCTCCATCAGCCCTCAGAAGTAATTAAAAACAATCAACCAAAAATGCAAGGGGCTTTCGACCCGGATTCCAAACTCCACCTACTTAGAGTGGGAGCCAAAGGCCCTGCAAAGATGAGCTATTTACATTTAACTCTTTGATGCACAGGGGCTTCCAGAGGCTCAAACCCACAGAGCTGCCCACAGACATAAACACCTGAGAGCCGGCACAGGAGGATCAGTTTCCTAAGAGACTGGGGGTGTGGTGGGGGTGGGGTGAGGGGAGAGTCCAGCCCTGAACCCTAGACTCTCCCCTCCCCCCCACCTTTGGTTGTTTGCAGATTATTAATTTCTAGCTCCTTAAAAAGGCTTATAGGCAACAATGGAAAAAATGACGATGTAAAATTTTTCTTAAGCGAGCATGGGCGGCATTTTCTGAACAGCAGCAGGTGAAATTAGAGTGAGGGCTCTTGCGGCAGAAGCTCAACAGTTTCAAGTGGTTTTTTGTTTGTTTGTTGTTTGTTTCATGAAAGTCTGTACAAATCTCCAGATACAGAATCATGTGCCACCTCTGCGCTGATGTCCCAAACCGTGCTGATGGCCATTTTCTTTGGGGTGAAAAGAGCTGCGAATCCTGAGAAGGCAACTGGGAACCGCGTTTTCACAGAAAATGCTGCTGGTTGGGCCAGGCACACAAAATTGGGTAAAGAGCAACTTGGGAGCCAGGCATGGAGGACGCCAGAGCCCCCTCGGTGCGCCTCTAAGAGGAAGCGCATGCAGGGCGGCTGTGAGGAGGAGAAAGGCGGGTGGTCTTCGTAGCCGGCTGGAGAGCTGCAATGCCCAGCGCCCGCAGCCGCCCCGACGGGCTCTACACCGGCCTTCCCTGTGGGCTCTACACCGGCCTTCCCTGTGGGCTCTACACTGTGTGAAAGGACGAGGAACTGAAGGGCCGCACAGCATGCCAGGGTCCCACCCAGGGCTCTGCTCATGCTAAAGGCACATGCATTTTTGTTCATTTCCAGTGCAGTCTGCCCCGTCTATTAGTTGGACCTGGTGAAGGTGGGAAGTGGTGGGAACTTCCGGGACATCTGAACGAAAACCCTAGCCACGGAGTGTGGAGACTCAGCCGCTTCCTGTGGTCAAATGCCTAAGCAGATGCCTCATTTTATCATGCCTGGTGCCTTCTCCCTGTCCTGGGTTTGACCTCCCCATACAGCCTCCTGGTGTTCCTTTGGCCGGGCTCCCAGGGAGCTCTTGGCCCCCAGGGTACAGTGACTGTCAGCGGCAGGGTGACGCCAGCCAGAGAAAGGGACACACCCCAAACAAGGCTGCAGGCCCTCCCCCATTTATGCAGAATAAACACAGCCCACCGCTGGTTTCTTCTTCCCCCCATGGGGGCGGGGGGAGGGGGGATTCCATGGGCCAGCATTCCCTGGAATTCCTAAGTCCCGGCTCAGTGGGGGATCGGAGTCCCTCTGCATCTCCCTTTGAGCCTGGGGTCCATCCAAAGTCATGGGGGCGACTCAGCAATTAAAATATCATTCAGACATTTACCCAGATCCCAGTGACAGAACTGACAAAGCACGGGATGGGCAGGGAACCGGCCTGGCTTGGGGAGTGCACAGCAGTGGGTTTCTGTGGAGGGCAGTGTGGCCATAGCTGTTCAGTCGCTAACGCACAGCATTCCCCCCGCCCCCCCACCCCCACACCCCCACCAGAAATGAGCAGATCTGGCTTAGCAGCAGCAGGGGAGTTTTGTTTGTAATAACCAGACTGCGCCCAACCTAAGTGTCCCTTAGAGGCCACTGGTTAAACTGGTTCGTTCACACCGAGGAATATGGATCCAGGCACTGCAGGGAAAGAGCAAGAGAAGGATGTGTACTGTACGCTAACTTCCCATCAAAACGGGAGACGAATAGGTACAGACATGCACGAAAAGGATCCCGAAGGCAATGCCTTTGGGGTAATGACCCAGACCCTGGGGGGATGCGGTGGGGGTGGGGGTGGGGGTGATGGAGATGATGTGGGGGAGAAACTTTTCGCTGTTTGTGTTTGGAAAAAATGTTTACTATGTGCATTATTGTTTTGTTAACATGAAATTGAATCTCAAAACACTGATATGCCACCTAATTCCACTCTGTTTTCTGTTTGACGATGGATTTATCCCGCAGACCAGATCAGCTTGGACATCATCGCCCCATCCAAGGTACCGTCTGCATTTTATTACAGCTGGTAGTTCCATTTAATCCAGTGGTTCTCAACCTTCCTAATGCCGCGACCCTTTAATACAGTTCCTCATGTTGTGGTGACCCCCAATTTCATTGTTACAAATTGGACATAATTAAAGCATAGTGATTAGTCACAAAAACAATATGTAATTATATATGTGTTTTCCCATGGTCTTAGGCGACCCCTGTGAAAGGGTCATTCGACCCCCAAAGGGGTTGAAACCCACGGGTTGAGAACCGCTGATTTAATCAGTTACACAATGTCATTTGCTGTCATTTGCTGTGTCCAGTGTTGCTTCCAAGTCTGGCTTTGGGACCTCAGGGTCATCAGTGCTCAGCTTAACTGGGAAAGGGGCTTTGGCTCCAGGGAAGACAGCGAAGATGAAATCGTTTCTAATTGTGGCTGTAAAAAGGGGACTTCAGTCCTAGCTGGTTTGGCTCAGTGGATAGAGCATCAGCTTGCGGACTAAAGGGTCCCAGGTTCAATTCCTGTCAAGGCACATGCCGGGGTTGTGGGCTCCATCCCCAGTAGGGGGTATGCAGGAGGCAGCCAATCAATGATTCTCTCTCATCATTGATGTTTCTATCTCTCTATCCTTCTCCCTTCCTCTCTGAAATCAATAAAAATGTATTTTTTTAAAAATAAAAATATTTTAAAAAAGGGACTTCACTGATGGAAGGAAAGGGCGGATTAAAGATCAGAGACACCCCTTTCCCTGGGTGACCCCAAAAGTTCTTCAAAGAAAAAGGAGGTTTCTGGGTTGGAAAGGGTAAGAGTTTAAGTGTATATTCACATTGACAAAGGCTACATTATGGTCTAGGCTTAATTCTAGCTCCAAATATAGAATATATGAGATATAGCAGCCTTTACCCATGAAATAACAATGATTCATCTTAATGAGATAATTGGAAGAATGTATACAAATAGCGTATACAAATATATTCATAATAATATTGTTTTTAAAGAGGAAAAAAATGGAAATAGCCTAAATGCCCATCGGCGGGGGATTGCTTAAATAAAAAAGGGGAACTCCATGCTGGAAGTGGTAGGCAACCATTTAATAGCTGAATGTACATCAATACTATTGACATGAAAAATGTCAGTGAGGGTAGGTTGGATTGGGTTGTGAAATACCATGTATGCTATGATCCCTCTAATGTAAAAGCAGGACTGTGTGACACATGTTATGTGATGTGTCGTATAGTCTTACAGAAAGAACTCTCTCTCTCTCTCTCTCTCTCTCTCTCTCTCTCTCACACACACACACACACACACACATACACACACGTCTGGATTGGGGTGGAAGGATTATTTTCTTTTGCCCTGTTAGTATGGTATAAGTTTTTCTTTTTTACTGCAAGAGAAAGGAGGTGAAGGAGATAGTCCAGGCTGCTGGAAGCGCTTGCCTAGAGGAGGTGGGGCTGCTGGTGGGAGGAGGGCAACTGTATACAGTTCTATATTCATTCAGTAATTCATTAATTGCACAAGTACTCACTGCGTGCCTATTATGTGCCTAAAAGACCCAGGTGAAGCTTTGTGTAAACCCTAGGAACTGAAAAGACAACGTCTGCAAACTCATTCACAAGGACCCATTTACTCCAAGGGCTGGTGAGCCAGGGCACCCGCACTAAACTGCCAGCTTCGGAGTCAAAAGTGGCCGAATTCTGGCAAAGTCATGTGATTCAACTTAATCCGTGGAGCATGATTTTGAAATATCAGATATCCAGTTCTCTTTCACTCTTCCCTCCTCCTCCCTCCTCCTCCAAAATAGTTGGGGCGGCTGCTTTGTGGTGCTCTTGGCGGGGCCACGCCTGCTTATGGGGAAACGCACAAGTGCCTGGAGAGCAGCCAAGTGCAGGGCCCTGGGACTCGTTGTCCGCATTACTCTTGTAATTAAGAGAGCAGTTTTTGGGAAAACGTGGAAAACCACCCTTCCCAGGCCGCATGGGGCGATTCACAGCTGCCAATCACACGCTGGTGCGGGTCTGAGCCAGTCTGGATAGACCGGCCCGGGCGCAGGGCTGGTGTCCGCGGTTCTGCGACGGTCCATCTGCCGCGAGAGGGCCTCCATCCCTCCAGCCCCTGACCTCCAATCTGTCACTCTCTGGCTGAAAGGCGACCGCGGAAAGGGGCGCCTCCCGCTCCGCCTATTCAGAGCGTGAATGCAAAGTGGTCCAAGTTGACCCGCCGCCAGTCTCCGTGGCTCCAAGTCGGCGAGGCACCCTACAGTTTACACAGCCAGGCCTCAATGCAGCCTCGAGGCGCCCCATTCAGGAGAGCCTGCATGCAAAAGAGCCGGCCATTAGATCATCGTAATTATCCCATTGACATCGCCCGGGGCCCCAGTGGGGGCCGGGAGCCCATCAAACGCGTCTCTAATGAGGCGCTCTGGGCCCTTTGTGCGCGCCGCGCCCCCTCGCACGCTGCCTCTCCGGCCGCAGACAGGCGGTCCCTTTCAGGCGCATTCACTCCCCCTGACCCCCGACCCCCAGGGTTATGACATCAGCAGCCCTGATTTGTGATCATTTTTATTGGCACACACTCAACGCTTGTTTCCTGTGTTTCCCTCCGCCCTCCCACCCCCACCCCCGCTTCTCTCCTCCCCCTCTTCAGCTAAACTTATTGGAATCTAATAGGCATATGCCGGGCACCACAAAGTGAGCCCGCAGCGTTCTCACAGAGGACCCGGCCATTGTGCCAATAACGACAACCAGAGACTCATTATCTAGGTGCACGGACCGCTAATCGCTGCCACGCTCGACAATCCCCAGCAGATGTCCACTACTTTATGAGTTTTAATTAAAATGTTCTACTTATTTTTATCAATGCACCCCCCCCCCAAATTAAAAAGATGTTACTCCCTCGTAGTGTTTTGCTAATTCCTCCTTCATCAGGGCGATTAAAAGACTCTTATTTGGAACTAATGGGGGGGCGGGGAGTCTCTTCTTTCCTTTTAAAGTGCTGCTGTTAAATTATTTTTTTAAAGAATTCATTGAACTCGGCATTTAAAAAGATTCTGTTTTCTTATGTCACAACAACTCCATATAGCAGTGGGACTGTGTACATTTCCTCCTGCTGATGCCAAAGATGGCAATTTGCACGAATTCCTTAATTTCAAACATGGTTTGACAGCAAAATCCGACTTAGCGTTTTCAGTTCGTGTCCTTCCAAGCTGTTTGACTCAGTGAAGGGCCTTATTGTTGCTTCGTGACTCCAAGTTTATGAAAGATCCACTTAAAACAGAGCCTTTCGGGCTTTTCAAAGCACAAACTTGATGCTACCCACAAAGCTTCTTCAGCACATATGGTTCTTAATGCAATTTTGTTTAACCGCAATCATAATTTAATTGCCATAAAACTGAAATGAAAGGACGTTACAAACAAGCCTTTGAGTTGAGTGTCAGTTAAAATAACCATTTGCTGAAGAGGCCAGAACTTAAAGGAGAAAATGGCACCAAAATTCAAAAGACAAAAGAATTTATATTTTCAAAAGGTGACTCATAATCTGTGATTGCAAAACCTTAGCCTTCATGTGAAACAATATCGCAAGTCCAGGGGTACTGCTCTTGTGTTAAGCCCTTGGTCCTGACTGAAAATTAATTAATTTTCAGGAAGACATCTCAATCAGGAGAATATAAAGTGCACTCTGAAAGTCACGGATAACAATTTCCAGTTGTTAAAAATCACTACCAATCATTGCAGGAAGTGAAAAGTAAAGGGATAGGAAACTTTTCATTACAATCAAAAAACATAATAATAACCAGCCTCAGATAATGTCTCCATTAACAAGATTCTTGGGTTCTAATATAAAGAATCTTTTTTCGTAGCCACAAAATCATTTTACCTTCTAATTATGAGTTGGTTTAAGTCCTGCAAGTTTTTCAGAGCCCTCGTCTTAGTTGTGCAACCTGAGACTTTGCAATCCGCTGCTCTGCAGATGTCTGCCATTACCAGCTGCCTCCCGACCCTTGCTAAGAGCTCCTAACTTTCCAAGTCTCTCTCCTGTGGCCCATCTCCATCCACAGTCACTTCAAAAAGGGACACAGCGTGTCACCCGCCTCCCCACATGAAAACAAAACAGTGGCCACAGCCCGAATGAATGAAATTAGATAGCTTTAACTCACACGCACGCACATCACTACGTTCGCTATCACAACCCACAACAAATGATGAGTTTTCCTGTCCTCCAACATCCAATTTTCATTTGCCGCAATTTAAAATCCGGCGCTGAGTCCCACTGGAGGGGTGAGCACTGGCATGCCCGGTCTAGTCTTAGAGTCTTTACCATTCCTAACTTTTCATACCACAACCAGGTTAGGAGAGAGATCAAATCTGACCATTACAAACACCACTATGACTTCCAAAACTACAATCACAGGGGAACACCCAGCCCAGCCCTGCCCTTTGCAGACCCTTGTGGCAGGTTCCCAGCCAGATGTGGCCCCGGACTTCAAGGAGGTGTCGTCACATCTTCGTTATGGGGGCTCAAGGATTAAGAGGTTGAAATGGAAACCGGGTGCCCTGCCACGATTCGGTTTATACAAAATCCACAGGCATATTGGAGCCGTTAGAAAGGAAACCTCGGAACGGTAAATATTTAGCCATCCAACCCCTCGGCAGGTCCTCAGAGAGCAGGCTTTCTCGGTGGCACCCTAGCGCCCGCGGAGCCCCTCGGGCAGCCCACCTGCTCACTCCCAGGCAAGACGCTCAAGTTCAAGCCTACAAGATGCTGTGGAACAACACTGTCCAACAGAAACACAGCAAGAGCCACAAATGGGAGCCACATGTGTGATTTTAAGTTTTCCAATAGCCATATTTTAAAGAGCTGGGTGAAATTAATTTGAACAATATATTTAATTTAACCCAATATACCCAAAATACTATCATTGCAACATGTCCCCAAGATAAAGATGCATTAATGGGGTATTTTATGTTCTTTTTTGGTACTAAGCCTTTGAAATCAGTGCGTATTTTACCTTGCACTTAGGACAGGCCACATTTCATGTGCTGAAGAGGCACGTGGGGCTAAGGGCTGCCGCAGTGGCAAGTGACAGGTGGCATGGGGATCTCACTGCCCAGGCTTGGACCCCAGCGTGGCCACCTCCATACTGAGACCCTGGCAAGCCACTCGGCTTTCTGAGCCTCAGTTCCGGCCACTGCTCAGCATGTCTGTGTGACTGTGAGTGTGGGAAGGGGACGATGAGAATGGTACCGACCTCACAGCGTCAGCTTGAGGATGAAAGCAGAGATTCCTTAGGACACGATGCTGGGCTCATTCCGTTCCCAATAAATTCTTCTGCAGATTCAACACGTATTTAATGAGCATGTAGTAGGTGCCAGGTCCTGGCACAGATGTGAGGAACACAGCAGAGAGCAAAACTGATACAGGCCCTCCTTCACAGAGCTGGCAGCCTAGTGCGATGATAGACAATAAACCATAAGAGAAGAACAGCATCCCATGTCAGATGTTGGTATAAGATACAAAGGGGTCATTCTGTTATCCAGATGAACCAGGGAAGGCCTCACAAAAAGGTGGCACTGAAGCAAAGACAGGAAGGAGGTGAGGTTTCTGGGCACATAGCCATCAGCAGGAAGGGCATTCGAGGCAGAGGGAACAGCCAGTGCAAAGGCCCTGAGGCAGGAACATGGTTGGTGTATGGAAGGAGCAGCTGGGAGGCCAGGGAGGCTGGAGCTGAGTGAGAGACGGAGGAGGAGTATGGGGTGCTCCCACGGTGCTGGTCAGTCGCAGGAAGGATGCTGACTTTAACTTAGTATGAAACAGGGAGCCATCGAGGCCTCTGAGCAGAGGAGCGCTTGAGCTGACCTGAGCTTTCAAAAATCCCTCTGCGGCTCTGTGGGCGGGAGATGGTAAGAGGGCAGAGGACACGGGAACACCAGGGAGCGGCTCTCTGGGGCATCGAGGAGAGAGATGACGGTGGTTTGGGCCAGGGTAGTATCCATAAAGGGTATATGTTGACGGCAAAGCCAACAAGAGTTTCTGATGGAGGGGGGTGGGGGCTGAGAGAGAAGGTAAAAGGTGACAAGGATCATGGCCTGAACACTGGCTCATGAGAGTCAGTTAGTTAAGATGGAGGATTTGGCCCTGGCTGGTTTGGCTCAGTGGAGAGAGCGTCTGCCTGCAGACTGAAAGGTCCCAGGTTCGATTCCAGTCAAGGGCACACACCCATGTTGTGGGCTCCATCCCCAGTGGGGGGTGTGAAGGATGCAGCAGAACAATGATTCTCTCTCATCATTGATGTTTCTCTCTCTCTCTCTCTCTCTCTCTCTCTCTCTCTCTCTCTCTCTCTCTCTCCCTCTCTCTCTCTCTCTCTCCTTCTCTGAAGCCAGTAAAAACGTATTTTTTAAAAAAAGATGGAGGATTTGTCATGTGTTCACTGCGCACCAGGGTCCGTGCCCAGTGTTTCCCACGAGGGTCATGAACCCCAGCAGCAATCCTCTGAGGCAGCACTGTGGCTGCTCCCATTCCACAGCAGAGATAACTGAGGCTTGAAGAGGTGAGACCACCCACCACACAGCCGGACTCATTAAGTTCAAATATGGGCTGTTATCTCCAGAGGCCAAAGGTCTCTCCTCCACACCCAGCACTCCTGTCTCCCACCCCCAGCATCTTACAGGTGAGAGGATGGGACCCCCATCCCTCCCTGGAACCTTAAAACATCCAGCGCTGGGCCTTGCCTGAGAGATTGGTCCTCCAGGCGGATCTTCTGCTCCTACAGGACACAGCTCCCCTGGCTGCAGTGACCCTTCCATAGGCCACCACAGCACCTGCACAGGGCGGACCCCGAGGGGGAGACACACTGAGGGCAGCTGTGAGGGGCTGGGTAGTGGCCCTAGGATACTGAGGTTCAGATCCCTGGGGCCTAGGGCTGTGGCCTCGGGCGGCAGTGCTTTGCAGGCGTGCTTAAGTGAAGGGTCTTGAGACAGAAGGTGACCCTTGTTACCATGTGGGCCCTAGGTGCATCGCAGGCATCCTTGCTGGAGGAAGGCAGAGGGAGGTGTGACACACGGAGGAAGCCCCTGTGGCTGGGAAGAGGAAGGAGGGGCCAGGCACCAAGGACCTTTGTCTAGGGGTTGAGAATTTGAGGACAGCAATAGCAGGGTGCTGCACCAGCCCGGGCCCTTCTGCATGGGCTGTGTGTGCCTGCCCGGCTCCCGCACCCATGAGGTCAGAAACAGAGACTAACCCACAAAGAGGTGCGGAGAGAAAGCCCCTCCCCACCCTCCTGGCCTCCCCATGAGGCAGAGGCAGTGGGGCTTCTGGGACCTGCGGGGGTGGCACCAGGTCACGAGAATCCAAGAGGGATCTTTTCAAGCAATTCAGCTCTGTGTTGGCACAGGGCCTCGGATAAGCGGTCTTGCACCTCGTGCTGCATCCCGACATCTGCTTCTGTGACTGGGGCCAGCGCCCAGGGAGGCACCATCCTGCCCAAGTCACCATGCTGGTGACAGGGCAGGCGCCAAGGGCAGGCCAGCCGGGGGGGGGGGGGGGGGGGCCTGGGAGGGAGGGAGTGCAGGAGAAGGGCATTACCTGCTTTCCCCATCCGACAGTATCACCTGAGCGTCGGCCAGGGGGGGCTCCGAGGTGGCCCCAAATAGTGGAGCTGTTTGTCTGCTCATCCCCACTGTGCGTGTCGTCCCACACGTGCCTCCGCTCCTCCACTGCCCAGATTAGGGGCCACGGAACACTTGTGTCCCGGCAGGGAACGGGGCATCTGCCAGACGCTGCCCGTGGAGGCCAGAATCCCTGAATCTGCCAAATTTCACCAAGGCTCTGAACGAGAGGCAGAGACTGTCAGAAACACCGACTCCGAGGAGAGGAGGGTCAGGAGGAAGCGTGCAAATGAGAAGCACCCGTGCGCGGCCGTTACCAGGAGCCCTGCCTGCGGGACGCGGCCGGGCTGTCCGAAGTGCCAGCAGTGTGAAAATAAATATTGATGTTCACTCTAAGGAACAAGGTTTTGTTTTATTTACTCTCATCCGGAGCAGAACATTTTCAACATAAACTCATCATCCCGACCACCGCAAAGCGAAGCCGTTTCCCACACATGGCCGTCTTTCTCTCTAAAGAGGGAGACGGGAGGGGAGCATGGGGGGCTCTTCTGTGAGTTTCAAAGGGCTGGTTTCAATGAGGGCGCTGGCAGCGCTGGCAGCTGTGTGGCTTCAGGTTTGTGTGAGGTCAGATGATTTTTCGAATTCTTGGATCCCTGGAGGGGGCAGGAAGGGAGAGAAAGGGGCCAGGGTCTGAAAGATCAGGATTGCCTGCCAGATAAAAACGAGGGGCTTGGGAGGGGGAAACACAGGATTAGCATAACAAACTCGCATTCTTTTGTTCACTCATTCAACAAATATTGAACAAGCTCCCATTCAGTGGAGGGTTCCGCGGAGCAGGTCCTTTGGGGAGCGGAAGAACAAATCCACTTGGCGGCTGTGAGACACTGTTAGCTCCGGAGTTGCAGGCGGGGGCCTGGGTGGATTCTGTCTGTTCCACATGGTGTTGGTGCTTTTAAAAATGAACTACTTGCCAGCGTTAAATACAAAATGAGGTTCTGAAGAACTGGAATAGGGAGCCGCTGGGCCCCCCCGCACAGGGCAACCATCGCTGAAGCCGCGTGGAAATTTCCCACAGGGGGTAATTTCACCCTCTGGGGACATTTTTGTTTGACACAAATTGGGGGAGGGTGCTATTGGCATCTAGTGGGTAGAGGCCAGGGATGCTGTCAAACATGCTCTGACACCCATGTCAGCCCCCGGAATAAAGACTATGTAGCCCAAATGCCAAGAGGGCCCAAACTGAGAAACCCTGCAACAGACAGGCGTGCCTGTAGGCCACAGTCTCCACCACTCCCTATTGTTCCAGGGCAGTGACGACAAGAGTGACTTGTCCTTTGTCATCTTACATGGGCCCTTCATTCATGTTCATTATAGTCTGGCCCCACAGGATCCTACCCTAACAGGAGCTCCTGTGTGTGACTGCCTGTCCAGCTCCCATGCCTTGCCCACCCACTCCTCACACTGCAGGCGGCTGATCTTTCTGTAACTTCAATCTGATCTGGTAAAATCCTCATCCCTCAGCATAGACTCTGAAATCGATGTCTCCTACTGAAGATGGGGGAGCAAAGAGAGAGAAGGAGCCCTGGTTTCCAACATGATTGACCTGAGCTACTACACTGAGATGCAAAAAGAAGCAAGCTTCTGCCTGGCTGGTGTCCGTCAGTGGCTGAGCTTCCACCCAGGAACCACGAGATCTGTCTCAGTTCGATTCCCAGTCAGGGCACATGCCCGGGGTGTGGGCTCGATTCCCCAGTAAGGGGCGTGCAGGAGGCAGCCGATGGATGATGTTTCTCTCTCATCGATGTTTCTCTCTCTCTATCCCTCTCCCTTCCCTTCTCTCTAAAAATCAATAAAAATATATTTAAAGAAAAAAAGAAAGAAAGAAGCTTCTGTGTAGCCTCAGCCACTGTCATGTTGATCTTGGTCACAGCAGCCACACTAATAAGGTGAGTGAGTTGTCAGAGGCTCCGGGATCCGGTCATTCTCAGGATCCAGGTCATAGCTCATGGCTGGCCTTAGCCAAGTCTTTGGGTTGACATCTCTGACTTGGGTTCCCCCCTGAAACTGAAATGGAGCATTTGAATAATTTCGTGGGTCCTTTCCCCATCCAGTCGTCTAGGTCTTGCTTCATCTCCATTCCCACCCCAGCTTCCATAGAGATGCTCTGACTGGTGCCCCCTGTGTTAACAGGTCATTTTCCAGGAGCACCTAGTGGCAAAGAACATGATCTGGGAAGGGATGGACTGGATAACCTCTTCCTTCTAACACTCTTCATCCACTGTCTTCTGAGGAAACCTGGGCAGAAATGGCTGCACTTGAGGCTTCTCCGTCTGGCTTGGGGTCCCAAGGAGGAGGTTCCCCCACAGGAAATGAGAAAATTAGTGATACCGTTTCATATATTCCAGGATGGAGAGCTATGGTGTGAACTGAAAAGACACGTCTAATTAGTCAGAAACAGCATTTGACACTGTCCTGCGCTACAGACTGAGACGCTGTAGCAGATCTACCTAATCCAGTCACAAACCCAAACAGGCAGCCACAACGAGGAGGCAAAGAAACAACCCCCAGCCCTAGCTGGTTTGGCTCAGTGGATAGAGTGTCAGCCTGTGGACTGAAGGGTCCGAAGTTTGATTCTGGTCAGAGGTACATGCCTGGGCTGCGGGCTTAATCCCCAGGAGGCAGCCCATCAATGATTCTCTCTCATCATTGATATTTGTATCTCTCTCTCCCTCTCCCTTCCTCTCTGAAATCAATAAAAATATATTTTAAAAAAGAAGAAACAACCCCCAAATGAAAGAACAAGAGACTTCTCCAGAAGAGATAAATGAACTGAGGAGACTGCTTGATCCTGCCAGGAAAACCCTGCCAGGTCCAAGCCCAGGGCGTGCTTCACAAGCTACCAATGGTGAGGGATCACTTTTTATATCTGTCAACACACTGCAGGCCAACATGTGGTCCTACTGTGCATGGCTAGGACCAGCCTGCACCACATGGGCCCTAATCTCACCACTGTCTACTCTGTTCTGTAGAAGAGACGCTGACTGGTCAGATGCTTGGCCGTGGTTTGATGTCACTTTGCTGTAAGTCTCTCAGCATGCCCCCCCCCCCCCAATTCCTCAAAGACGAGTAACCAACACTTCACAGGTGGCACCGAATCTTCAACCATGCTTGGAGCGGCCAGGGTCCAGGGCCTGTGTTTGTAGGTGGTGACGGAGGCACAGGCTGGGATATACACGGGGCCACGCTGGAGGTTGTGACTACATCTATAACTTACCTCTCGATACAGGAGGGCCCTGTATTGGATGCAACACTTGCCCCCACAAGGAATCTCCATCAACCTGAGCTTAAGCAAAAGAGAGAATTGATCTAAGATGCAGCGATATCTGGGAGATCCCCCTGGCTGGGTATAGCCAGGCTCAGGGAAGGGCTAGAACGGGGTGCAGATCCCCCCCCCACCTCACGTCTCTCTCTCCCCATCACTGTTCCCTGTGGCTTCTGCAGATGACCCCCAGCCTCTCAGGACCTGTGGCTTTGTGAGGTTGTACCTTTAAACTTTAACAAACCGAGTTTAATCCAACTGGAGAAAACTTCTGCTTTTAAGGGTCTCATGTGATTAGACTGGGCCCATCCAGATAACCTTCCTTCTGATGAACTTAAAGCAACTGATTAGTAGCCTTAATTACATCTCAAAATCCTTTTTGCCATTTAAAGTAACACAAGCATGGAGCGGTCTCTCAGCACGGACACAGTGCCGGGGTTAGGGCAGGAAGAGCAAGCGGTCTCGGAATGTTGCCTACTGCAGGACATAACCACTCCCTCAGAGAGGATGGCTGTGTTCTCACCAGGAGGGAAGCTTTTCCAAGGATACCCCCAGCAGACTGGCCAGGACTGGGTCCCAGGCCCAAACTCAGCAGAGGAAGCCAGGAAATGAGCTCTGGTACCGTCACGGCCTCTAAGGGCCTGGCCAGGAAGAGAGAAGATGTGGGGAGGAGATGGCTGTTGGGAGGCAGCAGCAGGGTCTGCCACACATGCTCAGAGCAATGGTCTTCCCTTGCTCTTTGTCCAAATCATTTCCTTTAATTTGTAATGAAATGTTGAATCATTTAGCCCTTTGTTGTCTATCATCCCCCCAAAACTGGTATTTATCTGTGAAAAGCTGCCTAGGAAGCAGTTCCTGTCACTCATAAACAAGGACCATAATACCCACCTCCCCCAAGTGTAGGAGGAAAGTGCTCTATAGGTGTGGTGCTAACTTGCATCAGTTAGTTAGCCTTTGCTGCGCAACAAATGATCCCAAGCTTAATGGTGTAAAACAGCAAACATGTTCTTTAAACGCCTCCTAACTCTGTTGGTTGGCTGGGCTGTCTTCTGATCTGGGTTGTCTTGGCAGTGGCTCGCTAGTCACTCACTGGTCTGAGGTCTTGCCTAGAGGGCTGGGCCTATCATGTACTTGTTCTCATGGTGGCAGAAGGGTTTCCAGCAGGAGGAGGGACAGCAAACCCTGTGCAGAAGCACTTTTCAGTCTTCTGCTTCCATCATGTTTGATAAAGTCCCATTGGCCCAAGCAAGTCACAGGGCCAAGTCACAGTCCAAAGCGTGGACAAATAAACTCTACTTCTTGATCGGAGAAGCCATAAAATATTGTGGTCATTTTTTCCCCTCAACAGAGTCCTAACCCAACCACTCAGTCATCGGGCCCTGTTGGAAATGGCTCTCGGAGAACTGCATGGTCGGAACAAAGAACACACAAATGGATTTTCCTAGAATACGTTCAATCCGGTTCCAATCACTCCCACTCAAGTTTTCCATTTTGGAGAAGATCCACTCTATGCCCAAAGTTCTCACATCTCAGCCTCTAAAGCACTATTGTTGACAACTAAACTTCTCATGAAACGCAACTGTATCTATCTGTCAGGGGGAAGGCGTCCTCCCAGACACCTTGACCACCTGTCATCACAAGCTGCAGGCAGCTGTCAAAATGCTCTGTGCCTTATAAATATGTATCGTGCCAGTTCTCATATTTTGTGCTGAGAGAGGGTATCAATGCTACAATTAATTAGCCTAATTTGCATTCAAGACTATACATAATTAATTTCTTCATTAAAAGCTTTCAACATTTCTTTGCAGAAAGTGCAAAAAGATCATTGATGAGGTTTGAAAAAGCAATTAGTAATAAAATATGTCAATGCCGGGATGAGAAAACAGTACCATGGTAACCCATGCCACTCAAAGCCAGGATGATCCTGGGGCTCAGAGACACTTGCTTGTCATCCGACTTGTCCCAGACTGTCATTTTCAGGCGAAAACAACCGTCTCATTTATCCCTCCTCCCCACGCTGTTTTCCACTCTCCCAGGTGTCTATGAGCTCCTAGGGAAGAGTTCTAATCAGAAATGCCAGGCAAACAGGTGGTCCTTGGCCTGTCCTCAGTGTTCTGCTGGGCAGACTGCTGGAAAAATCAAGTATATTTCTCCTCATGTAGCCACTACAATAACAGTGATAAAATAATAATAATCAACATTTACTGGGATCTTGCTATTTTTCAGGGACCGCTAAAACTTTACATGTCTTCTTTCATTTAATGCTCACAAGACAACATTTCGAAATTGCTACTACTATAAATCCCTATTTACCATGTTAGGACAGGAATTTACATATCATAGCCCACGGGCCAGATCCAGCCACACTCATTTATTTGCCAACAATGACAGAGTTGAGAAGCTGTGAAGAGAACATATGACCTGCAAGGCTGAAAATATTTACTACCCTGACTTGTATTAGTTTCCTGTTGCTGCTATGACAAATTACCCACAAACCTGGTGCCTTGAAACAACACACACATACTATCTCACAGTAATAGAGGTCCAAAGTTTGAACTGGGTCTCACTAGATGGAAACTAAGGCCGGGCGGACTCCTTTCGGAGGCAGTAGGGGAGAATAGGGTTCTTTGCCTTGTCCAGCTTCCAGAGGCGCCTGCATTCCTTAGTTCATGGCCCCTTCCTCCCGCTTCAACGCCAGGAATGGCCAGTGGAGTCTTTATCACACTGCAGTCTGACATTTCTTCTCCAGCCGCCCTCTTCCTCTTAGAAAGTCCTTGTGATTATAAGGGGCTGCCTAGAGACCACAGGATAATCTCCCCATCTCAAAACCCTTACCTTAATCCACCTGCAAAGTCCCTTTTGCAGTGAAAAGAAACATATTCACAGGTTCCAGGGTTTAGGATATAGACATTGGAGGCCACTGTTCTGCTGACCACAGACTCGTTATAGAAACATTCTGATAAGGAAGCTGTTTAGTTAGTTGACAGTCTTACCTCCCAGGAGCTCATAGCTCCTGCAGCAAGCACAGACACAGGGAATGCTGTTGGTTTCAGCACACAGTAGGTGTTCAATTACTATTTGTTGAGTGGATGGAGGATGGATGGATGGGTGGATGGATGGATAGATGGGGTGGATGGATGGGGTGGATGGATGGATGGATGGATGGGTGGGTGGGTGGATGGATGGATGGGGTGGATGAGTGGATGAATGGGGTGGATGGGTGGATGGATGGATGGATGGATGGATGGGTAGGTGGATGGATAGATGGGGTGGATAGATGGGTGGATGGGTGGGTGGGTAGATGGATGGATGAGTGGATGGATGGGGTGGATGGGTAGATGGATGGATGGATGGATGGATGGATGGGTGGATGGGTGGATGGGTGGGGGGATGGGTGGGTGGATGCGTGGATGGATGTGGTGGATGGATGTGGTGGATGGATGGATGGATGGATGGATGGATGAATGGATGGATGGATAGATGGGTGGATGGATGGGGTGGATGAGTGGATGAATGGGGTGGATGGGTGGATGGATGGATGGATGGATGGGTAGGTGGATGGATAGATGGGGTGGATAGATGGGTGGATGGGTGGGTGGGTAGATGGATGGATGAGTGGATGGATGGGGTGGATGGGTAGATGGATGGATGGATGGATGGATGGATGGATGGATGGATGGGGGATGGGTGGGGGGATGGGTGGGTGGATGCGTGGATGGATGTGGTGGATGGATGTGGTGGATGGATGGATGGGTGGATGGATGGATGGATAGATGGGTGGATGGATGGATGGGTGGATGAATGGATGGGTGGATGGATGGGGTGGATGAATGAGTAGATGGGTAGGTGGCAGTATTCTTTTTCAAAGAACCTGTAATTAGTTAGTGGAGGAACCAGGATTTGAATTCAGGGCTGTTTGACTCCAGACCTGAAGCTCTTCTGTTTTCTTTCTTTCTTTCTTTTCTTTTTTTAAAAATATTATTTATTGATTTCAGAGAGGAAGGGAGAGGGAAAGGGAGATAGAAATATCAATGATGAGAGAGAATTATTGATCGGCTGCCTCCTAGATGCCTTCTACTGGGGATCGAGCCTGCAATCTGAGCATGTGCTCTTGACCGCAATCTCCGGGACCCTTCAGTTCACAAGCCAATATTCTATCCACTGAGCCAAACTGGCTAGGGCCAGACTGAAGCTCTTAACTAGTTCACACTCTTCAATGTCCTTATAGCTGAAAGCCTCTTAGAGTAGAGGAAAGACAATATTTCTTCCCCTCCACCTTCTTAGTACATTTACTTAGCATTAATTTCTGAGCTACTTTCTTATTTAAAACTGCAATGGAATGGAGTTTTGCTGTATAGGCTCATGGACAGTCAGGAACAGAATACATTCCCCTTAAATGCTAATTGCTGTTAATAGCTCATTTATACATCAGTTAGGGGCAGAGATGCCACCTGGCCTAAGCAACGCCATAAAGCTAGAAATCAGGAAGATGTGATCTTGCCCACCTGCTTCCCCTCCCTACCTTTCTCTGGTCTACGATGTGCTGCAGCAGAACCTCCAAAGGGAAGATGGTGGCTCCGTGGTCCTCTTTGGCCATTCAGCAAACACTGTCCCATGGTCAATACATCACCCAAGAGAAGCAGATATTCCAGTATCTTCTCTTCCTATCTTGATGGCACCCACAGCACACTTTCCCTCCCTGGGCCGGCTAATTGCAGGGAGAAGAAAGCGAGACTGTCCTGCACTCTCCTGGAACAGGGTCACCTGCTGCTTGTCGGTTGGGAGAATATACCTAAGCCACTTGCCCCTCCTGAACCTTCCTCTCCTCCTCACCTAATGGTGATAACTGAATCCCACAGGGACGTGAAGATGCCCTCCCTCCACTCTGTTGAAATACACCTGGCCAGCGACAAGGGCTCTCCCTGGACCTCCTCTAGCTCATCCACCTACAAATCATCTGACAAATATGTGCGCTGAAACAGACCTAGCATTTTGCACAACAGGATGGCCGTTTTCAGAGCTGGGTCATTATGAGAGCACTCCTAGGCCCAACCTTCATAAGGGCTGTGCACAAAGGGCTCGGGAGGATCTGGGGTGTCGTTAGGCACTCTGGCAGGAAGGCTCTCCCCCTAAGAACATGCTGGGAGGCCAGTGCTTGGGCGGTGGGGGGTGCTGACAAGCAGGAAGTGCTGGAGCCAGACAGAACTGGCGCATCCTGCCCCCCACGTGCGTCTGGCCTGTGTGCATCTCAGCTTCTCCTCTGTGAGCAAGGAGCAACAGACTCATTCATTTGTTGACTCACCGCATTGCACTGGAGACTTGGGTTTGAGGGAAAATAAAGATGATTAAGATACAATCTCTGCCCTGGGGGAGGAGGGACAATTTAGAAATGTTTGATTATTTATTTATACAAATGTCCTTCCACTTCTGAAGTTTTCCCAGGTTAAATAATCTACATGAAAAGTTAAAAAAAATAACAAATAGAAAATCACAATGGGGGGAGGGGTGAGGCTAGAAGGGGTATCGTCTAATAAAGTCTAGAGCAGACATGAAAACCAAACCGCAGTCGCACCCCGCCCCCGCCATCGCCATCCTAAATAAAACAACAAACAGCCACAAACCACATAAAACTGAGAAGCATGGGCTTAAGTCCTGCCTCAGTCAGAAGAATGTTCCAGAAATTATCCTCCAGCAACTCCACTGGGGAGAGAAATTACTGGATGGAACCTGAAGACCAGCCCAGGGGACCCGCTCCCCAGCCCTTGCCCCTTACTCTTGCTGCCCAAAGACACAGAGCCGAAGTAGCCTCAAAGCATATGTTGCCCGGACTGTGTCAGCAATTCATTTGTATCCCAAACACAAGCAAATGTGTGAGTTCAGGATGTAGGGGTCGCTGAGCAGATCAGGGGAGATGGGGAGTAAGTCTCCATGATGCATAATTAACCATGATGTTCCAATCGACAGAAAACCCACTGAAACAGTAAAGGGGTTTATTTTTTGGCTCAGAATCGGAAAAGTGAAGAATGTGGTTAGTTTCAAGTAAGGCTCGATCCAGCAGCTCATACCATCTCACCAAGGATTTTCCTTCTCTCTAGCCCTTCTTTCTTCATTCTGAAGGTGAACTTATCCCCCGTCTGTACCTAGCAACTACCAGCAGCTCGAGTCTTTCCCTCTTGGGTAGCAACACATCACACTCAGTTTTAAACTCCGTATCCTTATACCCTACACGTGATGCAGTACAAGGGAGCTTTATTTTACTTGTGATAAGAAGGACCCAATAAATATATCTTCATATCAGATTTGTTAAATAATATTTTTAAAAACTTTAGAATTATTTCAGATTTACAGAAAAAAAATGGCAAAGATAGTACAAGGAGTTCCCATATACCCTACACCCTGTTTCTTCTAAGTTAACATCTTAGATGACTATGATACACTTGTCACAATTAATAACCAATATGGTACATTATTATTAACCAAAGCCCAAAGCTTTAGATTTCCTTAGCTTCTACTTAGCGTCCTCTTTCTGGCCCGGGATCCCACCCATGACACCACCCGACATTTGGTTGTCAGGGCTCCTTGGGCTCCTATGCTTGTGGCGGTTTCTCGGACTCTCCTTGTTTGCCAAGGACCTGACAGTGTGGAGGAGTCCTGCTCAGGCATTTCCTGGGCTGTCCCTCCCTCAATTAGGATGGCTCAGATGTCCTCATGAATATCCTGAATATCCTGAGGTCCTGGGTTTGCGGGAGGAAGCCCCCAGAGGTAAAGTGCGCTTCTTATCACATCATATTAAGGATACACACTATCCATGTGACTTATCACCTAGATGTTGACCTTGACCCCCTGGCTGAGGTCGTGTGTCGGGTTTCTCCGCTGTTCGGTTGCTCTTTCTCTCCCTTTCCATAGTATGCTCTTCGGAAGGAAGTTGCTAAGGGCAGCCCACACTTATGGAGTTGGGGGTTACACTCCCCCTCCCTGAGGCTGGGGTATCTACATCAATTATTTGGAATTGTTCTACATCAGAGATTTGTCTATATTTCTTTATCTGTCCATTATTCGATTATTTATTTATTTATATGGGTCCTACATATTTCTCTTAGACTTTGGGCTATGATCTGACACCACCTGACTTTTCTGCTCAAATTGTCCCCGCTTGGCCATTGGGGACTCTTTCAGTTGGCTCCTGTGTCTCTTTATGTGCCTCCATTATTGTGGGTGCTGTTTATTAAATCAACTTTCTGGCATTACAAGGTCCTGCAGGCTCATCTTGCATAGTCCTGCCCTGGGTAGCCCTTTGCCAAGGAGCCCTGGTTCCTTCATTTGAGAACAGTGCTGGAAACTAAGGCCTGGACGCTGGGTGTGCTTGCTGCTACTGGTGTCATCGCTTCTAGGTGCTCTCAGTGAACAGAACAAGGAGATACGTGTCCGTCAGATCTTTTGGAAGTGGGCTTGGCAATGTGCCCATTTACAGAGCCAATCTGTGTCTTGGGGATGGAACTGGTTTTAGCCAATCAGGGCCCAGCCTGAGGCAGGCTATTGATATATCTTGACTCCAAATTCAAGACCAAAAATAGAGGAGGTGTGGTTTCCCCAAGAATGCTCAAGGTGCTAACAAGGAAGAGGGGAAAGGGATGTTCAATAATAAGGACAGATATCCGTCACTTGGGGAGGAGGGGATGTCAATGACAGAGGCCAGAAAGAAACAAAGCTCTTGATCCCTAACAGTCTGTAAGTCCCCTAGCCCTAGAGAAAGCGCTGGGCAGCAAGTGACTCAGGAAAATGATAAATTTCCTCAACATCCATTCCCTAAGTCACATGTGCATTAATGAAATATTTTTAATCTTGTCCTTCAAATCAGCCGGCTTGTCTCCTAATAGGTTCCAATTAAATCCCTTTTTAAAAATTACATTGTTGTTAAAGACTTTGCTATCTTTACATGATTCACCCCCACCCTTTCGTCCTCAATCCTCTCAAAATTGCCTTGCCATCCCCTTTTCCTATTAAAAAATGGGAAATTGCACCCAATTAGTCAAATGTGAATTGTATGTGGCTATCACAGCCCAATGGTTGAATTTCACACACCATTTGAACAGATATGGTAGAAATGTCATTGCTGATTTCCTCCCACACTCCAGTGACACTATTCAATTACAAAAGGAATTATTTGGCTTTCTGTCATTGCAATGCTCTAGCAATATGCTATTAACCTTTATTGATTTTTGCTTAAATATATTCAAGATGGGTACATTTTTGCAAATCTAATGTGCTGGTATTTAAACGGAAATATTTCATTAAATGGCTTTTCTTTTTAAATGAAACTTGCCAAATGATTATAAATGACTGAGTTTTGAACTTGAATGAGATGTTGTACAGAGATGGAAGAGGGTACTCCGTGCTACCAAATGGACCCAGGGAGTCCGAAAGGATTTTGAGGGGAACTCGTGCGGCCTAGAAGAAAAATGCTTGCCCTGACAGGCACCCAGGCCAGTGATGGCAAAATGGGTCCCCTGCAGGTTGTGGTGGGTCTCGGAGCAGACAGGGTGAGGAGTGTGGACCAGTGGCTGGCAGGGGACAGCCATCAGGACAATGATAACGACGAACACTGGCGTGGGTCGAGTGCCAATCCCTCGTGTTTATCACGGGCTCTCCCTGTTAGGAGACACGCCCACAGTGTGAGGAGACCTCACAGAAGTCCTGCCCTATTTAACTGGGTGCAGTCCCTTGGGGTGAGGACCCTTTTCCACTGCCCACCCTCCCTCATAGCCTCAATTTACATTTACAAAGACTCCTCTACTTTTTGAGAAGTTTTTTGTTTAGTTTTGTTTTGGTAGTCAATTGCCTTTTACTGTTCCGTGGTTTAGGAAATGTTCAGGAAACTTTAGCTCAACCAACCTGGGTGTGGAGAGGACAGTGAACTTTCCGGTGGGTTTACACACACCTGTATACGCAGCCATGTACATTGTAAACACAGTTCAGCTCCTGATTAGCACCATCCAGAGAGGGTGACATTTGTATGGAAAGTTCCAAACACCCTGTTAGGTTTGTCCTTGGACTCTATTAAATATGAATGGGGTTGGAGAAAGAGCAAGTTCTCAACCTATCTGGGATGTGCACAACTTGATGAACTATTAAAGCTGGTATTTCGAAGTCAGAAGTCACAAGGACACAGTCTTGGACAATTGACAGCTTTTCATGTTTTCCTGGAAAGTAGAGTGTTCTATAGGTATGGGCATGAAGTGACTTCCTCCTGGACAGTATTGCTTCCTGCTTGCCCTCGCCTGATGTTTTCATTCAGACTAAAATCCTCTGCCTTCCTGAAGGCTGACTTGACCTACCCAGTGAGCTGGGGCTTGAAAGGGCATGCGAGGGCCTTAAAATAGATCAATCACTCCCTGATGATCACCATCGAGGTACCCTGTGCCCTGCCCCGTGGAGGTGAACGGCTTCTTGTTCACCTACTTAGACCCAGGTCTTTGAGTCGCCATTGACTTCTCTCTTTCTCATGCTGTATCCCACCTGTCAGCAGCCCCCTTGGCTGCATCTTCAGAGTGGATGCAGGATCTGACCACCTCTCATCACTGCCACCATCCATGCCCCTCTCCACGCCACCGTCACTTCTCATCTGGACCCTGTGGCCTCCCAGCTGGGCTGCCTGCTTCTGCGGTGACCCCCACATGCCTTCTCCAACCCCAATGAGTCTCCAAGTAAAGCAGACCCTGACACATCCTACTCAAAACCAGTGGCTTCCCACCCCTCATGGGGCGAAAGGCAAAGCTAGCAGAGCCCCTCCTCACTGTCTGCCCTTCCCTGTCTCAGCAGTAGCTCTCCTCTTGCTACCCAAGCCCTAGCCATCCCAGCCTTGAACTGGAACCTGAAAACCGTGATCTCACTCCGGGCTTTTGCCTGAGCTCTTCCCCCTCCCGCCAGAGCCATCTCAACCCAAATACCCACACGGTGCCCTCCTTCTCTCTTATCACCTCCCCTGAGAAGCTTAGCCCGTCCTCTACCTAAAGTTGCCCAATTGTGTTTCCCTGCTTTCTTTGTCCTAATACTCACAGCTCTCCCTTCCCTGCTGCCAGCCAAGAAATGCACACCTATAACTCATCGAACATTCACGGTGACCCCGTGAAGCAGGGTCTCTTAACTCGCCCGGGTTACAGGAGAGAAAACCAAGGCTTGGAGAGGTCAGATGCTTGAGGACGGTCCTCCGCCGTGGGGCATGGGGCGGCCATGGCCTGGGAGCCACTGAGCACACCACACTTCTCACTAATGCACCTTCCCTTCTAACCCATGTGACATGAGGGGCTTCGTCAGCTCTGCTCTCTGCCGCAGCTCTGCATTCAGGGCCTGGTGCACAGTAGGTGCTCGCTAAATGCCTGCTGAATGAATACCAGATGCCATGCTAAGGACATGGCACATACTCATCCCGTTATCCTCAGAGCAGCCCTCTGGGTCTGACCGCTGAGAGGAGCCCTGGCAGAGGCATTTTTTAAGCTACTGTTTACGGAGCACCTGTCAGGTATTTTCCATTCCTGGCGCTAAATGCTTAAATAAAGGTGAGGACTGCATTGCACTGTGGCTAAGCGCTTCACAGTAATATGGAGCCCAGCTAGGAGCCCTGAGTGCCTCCTGTGCGCGAGGCCCTGGCTCACCCGCACTGCCTGCGCATCCCTCCCTGCGCATCCCTCCTCCGCAAGGAGCCCTCCCAAAGTCTGATCCCAGGTACCCTGGGGAGCCAGCATCCTGAGCGGCGGCCAGAGGAGCGGGAGGATTGCCCAGCAGGCGGAGAATGTAAAAGGTTAAAAGAGGCAAGAGTTTTATGGGACAGAATAGTTGACAAGGGCATGGGGATAGGGGTCTGCGCTAGCAGGGTCCCACTCACTCCCAGACCTGCCTCTCATCAGCCAAGTAACCTTGAGCAAGTCACTGGGCCTCTCTCAGCCTCAGGTTCTGCACAGAAAGGACGGGCCGGGCACTCCCTCCAGCCCTCACCCTGCAAGTCCGCTGTGAGCACTGTGCCCAGGGGCAGCCGACAAAGCCCAGGCTCCCCAAGCTGCAGGCGGCAGAGCTGGCCTGCTTGGGCCAATTCGGGAGCTGGTGCAGTTCCACTCGGCGCACTGCCTGATTTAGAGAGGAACAGGCCTAATAATTATGTCTAAAATCCAAGGAGAGCAGAAATCCCTGGTGCAGTCCCCTTCCCTGCAACCCTGCCACCATCTCGATTTTGTTTCTGTGTCGTTTCTAAGCCTCCTCCCTTCTGGCCCCTGTGTTACGGCCCCAAACCCACCAGGATGTTGGTTGCCTCTGGTCACCTGTCAAGAGGCACTTCCGCTGCTGCGCATTCCCTGAGCAAGCCTATAACAGAGAGAGAAGGATGGGCGGAGAGAGCGAGCGAGCCAGAGAGACAGGAACACAGCGGCGAAGCAGCTGGGCCTGGAAGGCGCGATCCGCCTCGCAAAGCATCAAAGCCAGACTAAACGACCACACAATGACAAACTCCCACTCGCTTTTAACCCACACATCATTTCCAGCTGCTGGAACTGCAGACCCAGAATTAGATTTGGGGATGCCCCCTGGGAAACAGAAGCTCACCTTTGCACCGGGAGGGTTCCCGGCTTTAAGACCACGCAACGAAGGCACCGGAAGGCTCTCCGGGGTGCGACTCCCTCATTCTCCAGAGTCACCAGGTCCCTGCAGGTCCCCGCTTCCTCTCTCTGCCTCCAAGTTCACTCCCCTATAGCGCTTCCAAACGAAACACAAGAAGCAGATAAATCTGAAATCCAGAGGAACAATGAATACATTTATTAAACAACATTTTGGGACATACACTAAAGATTTTGGCATAGTAAATTTGGAACTTAGTATATAAGTATAGTAACTTCAGAATTTTAGAATAATTTTGAAATAATTTTTAATGTAAGTATGTCCCATGTAATATTTGGGAGCATACTTAGATTAGAAACTTCTTTGTTGTTTACCTGGAACTCAAATTTAAGCGGTGCCTTGTATTTTTATTTGTACGTCTGGCAGCTCTCCGCACCCACACAGAAGGGGCTTCGTGTGCTAGGCCTTCACACCTTCGAGGAGGGGGCCCGAGGCCCGGCCTGCAGGGTCACGCCATCTCCCTTGGGGAGGGGACACCTCCAGGTCGAGGTGGGCAGGGCCAACCACCTGCTCTCAGGCTGCTTTGCGCTGCCCCCTGGCTGGGCCTGTGCCCTAAGGAGTCTTTCCAGAGCTCCCGCCTCAGAGGAGCGGAGAGGGCTCTGCCCACATTCCGCAGCCTCTTTTGTCACTGGCCAGGGAGTAAACTTTGTCGGCTTTGAGAGCCACGTGGTCTTGTCACAACTACCTGATTCTGCTGTGGTAGCAGGTGACAGTCACAGGCAAGCAGTAAACATGGGGTGTGGCTGTGGCCGTAAAACTACTCCAAACACAGCCGAGGTTAGGACTGGGTCCTTGGGCCATAGTCTGAGCAGCACGCTCTCCCTCCCGGCCCAGGGGTTGGAGCTGGGAGAGAAAGCCCAGTCCCCTGATTATAAAAATAAACTGAGTTCTGGGTTTGCACTAAGTACTTTCCATGCATTAGCTCAGTTCTTACAAAGCCTGTATGAGGGAGCGCCTGTTGTAACGCACAGGCTTTGAGGGTGCTGCTAGGATGGGGGCAGAGGGGGGGCAGGCAGGTGAGCCTGGAAGTCTGTGGCTTACCAGGAGAGCTCAGTGCCTGTGAGTCTTCTCTCGGCCCTTTACCTTGCAGTTGCGGGGGGTGGGGAGGGGACCAGGGTGCTCGTGCATTTCTCACTTGGACTTAAACACCCTCTTGCTCTGCCGCTCCCAGGAAAGCCAGGCACCCCGCACGCAGGCGGCAGCCCATGAACGCTTATTCTGCAGAATCAGCAGCCCCGGAGGCCAGCAGCCTCTGAGTCAGAGTGGTGCCTGCACACCCTGCAGGGCGGCCTGGCGCAGCCGAGGCTCCTGAGCTGCAGGACCCCTGGCCTTGCCCTATCTGCAACCCCACCCCCGCCAGGCCAGCTGCTCTGCTCCTGGAGACAGGCCAGGCAAACTCCTCTGTGGAGATGTGGAGAGGCTGAGATGTGCCTGTTCCATCCGGGGCTCCCTAAGGCAAGCGAGGCCATGCAGTGTTTATATGTCAGATCAGCCCGAGTTCAAACTCTGCCCCTTCCAACCTCTGGGCACTTGGGAAAATCCCTTCACCTTTCTAAGCCTCAATGTTTCCATCTGTAAAATGGAACAACAGCAATGAAAGAACATTCTTCTTGGGGCTGTGATGAGGTCAAACCAGATGGTGTGCTCCGAGTGCCCAGCAAGTAGCTGACCATTCCACATGCTCTTCATCCCCTTCCCACCGCCGACCCCAGATGGCCCCTGGAACAGATGCTCTGAGGTCCCTGTCCAGGACTCCCTGCAGACGGTACAGCCATCGAGGGCTGTGTTCTGGCTCCATAGGCACCCTTCCTGAGAAAAGGATCCGGTGAGGGTGCTGCTGTGCCCAAGGACGCCTGGAAGAAGCGTTCCCCACCCTGCTTTCCCTGCCCATGAAACAGCCAACGCAATATTCCTGATGGCAGGTGACTCTCCGTGATGCAGCCACATGGGATCCCAGGCCCCGCCCTGTGGCTATGCAATTTGCTAGGAAGATGCCGCCCCCCGCGTGCAGACAGCAGGAGAGGTGAGGAGGGGCCACACCCCATCTTAGAAGCCTTGGTTCCAAAGTGACACTCATTTCTGCTCCTGCTTCTTTGGAGAGAGTTAGTCACCTGACGACAGCTAGTTGCAGAGCAGGCTGGGTGGTGCGCCACAGCCATGCACACCACTGAGAAAGGAAATGAACGCTGGGAGATGGCTAAGCTCTGCCACGTGACCTTCCTTCCTCTGTCACCTTCCCTCCTTCCCCACCTCCCTCCTTCCCTTCCTTCCATGAATATTAATTGAGCTTCTACTTTGTACGATACACCATGGTGGGTGGGTGCCAGGGCCTGGGTCTTGTCCTCATGGAGCCTATGGTCTCACCGATGGTGGAGGCTGCCTATGACCTTCTACTGAGTTTGGAGGACACATTCGGGCTGAGAGGAGAGCCTCCTTGGACCCAGTAGTGATGACTTCTTGGGCTCCCTTAGTGAAGAGCCAGGAGTTGGGGTGCCTGAGGCCTAGGTTTAAACCCCGTCTCCACTCCCTCGACCCTCAGCCGTGTGAGTTGGCCAGGTTCTCTGCTTTCTTTGTACTCTGGTTTCCACGGGGCAAACGCTGGTTTACTGCAGCCTACCTCTTAGGGTTATTCCACCGGTGCAGGTAGAATGTCTGGGGAGCCCTCAGCACATGCCCGTCTTTGTAATCACCGCTGAGTCCAGAAAGCTAAGGAAACAGGGGAGCAGGGTCCGATAAGATGAGGCTGCGAGGGGCTGAGGGGCCTGTGACTGCGTGTCTGGGCAGGGAGGCCAGTTACTGGGTGGCAGCAGCTGTGTGCACAGGAGAACCAGGGCCCGTCGGGTGACACCTGGTGGAACCTCGTCTTTCCTAGAAGTGATGCTTTCACACTTCTGTCCAAAGGCCTCCCAGGAGAGCCACAGTGCGGACAAGAGGGGGGGTCAGCTGCAAAGGCCACAGGGGATGTTACGGACTGTCCCAAATCGGGGTGTCATGCAGAGCGACCGAGCCCTGTGCTTGCCCTCTGCACAGACCGAGGTCGGCGGTGAGGACAGCTGCCGGTGGGATGCTTGTTAAATGACTGTGGACATTAGTGTGACAGGAACTGTCATCACAGTGAACGCTGCCCCTCCTCAGAGGCGCCTGAGGGTGGCAGAATGGCTCAGTCAAGTGGCTCTGGCCGGGCTGGCAGCCTCTGAGGACACGTGGCATCGCAATGTGGGCCGGACTGCCCTGGGAAGGAGCTCCAGGGAAGCAGATGGTTGGCTGAAATGGAGGCAGATGCCCCTCTGGAAACGGGCACTGTGCCCCCCACACCTGCGTTCATGGCGAGCTCGCTGAAGGAACGTCTCCCCCGCGTGTTTAAAGAAGCATCTGTTGGAGCCCAAGCCGTTTCTATGTCTTATCTTTTCTTACACACACACACACACACACACACACACACACTTAATCTGTTAATATACATGTACACAGGATAAAGTCTCCAATGCAACATGAACAGTTATGTGGGGAAATGGGCCATCTCCCGTACCCGGAGCCCCTGAGTTCTCTGTTCTGTTCCTGAGTTCTCGGGTAACCATCTCGAGGGCACTGGCATTTCTTGCAGACGCGGGCACCGATATTCTATTTTCCCCAGCAGACAGCTGTGTTGCGCACACTTTTCTGCATCTGGCTTGTGTGCACAGCAGCGGTCATTCTGAATCAGACACAGAGAACGCCCCGCTCTTCTCTAAAACGGCGCAGCATTGCCCTCTGCAGATGTCCAGCACTCACGTGACCTAATTAGGCGTGCTGATGGGCATCTGGGTTGCTCGTATACCCTTGCTGTTAAGTCATGCTGCCGCAAATAACCTTGCACATATGTCATGGTCATGCCTGTATCAAGGACATCTGAAGGGCACTATGGCTGGGTCTAAGAAAAGCTATTCACTGGACACTCACAGAGATCTACAGATGCAGAAACAGCTGTTGGCAAGTCACCCGCCAGAGTAACACTCCCTCCCCGCTGCGGCAGGCGCCTCTTTTAGGAGTTCTATCTGAGCAGCCAAGACAGGTCCGTGTCTGGAGGCCAGTGAAAGAAGAACCGAACGGGCAGTGTGACCATTACAGGCTCTGCCACTGACTGCTGTGTGACTCTGGGCAGGTTACTTAGCCTTTCTGGGCCCCAGTTTCCTCATCTGTACAATGGGAAAGCGATACCACCTGCTGCCTCGGATGGTATAAGGCTGCAATGCGTTAGTCCAGGCCAAGACTGAGATCAGGTGCTTGGCAGAGCCGGGCTCTGAGGTCAGCTCTTTATTATTGTGGCTGCTGCTGCTGCTGTGAGGGTTGTGTGCATAATTCGAGGATTCTGTGTCAGGTCTGGCTGGTCACACGTCATCACTGTCAATGAGCTCATTCCGACTTGTTGGGGAGCCTGTGGCCGTGAGGCTGACGGTTGTCTGGGGAAGCCTGGCAGAGCTGGGGCACGGGGTCCTCCTCCATTTCCTCCTCCCTCTGGCAGAGGGAGTCCCTCGTCTCCTTCCCCACCAACACCAACTGACCCCTGTGTTTTCCGTAACTGTCAGCTCCTCAGGAGGCCTCCCTGTCCCACCTCCTCTGGCCTAAGTCAAGGTCCCTTTTTCAAAGCTGACCACCCTGACCTTCTCCTTTAAAGGTAAATGGAGGGTTGCTTCAAAATAAAAATTAAATATCGTACTTATTTTAAGTTTAGCTCATATTATAAACTCTTACTGCACAATGTAGTGTTCGGTGGACAGGCTCATAAAATCAAATCATTTCTGTCTATGATCGCACGTTACACATACAATGCGTTTAGGACCATTTTCTTGCACACTGCAAAGCTGGCCCCAGCCTTGCTCATTACGATGCTGCTGTTCTTAACAGTGAGTTTATCTTCAGTCACAAACCCCAAGCCCTCCCCTGGCGGGCCGCTGCGAAGGTGCTGAAACCCCGAAGACCTGGACATCATCTGAAACTTGGCCAATTTGTGCACAGAACCTTGCGATACGAGGTGCCGGGTCCCGGGGACTCCACGTTCTCCAGGTTCCGGGAATCGCCTTCCATGCCCATTGATTGGGAAACTGTTGACTGATTCCCAAACTTGATTTCCAAAGGCCACACCTTGCTTCTGTGTCTGCACACGCAGACGAGGTTGACGGGATGCCTCACATTACCATAACTTGTTTTGGCATTTTGTATCGCCTCAATAAAAAATATTTTAGAAAATAATTTAAATAGTGACAGGTTGCTTTCCCTGATTCTTCTTGGCGTTTGTTGTTATTTACATAATATTCCCATCTGTTTCCCAGGGCAGATTCTGCGTCTGGCAGTAGAGTACATTGTAGTCTTTTGCCAAATTAATTTCCATCACTTTAATGGTACATTGCTATCTCGCCGTCTGGAGGACTGAGGCAGCTTGGGCTGGTCTCTCAGGTAGTCTCAGACAGAGGATAAAATCTGAACAGCAAAGACCTCACCAGGCAAGGAAAACATGTTTCAGGTAAGAAAAAAAAAAAAAAAAAAACAAGCTCAAAATGATCAAAACCGAAAGACAAGCAGTGAATTTCCTGACTAGGGCCACCACTCAGGATTTTGTCACTGACCAGAGTTATGGACCGATTCTGGCCCAAACAGGGAGCAAATGACCTCAGTGCATCTGATGGCCAATGTGACCCCAATGACCCCTGCCTCCTGGCGTTTTCCCCTGGTGCAGTCCCCCTCACACTGAGTACTGTGGGAGTTTGTGACTTCCGAGATGAGGTCACAAAAGGCACCGGGGCTTCCAACTTGTTGTCTGGGGTCACTTGCCCTGGGAGAAACCAGCACCATATTGTGAGGACACGCAAGCATTCTGTGGAGAGGCCCACACGGGAACTGAGGCTCCTGCCAACAGCCAGCTCCAACTTGCAGCCGCGTGCATGCCCCGCCCAAGAAATGGATCCTGCAGCCCCAGTCAAACCTTCAGATGACGGCAACCACCTGAGAGAGCCAGAGCCAGAGCCACCCAGCTGCGCTGCCACCAAATTCTTGACTTAGAAAAACTCCGTGAGATAATAAATACTTATTGTTGCTGGAAGCCACTAGGTTTGGGGATAACAGGTAACTAGTACAGAACCTCATCTATTAAATTATGAGACTTCTTATGAATCATATACAAATAAGATTTCCCATAAATCTTAGTGGAGTGGAAGGAGTGGAGAATGTAAGGGGTAAAATGTAAGAAAATAGACACTTTTGCTCTGTTTTGATACTAAATAACAACTGATTTATTAAGAGAGAGGCTTACTGGTAGTTTTCGATGCATCGGTTTCCTTGCTGTCTCACCCCACTTTGCATTTGATGCTCCTCCACCTGGAACAGTCTCCCAGGTCTCCCCCTGGCTCCCTCCTCCTCATCACTCAGGTTTGGCTCACACGGCACTCTCTTCCCGGACCGCCCTTGCTGAAGGGGCTGTCCCTGCTCCCCTGCGCCAGCCCTCTCGCCTCTGGGCTAACTTATTCACAAGAACCACGAGAACAGGACCTTGTGGGGGCAGGGTCCTAGCCTCTCCTATTCTCCACCATGACCCTGGCAGGCGCAGAGGGGTTGTGGTTGTTTATGGCATGAAGTTGGGTTTTCCTTGGCCTGGCATCAGCTCAGGCACGTTACATGCATTATCTCATTTAATCCTCCCCAAAGCCTGAGAATCAGTCCCATAATTACCCTATTTCACAGGTTAAAAAAAACACACAAAACAACTGAGGTTAGTCATACAGCCAGTAAGCATTAGACTTGGGACTCTAACCCTGGCCAGTTGGTCTGGACATACTGATGCTTAACCGGCATGCCAGTGTAAAGGGGGCATTACACAGAAAGTGGGGAGGGCTGCAGACGGTGAGGCTGTGGGAGACTGAATCTGGGATTCACAGGAGGGTGAAGGGGGACTGGCATGATGGAAATTAAGAATCGTGGGTGCTTCATCTGTTGTCCCTTCTGCAAATTTCATAATTCCTAGTTCTGTATATTAGAATGCTTTCAGCTTAAAAGACCTCAAATGGCTTTATTTCCTACACTGAACCCCAGTGAATACAGTGGTTGTCAGTAAATCCAATTCATTCAGTCATTCAGTCAGTCAGTCATTTATTGAACATCTACTGAGTGCCAGGCCCAGTTTGAGGCACAAGGGATACATCAGTAATTAGAGAGACAAAACATCCTCCCTCATCTACATTTCCTGCCTTACATTGGAGTTGAAGGACATGCAAGGTTCCTCCTCCATGCCTTTTCATGGCTTGATAGCTCATTTCTTTTTATTGCTGAATAAACTCCATTGCTGGCTGTGCTAAGGCTTGTTTAGCCATCGGATCATAATGTGTGAGAATGGGCGGTGGACCGATTGGTGATGGTCGCGGCCTGTGAAGACGGGGAGGGGGAGGCTGAGCAGAGGGAGGCCCAGCTGCCACGCCCTGCTCTGGTCTGGCTATGCTGGCCCTCCTCCCACCCCTCCTGTCCCAGGAGCCATCCTTCCACTGGATGCAGCCCTGACCCCTACCGACCAACGGAAATCGGCCTGCAAGCCCCAGGTTCTCATAGCCTGACCTCACATGAGTCCCCCGGGAATGACAACACAATGAAAATAAAAATACAAAAGGGGCTCTTCATGATGAAATCGTCCTCAAAACCACGGCCACAGTCGAAAATAACATTCACAGTCAGTTTTTCCACACTGGTTCCCAGCCCGCAGTGCTGGCTGGCGGACTCTGAAGCTCCCTCCGCCCTCCCGAGGGTGAGCGAGCTGGGCTGGGTGACTGTGTGAGCTCGTTCTCAGACGGGCCGCCAGAAGCTCCACATTGTCTGAGGATCCCTTCAAGCACAGGCAATAAATCACACTCGTCTAAGACGTGCCGGGAAGGCACCACCCGAGGGGCTGCCTCCCGGTGCCGAGCGCTCTCCGCACAGCCTTGCAGATCAAGGGCCGCCAGGGCGGGCCTGGCTACCCTGGCCCTTCTGTTGCTCAATCCATGTTTTCGGCTCGGGTGTTTGCCACCCAGGCTGGGAAACAGAGCAAGAACGGGCTAATAAGCAGACAACAGACTCTGAATACAGGAAGTGGGGAGGGGCCGCCCCAAATGCCAGGGCTGCAGGCCTGCAGACAGCGAAGCACCCACCGTGACCTATGAGAAGCGCATCACAGCTTGGAGCGGGCAGAGTCCCAGGCAGGGAAGTGGCCTCTAGGAACTGACCGACCCGCTGAGACCTGGTCTGCGAACGATGATGGGGCCCACTCCTGGTGCCTGATGGTTTTAGAGGGTGGACTTTAACTCTCCCACTCTAAAAATAGGTATAATTAAGATGCCATAACGTTTATCCGTTGGAAGTCTACAGTTCACTGACCCCTAGAGCATGCAGACAATTGTGCAGCCGCCTCCAGTCCCATATGAAACCCTTCTGTAGCCCCACAGTTCCTCCGGGCCTCTGAGCTGTCAGTCCTTGCGCCCCAAAGGGAGGCAGCCCCTCAGGACCTGGCTCAGGCTGTTTTGTGAAAATGTAAGTAGTTTCTAGAACCAGCAGCGTCTTGCTCAGGTAGGCTGTTCACACTGTACCCCTAGGTTTGCCCCTGCACCACCTGCCCAGCCGTTCACACAGCCTTGTCTGTGCCTCAGTCACTGGCAGGGGGTTCCTGGGGATTGTATTTCCTGGGGAAGATGCTCAGGGTACATCAGAGAGTGAAACGGAACTGGGAACTCTCAAAAAGCATTTGTTTAAAAATGTGTGTACACAGCCCTAACCAGTTTGGCTCAATGGATAGAGCGTCGGCCTGCGGACTGAAGGGTCCCAGGTTCGATTCCGGTCAAGGGCGTGTACCTTGGTTGCGGGCACATCCTCAGTAGGGGGTGTGCAGGAGGCAGCTGATTGATGTTTCTCTCTCATCGATGTTTCTAACTCTCTATCCCTCTTCCTTGCTCTCTGTAAAAAATCAATAAAATATAAAAAAATAATAATAAAAAAAATAAAATGTGTGTACACACACACACACACACAAATGACACAAACGAAAGACTGGAAGGAAATATACCAACCTTTGATCTTGAGACAATAGATTTAGGTATGATACTAATTTTCTTTTTTACTTTTTTTGCAGTCACCAAATTTTCTAAAGATACATACAATATTTTTAATGAAATGACTTATTTGGTTGGAAAATGGAGGCAATAGCATACATTATTTTCTGCCTTTTTTTCAATACAGTGGATTAATTTCGATGGTGACTTAGTAAAAAGAAATCTTTAAAATTCTCACATCAACTTTGTTTTTTGAGTAAAGTGAAAAGTAATAGATAAAATAGCTCATGCCTGTGTTTTGCACATGTAAGTGCATACAAGCACACATACATACTGTATTAAACAAGACTTTTCACAATATGATTCATTGAACTTGGCCAAAGGAGTTTCTGCAAAACAAATCTCACTCGCCCAATTGTACTACATGTCCTTCCTGTACGGATTCTCCCAGACAAGTCGCAGAGCAAAAGCTTCCTCATTCTCCACCGGTCACCTGCCCACTTGTAGGAAGTAGAAGTCGTCCTCCTAGAAACCCCTGCACATGGTGTGCCTTCCGAAAAGCCAGCTGGCCACGGGGTGAATAAAAGGCCTGGTTTTGAACTGTCTCAAAGGCAGTCATTTCCCGTAGGAGGTGCCCATCGGTGAAGTTCGAAGGCTAGTCTTCTCAGATGGCTGTTTTCTAGTCAACAGCACTCGCTTTCCAAGTGCACTGGGGAAGCTCTCTTCCTATCTGATGTGTAATAGTATATACTTCCATCAGGAAGCTGTCATTTAAAATACAAGAAATAAAAAACTTAAATTTCCCCAACGCCCTCTTTTCTGGTGAAATGAAATTAGTAACATAATAGTAAATGTAAGACAATGCTCATTGTAATTAGATGTAATGCATATGAAAACGTAAGTACACACACACACACACCACCCACACGGAATACCACATTAGCTATATTATTACTGCTGGCCTCTCGCTTAATTAGCTATTTTCTTAAGCAGGATCCCTTAAAAGCACCATCACAGAGAACTCAGCACCATAAACTGTCGCTTGGGCTCTGTTTATGCTTGAGGAGATGTGAGGATGCTTCCCCCTGGAACTTTCTAGAACGGTGACTTCTGTCTCACAGATGGTGATTTTGTCCCCCAGCGACATTTGTCTGCAGACGAGTTTTGTTTTTCATGGCGAAGGGAGAGGTGTCTGCTGGCATTTGATGGGCAGAGGCCAGGGATGCTGCTAAAGCTATTGCAGTACTCAGGATGCCCCATAGCAAAGAACTATCTGGTCCACATGTCAGTGGTGCTGAGGTTGGAAAATCATGTTCTAGACCAAATAAAAACAAATATTGTAAAATGTTGTAAAAAAAATATCAAAATATTCACAGTCTGACTGCCAGCATGCCAATTTCCTGGAAAACAAAAGTTCATGCTCTTGAAAAACATCAAAAATGACAGCTAACCTGTTTTGGGAGCCGGTCAAGTGTGTTTCGGGGACTCACTCTAGCATTGCTCATTAACCTGATGCAACTCCAACTTCATCCAAGTTCTCAAACAACAAAAACAGAACCTCTATTCTCTTCACCCCTCGCCTGTCCTCCTGCCTCCCAAACCGGGCGCAGCTGCCAAAGCCATAGCCGTGGAGCGGAAACCCTGAGCTGCAGACCCACCCCCCACTCAGGTCGGCGACCTGAGCTCAAGGAGAGGCCCCAAATGTCTCTCCTCGGGTTGGAGGTGGGTGATGGATGGTGCTGATTTTCGCCTTCCAATGACCTGCATTCCCTAACCTGACCACCACAAGTGCCTTTCTTCATGAGAAATAAAAAAAGCTGCTCGTTAACATACCCCCAGCCTCCTCTGCCCGCTGCAGGCTCCTCGGAGGACCCTCGCAGCCAGCGCAGGAAAAAAGACACCGTGAGGAGCTGCCGCCAGCTGGGCGCCGGGGCTTAGTCTCCTCCTCAAAGGCGAGGGGGTAAACTGGAACACTTTCAAACTCAGCTGTGAGGGCAAAGACCCAGGCTCTGCCAATAAGGTCACACACCAGGGAAGTCTAAAGGCCGCAGGAGTGTGGCTGATCTTTTCCCTAATTGGCATTATCTTGAGAAGCACCTCTGTGATCTCTGCACATTCACTTCCTCATGGGGCTCTTTTAAACCCATGTCTAGAATGTTGATAAACGTAGCCTGGCCTCACGCACAGACAGAAGGTGAGTCTGCGCCTAGGGCAGGACTGCTGGCTCCATGATCCCAGTGGTCCAGAGCAAGATTTAGATGTGACCCTCTGGACAAAACTTATTAAGAATCCCAGGACAGCGACAACAAGCGTTAAATTCGGCTTGGGGTCCTCTGAGCAAGGGCCTGTGTGACTGCCAGGTCCCTTGTCCATAGACAGAGCGGGCTCTGGGTGCCCATCCCTAGGGTCTTGCAAGCTTAGGAGTGTGATTTTGTTTTAAGGACAATAGGAGCCCTTAGAGGAGCTGGGAAGGCAGCGTCAGTCCTGACCTGGCTTTTAAACCAGGAGAGCTTCAGCTTTGGCAGGGTGAGAGGCGGCAATGACCTTGACTTTGACCTTGAGCCCACTGGCATGCCATGTGAATCAACAAATGGGCTGAGTCTGTGACCATGCTCAAACATGCGTGAGGATGGAGCCCTTCTCCACAGAGCATCTCAAGAGCCCAGGGTTCCACAGGGCACACTTTGGGAAATCCAGGCCTGGCACATCAGTGCTAAGAAACCCCTTAAGGGCCAATAATCTGTCATATCATAGAGGGGGAAACTGAGGCCCAGAGAGCAGCTGGAGGTCAGCCGAGGGTACAGAGGTGAGAGCAAGGTGGTTGTCTTCTGGGTCCCCATTTGGTGTCTTTACTGAGCCCAAAGCCAACACCCGCAGAGCATGTGCAGTCACAGGGCCTGGAAGCCAGCCAGGTGGCCCCAATATCACACGGCATAGGCCATGCGCTCAGATGGGGGAAAGGGGGCGGTGGGAGAGCATCTGAGCTTCTGGGCCTTTGAGAAGAGACAGATGCATGCCTTCAGTTCAGAAAGAGGCTCCAGCCCGCTTCTTCTGAGTGAGCATGGGTGTGTAATTTAAATCTTATTAAATCATGAATCTGGGTCAGTGGTAATTTATAGATTACCTTCATTAACTGGATAAAAATAATCACCAACTCAACAGTGAGTCATAACAGCAATTAAAAAAAAAAAAGGTACAGCTTTGTACTAGTTGGGGTGTGAGGACATGTCTCCAATTATTTCCCAAAGATTCTGGAGATTGGAAAAAATCAGCACGCATTTGGCCCGAGACAACTCCCTTTTCCTCCCCCTTAATTTCTAAGCCCTCCGGGAGAAATTTAATCCATGTGTTTCGGATTCATTTACGTTTAACCCATCAAAACAGTGTTTGTGAGGAGCATTTGATGTCCAAGGGCCCTTTTTTCTCTCCTTTTTTACAAAGGCCTTTAGTCTTTGAACCAGGAAGTTGTCTTATGCCAAGATGAAATGGGGCTGTCCCTCCTGCCAGCCCTCCTGCCCTGGGGGGTCTGCCAAGGTCCCCGGGAATTCTCCTCTACCCTTGGGAAACGCCAGGGCTGGGAAGGCAACCCCAGAGGAGCTGGTCTCCACAGAAACGATTCACTAGGCTCCCATCCCAGATGTAAGAATGGTAGCTTGAGTTTACTGAGCATCTACTAAGTGCCAGGCACAGGACTGAGCTACATAAAACAATCCACAAGGCAGGTGCTCTCACCATGCCCATTTTATGGACTGGGAAACTGGGGCCAATAGCGAGTAAGCCATGAACACAAGCTAGTGTGTGACTGAAATGAGAGGCAGAGATGCTGAGCATTTCTGATAAGAGATCTGATGCTCAGTGTATGTAAAATATTTGGGAAGGCATTAATATGATGAAATACCATTACCACTGTGACTGCAATACTGGCTGCTGCTCCCTCTCTACCCTCCCTCGTGTAGATGTGGCTAAAAGCCCCGGGTCACAGCTGAGAAAGCAGACGCTTGGGGCAGAAGTAACCTTTTCAAGCCACTCTGCCGCAGCTGTCGTAGCCAGATGCGGAGGCAGGAACGCTATATTCGTTTCCTGAGGCTGCCATCACAAATTACTACAAAACTTGATGGCTTAAAACAACGGAAGTGTATTTTCTCACAGTTCTGGAGCCCAGAAGTTTGAAATCAAGGTGTTGGCAGAACTGGTTCTGTAAAGGCTCTGAGGGAGACACCCTCCCATGCCTCGCGGGGGTCACCGGCTTCCCTGACCTGCTGATACACCACTCCGATCTCTGCCTCCATCATCACAAGGCCTTCCCCCACATCTCACTGCTTTTTCTCCTTTTCTGTCTCTTACAAGGACACTGGTCATTGGATTTAGGGTCACTCTAATCCAGGATGATCTTATATCAAGATTCTTACTATAATTACACCTGCAAAGACCCTTATTCCAAATGAGGTCCCATTCTGAGGTTCTGGGTGGATGTAAGTCTGGGAGGTACCACTCAACCAACTAAAGTTGCATTGTTCCGAAAGAGGGGCCTCTCGGAGGAGGGGAAACTTTGGCTGAGACCAGGGGACACGGGAGGTCTTGGGCAGGGGGCCCAGCATGGCCTAATGTCCCTGCTCCTCCCTTACCCAGCTGTTAGATAAACAGCCCCACTGCTTATGCCGGCAGCTCCCGGCTCTGATGGTGATGCTAACAACCTGCCCGCAGCTCAACAGGGCAATATTGTCCCCCACGGGACAGCTGACAATGACCAGAGACTTTGCTGTGACACCTGAAAGGGTGAAGGTGTGAGGAGGATATCACTGGCTTTAGTAGGTAAAGTCCAGGGATGCTGCTAAGCATCCATCCTACAAGAGGCACAGCCCCACAGAGAGAGGTATCCAGCTCACTGTCAGCGGCACTGAGACTGACGCACGGGCTCCGCAGACCTCCATGGTTTTCTATGCCTATATTTTTAAAATAACAAATATTAGCCCTGGGTGGGGTGGCTCAGTTACTTGGAGTGTTGTCCCATACACTGAAAGGTTGTGGGTTCAATTCCTGGTCAGGGCACATACCTAGGTTGCAGGTTAGCTCCCTGGTTGAGGAGTGTACAGAGGGTAATCAATCAATTTTTCTCTCTCTCTCTCACCACCCTTCTCCTCTCTCTAAAATCAATAAGCATATCCTTGGGTGAGGATTAAAAATAATAATAAAATAACAAAAGTTACATCATACAATATATATAATTGGTAACCTGCTCTGTACATGTGATGACATATGGGGAATTATATGTATCAAGAGTATGCTTATTTTATAATTCATTAAAAGCTATATAATGATCCAGGATATGTAAAGACTGTAATAAAGTTCACTGATTTTCTATTGATGGATTTTTAGCTTATTTCCAAATTTTCGCAGTTAAAAACAACCCTGTGAAGATACGTACTCTTGTCCAAAATCCGTTTGCCCACCCATCATTTTTCCCTTGGCACCAATTTGACAGGGACTTGCTGGGTTTATGAGCAAGCATGCCCTGAAGGCTTTTGCTGCAAACTTTTGCAAGGCTGCAGAACAGATAAGCTGGCGGCCTGGTTGACACTTAATAAATACTTGACCTTGGGCAGGTTACTTCACCTCGTTGTATCTCAGTGTCCTCTTCTGTGAAATGAATGAATAATAGTTCCCACCTCTTCAGGTGGTTATGAGGCCTAAACGATGAATGCAAAACCCACAGCACAGTGACTGGCACGCAGCACCCGCAGCACACCCCGGTGTCCCTCCACTAGCATCTTCCCACCCATTCCCATGCTCAAACCAGCGGGACCAGTCCTCTTCCCTCATATCTGCCAACATCAGGAATCAGCAAACTCTTTCACCTTTGCTCATCAGATCACCAACACTGATATCACAGGATTTTAATTAGTATGCATCAGGGAGGTCTGCCAGTCATGCGAATAAAGCAGTCATCTGCCAGTCAAGAAGGGGGGTGGGTTCAGTGCAGTGATGTCTGTGGAATGGGCAAATGACAGAGGCTGACATAACTGCATCCCCTTCAAGAAAATGCCTTAAGAAACTCATCTTTCAAAATTTCAGAATCATGTGACCACATCCACTGATTGGTTGTTCTATATACAAATTTGTTACATATATATTAGGCAACTGAAAGACAATGTGATTTACAAGCTGAGCTGCTCCGGTGGACACTGTAAAGCTTGTGGCTGCCTATTTTAGTCAAAGGTGCCCTCCATGAGTTTTTACGGATAATGTACAAGTAGACCTAGTAAAAAAAATAAAGTGAGAGTCCTGTTTCACACCATATGCTAAAATTCATTCCTGGTGGGTCATAGATTAAAATGCAAATATATAAATAAAATAATGAAACTAAAAGGACTAAATCAATAGGTATGAATATTTTAGAATCTTGGGGATGGAAAGAATGTTTTAAGGTGTGGCATTTTAGACTGACACTTTAAAGAACAGTTTTGACTACTTAAAATTAAAATTAAAAACTGAACAGCACATAAAATAAACAAGCTGAGAAAACAAAATTTGTAAAATTATGGAAAATATGTAAAACAGGACAAATGTATGGTTTAGAGCCTTATATAAAGAGCAATTGTTAATCAATAAGAAAAAAGTCAAATATACTAAGTGAGATATAAACAGGCAAATATCTAAATAAAAAATGCAAAACCAAAGAAACATAAAACCACCTCATGTAGTCAGTGCCTTCCGCGTTGTAGATGTTCAGTGAAATGGTTATTTGATGCCTGTAATAACAGCTCACCAAGCCCTTGCCAGGGGATCCAGAGAGTGAGGACAAGCACAGAACTCAGCTCTATCCCTAGGCCTGCAGAAGTCAGTGTACGCACAGCAGCCACTGGGGAAGTTCCTGTCACGAGCTGTGTGAGTTTGGCCAAGTGCCTTAACTTCTCTTTGTCTGACAAGTTAAAATGAGAATAAACGAGGACGGCACGAATACCTGCCTCGTGGGACTGTTGCAAGCATTAAGCAAGTTAATGCACGTAAAGAACTTAGAGCAGTGCCTGCCTGGCTCATCATAAAGACTCAACAATGCACTTCAAAGTTCAGAAATTAAGCTAACACGAGAAGCAAGGAAACGCCCACCATTCATTGATCCGATCACTCAAAGATACCTAGTCAGTGCTGAGAGCACAGTAATGACAGATGCTCGCTGAATACTAACTAAGACAGAACCTGAAGCGGTCGCAGGAGAGGGGAGATGATCTATGAGAGATGGTCTATGTCAGCGACGATGATCTAACTGGTGTAGGGACCCTGTCTCAGCTGCCAGGGGAAGCTCTCTGGAGAAGGCGCTTTGCAAGCTCTGCCTGGAAAAATGAACTGTGTTTTCTAGGCAAAAACTGTTGCAGGCAGAGAGAGCAGTGAGTTCACACACTCATGTGCAAGAAGACATAAAATCTTTTCAGTCCTTGTTTTCTCAGTGGAGCCCTGGCATGAGGGAGCAGGTTTGGGAGACAGACTGCCCCAAGTTACAATCCAGGCTTAGCCAACTTCCGTGTGTGGTGTGTGTGTGTGTGTGTGTGTGTGTGTGTGTGTGTGTGTGTGTGTCTGCGCGCGCGCATGGTTGTGCACAGGAAACACCATCAGAAGCCAGCATGTGGGGAAGGCACACTCGGGCAGGCCTCAGCCAGAAATCCATCTTTTTGGGTGGATTTCCAATTGGTCACACAACTAACCCCTAAAGGCCGTTGCTCAAGAGGTAGGACTTCTGGCAGACAAAGCTGGCTGTCGCAAGCCACCTTCCCATGACTCTAGGCAGGTTCTCACTACTGACACTTGGGACCAGGTTGCTTGTGGCCACGGTGGGAAGGAGGCTGTCTTGGGCGTTGTCCTTTAGCAGCATCCCCAGCCTCTGCCCACTGACAGCCAGTACTAAACCCTCCAACTCACCAGCACCACCACCCAGTTTTGACAACCAAAAGTGTCTTGAGACATTGCCAAATGTCCCTCCATTTGGCAAACTTGCTTCACTGAGGACTACAGCTCCGGGTCAATGCAGGGGTTTCTGGGAATGGCCCAGCCGTAGAACAGGCCCTTTCCCACCAGAGAAAACCTACACTCCACTGGGGGTCCATAGGCCAAGTTCCAGCCTTGTGTGTGTTCCCTTTGATCCAGGAGGCACTTTAAATATCCCTGATGAGCTGACAATAGTCTTAAAAATCAGCACCTTTCACATAAAAGTCCAGCTTTCTGGCCTATCTTGAAAACTGGAAATATCTGGTAACCCTGGATCTGCCTTCCAACATGCAGCAAAGCAGTTGGAGGGAACTGAGCCACATCTGCCAGCCTCAGATGGGCATGGGCTCCCATTTGCCACAGTCCTCACCACTCTCTATTGTCCTCTAGATTCCAAGAACCAAAGTTAGCATCTATCTATCCCATCCCATTTCGACAACACTGCCAGCCCCAGGAGATGTTTGAATTTGGAACTCGATCTAATGTGCTTGCATGTATACACACATACACATGCAGATATACATATAAATGCATAAACACATCCATGCATGCACATAGACACACATATGCACACATGCATGCATGCACATAGGCACACAATACACACATGGGCCTATGCAGACACACATGTATGTGTGCACACAGATATACAGACATGTGCATGCACATGTGGCACGCACATGCACACACCCACATATACACACACGTACACACAGACTCCCAGAGCTCACCTGTGCCCATCCACCGCAGCCCAGGACGCACAGCATCCCTGACGCACACACCTGGCTGGGAGGCTCTGCCCCGTGAAGTCATGCCTTTCTCCCACAGGGACTCTTTGGGTGTCACGCAGATTGATGGATGGGACAGCTCGGCTCAAAAACTGCCGCATGTGTTTATTATGGCGATGAGTGTGGGCCGGGCCCTTCTGGCTTGTGTAAGTGTCAACTGGTGACATGTGCTCTACAGAAGACAGATGTCAAAGCGGGCTGGGTAGCGACACGTGCACGAGACCACCCACGGGCAGCGCTCAGGCTTGCCCAAGTCCTGGTCACCATGCTGCTTCCCTGGCCTTTGGTAAGAGAACTAACAGGTATAGAGAGTGACACTGGCCACCAGGACAATCTGACATTGTCCCCCATCACCATTTCACCCGAAGAGAGCCCACAGCCTGCACGATCCTTCCATTCCCTTCTCTCAGGAAGGTTCGCAGACCCCCCTGAGGCCACAGCTTCGAAACTGATCAACAGAACCTGATCAGCTCTGTCTGAATAACAATCATTACGCGCTGGGGCATTACTAGGGACTGAGCACTTTCTATTCACTTCAGGTACAGTATGTTGCTGAATTCCCACCCCAACATTATGAGGAAGGTGGCTTATTATCACAAGTCTATTGACACTCAAAAGGTTGTATTTATTGAACACTTAGTATAGGCTGAGCATAATGCTAAGCATCTAACTGACATCCTACCAATCTTTTCTACAATCTTATGAAAGAGGTTCTCTTGTCAGTCCCACTTTCTAACTAAAGAAATTGAGGCTCAAAGGATCTCCTTCTTCCTCCCTCACCTCCTTTCTCCTCGCCATCACTCTTCAGGCTGGGCTTTATCGAGCCCTCATATGTGCCAGGCACTGTGTCAGGCACGTGACTGTTACTATCTCCATTAATCCCCCCAACAGCCCTGGGAGGCAGACGCTGTCACCAATGCACAGATGAATTTGGAACTCGATCTAATGTGCTTACATGTATACACACATACACACACGGATATACATATGTGTACCCTGGCTGGGACCCAGGATCAGGAGATGTGGGGTTCCCAGCAGGCATGACCAGCACAGTGCCCACTGGACGAGAGCCAATCCAGAGGCGCCCGTGCCTAGCAGCCAGGAGCACCGGCAGAGGTGACAGTGCTTGGGCAGCATCAGGCCTCCAGGAGGCCTCTGTATTAGACTGCACTCCTGGAGCCTGCAGCTGGGAAGTCACCCTTGGTCTCTTTATACGGTGCTAAAACCTGTCTCGCAACTTCTAATCTGTGAAATTCGTCCCGAAAAACTGGGTGGTTACAGAGACGCCGGATGCCAAGCAAAGCAGAGAAATAAGCAGAAATAACACGAACTACAATGGCACTTGTTATCTTAATGTGAGGCATTTGAAATCGCCTGATGCATTGGGAAACAGTGATTGCCAGGAGTTGCCTGCCTGCCTTCAGTTTAAAGGGTACTGCTAAGACAGAGCTGGGTGCAGCCAGATGACCGTACCCCATTTCCCTTTTTCCTACAAACAGTAGGTTGGCTAATACCAGCTTTTTCCAGAGCCTGAAGTCAGCCAGATGTGGGTTTGAACCCCAGCCTCAGCACCCACTTTCTAGCTGTGTGAATTTAGTAGATTATTCAGCCTCTGGAAGCTTCGGTTACAAAAGGAGCTCAGGATGATCATGCAGATGCCACAGCTGATGGCACCATTCAGAGCAGGCCGAGCCGGGAGGTGGCCTGGGCTGTGCGCTGGCCGTGTCTAGGCTGGTCACGTTGTCTTCCTGCCCGCCCCCTTTTGTTGGTAAGAGGCCCCTAGCATGCTTGTTATCCCAAAGGTGGGCATTTCCCATTTCCTACATCTTTCCTCCATCTCTAGAGACTTTGCAAAAGCCCATTATCATATCATCTTAACGAAGACTACAAACGAGAGTTTCAGACTTAAAGAAACACCTAACTGAACTAGGGAGAGGAGGACATTTTCCCTGGAACAGAGAAGTGGCCAGAGGAAACCTGAAAGCTCAGCTTCTCGCCTAAGTGAAGCAGAACTTCCTCAGCCTCTAGATGCGTATCGAATAATTAGGCTCACTAGTAACTCAGCACCTGGGCTGGGGTGAAATTATCTTTTACTGCATCACCCCGGCTGTTTGATGTTTCACATGTGCCTGGATGTCAAGCCCCAGACAAAAACCTGGCCTGTGCTCCTAGGCAGCTGCTACGGCTGAGCCGAGGACGGTCAGTGTGTCGGAGACTGGAGGTTGCTGCCAACAGGGTGACCACCCTGTGTGGGCAAAGCTGGATGAGTCGACCACCCAACCTACCAAGTGTGCTGGCCCTCTCCCAGACAGACGAAACCACATTTACACAGGGAACAATGCATCCTGCTAAAAAACGACACTCCCCTGGCCACTAGGGATGGTCATGTGACACGATTCTGACCAACGAGATGTGAGCAGATGTTCCAAACAGGGCTTCCGGGAAGCTCTTTACAGGGAGCCAATTCAGCAAGTAAATAAACACACAGTTATAACTTGTGCTACTGGTTGTGAAGAAAAGGATACAGAGGCGGTGGGGAGTGAGGGGCACCCACTTAGGAGAGCAGGGAAGACCCCTCCAGACAACAGGTGAGTGGAGACTGAAGGACGGGAGGCCTGTGGACAGGCTCCAGGCGGAAGGACAGGCACAGGCAAAGGCCTGGAGGCAGGAGCAGCTCTGGGAGTTGAAGACACAGGAGTCCGTGTGGCTGACACTAGCGAGGTGGGTCAGGGAAGCAGGCTCACATCGTAGCAAACTTTGAATTTCAGTTCTGCCGCTCAGCAGCTGTGTGACTGTAAGTTAGTTAACACTCTGAGCCTTGACTGTCTCGCTTGTAAAATCAGATAATTATCAGAGTTTTTAGGCAAAAAAAAAAAAAAAAATGTTAAGCACTTGGCCTGTCGAGGATGGAAGAGGATTGCTTCCCTGCATGATCATCACTGAATCAATGATGCGGAGGAATACAAGGGCCCGGTCCGAGCACAGCCTTACAGAAACAAGAGCAGTTTCTCGCGAAGAACATTCTATAAACGTTGAGCTCGTTACTTCAGCGCTGGCAAGGCTCCCCTGCTCCTCCCACCCTGCTCTGCCTGTCACGGAGGCAGCACCTGAACTGGTAATTATAGCTCTGTAGACAAAGGGAGGACATTGTCTAGTTTCTGGAGTATTTCCCCCACCCCCTCATCATTCACCTCCGTGGCAGCAAATGGTGTGTTTTCTAGCCGCCACTAACCGGGCACAGGAAAGGCCAGGATGTCACTGCAATGAAATCTCTGACATCCTGAAGCCCAGCCCAGCGCTGCCCCCGCTCCACACCCTCTGGTTGCACAGACACAACAGGAGCAGTGCAGCTTCTCCGCAGGACCAAGCACTTCCCTCCAGTGTCTGCTGGGCCCGGTGCAGCCGGAACAGTCCCTGAATGGCTTTATAGGCCCACACACTCCCCATCACGCTTTCACCAAGGACTTCATGCGACATCTCCAGAGGCCGGGTTGCTCTTGCATCTCCAGGCTGGACCTGGCTTTCTGGGGGAGGAGAACCTTCCGAGGAGCCCGATGGAGACCAACCCCACGTCAGTGACCCCACGTACGCTCAGAACCTACATTCCAACTCCATGTGCTCTGGCTCGGGGCACCCGGCCTGGCCATGACCCTTTCTCATTGTGTCCCTCTCTGGACTATTGCAGGTGGCATCTGTCTTAGGCCAGCTTCCTCAGACACAGAGCCTGACAACCTGACTTGTTACAAATATGTTGCCAGGAAGACCGATGTGGGCGTGGGGGAGCAGGCCGGGATGAAAGAAAAGCAAGGTGCGATTTCATGCAAGTGGGAGGGGGGCTTGGGCCTGATCCCTAGGGGACTGCGGAGGGTGAGCTACCCCAGGAAGCTTGCTGGGCTGGGCTGGGCTGGGCTGGGCTGGGTTGCACAGCGTTCCCGCCCCACCAGTCCACCTGGCCTAGGGCCATCCTGGGCTGCACTCCCAGCAACTTCTGCATCTCCAGGCCTCCCGGTGTGCCCATCAGTCCCCAAGCGCCTCTCCAAAGACCAGCTACTGGGAACAGAAGCGCAGAGAGGAGGAGCACACATATCCATGGACACCCCTGTGGGCTGCGGCCCCTCTCCTCCGTGGGCACTTATGAGGGAACAGCCACTCGCATCTCAAGCCAAGCCCAGCCCACGTGCGCCAACCTTACATCAGACGTGTCAGTCTTCTCCATCCCAGAGCCTCGCTGACCTTAGTATCACTGGATGGAAAGCATTAAACACTGAGCAGCTAATCATATGACTGGCTGGTGTTAGGACTGTGCCAGTGGCCCACAGACAGCCCCTGCTCTGCGACTCCACCTTGCCCAGCCTGTTGAACACACTGTGCTCCTGGCCCCACCCCATTCTCCACTAGTTTCACGCTGATGGTTAGAGCCTGTGGAGAACACCAGGCCTTCTGTCCCTCCAGCTCCCAGGGCCCGCCGTGTCAGCATCTCCTGGGAACTCGTTAGAAATGCAAGATCTCAGCCCCACTCCAGACTACAGAGTCAGAAACCCTGGGCATAGGCCCCCCAGCAACTAAGGACCCCACTCCCAGGACTAGGGACAGAGGACATAGTCGAGACTATCGTCACTGAGGCGTCTGCAGTGATGTGTGTTGGAGACAATGACTAGTGTTGGACCCTGCCTTTCTGCATCACCTCCAAGGCCAAGGCTCATCTCACCCACCATTCAGTCATCCATTCCTTCATTCTGCACGGATCCCCTACACTGCAGGCCAGCTCCACCTGGGTGTGGGACACAGACCTGTTCCAGGGGTTCTGGTCACAGTGACTTTGAGGCAGGAGCAGAACCCTCTCAAGCCAGCTCAAGTTAAAGGGAGTTTGTGCAAGACCCTCAAAGACACCAAGTGCAAGAACTACACAGGGCCTCAGAACTGGGGCTGGTGCCTAGGGCCAGCCTGCTCCCCAACTCCAAGAGCAACATGCTCTCTTGGCTCTGTCTCTCTCATTCTGAGGCCCCTGTTCTTTCCATTTCTCAGCTCTGCCAGCTGTGGGGTCTTGGCTTTGACCTTAGACCATCTTCCTGGTGGTCAGAAGATGGACATCGCATGCCAGTTTCTAGGCAACCACATCCAGAGGAAGGAGGGCGGCTGCTTCTGTGCATCTCTTTCCAGGAGCCTGCGATGCTTTCCTGGGAGCCCCACAGCTCATTGGCAGAAATGCATGACACGTGCCCTCCTTAACCAGCCTCAGGGGGCAGCAGCACCATGGCAACCTACCACAGACCTATCACCTCTATCTAGCTTTCAAGACCCTTCAAGACCTGTGACCCTAAAACACACCTGTCTCTTGACAATTATTCCTGGTATGTCCTAATGTCTACCGTTTGGTCAGATCAGATTATTCTTGCATTTTGTCCAATCACCACTGCATTTCTACTTCCTTGACTTTTCCCAGCCTGTGCTTGCACCTGAAATGTCATCTCCCCTTTTCTATCTAATGAAGACCCACCCAGCTTTTAAGTCTGGTTGTAGGAGGCGCTAGACATGGGCTCAGCATCCTGGATGTCTCATAGAAACCGTAGAAAAGACTCTGAGGCACAATGGCTTGTGCTTGGTCCCTTTTCTACTAGGACTGTGTGACCTAGCATGTCAACAACTTGTCTGAGCATCAGTTTCCTCATTTTTAAAATAGCAATAATGGCACATAGCTCACAGTGCTGCCTTTGGGGTTAAAAAGGCAAAACACACATTAGGCCCTTAGTGTCTGGCATATACTAAATGCTCAATAAATAGTAAAGATGATGCAAAAGCTCCCCAATGAGCAAGCTTTGGCATTATTGCCGCAGATGCTGTTTATATTGGGAATCTCTCTGCTTGCCAGCTGAACTCCTGACCTCCCATCTCATCTGCCTCAAAAGCTGGATTAAATCTGCCACTGGTCTCTGGGCAGCTTTTGGGGGGGCAAGGGTGGGGGGGCGCGGGGGCACGGGGTGAGGAGCAGAGAAGACACTTCTCAACAGATGTAACCAGACCTGTGTTCCATCTTGGCAGTTTGCTCCCCTGACATGATCATCTCTGGACAGCCTTCTCCCAGGGTCTCCACGTGGCCAAATCTTTAATATATATATATATATATATATATATATATATATATATATATATAGAGAGAGAGAGAGAGAGAGAGAGAGAGAGAGAGAGAGAGAGGGATTTCAGAGAGGGAAGGAGAGGAGGGAGAGATAGTAACATCAATGATGAGAGAGAATCATTGATGGGCCCCCCCCCCTGCACTCCCCCCACTGGGGATCGAGCCCACAACCCAGGCATGTGCCCTGCCCAGGAGTCAAACATGACTCTGGGTGTATAGGTTAATACTCAACCACTGAGTCATTCCTGTCAGGCCACAAGGGACACTCTTGAAGCACCTAGCTCAGGTGGATCAGGAAGACTGTGCTACTGGGCCCCACTGGACACAGACTACATAAGGCTACTTACTGTACCAAGAGTGGGAAACATAGCAGATCTGCCTAATACACAGAAATAAATACAGACAGGCAGCCAAAATGGGAAGAAAACATGTCCCAAATAAAATAACAGAAATTCCCAGAAAAGAAGCTAAGTAAAATGGAAACCAGCACTCTACCAGATATAGAGTTCAAAACAATGGTTATAAGGATGCTCAAGAAACTTAGAGGTAGAATGAATGAACTCACTGAGAACTTAAACAAAAAAACATCTACACTAATAAAAGAGACAGATGCAAATTAGCCATCACTCTGTCACTCTGCTATACCCACAAGCCACACCCACCAGCCAATCAGGAGCGAGTATGCAAATTAAGCCAACTAAGATGGCGGCGGCCATGGAGCTGGAGCGAGCAGGAGGCTTGGGCTGCCCCCAGTGATAGAGGAAGCCAAGCTTCCCGCCTGCCCTGGCCGGCCCTCGGCCCCGCTCAAGGCTACAAAGTTTCAATTAGAAGATAAATAAATCCCAGATACCTGCTTCCAGCCCCCCGCTGAAAAAAAAGAAAAAGAAAAAAAGGAGAGGCTGGGAGCTTGAGTTGCTGGGGGGCATGGCCAGCCTGAAAACAGCCATCAGCCCCTCACCCAGGCTGGCCAGGCACCCCAGGGGGACCCCCCCTCCACCCTGAAAGGGCTGTGGGCAGCCTGATAACGGCCCTCAGTCCCTCACCCAGACTGGCCACACCCCCATGGGGTGAGAATCCCCGCTGGGGGGGATTGGCCAGCCTGAAAACGGCCCTCAGTCCCTCACCCAGGCTGGCCAGGCACCCCAGTGGGACCCCCACCCTGATCCGGGACACCCTTCTGGGCAAACCAGCTGGCCCCCACCCATGCACCAGGCCTCTATCCTATATAATAAAAGGGTAATATGCAAATTGACCCTAACAGCAGAACGACTGGGAATGACTGGTCACTATGACACACACTGATCACCGGGGGGCAGACGCTCAATGCAGGAGCTGCCCCCTGGTGGTCAGTGCACTCCCACAGGGGGAGCGCTGCTCAGCCACAAGCCAGGCTGATGGCTGCCAGCACAGCAGTGGTGGTAGGAGCCTCTCCCACCTCCTCAGCAGCGCTAAGGATGTCCGACTGCAGCTTAGGCCTGCTCCCCGCTGGCAAGGACATCCCCCAAGGGCTCCCGGGCTGCCAGAGGGATTCTGACGGCCAGCTCCTGGGGGAGTGGGCCTAAGCCAGCAGGTGGACATCCCCCAAGGGGTCCCAGACTGTGAGAGGGCACAGGCCGGGCTGAGGGACCCCCCCCCCAAGTGCACAAAGTTTTGTGCACCGGGCCTCTAGTCTATACATAAAAGCTTAAGCAACTGAACGAATGAATGACCAGTCGACTGGTCAATGCAGGAGCTGCCCCTGGTGGTCACTGCACTCCCACAGCGGGAGTGCTGCTAAGCTGATTGACCCATCCCTACGGCCCACCAGCCCAGCTGCAGCCACTCACTCCCTCAGTAGTCCTGCAGGTCCAATCTCCAGAACACAGGACATGCACTGATGGACCGGTGCAGCTGACATGATCCTAACAGCACCGCCAGCCTCCTGGAAGTCAGTCTCAGGCACTGCGGCCGCTTCCCCTCCCTAGACACTGCAAGGAAGAAATAATATAACAGCAGCCACCAGGTGGCTCCCAACAACTGGTGCAAACGTCAGGGGGATGGATCTGGATCCCAGGCCAGCAAGGGTGTCCCACTGCCTGCCTGGAGGGCCAATCACGTACCCCCACACCCTCGGGACAGGCACCAGACGTGAGTTTCTCCCAATCAGGATTGACTGGGTGCCAGCCCATGGCAGGTGCAGCAGGGCCGGGATGGGAGGAGCGGCAGGTGGAGTTGGACTGCCAGTTTTGGCCCAATCCCCACAGGCCATGCCGAGGGACCCTACCCATGCACGAATTCGTGCACCGGGCCTCTAGTGTAAGAATAAAAAGGAACATAGAAACCATAAATAAGAACCAGTCAGACATGAAGAATACAAATCTGCAACAAAGAAACACTAGAAGGAATCAACAGCAAATCAGATGAAGCAGAGGATCAAGTCAGCAATTTGCAAGACAAAGTAGCAGAAAACACCCAATCAGAGCAGCAAAATAGAAAAAAGAATTTAAAAGATTGAGGATAATTTAAGAGTCCTTTGGGACAACATGAAGCATAACAACATTCACATGATAGGAGTACCAAAAGGAGGAGAGAGAGAGCAAGGGATTGAGAACCTATTTGAAAAAAAGAATGACTGAAAACTCCCCTAACCTGATGAAGAAAAAGGACACACAAGTCCAGGAAGTACAAAGAGTCCCAAAAAAGATGAACCCAAAAAGGCTACACTAAGACACATCATAATTAAAATGGCAAAGGTTAACAACAGAGAGAGAATCTTAAAAAGCAGCAAGAGAAAGACAGTTAGTTACCTATAAGGGAGCTGCCATAAGACTGTTGGCTGATATCTCAATAGAAACATTTCAGGCCAGAAAGAATTGGCATGAAATATTTAAAGTGATGAAAAGCAAGGACCTATAATCAAGACTACTCTACCCAGCAAAGCTATCATTTAAAATTGAAGGAGAAATAAAGAGCTTTCGAGATAAGAAAAAAGCTAAAGGAGTTCATCACTAGAAAACCAATATTACAGGAAATGTTAAAGAGAATTTTTCTTTAAGAAGAAGAAAGAAAGAAAGAAATAGGAATGTATAATAAAATGGCAATAAATACATGCCTATCAATGATCACTTTAAATGTAAATGGATTAAATTCTCCAATGACATAGGGTAGCTGAATGGATTAGAAAAGAAGACTCATATATATGCTATCTACAAGAGACTCACTTCAGATTGAAAGACACACACAGACTGAAAGTAAAGGAATGGAGAAAAATATTATATGCAAATGGAAATAAAAAAGAAAGCCAGGATAGCAATATTTATATCAGACAAAACAGACTTTAAAACAAAGGCTATAACAAGAGACAAAGGACACTACATAATGATAAAGGGATCAATTCAACAAGAGGATATAATACTTGTAAATACTTATGCACCCAGCATAGGAGTACCTACATATATAAAGCAAATATTGATGGACATAAAGGGCGATACAGTCATAGTAGGGGGCTTCTTTAATATCCCACTGACATTAATGGATAGATCTTCCAAACAGAAAATCAACAAGAAAGAGTGACCTTAAATGACACACTAGACCAGATGGATTTAATTGATATTTTCAGAGCATTTCACCCCAAAGCAGGTGAATATACATTTATTTCAAGTGCACATGGAACATTGTCCACGACAGACCATAGGTCAGGACACAAATCTCAATAAATATAAGAAGACTGAAATCATATCAAGCATCTTCTCTGACCACAATAGTATGAATCCCTGACCTGGAGAAGAATAAGTGATATGATGTCATGGTTCCTGGCACATAGCTGGTGCTCAGTACATTACTGATAATGCTGCCACATCCAGAAGGAGCCCCAGAGGTTATGAGTGAGTTTTATCTTCCTTCCAGGCATACAAAAAATGTTCATTTGGCATTTATTGGTTGACTCATCAAGTGGTTTTTCACAAGGAATGGGAACCGTAGCTTCTGTCCAACTAAAACTGAAGGAGAGGCTATAATAAAATGGCAGTTGAAGGGCCACCGGCCCATTTTCTAGTCACCAGCACAGAACAATCAGCCCCTATGGGACCCTGCCAATGATGACAAGACCAAAATTATCTCTTCATTGGCCATGAGGAGGCAGGAGAGGATGTGGTGGGAACAAGCCCTTGGATTCTATGATAATTAGCTCCCTGGCCTTGGGCAAATTATTTCAACTTCTGTGAACCTCAATTTTCTCATCTGTCAAATGGGGATAAATGAGGGTTGCTCAGCCTGCCATGTAGCTCAGACAGGTGTATTGGAGATTGCCCCAGAGGCAGAAGTGAAAGCATTTTGGAAAATGAATGTGTTGACAAATATCCCCTACCTACTATCAGTCAACTCTGAGAGAGGCAGAAACCAGGTGGCTACTACCCTGATCTACTTATTGAACCTACACCCTTGTACACGTAAGAATCAGACACATCACGGAGCCCCTGCAAGTTGTCCCAGAGCCAAGTACTATGCCTGGCATTGCTGAATGAATGAAATATAATAACAAGGACTCAGGGCAGGGCAGTGAGAATCACCAGCGCCTTTGAGCCTGTTTGTTCTGATGTTCTGGTTCTGCTCTGGGAGAAACGTAAATCCACAGTGGTTATGGGCTTACTCAGGACGATCCAACTTGATAATGGAGAGCTGTTGCCAGCAGCATCCTGGCACTCACATGGCTTCGGAATCAGAATACTAATAATGATGATAGTACAGTAACAGACAGCCTTTAGCCAGGGTATACCAGGTGACCAGCATGCTGTGCAGAACTCGACACAAGTTATCTCCTTTAACCCTCAAACCCCACTGTGAGACAGAAACTGTTATTATCCTCACTCTACAGGTAAGGAAACTGAGGCACAGAGAGGCACCTCTACCCATTCTCTGAACTTCCTTCTTCCAGGAGCCAGGAGGCCACTCTGGGTCAGGGTGAGACTCTCAGTCTCAGCTCCCTCACTTGTGAAGACAGGAAATAATAATGCTCCCATGTCAAGGCAGCCCAGCACCACAGCCAAAGCACGGATACGCGAGCTCCTTGCGCTGGGATCAAATCCCAGTACTGCTATTTAGTGCTGTGTGGCTTTGGGCACATAGCCTAACCTCTCTGAGCCTCACTTTGCTCCTTTACAGAAACAGGAACAATGAGTATGTCCACCCCCTGGGCTACTGTGAGAATGCAGGAAGATACTGCATATCTAACACAGTAGTGTTGTGACTAGGACACAGATGGGACTGTGCAACCAGCGTATAGTGGTGTTGAGAGAAAAAGTGTTCACTGTCGGTCCCTCTCACCTCTCCAGGCTTCTCAGCTAAAGGTCTTTCCTGCCGCCCTCTGAGCGGAGAAATTCCCATTGACCTCTTCTATTCAGGCGGTGCAATAAAATATGCATGTCTGCTGAGCAAAAGCACACTTTCCCACACACTAAGCTCGCTCAGTGTCTTCATTATAATTGTTTCAGAAAAAGCTAACAGTCAGATGACTCCAAAGACTCAGAATACAGGCTTTAAAACATTATTTTAAAGTTTTAACACATCTATGCTATTCGATGGGGCAGATAATTTTAATTGTTTGAGAGCAAAATGAAATTTATTGCTTAAGATGCAGTGCCAGGGAACCAGGAGACTTATCTGGAGTCGCTCTCATTCCAGTGGGAACAGTAAGTGCCTCCTGGGAGCGGGTTCTTGTTCCCCCACTCAGCTTTCTTCTAATTAGCACCGAATAACAAAAGTATAACAGTAGCACCTCTTCTCCCAACTTTTCTAACAGCCTGTCAGAGACAGAACAGTGTGAAAAACAGCTCTGTTTATGAGCGACTTTGTCATTTTTTTCTGTTCAGATAAAATGGTTTCACGGCAGGAGAACGGGGCCGGGTGGGTGCCCGGAGGTACAGGTAGGCAGGGAGACATGAGGTGAGGAAGGGGTTCACCTCCAGGATCCGATAAAAAAAATTCCAAGTAGCCACGTGACCTTGAATAGGGCCTTGAACAAGGTGCGTCCCTCTTCTGGAGTGGTGCCTGCGCCTGGAGGAATATGATGTTCTGATGGGTTAAGCCTGGAGCCAGGGGTGGTCCAGCCCCCTTGTCCTTGCCCTCCCCCGCCCCCCCCCCCCGGAGTGGGGAAGGCCCCTGGGAAGCAGGAGTTGAGTGACAGCGCCCTGTGAGTGGCCCTGGAAGGTTTGTCTCCTTGAATCTTCTCCAGGAGAAGGTGGGGACAGACATCATGACCACATTCACACTGAAGAGAGGACTCCAAGAATTTAAATGGTTTCTTTGAGCTAATAGGGCCAAGAATGGAGCCAGCAAGGGACCAGGAGAGCTCCCTCACTCGTTCTCTGCCCCAAGTCGGTGGGTCTCCAGGCAGGGGTGGATGGGCGGTCCAGTGGTGGACACTGCCTTCCAGATAAGGTTGCCATGTTTAGCAAAAGAAAATATAGGATGCCCAGGTGAAATTGAATTTTGGATAAACAAAAAATAATTTTTAAGCATGTTCCAAATAGTGCATAAGACATACTATAGAAAAAAAGTACTGTATTCACTGTTTATCTAAATTTTTATACGTGAATTCAAATTGAAACAGGCGTCCTATATTGAACCTGGCAACTCTCTCCCCAGGGATATTCGGCAATATCTGGAAACATTTTCCACTGCCATGATTTGGGAGGTGGAGGGGGTTGCTATTGGCATCTAGGGGGGCAGTGGCCAGGAATGCTGCTCAACCTCCTAAAATGCACAGCAAAGAAGTCTCCTGCCCCAGCGTGACCAGTGCTGGGGTTGAGAGCCCTGCCCTAAGGGAGAGGCCGCTCTTTATCTCTAGTGTTGAAGATGTAAAGGCAGCGGGCAAAACAGCAACTCGCGGACACCCTAAGGACTCCCAAGGGCACGTGTGTGATCATGCTGCCCACTATCAGCGATTACCAAGGCAGGGAAGAGGGAGTGAGAGCCGCAGCCATTAGCCTCCGCATGAATGGGACCTTCGGTTTCACTATTTGGGTTGCAATTTGGAAATGCTCAGAGGAAGTTAACGAGAATCTTTGAACTGGGTTTTGGCACCCACCCCCAGGCAGGCGGAGATAAATATGATCTGCTGATCCTCACTGGAGAAGGGAGAACATGAAAAGGAAATAAAAAAGTTGTGCTTTTCTATTTGTTGTCAAAATCTCCAAGAGACGGCTCTGAGATGAATCACCATTTGCTGGGGAACGTGCCCGGCCTCTCCCTCCTGTCTTCACCGCAAGCCCGGTCGTCAAGATGGATGTGCTGGGCCTTGTCTCAGGGCCGTGCGGACAGGGGAGGTGGCAGGTGAGCGTGGTTGGGTCCTCCCTTCCCACCCAACCCACCTGCCAGCTCTGCTTTAGGGAAGAGCAAGGCAGCCAACCTCTTGGGCTGGGATGGCATCACTCTCTTGAGGGCTGGAGAAATATTTATCACACCTCCAATCAGACCTACCAACTCTGTCCCGCGTTTCACAATGCACAAATGCTGCGTGTTGTAACTTGGCCTGCGACATCAGGGATCACAGTCACAGCGTTTCAAACCGATGGAGCCATCCCTGGGTTGCTAACTGAACTTTTATTAGTTTTAGGTTTTTTGTTTTGTGTTGGGTTGTGTTTGAGGAGGGTGGAGGGATATATTGGTTTTGTGTGTGTGTGTTGCATGGATGTAGCTTTCGTCTTTGAAGTTTAAGACCAGTTGTAAATTCCTTGAAGTTCGTCCTAGTCCCTTTTATATTAGCATGTTAACAAGCTTTGGAAAACTGACAGAGCCTACAAGAAAGCACAGCTGGGTCGATCCTTCAGCCCAGGTCTAATTCAAACCAGAGCACCGGGCGCTGCGGCTGGTGTTTACGGATGCAGCCGGGAGAGCCCGCTGCCCGGAGGAGGGCCCCACTGCGGTGCGCGCACTGGACGGAGTCCCAGTTGGGTTTAATTAGGAAAGGAAATGCCACGATTCTCTAAATGACTTCTCTAGAGGAAACCTTTGCACCAGATGAAGTTCAACAGCAAAAATGGGAAGAGAAAAAAAAAATGGAAAAGAAAACACCTCCCAGAAATGTGTTTAATATGAATTTAGGGCTTTGTCAGCGAGGGCAACCAAGGAAGTCAGGTCCCAGTTCCTGGCATGGGAACCCTGTGACACTCTCCACCGGCTGGAAGGGGACAGCACTGAATACATGCCAAGCCTTCCACGCACGACATGGGGCAGACCTCCTGCGAGAGCGTACCTACACTCCGCCCGGGAGCCACCCAGGAGAAAATCAAGGTGTGAAACCTTTTCCCACATAGCAAGTCCGAAGGAAGACTCCCCCATCTGAAGATGGCAGTGCTCTGCTGACATGGCAGGGGGACCTTAAGAAAAGTGTGGCCCCACTCACGGTCTATGTGCACATAGCAGGTCTGATGGCCTTTCAGGAGGACAGAGGTGTGTAAAGGTGAAGTAGGGACCTGGCTGGTGTGCTCAGTTGGTTGACCATCATCCTGTGCACTGAAAAGTTGCTGGTTCAATTCTAGGTCAGGGCACATGCCCAGGTTTTGGACTCGGTCCCTGGCTGGCAGGGGGCATGTAGGAGGCAGCCGATCAATGCTTCACTCCCACATGGATGTTTCTCTCTCTCCCTCTCTCTCTCTAGCTATAAAAAAAAATTTAAGTAGGTACCACGCTGCAGAAGTTAAAGGTCAAAATTTAAGCAAGGCTCACAGTGTGGTTATCAGAAGAACTCATTCAACTCTGAAAGAAGCTAAGTCTGCTCAAGTGAGCCAGCCGTTAGACACAGGCTTCCCTGTCCACGGGCATCTGGTTAGATAAAAGAAAGGTCCCCGTCCCCCCACAATGGCCTGTCTGCCCCGCCCCGCCCCGCATTTCTACTTTGCTGCTTCCTGTCCCCCTAACAGGAAGTGATGTCCAGGGCACCTCCCCCGCATTAGAAAGGGCTTCCAGGCAACATGGCTGATTTTTATTCTGATGAAATTTCAGAAAAATAAATAAGTGAAATGTAAACACTGATGACGAACATATACTTTCCATACTGCCCAACTTCAGCCAACATATGTGCTTTTTCACACACCCTTGGAGTTTTTGATTGTTACCAAAATTCCACGTGCACCTGGTTATGGGACCAAAATACTCCGCCAGAAAGATAAACAATGGCAGTGGAGGCTCGAGCTTATTGGAACCATCTTGTTGAACAGGGACCTGGTGTGAGAGGACGCAGAGGGGGACTCACATTCCCGTGAGCAGTTTCCTTTCCCGGCCTTTGAGAAGTCAGGGCACGTGGCCTAGCTGGGCCCAGTCACGTGGCTCTGGATTAGGCCACCTTCCCTATGGCGGGGGACCAGTGACCTCACATTTTAAAAGGTGGTGATGACACCACCCACCTCCAAGGATTATTCTGAAGACTAATGAGGGCCCGTGGGGAGTCCTTCCCGGGGCCGGCCTGAAGGGAGTGCCCAGTAAGTGGCAGTGACTGCAAGACCAGCCACCCAGACAGCTGCGCAGTGACAGAGTCCAAAGACCCTCGCCAAGATCAGGCTCTCTAAAAATAATGCCTTTTTAAAAAAATCCTCAACGGAGGATATTTTCTCCATTGACTTCTAGAGAGAGCAGAAGGGAGGGAGGAGGGGGAGAGAGAGAAACATCGTGAGCGAGACACATGGTTGGCTCCCTCCCACAGGTGCCCCTACCGGAGCCAGGGAACCTGCAACCAGATCTGTGCCCTTGACTGGGAATGGAACCTAGAACCCTTTGGTCTGTGGGCTGACACTCTAACCACTGAGAAAAACTGCCCAGGGCTAGAGATGATGCCATTTTGATGTGCCCACAAACCTGGATGGGGTTCTAATTCTTCCATGCCTTTGGCTCTGAATTATGCATCAAGAGAAGTTAATTGGGGGCTATTTATGGGAAATAAAATCAGAGCAGGCTACTTGAACTTCTGTTGCCTTCTCCTGCCCATCAGGGAGTTCTTTTTCACTGTGTGTGTGTGTGTGTGTGTGTGTGTGTGTGTGTGACAGAGAGAGAGATATCTTTATTGAAATTTGTATTGTAAAAGTCTTGCATGTGCATAGTAAAAATTTCAAAACATTACAGAAGTATAAAAGATTTCCTCCCATTTCATATGTTAACCCCAAATCCTCACGATAGCCTCTTATGGGGAAGGGGGGCACCTTTCCGGATTCCGTCCATCCTCACATAAACAGTGGCAATGTCGTTTTACAGACGTGGGATCACTGCTTCGTTCAATCACACATCTTAAACCACTTTCACACCCATCCATAAATGTCTACCGCATTTTTAACAGACTTTATTTTTTGGAACAGTTTTAGATTTACGGAAAAATTGCGAAGAAGTACAGAGTTCCCATATTCCTCACACCCAGTTTCTCCTTTAGAACTTACGTTAGTGTGGTCCATTGGCTATAATTAATGAGCCAACATGGATACGTATTATTAACTAAAGTCTCGCCTTTTCAGATTTCCCTCATTTTCCCGTAGGGCCCTTTTCCTGGTCCAGGACCCCATCCGGGACCCCACATGGCACTAGTCATGTCTCCTGAGGCTCCTCCTGTTTTCGATGGTCCTGGCCGTTGGGGGAGGACTGCTCGGCTCAGAGATTTTATTGATGTCCCACTGTGACAATTTGATGTTTTTCTCATGATTGGACTGGGTTGATGGCTCTGGGGGATGAAGATCATAGAGATGAAGTGCCCTACTCATGACGTCATATCAGAGTACAGGTGACATCACTGCTGATGTTGATCTTGGTCACCTGGCTCAGGTCTACTTTTAAACAGCTGTAAAGTGTCCCTTTGTTGGGAAGTATAATCATTTTTCTAAACCAACTGATAGTTAATGTACACATCTGTAATATAGACGTATATAATACATCTGTCATATATACATATATGAAGCTGTGCACAGTGCGCATCCCGGTAACTACCACCTTTGCTCAGTACTCCAGATGCCTCTATGATGTGATTCCTGGCAGTCGATTTCTCAGTTTTGCTGGATCCTGCCCAATGGCCATGGGAAAAGTCTTCCATTTTCTCCGCCCATGAACAGTGCCAGGTCTCCGCATCTGCCCCAACCACGATCTTCACCGTCTTATTCATCCTGGCCAGTGTCATGAGGGAAACAGACACACTCCATGCTGAGTCCGTTGGCTCTCCTGGAATCTGACTACTTAGCTGGTACCCCAAAGTCTAGTGATTTCTTGGAGCCAGTCCCCTGAGAAAAGCAGCTTAATGCCACATACACCTGGGAGACAACGGCGGAACGTAAGAACCCACATCAAACGGCATGTTTCGCTGAAGGCTGCCACCGCAGCAGCTCTCGGTGCCACGCGTCTCCACTTCCTCCGGGAAGACGCTGCGTGTGGACCAGCTGATTTTCTTCCTCACCCTCCACGGTTTCAGCGCCTCGCCTCTAAAATCAGTTCCCATTGAAAGGTTTCTATCTTTGAAACCCAGGCCTGGCCTTCATGGAGGGAGACCTGGTTCTCCATGTGTGCGGCCTCTGCTCTGTTCCAAAATTTATACAAATCACAGGGAACCGGTCCTCTCAAAATTGAAGATTTGACAACTATTTACATGCTGAACGAGAGCCAAGCTACATCCACTTTTAAATGTTTACATCGGCTCGACAGCTGCTCCAAAGCAAAGGCAGTGCGGGCACCGAGGCCCGAGCGCAGAGCCGGCCAGCCCATGCCGCCGTGGGCAAACAAAACTCAATTCTCTGCCGCCCGGGCCAGGCCTCCATCATCGCTCTCCTGGATTACGCCTCGGGCTACAACATCACCCACCACCCTCTTCCCTGTGCTCGCTTCCTTTACAGCCCTTCCTGAATCAGGTGTATTATACTGACTGTGGTCTGTGTCCCTACCAGAGTGTAAGCTCTGTGAGGACAGGGACTTTGTTTTGTTCACCTGTGTATCCCCGGTGCCTTGAATGGTGCCTGGCACATACAAGGTGCTCAATAGGCATATGCCCTTCTCCAATCCATTCCCCACACTGCAGCCAGGTCTTCATTCCAACACAAAGGCCTGACTCAAGGCTCTCCCACTCAGCTCAAACACTGCGGGTGCCTCCCCGCTGCTCTGGGTGAATTCCAGCTCCTGGGCATGTCTGTGGGTCCTGTGATACTTGACCCTTGCTACGTCATCACTCCTCCTTCGCATGCTCCAAACACAGGGTGTGTCTCAGTTCGTTTTAGATGAAAGGCCCTCTTGCTTCTGGACCTCAGCACTGTGTCCTTGCCTGGACCCAACTTCTGCATAGGCCAGCCCAGCCCCATCCTGCAGAGGCAGCGAGGTCACACCTCCTCCATACAGCCCTCCCTCTGCCCCCCTTCTGTGTCTCCTAATGGGCCTCTCTCACCCCTGGCCCCTTGGCCCTCTCCAAGTAATCAGGGTCAACAGTGGGGAGGTGGGGGTGGAGAGGAGCAGGGACCAGGGGGATGTTTCTCTGGGACAATTCTGAGGTACATGGGCGGCCCTAAAACATGGAGATTGGGAGTTAGAACTTTGGAGCTAGAACTAATACAAAATTTGGGCTCGGCTAATACAAACCAAGGCACTTTTTAAAGTTCTCTAGGCCTGTCTTTCCTCATCTGCAATGTGCAATAATGATCTCTTTCTTGGAGGATTATAAAGATTAAGTAGTTTGGGTGTGTGTGTTTTTCAGGTATTTATTTCAAAACATCCAATCCATATGGTGGGCATCTTGCAGGACTCGTTAAAACCTGGACCCGCATCTTGGCTCTGAGCTAAGTAGCTGTTATTTTTTGGCCACCAACACCCATTCCCCCATTCTCCATATTTTGGTAACAGACCCCACCCCCATGACACATGACTAAGGTGAGACCTTTCAGAGTGGCTTATTTCATGGGTTCAGTATTGGTTCAGAGATGTGCATGTGATCCAAGCAGAGCCAATCAGAGTCCTTCCCTGGGAAATGGACACTGGAGCCTGAAAGAGGGGAGCTCTGTTTCCAGTACTGTGACACGGGGACCTGGCTGCTGGGGAGTCTTCCCAACAGGCAGCAGAGGCATCTGTAGAGGCAGCTGGGAAGGAAGATGGAGGCAGAGGCATAGCATCATCTCAACTCCAGTTCGTTCCTTTCTCACCTGTTCTTCCCTTTCTTTGAGCTCCAACCCTGAGCCAACATAGCTATCCCTTCGGTAAAGCAAGCTTTTATTAAGTTCATGGCATGCATGACTGAGAAAGTCCCAAACCCATATCATTTCAAGCAAGCCGCTCTGAGGCTCAGTGTTCTCATCCTTAAAATGGGTAATAATTCTAAGTTCTAAAGGTGACTCTGCAAAGGTTCCTAGATAGGAGCTGGGACATGGGTTCATTTAAAATCGGTATTAATTTGTTATTTTTATGAGATCTTAAAAGCCCACATGTGACTTCACAGATTTGTTTTTGTTGCATTAGGGGGGTGGACGGTAATGTTTTTCTTCCTCATGAACAATTTAATGGCACTGGGACATTTGGAAAACTCAGTGTTAGAGCTTCCACTGGAACCTGGGTTGTTTCTTTGCTCTGGGCTCCAAATTGCCTTCAAGGTAAATTCTAAAGACAACCCCCTTGTGGCTGCCATCTGACGGTGAATAATTTACTGAAAGTTGGGGCAGGTTGGGGGCCCTCAGCCAGCTCCAGCCATACTCATATCCCTACTCTGACAGAGAGGGCTGTGAATTATACAGAGCAGTGCTTCTCAACTGGGGATAATGCCGTATCCCAGGGGACATCTGGCAATATCTGCAGATGTTGTGGGATGTCACAGCCAAGAGGGTGATATTAGCATCTAGGACAGGGGTTCTCAAACTTTTTAAACAGGGGGCCAGTTCACTGTCCCTCAGACCGTTGGAGGGCCAGACTATAGTTTAAAAAAAAAACTATGAACAAATTCCTATGCACACTGCACATATCTTATTTTGAAGTAAAAAAACAAAACGGGAACAAATACAATATTTGTATTTGCATGTGGCCCACGGGCCGTAGTTTGAGGACCCGATCTAGGAGATGGAGGCTAGGGATGCTGCTCACACCCAGTGGTACTCAGAACCACCCACAAGAAGACGTACCCAGCCCCAACCATCACAGTGCTGTGCTTGACAAACCCCAGTGCAGAGCACCCTGGCAGCCAAGCACTCAGTTTAGCAGTAAGACATTGGCCATCAGTTAATTAATCACCACAGGATCAATCAGAATAATTCCAGTGAGCATTGTGGCAAGTGGGGGAAGCTTCTTATCCCAAGACACTCCCGGATCTGAAAGCAAGAAAAGCTAGATGCAGACAATAAAGCCGGACAAGGAATAGAGTCTAGTCTGGCGTGGGTGTCTGCCATTGCCAGGACGGCAGGCCTTCCCGCATGGCAGCTCTCTTATAAGATAGCTTAATGGTACTGGCAAAGATGCCCTTGAAAAACATGGGGTTCCTTTCACAGATAGAGGTGAGAGCCTGCTCTGCATCAAGCTCAATTTCTGAATTAAGGATCTCGCAGTGGAAACACAAGGAAAAGTCTCCCCACCCTGCCATTGTTGTTGGTGTTTGGGGAGGGGCAGACAGGATGAGTAAAAAGGACAGTGGGGGTGGGTGGAGGTGGTCAGCAAGGGCTTCTCTGTGGAGGTGATAAAACGGAGACCTGAAAGAGCAAGCCATGCAGATGTTTGGGGGGAAAGTTTTCCAGGCACTAGAATAGCCAGTGCAAAGGCCCTGGGGCAGGACTGTGGGGAAGAGAGGACACACTGGAGGGGAAGGTAGCTTTATGCTACCTGGAATGTGGATGTGATGGCTGGAGCTCCAGCAGCCATTCGATCATCAGGTGATGTAGTTCTCATTTGTCACTATTAGAAATGGGGGTGGCTTCTGGCATCTGGTGGGTAGAGGAAAGGGACACCACTAAATATCTTATAATGCATAGGACAGCCCCACAACAGAGAATTATCCAACCCCACATATCAATAGTGGGGTTAAGAAACCCCCTGAGGGGGACAGATAAAGGCATTCATACAATATAGTGATATGTCTGTACTGAGAAAAGCCCGGGAGATTAGGGGGCGGGGGCAGGTGGCACAGAGGAGAGGCCCTTTGCTAGGATGTCTTTGCTGAAACACAAGAATACACAGTGTTGCTGGGCAGAGAGGGAACAAAAAGAGTGTGGCAGGCAGAGGGAACGGCGTCTGCAAAGCCGAAAGACGAGAGAGGGTTGGTTTGGTTGGTTTCCTCGGAGGAACCAGAGGTGACTCAGTGCTGCTAAAGCAGAGATGCAGGGGAAGCAGGAAGAGATGAGGTCAAAGAAGAGATAAACAGAGGCCAAGTCACATAGAGCGTACAGTTAAGGAGCCCGACTCAGTCTCCAGGGCAATGGTGAGCCATAGGTTCTGAAGCAGGGAAGTGGTGAGGTCAGATTCCCCTTTCAGAAGCCAGGCAAGGGGGCCCTTTAGAAGGCCGTGAGGTCGTTCTGCAGCACTGCAGGCCTCCACGTGCGCTGCAGGGCGTCACAACCCTCCAGCCTCTTACCCACTTCTGCCTATTCTGCTGCTACTGAAGTTTGGGCCCAGACAATGTTGCTTTGTTTTGTTTTGTTTTGTATGTTCATTTGATGCACTGACAGGGAGTTAGCTCTCCCTTCCCCTAGGGCCGTGGTCAGCAAACTGCGGCTCAAGAGCCACATGTGGCTCTTTGGCCCCTTGAGTGTGGCTCTTCCTAAGCCTTAGGAGTACCCTAATTAAATTAATAACAATGTACCTACCTATATAGTTTAAGTTTAAAAAATTTGGCTCTCAAAAGGAAGTTCAATCGTTGTACTGTTGATATTCGGCTCTGTTGACTAATGCGTTTGCTGACCACTGGCCTAGGGTAACATCTGACTAGGCCCCCTGAGGCCTCGCAGTTTGCATTGGAGGAGCTAGGAAACTTGGAGGGCACTTCCAACAGCCCCTCCTGGGGGCAGGAGCCCAGACTGCCCCTGCCCCTCCTCCAGGCCCCTCTGTGGCCTGGCTGGGCTTGCTGCTAAGCCCATCCCTCAGAGGCCCCAGCCTCAAGAACAAAAGCCCCAAACCATTTCCAGTGATGCAATTTCACGCTCCCAGGTCCTCTGCCACCCTCGGAGCCTTTTCATTCCCAAACGAGCATGTTCTCCGGAAAGACAAAACAAAGTCCAGCTTTCTGTTTAGCTCCTGCACGGCTTTGAAACGTCCCAGCCTCCTTCTGACAACTGCGCTTCCTTTGTGAACCGTTGCCACCAGACCTAATTGCTTTTTATTCCTCTTAAAAATGAGTTTCCTTTGCTGAAAAGCTTTTCAAAAATTATTACTCCGGTCCCCGTCCTCATCCTGCTGTTCCGACATGCTGTCTATTCCCTCCCCCGGTGCTCCTGCCGCCTCCGTCCTGAAGCCGAGCACCAGGCTTGGGGAAGGCGGGAGGATGGACAGAATGTGGGCTGGGTGTCCCTCTCGAGAATCACCAGAGCATCGCCTGCTGCTCTCTCCCAGCCCTTCTCACAGCGAGTAAGACCTTATAACCCGGGTGTACAGGGTCTGGTTACAAGTGTGGCCTCTGGAGATGGACGGCCTGGGTTCAAATCCAGACCCTACTACTCCCAGGTGCATGGCTTCAGGCAAGTCACCCCACCGCTCCCAGCCTCGGTCCCCAAACGAGGATGCAGATTAAATGAGGCCCCAGGTAAAGCTCCTACCAGTAGCTTCTGGAGGCGGTGAGACGCAGCCTGCTCCTAACCTTTGTGTGGCACTGCCTCCTCTCTGCCCTCGCAGCTGGCGTCTGATTTACTCACCTCATTCTTCTTAAGCCCAAGCTTGGCCCAGTGGCCCACACTATGTCGGCAATAAGTCATTATTTATTAAATGAACAGCAAGAGAGGACCTTTTCCCAATGGGAATGACATTGGACTTGACTCAAGGACAAGCCCAAATGAACATAAATGGTGCAACATGCCTTCTTCTCCAATGTGTGAATTCTGTGCCTTAAAGACACGGCATATTTGGAACTTGGGTGGGGGGAGGGTATGGCTATATGCGGGGAGGAAAGGGATGTGGTAGGTGGAGCCAGATCTGACAGGTGATCACACTTCAAAAGGCAGAGGCTGGTGGCAAGTGGAGACTCGCCCCTGCTCCTTAACCAGATGGACTTCCCAACCTCCACCTTTGACTTCTTCCCCTCAATGTGGGGGACCGGAGGCTGGAGACCTGCGGGTGAGGGCTTTTCCTGCCCCAGCCCTGCCCCTAACCAGCACCCAGAAATAATGGTACAAACCCACCAGCCCCTAAATAAGGAAAGAAAGCCTTTGTCGCCAAACAAGCTCTCCCACGGGAGGGGAGGTTTGTGAAAGGGGCAGATAAGCATCGGAGCAACTTATGCGGAATGACAGGGAAACCAGCTGCTCTTACCAGGCCGCCCACCTCCCCACATACACTCCCTGAGCCAGGGTGATGGGCACAGGTCTGGAGTGTTGACGGTTCCAAGGAGAACCTGGTGGGGAGGGGGGAGCGGGGGCAGGAGGGGAGGACCTGGAAGGCAGGCTAGCGCCTGGTGCAGGCCTCAGAAGTTGTGGAGCAGGGACCGTGTGCCTCCTCTGAGGCAACCCCTTTAATTTAGCAGCTACTGTGTGCAGGCACCAGGCCCAGCATTACTGGTGCACAAGGGGTCACGGGAGGAATCCGAGGCCCCACTCCCACGGCAGGCCAGCGGGTGAGGATTAGGAAAGGTAAGCACTCACCTGGTAAGAATGCTGAAAGCCCAGCCAGGAATAACCGTCCTCACCCTTCGCACAGCCCGCGCCTCCCCGCCTTGGGCTCTCACTGTCTTAGACAAAACCACCTGGGCCCCCGAACCTTCCCCTGGACCGCTCCCCTCCATCCAGCTGAGCAGGAAGACGTTCACCCTCCTCCACGAGGCGCAGGAAGGGAAGGGCAGAGCCTCCCGAGAAGGCTCCGCTTACGCCCGCTGGTCAGGGAGCCTGGCTACCATTGTCTCCTCCGCGGGTGAGTACTCGGAGGCTGGGCGGGCTAGGCAGTGAGTGATTTGGGGGAAGGTGCCTGGACATTTGTGACCTCATGTCCACAGATTCTGGGAGCAGGAGTGGGCATCTATGGGAGACACTGTGCTTTCTACCACAGCGACCAGAGCCCATTTGTATTCCCCATTGCACCCTGGTTTCCTATTTGCCTAGGAGTCTCCTCTTTCCACTCTGCCCCTTCCTCTGGGTGCAGGGAATAGTCTGAGCCCGGGCATGTCAGTGAGCTGACACTCACACGCAATCTACGCCCATTCTCAGCTCCTGTTGCTCCCCCCACAGAAGGGACCTCGGCTGCTTGGTCAGGGTGAGTCCCTGAGATGAGTGACTGAGGGCACCGAGGCCTACTTTCCAGGATGAGGAAGTGCCAGCGTCCCATGTGGCCTCTCCGCTGCAGAAAGGAGAGCCCCAGGGACGCTGGGAAGTCACACACCAGCAGCCACCCCTGCCGCTGTCCTTATGGCTTCTGATCCTCTAATGAGCAAGATGACAAGAAACAGTCCAGGGCCTTGAACTCCAAAGCCATGTGGGTCAGAGTTCCCTCACACAGAGCACTAATCCTCACAGGGGAAAGGCAACACACACATCTCAGGTTGGGGTATACTCCATTCTCCGCCTGAAGCCTGTCAACAGGACATGTGACCACGTCCCGCCCTTCAGCTAAATGGCTGCCTCCAAGTGTGAGCCCAGTGTGCCCAAACAGGGACCCTCCCACCTCTTGTCCTGAGTGATGGTTACTGTGAGAATGTCCAGTCTGAGGCCTCTCCCAGTTCAAAGCCCCTTCCTCCTCCTTGGCCCCCGCCCAAGCCGCTCTCTTTCTATTGACACCCACTTCCCACCCTCCCTGCGGCTCCCTCAGTGCCTTTTTTCCAGCCTCAGGATGTTCACATATGCTGTTCCCTGGGCCCAACATGCCCTTCCAGTTGTTAGTCACCTGGCTGACAGGAGGCTGTCTACAGAAACCATCTCTGGCCCACGGTAGGGGGGACTCACCACACCCTCTAATCACAGCAGATGACACTCATTCTGGACGTTCTCTTGTTTAACTTCAGTCTCCACTGGATACCAGCCGGATGCCACAAGGGCAAGAAGTGGGCCTCGCCGTCACTGCTGCATCCCAGAGTCGGCATGTCACGGGAGGGGAGGTGGGGGTGGGGGGGAACCAAGCAATTGTGATTGCTGGGGTAAGGAGAGGAGAAGGGAACTCCTGGGGGGGAGATGGAGGTGCTGTGAACCCAGATTGGACTTTCCTCCTGCTGCACATCCCACAAAGCTAGTTGCCCCTTCTGCTCTACATTGAACAACGTGCCTCTCTTTCTATTGGGGTCACCTCAAAGCTCTTTGACACCAAAGTATTAAGTGCCTACTATGTGTCAGGCACACAGCTAGGCTCCTGGGAGATGCAATGGGGAACAGACATGGTCCCTGGTCTCAGGGGTCTTATGGTCTGTCAGGGAATAACAGATTAAAGGGATTAATGTCCACATATATATAATTACAAGTTAGGACAGGGTGCTATGAAAAACAAGCAGCCTGGCCAGTGTCAAGCATCAACCTATGAACCAGGAGGTCACGGTTCGATTCCTGGTCAGGGCACATGCCCGGGTTGTAGGCTTGATCCCCAGTAGGGGGTGTGCAGGAGGCAGCTGATCAATGATTCTCTCTCATCATTGATGTTTCTATCTCTATCTCCCTCTCCCTTCCTCTCTAAAATCAATAAAAATATATTTTTTAAAAGAAAGGAAGGAAAGGAGGAAGGAAGGAAGGAAGGAAGGAAGGAAGGAAGGAAGGAAGGAAAGAAGGGAGGGAGGGAGGGAGGGAAACAACAAACAGGACAAGCCACATTAGCCAGGGTGTCAGCACAGCCCCTCCGAGATGTGTGTCAGTCAGCCAGGGAATGTCTGATGGGGGGGGGGGGGGGGGAGGCAGGATGCTGAGCACTCGCCATCTGCCAGGTGCTGTTCTCAGAGCTTACCATGAATTCACTCATCAAACCTCACAACTAACTGGTAGATGCCAGCACTGTCCATAGCTGCAAATAAGGCAAGCACAGAGAGGTTAGGCCAGTGGTCGGCAAACCGTGGCTCGTGAGCCACATGCGGCTCTTTGGCCCCTTGAGTGTGGCTCTTCCACAAAATACCACATGCAGGCACGCATGTACAGTGCGATTGAAACTTCGTGGCCCATGCGCAGAAGTCGGTTTTCGGAAAGGAGATAGAGGAAACAAGTATACAATGAAAGGCTCGCCGCCCGCCTCTCTGGGCGGTGCGGGAGGAGGAGTCTGGCCGCTGGGCTCTGAAATCCCTCCGCGCCCGCCGTAGGGCCTGGCCTCCCCGGAGCGGGTCCGAGTGTCCGGACCGGCTGCATGGTGGCCGGCGGCGGGCCGAGGGGTGTGGCCGGGCGGCGACCGACCACGGGGGAGGTCATGGGAGCGGAAGGCCTCACCGCCTGGCTCTTTCCTCCCTTCCCCATGGTCGGCTCCCCGCTTGCCTGCGCTGGGGCCGGGGGTCCATGCGGCCCTTGGGGCCCGGTCGGGGGGACCGGGGCCTGCGTGGGCCGACCGCCGGGCCCCATGGGGTGGGGGGGCATTGGCTCCCCGGCCCACAGCGGGAGCCCGGCGCAGGCTGCCACCCGCCCGCTGCCCCCCGGACTGGGCTCAGTGCAGCAGCGGTGGCAGCGGAGTGGGGCGCGTGCCCTAGCTCGGGGAGGCCGCCATGCTGCAGTGCACCGGCCCCATGGCCGGGCCTGCTCCGAGCGGATGCCGCTCCTCCAGAGCTGGGCCGCTCCACTGGCCGCACCCCGTGTGCTGGGCCTGTGCCACCCAGACGCGCTGGAGTCCCAGTCTGCCCGCAGGCCAGCTGCGGGTGCTGTGCAGGGGGGCCATCCTGCCTTGTGGCGAGTTCGAGCGGCAGCAGCAGGAGCCGGACAAGGACTGCGCCCTCCATCTTGCCTTGGGTCCTCCATTTTGGGATGGTGCCATGTGCTTCTTCAGGGAAGAAGCGCTGCTAGCCACACCCAGGATTTCTCTGGACTAACCAATAATAATCAAGGGAAGTGCACGCCATCACTATGACCACATCCTGTACCGACTCGCGCCTGGCCAATCGGAGGGGCCCACAGTCCCCTCTCCTGCCCTCACTCCACCCCCCTTTAAAACCCCCTGTCCCATCAGGCCTCGCTCTCTCTCAGCCACTGGAGCTTACTGTTGCATCGGTGAGTGTGGCAGGGGAGCCAAACCTAGGTTTGAAATAAATGACTCTTTGCTTTTGCATCGGACTGACTGACTCCCTGGAGGTCTTGGGAACTTTGAAATCTGGGCACAACAAGACGAGTGTGGATGGGAGAGTTGGAAGGGGTCGACCTCAGTGAACGTACCTCAATCAGATTGAGGACGTTTTTAGCGAAAGCCAGCTTAGGAATACCCTAATTAAGTTAATAACAATGTACCTACCTATATAGCTTAAGTTTAAAAAATTTGGCTCTCAAAAGAAATTTCAATCGTTGTACTGCTGATGTTTGGCTCTGTTGACTAATGAGTTTGCCGACCACTGGGTTAGGCGATTTGCCCGAGGTCAGCCAACTTGCCAGTGGCAGGCGCAGGATTCGAATGCAGGCTGCCTGTCCCACATCACCCTAGGGAAGAGGGCTTAAGCACATGGCTCAGCAGGGGCACAGGCCCTGAACATCTGCGTGGCCGCCTGCCTCCCACCACTCCCTTCTCGTGTGCAAAGGAGGCAAGGCCTCCCTTGGATTTAAAGGCAGCCGTCTCGCTGGTAAAGAGAGGAGTGGAAACAAGTGGGGAAACTGAGGCCAGGAGAGGACACTACCTCCCTGAAGAGTTGGGAGAGATGGGTCTTGACCTTTCCATCAGCCCACACTCCTCTCGCCTCACCAGTTGCTTCTCTCCTACTTCGTTCCCCCCACCAGACCCTGCATGGAGCCTGGAACCTGGTGGCGGCTTCTCAGTGAATTCAACTGGATTCAGGAGGCCAAGACTGACTGTCGCTAAAACTCAACCTGTCCCTCGTGCCAGTCCCATGGGGGAGGTCTTCCTCAGTTTTAACCATGAACTCCAATCACCCACATGTGGTCACCACTTTGAAAGTGTGTGTGTGGGTGTGTGTATGTGTGAGGGACCCTGAGTGAAAGCGGCAGTGTGTGTGCGCGTGTGTGCCTGAGGGCACTGTGAGTGTGAGTACAGGGTGAATGTGTGTGAGAACTCCTGCGAGCCTGTAGGGGTGTGTGTGTGTGTGTGAGAGAGAGAGAGAGAGAGAGAGAGAGAGAGAGAGAGAGAGAGAGAGCGCGCGCACCTGTGCTGCACGGTCCTATTTTCCAGGACTAAGACAGGTCTTGGATGCGAATGGGCCAATATCAACCCAAAGGAAGAGATGAGAACGGCCTCTGTCCTGTGCGGAGTGCGGAGTCTGACCACCAGGAATTTGAAGGTCCGATGAAGCCCTGGAGGGCAGGCGCTCCCCTGCCCGCTGCAGCCACCTGCCTGTGGTCTCACCGTCAGTGAGAAGGTGGCTGCCTTAGAACTGACCCCGCAGAAGTGAATGTTGTTTTCTAAACTATGATTGATCAAACCACCTGTCTTCTACCGCCAGCATTATTTCCTAAATGTGGAAAAGCAGGCTTTTCTGGAAGCAGGAGTGTGAGCTCCGCTCCAGTGTAGACAAACCATTATGACTTTGATGCGCCAGGTTTAAATAAGCAAAATTATAGAACGGGTCCAAGAAAAAGGACTGAAAAAACACGTGGACCAAGGGCTGCCAGCGCTATTAATCAGCAGGTGCCCACGCGCACCTACAGGGAGGGAATGTGCAGGGAGAGAGCAGCTGATTATCGCCGGTGACAAAAGTCAGCAGAAGGGACGAGCATGAGTTCTACCCTGAAGCTCCTTGTCTGGCTTTGGCTTCCTCTCCTGTGAAAGGGGCGCCGGCAACTTTCCACCGGGCTCTGTCAAGTCTTAAAAGAAACATGGAAGGGTGAATGTGTGTGTGTGTGTGTGCCTACATACAAGCCAGCAAACCCACTTACCACTTGGCTACATGCCTGGCTTACAGCAAAATCTTCACCATCAGGGATTGTTACTTCTATTAGAAAAATTTAATTGGCACCTCAGATGGTGGGTTTGGAGTGCTGATGTGTTTTCACTAATGTTCACATTTCTAAATAAGAAGTGTCCATCCAGATAGCACCTCCATTCCCAGCTTCAGTTTAAAGGCCGCACCTGGGGCCGTGCCTCTTGCGAGACCACTGACTTGGGGAGGCAGGTGTCGGGCTCCCAGGAGGAGGCGTGGCACACCGCCCTCTAGACCAGTGATGGTGAACCTTTTGAGCTCGGCGTGTCAGCATTTTGAAAAACCCTAACTTACCTCTGGTGCCGTGTCACATATAGAATTTTTTTGATATTTGAAACCATAGTAAAACAAAGACTTATATTATTGATATTTATTTTATATATTTAAATGCCATTTAACAAAGAAAAATCAACCAAAAAATGAGTTCACATGTCACCTCTGACACACGTGTCATAGGTTCGCCATCACTGCTCTAGGGTCTGGCCTGAATCCCCTTGACGTGCGCTCATCAGGCCTGTCCCACTCCTTCCTCTGCTCTGCGCAGCGGCCCAGCCCCCGCTGTCTGCTCCCCTTAGCGTTTCCTCTGTTGCCCTGACAGTCCCTTCCCCCACCACACTGAGCAGGAGGAGGAATCCCTCTGATTCCCCAGCTCCCTGGCAAATCGGAGTTGTCAGCACTCCACTCAAAAGCTGCCAAGGGGACGACCCTCCACGGGGATCCAGGTGCTGTCAGGACACAGAGCCTGTTGCCAAGGGGGGACCATAGACCCCAAACCCTCTGGTGGGGACCAGGCCTGGCCAATGGGCTCTCTTCCTTTGGGAAGCTTGATGGGGACATGGCATTTACAGGCAAAGTGTGGTGCAGGTGAGTTAGCCTCATGTTGCGGAAAATTCTTCCCCATCACTGGAGCAGAGCTTTCTAATTCACTCCCTCCTTTGTCAAACAAATCTCTTCGTGTGCCTTGAGGTCTAAAAATCACAGTTAGATATTTGATTCGTTGCCATGAGCAGAAGAGAAAAACTTCTACTGACGGACGCGCTGAGGAGCTATTCGGGGAATGTCTCCCTGCCATTCACCCGGCACGACTGTGGATGGGCCTCTCCCACTCACACACTTTCAAGAAAGTAAAACAAATACATGCCCAGGAGCCCAGAGCGCACGGCTGGTGGCGGGGATTAAGGTGTAGTTCGCCAGGAAGTTGCTGAATGATCTATTTTATCCAGATTGTGTCTGTTGACTTTACGCGGGGATTTTTTTTCTCAGTAAACATCATTACAGGGCAATGTGTGTTTTCATTTCTTTCTGGAGGAATGAAAGATGTTTGTAACCAAAGAGATAAAATGACCAGGCTTTTTTGGTTTTTCTTTTCTTTTCTTTTCTTTTATTAAGTACCAGGAAGACGGCCCAGGAGAAACAAAACCCCAACGTCATGGAGGTCCCTGCAGCTCCTGTTCTCTCCAGGGACCCGCAATGTCCCCTCCAGCCTCCGCGAAGAAAGCTTTTAAGTGCCACAGAATCGATTCAAAGCCCTGAGGGAGGCCTCGGGATGAGATGCCACATCGGGACACCATCCACCCATCGGCTTTCTCTCCATTGAATCCTGGTGGTCAAATGTCCCATTTCCGTTTTCCTCCACAGAGGGTCAGCCCAAAGCATGTGGCATTATGAAAATTCCACAACTGACCAGAAAATCCATGGGGAAAGCCAACATTTGTTTTCCTTATTGGATGTGGCTGAAAGAATTTGTCTTTTTCCTTTTCTTTCTGATTGGATTTGTTGATGCTGACTAACCATCATACCACTTGCCTGGGAAACTGCAGGCCTGCCCCTGGTCTGAGGGGCCCCTGGGGGTGTAAGCTCAATATCTTGCCCATGGCCAGCACCCCAATGTGCCAGGCCAACTGAGTCATCCTCTCGGAAGTAGCTTTGAAATCTGAACAAGAGCAGCCTTTCCTATAGTCGTTGGTCAGCTGTGACCAGCCCTTCGGCCCATCAGAGAAAGTTCTGGATGGCAGGGTGTTTGCTCATCTTGGGAGCCCTGGGCCCAGCATGGGAGGGGGCGCATAGTAGGTCTCCAATAAATGGTGAGCAGGCTAACCCACAGCACTGGACATTCATTGATAATTTCAATCAGCAGCAATGGCTAGACCCAGACCTAATGTGCAACCTTAGTTTGCACGACTCATGCGTTTAATCATTCCTCATGTCTTTAATCATTCATTATTCATAAATATTTAGCAAATTCTGGGGGAGCCAAATTGGTGCAGGACACAGGTCTCCTTTCGAGAGATGCTGCCTCGAGGACTGGAGGTGCCCGGCTGCCTGCAGACGCCAGCCTCTCAGATGTGCTGAGGCTGAGCTGTGCCCGAGCTGCCCTGCCAGGGGCAGAGCCAGGCCACTTCTGCCCGGCACAGCCTCACTTAACAGGCAGTCTCTGCTCAGAGACGCCCACAGCTGGCGGGATTTTCACAGAGCTGCCCCTGGTCCAAGGCTCTCCCTCCCCTCCCCTCTGCCCTCCCTTCACTCCCTTTCCAGGCGACACTGCATGTGGTCTGAAGCCCGCCCCTGCCCCTCTCTCACTTCCCTTTGCGCCTCACAGGCATCCCCCGGTGTGTCTCCTGCATCAGTTCTGTCTGCTGTTTTCTGGAGGGCCTGAGTGACAGACACCCCTGTGCCGGGCGCGGGGGGCTCAGCAGTGAAAGGGATCCGTCCCCCCAGCCTTTGTTGACCCAAAACCAGGACAAGAAGACCTCTCTCAAAATGCCACAGCACCAGATTCTTAAACAACCTTGAGTCCTACCAGGTTCCAGGGGGTGTCCTAATTACCACAGCTATGCTGTCCCATTCACCCTTCATTATTGTAGTATCCATGTTATAGACAAAGGACCAGACAAGAGCGGTCAGATGGCGATGGTGAGGGGAGCCAGCAAGTGGGTGGGGAGTGAGGATCCCGCCTGCAGGTGTGCCTCCCACCAAAGCCTGGGGGCCACTTCACTGTCTGTGCCCCTCGTCCCCAACAAGGAGCACTGAAGCCGCGGAGGCTCTCCCCCTCGCTTCTGCAGAGGGAGCTGAAGGACCCACAGGCAGTGAGGGGGTGACCAGGCTAGGGCCACGAGGAACTGGACTGCGAGAATGAACAAGTTGTGTGCAGAGTCCACAGAGGAAGGCTGTGAGTTAGGAAGTCTCCTAGCGCCTATGGTAGAAGGCAGGTACCTGGAAGTACCATCTCCTCGAAATGAGGCTGGAAATGGGAAACGGACACTGTGGCTCCAAAACAACCAACGTCCACTCTGAGTACCCAAATGGAGCCCCACAAGGAATCCAGCATGACACCACAGTCCTGTCCTCCAGGCAGCCCCAGTGGGGACTTCTGTTCCCACCACCTAGGACTGTGCCTAGTCCTTAGCATAAGTGCTCAGGAAATGTTAGATGGATGGATGGATGGGTGTCTGGTCCCTAAGTCCCTTTTGAAATAAGAGGGGAGGCATTAATAATTGGTTATTAAATGGATGAGACTAGGGAGATGAGAAGCAAGTCCGGGTGACCCGTGGAAGAGACATTAGTAGACAATCAGAGCAGAAAGTGACTTGCAGCAACAGAAGGATTGGCAAAGGGCTTCGGGCCTTGGAGAGAGCACGGTCAGGGGCAATCTCAGAAACGACTGGAAGCATGAACTCGGTACTGAGACACAAGTGGTGCCTGACCTGGTCAGCATTCCACTGTGTGCTGTATTAGTTTCCTGTTGCTGCTATAACAAATGACCACAAACGGGGTGGTTTAAAACCACACACATGTATTATTGTTCTGGAGGTCAGAAATCCTAAACAGATCTCACTGAGCTAAAATCAGGGTGTCCCCATGGCTGTGTTCCTTCAGGAGACTCTAAACGAGAATCCATTTCATTGCCTTTTCAAGCTTCTAGAAGCTTCTAAATTCTTTGGCTCGTGGCCCCAGCTTCCATGTTCAAAGTCAGCAGTGTAGCATCTTCAACTCTCTCTCACACTTTCTGCTTCCTCACCTCATGTCCCTCGATGTCTCTCTAAGGACCCCATGACTACACTGAGCCCACCCAGATAACCTGGAACATCTCCCCTCTCAGGATCCTGCACTTGACTCCTGTTTCTCTTCCTCTCTGAGTGAGCACAGTCTCCAGGAAGCCTCGTCTAACCTCCCTAGGTGATGTCCCTCTATTGTGATATAGTTTTATATTTATTGATTACTCTGGCTGATGCCTGTGTCTGTCTCTCAAACCATTTCCTGTCTACCCGGCGTCTGCAGTCACGCTCATTAACATACTCCACAAAGTTGCACAGAGTGAATGCATGATGTCACTTTTAGTCTTACGTGAAAATTTAAGGCCCAAGGTAAAGTAACTGGATCGATACATGGGCAAAATAAGGAAACTCGGAAGTCCCTGCTGAGTAGGAGAGGGGGATGAGGGGGCAGGGCCCAGGCCTCTGTGGCAGGAACCCCCATCCTCCCAGAGCCTAGGGGCACCCCGCCAGGTGGCTGGTTCCCAGTGCGGTATCTCAGAACTGATCTGCATACAAGCTTCCTCTCCTTATCAACATGCAGCCGACAGGGGTGCAATTGAAATCAGTGGACCTGTTCCAGGAACAGGCTGGTAGGAGACTGCCAAGCAGGGCTGGCCACTGCTGGGAAAGCAGGTGACTAAAGCAGCCTATCCTCCTCCCAGGGGCAGGAACGGTCCGGGCCGACAGGGTCAGGCCCCTCTGTTCTCTGGGAAGAATAATTTGACAGCAGTAAGTCACTGAATAGCTATTGAGGCCCTACTGTGTACCAGGCACCCGCTTAGGAGCTGGAGAAAAAGGAGAGAACTCACTAAGCTTGCTGAACTCCCAGCAAAAAGAAAGAATCAGATGCCTGTCAATCAATTATACAAGTAAATTAACAAATCAGTTGTGGTAAGGGTTAAGAAGGAGAGGTACAGGGTGCTAGGAAAGCATATAATGGGAGTGTCTGGCCTGGTCTAGGGAATCAGGAGAGGCTTCTAGAAGGAAGTGACATTTAAGCCAACACGTTATAGACAGCATTCCCAACCTCTTTCTCCTTTACTTACTCCCTCTATCAAGGCTGCAAGAGTGAAATACCTTCTCAGCCCCACTGCAGCTGGGGTTACTGTGGGACAATTGTGACTAATGAGATGCAAGCTGAAGTCTGTTGGCTCCACTGCCCTACTTCTTCCTGCTTTAAATGGGGATGAGATGTCTAGAGCTGAGGCAGCCATTCTGTGACCCCAAGGAAACCCCAATTCATCCCATATACCAGCCCTGAGTCACAGAATCAATACCTGGAGACCAGCTGCCTCCAGACTTCTTGCTGTGATTAAAATATGTCTGTTTTTGTTGAGACCATTATAACTTGCAGTCAAAAGCATTACTAATTGAAACAGGCCTTAAAGGTAAGTGTTAACCAAGCAGAGTGGCAAGAAGAGTGTTCAGGACGAAGAAACAGCAAGTGAAAAGGCCCTGGGGTGGGAAAGTCCACTGGAGGAATCCGGAGGTCAGGATGTGGGGAAGGAGAAGGAGGGTGGATGGACATGAGCCTGGATGAGCAGATGGACCTTAGAGAACATGGCGAGTGGTTGGGACACTGCCAGGGACAACTGTAGCCGTCCAAAAGGATTTTAGACAAAGAAGCAATAGGAGACCAGATTTGCTTTCTAGAAACTCTCTCTCCAGCAGGTTATGCGAATTGATTGAAAGGCATCAAGGGAGGAACTAGAGGACCAAGGAGAATGTTACTGTAGTTGTGGAGGAGAGAACTATAGGGCCATTTGGCCTGGACGCCAATGGTGGTGGGGACAGAAGTGATCCCTCAGACATTGTCAAGTATCGGGCACACCTGCCCCTCGTTAAGAACCATTAGTTTGAAGATGCTGCATTTTGTTTTTCATTTGAATTAGAAGGCCTTAAGAATGGCTCGAACCCCACAGCTCACTGAAGGCCTGGGACTTGCTTTTGCTTTTAGTTATTTACGTTACCTGCCCGACCCCTAAGGGTTCCACGTTTGCTATCCCAGTAGTAGATTTATGGCTATGGGTTCCCAGGACTAACCCCATCTTACTACCTGGATGCTTTAAAACTTGGCCAGTGGATACAGTGGGACCAGTGTCCCTCTGGACTACTCCAGCCAAGGACAGAAGATGTATCTAGATAGAGTCCAGATGGGACGGATGGATAGATGGGTGTTGGGATGAATGAATAGTGGGAGGGAGGGAGGAGTAGACGGAGCTTGAAAAAAATGATTTTCAGGAGTTTACCAGGATGAGGTCCCAGAAGCAGGAAAGATATGGAAGAAAACACAAATAGAATATGTTGATGGCATATACAGGACTGAAAGGAGATGGACACTGGCTGTTTTGTTTTGTGTTTGAAACAGAAATTCTCTTGGGGAAAAAAAAAACACTTCTGGTCCATCAGTTTGTTTCTGCAAAACAAACAACAGGCTGCTTACAACCTCATTACAGAGGGAGCCCACACCCCCTACCCTCAGCCTCCCAGTCCATTTGGAAGATCTGGACCAGTGAACCGAGAATCCAGAAAGGACACTGGGAGTGGGAAGAGGACAGAATCAAACACTCAAATAGTTATACAAAAGCTTGAGGTTCGAGGGGAAAAGTAATCATCCTGTAATTGACTGCTTACTAATGGAATCTATTAATTTATAGCCACAAAAGAATCAGCTAATTTGTGGTTAATGATGTTTAAAAGATAAACAACACAGATGAACTCCATGGAGCACAACCCCAGTTCTCTGGCATCTGTCTGCACAGACACTCTAGCTCTCAGTGAGGGGGAGGGAGGACAGCAGTTGGGGGGGGTGAGGGGGTCAGTGGGGAGCGATTTGGTGGGGAGCAAAAGGAGCCTTGTTCACCTCTGCAGTTTCCTTGCAAATTGCACATCCTCCACTCCTGGTCCCAATATCATCCCTGCTGTGCCCCCACCGGCCACGCCAGCCCCACTCTGGGCCGTGGCTCTCACTGTGCCTGGACCATCTTTATTCTCTTCCCCTGAATATCAGTACAGATCACTAGCAGCTACTGAATAACTATCCACTTCCTAGTACATCAGAGGGTACCCTAGTGTTTCACATACATTATTGATCTCTAGGATTCCTCAAAATCCCCTACGAAGTTGGCCTCAGTCTCAGCCCCATTTTACAGGTAAGAAAACTGAGGCCTAGAAAGGTGAGTCAACTTGCCCAGTTTCATTGCAGATGCATGGTGGGTCAGATGCTGGAATCCAGTCTGTCTAATCCCAGAATCCAAGCTCCAGACCAGCATTTCCCAAACTTTACTCATTCCCATGCCTATATTTTTGCCATTTCTGCAAACTACCTGTGGTAGTGGGGACGGGGGGTTGGGGGAAGTGGAAGATCGGTGGGGATTTTATTTATGATCTTTCTTTAAATTATCTCCTCTACCTTCTTTTTATTTATTTATTTTTTGGCTGGGTACAGTGAACTGTGATGGTGCATGACAAGATAGGGTTCCCAAAGCCCCTCCGCTTCTTCAGGGGGTGTGGGATGGAAACTGTGGAGGTCAGGAGATTCTCAGTGTGTTGAGGGATCGAGTTGGAGCAAGGACTTCCCCAGAAGCTGAGGGCCTCTCTTCTTCTTGCTGGGGCTGGTGGTTCAGGGGGTTCTTACTCCTTGGAGGCCATGTGTACCATAAGGTCCACCACGCTGTTGCTGTAGCCAAATTTATTGTCAGACCAGGAAATGAGCTTGACAAAGTGGTCATTGAGGGCAATGCCAGCCCCAGCATCAAAGGTGGAGAAGTGGGTGTCACTGTTAAAGTCTCAGGAGACAACCTGGTCCTCAGTATAGCCCAGGATGCCCTTGAGGGGGCCCTCTGATGCCTGCTTCACCCCCTTCTTGATGCCATCATATTTGGCAGCATTCTCCAAGCAGCAGGTCAGATCTACAACCAACACATCGGGAGTAGGGACACAGAAGGCCATGCCAGTGAACTTCCCATTCAGCTCAGGGATGGCCTTGCCCACAGCCTGGGCAACACCAGTAGAAGCAGGGATGATGTTCTGGGCAGCCCTTCGGCCATCACGCCACAGCTTCCCAGAGGGGCCATCCACGGTCTTGGTGGCAGTGATGGCATGGACTATGGTCATGAGTCCCATGGATGACCTTGGCCAGGAAGGCTAAGCAATTGGTGGAGCAGCAGGCACTGCTGACAATCTTGAGGGTGTTATCATGGTTCACACCCATCACATGGGAGCATCCGAAGAAGGGGCAGAAATGATGACCCTTTTGGATTTACCCTTCAAGTGAGCCCCAGCCTTCTCCATGGTAGTGAAGACACCAGTGACTCCACAACATACTCAGCACCAGCATCTCCCCATTTGACGCTGTCAGGATCTTACTCCTGGAAGACGGAGATGGGCTTTCCATTGAGGACAAGATTCCCGTTCTCTGCCTTGACTGTGCCTTTGAACTTGCCATGAGTAGAGTCATACTGGAACATGTAGACGATGTAGTTGAGGTCAATGAAGGAGTCATTGATGGCGACAATATCCTCTTTGCCGGAGTTAAAAGCAGCCCTGGTGACCAGGCGCCCAATGCGGGCCATTCCGTTCACTCCGACCTTCTCCATCGGTCTCAGGGTTGTGGCTGGCTCTGCGCAGGAAGAGCAGCTTCTTCAGAAGTAGAGAGCCCCTTCTTTTTATTTTTTCATTTTAGCTTCATCCCCAGCAGTATTACCCGAGTCTGATAAGTTAAGAATATATGTGTTTCTAAGACAAATTTGGAATAAATACCTGACTACTAAATTACACACTTGCCTATCCTACCTTATAATCTTGTAAACCTGTGGTACAAGAACTATACACATTCTAAACATGTATCCCAAAAAGCCATAATCACATGGCAGGCATCCTGCGTACCCGGTTCCATTTGCTCCGTCAACCTTCCTGATACAGCCCACCCTCTGACAGGCACTGGGAGCCCGCCTGGACTCCTCCAGCCCACGGACATCCTTCCTTTTGTGGACAGAAAATTCATGTCATTAGCAAACCACAAAAAGACAGAATGAAAATAAGGGCATAGAATTTGTTTCCTTGAGAAGATTATAAGATCCTTGAGGATTAGAAGCAAACCTCTTCAATCTTGAAGGCTTCACTCTGTGGGAAACAGAGATGGAAGCTCACAGAAGGTGTCCAGGAAAACCTGGGGGAGGGGCTGAGGGGGATACAGCACGGAGGTGTGGGGAGAGGTTATTGTCATGGCTGCGTTTGGGCCAGCCTGAATCCATATTCCTTCTTCTGCCAACAATGCTCAGAATTCACCTGGGAGTGTCCCCTCCCTTCTCCCAGCCCAGCGCTCCAGGGCGGGCCTCCCCGACCTGGCCATAGGTGCTGGACAACCCCCACGCCATTGCGATTAGTTCAGAAATGGGGCCATGCCCCAAACTTGGCCAGGGAGTCAGGCCCAGGGCTTTTGTTCAAGTTTCTGGGGAAGGAGCAGCTCTGTTCTGTTGAGCTGGACTCTCAGAGGGCGTGGGCCTGGAGATCTGGGTGGTCGTCTTGCTGGGAGCCTGAGAATTTAAACCCCCATGGAAGAGGCAGGCACGTGGAGAGGGGGCAGGGCTTGAGAACCTGGATTCAAACAATCCTGAAATAGGAGCTAACGTCAGAATTTTCAGCCAATAAGCCTCCCTTTGGCATAAGCCTTTTTGAATTGGATTTTCGGTTACTTGCAACCAAAACACCCTGGAGGAACCCTCAACTAGGGGTCAGGAACCAGACTCTGAGTGTATCTCATGTGACCCTGGTGAGTCACTGCATCATGCATGACCCTACCTCAAAGGCACCTCCCACTCTCTCCTCCCCCAGCATTTCCTGTCCCGACCCAGCCCAGTGCCCCCTGACATTTCATTCTATGTTCATGACCTTGTTTGCTAGCCATCTGTCTCACTGCTGTCCGCCCAGTGCTCAGAACAGACCTGGCACATGGGAAGTCCTTGGTAAATATTTGTTGCGTGGTCCTGCCTGTTTCTCCACCTGTGAAATTTGAGGGAAGTATAACATTTTCTCTCAGGATCCTTCTGCTAGGCTGTGCTTTGCTTCCATCGCAGCTTCCCAGACCTCTGAGAAGGTGGCACGAGGGTTTCTCCTGAAGGCGCTAGTGTCTCCAGCAAACTACTCACACGGAAGGAGTTTGTAGGACTGTCCTCTCTCTCTCCCTTCCTCTGCCTACACAAGTTCATTAACCAAGAAGTCCCTCTTGATGTCTAACCCAATCTTTCATGCTGCAACTCGAGTTCAACAGCCATTTCAGGCCACTCAGAGCAGAGAAGAACCAGTTTAAAGTGACATGAAATCCTGTGAGAAAATAAAAACTCAAAGATGCCTGCATTTTCTTCCACCACAAAGAAACCCTTGTTTCCTTCTCATGGCCAGTTTCTGACTCTGCACAAAGTTCCTTTCTTGCCTGCACCTAGGAACAAAGCTCTTCTGGAGATGCGGATGCAAAGATGAGAATAAAATAAATAAACTGTCTGTTTAATCATTCCTATTGTCAAAACAATGGCTAAGCCAGAATACCTATGCTCTGATTCATCCCGACTGACCCCCTTCAGAGGGAGCGGGCAGGAGAGTCAACATTTCTCAGCCCATTTCCCAGATGAGCTCAGAGGAAGGGGGAGGCTCTGCAGTGAACACTCCACAGTAAACAACGGAAACCACTTCTTTTCCCGGGTCAGGTACTGCTGCCTCCTAGTTTAAAGGAAGGCCCCCACCACCTAGGACGCAGACTTAGCCTCCGTTCATTCATTCACTCACTCACTCTCTCATTCAGAGGATAAAAAGCCTGGACCGAGCACCTCCCTGGGCCCTTGCTCAGTACCCTTGGGGCTCCTTTCCCCACCCCCAGCCCTCTGAGGGAGGATGTGCAGGGATTATCTGTCCCTTGACTGGATGGGGAGGTTTAACGAGTTAATTGTTTAAAGTATTTTTCCTAGCTTATTCTTTGTCTTTTAATTGTACTTGTGGTGTTTGTGACGTCCTGGAATTTTTAATGTTTATATGGATGAGTCTTTTTGTTTTTCTTTGGAGTGTCTGGTCTTACATGCCTAGAGAGGATTCAATAGGGAGTGATTTTTAGGGCCCTACTTAAGGTCATAGGTCATGAGCAGGTAGGGGTGAAGGGGGAAGATCCTCGTCATTCCTTCACTTTATAAATGAGGAAACTGAGGCTCCACTGTGAGTGCACATTTAGGGCCCTACTTAAGGTCATAGGTCATGAGCAGGTAGGGGTGAAGGGGGAAGATCCTCGTCATTCCTTCACTTTATAAATGAGGAAACTGAGGCTCCACTGTGAGTGCACAGCGGGGCTGAAGTCGGCAGTCCCGACTCCCTGCCCAGTGCTCTCGCTGCTGTGTAACTAGTTAAGAATAAAAAAATCAGGAAAAGACAGAGGGCTCTTGGCCACCTGGAGTGCATTGCCCACTGGCTGTCACGGCCCCTCCAAAGCTGAAAGGGCACTTTGTCCACCCTACACATGCAATGCCACCGAGTTCTCTGGACATCTGTCCAACTGTCCACGGCGGTAATGAGCCCCCAGATCATTCCCCCGAAGGCCTTTCTAGTGTGAGGGCAGATACCACAAAGGAAAAGACAAAATGGTTGAACATGAACATGAAAGATTCATGGACATCGACACCCACAGCTGATTCAATTAAAAGACACAAGACAACTAGGGAAGAAATTTCCAACATTGATGACAACATATTAAGACTCTTAAAACATACACAGCTCACCAGAGCAATGCAGAAAAGTGAGCGACAAATCACAGCAGTGGAGATGCCAATGGGCAGCTCACTGGGGACAAATGGTTCAATTCATCAGTAATCAAATCAACCGAAGTGAAAACTGCAGTGAGATCACTTTGCATGCCTTTCAGGGAAGCAACATTAGAAAGAACGGAAACACAGCATCAGCGAGATGGGGAGAGACCGCAACCCACAGACTACTGGGGGACATAAAGGACTCGGCTTTTCCCAATCTTGTGACACATATTAAACTCCTCAGAAATGTGTGGTTTTTGTTCCAGCGCTCTCATTTCGAAGGAATTATTTAGGAACTATGTATAAGAAAGGAAATGTATTCCCATCCATTTATATTGGAGAAGTTGGCAGCAGCCCTATGCTCGGCGTTAAGGAGTCCGTGAGGTCTACTCCCGTGCAGACATACGACAGGACAGGAGGGAGTCACGGAGAAGAATGATGCTTCACCAAAGATGCCAGCATACAGTCAATTTAAAAATCTGGATACAAAGCAATATGTATGTACACAGCATTCTAGTGCTACAAAAACACACGCGCACGTGAATACACGTGCACAGAAAGCAATCCGGAAAAAACATGCACCAAACGGCCAGACTGCTTTTCTCCAGGAAAATGACTTATTTGTTTGCTTGTTTTTCTCTGTTTCGATTGGTCGGTGTCAGGACTGGCGAGGGTGGGGAGAGCATGGGAGAGAAGACACTCACATTCCGTGGGAAGCGTTATTTGTCATAGACTTTCAAGACTACTACGACAGTCCTTACCAACCGTCTTAGTATGTGTGACCCATCACACCAGTCATTTTACTTCCAGGAATTCGCCCTAAGGAAATAATCAGAGATTTGTGCAAAGACTTATGTACAAGGATATCCACTGTAGAGTTATTTACAATAGCAGAAAGTTGGAATCGGCCTACATATTCAACAATGGAGAATTGTTTCAAGAAGCTGGTCTGCTTTCCTAGTGAAGGGCTGTGCAATCAGTTACAGTGATGTCGAATACTGAATGAGATAACAAAATGTTCTAGATAGAAAGAAAAAAAATATTTAAAATGGCAAAGACTGTTTGATAGCAATAGTGTAAAATACTACACACACTAAATTATAAGCACTACACAAGCTGAAGGAGAGAATGTGGGCAGTGTAATCACTGCCTGATGGGATTCTGGGTTTGGTTTTGTTCTTTGTGTTTTCCTACATTTTGCAATTTGAGTACAATCAACCTATTACTCTCACAACCATATTTTTTTATATATTTTTTTTATTTCAGAGAGGAAGGGAGAGGGAGAGAGAGCTAGAAACATCAATGATGAGAGAGAATCATTAATTGGCTGCTTCCTGCACACTCCCTACTGGGGATCGAGCCCTCAACCCAGGCATGTGCCCTGGACCAGAATCGAACCCGGGACCCTTCAGTCTGAAGGCCGACATTCTATCCACTGAGCCAAACCAGCTAGGGCACAACCATATATTTTTAAGGGGGGAAAGGGGGAATTCAGGAACTTTTACACTAAAACAAGCTTGTCATTGGTATCTGTACATTCCAAGTTCTCAACCAGGCTGCTCATTGTTGACAACTGCATAGCTGCCTCGGGAATCAGAGGCCAGGTTCATGATTAAAATATGTCCCTCTGGACATCCTCTCAGTGCCACCTAGAACAGATCCTGCCCTCAAAGCCATGCCCGGCCAGTCCATAAACCTTTCGAGGGCTGTTTTGAATCTTCAGGGATGGACTGTGGTCGAATGCAGCTGGGGCTGGCCGTGGCAGACACTTGCTCAATCATCTCTGTTGTGTAATGATGAAGAATTCGTCCTATTCTCAGAAATCCATTGTCAGGACAGGACGGAGGTTTCCAAATAGCATTCTGGAGCTCGTCTTGCTTTCCTCTGGGGTCAAGCAAGCCATGGGCTCAGGATAATTAAAGTCACAGAAAGCCTGTGACTGCTTGCCTTGGTCTGCCTTTATGTCCGGGAGAGTCCTGGCTCAGACAACTAGATTTTAAATCTGCCTGCACCTCACTGCTGCTAAGGACCACGAGGGGCAGGCTGCAAGTGGAGACGCTCCAAACGAGGGAGTACATGACTCATCCATGATCACGCTCAACCAGGGGAGAAGGGGAGGAGGCCCGGCAGGAAGACCCAGACCCGGGGGCCTGGTCAGGGAGTCAGGGGACAACTGGGCATCTCCCAGAAGGAAGGAGCTCTCCCTAGCAGCTGCCTTATATACTGGACTTGCGGGGAGAACTGTGGGCTCACCACTGGGTGCTCAGGGTCCTACCAGGCCAGCTCCTGGGCGTGTGGACCCTGCCTGCAGCACCCCGTCTGTGTCAAGCCTTTGCTCAGTGTTGCATGTGCAATGATTAGCAAACTCAGACAGACACAGTCAGACCCCTGCTCAGCTGGCACGTACCCAGCATCCCCATCCTCCACTGTGACAACCACAAATGTCTCCAGACATTGCCAAATGTCCCCTGAGGGAGGGAGGAAAACTGCCCCTGGCCTGGTGGCCTCTGCTTGGGACAGCACCGATCTAACAGGAGAGAGAAGCAATGCGATGAGCAACGCGACATGCCGGGGCAAGTGCTAGGGTGGGAGACATGCGGGCAGTGTGACATTAGAAGGAACAGCTCACCGAGGCTAGTCCAGGCAAACATCTCCAAGGAGGAGGGTCTCAGCCAAGACCTTCCTCAAGGGGACATCCCACACACAGATCGATGGTTGAGCCGAGAGCCCCAGTTTTCCTGCCTGTGAAATGGGACATAAATATCCAACCTACCAGCCCCGGCCGGTAGCTCAGTTGGTCAGAACATTATCCCGACACACCAAGCTTGTGGATTCAATCCCACCAGTGAATGCATAAATAAGTGGAACAAATTGATGTTTCTCCCTCTCCCTCTTTCTTTGTAAAAAAAAAAAAAAATCAATCAATCAATAAGTTTTGTCCCACTGGTGTGGTTCAGTAGTTGAGCAATGACATATGAACAGAAGGTCATGGTTCAGTTCCTGGTCAGGGCACATGCCTGGGTTTTGGCTCGATCCCCACTGGGGGGTGGGCAGGAGGCAGCTGATCAATGATTCTCATTATTGATGTTTCTATCTCTCTCTCCCTTCCTCTCTGAAATCAATAAAATATTTTTTAAAAATAAATAAAAATTTTAAATGTCCATTCTTCCTACCCTGTACCTCTGCATCAGGGGATAGGGGGCAAGGCTTAAGGCTCACACTCAATTTAGGATGGTAATATGATCAGTAATGACTAAAGGCGTGCTTTAACCCTTTGTACGCCATAAGCGTCTATAGATGCAATTAAATTTAAAATATCGTGGCATGTGGGGATGGTTTCCGTTTTGGACGTGTGGCAGTTAACTGGTTAAATAAGACACATCAGCCCCGTCATTCTCACATCTACACACTCTGCTTCCTTCAAAGTTCCAGGCCCTCATTCCTATGACGGCCAAGGAAGCACCAGGACCCCCCGGACGAGAGCCTTTCTGAGCCACTACTGCTCATTAGCTGTGTGGCCTTCGAGAAGTTATTTAAGCTCTCTGAGCTGTCACCTCATCTGTGGGACCAAGTCAACAAGGTTACCTACCGTAGAGGGCTGTTGTAGAATTAAAAGGAGAAAAGTATGTACAGCTCTGCTCAGAGCACCAGGCAAGTAATAGCTCAACCAGCATCAGCCTTACTGTCTGACTTAAGCCAACTTCCATGCAGCTTATTCATTCACTCTGCAGTCATTTATTGACCGCTCACTGTGTCCAGTGCTATTTTAAGCACTCAGGGTTTCCTAAACAGTAAGTTTCTTAAAAATAGAGGTTTACTTGCTGGGGTGGATCAGAAAATGCACAAGCAGAGAGAGAAATACATCAAATAATTTCAAGGGTGTCATGAGAGAAATAAAAATAAAACAGGGCCATGAGAGAGAAAGCGGCAGGCCAAGGGGTGGTCGGGAGCCTCCTGAAGAGGTAGCCTCCGACCGTGGATGGAAGGTCGGCCTGCCTTACAAAGACCTGGGGAGCATCTCTCGGAAGGAGCCCAAGAGGGCACACGCCTGCTGTGCATCGGGAAGGGCAACGGGGGCCGACGTGGCTGCAGCAGTTGGGGGAGGCGAAGAAATGAAGTCAGCAAAGTGGTTGGAACCAGCCTAGGCAGGGCCCTACCATCCGACTGCTAAGAGCTGACACTTACTGAGTGTGCACACCCACCTTGCTTAAAAGCCTTCGCTCATCCTCAGGACAACCCTGTTAGGAAGGTACGACCATCAGATTGGTCTGCTCTGCCGATTAGGAAACTGAGGCCTGGAGAGGTTAAGTGTCTTGGCAAGGGTGGAAGAAAATGAGTCTCTGGACTCCTGTTAAATATAGAATAGAGCAACAGGAAGCCACTGGAAGGTCCTTGTGCCCCCAGTGTCTCCCCCAAACAAGCTGAGCCTTTAACTAGCAGATGTGCAAACTGGTGGTGGACAAGGCTGGCATTCGCCATCCTCCCTCCATGGCCCCCAGAACCTGAGCTGGCTGCCAAGTAGGGTCACAGCCAGGTGACTGCACAGTGACACACCTTCAAAGTTATGTCTGCAATTGGGCTTGAGAGCCCAGGATCTTTGGCCTCCTGCTCAAAAGGGCAAATGCATTGAAGTCAGTGAGTTGCATTTAAACCCAGAGGCTCCAGTCCCTGGAACCAGAAAATCAGGGTGGAGAGAACTAGTTAGAGTCCTAGTCCAGACCTGGGCCTGCATCTACCGCCTCCAGCAGAAAAGATAACAGCACCAGTGGCCTTGCTTGACCTGAGGCCCCACGTGGAGAGGGACAGGGAGGGAGAAGCCCAGCACATTCTCTGCCTTCCCTGCTGTTCTGTTCAGACAAAACTGAAGTCTGTAGGGGGAAAAGGTAACAAAAACAAGATCTCACACCTGTCATAGCCAACCTGGGTGGATGCAGGTGCTGCGCTGGAGAAGGGGAAGCGCACAGGTGTGACTTGCCGAGGAAGTGGAAATCAAAGGCTCTGGTGAATGTGGAGGTGTGGGGACTGGATACCCCTCCCTGAGCACCTCTCTCTAGGGCGCTGGGCCTCAGTCTCTGCATGTGCATAATACACTTACTTAACACATGCCAGTGACTTTGGCTATATTATTCCTTTTAGTCCTAACAGCAATTCTGCCAGGCAAGTCTTTTTTATTTCGCTTGTAGTTGAGAAAATTCAGTATTCAAAAATTTAGGGTTCAGCTCCAGCTCAGGTGGCTGTGGAACCCACTTGCTTAGCAAACACCTGCGCTGGGCCCCGGCCTCAGAGGCACGGGCAACACCTGGACATGGGCTGGGTGGCAGTGGGCCTGGTCCTCGGGCCACGCCTGCTATTGCATTTACAGGCTGACTGGGGTCAGGGGCTACGGCTGCATCCCGCCTGGTCCACAGAAGATTTAACTGATGGTTCATATGATGATGTCCTAGATGCTGAGCCACTTGAGGAGCTGCTTCATCTGCTTGAGTCAACCGAACATCCTGTAATTATTGAAAAAGCTTTGGTCACTCTGGGTAGCAATGTGGGCTCTTCAGCTAAGCTCGTCATTCTTCGTGAATTGGATGGTATTCCCATTGTTGGAAGCAAAATCGGCGATCCCAACCACAGCAATAAAGAGAAGGCTTTAAAGGCACCGAGTCACCTGAGTGTGGACGTTGAAAATAAATGAAGATAAAGGTACACGTCAATCAAGTCTGTGAGGATGTCTTCTCCGGTCCCCTGAACTCCCCGTGCAGCTGGTGGGCTGAGACTGTTAACAAATATGACAGTTACCAACAGCCACCAGCACACGCTGAACAGTTACATTACAGGCCAGTTCCAAGTGTTGCTTACAGGAAACGGAGGCACCAAGGTTCAGGTTTTGAAACTGCTGTTAAATGTGTCTGAAAACGCAGCCAGGACAGAGGACTACTTGGTATCCAGGTGGGTTCCTCATCTCATTCCCTCTAGGATGGCCATGTGGCAAAGGGGATTCTTCTTCGAGGTCTGACACTCTTTCAGAACATAAGTAACTGTCTCAAAGGAAGGCCATTTAGCTATTCAGCCCACTGTCACTAAAGTTCACTGTTTTTCCTGTTATATGGAGAAGAGCGGGCCCAGGAAAGGAGAGTGTTGGTTATCATCATGATGCGGACGTGAAGGCAAAGGTAATAATCATACCCAAACTCTAAAGAGTAATGCAGCCTGGAAGTAATGCGTGTACATTTCTTTTTCATCTCCTTTACAAAAAGATTCTCTCAGCTGCTGAATTTAAACAGCAAATATCAGATTTCGTCACTTATACAACTATAACTTGCCATGGTCTTCTGGTTTATTTTGGACAATTTTATTGATACCTAATGAATATAACAGCTTGTTCTGGAACACTTATTTCTTTTTATTTTGCTATTTTCTGAGCTACTTCATTTATTTCCTCGACACAAAGTGACAACGACCTTTTGCAGTGATTCTCAACCTTCCTAATGCCGCGACCCTCTAATACAGTTCCTCATGTTGTGGTGACCCCCAACCATAAAATTATTTTCGTGGCTACTTCATAACTATAATTTTGCTACTGTTATGAATCGTAATGTAAACGTCTGATATGCAGGATGTATTTTCAGGGGTCTCGACCCACAGGTTGAGAACCGCTGTGTAAGCTACCCTTCTGCTGTGTGCTGTGACTGGAAGTTACTCATCTGAGAGGGTGGCAATACGTGACTGTCTCGGAAGTGCTGCAGGAAGGACCTCGTCTTCTAGCAGCAACGAGAGCCTAGGCTCTGGAGCCACCGGCTAGCCTCGCCATCCTGCTTTCAAAAGTCTGTTCCAATCGCCAGAACTTATTCTAGTCAATAAAAATTGTAAACTTTGAGAAGAAATGTTTCCTACTACTCACCCACTCCCCTTCAGTGTGCCCGTATGTAAAGATGCTGTGCATAAAATATTGTAACCGATCAAAGTATCCACCTATAGGCAAATGGTTAAAGCAATGAAGAACTAAGTCTTAAAGAACTAGGCAGGTCTAAGTTATTAAACCCAATTCACCTGGCACCAGGCCTGTGCGCTTCAATTTCCCAACACTTATAAAATGCTCCAAAAACATCACCAGTAGTACCCCAGTTGAGACCCCAGCTCCAGCCAACACCTGGATTGTAGCCTGTGAGACTGAACAGAGGACCCAGCTAACCTGTGCCTGACATCCTGACCCACAAAAACAGTGGCACATAAATGGGAGGCAGCACCCAGGTGTTGAGTAAGTCACTAGGTTTGCATGGGAATTGTCGGGCAGCCATTAGAAATGGACGCACTGCTCATGACTGCCACTTCAGAGCTCTCTGTGCCGAGCGTGGTAACATCCCGATTTTACACATAGAGACACCGAGGCCTGCACAGTCACAGTTGCCCATGACTAGTTAGCAGTGGTGGCAAAATCTAAATCCAGCTGATCCGCCCAGGGCCGGCTCTCAGCCACACAGGCTTGCAATCGTTTTAAATATAGATGAAAACATCAGCCTGAAAATCTCTGTAAGAACACGTCTCCACATTGGTAATCTGGGCAGTGAGATAAGAGATAGTGTTTTGCTTCTGTCCTTTTTCCACATTTTCTGCTTTCTTTTACAGCAGCGGTTCTCAACCTGTGGGTCACGACCCCTTTGGGGGTCGAATGACCCTTTTACAGCGGTCGCCTAGATCATCGGAAAACACATATATAATTACATATTGTTTTTGTGATTAATCACTATGCTTTAATTATGTTCAATTTGTAACAATGAAATTGGGGGTCACCACAACATGAGGAACTGTATTAAAGGGTCGCGGCCTTAGGAAGGTTGAGAACCACTGTTTTACAGTGAGTATTATTTCTTAACAACCAGGGAAAGAATGATAAAAAGAACTTGGCGTCCATGGTGACAATCTCTGAGCAGTGGGGTTGCAGGCCACTTTATTTATTATTTTTTAAATATTATCTCAATTCTCTATAATAGGGGTAGGGAACCTTTTTTTCTGCCAAGGGCCACTTGATATTCATAACACCATTCATGAGCCAAACAAAATTACCATCTTTAAAAGTTAGTCTGCTATATTTGGTCAAACATTTAATTAACTCACCCCTAATGCCTTGGCAGGGCCAGGCCAAATGATTTCTTGAGCCTCAGACAGCCGCAGGCCGGACATTCCCCACCCCTGCTCTATAACAACATCAATTGTCCACACGAAACATGTGGCTGGTGGGATTCAGAAAGTGAAAGCAAAGGAGAAAAGGTGACAGAGCTGGGGGCCTGGCCCCAGACGCTGAACTTGAACAAAAATAAGACCTTGTTCCAAGAAAAGCGAATTTGCTGGCACACTTGAAATATGGCTTCAGATCTTCCAGAAGAGGTACCTGTCTCACTCTACCAGCAACTGGGCTTTTATTAACACTAGGGGCCCAGTGCACGAATTCATGCACCTTGAAAGGAACTGTGGGCCACAAGGCTGCAGTGGGCACAGGGGTGGATCTTGGCCCATCCTCCACGCCCCTGCTCGGCCCTTCCCACCACGCTCCCCCACCCCACCCCGCCTGGTCCCCTGTCTGCTGGCAGCCCCACTCCCGCCGCTGCCACTCCTACACACTGACAGTGCCAGTCCCACTCACACCCACTGCTAGCGCCGGCCCCAATTGCCCCTCAGGAGCAGGGAGAGGTACAGAAGCCCTCAGGGGTGATGGGCAGGCAGCCACTGCTCACATCTGCTGATGGCACTGAGCGCAGGACCAGCGCTGGGTGCCAGCAGCAGGTGCGAGCAGTGGCTCCGGCGCCAGCAGCTGGTGCAAGCGCCAGGTCAGACTGCGGTGTGCAGGAGCAAAGAATTTTTAGTAACCACCAGAGGCTTGCCCCAATGATAGCGACCGGCGCCCCACCTTGGTCTGGCGCCCCCACCCACCTGCTCCACCATCCCATGGCGGCTAACGCCCGCCATGTTTTGCACTCTGCTGCCTGCTGCCAATGCCCACCATGTTCCTCATGCCTCCTGGTGGTCAGCGCACACATCATATTGACCGGTTGTTCGGTTGTTCAGTTGTTTGGTTGTTCTGCCGTTTGGTCTATTTGCATATTAGGCTTTTATATATATAGACTAGTGGCCCGGTGCACAAAATTCATGCATGGGGGAGTGGGGATGTCCTCAGCCCAGCCAGCACCCTCTCCAATCTGGGACCCCTCGGGGGATGTCCAACTGCCAGTTTAGGCCCAATCCTACAGGTCTAAACCAGCAGTTGGACATCCCTCTTGCAATCCAGGACCACTGGCTCCTAACCGCTCACCTGCCTACCTGCCTGATCACCCCTAACCACTCTGTCTGTGGCCTTCTTGCCCCCAACTGGCCCCCCTCGCCAGCCTGCTTGCCCCCAACACTCCCCCCTGACAGCCTGCTCGCTCCCAACTGCCCCCCCACCAGCCTGATCACCCCCAACTGCCCTTCCCTCCTGGCCTGATCTCCCCTAACCGCTTCTGCCTCAGCCCTGCCACCATGGCTTTGTCCAGAAGGACGTCTGGAAGGTCTCCCAGTCTAATTAGCATATTATCCTTTTATTAGTATAGATTTGCAGTGTCTTCTGCAAATGTTGTCACCTGAAATTTTGCTGTTTTAATTGGTAGCTATTCCTGTGGGCTCCTGTTTGGAGAACAAAAGCTGCTAAGAAATGAGGGCTCCAGGCAACTTTCCCTCCACATAAGGGACGGGATGGTGTGCTCACCAGCCCCCGTGAGCACGCTGTGCAGAGAGCACACATTTGGGTTTAGCACTAACCACTGACTATGAGCGCTCAGTGTGCACCCAGCTCTTTGCAAGGCCCTGTCTGAGGAGTCTCTCATTCTATCCCCCACACCTATATGAGGTGAGTCCTAGCATTGTTCCCATTTTACAGATGAGGAAGTGAAGACTTAAGGAGATCAACTAATAATAATAATAGCATATTTCATTAAATCTAAGACATTCTATAATTTAATGGCCATTAAGAAAAAAATACAGCCAGCTATCATCATAAGATAGTACAGACTGTAAGATGAACCCTGATTCTAGAGCCATTAAAATGTGCTTCTAGCCCTAGCTGGTTTGGCTCGGTGGATAGAGCACCAGCCTGGGGACTAAAGGTTCCCAGATTTGATTCTGGTCAAGGGCACATGCCTGGATTGCTGGCTCGATCCCCAGTAGGGAGCATGCAGGAAGCAGCCTATCAATTATTCTCTCTTATCATTGATATTTCTGTCTCTCTCTCCCTATCCCTTCCCCTCTGAAATCAAGAAAAAAAATGTTTTTTAAAAAATGTGCAGCTGGAGAGCAACTAAGATGGCGGCATAGGTAAACACCGGGAAATTGTCGCCTCACACAACAATTGAAAATTACCGCAAAGGACTGAGCAAACATCATCCAGAACAACAGGAAGGCTAGCTGAGTGTAAATTCTACAACTAGAAGGAAAGAAAAGCACGCTGAGAGCCAGAGGCGCTGCGGAGGTGAAGTGTAGTGTTACGGCGGCGCGCGCGCGCGAGGAAAGGGGGTAGCACCTGAGGACGCGGCTGACTTTTTGAGTCACAAGCTCCTGACTGCTCTGAACTCCGGTTCCGGGAAGTCTCTGGGGACCCAGGACTCATACGGGGAGAGGCTGGTCAGTCCGGCAGCGAGCGAACTTGAGGGCGGCTTTCCCTCAGAGGTGCTTGCAGCCGTTACCGGGACACTGAGACGCCCGACTCCGGGCGGAGAATCGGCCATGGCTGCTTTCTCCGCCCTCTGACTCCCTGAGACCCCGCCCCACCCAGGCTGCGGCAGAGGCTTTTGCATGTGAATGTACCTAACTGCAGCCGAACCAGGCAGACCCTGAACTTCCAAGAGAAGGCCCAAGGCCCCGCAGCGGCTTGCATTGCTTCACAGCTGAGCCTCTTCGTGGCTCCTGCTGTGTGGCCTCAGGCAGAGGCTGAATTAGCACCTCCTTAGATCCAGGAGCCACTGTACCCAGTGGTCAGAGGGGGTCCATCCAGACTGCAACTCCTCAGATCCATAAGGGACACACTCAGGGAGCAGACTCAGTGAGCACCAAAGCCCCACTGAAGCAAGTCTTGCCCCAGAAGGGTGTCTTCAGCACAGAAGTTCTCCCACTTTAGACACAGCTGATTCTCACAGCCAATTGGCCTGGAGGTCAATTCCTCCCAGTGATTCTACAACAACCAAGGCACCAAGAGTGCACCAAGAGTGTCCACCCCAGGTAACTGGGGAGGCTGAGCTACTGGGCCCTACAGGACACCTGGCGCACAGGGCCACTCTATCAACACAGGGAAGCTGCCAAAATGCGGAGACAAAGAAACAGGTCACAAATGGCAGAAATGGAGGAAAGCAAACGATTGGATATAGAGTTCAAGGCCACGTTTATAAGGTTTTTCAAGAATTTTATGGAAACCGCCGATAAATTTAATGAATCCCTCAATAAGTATAGTGAGACCATGGAGGACATGAAAAAGGACCAACTAGAAATTAAGCATACACTGACTGAAATAAAGAATAATTTACAGAGATCCAGCAGTAGAAAAGAGGATCCCAAGAATCAAGTCAAAGATTTGAAATACAAAGAAACAAAAAATACCCAACCGAAAAAGAAAAAAGAAAAGAGATTCCAAAAATATGAAGATAGTGTAAGGAACCTCTGGGACAACTTCAAGCGTACCAACATCAGAATTATAGGGGTACCAGAAGGAGAGAGAGGGCAAGATATTGAAAACCTTTTTGAAGAAATAATGACAGAAAACTTCCCCTACCTGGTGAAAGAAATGGACTTACAAGTCCAGGAAGCACAGAGAACCCCAAACAAAAGGAATCCAAGGAGGACCACACCAAGACACATCATAATTAAAATGCCAAGAGCAAAAGATAAAGAGAGAATCTTAAAAGCAGCAAGAGAAAGACAGTCAGTTACCTACAAGGGAGTACCCATACGACTGTCAGCTGATTTCTCAACAGAAACCATGCAGGCCAGAAGAGACTGGCAAGAAATATTCAAAGTGATGAATAGCAAGAACCTGCAACCAAGATTACTTTATCCAGCAAAGCTATCATTCAGAATAGAAGGTCAGATAAAGAGCTTCACGGATAAGAAAAAGCTAAAGGAGTTCATCACCACCAAACCAGCATTATATGAAATGCTGAAAGGTATTCTTTAAGAAGAGGAAGAAGAAAAAGGAACTCTTACCATTTGCCACAGCATGGATGGAACTGGAGAGCGGATAAATACCACATGATCTCACTCATTTGTGGAATATAATGAACAACATAAGCTGATGAACAAGGACTGATCCAGAGACGGAGAGGCATTGATTGGACTGTCGGGACTTGGAGGGAAGGTAGGGGAGGGTGGGGGTAAGGGGGAAAGATCAACCAAAGGACTTATATGCAAGCATATAGGCCTAATCAATGGACATGGACAACGGGGGGGTGAGGGCATGAGCGGGGGTGGGGGGGGTGGGGGGTAGAGGGTAACGTGGGGACAAGGACACATATGTAATATCTTAATCAATAAAAAATATATTTAAAAAAAAATGTGCAGCTAATAAATCCAGTGCTAAGTACAATCTGGTATCCTGGGTTGGATCCTAGAACAGAAAAAAAGTACATGCATGGAAAAACTGGTGAAATCCAAAATTTTATAGAATTGTATACCTAAAATAGGTGGGTTTTGTTGTATGTAAATTATTCCTCAATAAGCCCAACTTTAGAAAAAAATGTCAGCCCCAAGTGAGATCCAGCTTGTAATTATGTGTTATTTGGATCATAGAATTATTTTGGGGATAAATTAGAATTCATTATCATCATTTAACAATCAGAAGAATTCATCTAAAACTGTGTATATATACTTTTGGTGAAAACTCAGAGGCTCTGGTAATACTGGGCTCCTCTTTCTTACATGGTGAATATCAGCCGATCTGACTGGCAGTCCCCTGGAGATGAGTATGAGCTCTCCAGTTTGCCCCAGTCCGCACCACTCCCTATTGCCTACCTGCTTCTGAGCCTGCCTAATGCATTTAAGGACACCTGCCTGTGGGTATGTGACTTTTGTGACTCTTACTTTAATACAGACGCATGATGACTTCAGAAAAAGCAAAGCAAACAAACAAAGCCTGCGGCACAGACTGCTGGTTGCCTTCCCATTGCCGTCTCCTTCCTCCTCTCTAACAGAAATCCTAAATCGCTGAGGCCTGAAATGAGCTTGGCTAAAAGATCACTTTTTGGTGCTCCTTTGTAATATGTGTGGTCACTAACACATAAGCAGAAGTTAGGGAACACGGCACTCATGGGGTTTTTTCAGGGGCTGACTCAGCTGGGAGGTGGACCAACTGCCATCCCTTATTCCTCATCTTCCTGGCTGGAATATGGGTATGATGGTGTTTGGGAGCCAGGTCCAAGGAACAGAGATTCTTCCCATTCCCCTGAACTACCGATGGACTGATTTTCCAGTGTCATAAGCCAACCTGTTCCTTCTTTTGTTGGTTGGTTATTTTTTTTCATTATTTTCTTCCAGTTTTATTGTGATATAATTGGCCTACAACACTGTATAAGCTTAAGCTGTACAATACAAGGACTTGACATGCATATATATTATGAAATTATTTCCACAATAAGCGTATCTAACATCCATTACCTCATTTAGCCACAAACTGCTCTTCCTTGCCATGAGAACTTTCAGGATCTGCTCTGTTAGTGCCTTTCAAATATGCCACACAGCTGTGTTAACTACCATCGTCTTGCCGTACATTGCATCCCCGGACTAACTTATTTATAACTGAAGTCTGTACCCTCTGACCCGCTTCAGCCATTTCCCCCACCCCCACCCCCTGCCCTGGCAACCACCAATCTGATCTCTCTTGCTGTGAGTTTTCTTTTTTTAGATTCCACATCTAAGTGAGATCATACAGAATTTGTCTTTCTCTAACTTATTTCACTTAGCATAAGGACCTTCCGGTCCATCCATGTTGTCGCCTTCTTTTGTTTGTTTAACCCAGTATGAGTTTACTTTCTGTCACTTGCAACCAAGAGTCTTGATTTGGTTGACTTTCTGCAGCTCAGCTAGACACGACCAGCTCATAGTATAGCTGGGTCAGCATGTTCACTGACACTTGCCCTCAGCGGGGCCTCAGCTCTCCATGCCGGAGGCAGGAGGAACCAGATGTACACAGGAGGGCCCTTCTCATAATCCCCAAAAGAAGGCTAAGGACCAATTTCTGCAGCATCGGAGCGGAGACTGCCACCAAACGGGCCCAATTCTGCTTGAGGACATTCCTCCATGGGCAGGAGCAGCGAACCTTCGAACAGCAGCCTCCCTCCTGTAAGAGGTCACCACGCAGGCCTGCCTGGACAAGCTGCCACTCACTGAAACACTGGTCTTTTCAGGCCTTCAATAGGATTCCTTTATTCAGGGCTTTTTAAGGAAGACGCGCCCTTTTCCTCTGGCTGCACTCTTACTTGGATTAAGTCCCTTGGCCAGCTTTGCAGATGGAGAAGGCAAAGGATTGTTCCTGTGACTTGGCCTAGCTCTTCTGGAGATGGACTGAGAGATGACAACTGCTGTGCTCTGGAACAGCCCATAAATGACCACGTCCCTGGTCCACAGGGTCAGAGACCTGGAGCAAGTGCAGCGTGGTGGCCCCAGAGTCAATCCCAGCGCACGGTCTCTGTTCAGTCCACAACGTCATTTTTAAGTCTTTACGTTTGAAGCCAGCATCCAAAAGACGTGAGATTTCACACAACAATCTATAGTCCCGCTCTCTAATAAAGCTCAAACCTGGCAACATGCCGAGGTGGCAGCACCTGGCTGAAGCCGAGCAGCGGTGGCCAGCCTCCCGGGGCAGACTGCCCCAGCTGCCACGACCCCTCCCCTGCCGCGTCCGTCCTGCCTGGCCCAGGAGGAGTTTGGACCTGTGGTCCAGATCCGGCCGTTCACCCGCAGTGCACAAGGCTCAGTCATCTTCTCCCCTCTGTTCCTGAAACATGTCAAGTTCTCTGCCACCTCCAGACCCTTTGCACGTGCTCTCCTGCCTGGACCGCTCAAACCCCCTGCCCCCGCTCCACCCCCAGGCCTTTTATGGCCCAAACAGGTTTCTGCTTAAATGTCACCTCCTTAGAGTCACACTCTGTTCTTTTCTTCTTTCCTCTCTTTCTTTCGTTGTTTATGCTTTGGTCTTCTTTATTCCTTTCTCTCCCTTTTCTCTCTTCCTTCCTCCCTCCCTCCTTTCTTTCCTCCTTATTTTTTCTCCTCAGCATCATTATCAGAGGCACTCAAAGTATACTTTTCCATTCATGTTCCACACTAATGAAAGACTCAAACATCCCGGCTGCCCATCCACATTCATCTTTTCTAACTAATAAAACCAGCAAAATCCTTTTTTTTATAAAGGGAAGTTCCCTTTGCAAAGAAATCATCAGCTGTTGCCTGAACCACTGCCAGCTTCCATAGGCTCCCAGAGCTCCACCCTCCCCAGGTCCTGGGGTCAGCACCCCAGAGCAGGGAGGCCTCCTGGAGACATCCAATGCCTGAGGTGAGTTAAAGGACATTCATATCTACAGTCACCTCCGTGCCGCGCCCCTTTCCACCACACACACACCCCTCTGTGTGTCGTCCTCTCTCTAAAAACAGTGTGTGGCTCCCAGCTGCTCTCCTGTCCTCACCCCAGAAGACGGGAAGACCTATGGAGCTGGCATGGGGGAGGGTGGCAGGAGAGAGGGGTGCCTAGAAGTGAGCAGGTGGGCAATGGGGGAACCCCCTTTTCAACAGAGCTGTTTGTTTCACTCTTAAGAAAGGGCAGGGTCACCTGGCAATCTGACCTCACACTGGTAGTGGAAGCAGCACCCACCCCCCCAGACGCACACACTCTTTCCTGTCAGTGAGGCAGAATAAATGTAAGAAGCTGTGTCCACATTGGAGCAGGCTTGCCCAGTCCACGGGGACTTCAACGTGCAGGTCTAATTCTCCAAATGCTGGCTCCGCTCCCTCCACGTGTCGCAGCCTGCCCACAATGATGGCGAACTCCAACCTTCTTCAGCTTTTCATTTAAGGGAGAAAAGAAAAGGCAAAAGTCGCCCCCAGCCTGACCAGCCTCCCCTTGCCCAGGCTCAGAGACGCATGTGCTCTGTGGAGATGGGCGGTGGCCCTGGGCTGCGTTCTTCAGGGGCAGTCGGGAGCCCCGGGCTGGGTCCGCCATCAGCCCGTGGCTCAGCACACGCCAGGATGACTCCCGGTGAGTCACCACCTTTGAAAGTTCAAAGAGGACGAATCCACCAGAATTCCCACAGCACGAACAGAGCCGCTGTGATAGCTGCTCGATGAGCACTGGGAATGCAGTGCCCTGGGTCTGGGGCCCTGAATGGGGGTGGGCATGGCATGTCCATGTCACTGCCTTGGATCCCCCAATGACCTACCTCGGTGTAGTGGTTAGTGTGTTTCCCCACTCCCCTACATTTATGTCTACCTGAGACCTCAGAATGTGACCTTATCTGAACTAGGGTCTTTGTAGATATAGTTAAGATAAAAATAGAAATAAGATCATTCTGGATTAGTGGTGCTAAGTCAAACGACAGTGTCCTTATAAGAGACAGAGGACACACGGAGGGGAAGGCCATGTGAAGATGGAGGCAGACTAGAGAGATGAGACCTCAAGCCAGGTAATGCCAGGGAAGTGGCAAGGCGGTTCTACCTCACATTCTCCAGAAGGAATCAACACTGCCCACACCTTAATTCTGGACTTCTGACCTCCAGGCCTATGAGAGAATAAGTTTCTATTGCTTCAAGCCACCCAGGTAGTGGTGACCTGGTATGAAGGCCATAGGACACTAAAACACTTGAGAACAAAAGAACATTACTCCATGTTTTTCTGTGGTGCAAAATATGCCCTTTGGGGACAGATGATAGCCAGTAAAGTTAGAAGAAACAGTCTAATATAGTTGTATTATCCTCATCATCATCATTACCATCATTATCTCCGTTATCACCGTCATCATCATCTCTATTATCACCATCACCAACATCATCTCTATTATCACCATCACCATCATCATCACCATCACCAGCATTACCACCATCACCATCACCAGCATCACCACCATCACCATCACTAGCATTACCACCATCACCTTCATCACCATCACCACCACCACCACCACCACCATCACCAGCATCACCAGCATCATCATCACCACCGGCACCATCATCATCACAGGTATCATGTAGCAAGCACATATTACATGCTGTGTGCTAGGCACTGTATAGTCCTTCAACAATACTACAAGGTAGCTTTAATTACTTCCATTTTTCAGACTAGGAAACTAAGACCTGAGAGGTGAAATAATCTGTGCTAGATTTCTGAGCTCAGACAGCCAAATTTGCCAGATACCAATAGAAATAAGATCATTCTGGATTGGGGAAAATCATTCTGGATTGGGGGTGCTAAATCACATGATTTAGCACCCCCAATCCAGAATGATCTTATTTCTATTGATATCTGTATTGGTATATGGCTAATTCCTTACCTGGCTGATCCCACACAAGGGTGCCCACTTCATAGCATTCTTGTGGTGGGGTGAATGAAATGATGAATATAAAGCACTTGGTCATCAATAAATGATGCCTGTGTTGTTGTCATGCTTTTGCCCGTCAGCTGCCAGAGGAGAAAGAGATGTCCTCTTTGTCTTCATCCCCAGCCACACTATTAACCCCCTGTCCACTCCTGGAAATCTCATGAGTGCAGGAACCAGGAGCTGTAAAGCCCCCTATGAAACCAGATCATTCCCAATTCTCTAGCTCATCTATTCATATCCCAGTGCCGGCAGTGCACCATGGATACTTGACGTTCCTGTTGCAGGGGAGCAGAGCCCCCGTCGCCCCTGTGGCTCACGGCCATGCGGGTCTCCCCACATGGACGAATAGACTTTAATTAGCTTGGATGCTGAACTGCTCCTGACTTTAACTGACACCAGGCTGATCCTGAACCTCAACTGCTCCTTTTCTAGGACTGGCTTCTCTCAATAAACTTTGGTTCCATTCATAAAAATAAAAAAATAAAAATATCCCAGTGCCCGCTGAGGCCCTCCAAAATAAATCCAAGCAAGTCCCATACCTCTTAAAAACTATTAAGAACTTTCAGAAACTGACAACAAAGCATTAAATCACTCATGGGTCCCTGAGTGACTGTCCAGGTCACACACCCATGAAACCGGCCTGGCCCAAGGACTCTGCTGACCTTCACGGCTATCCACCCAAGCCCTTTGCTATTGCTCCATGTATTTAGGGAACACCTGCTTTCCCCCTGTGACCCCCGCCCCCGGCTGGCGGTCTGTGCTGACGAGCTCCCCGATGCTAGCTGAAAACAAACCACCTGGCATGGTTGAGAGCTAGGTCTCTGGCCCAGAGTCAGGCTGTGGGAGCTGGCATAAGGGCAGAACCATTGATGAGACCATAAACCCTCAGCAAGCTCGCCACACACCCCATTGAAAAATGTAAGTCAACACAGATCAGCCCTCTCTACATGGGCTTTCAAGCTGCAGCCTGCCCAATCCTGTACTTGATTTGGTCTGATTAACCTGATCCAACACACAGAGAGGAACAGTAGGCAAACCCCAACCCAACCCTGCCCCTCATGGGGCCACAGTAAACCTTCTATGAAAGCCGTATGAACAGGTAGCCAATATTGGTTCTGCAGTTTTACATAAACAAGGAGCATGGCTGTTAGGCAAGGAAATAGAAAGGCAGGGGGTTTAGGGCTCCCAGTCAAAGCTCCCAGCCTTGGAAGACAGCAACAGAGAGTCAGGGAGGGAACCATTTGTACTACTATTAATAAGCTGCGATTTACTGAGTTCCTTCTATTTATCCAGGCTTTGGGCTAAAGCAGGAGCAGGCAAACTTTCTCTGTAAAGAGCCCAATAGTATGTTAGGCTTTGTGAGTCATGTGGTCTCTGTTGGAACTGCTCAATTCTGCCATTGTATAGACAGTCTGCAGCCTACAGACAATATGTAAATTAGTGGGTGTGACTGTACTCCTTAGCACTTGATTGAGAAAAGTGGGTAGCGGGTGGATTTGTCTCATGGGACACAGTTTGCCAAGCCCTGGACTAAGTGATTTAGATACAACCTGTCCTTTAATCACCTGCCCAATGTGTGCTCCCACCCAATCCTTGCCTCACTAACACCCACCCCTGTCTGTTCCAACAAGTCTACTTGTTCACTGCTGTAAACCCAGCACCTAGAAACGTAGATACTCAATAGGATTGGTTGAATTAAGTATTTCATCCCCAATTGCAGATTTAAAAAACAGGTGGAGAGAGAGGAAGTAACTTGTCTCAGGTCACAGAGCTAGATAGTGACCTGGTTCTTCAAAGATTTTGCTCAGGGAATTTGTTTTGGTACAGGGATTAGAAAGGTAAATATTTACAGAAGCCATACAGGTCATGGGAATGAATGATGGGGGAAGTAATGGGGAGTGGTGGAGACTGTGGCAAACTAGAGCATTACATTCTTTCTAAAGAGGTCGCTGTTCTTCAGCTCCAGCCAACGGTGGCCATGCCCGAGTCCAGGGCCAGCATGGCCAGACCTTCTGGTTTTCCTGGAGAAGCCGGAGATTCATGCTTTCATGTGAAATATTCCAATTCTTAAATGTTGGCAAGCATTTACTTTTCTTTTTTCCTAAACTCTGTGCTGGCCAAAGAAAGCATGCCATCACTTTGTGGCCTCTGGCTTAAAACTATTAAATACTTGAAAAGTTTTGTCCCTGACCCGTTCTTCAGTGGACTAGTTGGTCAAGCTGCACAACCAGCCTTTGGATCACTGAATGTGCAGAATTAGGAACTGGCAACAAGATCAAGCCATTTGTTCTAGAAAATTCTCCCTAACCTCTTAACATGTAAAGAAATTAGGACTAACTCATGTTCTGGGAATGGACACAAGTTTTCTCTTTTCATTTTTAGCATCCTCCTGAGAAGGGAGATAGGGCCCTTGAGAATGTGGAAACCCCTCAATTTCACTGTTTTGAAGATCAGGGCCCACCCTACCTGGGCTAACACCACAAGAAGATACTGGACACTACCTATTTCTCCAAGTGAGAATACCTTCTCCTGGGTGGTGGACATAGTAGTTTATTTCTGCCTGATGTTCCTCCCTTACTCTGGTGACTCTTTTACCTTTGGAGAGCTGCCCCTCCCCCATGTGATGCTGACTGGGCTGTCAATCACACACTTCCTCATCATCATCTTTAGAGTGAGACCATAATCCAGGCCTGCCCAACCACAGTACTCCATCTCTCTGGCATTCTGATTGGCCAATGCACATCACAGGATCCAGGCTGGACCAAGCAGAGCTCTGCCCTGGGATTTATAGGCAGACCCTGAGAAATCCAAGCTCTCCTAGTGCCTCTATGCTTGCCATGGGCAAGGCTGCTTTGTGTGTAAGTCTGCCTCTGTCAATGTCCATGACCCTCCCCACACTTTGCACAGGTGCATAAAGGAAGTCTGTCTGCAGAAGAATAGCAGCAGACAGAGAGAAGAGCCAGGCAAAAAGAGAGTTCTTGAACCCATGAATTCATCTTTGTGCTCCCCAATTCTGTGAGCCAAACATTGTCTTTTGTACCTTTAACTAGTTTCGATTGGGGCTTTCTCCCAGAAACCAAAAACCTCTGCCTCCTAAGTGCCTCTCTGGTGTTAAGCACCGCCTACAGTATTTTTCCGTGTATAAGATGCCCCCATGTATAAGACGCCCCCACTTTTCCAACCCAAAATTAAGAAATCAATATTTTAAACATTTTGCTGGTTTTTGCCTCTTAAGACCTTCTTTTTTGGCATCTTAAGGAGTTGTTCTTCCTGTTTTCTCCACTGTCTGATCAGACACTCAGTGGGAGGAGGTCCAAATTGTCTCTCTGCAGCTCTAGGTCCACGCTCTTTTGCAGAGCTGATTACATTCAGTTTGAATTTTGCAGAGTTAGACAATCACTTACCGGTATTTATCTTTTTATTTTTTTACTTCTTTATGGGTTCAGAATGCTCCCTGTAGCATCTGCACACTCTCCACCTCCACCTCCACCTCCAATTATGGCATCAGCTGACTTCAGTAACAATAAAGTTGTGATTAGAGGAAGCCTGTTAGACAAGGTATGACAAGGTATGCACCACCTTGGCTCCCTCCTCAGCTGACTTTCATGTATAAGATGCCCCTCGATTTTCAGTCTAATGATTTTAGAAAAAAATAGCATCTTACAGACGGAAAAATACAGTAACTCTAGCCACTCTCTGAGGGAGTTCAAGATCAGGAGTTCCCTCCACCCAGAGATCACCTCACAGGAGGAATGAAAGAGAGATGAGCTTCCTGGGTCCCGTTCAGGGTTTTAATACCAGTACTTCATAAATGTGTCCACCAAAACACTCCTAACAGCAGAGAAAAAGGCAAACAAGTTACCTGAGGATCTGGATGATTTGGCTGAAACAGGTTTGACTCTTTTTTTTTTTTTAACTCCTATGCTTTAACTTAAAAATCTATGAAGAAGTTTGCTATTCTATTCCATGATATACTACTACTTACCTTAATTTTTCTGAAAAGGACTTCTAATCAGCTTAGAAAAACATGCCAGGTTTAAGCTGTGGCTACAAGTCCCCCCTGCACATCACAGCTTGCTCCAGACAAGACCCCTGGAGAAGCAGGCTAAACGTTCTACTGGCTTTCAAGCCAAGAAGCAATGCCAGAGGGGACCCTAAGGATTATTCTCTAAAGCAATTCCGTTCTGGCCTACACTCACATGCCTTGCTTAGCATCCCACAGTTCACTGGCGCACCCTCCTATGGAGGCAGTCTGGTGACCATTATTCTTTGAGGAAAGGTCTCATCGTGCCAACCTAAGTTAGTATCCTAGGGATGCCAGCAGCCTGTGTGGCTGCTCATCTGGCCCAGCCACTAATCCAGCTCTGCCCCCCAACAGCCTGCGTGCCCTGACTTGAGGAGAATATGCACCTGTTCTCCCCTTCCCTCAAGTGTATGAACACAAAATTCCACCCAAATGGCATTCACTATAGGTGTCGTCTACACGCTTTGAAAGTATTCCACAAAACCTGTCTGAAAGCGCTAAAGATGCCAAGGAACTGAACACACTGGGTCTCCAATGAGATCCCAGGCTCCTGGGCCAACAGCAGCCCTGCTGGGAGATGCATGATGGACACAGGATGGGTTTAGCGATGGGAGCCCACAGGGAACCAAGGAGCCCTGCATCCCATTTGCTGAGTATTGTGTGTTTTGGAGACACAAGATTTGGACACGAATGGCACCTACTTGGAGGCAAGGGAGAAGGGCTCCCATTCTAGACTCACCAAAGTGCTCAGCCCACAGAGGGACACAGGATCCTCCATCTGCACAGAAACACAGGAATGATTCACCACCTTCCATGTCACTTATTCAACAAAGCGGGAGGAAATTTACTAAGTACCTCCTATGTGCCCAGCACTGTTGCAAACACCGGGAATATAAAGGAGAATAGGGCCAAGTCCCTGCACTCAGGAAAAATACTTGTTAGCACCAAATAACTATATACTGCCCACAATAATCCAACCCTCATGTAGGGCTCACCCTGCACCTGGCTCAGCTCTAAGTTCTTGTTAATCTTATCTTCATAATAGCCATGCTTTATGATCATCTCCATTTTATAGTTGAGAAAATGAGGCTCAGCGAAGTCAAGAAACTTGCCTGAGGTCACAGAGCTGGTAAGTAAGTGGCAGAACCAGGTGATTGAACTTAGAATGTCTAGCTCTAGCATCTGCCATCATTAATACTACTACGACGCTAGTTTTATTATTAATATGGATAATTTAAAGTTCATGAACTGCTGTCGAGTCCCAGGCACTATCCTAAGCGCCTTATGTATATTCAAGCATGCACTGACCATCTGTTACTGCACAATCCTTTGAGAAAGGTTTATTATTTCCATTTCTTATTCAAGTAAACTGAGGCTTTCAAATGACAGGGACTTGCCCAAATTCTCAGCGCTGGTAAGAGGCAAGAGGAAGACTGAAGCCCAGGTCTTCAAGACCCGCGCACTTGGCTGTTTAAGTATGCGCTCTACTGCTTTCCCAGGATAGCATTCTGGTGATCTGGAATGTTTAAACAGACCCGATGAATATTTAAACAAACCATCCATACTAAATTTTGGGTTGTTGCCTCTCAATTACTGCATCTCTCTGCTCTTCCATCCCGGAAACGGATCTTTTATTTGCTTGCCTGGAGGGCCACTAAAATGAAGATCAACACAGCTCAGAGAGCAAATATCAATTTTCACTTTTGGAAAACAACCTGACATTGCCTCCAGCATGAGGCGGTGCCTTTTGCTCTCAACTGGAAAGAGGAAAAGAAAGAAAAAAGAAAGCACTTTATAAGTGACTACTCATGCTTTCTCAGCAAAGCGTGCTCTCCTTCCCTCCGGCACTGAGCCCAGAAGCTGGGAGCCCAGAAGCTGGGTGCCCAGTCCTTCCAGGGCTGTTTGCCTCACAGGTTGTTAAGCCTGAGGGTGAAGGCAGCTGCTAAACAAGCCCTCAGTCCCCATGGGGAGGGAGGGCGGGGGACACACCTTCCTTACCCCCATGAAGGCCAGGATGACACCCACAGTCCCTAATGACCCAATGACCATGCTCTAATGACCCAATGACCATGCTCCTTGGCCACGAGTGGGCTCCCTAGGTCACAAGGCGGGACATAGAATCAGATGACATCATAGCTGGCAGGGGGGAAAACTTTCATGGGGCCTAGAGACATTCTGGCACGACAGATCACACAGGTCTTTCTTCCGGGAGCGCCTTGCCTCCACCCGCCTGCCCCTTCCCCTGGCTAGCTCCTGTCCATCTTCCAGATCTCAGCGCCTTGCTCTCTGCCTGCGGCCCTTTCCCCAGAGTCTCCATAGCTGGTTCCTTCCCATCATTCAGGGCTCCACAGAGAGGCCCCCTGATCCCACCAGAAGTAATCCTCTCTGCCCCTTACCCTGCTTTCTTGTCTTTTTAGCACTTATCCCTGGGTAAAGTGGTCTTGCCTCTCAGGTCTGCCTCTTCCCGCCAAGTCAGCCTGAGAAGGGACTCTCGTTCCTCTCCAAGTCCAGGGAACTTGCCCCCTGGAAAAGTCCATTGTATTCTGCTTCCCTTTCATCTAAAAACCCCAAGAAAAATAAAATAAACCCAAGAAGATAGGTGACTCCAGGCTCGCTGAAGTCAACTCACTTGTGGAAGAATCCAGGGGGTAGAAAATAAAAAAGAATAAAAAGTCCTATGTGGGCCAAGCAAAACCCAGCAGACCAGAAACCAGGAGGCTCTGTCTGCCTCAGGCCCCCACTCACACCCGAACCCTCAACTCTGCAAACGTTCTCAAACCCCAGATCTGAAGAGAGGCAGTGAAGGGCCAGTGGTCAGGAAGCTTTGGAGAAAGAGACACAGGCCTGAGGGCCGGCTCCACTGCCAGCACACAGCATGCCTGGAGGCATCCACCTACCCCTGTGCTGCAGATTCCTCTCCTGTAAGAGGAGCCTTTGGAAGGTGGATAGGTGAAAGACAACACACTGAGCCCAGCGCCCCGCACATAGCAGGTGCCCAATAAACCGCAGTATGGACAACAGTGACTCAAATCTCTGCCTCATAAGACTGAGGGATCCTGCCCCCGAAGACCTCCTCTGCCTCCGCCTTGCCTTTGGCTCTGCTTTCATGAGAAACTGAATTCTAATGTGTCTGGTTGCCGCCTGTAAACTGCTCCAGGTCTAGTTAAGAGCTACAATTTATAAGAAGTACAATTTGCTACTGGAGTTGGGAATTGGGCTTTATTTTTTAAAAAATATATTTTATTGATTTTTTTTACAGAGAGGAAGGGAAAGGGATAGAGAGTTAGAAACATCGATGAGAGAGAAACATGGATCAGCTGCCTCCTGCACACCTCCTACTGGGAATGTGCCCGCAACCAAGGTACATGCCCTTGACCAGAATCGAACCCGGGACCCTTCAGTCCACAGGCCGACGCTCTATCCACTGAGCCAAACCGGTCAGGGCTGGGCTTTTATTTTTATGAGTTTTCCCCCTTTCTTTTTTCCTTCTTCTTTTTAAAAAAATAAGTACTTGTATTTTCTTAGAAGAAAGAATTCATGTTTTGCCAAGGAGCAAATAAAAAACCCATCTGACCTCCAAACTGTAGTAGTTAAGGTTGTCCCCCAGAGCCCAGGAGAAAGGTGTGGGCTGGAATGTGGTGTGACACTGGATTAGAGATGCAGGCTGCAGGGGCAGAGAACACAGGTCAAGTCACAGGTGCCCGAGACCCCCTCAGATTCTTCACTCCTAAGGACCCCTCTGGCCCACATGGGGAGGTGGGTACAGTCTGCCTGCCAGGAGCCTGTCATCCTGCTGGGGATTCTATAGGCTGGCAGGTCCTCAGTGTGGCTTCCTAACGGCAGCAGCCTCCAACCGCATAAGCCAGTCAGGAAACTTACTATCTTCCACCATGATTGGTTCAGGTAACTCAGACCAGAGCCAATCAGCACATGGCATTCCCCTGGCCACAGGCATTGGGCAGGGGCAGTGCAATCAGTATGGAGCTCAGGGATTTCATTCCAAGGTTGGAGAGACTTCTTTCTCCCTCTCTCCCCTTCTTTCTGAAGATCACAGACTTAGAAAGAATAAAAAAGTTAGGCTTCTTTGCCCTAGCTAGTTTGGCTCAGTGGGTAGAGTGTCGGCCTGCGGGCTGAAGGGTCCCGGGTTCGATTTCAGTCAAGGGCATGTACCTTGGTTGTGGGCACATCCCCAGTAGGGGGTGTGCAGGAGGCAGCTGATCGATGTTTCTCTCTCATCGATGTTTCTAACTCTCTATCCCTCTCCCTTCCTCTCTGTAAAAAAAAACAATAAAATATATTTTTTTAAAAAGTTAGGCTTCAGACCCAAGTCTATATAGCTCCAAAGCCCATATAAACTACTGCCCATCACACCACTGTCACAATTACACTTGGCACAGACATGCTTTGGGACTCAGAAAAGAAAGACACTCCCAAAATGATAGCAGTGATTGTATTAACTTGGTAGGATAATGGGTGATAGGTGTGGGTCTGTTTTTCTATATGGTTTCAAAGAAATAGTCCAGTCACCAAAAAACACAGTTGAAAGTAACTGGAAACTTCACAAACCATTCTTGAAAATACCCAAGGGAGGGACAGTGTCTGGGCAATAATGAAATTCTTTGATATCCTTTTTACTATCTCTGTGCCTCTCAATATTCTCTCTTGAGCCCTAACCGGTTTGGCTCAGTGGATAGAGCATCGGCCTGCGGACTGAAGGGTCCCAGGTTCGATTCCAATCAAGGGCATGTACCTTGGTTGCGGGCACATCCCCAGTAGGGGGTGTGCAAGAGGCAGCTGATCGATGTTTCTCTCTCATCAATGTTCCTAACTCTCTGTCCCTCTCCCTTCCTCTCTGTAAAAAAATCCAATAAAACAAATTTTTTTAAAAATATTCTCTCTTGAGATTTCCCTGGATCTATTGGGAAGAAGCCATCTTTCCCTTGAGGTTGTGAAAAAAACAGCTCTATGAGCCACTGAGGCCAACTCATATTCTAGAAAGCAGAAAAGAGACAGAAAACTTGAGAGAGTGAGAGAAAAAGAGCACTCAGGAGTGAGGAGCCAGAGCCAGGAGGGCTGAGAGAGAAACCTGGTGACATCACTTAAGCCCAGAGACTAGACGTGACTGAAGGCAGATACACTTCTTGGACTTTCTTATTTACGTGACCCAATAAGCTACCATTTTTGAGCTGGGTTTTAGTTAAGAATCAAGAAAAGTAGAATAGCCCAATGGACAATAGCAGGATTTTCCTTAGCCATCTGTGATATAGAAACATGAATTTGCACGTTATTTGATATGTTATTATTTTTCTAGCTATATGTAAAATATGATTTAACCAGTTTTATAACAAAAACACCTTTTCTCTTTTTTAAGATAAAAACCCTTCCACCCTAGCCGGTTTTGGCTCAGTGGATAGAGCGTCGGCCTGTGGACTGAAGGGTCCCGGGTTTGATTCAGGTCAAGGGCACATGCTTGGGTTGTGGGCTTGATCCCCAGTAGGGGGCGTGCAGGAGGCAGCCAATCAATGATTCTCTCTCGTCATTGATGTTTCTCTCTCTCCCTCTCCCTTCCTCTTTGAAATCAATTTAAAAATATTTTTTTAAAAAAAGAAAGAAAGAAACTCTTCCTTTTTTGGAGCAACTGGCTTTGAGCGCTCTTTCCTGAAAGCCTGAGGCCTGCAGTATTCAGAAACCACCTCTCTGTTGCAGGTCCTGTCCCCGAGCCCCACATCTCAGGGTTTCGCCAGCCTCAGTTTCTCCGCCTACAACAGAGGTCCTGATCCCTAAGAGATGGTGCAATGGAGGCTTGGGAAGCCTCCTGAATCCAAATTAATTATAGCGTGGAGCAAGCTACAGATGAAAGCAGCTCGTAGACCTCTTCAACGACCCTAATAAAGAATTTCCCCTTCAATTACAGGATAATTTTCTTCTCACGGCATCTGCAGCCATCACCAAGCAGTTTCCTGGGCCGCTTTCCATGTGGCTGGACCAGTCTTTCTGGAATCCCTGCTTTTTTTTTTTCTATAAGAGATTCAAAGGAAGGCAGTGGGAATGACGAAAAGAAAGGAAGACAGCGGGTACATTTTAGCAATGGCTCTTTTATGGGATTTGAGAGGCTGCTGAAAACAGAAACAGCCGGGACAACGCGCATCACTCCAGCTGATAGGTTTCCTGCTGGTCCTGGCGGAGAAGCATTTCCTTCGGTTCATGCTGCTCCTCCCACCTCTCCTGTCATTCTGGATAGTTCTGAGATCTTTCCCCTGTTCTTCCCTGTGTCTAAAATGCTTTCCTCCTCCCCAACACACACCCCACCAGGCTAACTCCTTCAGGTTTCAGCTAACAGTCGCGGGCCTGCCCAGAATATTCTAGGTCCATCCACAGCACCCCACACTTCTTCACAGCACAGAGCATGATCATAATCAATTACATTTCACTAGTCACGTCTTATCTCTGTCCCCTGCCAGCCTTGAGCCCCATGAGGACAACGAGTGGCTGCATCTCCAGGGTTTGGCACATGGCAAATGGCTGGCAAACACTGGATAAGGTAAATCTTTAAAAGAATGTATTAACTATCTAGCACAGGATAGCAAAGTTTTTCTTAAAGTGCCAAACAGTAAATAATTTAGGTTTTACTGGCTAAGAGGCAACACGGAGGCTCTTCTTTATGTAGGTTCTTATTTACCATTTTAAATGTAATCATTAAAAAATTTAAACCCCATTCTTAGCTCATGGGCTGTAAGCAAATAGGCAGCTGGCCAGATCTGGCCTGTGGGGTGCAGTTCGCTGACTCTTAATTCAGCATCTGCCAGGCCCTCTGCTGGCTTGGGGATGTGGCAGAGACCGCTATTTGCTCCTTAGTGTCCCCATTCTCATCTTCTGCAGGAACAGAACCCCTGAACTTCAGGGGGGCTCATGGTCTCTTGGAATAAAGACTCCATTTCTCAGACAGAGAAACCAAAATGGCAGCATAAGTAAATGCAGTACTTGCACCCTCCCAAAAACACATCAAAATCACAATGAAAATACAGAATACCATCATTCAGAACCATGTGAAATATGGCTGAATGGAAGTCCTACAACAGGAGAATTAAAGAAGAAACCACATTGAGACTAGTAAGAGGGGCAGAGGCATGGAACGGGCTGGTCCAACACCCTGGAGTGGCATGTTTTTAATCAGGAGGGATATCTTGGCTGAGGAGGCCTCTCATGAGAAGCAAGGGGTCCCAGCCCCACACCGGAACCATCAGCCCAGGGTTCCAGTGCCAGGACAAGAACTTCAGTGCAGGGATTGTGGCTGAGTGATACAAGGGCTGCTGGAGTCCCAGGAAGGTCCTCTTAAAGGGCCGGTGCAGGACTTACTCAGATTCAATCCCTCTGAGCCCCAGCGCTGGGGCAGCAGCTTTAAAAGACCAGGGACATACAGGGAGGAACTAAATGGTCTGGAATCTGAGCAAGAACTGGGAGCAGCTTTCTCCCAGACAAAAGTGCTGGCAGAGGTCATTGTTCCTCTGCTGAGACACCACCACCCCACCCCCACCCCCACCCCACCCCCCACTCCCCCCCCCACCCCCCCCGCCCCCCCCCCACACACACACAGCTGACACAGGCGCTATCTGAGTCTCCATCAACCTGGCTCACATTGTGACTCTCTGAGACCCTGCCCCACCCAATTTGCAGCTCCACCCAAACTGTTTGCAGTAGCTTTTCCATATTAATGGCCTGTCCTGGCTCAAGCTTCAGAGTTTCCTAAAATCTCTCAAACAAATAGCAGCTGAACTCAGCATGCCCCATACCTCTCCATAAGTGGCCCTAGGCCCGTGGTCGGCAAACTGCAGCTCGCGAGCCACGTGTGGCTCTTTGGCCCCTTGAGTGTGGCTCTTCCACAAAATACCACAAAATACCACATGCGGGCGCGCACATACAGTGTGATTGAAACTTCATGGCCCATGCGCAGAAGTCAGTATTTTGTGGAAGAGCCACACTCGAGGCCAAAGAGCCACATGTGGCTCACGAGCCGCAGTTTGCCGGGCACTGCCCTAGGCTCTTCACTAGTAACAGCTTGCCAAGGTTCACAGCTTGGCCTCTTCTGGCCACCTTTAAGCCCAACGAAAGTAGCAGCCATCTGCAGATTGCTCTGTAGCTCCTGACAGGTGGCCCCAGGCAGGGCACAGGCAGTGGCTGACTTTGCACCTCTATAAGGCCCCAGAGCCAGTGCACCCAGGGGACATCTTCAGACCACACCACAAGCCACACATTAAAGGGGTGGACTCAGTGAGCACCAAAACCCCACTGAAGCAAGTCCTGCTCCACAGGGGTGTCTCCTGCACAGCAACTCTTCCACTGTAGTAGCAGCTGGTCCTCACAGCCAATTGGCCTGGGGATCAATTCCTCCCAGTGATGCCAACAGCAATCGAGGCTCAACTACAGCAGGATAGTGCACACAACCCACACAGAGGCACACTTGGAGTGCCCAGCTCAGGTGACTGGGGAGTCTGAGCCACTGGACCCTACAAGACACCTATTGCACAAGGCCACTCTACCAATTCCAGGAGATATAGCAGCTCTATCTAACACACAGGAACAAACATAGGGAAGCAGCCAAAATGTGGAGACAAAACAACATGTCACAAATGAAAGGACAGAAGAAATCTCCAGAAAAATAACTAAATGAAATGGAATCAATCAAACTACTAGATACAGAGTTCAAAATAATGGCTACAAGGATGCTCAAAGATCTTAATGAGAACTTCAAGGAACTTAGTGAGAATGTCAAAGAACTTGGTGATAATTTCAAGGAACTTAGTGAGAACATCAAAGACATGAGAAAGGACCAGTCAGAAATGAAGGATACACTAACTGAAATGAGGAATGATTTACAGCCCTAACCGGGTTGGCTTAGTGGATAGAGTGTCGGCCTGAGGACTGAAGGGTCCCAGGTTTGATTCCAGTCAAGGGCATGTACCTTGGTTGTGGGCACATCCCCAGTGGGGGGTGTGCAGGAGGCAGCTGATCAATGTTTATCTCTCATTTATGTTTCTAACTCTCTAACCCTCTCCCTTCCTCTCTGTAAAAAATCAATAAAAGATATTTTTTTTAAAAAAGAATGATTTACAGGGAATCAACAGTAGAGGACACCAAGAATAAAATCAGCTCGCACAGGGGCGGATCGGCCAGGGTTGGGCAGGGCAGAATGCCTGGCTTCCGCCCAGCCCCAGTCACTCTGGGCAGGTGAGCAGTGCAGAGAGCCTCTGGACAGGGGAGGCAGGCCGGCAGAGGGTGGCCTGTACTCCCCACATGGCGGTGGTGACAGCTGTGAGCGCGCCAAGCGGAGCCTGCAGGCTGAGCTGAAGTAGCGCCTGCAGGCCATCAGCGCCCAGGAGTGGCTATGCAAGATCCGCCTCCTGGCCCAGAAGGTGCAGGATCACAGGGACAGCCACCGTGGCAGGCCAGACTGACGTGCTCCTGGCCGCACCACGGGGGTTTGCGGATCTGCAAAGCCAGAGGCCTCCGGTGTGCACATCCCCCCTGGCATGCGAACATCCCCCAGCACACTGTCACCCCCTCGCGCCTGCAACAGTTGCAAACCAAGGCATGCACAAGTTCCCCCTGCCATCCCCCCTCCCGCCTCTCCACTGCACTTCCATCAACCCGGCATGCCTAACACCCCCACAGGATGTGCACACATCCCCTCTGATGCGCTCACGTCCTTTGGAGAGTGTCTGGGTGTTCTGGGTGCTGAGAGTGGGTGCCTGTGAGATGACAGTGAGAGGGCGGAGTGGTAATGCCCTGTTCCCACGGAGGCCAGTGCAGCTACGAGATCACCTCTGGGGGGTTAATGCAGGTATTGAGGCAGGAGCAGGTGCAGACAGACACACCTGGTGGGCGCAGGCGGCCCTCGCTAAGGTGCCTTTGGTCAGTGTTCAAGATCAAGAACCCAGAGGCGGAGAGGAATTCCATCCTCTCAGTGAAACAGTGTGATAGTCGGGGCGACTGTAGAGAAGGAATGTGCACTTTGGGTGCCAGCACCCATGAGCGAAGGCTGCCCTGACTGAGCCTCGCTTGCTTGGGGCCTAGCACACTCCTGCCAGGCAGCGGGTGACAGGACGTGCTTTTCTGAATTAATGAGAGAAAACGTTGATTCTCCTGCTGCCCACGAAGATGGAAGTGAAGTGGGGAGACATGTGGGGAGTGAGCGAGGTTCCCTGTCTGGGGGTTCCAAATCTACTGTTGGTTTCTTTCACCGCTGACTAGAGATATACAGGGTGTCCCCCCAAAATGTATACACACTTTGAATACCTACTAATTCCAATGGTTTTAAGCATAAGAAAGAAACAACAATGGAGCTGTTATCTGTTAAAAGTGTGGGCACAAACAGGTAGTTGGACATTCCCTGAGGGGTCTCAGATTGGAGAGGGTGAAGGCCAGACTGAGGGGCCCCTTTCCTTCCCCCCTACCCCAGTGCACAAATTTCTTGCACTGGGCTAATAGTATATATATAAAAGCCTAAGCAACCCTTACGACCAAATGACCAGAACGACTGGAACAACCGATCAACCAGTCGCTATGACGCGCACTGACCACCAGGAAGCAAACGCTCAATGTTGGTCAGTATGCTCCCATAGCCAACCTCCCCGGGGTCCCTCCCCCACCGCTGGGCGGCTTCCCAATAGGCCTTGATCGCCAGCCAGGCTGAGGAACCCAACCCATGCACAAATTCATGCACTGGGTCTCTAGTTAACAATAAAATTGCGAAAAATACATATCTATCAACAATTGAACCTAAAAATCAAAATAAACAAACAAGGAAGCTAATGAACAAAATAAACTGATGAATAAAATAGAACCAGAGGCATGGAAACATGGGGGAGAGGGAAGAAGATTACCAAAGTGAGCAAGAAACATTCCCTTCTCCATTCATAGCCTAATTAAGAGAAGACAAATAGGCACCTACCTCTACACCAGTGGCCTGGTCTACCATTATTAACTGCCTAGAACAAATTACCAGGTTTGCTCCCAGGAAATCAGGGAGGCTTCACAGATGTAAAAGTCAGGCAGGAAATTCCCTGTGTGTCAGATGGTTTAATGCAAATGTCATAAACCAGGGGCTCATGAGCCAGTCTGACCTGCAGATTTGCTAAGGGGGAGATGGGAAGAGTTAGGCCATATAATGTTTTCCCCAATTTTTTTTTTTTTTTGAAAACTGCCAAAAAATAAAAAATACAGCCAAAACCAGTTTGGCTCAGTGGATAGAGCGTCGGCCTGCGGACTGAAAGGTCCCAGGTTCGATTCCGGTCAAGGGCATGTACCTGGGTTGCGAGCACATCCCCGGTGGGAGATGTGCAGGAGGCAGCTGATCGATGTTTCTCTCTCATCGATGTTTCTAACTCTCTATCTCTCTCCCTTCCTCTCTGTAAAAAATCAATAAAATATATTAAAAAATAAAATAAAATAAAAAATATAATGAACAATGAGCATTCATATACCATCACTTAGACTCACCACTTGATACAATTCTCTCACATTTCTCTCTTGCTATAGACATACAGTTGAGATATGTGTATGTCTCCTAAGGACATTCTCTTACATAACCACAACTCAGTTTTCATACTTAGTTTGGCATAATATACATAAAACATGCATATCAGCATGACAGTAGCATATTATTATACTACTAGAGGCCCAGTGCACCAAATTCGTGCACAGGTACGGTCCCTAGGCCTGGCCTGTGATCACATCCATCTTCCCCAGCTGCCCACAGCCGGCCCCGCCCCCTGCTGCCACCCACCCCCAGGTCCCCGTTCACTATTGGGCGATCAGAGCCTGACGGCTGGGGGATGGGACCGAGAGGTGGTCAGTGCACCTCATAGTGACTGGTCAAGTGGTCGTTCTGGTCATTCTGCCATTAAGGTCCATTTGCATATTACCCTTTTATTACATAGGATTAACATGCCAACATAATGGTACACATACTCTTACTAATATACAGTCTACGTCCTCATGTCCCCAGCTGTCCCAATAATGTCCTTTGTCATCCTCTGGCTTGCACTTAGCTATCATATCTCTTTAGTCCCCTTTGGTCTGTGACTATTCTGCTATCGTTTTTGCTTTTTAGTCTTTTATGACATGGACAATTTTGAAGAGTCCAGGTTAGTTTTTAGTAGAAAGTCTCTTTTGATTTGTGTTTTTCAAAATGTGAATTGGCATCACCTTTTAAAAGTCTGACACTTATCCTAAAATCTGAAGTTTTGCTGCTGGTGAGAAGCCCAAAGGACCTGGCTGGATCAAAGGGGTGACCCCATGAGTCAGAGCCCAGCTGCCCCTGCAGCCACTTTTCTTCCCCAGCTCCTGTATGCCCATGTCCGGTACTTGCAAACCCTGCTATAAAGGAATGGTATTTGGTTTATGAACACATGTGTGGAGACCTGGAGGTCTGCGAGGTCCCTGTCCTCCTATGGGAGGGCATCCTGACCTCAAGGAGGCTGGAGAGTCGGCTGGAGGAGGAGCTGCACCAGGTCCAGCCACAGAGTTTGCAGGGCCCAGTGCAAAGGGAAAGTGTGGGGCTCCTGCTTCATGAGCTGTCAGGAGCCTCCAGCACTCCGGCCACTGGGGATGCACGAGTCTCCCTGCAACCGGCTTCATCACTGGGCCACCAGCGTCCTGACTCCTCTGCTGCCAGAGGGGCATGTCAGTGACTCACTTGAATGAGACTTTTGAATATTCAACTTTTTGCTTAAGTTCACTGACATTATATGTGGATACATGTTATGTTAGAACTCTGCATTGACTATGTCAAGGTGCTATTTTCAAAATTTTATTTCATGTGTGGAGACGCACATGCTGTGACATACACATGCAGTCTTCCAAGTAGAAAGGGAGGTTATTTCCTTCTCTAAGATCTCTGCATTGCCCCACCTGTTCACAATATGCGTGCATTCCTTCTGAAATTATTAGACATTTTTAGAAAAATAAAACGTTACTTAATATAACAATAAAATAGTATATATATGACCATTTGTATTAAAAACTAAATTCATATTTAATATTTGTGTATGTGTGTGTGTACTATGTGTGTCTGCTTAGAAAAACCTCTGTAGCCTGGCCGGCCTGGCTCTGTGGTTGAACATCAACCTATCAACCAGGAGGTCACAGTTTGATTCCAGGTCAGAGCACATGCCTGAGTTGCAAGCTCGATCCCCAGTAGGGGGCATACAGGAGGCAGCTGATCAGTGATTTTCTCTCATAGTTGATGTTTCTAACTCTCTCTCTCCCTTTATCTCTGAAATCGATAAAAATATTTTTTTTAAAAAATTTAAAAAAAGAAAAACCTCTGTAATTATGTACATTTCAATGGGAACAGACTCCCTAGTTATTTCTTCTTCATGTTCTCCTATATTGTCTGATAAAGTTTTGGGTTTAGTTTTGGGTTTGTTTACAATAGGCATGTCTTTTGGTTATAACTTAGTTATATGGGGGACACTTGGCAATGCCTGGAGACTGCTTTGGTTGCCCCAACTTGCAGGAGGGGGTGCTGCTACTGGCACCTCATGGGCAGAGGCCAGGGATGATGTTAAACACCCTACAGCGCAGGGGACACCCCATAGCAAGGAGTCTCTGGATCAAGGAATTAATGGGCTGAGGCTGAGAGCCTCCAGTTACAATCAGAAAACAACAATGAAGCTGTTTCCATTTTGAAGTCCCACAGCTGCTCTTCACTGGGCGAATTTTGCCCCCACTAGCTCATCCCACCTTTGCAACACTATGAGCTAAAAGCCACCCTCTTTTTACAGATGAAGAAACTGAGGCACAGCAAATTATATGTTTTGTCCCAAGCCGGCTATCGTGACCCTTAGGAAGTCTGCCCAGCTAAGGGGCCTCTAGAATTCCTGCAGACCCAGCCTAGAGGCATCGCCAGCCCCTCACAGGACTCTCTGGTGTCCTTACTTGCTTGTAAAGAACAAGACTTTGAAGTTGACTTTCAGGTGAAGCATTAACCCCACCCATCCCTACATCTGCCTGGGCCAGGGAAGCTGCCAGTGGCCACCTCTAACTTCTTTGGGGCTTAAGTCTCTTAAAGATAAAAAGTATCTGTTACTTCAGTTCTTGTGAAATTTACTAATGATATTTTTTTTTCTTCTTCACTCTATTGTTCTTCGAAACCAGGACTAACTTACTGGCAGCAAAATTTAAACCCGGAGAAGTCCTGCCTCCCAAGAAATCCAGTTCTACGCCTCCCCACACCCACCCCAGCTCTCCCTCTCAACTGGTCTTGTAAAACACCACTGCGGGTTTTAGCAAGGAATTCTGCAGGTTGGGTTTCTTTGCATCGACACCCCCACCCCAGCCTATCCAGGACAAGCTACACAGAGTTCCCCTGCAGACATGACAGTTCTCCCGAGGGGCAGGGTGAAGCGAGTTTCTCTGTGCAACGCCTTTTCAGGGCAACTGCTGGCTCCAAGGGTCTGCTCTGCACAAAGCCCACCTGACTGGCAGCGGTAAACAGTGGCCTGGGGAGTTTTAGGAACAATAAAGGAGGGAAGACAGGATGAGACTCGAGTATCTCTGAGCTCAATGTGGAAATAATCATTTCTAAGAAAAACAAATTAAAAATTAAAGGAGCTTCCTGCTGCATGATTTAAGATCTGGTTTGACTGGAATTACATCAAAAGGCATAAAATATAAACATTTCACAAAGTGTCTCTCCCGTCTCCATCCCACCCACCCTCACTACACACACACACACACACACACACACACGGCCAGAGATTGATTAATTGTCAACAACACTGAAAGAGAACTTCAAAGTCACGTGGGCCAAGCCCCTCATTGAAGTAATAGGGGAACAGTCCAGGGTGGGGTGGTCACAGGTGGGCAAGGGACTTGCCCCGAAAGGTCCAGCTGGTTTGGGGCAGGGACGAGGACACAGGAGCTCAGTGCTGGGAACGTGGTCGGCACTTGGTCATCATCAACTCCTTCCCTCCTCCGACAGCCCCAGGAAACAGATACCTCACCCTGTGACACACATGAGGAAAGTGAGACACAAAGAGGCCAAACAACCAGTGAAGACACACCGGGAACTGGGAACCCTGCTCTTTCTGGCTATACTCACTGAGGGAGACAGAATGATGGCTCCCAAGGATGTCCATGTCCTAAGACCCTAAATCTGTATGTCACCAAACAGCAAAAGGGACTCCACAGCTATGATTAAGTTAAGGGTCTTGAGCTGTAGATTTTCCTGAATTATCCAGATGGACTCAATGTAACCACAAGGGTCCTTATCAGAGGGAGCGAGGCAGGAGGGTTGGGGCAGAGAGAGAGATTTAAAATTCTACAGTGCTGGCTTTGAAGAACGAATAAAGGGCCCCAAGGCAAGCAATGCAGAAATATGCTGGAAGGAGACTGGCCCCTAGAACCTCCAGATACATCTTATCCCCATTACAGAGATGAGAAAATCAAGACACAAAGATGTTAAAAGGGTAAGCGAATGGGAAAGAGCACAGCTGGCCCTAATCACCTGGAGCTGCCTCCTATACACTCCCCACTGGGATCCAGCCCGAAACCAGGGCATGTGCGCTGACTGGGAATCAATCCGCAACCTCCTGGTTCATAGGTCCACGCTCAAACACTGACACTCTTGAACCTTGCTCCCCAGAGCATGACCCACCTATCTACTGCACTGCAACACCTGGCTCCAGGATGCCGCCCAGACCTCCTGAGCCAGGCCCATGATTTTCACAAGGTTTCCCGCTTGGCATACCATGGGCATCCTGCTGATTCTCAGGCTCTTTGCCCCCTCCAAACCTGAATAGTTTCATTTGGTGGGTGGAGTCAGGACATATTAAAATCACAAAAGGGCATCTTTAAAACTATCTGCAAGGGAGGTTTTTGTAAGTGCATGGTTGTCCCTGCTTCCATCAGCATGCTGGTTATAATCAGACTCTTTATCTGTTTTTACAGCTATCCCTGGGCCAGCAGAATCCCACCCCACCTCTACACCCCAAAATCCCCACTCAGAACTTCTTTTGTCCATTTCAAACACACGTTCCCCTCCCAGAGTGCAGGTGGGGATCAAAGAAAAGGATGCATTGGTCAGGGATTTACTCAAAAAACACAGTCCAGGGTCTGCTCAGAGCTAAAACTACATAGAGGCGAAAAACTCAACAACCAAAATGGCCGCCAATAGGAGTTCAGTGAAAACTTGTTAAGAATCCATATGAGCAAGGGTGATGCAGCCACTATGCACGACACTGAGGATTACATACAGCAATGCCCCCTGTGCTGGTAGGTTAGCAAGCAGCAGAGCAAGTATAGCTCCTTTTTTCTTTTCTTTTTTAATTTTTGTTAATCCTCACCTGAGGATCTTTTTCCATTGGTTTTTAGGGAGAGTGGAAGAGAGAGGGAAAGACGGAGAGAAATATCAATATGAGAGAAACACATCGATCAGTTGCCTCTTGCACGCCCCCGACCAGGGCCTGGGCTGGGGAGGAGCCTGCAACCAAGGGATATGCCCTTGGCTGGAATCGAACCACGGACCCTTTGGTCTGCAGGCTGACGCTCTATCCATTGAGCCAAACCGGCTAGGGCAAGTATGGCTCCATTTTTGTAAAACAAGTATATACATGTAATTTAAAGTGTTGAGCTAATAATGGCTTCCCTTTGACTGCACCCTTATTACAATAATTCATATACACATATATATTTAATCTCACTACATTGCTATCATTATTATCTCCACAGATCAGGAAGCAGGCTTTGCAACAGCAACTATTTTGCCCAAAGTCACCAAAACAGATGAGCACTTCTATTTGTGTGTTATCTAAAAAGTAAGAACTAAATTTGGACTTCCTAATATTTTAAGTTTTAAAACTGCCACATGAAATTGTAGGTGTTTGGCTGTTGTGACCTACAAAAATGGCAACTGCATATGGTTTGACCTAATACATGTATGTAATTTATGAATAATTTATAACTTACAAGTAAATGATACAATTATAAATGAAAATATCATGGACTGTTAAATTGTGCACATATACTGGGGCAAACGGTCAAAAACACTGCCCGGTGAAGTGCACACTAAAGCAAGTTCAGCTCAGTGTGCTGGGTCCCTGGGAGGGTGGAGAGGGGGTGGAAGTTCCTCTGACTAGCTCTATTTCTGAGCCATTAAGATCCAAAATGTTAGGTAAGGAGTTGGAATGGCCTGAAGAGTTAACAGGGGTATTTGGGAGACCTCGGCTTTGTAAATCCAATTTCCCTTGGATCTGCTAAAGGACGCCTATCATCACAGTAGTACCAGCTGCAACCTTCGTAGGGCCAGCCACGAAGCAGGAGCTGTGCTGAGCGTGTGTTCTTGGAATTGCCCGTGACCATAGCTCGTATGTGCCCTGTGCTATAAATGAGAACTAAGGGTGAGGGCCCCAGGGTGACATGGTGGGAACTGACTATTGCACACACTGCTGGCCGTCCCCTCTTCCAGACTGCGTGCAAAGGGGACTCGTCCATTCTGAACCCATGACGCAGCTCAGCCTGGACACTCTGCCACCGACACAGCCATTTCCAGGCAGCTCAGGCCATTTGGGCCCAAAATACTGAGACTCCGACAAGCCCAGTCAAGCCCAGCCCCAAATAAAATCCTCATCGCGCTTACAGGATCTCAGGTTCCAAAAATCTCCTGTAAAAAATCCTACCTCGGCACCGCAAGTTACCCTTCGGATGTCCATTCACAGAGGTGGGAAGGTCTCTGCAGGAAAGTGCATCACAAAATCCTCGGTAGTAACAAACCACCAAACACCGTTGAATAAATTATGATTCCAACATGCAAGTTTTTAAAGGATGAGCCAGAACTTACTGTTCTTGTTTGGGCCTTCCAGAGAATGCACCACTGACCCCTGAACACGCTGGTCTGAACCACGCTGGCCCACTCACACGCGGGGCCCTTTGTATCCTCCAGTTTCACATCGACAGATTCAGTGAACCCAGGAGGGTCGAAAAACAGTATTTTCCCAGTCCCAACTGCAAATTTGCAACTGAAATGCTGTTTTCTCTACTGGCAGGTATAAAATCAAAAGTTATATGCGGATTTTTTAAATCCTCACCCAATGATATGTTTATTGATTTTAGAGAGAGAAAGGAAGAAAGAGAAACATCAATCGGCTGCCTTTCCATAAGCACTCCAAGTGCCCCAACCTAGGTATAAGACCTGACTAGAATCAAACCCACAACCTTTTGGTATATGGGACAATGCTCCAGCCAACTGAGCCACACTCAACAAGGCTATATGCGGGTTTTTGACTGCTCGGCCATCTGTGCCCCTAACCCTGGCATTGTTCATGTCGACTGTCCTATAATGTATGGGAAGCTGGCTGGGGGAAGATCTGAGGGCAGGAAGTGCAGAACATCAGTCTAGGATTGAAGGTATGACCTTAGGAGCCAGAATATCTGAGTCTGAATTCCAGTTTGGCTGCTCTCTGGACCTTGGGCTACTTGCTTAAACTCTCTGCACCTCAATTTCCTTATCTGTAAAATGTCATGTGTAAAGGACTTAGAGTCTGCGTGAGGCATGAGGACTATAGAGGTGTTAGATGGTATTATTATAAAGCAAGAGCTCCTCTGTGTTTTTATATATTACTAGAGGTCGTGCACTCAGGGGGAGGGGGGATCCCTCAGACCAGCCTGCACCCTCTCCAATCTGGAACCCTTCAGGGGATGTCCAACTGCCAGTTTAGGCCTGATCCCTGTGGTGGGATCAGGCCTAAGCCAGTAGTCGAACATCCCTCTCACAATCTGGGACTGCTGGCTCCCAGCCACCCGCCTGCCTGCCTGCCTGATTGCCCCTAACCACTTCTGCCTGCCGGCCCGATCGCCCCAACTGCCCTCCCTTGCAGGCCTGGTAGCTCCTAACTGCCCTCCCCTGCCAGCCTGGTCACCCCTAACTGCCCTCCCCTGCTGGCCCAGTCATCCCTAACTGCCCTCCCCTGCAGGCCTGGTCACCCCCAACTATCCTCCCCTGCTGGCCCAGTCATCCCTAACTGCCCTCCCCTGCAGGCCTGGTGGCCCCCAACTGCCCTCCCCTTCTAGCCATCTTTGGCGGCCATCTTTGACCACATGGGGGTAGCCATTTGTGAGAGGGCATGATGGTCAATTTGCATATTACCACTTTATTAGATAAGGATCATCCTGTGAACTGCTTTTCTAATCTTTTTTTAGGAATTTAGTAACAGCTTCAATAGGAAAGCTACCATACACGTTGTGTTAATGTTTTATACACAGGCTGCAGGATGGGTGTGGAAAAGCAAGGCCTGGAGTGCAGTGTGGCTCTGACCTGGCCCCACACTTCCTGGCTGTGTGTCTCTGTGCAGGACAATCTTCTCTGGGAGGTGCAGCTTCCTCAGGTGTAAAATGCTGATAATCGTGGTGCCAGTAACTCCCACACCACATCAGCCATACCAACCTCTCTCAGCACAGTGCCTGGTGCACTGATGGTCTAAAAAATCTGAAATGTCATCACTGTATCATACATTATCTGAAACTTTGTCATGTCAATTATCCTTATAATGGTCTTTTTCCTTATCTATAGAATCACTTTTTCTTGAGATCTTTAGAATCCTGGTTCTGCCATTTAAAAGCTGTATGACCTTGGAATGGTTACTAAACTCCGCAAGGCTCAGTGTGCCTATGTGTAAAATGGGAATGTGATGGTTATCTATCCCTAGGATGGTTGGAAGGACTAAGTGGTATTGAGTATAATGCATAGACATAATGCATGTTCAATAAATGGAGAGCATTATTACTATTGCTAATCTTCATGAACGCCATGTAGTGGACCCATTATAATGGGTCCCATTTATAGAGCCTGAGAAAGCTAAGATCACAGGTTAAATACCTGCCTTAGATCACATGGGTAACAAGCAGGGAATGTCTTATTAACCTCTACTGTTTCCTGTGTATTTGTCATGTTTTCCCATCTGCTGTTCTGGGAACTCTGGTGTTGGCACCTGGTGGCTATGAAGTAGCTCAGTTCATCAGAGTTCAGGATGGATGCAACTCCTTCTAAGCCTGACAAGCCCGAGTTTGAATCCTGGCTGTGCCAAGCTGAAAACTCCCACTGGAATGTAAGTGCCATGCAGGCCTGGACTTTGTCTTCTTCCTAGTTCTCCCCCCAGGAATCACCTGGTCTCCCCAAGAATCACCGTGTTTGGATTCTAAATCAGTACATATAAAAGGAACTGGGGGCGAGCTCTCAGGCTCCAGCAGCGACTCCTGCCCCACTGCATGCCCCAGCCCATCAGAGCCCCGTTGTTGGGCCCCAGTGGCATAGGAGGCAAAATGTCGAGGTGCAGCTTGGAAAGCTGAGATGCTCAAACCAGACACCTGCAACATGCTGTCACAAATGTGGAGAAGCATTTTGGAGAGCTGTGCCAAGTATTTGCTATTTATGTGCAGAAAACTCCCAGAGTGCAAGACAAAGCAGACCTCCTCGTGAATGAAAAAAAAATGTGTATGCCCCTACAGAGACCCCAAACTTAAAGCAGGGCCTGAAAAGCTTTGCTGATGAGTTTGCCAAACTTCAGGATTACCGACAAGCAGCAGGTGAAAGACCTGAAGCCAAAGTAGTTGAACCATTGAAAGCTATGGCCCTGGTTGGGTCACTCAGTGGGTTAGAGTGTCATCTCCATACAACGAGGTTGTGGGTTCTATCTCTGGTCAGGGCATATGCAAGAATCACACAATGAATGCATAAATAAATGGAACGACAAATCGATGTTTCTCTCTCCCTTCCCTCCCTCCTCTCCTCTTTGTCTGTCTAAAATCAATAAACTTTAAAAAAATAAAATAAAAAAGAAAGTTTATGGAACCACTGTAAAAATGAAGGAAGATGAACTCAAAGCAACATTAACAGCCAGGAATCAAGAAGCCAAATAGTTAATTCAGAAAGAACATGTCAGCGAAGCCCATCTGACTGCCTGTTATTTCACAGGCAGAAACCATACTACAGAGAGCTACCTGGGGTGCTACCCGAACAACTTGTCATCTGGAGGAAACTACTGACAATTCTGAAAAGAAAAAAATAAAGACTATAAAGGCTCTATTTTCAGAATGTATCACTACTGAAATGTTATTTCATGGCAAACCTTTAGAGGCCTACACTGCTGCCTACCAAAATATACAAAAGCTTGATTGGAGAAGATGACTTAGAGGTTTTCTGAAATCTCTGTATCCACCAGATAAGTCATCTAGTTTAGATATTGCAAGAACGAATTCAAAGTGGCCCCTTCAGAGATCACTGTCAGCTAAGTGTGTACCTAGAACAGGACAAGTACCCACCTGTCAACTTAGAAAAAATCAACAAGCAGGAGGTGATGATGTAAAGGATAAAGACTTAGATGTAAGAGAAGAAGAAATTAATTTATGAAGATTCACATTTCCATTTTCACCTTAAATGACTTGGAATTCAGAATGACTAAATTGTAAGACTTTATACTGGCTTGATACAATAAACCTCACAATGAAACCCTACTGGAAATGGAAAATAATTAAAGGGACTTTATGCTAACAAAAACGAAAGCTTTAAAGAACATTACACACCAATCATTTCAACATCCTGTCTAGCAGTATGTGATCTTTTTGTATAGGTTCCATTATTTAAAAAAAACCAAACACTACATTTTAAGTCTTTCATATCAATGTACTATATATACCTAGTTGAGGTTGCAATAGTAAATAGATGACAAAAAAATTAAATATTTAACAATTCTACTGGCTCTTTTTGGGTTAAAACACCATACTCTCATTACCAGAAATGGGTCCTTAGTCATTCTGATTAAATACAAATCCTATTCCACAAAGCCTCAATCAAAAAAAACGTCCTTTTGCCCTAACGGGTTTGGCTCAGTGAATAGATAGTCAGCCGGCGGACTCAAGGGTCCCAGGTTCGATTCCGGTCAAGGGCATGTACCTTGGTTGTGGGCACATTCCCAGTGGGGAGTGTGCAGGAGGTAGCTGATCGATGTTTCTCTCTCATCGATGTTCCTAACTCTCTATCCCTCTCCCTTCCTCTCTGTAAAAAATCAATAAAATATATATTTTTTTTAAAGTCCTTTTTTCTTTATTTTATTACAACCTGAAGTTTCATCGTTTAATACATAAATTTACTTCTCACCCGAGTATAATCACTCTTGATTAAAAGTAATGGGGACCTAGGACATCAGTGTTTTACAACTATACACAAAGCATGTACTTTCACTTTAAAAAGAAAGCCATGTTCAGCACAATTCCAGTTTTAAACAAAACTGCAGTTACACTCAAGTTGTGATACTACAACTCCTGGAAAGCTATCACTTGGTGGAATGGTGCCTAAGAAAACATCATGATTAAAAATGCTATGAAAATTGTACCAAATTCCCACCTAATTTAAAGGAGTAATTTAAAGTCAGGCTTGTTCCTGAACATGGAAAGCAGTTTAATCTGAGCCTTTCTGTATGCCTGATGCTTTTGTTTCTTTGGATGAGGAACTGTACTTTATTTCATGGATCCCAGTCAGGCACATAAAAATTATGAAATTTATAGAATCATTTGGGAAAACTACAAAAAGCAGTTATTCATATCAGAAAAATAAAGACTTTCTAAAAAGCTAAATAAATAATAGTAAAATAAAAAGAACTGGGTGTGGTCAGATTTGCTCTTGAAAATCCCATCAATCATGCGCAGAATACTGTAAGCAGGGTTTGTGTATACAAGCCCAGGGGATAAGGCAGGCAAGGGTGGGGCTGAAAGGATTCCCCTCATTGTGGATGAGGTGTGGACAGGTGGGAATGGAGGGTGTATACACATACATATGCAAAGTATGCGACCAGGCATTCCTTTCCCTCTGGAGGAAACAGTTAATTCGCTGAAGTTGAGCAAACGTGATGAGATTCTCCTCCAGTTTCAAATGCTGGAGCAAATATGAAGGTAAGGGAGAGGAGGCAGCCACAGCACCGGACAGAGATCATTTTCTATGAGCCTCTTTCTAAAACTGCCTGAGCCCTGTGAAATTCTGCACCCAGCATTTCTCTCCTGAGAGGCTCTCATTTGCTCCAGCTCTCCAGTGCCAAAAGGTTCGGTCTCGAGTCTGGACTTGGGTTCAGCACTGGCTGGAAAGACCATAGGCCCTTCGCTGGGTGGAACAGAATGCTCTGAGCTGAGCAACCTGAGGAGCAGAGGATGAGAGTGTCAGATGGGCCATGGCGCATGAGTGCCAGGAAGACCTCCTAAATGACTCAGTAGATAACAGTGAGGCCTGGGGCTCTGTGGCAACAAGCATACCCCATTGCCCACAGCAATCCAGCTGACATGCCATGCAGGGGAGCTGGCCAGGCAAGGTCCACCTTGCTCAAGGGGTTGCCCATTTCTCCTGACCTGACTTGAGACCATTTCAGAAGCCTGGAGGCACTGCACCTCTTAGTTACTGCCCTGCCTTGGATTTGGGTGGCCAATGAATGATCGTTTTTGCTTAAGTCATTTTGAGCTGGATTGCAGTCACTTACCATGGCTGTCTTTCACAAGAGTGCTGGTGTGTGGACAGTGTGTAGAGTATTATCATGTGAAGCTGTGATGTGCACACATGTATCCTGTCCACACTCCAGCCTAAAGGCCGTGCTTAGCTACCCAGGTGCTTCCTAGGTACCTTGAGAAGCAAACGGCCATGAGCAAGCACCATGTTCCTGACAGGCTGTTCAAGCACCCAGCAATGCGCAGTATTTTCTTTCATAAACACACTCATGAAATAGTGTCATCCATCATTCATCTAGCTTGCCTCTTCCTGGTACTCACAGTGCCTTTTTTAAGGCAAGTAATATTTGGCAGCTTTAACAATGAAAAGAAAAAAGGTTGGCTGCCATAGTGAAAAAATATAAATGTGTTCACAGGCTTAGTTATAATGTGTTCACAAGAAAACTCAGGGGTCCCCAGTCATCTGAGTCACTCTTTTTTCTCTCATAAGTTCATAATACTTGGAAAACAAAATTTAAGAGAAATCTACTTCCTTGGATAAGTCATTCAAATATGAATTGTATCACCTGGAAAAGAAGCCAAACCTCATTCCAGATTTCATTCTGGAGGGCACAGTGTTTCGGACAGAATGCTCACTTCCCTTGAGGAAACCCCATATTTTGAAAGAGTTTTAAAAAGCAAAGAAGAAACTCTGCTCCCAATGCATTTAAATTGATATGACATTCCACTTCCTCTTGCATCAGATTCAGGCAGAGAATGATGTCATGGGTACTTCATAAGTCACTAGCAGCAATAGCGTAAGAAAAGAGTTGACAAGAAGTCAGAAGGGAAGAAAGGGAACTCTAGCAGGTAAAGTGGAGATACCTGGCAAACACTTCTGTCAACATCTACAGTGATAAGTCACGCTCACAGCATGTACCCTTGACATGATGTGATGAGAAGGCTTATCACCATGGGGTCTTCCCCTCCCAAGCCCATGACCACAGTCTACTTGTGAGAATAACATCAGATCAATGTCAAATAAGGGACACTCTATCTCCTCCAAACTGTCAAGGTCATCAGAACCAAAGAAAGTCTGAGAAACTCAGAGCCAAAAGGAGCCTAGGGAGACATGGTGTCTAAATGTGATGGGTGACTTGAGTGGGATACTGGACCAGAAAAAGGACATTAGGGAAAAACTAAGCAAATCTATATAAAGTATGGACTTCAGTAAAGAACAAGGAATCAATAGTGGTTCATTAATCATAACTAGACAATATTAACATGTTAACAGGAGAAATTGGGTGTGCAATATATGGAAACTCTCTGTACTTTATTCTCAATTTTTCTGGAAATTAAAACTATTCTAGAATTTAAAGTTGGACTTAGGGTGGCCCCTCGCCTAAGCTGGCCCAATCAGACTCTCTCTCCTGAGAACTGGAGGGGAGCACAGGCTCCCAGTGATTCTGAGAGGCTGGGGAACTGCCTGCAGCGGCCTTGTCCTGCACTGAACAGAGAAAAGGAAGCATCCAATGTAGAGAGATCGAAGTCAACCCGCAGCCAGCCAGCCGTCATGCAGAGGGGCTTCCATGCTGATTCTGAGTGGATTCCAGTTTCCTTGTCACACACTCACAAAGTCAGGCCTCGCCTGCTCTTCATTCCCATCCCCAACCCCATCCTTCATTCTTTAAAAAATATTTTTTTTTCTTAAGCTAGTTTGAGAGGGTGTCTGTTATTTGCCACCAACATATCCCTAACTAAGCCCATGTTCATTGTTTAATGTTTGGGAAGGGCTGGAAACCATAAAGGTAAGTATAAGCATTTGCTTGCATCTATGGACATCTATCAACCTGTGTCGTTTCTGTGACCAACAGCAGTGTCATGTTTGCCTGCTCAAGCTCCATTTTGCTTGCAGTTTCTACAGTGACAGGATGTGAGCCTGAAGTTGGTGGTGGCATTTCACCCACTGAAGGGGATAAGTCAGGAAGGGAAAGCAAAATTGAGAACTAGAGAAAGATTGCTGATGGCACCTTTGAGCTCCTGGATCCAGCTGAAGCCACAGGCCAATATGAGCCAATAAATTCCCTCTTTACCTGAGGCAATTTGCATAGGGTTTCTGTTCACCTGCAACAGAGTAAATTTCAGGAAACTTCTTGGGCCAGAAACTTGTGCTCAAGAATCATAAAACAAGCCCACTGCAGGGGAGAGCATATTTGCCAATGTTACATCCAATAAGGGTTTAATCTCCATAATTTACAGGGAACTCGTACAACTGAACAAAAGGAAGATAAATAATCCACTCAAAAAATGGACAAATGACCTAAATAGACACTTTTCAGAAGTGGACATACAGAAGGCCAGGAGACATGCTCAAAGTCACTAATATCCGAGAAATACAAATCAAAACAACAATGAGGTACCATCTCACACCTGTCAGAATGGCTACCATGAACAAATGACAAGTGCTGGCGAGGATGTGGAGAAAAGAGAACCTTGTGCACTGCTGGTGGGAATGCAGACTGATGCAGCCACTGTGGAGAACAGTATGGAGTTTCCTCAAAAAATTAAAAATGGACCCGCAGCGGGGAGCGGGCGATCTCAGACTCAGTGAGGCAGCAGCGGCCATGCGTACCATGGACTTGGCCCCCAAGGGCTATGAGCTCAACTGTGACCTGCGGTTGGACTTGCCCAGTGCCCCGGGTGCCCCGCCAACACACTGGGGCAGGAACAGGCCTATCAAAGTGAACCATTACACCAACAAGAAGAGTACCGCAGAAAGCATGCTGGACATCACCCTGCTGATGGGCAACACCTCGCAGCCGAAGGTAGTCATCGACCAGGGCCCCTGGGGGTGCTCATCTCCATCTCCCTGGTGCTGCAGATCTGCGCGGGCGTGCTGCTTATCTTCCTGGTCAGATACAACCTCAACAACCCAGCCAAGCACGCCAAGTTAACTTCCTCAACAAATCTGGCCACCAGCCTCGTCTTCATCATCATTCTGGTCAACATCTTCATCACGGCCTTCGGTGTCCAGAAGCCTGTGGTGGACCTGGCGCCCTGGCAGTGGGCTCTGTTGCCCAGCCTGTGCCAGCCACAGCCACACAAAACCCAGGAGCTGCCTTGACCTTGGACCACCTGCCTGTGCACTGCACCGCTGAGAACACCAGAGCCAGGACTGGACAGGAGGATACTCGCCAGTGTGAGTCCTGCTCTATTCGTGGCTCCTCTCCCCTGAAGCAGGGGCAGCGAGGCCCAGAGGAGAACTAGACCCCCAAGGAGGGCCATGGCTGGCACAGACAGGCAGCAGACCTGAGGAGGGCAGGGAGGGGCCAGGGCCAGCCTTAGTCTTGGGATATTTCCAGAAGGACAAGGAGATGCCCCCCTCAGCTAAGCACCTCTGGAGGGCCTGGGGCCCCTGCCCTTCCTGCCCTGGGACACTGGACCAGCAGCTCCCCCCATGGCTCTGCCATGGCCGTGGGCCATGCACCCACCTTCCACCAATCCTACTTTTCTAAGCATGAATGACCAATAAAACAAATGCTCCTTCCAGCACAGTCTCCCTCCTGGGCCTGGCCCTAGTTCACACCTCAGGCGCCTTCTCCAAGGCCGGGAGCTTGGGCGGCTCCTTGGCACCTGGCATCTCCAGTAAGGTCCCAGACCAGGGTCTTGGGTCTCCAGTGGCCCAATGTCTTATTTTTATAGAAGAATGGGTTAAAGAGCTCCCACAGCCCAGGCCCCGAGGCCATGGCCCAGGGTCACACTGCAGGTCATCGTCTGCTCTATTGGGAGTCTCCCTGCACACACTATGCCGACTGTCAACAGCTTCACTGGAGCTGGCCAGTGGCTCGGTTGGTCAGAGTGCAATCCCAATACACCAAGGTTGCGACTGGATTCCGGTCAGGGCACAGACCCAGGTTGCAGATTTAATCCCCAGTGGGGCCAGTATGGGAGGCAATCAATTGATGGTTCTCTCTCTTTCTCTCTCCCTTCCTCTCTCTAAAATCAATAAACATATATCCTCTGGTGAGGATTGAAAAAAAAATTAAAAATGGAACTCCCATTTGACCCAGTAATCCCACTTCCAGGAATATATCCCAAGAAATCAGAAATACCAATCAGAAAGAATGTATGCATCCCTATGTTCATAGCAGCACAATTCACCATAGCTAAGATTTGGAAACAGCCTAAGTGCCCATCAGCAAATGAGTGGATTAAAAACTGTGGTACATCTACACAATGGAATACTATGCTGCTCTGAAAAAGAAAGAGTTCTTACCATTTGCAACAGCATGCGTGGACCTGGAGAGCATTATGCTAAGTGAAATAAACCAGTTGGAGAAAGATAACTATCACATGATCTCACTCATTTGTGGAATATAATGAACAACATAAACTGATGAACAAAAACAGATCCAGAGACACAGAAGCACTGAGCAGACTGTAAAACCTCAGAGGGAAGGCAGGGGAGGGTGGGGGGAGTAAGAGATCAGCCAAAAGACTTATACCCATACATATGAGCATGACCAATGGACACAGACACTAGGGAGGTGGGAGCATGGGCTGGGGACAGGAGCGGGAGGGGAGCGGTCAATGGGGGGAAAAGGAGACATATGTAAAACTTTCAACAATAAAGAAATTTAAAAAAAAAAAAAAAGAACCATAAAACAGTGCTCCTTTTCAACACCAAGCCCAGAAAAAAGAATTTCCAGTGCTGGCTAGAGACCTCTGGCACCTGCCTCCTTTTTTCATCTTATCTGAAGAAAAAGCACACTCAGAGTGCACACTTGCAATCCGAAGATTAAGAGAGGAGCCGAGAGGAGCGATGAGGGGGAAGACAGACATTTTCTCTGCATAAGAACAGGGACATTGTTGGCACCAGGAAGGTTGGGCCAAAACCGAAGGCCAAGTGGACAGAGGCTTAATCGCCCGCGGTGTCAAGAGCAGGTGAGGAGGCTGGGCAGGCAGACCTGCAGCCCACGGGTGGGCACCGGGGTGGGGTCTGGAGCTGGACCTGGCCTGCGAGGAACTCATTTGCTTTTGGCAGCTGTAACTTCCTGTTTTCAAAGGGCAGGAGGCGTTGTTAAGAGAAGCCTCTCCCTGCTTACTGGACAGCAACTATTTCTCACAAAACACAATTTTTGCTGCATTCAGTGGAGATGAATCAGACGCCAACGGAACCAATTTATTTTATACAAAACAGAGTTCTGTGATGATGGGAAGGTCCTCGCGAGGCCAGTGGGTTTTACTGAGAGCAGAAGAATAAATGAATCATTCCAAGATGTTAGACAAAACCCAACACACCCAGCTTCCCCCGGAGAGACGGCACTGGTGCTTCGCCCTCGGGAAGAGCGGCAGGCGGGCTGCAGGCCCACCGCTCCTCAGGGACGCATTCTTTCAATAAGGTCTTAGCAACACTTTATCTCTTCTCTTCAAGGCCAGTTTCGGTGTTGGAAATGCCACTCCACCAGAAGCAGGGCTTCTGGTCCTTCCCCTACCTCATCTCCAATGCGAGCAATGGCGCTCTCGCAAGAAAACCTTGTTTCTGAAGTTTCCGGCCTGCTCTCCGTGCTGGCTTTGGCGTGGTCCGTGGGTATCACCAGCTTCAAGCCATGGTCCCGTTTCAGTCCGTGAGAACGCTGGGAAGAAACCATCTGAATGTCTGCTCAAAGCCCCAGCTCAGTCCAGGGGATTCACAATTCTCTTGTGTGTCCGGCAACCTGCTGGGGCCACCTGAAGAGGGTCCCCCCACCCCTCATGCAGGAGAGTCCTGGGCGAGAGCACCCTGGCCGTGAATGAGAATTCAGGCATGACGACCTTGACACAGGTGAAGAAATGGGATGAGAGGGAAGCAGACGGCATTCAGATCGTCCCAGGTGGTCCGCTACCGCAGTGGTTCTCAACGGATGATTCCGTCCCCAGTGGGTAGAGGGCAGATGCTGCTGAACGTCCCACAGTGAGGAAGTATTTGCCCAAAATGTCATTAGTGCCGGGACCTTAGAGAAGAGGGCCCTGAAGGAACCGAGCGGAGCCCAGCGCCAGCCAACCCGCACCTGCAGGTGACCCTGTCCTCGGTCCTAGAAGAATGCCGAGTGGGGTCTCTGTGGTTCCACAACCTCCTAACCAGCTGAAGCGAGGACCCTCAGCCAGGCTTTGGCAGATTGGGCCACAGGAAGTCTGGGTGAGGGAAGACGCCTCACTCAGTTCACAACCATCCAAACGGCACACAAGCAAAGGCTTTACAGCTTCTATGTCACATCATCAAACGTGAAGGACAGCTTACTGTCCCCAAAAGCTCTCCACGAAATCACCCACCAGTCTTTCTTCCCACTCCACTCCTGGAGCCCTCTTTACCTCCGAAGGAGGCACCACCGGAAGTGAATCAATGGGCTGGCCTGCTGGGCGGGCTGGTGGCGCCCGCTGCCTGCCTGTGCCCACACTGCCTCTTTGTGTCTCAGCGAGGTCCCCACTCCCCCTCCTGCAGATGGTTAGCTGCTTCGATTGTTTCCCTCACAGGACCGTCCAAACCACAGAGCTTGGCACCACCTTCAAACTTTCCATTTGCCAGCGTCTGTTTATCAGATCCAAGGCGTGCTCTCAGGGGCTGATGGGCTGACAGGAGCCGTTTCCAGCCCGGAGGGAAGTCCAACTGTTATATAAGGCCACGCGGAGCCCCTTTCATTCTCCCAGACCTGACCCAGAGGTAAAGTGCTTTTGGAAACAGCAAGGTAACTGGCAAGGTGGCTGGCTCAGACAGAATGACAGTCACTTCTGCCCCGGCCTTCCTGCTCCTGGCTCCAGGCGGAGGGTCCCGGTGGGCGGGAGTGGAGGGGAGAGGCAGGAAGGGATCTTCAAATTAACTCTGACTGGATCACACACAGTAGCCTGAGTGATCTCTTCAGAACGTAACCTGGCCATGGCAGGGGGCCTGCTAAAGCCCATCACCAGCAAGGCCGCACACAGTGTTTCTCAATCAGATCCCCTGGACCTCCCCTCCCTGCATCTCATCTCCCACCTCCCCACCTCGCTCACGAGGCACAGCTCACACAAGCTTGTGTGGCCCTCCACACTCATCCCTCCCTCAGTGCTTGAGCCCATGCTGGGCCCTCTGCCTGGAACACTGTTCCCTCCCTGTGCTTTGCAGCTTTACTCAGCGAAGCCATCCCCGGCCCCATGACTAAGGGGCCACCTCTTGCCTCCCCTTCCCAACACTCACAGAAGAAGCACTCGATCAATATTTCTGAATTCCTCCCAAAGTTTCCTGCATTGCAGAGTCCCCTACAGGCAAATAATCCCAAATACAGGTGTTTGCCCTGGCTCCCCCGTTAGCTTATGGTCTGTCTTCCTTGTTTAAGAGTCATGTGGAAAGGAGACATAGGTACTACTCTTTGTAATATTTTAAGCAATAAAGCAACATTTTTTTTTAAAAAAAGAGTCATGTAGCAGACAGTGACCTTCTAGAAGACCTGGAGGCAAGAATTTGAATGCAGGGCACCTTGAACCAGCTACCACCCGAGTGACCAAATTTAATGAAGCTGGGACATTGGGAGTTGTCCCAGGCAGGTTCAGGCACTAGTCCTGTCTGTAGCGGAGGACTATTCCTGAGGGGGGGACGAGGGGGGGGAGGGTTATCCCCAGCACTTCAGCCTCCCTGCCCAAGTATGCCAAATCTGACACAACAAGGCCTTGGACAAAGACATGCCACCCTGGCAGGTGGGAGCCGGTTGGCTGGTGTGTGCTGGCATCGGCAGGGCGAGGGGACATGCCCTTGTGGGTCACCCCAGCAGACCTTCACCTCCCTTCATGTCCAAAGCCCAAAGGGTCAGTGTCCCTCAGTCACTGCTGACGGTAACTTCCTCACCTGTCCTCTGGTCCCATCCTGCACTGGCTACCAGCACATCCCCTTCCCTGTCTTGGAGCAGTGGGGCGGGGTGACACCATCCTCTGGCTGGCCAGGAGGTGAAGGCTGAGGGTCCTTACCTGCTGCCTTATGAGCTAATGGTCCCATCAAACACCCCCTGGTGATACAAGGCTTCTGTTGTCCATGTCCTTGCTTACAACCTAATGCCTCCAGCTATGCCATTTCTGAAAACGCAAGCATTTTGCTCATTTAAACTTTGTAGCATAGCCATGAGGGTTTTCTTTGTTTCCAGGCACCTTTTGTGATCTTCCTTCCCATGTATCCAATAATAAACATCAGAAACGAATGAAGGGCTAGATGAGTGAATGGCACTGTCATTGGTTTCCTGACTCCAGCCCAGTGGTTTTGCCAATGTTTGCAAAAACAAGCAAGTAGAGATGGTTCTATGGGGGGAGGGGCAACTCCAGACCTGGCCCCTTCAGGCCACTCAACCACACCCAAAAGAAAGCAAAAATCCTCTTCCTGTTGGAAAAGACCAGAACCCACCCCAAGCCCACCCTAGAACAGTCTGTACACTTACCAGAGTCAAACATTATGGGTCCAGACACGACACTGGGTCCCACGTCCTTCCAAAGGCAGGATTCTCCCAGCAGCCCTGCTGGCTCTGGCTACCGCTGCTCTGGCTTGTGGGTTTTGGCAGGAAAGAGCCTAAAGTGAAAAAGAAACCTCCAGAATTAACACCATGTCATCCCATCCTCAGCACATTTCTTTAGAAATTAAAACAAACATGAAGATGAAGGTGGAAAAGTTTCTTTTCTCTTTTCCGTTGCATGGCTCCTGAGGACACCACTGGCCTCGTCTGTGTGTAAATTGATACCCAGATACCTACAGAGACCAGTGTCTTCCCACTTATAGGAAGGGTCCCCTGCAGGCCTCGCCCTGCGCTGGCAGCTTTGTTGCTTTATCTCATTTAACCCAGCACCTGCAGAAAGATGATGAGGACACTGAGCTCACAGCACTTTGGTGCGAACTTGACAAGGTACTGGGAGGGCTCAGGACCAGTGCTCTCAGAACCAGCAATCTGGCTGAATGCAGCAACGACAGCATGCATGTGTGTGTGCGGGAACACAGGAGCACACAGAGCTTCCACCTGCTGAATGCCCACAGCAGACCACGTTCTGGGAACACAGACAATAAACAGGGGCCTCCCGGGTGCTCACCATGTCCCATGGATCCGGCCTCAAGCCTAGGACTTCTCTGCTGCTGCTCTTCAGAGCTGCTGGGATGTAGTGAGGTCCTTGGGGCTCAGTCCCTCTCTCTCTTTGCCTCTTAGCCCCGTGCAGTTTCAGAATCACCCATTCTCTCCCTCGTGCCCTTTTTATTCATTCAATCATTCATTCACTGGACATTTTCTGAGTTAACTTCCATATACCAAGAGCTAAGCACTTGCCAAACACAAATTAAAACAAAAACAGCCCAGGCAGCCTAGTGGCCCCTCACAGAAGTAGGCAGCAGCCCCCCTGGTAAAAGTGACTTCTTTCATTCATTTCACAAATAGGTACTCCAAGCCAGAAGCTAGGAACCCTATGCTGAGCAAGCAGGCATGGTCCCTGCCCTCACTTCTCCAAAGAGCAATGTAGTCTAGTGACTAAGAACGTAGGACCTGGGGCCTGTGTTCACATCCCAGACTCCTCCTTTTTCCAGCTGTGTGTCTTTGGGCACCTTACTTAGCCTCTCTGTGCCTGAATTTCCTTTACTATAAACAGGAGATCATGATAGTCCTTTCCTCACAGGGTCTTATTAGGCTTAAATGAATAAATAAAATATAAAGTATTTAGAAGAATGTCTAGCACATAGAAGCACCCAATGTTAGTGTGATTATTTCAAGCACGTGGAGAAGATGGATGTTAACAAGATGCATGATTCCAAACAGTCATAAATGTGTGGCAGGATAGAACCCTCCCTCCTGCTTGATACAACCCGATATGCAATCCTTGCCTTTTCTTTGCTTTTATTCCTTTTATGTGTTTTTAGCCTTCACACCCACAGCCCCCCTAGGAAGGCAACCCGTTCCCTCACTGGAACAGCGCACCCTCTCTCCAGTATCTAGGAAGGGGCGCCCAGGTTTGGTGGTGAACAACTTGACTTTGTTGGTATGGACCTTCAAGGTCTATGGCGAAAGAGAAGAGGCAGTAGTGTTTGTGGAGAGCTGAGAGGACTGAGGCAGGCGGGTGCTGAATCGGGGCAAGGGGCTCCCCCAGTTCCCGACCTTGCATTGCATACTCACATATTTTCCATCTGAGCCACTCGATGACAGAGCTGGAGGACAGACCTGTGCCTCTTGCTCCCTGCCATCCCCGCAGCACCAGAACCGTGGTACATGGAAGCGCATGCGTGCCTAGAAATGAATGAGGCAGTGAGTGAATGAAGGGGGGATGAACTACTAGCACCTGGAGCATTGGGCAGGGTAGGGAGGGGAAGCCCCCTGACTTATACGTGGGGGACAGGTTGAACCCCCATGCTGGGCCTGGCTGGTATGGCCCCTTCACGATGCTATGTGGGGAGGGCCACGCCTGACCTAACCCTTCCCATGGGCAGGACCCCTGTCAATCCCAGCAAGGCCCCTCACACTGTCCTGGTGATTGGCTTGTTTTATTTCCAGAAGCTTCTTTCCCCCGATCCCACTCAAATGCCCAGAAGCCTCTTTAGCACCTTTCTGAGTTTTGAACATCTGTGCATCTGATTACGTGCAGCTGGCACTGACAAGCTTCTGCCACCTGACGAAATCACACCCCAGGAGTGAGAACGGGCTCCGGCTGGGCCTGGCAAAGGTGAAGCCTCCTGCAGCCCTGGAGACCCCCGCTGAGAAGGGGCTTCCCACCGGGTCTGCAGCGGGTATGTGGGCAAAGGGCTTCAGCCCACATGTTTCACCCCCTACCTCTCAGTTTCTGTAAACCCAGCCCCTCTGCTACTAGTAAACAAGTGCCTGGTCCCATGGACCCAGCAGAGCTGCCTCTGTGCTTTGGTGGGTGGCAACTGGCTCGTTGCTGTGCACCTGTCTAGAGCTGCAAACCAGTGCCCTAGAGTTCTCAGCTCATGAGACTTTTTCCCATTCAATCCTGAAAAACTAAACGGCAGGCAATAATGGGTAGGAGTGGGACAGTGGGTGCCCCTCTAGATGGTAACACATCAGTTTGCCCCAGACCTCACCATTCCCTATCACTCATCACTGTAGAGCAGTGATTTTCAATCTTTTCATCTCATGACACACATAAACTAATTACTAAAATTCTGAGGCACACCAAAAAAAAAACCAACCTTTTTTTTTGCCGATCTGACAAAAAAAAAAAAAAAAAAAGGTATAATTTTGATTCAGTCACACCCAACTACTATTGTTGTGTTGGCTGCCATTTTTTTATTCGACTATCTAAGGGAAAAGAGGTCAGTGCCCCTGACTAAATAGTCAGGTATTACATGTTTTAAAAATGCCCGCGGCACACCAGCTGAAAATCGCTGGTCTGGAGATTTGCTGCCTGCCAGGTGCTGTGTACCAGCAGTTTTTCTCATGATAGAGTGAGTTAGTTTCTTTCTTCCTTCCTTCCTTTTATTCATTCTTTTGTTTCACCTTTCATTCATTCATTCACTCATTCAACAAGATGTCTTGAATGTTTACCATGAGTCAGGCACTATTCTCAGCACTAAGTATATAGCAAGGAACAAGACAGCAAAAATATGGGGGAAACAGACAAAAAGCAAGGCCTTTGGGAGCCACCAGAGCTGGGAGAGGCCAGGAGGGAGTCTTCCCTGGAGCCATCAGAGGGAGCACGTCCCTGCTGACACCTGGATTTTGGACTTCTGACCTCCAAAACTATGAAAATACATTTCTGTTGTTCAGAGTTGCCCAGTTTGTGGTCATTTTTAACAGAAGCCCCAGGAAATTCACACAGCACCCACCCCTGCCCCCGGGCTTCACCCCATCTCTCTGTGCTCCAGGCTTCTTTTTGTTCCTTGGTTTTTCTATGTTCTCTCCCTCCACTCTCCCTTAAAAGGGGTCTTGGTGACAGGGAGAGGGATGGGACCCTGAGCCTCAGTTCCCCTGGGGACTGCATCCAGCCAGGGTGACAGGGAAACCTGGAAGAGAACTTGGCCCCATTGCTCACTAATTTTTCCAGAACCTTCCATGTGTTTTCAGTTTCTGAGTTCCAGCCCAGAGCCCTTCACTCCGAAAGGTTTACCTGCAATGCTGGCCTTATATGGATTTTTTAAGAGCATGTCTGTTTTAGCTCCAAACTCTGAACATGACCCGTTGGGTATCTTCCATCTGGCACCTCAACAACCACATTCTGTGACTTCCAGGTCCTCGCACATCCATGGTTTTGCTTTCGCACTGTGAAAGGCCCTTTGTTGCTCTCAGGAAATGTCACGGTAACAATGGACAGTTAACTTCACTCCTCTCTCTGGGCTGGACCCAACCCAGCAGGGATGGGAGGCAAAGGGGCATCAAGGTGGGGTCAATCCTCCTACTAGAGGGTAAGCCTCATGTGGGCCTGGCCTCCCTCTGCTGCGCCCCAGCCGGCCCAGGGTGTTCAGTAAGCTCATTATGGAAGATGTCCCCTGTTCCACACCCAGCGCCCACTCAGCTCTCTCTGCGTTCCTCAGCTCAGTTCCCTTGACTGACCCTGGTCCTCAATTTCTCTGGCTCAGCCCATGGGGAACATGTAAGAACCCAAGTCGGTCAGACCATTCTGTCCCATGGTTCAGGGATAAGCATGGGACCCAATCAGAGCCAATAACTCACATGGTGAGTGTCTCTGGGGCTTCTAAAAGCGCTCCCTGCCCCCCTAGCTCTGGAATCGGAAGCTTGTGTTGGCCTGGAACTGCTGGCAGCCATCTCGTTAAACTGAAAAGTGGGACCAATGAGGGGAGAACTTGGTCCTTTCCCTGTTCTGAGAGCTCTGACCCAGCTTGCCCGAAAGCCAGATTTGATTCAGTCCATGGATTATTGTTCTATAAGTCATTCATTCTTTTTTACCCCCTTGAATTAGTTTGGATTGGGTTTTCTAACATATGCAACCATAATAGGCCTGTCCAATTATTTGAGTGAAGGAATGGAAGAACTCACCTCCAGTTCAAGCCAATGGGTATTTTCAGCACCCTGCCCATCTATGGGAACACAGCCTCTGCACAAAGCTGGGCTAGGTTCGGACCCTGCCCTCAGAGTTCAGAGTGTGACCCAGATGCCTAAGAGGCCTCCAGGCCCTGAGATGACCCCAATCCCCCCATTCTCTGTCCTGTGAAAGTCCAAAGTTTCCCCAAGATTTCTGTGAATTCCAACTGGTCTGGTCATCTCGAGGGCCCCTCGGATCCTGAGATTCTGAGTCCTCTTCACTGAATTAACATGGCGATGGATCCTCCCGCTGCCTCAGTGAGCCCTCTCTTCCACGCCATGAACAGCCACTTAGGGAATTCAGCCTGGACTCCCACCCCATCCCCCTCTCCAATCTCCTGAGGCTTCTCGGGGACAGGCATTGCTGGACTCGGGATGTGGGCCTACAGCTCAGCCTACAAAGAGCTTCTAACGGATCTTTAGACATCCTTGTTCTGGAAAGACCTTCTGCCACACCAGCCAACTGCTCCATCTCAAGTAGTTCGCAGCCTCGTGCGAATTCTCTGCCTCCTTCTGCTCTTCCCATGCACAGGTGCCTGCTCCCTCCAGTGCAGATTCAAGCCTCCCTTCCCCCACAGCAACTTAGCACTCTGTTTTAAGTTTCCTCCCTGATAGGGATTCTCAGGGTGGTTGTAGATTTTGTGCTCTACTGCACAGTGAAATTATTACCGTCGCCATGTAGAGGGAGCACCTCTCCAGTATGCCAACACTGTCTGGGCCTATCTTGCAGGTGGCAAAATGGAGATTCAGAAAAATCCAATAGCTTGCTCAAGCTCTCACAGCTTGTGAATGGAAAATCCCAGTTGAGACTCAATGGAGGTTGGAGCCAGATTCTCCCTTCAGCCAGAATTGCCTGGGGGAACCCTGTGATGATGGGGTGCTCCTTGTCTGCACTATCCAACAGAGTGGCCACATGAGGCTGTCCAGCACAATTTGAACATCTTACATTTTACTGTAAATAATTTAACTTATATTTACATTTGCACACATAGCCAGTGGTTCCAAATCAGACGGCACTCCTTTAAAAATATATATATATGCTTTTATTGCCCTAGTGGGCGGCAAACTGTGGCTCGAGAGCCACATGTGGCTTTTTGGCCCCTTGAGTGTGGCTCTTCCACAAAATACCATGTGCGGGCGCGCGTACAGTGCGATTGAAACTTCGTGGCCCATGCGCAGAAGTCGGTTTTCAGCCTGGGCGAGTCTATTTTGAAGAAGTACTGTTGCTATTTGGCTCTGTTGACTAATGAGTTTGCCAACCACTGCCCTAGCTGGTTTGGCTCAGTGGATAGAGCATCAGCCTGCAAACTGAAGGGTCCTGGGTTTGATTCCAGTCAAGGACACATGCCGGGTTTCGGGCTCCATCCCCAGTAGGGGTCATGCAGGAGGCAGCCAGTCAATGATTCTCTTTCATCATCATTGTTTCTATCTCTCCCTCTCCCTTCCTCTCTGAAATCAATAAAATTTAAAAAATTAAAAAGCAAGTATTATAAATATACATGCTTTTATTGATTTTTAGAGAGAGAGGAAGGGAGAGGAACAGAGAGATAGAAATATCGATGAGAGAGAAACATCGACTGGCTGCCTCCTGCACGCCCCACCAGTGGGGACTGAGCCCAAAACTGGGACATCTGCCCTGACCAGGACTCAAACTGGTAACCTCTTGGTTCATGGGTTGATGCTTAACCACTAAGCCACACCAGTGGGACAGACAGTACTGCTTTAGAACCAGTTTGTGGATCTGAATTTAGATTGAGCTTTGTACAAGGCAGAAGAGAAACCTTAGTGTCTCAAAGAAGGAGGGACACATCCCAATTTCTCACCTGGTGGACCGATGGTCCTGTCCCAGGCTGCCCATTCCTGAAGCTCATCCTCGTGTCTCCTCCTAGGACCTCTCTTCATTCCTGGTGGGGGCGTGCTCTGTCCTGCCTCAGCCAGGCTGTACTCTAGAGAATTCTCTGTCCTCTCCCCTCCCCATCCCATTGGCCTCACTAAGTCCTACTCACCATGGAGGTCTCAGCTGACATATTATTTCCACCAGGGAGCCGTCCTTGAGCCTTGCACTGGGCCCACATAGCTCCCCACCCTTTCCTTTATAACACTTGGCACAGTCATAGCAAAGTGTGTGTGCGCTGCTGGGCAGCCTGTCCTCTGCTTCCCTTGAGGACTGCAGCATGTCTGCCTTGTCCATCACCGTACCCACAGCAATCAGCTCAGAGCTCGGTGTACAGTAGACACTCGGGTAGCATTTGTTTTGCTTTGTTTTTTTGATGGGGCTTGTTAGTTTGTTTTTAATACATTTTTATTGATTTCAGAGCAGAAGAGAGAGATAGAAACATCAATGATAAGAATCATTGATTTCCTACTGAGGATCAAGCCCGCAACCCAGGCGTGTGCCCTTGACCAGAATCGAACCCAGGACCCTTCAGTCTGAAGGCTGACGCTCTATCCACTGAGCCAAGCCAGCTGGGGCTCAGGTAGTATTTGTTGAATGAGTGAATCAGTCAATTGAGCCAGAGATGGAAAATGCAAACATTAAATTCTATACAACTCCCCTTGGACCTAGATCATGAGTGGGCAAAGTTTTCCTTGAAAGGATCAGGTAGTAAAAATTTGAGGATTTGTGGGCCATGCAGTCCCTGTTGCCACTACTCAACTCTGCCATCCTAAGGAAAAAGCAGCTATAAATAATATATAAATGAACGGGCATGGTTGTTCCAATAACACTTTAGAAAGACAGGCAGTGGGCTGGATTTGGGCCCCAGATGGCAGTTTGCTGAGCTCTGCCCTGGGCTTGAGTGGGGAACATCAGTGGAAGGCAATGAGAAAGGGACCACAGCAGGGACCTCAAAGGTTCAGAGGCCCTGAGGGAGGGTGGCAGAGCATTTTCTCCAGCTCTCTGTCCCTCCATGGGCAGGGAGCAGAAGGAAACTTGTTGGTGGGGCTATTGGGCAAGACTGGGGATGCTTCCCAATGCCGAGGAAGGGGTGGATGAGCCCAGGTCCCCTGGTTTGAGACTGGCCAGGGCACAGAACCAACTCTGGAGCTGGGGAGTCTGTGCCTACAATGGAAGCCATTGATGGAGAACAAGAGTGGTGTTGAAAGCTGGTGCGTTTCTTGTCCAAGTTCGCCAAAGGGATGTGGTGAGCTGGGCTTTCTCCACATCCTGATGTTGCTGAAAATCTGGCGCAGAGGGGCCTTCCTGTCCTCAGGAGCGCCCCCAGCCCTGCTCCTGAGTCAGAGAGCCCTGCTCAGGAGTGCATTCCCTCCTTTGTTCTGGCAGGAGGAGCCAGGAGCTGGTACGCTCCAACTCGAAGGCATGCCAGCGAGTCCTCTGGCCTTTAGCGAGGCCGCCGGGGGCCTTTCCCGCTGCCTGGCCTCTGGGGCTATGGATGCCCAAGTGAGAGATGTAAGACTTTTTCCTAACTGCTTCTTTGGATTGGGTGTGCTTTGCAGCTGTTTGCTTAACTGGGCGTTTGGCTTGGTGTTGGGCGAGAGGACTTTCTCTTTCATGAAGGCAGCCCTTTGTTTCCCAGGTATTCATAAGAGTAGCTTCCACTGTGGCCCCAAATGCATGTGCCCTGAGGGAGGCGGGGGAGGAAGGAAGGCATCCCAGACCTTGGCACCGGGTTCTCTGCTCGCCCTACACCCAGCCAGCCAGGCATGTGCCCATCCTTGCCCACTGTGTAACAGAGCTGCACAAAGGATGCCCTCTCTCTCCTGGGATAAGACGAGCTCCAAGGCAGGGATTACCCAAGAGGGGAGGCTGGCAGGAGTCTCAAGGGCCAGTGCAGGGGCCTCAGGCCTCCAGGCAGACCCCCCTGTGTCAGAGCCTTGTACAAATCTTATGCAAGCACCTGAGCATCCAGGAACCTCACCATCTGTTTCACTCCTGCCTGTCATAATGCTAGATGCTTTAGGAAAAAGGTGTGCATGTCACAGGCAGGGGACGCCTGGCATATTGGGGCATCCAATAAATGGGGTCACTGCCAGTCTAAGGCCTTCTATTCTATTATCTTTGCTTCTCTTGGTGAGCCCGTTTTATTCTATCAGAATGGCTATTCCCTGAAGCTAGAACTGTGGCCACTCTGGATCCAGTTTCACAGCCATCTGATACCACAAGCAGAGAGTAGAGAAATCCCAGGGAAGGACCCTGATTGGCTTAGCTTGGGTCATGTGCCTGGATCAACCACCCTGGCCATGGCAATTGGTGTGGTTCAGTCATCTGACCACAACTAGATTCCAGGAGAGGATACTGAAACCAGCCATTCCTATCAGAATCACATAGATTAGCCTCACCGGAGTGGCTCAGTTGGCTGAACATCACCCTGTGCACCAAAAGGTTGCCAGTTTAATTCCGGGTCAGGGCACATACCTAGTTGCAGATTCAATCCTCAGTCAGGGCATATACAGGAGGCAACTGATCAATGTTTCTCTCTCACACCTCTCTCTCTCTCTCTCTCTCTCTCTCTCTCTCTCTCTTTCTCTCTCTCTCTCCTCCCCCCCCCTCTCTCCCCTCTCTCTTACTTCCTCCCTCCTTTTCTTTCCTCCCACTTCCCTCTCTCCCTCTCTCTAAGCATGTCTTCTTTTGGTGAGGATTAAAAAAAAAAATCACATAGATCAGTTTCCCAAAAGGATGGTAGTGAGAGTCAGAGGAGACATGGTAAAATATGTCCCTTACACACTCCCATGTGGCACTTCATGGGCAAGAACTTTCCAGTGGCCGGGAATTGAGACAGAGCTTCATCAGAGAATGTTGGGAAAAGACCAGAGACATACACGGGGCTCCACGTCTGCCAGGGCACTGCCAGCATCCTAATCATCCACGTGGCACCGCACTCTGAGCAGAGGCAAGCTGGGAAGAGGGTGTCTGGAGCCAGATGGGAGCCTCTGAGACGGCTAAGAACTAGGAGTCTGGCCCTTCCAGGGGAGTTGTCACATATGAAATATATGCAGTAAAAGGAAAGCTATCACCGTGTGCTCTAGAACACTCTAGAACAGTGGTTCTCAACCTGTGGGTCGCAATAGTGGTTCTCAACAGTGGTTCTCAACCCTTTGGGGGTCGAACGACCCTTTCACAGGGTCGCCTAAGACCATCGGAAAACACATATATAATTACATATTGTTTTTGTGATTAATTACTATGCTTTAATTATGTTCAATTTGTAACAATGAAATTGGGGGTCCCCACAACATGAGGAACTGTATTAAAGGGTCGCAGCATTAGGAAGGTTGAGAACCACTGCTCTGGAATAAGATGGACACAGGTCCTCTCATTTAGATCAGTGGTCGCTATGGACCGCTGGTGGTCTGTGAGGTCTGAAAGGTTGGTGACCGCTGATTTAGATCTGAAGACACTGAGAGATGTGCAATGATTAGCAGTGTGAGCCCCTGGGTCAGGGAGGTCAGAATTTGAATCCAAGTTCTGCCCTTCATTCATTCATTCAAAAATATACTTATCGAACCCAGCCAGTATGGCTCAGTGGTTGAGCATTGACCTATGAACAAGGAGGTCAGGATTCGATTCCTGGTCAGGGCACATGCCGGGGTTGAGGGCTTGAGCCTCAGTAGGGGGTATGAGGAGGCAGCCAATTAATTATTCTCTCTCACCACTGTTTCCATTTCTCTCTCCCTCCTCCTTCCTCTCTGAAATCAAGAAAAATATATTTTTAAATATCTATAATAATAAAAGTGCAATATGCTAATTAGACCAGACAGCTGAATGACCTTCTGGACATCCTTCCAGACAACCTTCCGGACAAAGCCGGCCGCGAGGGCCGAGCCCCTTACATGAATTTCATGCATCGGGCCTCTAGTATATATATATTTATTGATCACTCATGTTTGTCCAACACTAAGAAGTTAGGCCCTGCCATCAAGCTGTGCCAGTCTAGCCAGGGAAAGGGTTGTTGATGTATCATTACACAGTGAAACTGACATTGGAAAGAAAAGAAAGGCAGGGACTGGGTGGGAATTTCAAGGGAGAACCTTAGAAGGTCAGAGAAGTTTTGGCCTTTAAACTCAGAAACATGAGCAGAGCTGATCTTCTGGGTGAAAGGCGGGAAGAACATTCCAGCAGAGGGAACAGCATGTACAGCAGCTCCTCCAGTCACTGTCAGCAACAGAAACACTAGATTTAAGGACTGGAGTTCTGACGGGGAAAGCAAGAGGTAAGTCTACCACGAGACACTCAGCATGTCACAGGCAGGGGGACTCAGAGTCCAAATGAGAGGCTCAAAGGCAAGAGTCTGCACTCCTCCAAGGTATTCTTTGCTTGGACTGGGGTTTCCCTGGTGCTGGAAATGCCAGGTGAAGGCTGGTTGTCCAGAACTAGTTCACAACTGACGCGGTGGCATCTGCGGGTGTGGTGTGCCCGTACTCTTCTTGAGGAGCTACCACCCTCCCTCACCAAGGAGGGCTGCAGCGTGACCCAAACTAAGCCCGTTGCGGTGCCTTGTACCCGCCACTATGTGAGGCAAGAATGGGAATGGAGCCAGCACTCCAGGAAGAGCAGAGAGAGAGTCAGAGCTGAGTGATGAGACAGATCTCATCTGAGCCCCTGGATTCAACTGCACCTGAAGGTAGAAATATCCCGGGCCTCTTTTAAGTCCATGAGATGATACATAAACTTTTTAAAAAGTAAATCCGAATTTAGTTTCCGACATCTGAAACCCAGATGCACATCAGAATTCATTTCAGGCTGTTCCAGATTGCAGGAAGGTAGTACATTGCCTGTGCTATACAATGTGACACCCCCTGTGAGGTCTGGGAGAATATCTCGGTAACAAATGTTAATATTTCCAGACCAAAACATGCAGACTCACTCCAGCTGGGATCAAGGAAGACTGTAAAACAGCCTCGTGTCAGATTTTGCTGCCAAATGAGTTGCACCAAACATAAGAAAAGCACTTCCTGTTGTGATAGCGGTTGAGGTTTGCATTTGTGGTTAAGGGACTACACCGGTAACCTTCTGAGCTGCATCACAGGAAGATGAGTGACTGTGCCAAGGTCACACAGCCTTAAGTACCAGGCTTGGGATCCAAACCTAGGTTTGGTGCTAACGTCTGCACTTTTCTATCACCCCAGAGGTTGGCAAAATCCAGCCTGCAGTGAATTTTCCACTGGTCCACAGCATAATGAGAAAAGTTGGCTTTTTCAATAGAGACAATGTATTAAACCTGAAGATTCACTTTTATTCTGATTGTCTACCTGCTTCCTAGTGTTCAAATGCCCTCTTGAAAAAAAGGCAATGACAAGGACTCTCTGAAAACGCCTTCACACAGCAAAATAGCCTTCACCTATAGCCTTTACCAAAAACCAGTGAGAAAATGAAACTGACCCAGAGTCCACGGGGCTGATGCCTCATGGATCAGCTAGGACACAGGTCTTCATGGAAAAGGGCAGGCACAGCCTCCACTTCCCGACCTGCTACCTGTGGACCCCATGCAGGGACTAAGGGGAAATAAAACATGTGTACTCAAGACCCATCTGATTCCGGCAGTGGCTCCCATCAAGCGCAGCTCTCTCTGCAGGAACATCTGTCACATTCACACGTGCCTGTCACAGAAGCAACTGCTGAATCAGTTCCCCAGGGAGTGAGAACCTGGCGTCTCATTTGCATGCTCAGTCAGGTCCTGGGGGATTGGCAGTGTCACCTGTCCTAGTCTATCCCCAGTGTTGTCCACATCTTTTAAGAGTTGTCTTGAGGGGGAAAAAAAAAAAAAAAAGAGTTGTCTTGAGGAAGACAAGAGGTAAAATCTGGAAAGCCCCCAGCACTGTGCCAGACGGACAGGCAGTATAAGGTAAATACTAGTTTCCTTCTCTCAGAAACTGGTGCACAGGATGATCTTAATAAAGGCAACTTCTCGAACTGCGTAGGAGGCTAGATGTGGTCTCCCCAACAGAGAATTTTTTAAACAAAAGTTTAATGAAAACCAGTGAGATACCAATCCACTCCTACCAGAATGGCTAAAATTGAAAATACTGACAACATGCAATGTCCACAAGGATGTGAAGGAATTAGAATGCGCATGCCCTGACAGGGGATGTGGACAGATTCATCCACCATGGAAATGTTTGTCAGTATCCACTGAGTAAACTATATGTGTGTCCGGGAACCCAGCAATTCCACAATTCCAGAAATGAGCATTTATGGCTATCAAAAAATATTCATGGTAACAAATCAAATGTCTATCGATGATGAAAATAAATGTAATATACTAATACAAGAATATTACACTGCAAAGAAAAAGAATGAACTACTGCTGCTGAACCACATGGATGAAACTCACAGACATAATATTAGGCAAAAGAAGTCACACACAAAAGAGGACATACTATATAATTCCAGTTATATGGCATCTGTGGTGGTTAATTTTGTGTCAATGTGACTAAGCCACAGTGCCAGCAATGTGGTCACACTATTCTGGATGTGTCTGTGACTGTTTTTGGATGAGATTAACATTTTAACCATTGAAATTTTGAGTAAAGCAGATTACCCTCTATAATGTGGGTGGGCCTCATTTAATCAGTTGAAGGCCTAAATAGAGCAAAAGATCAACCTCCCAGAGCAAGGAGGAATTCTGTCAGCAGACGACATTCATACTTGAACTACAACATAAGCTCTTCCTTGGGTTTCCAGGCTGCCAGCCCATCCTGCAGATTTTGGACTTGCCAGCCTCCATAATGTGTGAGCCAATTCCTTACAATAAATCTTTCTCTGTATAAACATCCTATTGGTTCTGTTTCTCTTGAGAAGTCTGACTAATACAACATCCACAACCAGCAAGGTTCATCTATGATGACAGGGATAACATCAGTGGTCACCTTTGGGTGGGTATTGAGTCAGAGGGAGATGAAGGAGCTTCTGAGATGCTGGCAACGTTCTATATCTTGAGCTGGGTGTTGTCTTCACAAAAGATTATCTTCACAAAAGATGTAAACAGAATAAAAACATTGTCATTGGAGTCCATGGCACTGACTGGGAGATGGCCAGCCACTAGCCTATGAGTTGAGCTGCATTGCTCAGAACTCATTTACTCACCCAACAAACATTCAGCAAGACTCTACTGAGTGCTAACCACTGGACAGAGAACTCATTCCTAATTCTCAGGAGTTGCACTCCACTGGAAGATTCTTTTAAAGAATCACACACATGCCCTAACCAGTTTGGCTCAGTAAACAGAGTGTCAGCCTGAGGATCAAAGGGTCCCAGGTTCGATTCTGGTCAAGGGCATGTACCTTGGTTGCAGACTACTCCCTGGCCCATGCCCTGATCAGGGCTCGTGCAAGAGGCAACCAACCGATGTGTCTCTCTCACACTGATGTTTCTCTCTGTCTTTCCCGCTCTCTTGCACTCTCCCTGAAAATCAATGGGGAGGTGGGGGGGGGATCCTCAGGTGAGGATTAACAACAACAACAACAAAATCACACACATAAATATATGATTACAACTATGACACGTGCTGCAAAAGGAGCTGTTGCACTGACAGCCGAGACTGAGGAGAATGCAACCTATTTGGGCAAATCAAGAAGTTTCCTTGAGAAAGTCACAGCCAAGCTGAGGTCTGAAGGATGAACTGGAGGTGAGAGGCAAGGGAGGCCAGGATAGGCTCTTCACAGAGAGAGTGGCAGGTGCAAATTCGGTGGCAGAGCCCAGAGTGGCTGAATCAGAGATCAGGGGAAGCCCAGTACTGGGTGAAACCAGAGGGGCCTGTGGCAACTAGACAACCAGACCACACTGGCCTGGGAGACCACGACAATGCTCTGTGTTTGGGTTAAAGCAGTGGTTCTCAACTGGGAAGGGATAGTGTGGAGGATAGGTGACCCTTCCAGGGGCCATTCACAATGTCTGCAAACATTTTTGGTTGTCCCAACTTAGTGGGGGAACGTAGGGTGCTACTGGCATCTAGGGGGTGGGGGCCAGCTTGCTAAACCTCCTACAGTGTGCAGGATGCCCCCACAATAGAGATTATCAACCCCAAAATGTTAATAGTGCCGAGACTGAGAAACCCAGCTTTGAGAGAATAAGGCCTTTGGGGGTGATAAGCAGAAGGCATTATAAGAGGGTGAAGCAACCAGAGTGACATTTTGAAAACTTCCTCTGACGACTGTGTGAAAAATGGAATGGTCTAATAGTAATAACAATAACAGCTGTTGCTGCCTCTTTACTGAGCACCTACTGCATCTAGATAGCATGCCAAGCACTTTATGGGCATCATCTCACTCAATCCCACAGGAGCCCCATTACACAGGTGAACATGCCAGGGAGGGCAAAGCACTCATCTAAGTTCACCAGCTGCAAAGTGGTGGACTGGGCTCCAGGACCTTCTGATGCATCTTTAGACAGGCAGCTACTTCCGCCTGGCATGAGCAGGGACAGCCTTCCAACTGGCAGAGCCACAGCTCAGGGACACTTGCTCCATCCTTCCTGTGGACCTAAGGGGCCAGTGCCTGTTCAGTGTCATGTCTCCCAGCCACAAAATGTGTGGTTATCATCTCCCTCACAAGTGGCATGAGAATGACATGACTAATCATGCCTGCCGTGTGGAATTATTCTGGAGAGTAAACAGGTGGAAGCCAACCCCCTTGTCAATTAGGGCTGCCCTTTAATCCTGCCTACACAGTCAAACATGCTGTATTAAGACCATATTTTCTGCAGGCTAAAAGGAGGAGATCACATAATGGCGCCCAGAAAGGACTCCTGGTTCCTTGTGGTGGGCAGGGGTAGCCTCCCAAGAGACGCCTCTCCCCAGCATCCTGCTTCATTTCTGCAGGAGGAAAGTCAGGCCCCAGCACCTACCAAATGCTGGGCTGTCTCTGGATGCCAGACTGGGAAGAGCATCTCTGGGAGAGGTCAGACCCTGAGGACCAGGTGGCTAACATTTGGGGGCCTTCCCTGGGAGGTGTTAACCCAGAAGAGCGGAGTAGAATTGTTGCAGGAACCTACGGGGCAACCATCCTCCCTTCTAATGGTAACAGAACCCCAATTTTCCTTTGAGGGAATCACCTCTCTATCATTTTCAGTCTGCATCGCCTGAAGCCCCACCCATTTCGGGTCACGTGACCTACCATGGCCAATCAGCGTGTTCCCATTCAGGGCCAGGAATTTCTAAGGTGACAGTTCCCACGCAATTGGCCCACTGATGTGCAATCCCAGGCACTCAGAATTTTTTGGAACAAAAATATCTTTCCACTGAGACTGCAAACTTAGAAGGTCTATGTCTGACCAGAGTCACCTCACAAGGACAGCCAGTCTGACAGTGGAGCCAACAGAGAAGAAAGTAGAGACCATGTCCTGAAAAGTCATGTGGGCCCTAGAGCCATCTGTGCCTAAAGCTTGCATACTTTTGGACTTTCCACACACACAAAAAAACACTTTTTGCTTAAGTTACTTTGAAATGAGGTCTCTGATACTTGCCACCAAGGAGTTTCCACAAAGATCCCAATTCAATTCTGCAGTATCTACTATGGGACTGATCAGGCTCAGTCTACCCCCATCCACTACAGATCCTTAAAGTGAAGTCAACTACAGGTCCTTAGCCATGAGGAGACAACAGGAAAGAAAACCCTTTTCTGTTACCTGTGTCTGGGCAATAAATGAGATCAGAAGCAGGTGAATCAGTCCCGTTTCTTTCCGTTGTGAATCACAGAAATCTGATTCATGTGTGCTTAAGAAACAATGGGTTTTTATTGGCTCATACAACAATGATGTCAACTTCAAGAAAGGCTGAATCCAGGTGATCAAATGTTTTCAGGAATCTCCCCAACCCTTACAAACACACACACTCGGTCTCGCATGGACTCTCATTCCCTTGCTCACAGCCTCTAGCTGCATCTGTCTCTCCATCCATCCTTCAATCCATCCATCTACATACACGTTTCATTGATTCTCAGTTTTTCACATATCTCTGAAATCAGAATGTGACTTATAGCCAAAGGCATGTCATAGTTACTGACAGACTTTTTCTCTTTCTTAGTTGTACATAAAATAATAAATTTGTCTTACAATCAAAGGGATTTCTTTTCCATGGCTAGCTTCTCTGTCAGCCCAGCCCAATGGAGAGGGTTTCTCCCATGTAGTGGGGGGAGAGGGAGCATGGCCAGAGACAGCTCTAACGTCCCAGAAGAGAGAGTTGATCTCCTCCAGGTTTGTGTAGAAAATGACAAGGATTCTGACTGGCCCAACTTCCACAATTGTCAGCTCCACCAGAGTCACAAGGAGCACAGGAGAGCAAGTGAGGGGCTGGGGCCAAGGAAGGGATGCTGGACAAGAATCGTCAACACATGTCTTCAACCAACTGCATTTATGATCCTATTATTCAAAACTAATGTGTGCTGACCGTAGAAAAATTAGGGAAAACAGAGGGATGGCAATAGAACTCCCCTCAAAGCCACTGATCCGTGCTGAACACCATTAACTCTTTGGAGCATTTCAGAGTTTTCTGTGACAACTCAGTAAATGAAAAGCTAAGCTGGGTTTGCTGGCTTAGTTGTTTGTAGTTGTTTGCTTTGCAGATGAGCCCTGTTCCCAAAGAGGCCCGTTTACATTGGCTTGGACTCCTTAGCCCAGCACGTGGTCTCTGCCAGCCTGATCTCTATGCACATGGCCCCCAGTCTGAGCTGCTTGGCAGCCCTCATCCTCAGCTCTCCACAATGGGGTCAGCAGCTGGGAGAGGAGCAGGGCCCTCAGATGACTCTACTCCTGTCTGGCCTGTGAGTGTGTGAGTGCGTGAGTGTGTGCAAATACTTGGGGATGCAAACTTGTGTGAGGGGGCATGTGCAAAAGCATATGTATGTGAGTAAGTGCATTTGCACACATTTGCATGTACCTATACGGGCTTAGGGGGAGTGTGTCCATGCAAATGTGTCAAAGGAAATATGTACGTGTGATATGCACATGTCCATATGTGTGTGTGACTGTGGGTATGGGGCTGCACTTGAGGCCTGATAAGGTCCCAGCTCACCTGGGGCCCTTCACACTCAGCCACCTGCTGCCACACACACTGAGAACTACTGCTGTAAAGCAAGCTGAAAACACACAAAACAAACCCCCAAACCCCTCACTGTGTGAATTAGATTTCCTCGCTGGTTCTCACCATCAAAACCAATTCGAAATAAATGGGCTGCCAAGGCTTAAGCAAGTCATCTACCAACAGGGTGACCGCACACCGAGTGTGCACAGGACAGTCCCTGTTCACACCTACCGTCCCAGCATGGCCCAATTTCGCTCTCAAAAAATGCCCTAGCGTTGATCACGTTAACAGGTCGATAACTAGTTGATCACCCTGTCTCCAAACCCCCATTTCAAATGTTTGTGTAACCAAAGTGACCTCATTCCTTTTGACCAATTAATTATCAATATAGCAATTGGAACCTAGGAAGTAAATCTGTGCTAATTACAAAAAAAAGAAAAGGATGAAAGTGTGCAGAGAGGAAATGCCTCATAAAGGTGGGCAACTGAGTGAACATTCGTGATTATTTTTCAGAGAGTTACAGACTTATATTAATTTGGGGATAGTCATCTCCATCAAGACCACTGCCCCTCCCAGAGCTTCTGGACACGGGAGGAGAGCAGAGGAAAAGGAGCATGAACCCTGCCTCGTTCAGCAAAGCAAAGAAGCCAGGGCCACGTGAGGGGCACAAACCAAGTGTGGGCTTGTGGCTCCCGCTTCAGAAGCAGAGCCAACGGGCTCCATCCCCTGCCAGCCAAGAGGACAGCTGGGCCAACCTCAGATGGGGCCTCTGAACATGGCCTGGCTCCTGGGGCATGAGGAGGTGGCAGCTGCCAGGGTCACTGGGCAAAGACCCTGGCTTGACTGCTGGCCCAGGGGAGGCCTCTTCCTCCGTGCTGCCTGGGTTGGCAGGATGAGGGGCCAGGGCAGGAGCATCCTGGAGAGGAATGATTGTTCTTGGGAGGCGAACCCTTTGGTCAAAAGAGAAAGAAACACATTCCCGGAAGCTTAAGTGCCGCAGGGGTTCTTTAACAGACTTAGAACTTGGTGGAATTCTCTGGAATGCTAGGCCAGTTACCATTCGCCCACAGGTTTTTCTGGTTCCAGTTGCTCTGGCATCTCATGTGCACTCCTCTCCCAACTCTGTGTCCTGTAATCGCCTTGTTAGCGAGCTCTGGGGAGGGAGTGGTGATGTAGGGGTTCAATCTGCCTTGCTGAGCTGGAGGTCCCTACTTCTCTCCTTTCGGGAACTTTATTTGACCCCTCTCTGGAGTTCTCTCCCCACTTCAGTCACACATGTCATAGACATGGCCACCCCAGAGTGCAACGGACAAGTCAGGTGAGCTAACTGACCCGGTGTCTTTCCTGAGTCAAATTCCAAATTCCAGAGAAAGAGGCTCTGATTGGTGTTCTCTGCGTCAGGTGTCTGCCCTGACCCAGGTAGCTATGAGCGGCAGGGTCACCTGGCAGTAAGAGCCCACACCTGTGGAAGTCTCAGAGCAGGGCGTGTGGCTAGGCAGACACCCCCAAACAACGTCTAACTCAAAACTAGAACATCCTCTGTCCATACGTCAGCCCCATTCTCACCTTTTCTTATCCCCACCACACCCACCTTTTCTAAACTCCCATGACCCGTGGAGAAGCTGTAACTGAAGCACTATGTTCCAGAGCTCCCAATCACATTTCTGCTGTCCTTCTCCCAAACATGAATAGTTTTCAAGAGTGTCCACATCTCCCTGTTCCATGCGCAGTGTCCTGTCCGGGCCACCATCCTCTTCCAGATTGCTGCCATCGCCTCCGAACTGCTTTTCTTTCTCCAATCTTGTTCTCCTGCACCCCATGCAACAGAGCAGCTAGAGAAGTGTTATTGAAACACAAACCTGATCATGTGCTTAAAACCCTCTCAGTATCTTCCTGCTGTCTACAGGAAAGTGTACTAACTCCATAACTGGCCTCCACTGTCATTTCTTGCTATGCCACCCCCTCTCCTAGCACTCTACCTTCAGAAGACAGAATTACTTACACAGTTCCCCCAATTTCCCACCAGAACACATATCATTTGCTGTCATGACATTCTGCTTGTGTAATCCATTCTACTGAAACATCCTCTTCCTTGATCTCATCCTTGAAGACTCATCTCTGTATCACCTCCTCCCAAAAGTCACCCCTGACTTATACAAACTCACCCAGCATCATGGGACCTTGTCTCTGCTCTCATAGAGCTTATCCCTAACACTACACAGACCCCCTGGGCCACACCTGCTTAATCCAGAGTGATAGGACAGACAAACCATTAAGCTCTTTAATCTACAAAAATCTCTTAGGAAGACAACCCAGTGGCAGGGGGAAGCAAAAACCATGAACAGGAAGCTCATATAAAAATAAAAACAGCCCTAACCAATTTGGCTCAGTGGATAGAGCATCGGCCTGCGGACTGAAGGGTCCCGGGTTCGATTCTGGTCAAGGGCATGTACCTTGGTTGCGGGCACATCCCCAGTAGGGGGTGTGCAGGAGGCAGCTGATCGATGTTTCTCTCTCATCAATGTTTCTAACTGTCTATCCCTCTCCACTCCTCTCTGTAAAAAATCAATAAAATATATTAAAAATTAAAAATAAAAAATATGTGAAAAAATTCTCAACCTCATAAAGAAATAGCATTATAAACAAGGAGATGTCATTTTTATCTATCAGATTTACACAGTGTTTATAAGGATATGGGAAAAGAATCATGAAACTTGTGACAATAAACATTGATACAATATCTTATGGGGGTAATTTGGCAATAGCCATAATAGTTTTAAATGATCATGCCTTTACTCCAAAAATTCTAATTCTATTGATTTTAGAGAGAGTGGAAGAGAGAGGGAAAGACAGAGAGAAATATCAATGTGAGAGAAACACATCAACTGGTTGCCTCCTGCACAAGCCACGTCGGAGGACCCTGCAACCCAGGTACATGCCCTTGACCAGAACTGAACCCAGGGAGATGCTCTATCCACTGAGCCAATCTGGCTAGGGCTAGAAATTCTAATTCATATAATATATATGCATATAGAATAAAATGAATAGAATAGAATAGACATACTTTTTTTTTTTCAGAGAGGAAGAGAGAGAGAGAAACATCAATGATGACAGAATCATTGATCAGCTGCCTTCTGCCCAGCACCCCCTACTGGAGAGCGAGCCCACAACCTGGAAATACGCCCTAACCAGGAATCAAACTATGGCCTCTTGGTTCATAGGTCAACGTTCAACCACTGAGGCATGCCGGTTGTGTGAATGTACATACATTTTAAAGATGACTATTCAAGTAGGTTCTTTCCAGCATAATTTTTGTTAGCAAAGAAAACAAAACACCACCATTGTTAAACGGTCAATACACTATGGTCCATGTGCCCAATGGAATAGCATACAGTCATGAAAAATGATGCCATAGATCTGTAAGTATTATTTTAAGAGGGAAAAAGACACGGTGCAAAGGAGTGTGCAAGGTGTAAAGGTATAAAGGGTAGAAGGGTCCATTCCACACCCTTACATTTGCACAGACTTTCTGGAAGGAAAGAGCTGACAGGTAACAGTGGCAGGCCCAGAGAGAGGAATGGGGATCAGGGAGGACGACAAAGCTTTTCACAACTATTGGAACTTTTTTACCATGCTAATTTTTTTTTTATATATATTTTATTGATTTTTCACAGAGAGGAAGGGAGAGAGATAGAGAGTTAGAAACATCGATGAGAGAGAAACATCGATCAGCTGCCTCCTGCACATCTCCCACTGGGGATGTGCCCGCAACCCAGGCACATGCCCCCGACCGGAATCGAACCTGGGACCCTTCAGTCCGCAAGCTGACGCTCTATGCACTGAGCCAAACCGGTTTCGGCACCATGCTAATTTTTTAATCTAGAAATTTTAAAAATTAAAATCCACTATGGAGTCCCCTAACCCCTCAAAGTCAGAGACATTTCTGACTCATTTGTGGGCCTGTGAGGCTCACAGTGCGTGCGGTTCCGCGGGGAGCTCGCCTCTCAGACAACCCCTGCCGGGCGCCCAAGGTCGTCTCCAGACACCACTGCTTCCCGCGGCCCGGATCTGAAGCCAGTGGCTTTAAACCCTTACAACCCCAAGTGCTGGCACCAACCGCCCTTCCGCCCGCGCTGGGGGAGCTTCCGCCTGCTCCCTGCCGCCTGCTCCACGCCGCCCACGCCGCCCAGGAAAGACTGGCACAGGCTCCTCAGTGAGTCTGAGGAGACCCAATCGCAGCGCTCACCTCCGCCACTGCCGGGCCTGACTGACAAGCACTTAGTGAGTATAATTCACTCCTCCAAATACGTGTGGGGCACCTGTCACACACCAAACTCTGCTCTGGGCACAGGCAGTCAGTTGTCCAAGAAATGTCTCGATGCTCAGCAGCTTCCGGTCTGGTGGGGGCTCTGGGCTCAGCAGCTTCCGGTCTGGTGGGTGGGCTCTGAGCTCAGGAGCTTCCGGTCCAGTGGGGGCTCCGTGCTCAGCGGCTTCCGGTCTGGTGGGGGTAGGGGAGACTTTAAATAAGAATGTGTGTAAAAGGCTTAGCTCAGTGCCTGGCACGCAGTGAGCCCCACGCAAAGCCAACAAGGTATCGCCACTCTCCTCTGGTATCGTCTCCTCCATGCGGCCCAATGACTCAGAGGCAGAAAACCATTGTATATGTCAGTCATATATATAACTTCACTATATCATTTGGGGAAAATATTTTTTTAATTTACTCCCCCACTCACCCACTTTGTGCCATTTTACTGAGACAGGCATGGCCAGCCCAGATTCACCCCTTCTCCATCATTGCACAAATGCTTATTATACATCTAATCGTGACCATAATGACACCCCCTCCCACTTTTTGCTCCCAAGTGTTTATCAGGATCTACCACGCTATCTAGTTCACTTGTTTATGTGTTCACTGCCCCACTAGAATGGAAGTTCCGGGAGGGCAGGGACCCTTGTCTATTTTATCCTCTGTGACTCCCTGTCATTTAGAAGACCTGGCGCATAAATATCATTGGATGAGCATGTGCTAAATGAATCCCTGAGGGAAATGAACACCTACTGTGCCAGGAACGGTGAAAGGTACTTGACATACATAATGTTTCTTATTCCTCAAAACAATCCTCTTATTTGGGGATTACTATATTATCCCCAATGAAGCACAGAGAGGTTAAGCAACTTGCCCAAAGACACACAGCTGTCAGTCTGACCCTCCAATCACTCTACACTCTACTGAGCACTGGGGTGGACTGGAGAGACACAAAGCTAGATAAAATGCAGGTCTGACCTCCTGGAGCTCACTGGCCCATTGCCAAGATAAGCATGCAATCAATTCCATTAAAAGTGTCCTGCTGCCCTAGCTGGTTTGGCTCAGTGGCTAGAGTTTCAGCCTGCTACTGAGGGGTCCCGGGTTCAATTCCAGTCAAGGGTACATGCCTAGGTTTCAGGCTCGATCCCCAGTAGGGGGCGTGCAGGGGACAGCCAATCAGTGATTCTCATCATTGATGTTACTATTTCTCTCTCCCTCTCTCTTCCTCTCTGAAACCAATAAAAAAAAAAATATATATATATATATAAATAAATATTTAAAGTGTCCTGCTGGTGCCTCTGTTTCAGCGGGGACAAAGGAATAATGGATCAGGTGAACCTGCAAGGATTCCAGAGGGCTTCTTCAAGCAGGATGGCAGAGCTGAGTCCACCCATGAGGCTGCACGTTCACCACTAGTCTCAAACCTGAGCCTGGACCTTTCCAAGTGTGCGCACCCTGACTGTCACCAAGACAACGGAAACACCATCTGCAGCTGCACACTTGGTCCCACCTGGGGCTGCCTGCTGATACTGCCTTAAATAAAACCCATAGACAGAACCCTTTATTGAGCGGGCACCACCCACAGCAATGGACATACATTGCCTCAGAAATCCATGGGATCCAGAAGGAAACTGAGGCTGACAGGTTCATTTATTTACCCAAAGTCACACAGTTATCAAGTGACAGAAGCAGGAACTGAGCCCAGGACAACCTTGGCTCCAGACCCCTTCTTTAACATCTCTATTTTTAGGTAATCCATAATTTTTTAAAATTGATTTTAGAGAGAGAGGAGAAGGGAGAGAGAGACAGAGACAAACAGAGAGAGAGACATCGATTTGTTGTTCCACTTATGCATTCATTGGTTGATTCTTGTATGTGCCTTGACTGGGGATCGAGCCCACAGTCTTGGCTTATCAGGACAACACCCTCACCAACAAGCTACCCAGCCAGGGCAATCCATACTTTTTTGAACACTACAACCATGTTGTGTTTGCATTTGTTGGGTTTTTTTTTAAGTCTGTCTGTTCAATGTAAACTTTTAGAAGCTACCATGTTTTTTCCTTTTTTTTGTGACTTGTTGTTTTTTAAGCCCTCTACTTTTGAAGAGTGGGAAGTCCATAGAAATAAGTGGGAACTGGGCAAGGGGTGTGATGCTCAAACTAGAAAGTGGGACTGCCCTGTTTGGGGAATTGTAAACTACTAGGCAGTGCAGAGCTCAAATCAACCTGATTTTCACTTCTTATGCAAATGTATCTGTTCAGAATAGTGATACCATTTGAATGGAAGTAAGGCGGGCGGGGTGGGCCCCAGCCCCATACACCATTGATGATCCCATCTGCAAAATGGGAATAAGACAGTGCCTACTTTAGAGAGGAGTCACTGCTAGGATTCCATGGGGGCAAAGGGCACTGGTGATGATCATCATCGCTAGGCCAGCACTCTGTGGTGGAGACCAGGTCTATTTGATACATTCCCATATGCTATAAATGAGCTGGCACATAGTAGGTGCTCAATAAATACCTTATCAATGAAGAACTGAGTGGATTAGAAAACTGTGGTACATCTACACAATGGAATACTACGCTGCTGTAAAAAAGAAGGAACTCTTACCATTTGCAACAGCATAGATGGAACTGGAGAGCATTATGCTAAGGGAAATAAGCCAGTCAGATAAAGATAAATATCACATGATCTCACTCATTTGTGGAATATAATGAACAACATAAACTGATGAATAAAAACAGAAGCATCGAATAGACTGTCCAACCTATGAGGGAAGACGGGGGGTGAGGGGGTAAGAGATCAACCAAAGGACTTGTATGCATGCATATGTGCATAACCAGTGAACACAGACAGGGGGTGGAGGGTGATGAGGGCATGTGCTGGGGGTTGGGGGAGGCCGGGAGAGGTCAATGTGGGGAAAAGGAGACTTAAGTTCATTAAACAATAAAGAAATTAAAAAGAAAAAGGAAAAAAAAAAGAACTGATCATGCAGAGTCCATAGAGACTTACTAAAAGGTAGTTTCAAAATTCCAGGTTCAGTCAGGATGGCTGTGAGTGCTTTGCCATGAGTAGGGTAGGGTGAAGGCTTGTCCCCAAGCGCTCTGCAAAAGGACAGTCGGAGGACAGGGGCTGGTGTGGGCTATAAACTCCATGAAGGCAAGAAAGAACCTGTCTGGTTCCCAAGGTACACTGGACCTAAAACACTGTAGGTGCTCCAAGAAGCTAGTTGAATGCATTCATAAGAGAGAAAGGAAGGGAGAATTTGGGTTCCTTTAGAAGATCATAAACTGGAGAGTCTCATATCACAGTAATTTTTAAGGGAAAGCAGTTAAATGGCTTCAAAAGAAATTTTAGACATAGTGGGGAGCCTCCACCATAAATTCTGGAGCTCACCTTACCTTGTCTGTGTTCTGGGGGCTAAGAGTAAGGACAGCAGACATCTGGTGAAATGCTCTCGGGTTCATAATTTCGGGATATCCCTCTAATTGGCAGCAGGACCATAATTAAGGTCTTCTTACCTCTCTTCAGGGGCCATTTCCTGAAAGGCTCAATTAATGTAATTGTCCTTCCTCAGAAACCACCACTAGGCAGAGTCAACCACAAATCACAGAGCCAGTAGCAGGGGATAGCGCTTCTGGCTGCCTGGGGGTTATGCCCTTTGAGGGGTGGACATCTGATCTGGTCCACTCTGTGTAGGCAGAAGCTCCCACCACCTAGACCGTGAATTTATCCATTTGCAGGACAAAGTCCAAGACTATCTCTCCAGCCCCACTCTGGTGGATCGCACACTCTGTCCAAAGAAAACCCCGGAGTGTAATTTGCAGAGGTAAACAAGACCCCTCTTGTGGACTCGGGCTTCTGGAGCATGGTTATATGAGTAATGGTAGCAGACGATGTCGTGTATTGGGTACCTGCTTTAAAATATTGTAGGTGGGGTTTTGTGAGGGTTGTGTCTTTAGATAACACAACAACCCCACTTCACAGAGGGCGGCGGATCTGAACCTGCAGCCCCTCCCCCATGACCTCCAGGTGAAGTGATACCTCCTGGGGCAGACACACAGTAAGCACAAAACAATATTTGTCATGAAAGAATGGACTGTACATCATTTCATTCGTTTAATCATTTGAAAATGTGCCCAATTCTTATTAAATAAGATAGTGTATCTGTATAACAGAATACTATACAGCTCCCAAAAAGTGAGGCATTTCTTTATACATTGACATGGAAAGATCTTCAAGAAACATCCTTTAGCAAAGAGAAAGAAAGAAAGGAAGAAAGGAAGGAAGGAAGGAAGGAAGGAAGGAAGGAAGGAAGGAAGGAAGGAAGGAAGAAAAGAAAGAGGGAGGGAGGGAGGGAGGGAGGGAGGATCAAGATAAAGGGCAGATGAGAATGTATGCGTCTCCAGTTGGCCTCCACGTAGATATCTGATAGACATCCTAGACCCAGTGTATCCAAGTGGAACATGTGATCTTTCCTAAACCTCCTCCTCCCCACAGCCCTCCTGATTCCCAGTCATCCTCCAGGATACAATGAACAAAACCTTGGGCCAGCCTGGACTCTTCTCATTCTGTCACACATCACATCCTATCCATCAACAAATCCTCTTGGTTCTACCTTCAAACTGTATCTCAACTCTGATCAATTTTCAAGCACAAGTGTATTTAATTTCATGGGCTGCTTTAACAAGTGGCCTCAAACTTGGTGGCTAAAACAACGGATTTTTTCTTTTTTAGGGTTCTGGAGACTAGAAATATGAAATTAAGGTGTCAGCAGGGCCGTGTTTCCTCTGAAAAGTCTAGGAGAGAATTTTTGTCTCTTCCAGCTTCTGGTGGCTCCCGGGTTCCTTGGCTTGTGTCAACCCTACAGTAATCTCTGCCTCAATCTTCCCTGAGGGTATCTTTTTGTGTCTCCTTTTTATAAAGACATCAGTCATTGGATTGGGGACCCACCCTAAATCTAAAATGGCTTTATCTCAAGATCTTTGACCAAATACATCTACAAAGACTATATGTCCATATAAGGTCACATTCTAAGGTTCCAGGTGGACAAAAATTTGGGGGGGAGGAGGGGCACTATGCAACTCATTATACCAAGTCCCTATCTCTTATTTGATGATTGCTGTAATCTCCAAACTGTGCCTGACTTTCTGAACTTGACTTCCTACCACCTTTTACAATGCAGCAGCCAAAGCAATATTGCTGAAAATAAGTCATGTTCCATCAGTCTTCTATGTAAATACCCAAAGGCCCCACCTCAGCCAGAAGGTACAATTCTTTTTCAAATGAACAAGAGCCCTAGCCACTGTGGCTCAGTTGGTTGGAGCATCAGCCTGTGCACCAGAAGGTTGCCAATTCAATTCTTGGTGAGGGTACATACCCAGGTTGTGAGCTACATCCCTAGGAGGGGGCATGCAGGAGGCAGCCTCTCACTGGTGTTTCTATCTTCCCCTCCCTTCCTCTCTCTCTAAAATCAATTTAAAAAAATATTTTTTAATTTAAAAAAATAAAGTAAAAAGAACAAGAGCCCAGCCAGTGTGGTTCTGTGGTTGAGCATAGACCTATGAACCAGGAGGTCATGGTTTGATTCGTGGTCAGGGCCTATGCCCGGGTTGCCAACTGGATCTCCAATAGGGGGCATGCAGGAGGCAGATGATCAATGATTCTCACTCATCATTGATGTTTCTCTCTCTCCCTCTCCGTTCCTCTCTGAAATCAATAAAAATATATTTTAAAAAGGCACAAGATTCTATAGCCCTCCCCTCACTGCACTGTAGGCTCAGCCTTCCCAGTTGTTCCTTCGACATACCAGGCACAATACCCGCTCTGGGCCTTTGCACTTGCTGTGTCCTCTTCCTAGCCCACCATTTCCCCCACAGTCCACCTTCTCAAGGCATCGCCTCCCCAGCCACAGAAACATGTCCTGTTCCTTTTCCATTTTCCTCCAAAACACTCCCCACCATTGAGCACTCACTCTATTTTCCATTTCTGTTGTGTTCATGGTCTGAGTCCCAACATAGTGTGCCACCTGAGGGCAGATTTCTTTCTGATGTGTCCCCAGCACCTAGAACAGTGTCTGGTTCACAACAGTTACTACTGAGTTCAAAGACCTATGGAATGAATAAATGATTGAATTTCACTACAAAGTAGAACAGAGGAAATCCAGAACCTGAAGCTTCTCCATTAAGGATCGCTGGGGACGGGATGCGTGTGACCCACCAACATGTGGTATGTTTCTTTAAAATGCATTCATTGTAATCACGGGATAGTTTTCGCTGTCAGACTAGATTAAGGGCCTAGTACTTCAGTTCGGCAGACAACTGGACACCATCCCTTATATCCTGCTGGTGGAAGTATTTCTTGGGTCATTCTCTCTGGGGGCCAATGTGGCAGGTGGGATCATGGGAGTCACAGAGGTGCGCACATTCTATTGGGCCAGGAATTATACTTCCAAGATCCTTAACTTTCTCTAACTTTGTCGCTTGGTCACACCATAACTCCTTCTGGCTGGGCCTTGCTTCTGTCAGCTATAATGAGGAGATTGGAAAATCAAGTGCCCTTGGAGGCTTCAATTTTGCTTCTTGGAGTCGGGGCGGGGGGGCGGGGCGGGGGGGGGGGGGCGGGTTAAGGCTGCATCGTAGCTGTGACTTTGGGCCGGCATGCTCAGCCTGTAACTGGGACAGATAATGATAGTATCTTCCTGGATGGCTATTGGGAAGCTTGAAATGAACTAATGGATGGACATTTGGCCTAGAGCAGTGGTTCTCAATCTTCCTTATGCCGCGACCCTTTCATATAGTTCCTCATGTTGTGATGAACCCCAACCATAAAATTATTTCCGTTGCTACTTCATAACTGTAATTTTGCTACTGTTATGAATCGTCATGTAAATATCTGATATGCAGGATGTATTTTCATTGTTACAAATTGAACATAATTAAAGCATAGTGATTAATCACAAAACAATATGTAATTATATATGTGTTTTCCAATGGTCGTAGGCGACCCCTGTGAAAGGGTCGTTCGACCCCCAAAGGGTTCGCTATCCACAGGTTGAGAACTGCTGGCCTAGACCCTGGTGCATAATTAGTGTTCAATAAACAAGATCTATACTGAGTGACCAGATTATTATGACCGGCCAGATTATTATGACCACCCTATCAGTACAATGAAGTGAATTATGTATGCAAATAATAATAATAAAACCTTGAGAGTATTTGCTTAGGAAGTTTTCAATATTCAGTATTTTTGGAAGTGTCAATGAAGTACTGATGGGGTGGTCATAATAATCTGGCTGGTCATAATAATCTGGCCACTCAATGTATTACTGTTTTAATTTTTAACAATAACTTTAAATGTAATACCCTATTTAAACAATTTTTTTCTTCCAAGTCAGTGATTTAGCCAATGACCTCTAAGGTTCCTTTGAGTGTTGACAGTCAATAAAGTGCTAATGAGCCCCACCCTTGGCTCACCCTAGCCCCACCTCCTCTGGTCCTGTAAGCTGCAGGAATTTTACATTTTGAACAAACAATGCTGGGCCCCACCCAGCATGCCCATTCCTGCCATTCCTTGTCCTAGTGTGTCAGGCGCCAGAACCAATATGGAGCCCATCCCAGGCCAGGACATTCCTTGAAGTTCCAACGTGGGTCACCTTGAGGGAAAGGCCTCCCACAGGAGTCCTGCTCCAGGGATTTGGACACCAGCCAAAAGCCGCTGAGGGCAGCTTCCATGGCGTTTTCCTTCTCGGCAGCTGACTCCGTGGGTCTTCCTTGCACAAAGCTGGGATATGAAATCTGCCCCATCTCAGTAAATTTTGCTGAGGTCCAATCCTGGGAGTTTTATTTTCTTTTTTAAGATATATTTTTATTGATTTCAGAGAGGAAGGGAGAAGGAGAGAGATAGAGCTATTGATGATGAGAGAGAATCATTGATTGGCTGCCTCCTGCACGCACCTCACTGGGGATCAAGCCCACAACCCAGGCATATGCCCTGAGCAGGGATCAAATCATGATCTCCTGGTTCATAGGTGGATGCTCAACCACTGAACCACAGCGGCTGGGCCGATCCTGGGAGTTTTACACGATCCCTCCCCACTTTTCACTCCATGTTCTAGTTCCATCTGACTCAACAAGTTCTGTGAGCCCTACCTTCAAAAGGTTTCCCAGATCATCTCAGCTCCCTTCATCCTGCCTCCACCATCCTTTGACTCAGTGCCTACGTGCTCTCCTACCTGGGCTCCTGGCTTCTACTCCTACCCACTGTGGTCCATTCTCCAGGTAAAGTGATTATTTTAATAGTAAATCCCAATTTCTCCCTGCTTGCAACTCTCCAATGGCTCCCTGTGGTGCCAGGAAGAGAATCCAACTCCTTCCCCAGGTCTGTAAGGCCCACAGACTGGGGTCAGATGCTGCCCTGCCTCATGTCCTCTGGCCAGGTTAGTCCTTCTGCCAGGAGAGTTCTGTCCTGGTTCTGCACAGCTGGCTCCTTGTCACCCACCTGCTGAAATGTCAGCTCTGAGGTGACACTCCCTGAACACCCCATGCAAAGCACCACCTACCCCACCACCACCCCAACCAGCCCATTCATGTAGACTGCAAGGGTGTGGACAGGGACAGCGGGATGAGGGCAGGATGGCCAAATCTATCAAAACTGGAAATGCAATGCTGCTTCCAGGAATCCACCCACAGACGCGCAGGACCACCTGTGAGCCTTGTAACCATAGCTGACTGGAAACACCCTAAACCCATCAAGATGGGGTGATTATCTGTATACCCCACACCTCAAAAAACAAGGCAGCTCTATAGGGAAAGAGCAAGGTGCCAGACTGCATTTGGGTTAAAAAAGAAATACATGTAATGGTGTGTCTGTGCCTAAAATAGCTATGCACACCTAATTGGAAATGAGGTTTGTCTCTAGCCAGGGAACTGGGTGTTGGGAGACAGGAGTCGGGGGAATACACTCTGCATCCCATTTGTGCTGTTTGCATTTCCACCTCGGTCCCCAGTTTACACAAAATAACAATAATAATAATAAATACCCCTCACCTTGATGTGATCTGGCTTGTTTATCTGCAGGTCTCCTTCCAGTGCCTTCTGAGAGCAGAGAGCTTGTCTGTCTCTGGGGGATGTAACTTCAAGCTGAGGAGCCACATGTCATGGGTGCCAGAAACACTGCCCCAGGCCAAAAATAAAAACAAAAAATGTCTCCCCTGCTGCTGCTGAATGCTGGGAATATCACGCTTTCAAGTTTTTCTATTGCAAGAACTACCGGGGCAGCAACTTTTTGACTGGTTGCCCTTCCTTTCCTTATGCAGAGCCCCCAAGATGGTACTTATATATGCATGTGGTTGCTGGACTGAGGTCTGGCTCCCCTCAGAGACTGTGAGCTCCATAAGGCAGGCTCAGTGCTAGCATAGTGGGTGGGTGGATAGGTGTGGACAGGTGGGTGGATGGATGAATGGATGGATGGATGGATGGGTGGATGGATGGATGGGTGGATGGATGGGTGGGTGGATGGATGGAAGGATGGATGGATGGGTGGATGGATGGATGGATGGATGGATGGATGGATAGGGGATGGATGAATGGGTGGATGGGTGAATGGGTGGATGGATGGGTGGATGGATGAATGGGTGGAGAGAATAATACCTAAATTGTCTGACAGAGATTCACTTGAACAATTCCTGTCCTTTTGGTATAAATGGGTTTACTCATTCATCCATAGATATTTATTGAACACCAACAAAAACCAGATTCCCAGCTGCACATGGGGTACAGCTATGAACAGACCACAGGAACTTCCTAGACAGCAGGAAATGGGAGGAGGCAGATGCAACACAGCCAGTTACCACACAGTGTGACAGGAGGTGTGACGGGAACTGAGAGGCTGGGGAAGGCTCCAGGAGGAGGCGATGCCCAAGGTGAGAATGGGGCTAAGAACAAGGCAAGCAGGTGAGGCGGTAAGAGGTAGAAGAAACCTTGCAGGCAGAAAGACAAGCCAGGGGAAGGGAGGCAACAATAACAGGAGCCCTGAAGGCTGAGTCAATGCGACTGAGCTGGAGACAGCAGGGACCTTGAGCTCAGCAGGCCCCTCCTCCCCACTACTCTGCAAAAGGAGGGAGGGGCAGGGTGCACGTGGAGACACCCAGGGGTTTCTTCCCTTCCCTCTCTTCCCTTCACTCCCTTCCTTCCTTCCTTTCCTTCTCACTTCTCCCCCTCTTTTATTGAGCACTTACTGTACCAGGCACTGAGCCATGCACTTGGCAGGAGGTAGAGCATCTCTCTCTCAGCATATGTCTATATCTAGCTCCTTCCTAGCAGGCTAGGACACTGAACCCTCGAGAGTCCTTCCCAGTAACCTTCCCTCTGCTGCCTGCCTCCCAAGGACAGGACTCTGGAGTGGTTTCTCCATCTGTAAGATGGGGGTTATAATGCCTACCTCCTACAATTGTCAGGGGAGTGTCTACTGCTAAGACCATGGCTGACATTCTCAACTCTGGAGGCTGCCTCAGCCCCAGCCTCCAGTGCCTCATGGTTTTTTGTTTGTTTGTTTTTAATATATTTTTATTTTTTAAATATTTTTATTGATTTCAGAAAGAAAGGGAGAGGGAAAGAGAGTAGAATCATCAATGATGAGAGAAAATCATTGATCAGCTGCCTCCTGCACTCGCCCTAGTGGGGATGGAGCCTGCAACCCAGGCACATGCCCTTGATCAGAATTGAACCCAGCACTCTTCAGTCCTCAGGCCAATGCTCTATCCACTGAGAAAACCGGCTCAGGTTGCTTTTAATATATTTTTATTGGTTTCAGAGAGGAAGGGAGATATAGAAACATCAGTGATGAGAATCATTGATCAGTTGCCTCCTGCACGCCTCACACTGGGTATCAAGCTCTCGGGCATGTGCCTTGACCAGAAATTGAACCGTGACCTCCTAGATCATAGGTTGATGCTCAACCACTGAGCCATGCCGGGCGGGCGCCTCATCTGTTAAATGGGCTAAAATAACATAATGCAGGTGTATTTTCTCTCTTTCTGTAGGTTCTTTGTTTTACAGTAAGCATCAGATTTTGTGTGTGTTTTTACTAAACCTAGTGTTTTTATAGGTTTGAGAGCAGGTTTTGTTTGTTTTGAACACACACAAGTTAAAGCATTCAAACTGGCTCTGGCCAGGCAGCTCAGTTGGTTAGGGTGTCATCCTCATACACCAAGGGTGTGGGTTTGATCCCCCTCAGGGCACATACAAGAAGCAACCGAGGCACGCATAAATAAGTGGGGCAGCAAGTCAATGTTTCTCTCTCCCTCCCTCCCTTTCTCTCTCTAAAATCAATAAATAAAAATGTAAAAAACAACATTCAAACTGGACAAAATGAGTGGAAGCTCTGTCCCCCCGGCCCCCTGCTCAGAGGGACTTCTCAGCGGGGTCTCATCTGTCCTCCCAAAGATATTATAAGTGTGTACGGGCATGTAATGTCTATTACTTTTGTCAACAATAAAAAAAGAAATTGTTTGTGACACTTGGATTCATTCTGTCATCAGCTAGAACTAGTCAGCAACAAGAGTTGAGAAAATTCTGTCTTTCTGAAGATTTTCTCGAATGGCTGGTGGAACAACGCCTCCCGCTCACAGAAAATAAATATTCTCAGGCCAAAGAGGAAAAGAACCAGGAGCAAGGGAGGCCCCTGTTGGATGGGTGGGGGAGGGGCGGCCTCTTCCCCTCCAGGCAGCTGCTGCTGGTGAGAAACCTTAGCACCAAATCCAAAGCTAGGAACCAGTTGCTCAAGGGGGCAGGTCTTTTCCTGTCTCTGGGGAACCTTGCATAGACTTCCTTTATTCATTTATTTAAGCATTTATTTATTCACTTAACATCTACTCATGTATATATACATTATGGCACTTTTTTATTTATAAGAGTAATGCATATTTGTCTTTAAAAATGTTATCCCATACAGAAACAAACCAGGTAAAAAGTGAACTGATAATCCACCACAGAAATAATTCTCTTAACGGTGTGAGTAATGCTTCCAGATCTTTGTCCTACGTTTCGAGCAGCATTTCTCAACCTCCAGACTATTAAGTTTTGGGGCAGATCATTCTTTGTTGCAGAGAGCTGTCCTGTGCATTGTAGACTCCTTGGCCCCTACTCACTAGATGAAAGTAGTATCCATTCATCCATCCATCCTTCCTTCTAGCCATCCAACTGTCCATCCATCCACCCACCGTGCTAGTGTCTAGATATGCCAGGGATAAAGCTGCCCGGAGCCTGCCTTGTGGAGCCCACACTCTATTAAGGGAGCCAGACCTCAGTCCAACAATCACATGCACACTATGTGTACCAGCTTAGCTAAGAGAACAGGGGATGGACTCCCATCTGGTGGGTCAGCTCTGGATGCCCATGTGGCCCTGAGCACTGAAGAGGCTCAAGAGAAGGGCTGTTTGCAAGGACCACCCAGACACCCCACCCTAGGCCCACTCAGCCTGTGATTCAACACAGATGCCTACCGATGCCCATGCTGGGCACTGACTTGTCAGTGCATGCTGAGAGCCTGGGGGCAAGATGGACATGCTGCCTGCCCTGGTGGGCTTGAGGGTCAGCTGGAGGAGCCAGACAATTGAACCAGAAAGAATCCCTTTGGGATTCCTACATCCTAGACCCAGAATTTCTGACCCAGTAGATCAAAGACAGAGAGGCATGAATATATAATCCTTCCAAGCGCCTCTGGTGTGACCTGCCAGGTTTAGTGGCCACTGCTCTGAGGGATCAGTGTTGGGAGACCCAGAGGTTCCCAGTTAAGTGAAATACGGTAAACAAATAGAATGGAGAAGCAAAAAAGACCTCCAAGAGTTCAGGGTTTGCTTTGGACAGAGAAGTTGGGGTGACTCCTTCCCCAGAAGCTGAAAGATCAGGTCATTGGTGAATGCTCTTGCCACCAGGAAACAGCAGCGGGCATCATGTAGTTGTTAAGAAGGAACAAGCAGGGAAAGGTTTCATTTAGCAGTGAAGAGCCTCTGCGATGTCAGATTGGCCTGGCCTGGCAATCAGACCACAGGGGTGGCTTTCTAATTCTTTGTGGATACCCAGCGTTTAGAAAAGAACCCACAGAGAGATCGATGGGGAGAAAATAACAAAGGGAAAAAACACTTTCCCATTGGACTAGTTTCGTAGTGGTGCCATGACAAAATATTATAAACTGGACAACAAATTCTGGAGGCTAGAATCCAAAATCCAGGGCCACGCTTCCCCGGAACTCTGTAGGGGAGAATCCCTGGCCTCTTCCGGCTTCTGGTGGTGGTCGGCAATCCTTGGCTTGTGGCTGCAACTCTCCAATCTGTCTCTGCTGTCACATGGCTTCCCCTCGTGTGGCTATGCTGCCTCTTCTCCTCTTCTTGGAAGGACACAAATGATATTGGAGTAAGGCCCACTGTACTCCAAATCTGACCTCAGTTTAATTACCAACAACCCTATTTCCAAATGAGGTCACATTCTGAAAGGGTAGGACTTGGGCATAGCTTTTTTGGAGACACAATTCAACCCATAACACCCATGAAGTCCCAAAGGCTTCTAGTCTCATCAAGGGCCAGGCGCCAAGATGCCCTCTTCAACCCATCCGACTCTCACCTGGGACTGTCATTCCTTAAATTGAAGATCTTTCCTTGGAAAATGTGGAGACGTCACAAGGAACACCCCATGTATCATGAAAAAACCCACTGAGATGTGACCTTGTAAACATTGTTAACAAGGCTATTCCTTGGAGAGATCCCTGGAATTATCAAATTCACTCACTTTCCATGTTTTACTTCTACTCCTCTCCCCCATGAAGATGTTACCTGAAAGAGGCAAGGAAATTTCAGTGCTTCTGATGGTGCCAAAAATAGCGTTTCATGAGACTATGAACGCCAATGTAAGAGTAATTTTTTTAAGTCAAGAAGTCAAGTTTGCATCTGCAAGCTTGTTCCATGTTACTGGTGGACAAAGACTTTTCAAGGTGCTTAGGCTTTGCATTAGTGGACCTTGGCATGATGCCAGCCTGGGTTGGCAAAACCAGTAAGGGCTTAGATTTTGAAGGTTCCAAGTGTCACCAAGCCTCCCAGCACAGTGGCCTTTGAGTTTCAGAGAAGCAAATGAAGACTGTGCACTGGAAGAGAAATCCAAGGTATAGTGCTACCTGGGAAAGGAAGTCAACCATTCTCTTATCATGGAGGATGCAAGAGCACCCCTGGGAAGAGCACACGCACGCATTGCAGCATCAACATTTCCAGAGCAAACCTTCCGTCCCACTCTTTTCAGGGAAAGCCCTCACCACCCGCTGAGCGCTGAGCTCTGAGCGCAGGCACTGGAGAAGGCATTTGCTAAGGGTCACTGCCTCGCCAGGATAGCTGAGCGCTCCCACACCTGGAAAGCACACTTACAGGAGCCTCAGGCAGTTCTTGCCTCTGGGACCACTGGTGGCTACTCTCCAGGTTCTCCACCCGCTTATAGAGACAATTAAACAGCCACCTTATGACACCACTCTACCCAGCACAAGGGAAAAGCTGGAGAAATGCTCAGAAGTCATCAGAAATGACAGCAACCTCTTGGGGAATTGCCAACACCTGGTATCCAATGTTTCCCCCCAGGAAACTAGGCGACGGGTCCCAGAAGCCCCCAACCACCAAGACTTGAGCTTGAGTAGTTTCTGTCTTTCACCCACCCATGACCCTATCCCTGTTTTGTTTTTTAACATTGAAACACAGGAACTTCAGGTCTCAGGGCTTACCCTGACACCAGACCCCCCAAAAGAATGATGGCCATTGTTATGGAATCGTTGGAAATGAGAAACAGACTCATCACCCCTTTCCTAACCCTCATCGTAAACTGTGCGCACATGGAAGATAAAACCACCGTGAAGTGCTATTGAAAACACCCTCTGACCTCCCAGAGAACCTGAACGTGGGCTGTCTGCGGGGCAGGGGCATCTTGGAGGTGCCAGGTGCCTGGATGGGCAAGTCTCCAGTCAACAGATGCAGTCCTGCTCAGGCATCTCTGTCATTAGTGGAATTCTAGAAGCGTGCCTTCAGACAATGATGGGTTTCCCTTCAGTGCAACCAGGGCAGAAAAGGGAGAATCGTCAGGCCTTCTCCCAAAGGGCAGCCTTCAGCAGTGCACGTGCCTTAATACAAAGCCCAATTTGTCAAACAGCCAGAGCTGAACAACAGAAAGAAGTGCCATCTCACTAACACAGGGCTTGAAACAAAAATCACCCAGGCCAATGGGAAGCAACGGTCCACCAATCCCGTCACATGTCGACCACAGGAGCTGGAAGTGCTCCAAGGGCCAGGAACCCTCACTCAGCAAGAGGCTGTCGGTGGTTTAGGAGGGACCTTTTGAGGGGACTTGGTTGTTGGGCATGGTATCAGCTCAGGTGCTGGGAAGGAAAACCTGTCGTTACTGTGCACCGGGCCCAGAGGAGTCAGTAGCTGTCTGTGGACTTGCAGAGGGAAGGAGGAGAAAGGAGAACTGAGCACGGAGCCAGGAAAAGCCCTGCTTATGACTCACTTCAGTGCTTGGTGGACTTTGGGGCGTTTCCAGAGCATTGTCTGCATTGCAATTCGGCACAGCTCCTAAAAGCCAGAAGCAGGTTAAGATGCTGATAACAAAATAGTCCTTTTACCTTCGGCCCTTTGCCCCCATAACTTCCTTTTAACACCTAATTATCTCACGCCTTGATTGAGAAATAACTGCCAACAGAAGATCTTTTAGCTGCTCTGAAGCAAAGCAATTGTGATTTTTGACATGTCAACCAGATAAATCGAACTAAATGAGAACGTTCAGGGCCAAGTACAGGCTGCCAAGAGCAAAGTATTAGGTTGGCAGAGTTTAAGTTACTTAACATCCAATGCCAACATTAAGTCAGGAATTGCTGGGCATTTGGTAGTTATGCATTAAGGATTATGAGATTGGAGTTGAAGCAAAGGCCTTATCCACTGTGGAAACCCTCTGCTCCCACTTCCCTTTGAAGCCCAGCCGCTCGTGCCAAACTATAAACACATCACTTCCTGGAGGACATGCCAGGCCACTTCAACTTGAAACCAAGTCCCGATGGTGCGCATCCAAGATCCTCAAGACAGCCAGCAAGTTCGCAGGCCCTGCCAGAGTCCTCTGCTCTGGGAGCGGAGGGCAAGAGAACCGACCTCTGATTTTCCCGGCAGACTAAATGATCAGCAGGCCATGGATAGATTCGCATTATTGCGTCCCCAAACATGAACTTCGGTTGATGGAAAACGATCATGAAAACAATGAGCCCTCACCCCCATGGCTTGCATTTGATTGAATGCCAAGTCCTCCTAAGGAATGTCTGCCCGAGGAGCGCCTACAATCGTTTCCATTCTCAGTATATTTTGAGGTGGCAACTTGGCCGTAGAGTAGTGTTTCTCAACAGGGCAGCATTACACAAGGGACGTTATTCCCAAACTGTTGGCACCTCTCACTATTGTCAATAAACTGTCCCTCACACACTTCCCAGCACCCCTTGCGGTGAGATGGCACTATACGCAGCTGAGGGCCGCTGGTGAGCACAGAACCTGGGGCAGCTGAGCAGTCTTGCAGGACAGAGAAAAATGAAACTCCCAATTTCCCTTCGCTTGCAATCTTCCTATTCAGTCCTCTGAACTAAGCCAGTCAAACCATAAACAGCTCGGCCACTGTTCCACTCATCTTAGAGACTTTAAACAATCAAGTCATCACCAGACTGTCACAGCTTCTATAGAGAATACTTTTTATTGTACAGGTATCATATACACAATTTAATGTGTGAACATTTACAGGCATGGAGTTCAATTCCAAATCTCCATGGCACCCCATACACTGCACCGCGCACTCCTGTTTGGGATTAGCCCAACAAGAATGAGACACAAAGTTATCGCTTTGTGAACAGAGAGCTTCAATTAAATAGAACAGAGCCCAGGATCCTAATTCGTAACACCCTGTGTACATATGAATAAAACCTAAAGATGTGTTTTAGATGACCCCATCACCTTTAAAAGTTATTAAAATGGAACCCCATTTCTCAAAAAGTCACTAAGAAGTGCACCCGTATTTACAGACCCGATTAAATTATGCATAAATAAAATCTGTACACATGACACATTGTTTCTCAAAATAACAGCGCCTCCTCTTGGACCTGGGGGGTGACAGGCAGCAAAAAAATGCTTCATGCCCACCCTTTTCAAGTTTACTCGAATCACCAAGATGTGAAATAAATATGCAAATAAAGCTTCAGTACCTTAAAGGAACATGTCATTTCAAAGAATCTCCCATTTGAAGAGTTAATTTTCAGTTAAACAAAAAACAAACAACATAAAATCAGCAGGCTTTGCTTCTACGTGTTTTGTAAAACCCAAAAGCCCCTTTTGAACAAGGGGATTTTTTAAGTGTGTTCAATACCACCTATTAATTAGTTGCTAAGCGGAGTCTGCCTCCTACTGAACGCAGGATTTGATATATCTGAAGATGCTAGATAAACACTTTTTTCTAAAGATAAATATTTAGTGGGCAGGAAGCCAGCAATGACTTTAACACTGAAAGTTATTATTGATTTGAATCACATAGACTTGACATTTCAACAGCTAAGCATGTGGGGGTTTTGTTAGCCCAGGGGATGGATTTAAAAGGTTTGAAAACTTGTAGCACCACTTTCAGAGACAGGAAGAATGGGGTTCAAAATAAAACATAAGCTTAATGAATAGAGAGCCAGTACTTGTCACCTTCTGATCACTTGTCCAGAGTTAAGGAGACGCGTCAGCGCCAGAGAAATACTAAGGACTCCCAGAGAGCAGGTCCAACTCCGGAGGCCAGCAGGCCTTTCAATGGGAAGGCAAGTAAAAGCTCAGCTTGTCCCCCCAGGCCGAGGAGTTTCCCCATCTGTGCCGGTGAGAGTGGTTTTGGGAGATTTTTTCCCCTTGCAGACTCTTCTTCCCTTTGTTTCCACCTGTTTCATTTCCGATGCTTCTCCATCTTCTCCAAGGTCTTGCTGGAATCGGCTGGACTCTGGTCCCCAGGATTCATGTAGGATTTCTCTATGATGACCAAAGCCTCTTTTATGTAGTTCTGCATCGCAGATACCGCGGCACAGATGGCCTGGCTGCCAAACCCGTGGGTAATCAGGCTGAAGTGAGACAGGCAGTTCTGAATGTTCGCCTCTAAGACCGGGGCCGGCCGGTTGTTCCCATTGGGTGTTCGGTCTTGGTTGAGAAGGTCCGTGAATTCTTTACACACTTGCCTGTGAACATAACACACACCTATGAGCTCAATCTAGCTCTTGACAGGTAGTTGAGGATGACACCTGGGAGGCAATCAGAGATGGCTGGCCTGAGCCAAGACAGGAGGCTTTAAACTAATACTAATATAATAGCCAATTGCCTCCTTAGTACCTATTATGTGCTTGTTTACTCTTTTAAGCACTATCTTTTTAATCCTCACTGATTAGAAGATAACAGGATTAACCCCAGTTAAGCCAGTCAGCAGCCAAGGGCATCAGGTGGGATCTGGATTCCAGCACCAGAAGGTTAAGGGACATTTGGTGCTGGGCCAGTTTAATAAGCCAATTCACCAATTCGGAGAATCACACATCTCCCTGAAATTCACTTTTTATCCAGGCTGGTTCACTGTGCTCCCTCCCTTTTGCCCCATTTGCAACTGGACTCGTTCTGCTTCATTTCCCATGATTTTTAAACCAATTTACTGCTGGTTTCCATGAAAAGTCCTGCAGCTGCAGAAAGTCAGTTTTGAGACATTTAAATTGCCCACTTGTCTCCTGCAAATCCAGTCATCACTACATTTAAGAAACAAAAGTCGTTACCAGGAGGTAGGAGGGACACAATCTTTACTGGATGTGACAAAACAAATAATCTTTTCAACACACTTTTTAAGATATGCAAATGTGATCAGGAAAGGGTAAGTTTAACTATTTTGAGCTCAACAGCTAAGCAGCTCAAAAGACATTCACAACTGGAGCAACGCATTCGTTCATTTTACTGACTCTTCCCAGGTATTTGACTTTGTGAAAGAAGCTCCTAGTCATTTTCGTTTGCTCCCCACCCTAACTTATTTAGCCAGCATTTCTGGAGCACCAGGGGCTGGGGCTGGCCCCTCAACTTCAGGGTCACAGCAGCAAGGCATCTGTGTACTTACTGTGCGGCCAGCAGCATGTTCTTCCTCGTGGCCATCTCATTCCGTCCTCCGAGATGAGGTCTAGTTAAGTACTCGGCCACCGGCTTACTAGGAAACTCAGCTTCACAGACATACGCAAAGTCCCGAGCCAAATGAACGGCCTCTCCTAGAATCATGAAAGAAGTTAGGGTGTACGGACGCTGTCCTGTTCCCCTTTTTAGTCACTGCAACCTCACTGAAATCACAGACATGGCCCTGGCGAGGTGGCTCAGTAGGTTGGAGCGTCATCCGGTACCCTGGAAAGGTGGAGGGCTCGATTCCTGGCCAGGAAGTATGTGGGAGGCAACCCATCAAGTCTTTCTTCCTCCTTTCCCCTCTCTCTCAAAATCAGAGAAATCGTAGTAAACAGGGTCAGCGCCCCAGCTGGTGAGGCCCTCTCCCCTACGGGCAGAGGGTGAATCCTAAAATGTGAGGAAAACAGTCCCCAAAACTTTTAACCACACCCGAGCAATGTGACCCGGTCCCCTGCCCACCTTGAAGAGATCGACCTTGAGACACACCCATGCTTGATAGCGGAAAGCAGTTATCTTTGTGGAGAAGTAGGAAAATTTAAAGGAGATGAGGATGTCTGACAACAGCAAACTGGTCGCTTCTCTTTATGAAACTGTTACAAAGTCTTTGACCCGGAACTTTCTTTTCAAACTAGGGCGCCCCATTACCCAAGGAGCCAAGTCTCTAGAATGTTTCTTTAAGAAAGGGAGGCGTGTTTTTCCCGTTGGAAATGCTAAGGTCCCCAACCACCGGCTTTTTCCAAGATACTGGGGAGCAGAGGGAGAGAGAACCAACAGTACCTGCCCCCCAAGCAAGCCCAGTGCCGACTGTGACTGCACACTGCCGAGGCGGGTGGAGCTTTCAGAAGCCCAAACGGTGCCCCCTTCATCCACTTGCCTCTGAGGGCTTTCCTGAATCAGGCGGACCTGAGAACCATTGTTCTGGCACTTTCTTATTCATACCCTGACACTAGGCTAAGAAACCTGAGCGAGGCCACATTAATGCAGGGGTTCTCAAACTACGGCCCGCGGGCCACATGCAAATATTGTATTTGTTCCCGTTTTGTTTTTTTACTTCAAAATAAGATATGTGCAGTGTGCATAGGAATTTGTTCATAGTTTTTTTTAAAACTATAGTCCGGCCCTCCAACGGTCTGAGGGACAGGGAACTGGCCCCCTGTTTGAAAAGTTTGAGGACCCCTGCCTTAATGCACCACACACAGAATCCACCACCATTGGCCATGCAGCCAGCTTGGTCCCCAACAGGCAGTTAACAGGCAGCTCCTTGCTCCTTACCCTGACCTCAAAGACACTCACAGAAAGGTGGAGTAGGGCCCCCCCAAATCTCTTTAGCGCTGGGGTAGCACCCATTAGACCAGGAGAAAGCAAGTGTTCAAAAGATTGCCTGGCTACTAGCCCTAGCCAGTGGCTCAGTGGTTAGAGCGCCGGCCCGTGGACGGAAGGGTCTCAGGTTCAATTCTAGTCAAGGACACATACCTCGGTTGCAGGCTCCATCCCCCATCCCTGGCCCCAGGAGCCTGCAAGAGGCAACCAATGGGTGTGTGTCTCTCTCACATCAATGTACTTCTCCCCCCTCCCTTCCACTCTCTCTAAAAAAATCAATGGAAAAATATCCTTGAATGAGGATTAACAACAAAAAAAGATTTCCTGGCTACCAGGACACCACCCCTCATTGGCTCCCCCAGCCAGAGCCCAGTGCCCTGCTGACCGGTGAGGGCTCGGGTGGCTGGAGGCTGCAGGATAAGCTATCAGTGTCCCAAGACACTTACCCCCCTTTTATTAAAGCCACTTTAAAGTGTGTGAGTTTTGTTTTAATTATTTCACCTTTTCTAACCCCCCCTTTAAAGCCTATATTGCATCCTTGCTACTTTCCAGGTTGGGCAGTGCCATCTCCTAGGATTAGGGGGAGGGAATCCCCTGTGGGCCCCAACACTTTTAAACAAGCACAGGAATTGTGAGGTGATCCAATCTCCTTTACAAGGGCTTCTCTTTGCTGACCACAACCCCAATATCCCACAACTACAATAACCAGAAACCATACTTCTGTGTCCACCAATAAGCAGCTAAGCTCTTTAACATATATTTTTATTGATTTTAAATAAAATCAGAGAGGAAGAGAGAAAAGAAACATCACTGATGAAAATCATTGATTGGCTGCTGCCTGCATACCTCCCACTGGGGATTGAGCTCACAACCTAGGCATGTGCCCTGACTGGGAATCGAACCGGGACCTCCTGGTTCATAGGTCCACGCTCAACCACTTAACACCATCCGGGCACAGCTAAGCTTTATAAAGGTGCTAGAGGCCTGATGCTTGGCCCTCACAGCCCCGGCTTCCAGCTGTCCGGTCTAATTAGCATATTACGCTTTTATTATTATAGATAGATAGCAACTGATCCACTGCATCTTCAAAAACTGGGTCATTGAACAGCCAATGTCTCAACATCCTAGTTTGATTTCTTGGTTAGGAAAACTCATTTCTTTTTTGAACCCAGAACACTTAGCAGGCAGATATTTGACAAAAAGCACTGTCATTCATTGTGATGAACTCATGACAATTCAAATCACCTTCATTTCGCTCTACTCATGGCCAAATTAAGAGCTGTTTTTAAACTTTTCTGAGAGAAATAGTAAAGGCACAACACAGCAAAGGAAAAGCACCAGAAAACGCCACTGACCTTCTACTAAGGACGTCAGGAGAGTGACGTGTGCAGCCTTCCGTCTGCCGGCTGGAAGGTTCAGCCCAATCTTGTCCAGCTTCTCCCGCAAGGACCGGCCTCCATTTTTAGACTTGGCTCTGCGTACAGGAGAGTCAAGCTTGACTATTCTCAAGAAACCACTTTAAAACTCCAAATTCCTAGGCTGCCATCAAAACTAAAAATTTTCAAAGAGACTGTCTACTTAGTAGACTCTACTACATTATGAGGATCATTATCAAATGCCACAGGGTGTCCTCATCAATTAATCCCTGTAAAATGCAAAATTTGTTCTTAGCATAGCCAGCATTTTCTTTTTTAATCACAGAGTATTGCAAGCTGTACTGGAGCTGATAGATTTTTCACTCGTAAAAACTGCAGCAGCTCCAAAAAACAACTCCCTGGGGGGACAAAACCCCTGGAGCTTCTCTTAATTTGGAGGCCACCACTTCACTCACGGAATGAATTCTAACCAAATGATAATCTGTTCGCGCTGTTTTAGCACCTCCTCCTACATTTGGCACTTTCTAAAAGCAAAAGTACTAAAACTCTCTGAGCTGATTGGAATTCAGTGTTAGGTCTCAAAGTTACATAAATGTTAAAAATACCTCCCAGTGCTCTCATATAGTCACCCAGCCACCATGCCCACAATGTGCCCCATATACCTTCTGAGAACACCTCCCAGCAACGAGGCATTTAAGCACTCAGGCGGGGACAATCGCCTCTGGACTTCGGCAACTGTCACTTTGTATTTCGATGTGGAGCTCAGGAGGGACAATCTTCCGGGGACGGAGCAGAAGACCTCACTGGGGTTCATCACAGCCCCCACCAGCTCCTTCTGACAGGGGAGACTCAAGGGGTTCTTGGTCATTGAAATGGGACCTGTGAATGGGATCAGAAGTGCAGTCTTCAGAGCTGCATCGAAGCAAAAGAGACCTTTTCTGAACCACTAACCGATGCCGAGAGGGCTCTTTAAACAAACAACATCGCCTGTGAGGCTGTAAATTGCAGGTTTTTCTTAAAGCCTTGATCTTCAAAAACAATCCAATCGGAAGTTCACCAGTTAACACAATGGGAAGTTAGTCAAAACCCCAAGCATGGAAGGATTTTTATTCGATTCCACTGTTAAAAATCTAGTTTAATTAGAACATTTGTTTTCAAAAGACTGCTTCGATACTAAATAAGTGGTATTGTTTTCGTCTCCCTCGAGGAATAACCAAAATCACAGGACAAACTCAGATCCTTTGCCAAAACCTTCCGTGCAACAGCAAGTTTTGAAATACAAACAAACCTGTTCTGTTACAAATTTACTGGGAAATTCAGTGTATCTTCTGAGTGCTAAAAAAAACTAAAAAAAACAAAACAAAACAAAACATAAAACATTTCCCCTCAGCTGATTTCAAGCAGTTTAACTTCAAGTAACAGACCGTAACTACCTTTAATTCAGGCCCCTTCCATTTCCTAAAACAGCCAGACTGGTAATCCCATCAAGCACATTACTTAATTCTGAGAGCCACTCACTTACCAAATACAATAATCCAATTTTCCAAATCCCACCCCCGTATGCTGCATAAACTCTTTAACATCAGCCTCGGACAGATCCAGGCCTGGTGCTTTTAGGGCTCTTTGGAAGGCCAGACTGTTTCCAAATGCTTTCTTGCAGGTTAGAATGAAGGATCCTTGCCACATGCATATTTGCAATCGACAATAAAAATCACATCAACTCATTTGACAATTAACATTGTCACAACCAACCACACAACTAAAGCCCTGGTGTTTTTCAAACATGGTAAAAATACCCTGAAATTAAAGGAGTAACATATCTGGGATTTCATTTAGGTGGGAAAGAAGTGCCCTTTCTTCTCACTCCCAAAACCTGCCTTCCCAGAGTTCTGGTCCCTTCCATGGAGCACAAATGTCCCAAGTAAGCCACCGAATGCCCCCACCTTGCCATTAAGTTGATCACAACACTGGTAAGAGTCAGTGCACAAGGCCCTGTGTGGCCCTACCTTTTCGAATCACAGTCTGATCATGCAGAAGCAGGTGCTGCTCATCCACGATCTGGGGGAGAAATGACAAAGTTTCCTTTAAGTTCCGGGGTGCCTGGGCTGGGGGCTGGGATAGAGTCCGGGCAGGAAGGGGCACGACCCTAGACGCGCTCACCTGCACCTCGTCCATCTGTTGCCCCATGTCATGAAGGCCCAGGTTCTCCGCCAGCCCCGCTGCGTCCAGGGCGTGCGCGTGGGGCAGCAGCAGGTCGGAGCGGCGGAAGCCATCCCTGCGGGCGCTCATAGCGCCGCCGTCCAGCCCGGAAAGATGGGGTAGCAGACCGGCCGGGCGCCCGTGGTGCGAGGGCAAACCAGCAGCCTCCTGGCTCTGGCGGCCGGGCCAGGCCTGCGGCTGACTGCCGGCGGGCGCCGGCTGGTGCAGGGGGTTGATGGCAGCGTACGCTTCTCCCAGATGCGAGTAGGGGTCTGCCGACTGGGAGTAAGTCAGCGGCTGGTAGGGAGGTGGGAAGTAGGGTGGTGGCTGGTACTCGGCGACTCCGGTGTGGGAGAGGGGCGGCGCGGGGCTGTAGAGATGCTGCCCGGCCGAGGAGAGGTGGGGGAGGCGCGGGTTCCCATTGCTGCTCCCGTCCTGGCGATCCTGGAAGAAAGAAACCGACACCCGGTTAGTGCGAAACCCCGCTACCGCGAACCGCCACGACCGCTGCGCTGAGCCGAGGGCTCCCGGCGCCCAACGCCCCAGCCCGGATCCAGCCCGCGGGCCTGCCCTCCGGACCGAGGGCTCCCAGCAGCCATGTGCCCCAGGGATTTCGTCGTGAACCGCGAGTCTGCGTGGGAAAGGGAGACTGAAAGACCTGGGGAGGCGCGCCCTCGAAGCCCGGCGGCGAACCCCCGGGCGCTCCGCCGCGCGAGGCTCTCCAAAGCGCCAAGTCCGAGTTCCAGGCCCCGGAGGAAGGCACCCGGTGCAGGGCGCTCTCGCTCACCAGCCCGCACATGTTCGCGTCGCCGAGCAGAAGAAGGCGGGGAGGCGGCGGGCGCGGATGAAGCGCGCAGCGCGGGAAGTGCGCATCTCCCCGCCCCAGGGAATAATCTTTTCCACGCCCTCAGGACAAAGCCCTCCGGGGAATGACACTCCCTAGCAGGGCTGCCACCCAGCGCCGCGGAATAACTCGAGGAGGAACGCGAGGAGGAAAGCGCCGCAGCCGGAGCAGCCCTCCCTGCTAGCGTGTCCCGACCAAGTGAGGAGAGGAAGTGAGGCGCCAAACCTGCCCGGCCACGGTCCGTGTCCCCACAAACCAAGGCACTGAGCGAAAATCAAGAACCTCGAAATTGGGCAACTTTGCGAGCTCACGTCCCCTTGCCCCGCGGCTGTCGGACTTAATTCCTAAAGGATGTCTCTCCTACTGCCACGGGGGTCACGGGGTAGTGGGGGACCAGGAGAAACATGGCACTGTCGCCCCCTAGTGGCAGAGTCCGGGGGTGCTGGACAGGGGCAGCCCCTCCAGGTGCCGAGGCCGCGGTGGGCTCCCGCGGGCCCCCAGCGCCGCTCCGCTCTCCCAGCGCCCGGGCTCAGGCCTCCCGCCACCTGCGTCGTCTTCCTCTTCCCGCTCGCCACCTCCCTCCCTCCCACTCTCCGAAACTCTAGCTCAACCTGTCCGACAGGCTGGAGCACTCCGAGCGCTTACGGCCCCATCTGGCCTCGGCACCACCCCCCTCACCACTCCCCAGCCCCCACTTCTCTTGAACACCAAACTTATGTTTTCTTCTTTCCCCGGGAAGGTAGCGGGGAAGCTGAAAGCCAGCCTGGGAGGAGACTCCGCAAAGGGCAGGTCAGACACCCCTTTGGACGGAGATTTCGTGCGTAAAAGCCGCGTCCGAGGCAGGGTTGCGGACCAGCGCTCTTCCGAGAAAACGGGAAGAAGGCTGTTTTGCTTCGCTTGAAACCGACCGGTAAGCTTTGTGGGTGGGATTTGCCGTTCTCTCTCCAGGCCCCGCTCCGGAGGCTAGATCTTTAGGAAAAGGCCCGATTCAGGATGGGTCCCCGGAGAAACCGACTAGTGGGTGTCCGGAAAAGTGGACCCGTCCATCACGGGGCAGCGGCGGGTGCCTGCTTGCTGCTTCTGCACCCTTGCCCCCAACCTCGGTCCAGCGGCCCCCGCCTCCCAGACTGTCCTGGGGCGGGGCCGGGCTGCACCGTGCCCAGCTCACCTCGCAGTCCTCTTCATACTTGACATTATCGGTTATTTTCCACAACATGGCGTCTTGCGTCCCCCAAAACAGCCGCCAATTAAATCCAGGTTCCCCCCACCCCCCCAGCGGTAAATCCAAAATTGGGGTCACGGTGGCCAAGCGTCTGCCGCCGCCCCCGCCGCGCGCGGGCCTTGCAGAACGGGTCACTGGACGCGCATCGGCGGCTCTGCGAGCGTAGACGTTGCCGCCGCCGGCGAACAGGCCTGCCAGGGACCCGGGAAGCCGCGCCCGCACTGTGTCCCGGCTATAGCCGGGGGACCCGAGCGCCTTAATGAGAAGGAAATTATCATAACTCCTCCCCGGGGGCCGGCGCCACGGCCCGGGCTGCGGGCGGGGCGGCCCCCAGCCAGTCCCAGCCTAGCTCCGCCCCGAACCCCAGCCCCCAGCAGAAGACCCAGGTGCGGGAACTGGAAGACGAGCGCGGGCGCTTCTCCGGACGTCTCTGACCTGCGGAGCCTGGGTCCCCCGTCGCGCCTTCCAACCCACCGTGCACACGCCTGAGATTGGCGGAGCTGGGGACCCGAATCCGAACACCCCCTCTTTCGCCCTAGAGCACCTTCCCCCATCGTCCAAAAGATGTCACGCTGGGTTAAAGACCCCAAGTTCGGGGCGTCTCAAAAGCCGGGGTCCCCTTATCTCTCAAAACGTTGCACCCCACCCGCTCCACGTAGAGTTCAAGTTTAGGCTGGGATCGTACAGTGGAGCCCCAGCCGCTCTGAGCGGTTTCCCCCCTCCCGGCTCCGAGAGCACAGCGCCGTCCAGAGATGGGGGAGGAAGGCCTTCAGGGGAGGCTGCCCCAAGCGCCTCGGGGATCCACCCGCCCCAAGTCTCGGACAACAGTCTCGCCGCCATCGCCCAAAGCTGCATCTCTGCGGCCGGCTGTGCGGGGGGTGGGGGCACCGTGCGCCCTCGCCCAGCCTCGCCCTGCCCGCCCTGCCCCGGCTCTGCAGCTGCCTCCCACGGACCAGACACTCCGAAACCTCAACTCAGCGGAGAACGGAGGTGCGGGGCGGAACCCAAACCCCTGCGCCACGGGGCGGGGGCGGGGGGGGGGGAAGGGGCCGGAGAGAAGCTAAGGCTGGAGAGGTGAGCACCTCAGATCCGCAGATTTGGGCAGAAAACGAAACTTCCACAACAACGCGGCTTCTCCCCCCAATATGTATTTGCCACCCAAACTTGAAAGCAACCGGCAATATTTTTAAAATTTTAAAGAAACGAAATCCATTGACACAATTATTATAATTGGTCTTTTCCACTGCGGGAGGTAAGTTCTCAAGGGCGAACTGTGTTAGGACGTCCCCGCTGGGTCCGGGAGCTAACTATTCTGAGGGAATCAGAGAAGACTATTAGGATTCGATTCCGAATCCGATTTCCCAATAATCCTATCAATCCATCGTGCGGGCCTGGAGTGGACGCTACTCCCTGTCCACAGAGGATTGCATCCGCAGCCCTTCTACTCCTCGGGTTTGTTTGAGCTTCAGCATTTATTTAAGCCCAGATGGGCCTAAAATTAAGAACTAAAATAAAAATAGGCGTCCTCCAAGCGAAGCGTCCCGCTCGCCTTAAACATGGCTAAGTACACATGAGAGTGCACAGACGACCCCTGGCACTTGCTCCCAAAACACCGGGACCTGGGAGGGGGTAAAAGGAAAAGCCGCAGAAGCAGCGCTGTGGGTATTCAGGGGTGGGGGCAGGAATCGCACCCTGGCGCGGCAGGCACGGTGGCCCCCAGGGTGTGGAAGGTTGGGGTCCCAGGCAGTCCCAACAGGGAGGGAACCCTCAGACTCCAGCTCATTGGCGCGAAGGCTCTGCACTCCGGGCCTTCTGGCCCCGGGCTTAACTTTGAGTCCCGGCTGGGGTCAGTCTGCGCCGGCAACTTTATATCCGGGCAGGATGGGGCCGGGGCTGGGCAGACAAATGCCACCCCCACCCCAGACCCGGACTGTCCTTCGTGCCGAAGCGCTAGCCAAAGCCTCCCGGAGGAACGGAGATTCCTCCGAGCCCGTGGCCGTCTACGGTAGAGGCGAAGGGAGACCACGAGAGTCTGAGCGCCTCGGTTCGGGAAGCCCGAGGGGCCCAGAGTTTCAGAACCGCTTCGCAAAGGCCATTCATTCCCAAGGCAACTTTCTAGACCCCGGAGCTGCCGAGTCTCCAAGGGGCAGGCACTCCAGCGAGATCGGGACTTCCGCGCCTTGGGTGTGGAAGGCGGCTCAAAGAACCCTCAACCTTCCGGCCAGGGAGACCCTGCCCAAACACGCACACACTCGGCGTCTGGGCCGGAACCCAGGCACGCGCGCCCTGGTCAGGATGCCGGAAGCCTCAGCCCTTTCTTGAGCTCAACTATTCTCTGAGCGGCGAGCAAGGAGCGGGGGCGGAGGGGAGGGCTCCCGCACCCGAAACAGACTTCCCTCCAGGGCCCCGGCCCCTCGCCGCTCGAAGATCCGAGAATGTGTGGCCGCGCCGTTGGGTAGCCACCGCCCGGGGAAGGGTTCCTCCGGGAATTCTCAGCCGCCAAACTGTACACAGAACGTGGGGATCTCCCGGGCAAGCCTCGCTGGCCGCCTCGCATAATCAGGGGTATCGGCGTGGTGGGTTGGCCGCGGCTCCCCTCTGTCGCCCCCTAGGGAACTAGCACGCGCTAGAAGCCCTGGATCCAGGCTCCCAGCCACTTGGATGGCCCAGGAAACCCAAGATAGGAGGCGTCTGCTAGGACAGCAACGCCCCTACTGTGCGCACCCCTCTTACGAGGCCCGGGCGGGTGCCTCTGGAAACAGGGCCCAGGACCCCAGGCCGGATCCTATCTAAACACACACCGCAAACCGAGACAGGCGGCGGGGCGGGTGGAGCTGGGGTGAGGCTGGCCTGCGACTCCTCTTTCCTTCCCAGGGCGGGGGAGCCTGAGCGGCAGGTGGAGGCCTCCGAACGAGCGAGTGTCAGTCCCGCCCCTCGGAACAGCGTGACCTGGGCTGGGACGCTGCAGCCCGGGAAGGGGCCGCCCATTCATTCGTGCTCCCTACCCTCTAGGGCACCCACTGGGCCCTCGAACTGTCTAAAGCCACCAAGACGCACCCCCTGCAGTGCCATATGCATCAATTCACAGACACTTCAGAATAACAGCAACAATAGAAAAAATAGTATGCTGTTCTAGTGTGCAAAGCGCGACTGCACACCTGTAGATGCTTCGCGTCTTTGTCCAAGTCCAACCTTATTCCATTTACTGCTCACTTCTAATCGCAGCTTGCCAAACTGTGTGCGGGAAGGACCTTGCAGCCTTTACCTCTTCCGCAAACATCTGCTTTTCCCAAATGGCAAAAGCTGGGATGCAGCTGAGAGGCCTATGGGATCCAACCTTCTGAGGAGGAACCTGAGCCTGTCCATCTCCGGTCCAGGTCGAGTCTAGGCACTAAGTGGCAGAGTGCTTGCCTGCCAAGCGCAGAGATCGCGGGTATAGTCTCTAACTTGACAACCATCGCCCCATTTCTCAGCAGGCAAAGGTGCGTTTTCAGTTGTCCAACCACCTCAAAGCCAGAAACGTGCCTGCTATTCAAGGCCACCTCCCTAGTGGCTCTCGGGATCTGTTAGAGACAAGGCTGGCTCTTGCCTCCCCTGCCCCAGTGACCCCCCCCTCCCGTCCTCCAGAGGCCTGGCTCAGCTGCAGCACCTGTCACCTCTACACTGACATCCCCGGGCCCATCCTGGTGCAACCTAACCGCTCCGAGCTCAGTGTCCCCAGGGCCTTGGCTCGCTGTGCTCGAACACCGTACACCCCCAGGCCAGCTAAACCCGGCGGCCTTGATGCATTTATCTGGTCGCCGCCAGGAAGAGGAGGCCCACTGCGGCCAGACGCCGGGAGGCGCCAACCCGGCTTTCCGCGCCAGAGCTGTGCAGCGCCCAGCAGCCGCCCTGCACCCCCGCCCCACCGGCGCCGTCCCACACAGCCGCCAGCGTGGCTCTGGGCAGCCTGGCCCCGCGCAGGCCTCTCCTCCCTGCGGGCCCCTTGTCTTCTCACCCCTCGCAACTGGAAACTCATGTCGCCCGCTCTTCAACCCTCAGCGAGTTGAGGACTTTAAAAATGGAAGCCACGAAGATAGAGCTTCCCAAGGGCTGAGTCCTGTGCGGTAAAGTGCTCTGAGCGTTTATTTAATTAACGGAAGGGGGAGGGGAGCAATTCACAGGCAGAACGGGCTATCGCGATTGGAGGACACACCTGAAAGGTCCTGTTACTCCTCCCCTGCCCTCCTCCCGCTGGGAACTATAAAGTCGCCAAAGGCGAAGGGTCATCACTTACGTGTGTAAATGACCGTCTACTATGGTTCCTTCATCACGAAATTACTTGAAAGGTAGCCTACCTCTTGCTGCCAAAGGACATGTGACATTTGTTTTTGTCTCTAACGCCAGGCTCATTGTCATCTCTGGTTTTGATCTCATTTCAGGCCCCTCCTAAGTTTCCAGGTAGAATTGAACCTTGAACGGGGGCACTGAATTCCCTGGGGGAGAGGGAGTGGGTGGGTATGGGGTCTTCCTTAATTGACAGAATTGACAGAGATTTCTTTGCACCTTGATTCTCCATGCTTCTTGCCTTAAGAAAACAGGCGTAGGCCCTGACCGGTTTGGCTCTCAGGGGTCCTGGGTTCGATTCTGGTCAAGGGCATGTACCTTGGTTGCGGACACATACCCAGTGGGGAGTGTGCAGGAGGCAGCTGATTGATGTTTCTCTCTCATCGATGTTCCTAGCTCTCTATCCCCTTTCCTCTCCCTTCCTCTCTGAAGGGAGAATCAATAATTTATTTTTTTTAAAAGAAAGAAAACAGGCTTAGGGCCTTGGTTACATACATACATACATAAATGAAACAGCTAAATAAATAAATAAATGAAACAGCTGAGAGTCCAGTAAAATACAGTCTTATTGAAGAAGATTGGAAACAGACATAAATGATGTTTATTGACTAAACCATCGCTTCAAACATCATGGGACTCCCGTGATCAGCCAGGGTACAATTAGGTTCCCTGGGTCCCCAGTGGTTTCCACGCAAAACCTGCCCAGGCAACCACAACGTTTTTTATTTTCCCAGGGAGATGAGTTGAAAACGTATCCACGATTCCTCTATGTCTGCCTACAGACAAGTAGTAGGAAAGCTGGTTTCAACCCCACCTACTGGTAAACTTCCAGAGTCTCTCTCCAGTAGTCTCCCTAGGCGCAGTTTCTAGAGTACGCCAGGAGAGCTTTATGATAGAGCTGTCTGTGGACAGAAACGGACATTTTTACATTCCTCCAAACACAAAGTGCTGTAAGCACCGTCAGTGTAAAGGGCCATAAAGTATTCACTCTGAACCCCACTTTGGGCAGAAATAGACAGAAAACAAACGTATAGGAAACATTAGCTTCTTTGAAGGTGTAACTAGGATTATGATCATGAATATTCTTCCCTTCTGACATTTACACACTCTGCTTTTTGGTCTAGCTATGGGAACAGCTAAAATAGAACACATTAGTGATTACACTAATCACTGTTAACATTTCTGGAGACAGCTAGTCCCAGGGAATAGGATGGGGCTGTGGGGGAGGGGTATGGAGAGGTGACTTTTTACTTCCTTGTAGTTGGGGTTGTTGTAATTGTCTTGTTTTAATTATTTTTTACATGAGTACCCTCATCACTGTTAACATCCTGATTTTATTTCAAAATTTCATCCAGAAAGGAATTTTGTTGTTATGTTTCTAGTCTTCGATGTTGCAGCCTGCATCGTACTTTTATAATTTAAAATAACACAGCAACCACTGTTAAATGCGCAAGTGTATTTTTTTACTTCAGAAACGAGCACCTTTGATGGTCACAAAACATGACTCTGAAGAAACTGGCACTTGGGCAAGGTTTCGACCTCCCCAGGGTCCCTTTACTCGAGATAGTTTCCACTCGTGGGGTCTGCAGGGAGCTGGGGACTCCTGTGAGCAGCTCTAGCTTCTCCTTTGCCCGCCCTGTGAAGTGCTACGGGCCAGGCTTCCGTGTCTTCAGTCAACCCCACGCCTTCCTCACGTGGCACACAAACGTTGGCTTCCCTGGACCTGGTGCCAAGCTCCTGAGCTCTGCGTGTAAGAACTCATTTCAGTGGGGCCATCAGCCCAAAAACAACAACAACATTAAAAAAGCCAAATGGCACCATGGCAACCCAGGATCCAGAGGGAAACCCTAGCCAGCAAAAATCAACACCACGTCAAAACCAGAACCCAAAAGCAAGAGACGATGTTATTCTCTAGATCACTCTATAACAGAAAAAAAGAGAGAAAAAGTTCTCCATTCCCCAAACCAGGCACACCAACCAAAAATTTGAAAGACTAATACCTATGTGTATATATATATTTTTTCTCACCTGAATTAAATCTTTAGCCTCAAAAACTAAGAATTGGGAATGTTTTGTAGCAACACTTCCTTTTGCTAAGAAGCTTAGACATGCTCGGAGAAGATTCAGGACACTACCCTGCCCTTCCTCATTTATCCTATTAGTCAATAATGAGTTTTCATGTTCTACTGCAAGGCAGACCTGTTACAACCAGGTCCAATTTCATTCATTCGTCAGTTGAAAAGTTGTTCTTTGTTAGAATCTCAGACATAGCATGTGAACTCCCAATTCACAGGCCCCACCGCAGACGCACTGGATCTGGAGCTCTGTGGCTGGAGCCAGCGCCTGTGCCTTGCCCAAACTCTGCAGGTGATTCTGGTGCATGATTTTAGAGAGAGGGAGAAGGGGGGAGAGAGAGAAAGAAACATAGAAACATCAACTTGTTGTTCCACCCATACATGCATTCATTGGTTGATTCATGTATGTGCACTGATTGGGGATGGAACTGCAACCTTGGTGGAATGACACTCTAACCAGCTGAGCTACCCAGCCAGGGCACACATATATCACTCTTGATGAACCCCCAAAAGAAGGGCAAATCAGTTACTTGCAAGGGCAGTAACAAGAGGATAATGACGAGAGCTGGAAGTAGGGTGAGGGAGCAAAATTTAAGAAGACACCAAAACACTCAGTAATCAAGACAATCATTTTAATGCACTATTTTTAAAAAATTAAAGTGAACACAAAAACATCCTTGATGAATAGCATATATGTCCCTGTGTTATTATGCAATGGAAGCAGTTATTTCTAATCATCCCCTCCATCCCCTACCAGCTGGGTTGGTGAGTGCTGGTGAACAGATCGGGCAGGGAGGGGTTTTGTAGAGAGCCGTGTTTTGTGTGTGTGTGTGTGTGTGTGTGTGTGTGTGTGTAATTTTTATTTATTGATTTGAGAGAGACAGAGGAAGGGAGAGATGGAGAGAGAGAAACATCAATCTTGTTGTTCCACTTATGCATTAATTGGTTGTTTCTTGTATGTGCCCTGACTGGGGATTGAACCCACAACTGTGGTATAGCAGGACAATGCTCTGACCAACTGAGCCACCCAGCTAGGGTGTGAGCCATGTTTTTTGTGGTTTTTATTCTTTATTTTTTACTCATTAATTCTGGAGAGAGAGGAAGAGAGAGAGAGAGAGAAGAGAGAGAGAGAGAGAAAGAGAGAGAGAGAGAGAGAGAGAGAGAGAGAGAGAGAAACATTGCTGCTCCACCTATCCATGCATTCATGGGTTTATTCCTGCATGTGCCCTGACTGGGGACTGAACCCACAACCCCAGTGCATCAGGACAACACTGCAACCAACTGAGCCATTTGCCAGGGCAAGAGCCATGTTGTGTGTTTTTGTTTTTATATTGTAGAGATTTGATTCATTTTTTCTGCTTGGGAGACTATGTGATAAGTGTATCTAAGTGTATATATGTTTCCCCTTGCCTTGTGCTCCAGCACTGCCTGGCCTGGTCTGGAAGGGGGAGCCCAATGCCTCACGGTCCTGGTACTGAGCAAAAGAAAACAGGAGGCCCAAATGGCTGGAATATCCTACTGTACCTGGGATGTTCCTGTGCCTGTGCCGCTGGCAGACTGGTGGTGTCTGCATCTCCTGGAATTTGCCACACCCTCATCTCTTACTCCCTGAAGACCACAGGCTTGGGAGCAGGTGATTTCCAAATCCTGACTGCATACCTTAAGCCAAGTATTTCACCTCTCAAGAGCCTCAGTGTTTGCATCTGCAAAATGGAGATAACTGAGCCTACCTCACGGGGTTGAAGATTAAATAGATAACCTATGAAGAGTGTTTGGAATAATGCCTGATAATGAAGAAGTTACATAGGATCAGTTACTATTACTGTCACTGAGTGCTGACTTTACCCTCAGAGCATAGTCTGCTCTCTATGCCTGTGGCTGAAACCTGCTACTCAGGCTGGCCGGCCTCCCCACACATCCCACACCCCCACACCCCCACACCCCCAGGGGCTGGTTGGTTGGTAATCAGCAAGTGAGAGGAACTCGGGCATTCCTTCCTTCAGCTAGCGATTTGCTGGGCTTAGGCAATGTGCTCTCCTGGGACTTCTAGCCTAGCAAGGGAGGCACACATTCCTCCATTCCATCATGGTTTTGAAGGCCTACTAGGTGCCAGACTCTGTCCTGGGGACACAGAATGTTGACAGAGCTGACAAAATCTTCAGACTCATGACATTTATATTGGCTTGGGGACATAGCATTAAATAAACAGTTGCAATGGGAGGGAGGAAGGAAGGAAGGAAAAAGGAAGGAAGGAAGGAAGGAAGGAAGGAAGGAAGGAAGGAAGGAAGGGAGGGAGGCTGGTTTCTAAGCCCTTTGCATGTATTATCTCATTTAATCCTCATAGGAACCCCACAAGGTGGGAATTATCACTTTTTCCAGCTGGCATTTGTGGGAACCCAGGAACACAGCAGTTTAGTAACTTGCCCTGCAAGGCAGATGCCAGAAATGGGTCAATGAGGACAGTGTCTAACCTGCCCCTTGGAGACTGAATACCCACCTAACACATTGGTCTTAAAAAGAGCCTGTGGCACAAACAAAAAAACGACACCACCGGCTGCTCAGGGCCTGGGGGCTGCCAGGGTGAGGCCACGGGAGACTTTGGGGCAAAGAAAGCAGATTCACCTTTTCCAGGTGTGATGCCTGGAAGTGGAGTGTGGGCATCAGAGCGCAGGGTGGCGGCAGTATCTGCAGTCTCAGGTCCACGCCCAGCAGCAGGGGAGAAAAGGTGTCCATTTCCTCACATCGTGGGAGAGGGTGTTTCACCACTTCTTCATTTTTGCCAAACAGGTGGCTAAAAAACAAACAAACAAACAAAAAAACGGCTCAGGGAGGCCAGGGGATTGTCAAGGGCGGGGGGAAAAAAAGGAGACATATGTAATACTCTTGGTAATACTTTAAGCAATAAAAAAAAAACCCAAAAAAACAAAAAACAAAACCGGCTCATTTGATTGAATACTTATTGGTTATTTGTGTGACTTTTGCAAACCATTTGTGCTACTTGTCCATTTTGCTACGTATTCTTTTCTTCCATATTTTCTCAGTTACTTTCATATATTTATGTCATTATTTAGCCCTTTAATGCAGCTGGCATTGGGGGGAAGGAAGGGGGAGGTATACCAGTACATGGTCTAAGGCAGACAGACCTAATTCTTATTTTTCCCAAATGGAGACTTCACAGTGCAGGTGGGCCAACTGAAAGGCCACTTTTAATCTTGTAGGTTGACCTCCATTCACATGTGTCTTTCTGCCCTCGTACCTGCCTCCTCTCACAGTGATCCCTGTGCCTGCGCTCTGATGATCACAGCTTTACCTTGTTTCCATACCTACCTCATCTCCCTGACTCAAGTCTTCCAGAAACCTTTTAGAATCCACGCAGCATGTTCTTCCCCACCCCAACACACACACACACACACACACACACACACACACACACACACACACACACGAATCTTGCCTCGATTTTGAGTGGAATTATTCAGGTTGTATAGATATAAAGATCTGCCGTCTTTATACTAATAAGGCTGAGATTAGGTCTCTTATAGACCTAAGAGACCGGAAAAATAAGGGCCTGAGGCAGAGCTCTCAGCAGCATGAGTTTGTCCCCTAGGGGACGTGTGGCAATATCTGGAGATATTTCTGATGGTGGCAGCTGAGGGAGCATGATCCTGGCATCTCATGGGTAGAGACCAGGGATGCTGCTGAACATGGACCGTGAACAGACAGCCCCCCAGGACAGAGAGTTATCTAGTCCAAAATGTCAACAGCCAATCAGAGTCCGGCCCAGGGCTTCTTCGGCTTCTGCAGGAGGCAGCTCAGGGCAGGGCGGGGCATCCCAGAGGCTCCCAGCCCCAACTGAGGCTGAGGCAGCAGTCAGGTCAGGTGCAAGGCGTCTGGACCCTACCCTTTCCTCTTAGGTACCCTTCATTAGGGTGTGAATCACGGTCCTTCCATAAAATCAGCTCTTACCATGTACATTTTTTTTCTTTAACATTTTACATCAACTTTATTGAAGTCTAATTTTCATACCATAAAAAGTACTGGGACGAGTACAGTTTGATGAGTTTTGACAAAATGTACACAACCATGTAACAACCATCAGAATCCAGATAGGATATTCCCACTCCCCAGGTCATCCCCTCCTCCCCTTTGTGGTCAATGCCACCCCATCTCCAGTCCCAGGCAGCCACCAATCTCCTTCCATCATTCTAGATTGTTTTAAATTGTCCTCAGGTGTCACAGAAATAAAACGTATGTAGGATGTACGCTTTCACATGTGGCTTCTTTTGCTCAGCACGACATTTTTGAGGTGATCTGTGTTGTCGATAGGCCGTGTTTCCTTCCTAAGTATTGCTGCGTAATATTCCATTGTGTGGCTATCCCACCACTTGTCTATTCATTCACCTGTTGGATTATTTCTAGTTTGGGGCTGTCTTAGTCTGCCTTGGCTGCTATCATAGACTGCGAGGCTTATAAACAACCAACATTTATCTCTCAGTTCTGGAGGCTGGGAAGTCCAAGATCATGGTGCCAGCAGTTTCATTGTCTATTTAGGGCCTGCTTCATGGTTCACAGACATGACAGAGGGGTGAGGGGGCTCTCTGGGGTCTCTTTTATAAGGGCACACCCCCTTAGATCTAATCTCCTCCCAAAGGGGCCTATCTCCAAACACTATCATACTGGGAATTATGTTTCAGTATAAAAATGGGGGGGGGGGGACATAAACATTTAGTCCATTGCAGAGCTATCCTATATAATAAAAGCCTAATATGCCAAGTGTCCAGTCTTCTGGTCATCAGTTCAACCAATCAAAGTGTAATATGCTAATGATATGCTAAGGCTGCTCAACTGCTCATTATGAGATGCACTGACCACCAGGGGGCAGATGCTCCGACCAGTAGGTTAGCTTGCTGCTGGGGTCTGGCCGATCAGGACTGAGCAAGATGGGCCGGACAGGGCCTGGAGCCCTCCCACAGTCCCTCCCAGGCTGGCCAGCCTCCTGCATCCCTCCCCGGCCCTGATCAGGGTCCCTCTGCCTGGCCTGTGCCTTCTTGCATACCGAGACCCCTTGGGGGATGTCGGAGAACCGGTTTCGGCACGATCCCACAGGCCAGGCCAAGGGACCCACTGGTGCATGAATTTGTGCACCAGGCCTCCAGTTACAAATAAAAATGCTTCATACATTCATGTACAAGTCTCTCTCTCTCTCTCTCTCTCTCTCTCTCTCTCTCTCTCTCTCTCTCTCTATATATATATATATATATATATATATATTTCTCTTGCTTAAATACCTGGAACTGGTATTGATGGGTTATAAGGTAAGAGCATGTTAACCTTTATAAACCAACCAACAAACAAACTGCCAGTTTTCCAATGTGGCAATACCATTTTGCTAGTAACAACTGAGAGCCCCTTTGCTCTCCACCCTCGCCAACATGTGATATTGTCAATCTGCTCATTTTAGTCATTCTAGTGGGTACATTGTGACATCTCCTTGTGGTTTTAATTTGCATTTCCCTGATGATAAATGATATTGAGAATTTTATATCTTCTTTTGTGATATGTCTGTTCAAATCTTTGCCTATTTTGTAACTGGGTTTTTGTCTTATTGTTGAGTTGCAGAATTTTATTCTGGACAAAAGCCACCCTTTGATTTTCTTTGTAGCACCTTTGAAAAGGCAAAAAGTTTTAAATTTTTATGAAATTGCAACTTATTTTTTTATAAGTTTGTGCTTTTTGTGTGCTACGTAAGAAATCTTTGCCTAACCCTAGATCATGAAGAATCTTCTATGTCTTCCTCTAGAAATTTTATAGTTTTAGTTCTTATTTTTACTTCTGTGGTCATTTTGCATTCATTCTTGGATGAGGCTTAGGTTTGTGAATATGGATATCTAGTTATAGCACAATTTGTTGAAAAGACCATCTTTCCCTCATTGAATGACCTTGACACCTTTGTGGAAAATCAATTGACCACATATTTCTATATCTCTTCCTGAATTCTTCATTTTGTTCCATTAATGTATATGCCATCCTTATGACAGTAACACATTGTCATGTCTTGAAATCACATGGTGTTCTCTTTATTTTTTTAAAATATACTTTATTGATTTTTTACAGAGAGGAAGGGAGAGGCATAGAGAGTTAGAAACATGGATGAGAGAGAAACATCGATGAGCCGCCTCCTGCACACCCCTACTGGGGATGTGCCCACAACCAAGGTACATGCCCTTGACCAGAATCGAACCTGGGACCCTTCAGTCTGCAGGACGACATTTTATCCACTGAGCCAAACCAGTTAGGGCTGGTGTTCTCTTTAAATGTGATTGTTCTTTAAAATTATTTTAGCTAATCTAGGTCCTTTGTGTCTTCATAGAAATTTTAGAATCATGTTATCAATTCCTACTTTCTAAAAAATCCCAATGGGTGTTGGTAGGATTATATTGCACCTACTAGGAGCCTGGTGCAGGAATTTGTGCATGGGTGGGGTCCCTCAGCCTGACCAGCGATCAGGCCACAGGAGGTTGGCCAGCCATGGGAGGTTGGCTATGAGAGCGCACTGACCACCAGGGGGCAGCTCCTGCATTGAGTGTATTCCCCCTGGTGGTCAGTGTGCATCATAGTGACTGGTCGACTGGTCGTTCGGTTGTTTGGTCGCTTAGGCTTTTATATTTATAGATTGTTCAACTTGTGGACAATTGTTAGCCTAATAGATCCCAGTCTCCCACTTCACAGCATGACCTGTCTTTCCATTCACCTGTGTCTTCCTTTACTTCTCTCAGCACTGTTTGGCAGTTTTCTCTATACAGGTCATTCGCATGTTTTGTTAAATCTGTTTCTAAGCTTTTCAAATTGTTGGATGCTAGGGAAAATGGTTATGGTTATTGGAAATGTTGTTACTGTTGTCATTTTATGTCAATTTTTTTTTTTTTTTTTTTTTTTTGCTTGTTGCTATTATATAAAGACTAGTGGCCTGGTGCATGAATTCACACACATTTAAATGAAATTAATTAGAAGAAATCTTTTAATATCTTTATTTACCCTTTCTCTATAATAGAAGTGTCAACCAAATTCACAATCGACAATGACAAATTGAAACACACATGTGTGATTGGCACCAGCAAGAGCTTTATATGTATCATGCATGCATGCATGAGTCAACTTAGCCTTTTATATATATAGAATAAACTTGCTTAATTAGACCTGTTTTCTGATTTAGCTAAACTTTTTCCAGCCCAGTGAAGCACCCCAACTTCTCTTTTAGGTAATTGTCAGCAACACAGCAGTAAATATCAACACGAAGCAGATTATTATTGTAGATCACACAGGGAGAACAAAGGGTAAAATATTGAACTGTAGCAGTGTTTGACTATATTCTGCGCAATGAGAAAACCTGAAGTCATGTTCAAGGTCCACCATCTCTTACTTCTTTTCAGTCAGGTCAAGTTTCTAAGTTTTCTAAATCTCCGTTTTCTGGCTAATGAAAAGAAAATAGGATTCCACTGAGTCTCCTATCTACCTACTCCAGGATTTCTGTGAGGATCAAATGAGATGAGGCACGGGAAAATGCTTCACAAACATTTGGTTACAGTGTAAAGTGTTTCCACCTGGCTATAAAGCAAGTCATGTTTCTGGGCTGAACAAACTCCAAGGAGGCTAGTCGCTAGGGAGAGGAAGCCAGGTGTTGCAATGTGATGTCATTACCCGGAAGAACACTTAGCATATTAGCCTTTTATATATATAGATAGTTACTTTTTAAAAAAAGTTTTGTATTGTCCTCATATCCTGAGGCCTTGCTGAACTCACTTATTAGTTCTATTTGCATTTTAGTCAATCCCTTAGGATTTTCTTTGAAATGTACATATATATGTATATTTTTATTGACTTTTAGAGAGAGGGAGAGAGAGAAACACTGATGTGAGAGAGAAACATCAATTGGCCGCCTCCTGGACACCCCCACCAGGGATCCAGCCCACAACCCTGGCATGTGCCCCAACCGGAAATCAGTGCACAGGATGGTGCCCAACCAACTGAGCCAAACCAGCCAGGGCATCTCTTAGGATTTTCTACCTAAACAGCTTCAAGTCTTCCATTCCCATCGGTAATGCCTCTTTTCCTGCCTCAGACCCAGCCTTGTGTGTGATTTCTGGGAACTTTCAGTCACAGCTCTCCTGGTGGTGGTTGTCTGCCTGCCTTGAGATGTAGATGCAGATATGAATTGGCTCACATAATTATGGAGGCAGACAAGTCCCAAGATTGGTGGATAGCAAGCTGGAGACTCAGGGCAGTCAGTGGTGTACATTCCAGCCCAAAGGCCAGCAGCTCCAGACCCAAGGAGAGCTGACGTTTCAAGTCGAAGTCTGGAGGCTGGACAAGCCCAGGGTGCCGCCAGCAGGCAGCCAGGAGCTCCCTCTTACTCTGCCTTTCCCCTCTGATCAGGTCTCCCACTGATTACAGACAAGCCACCCCATTAGGGAGGGCCACCTGCTTCACTCAGTCCAGATTCAAATGCTAATCTCATCTAGAAAAACGCCCACAGACACACCCAAGGTAAGGTTTGACCAAATGTCTAGGCACCAGGTGGCTAGTCAAGTTGACACCGAAGGCCCTGACTGGGTGGCTCAGTTGGTTAGAGCATCATCTCAGTATGCCAAGGTCACAGGTTCAATCCCCAGTCAGGGCACATACAAGAATCAATCATTAAATGCATCAATAAGCAGAACAGCAAATCCATGTTTCTCTCTCTCTCCCTTCCTCTCTCTCTAAAATCAATCAATCAATAAAAATGTTGAAAAAATTTACATAAAATTACTCATCATAAGATCCAAGAACAGATTCCGGGAGCTCCCTGAGATTTGGGGAGCTCTTTACCTCAGTTGCTCCTTCCTCTGCAGGTCCTCAGGTCTAATCAACTCAGTCTCCCTGAACTCCAGTCTCTGCCTCCAGGACTGCCTGCAGGATTTACAGGTCCAGTGCAAAGAGAAAACCCACGCCCTTTTTGGATATTAAGAATCTCAGGATGGTAACAGCAGAGCATTAACCCAAAGCTCAAGGCCCTTCTACACTCAAGACCCTCTGCAGCTGCGCAGGGCACACACCACAGGCAACAGGCTGGGTGAGCACAGAGCACACAGGTCGCTGCCTTGCTCTCAGAAACCACAGCAGTCAGGATGCTGGTTGTGCAGTGTCTGAAAATAGTTGTTTCTTAGTTTATTCAGTTTCCTAGTTGTTTACAGCAGAAAGGCCAGGCCAGTATGAGCTGCTTCACCATGGCTGGAAGTACAGTTACCTTTTGTGTATTCTTGTGTATTCTTGTGTATTTCATATTCCTGTGCCAGGTACCACGTTAGGCGATTTAATTATTTTTAAAATTATATTTCACAGTAATACAAGAGTGTGTTTGTCTTCTAAAAAATTCAAAATATTACAGCTAATGCTATGGTCCAATCCGATAACCATTCCCCATTCTAGCTCTATGACTGCTTCCCCACTACCTTTCGGGAAGTAACTAACAATGTCAGCTTGATCATCACTGGATCAGGGCCCTTTCTCGGCATTTATCTGCATGTCTCCAAACCCATTAGAATCTCAAAGCCATTCGGCCTACCCAGGACCCAGACGAAAAATGAAGACATGCCCATAAAGAGAGATGTACAATAATGCTCTCTCGGCTTTGCTCATAATCGCCCCAAGCTGAAAACAACCCAAATGCCCATTAACAGGAGGTGAATATATGAATTGTGGATACCTATACAACGGAATTCTGCACGACCATCAAGAAGGGTAAGCTACCACTTGGTACCAGAGCATGTGTGGATCTCACAGACGCGATGACACAGCTAAGGAAGCCAGAAGTATATACCGAGGAGTTAAAGTTCAAGAACAGGTGAAATGAATCAATGGTGGTAGAAGTCTGAATAGTGGTGTACTTATTTGGGTGGGCTGAATGAACTGGAAAGGGCAGGGGACCTGCAGCGGTAATGGAATGTTCCAGATTTTCATCTGGGTGCTGGTTACAAGGGCGAATTCACTCTGTGAATGTTGATTGAGCTGTACACTTAAGATGTGCTTATACAGCCCGGCTTGTGTGGCTCAGTGGTCATGGTTAGATTCCCTGTCAGGGCATGTGCCAGGTTGCAGGCTCGATCCTCAGTGGGGGCGCGTACAGGAGGCAGCCAATGGACAATTCTCTTTCATTATTGATGCTTCTATCTATCACCCCTCTCCCTTCCTCTCTGGAATCAATAAAAATATATTTTTTAAAAAGATGCAGCTATATAAAATAGTATTGAATGTCCATTGGGATTGAAAATTTTAAATAAATAAATGAATAAGAATAATGGTTTTTGACATATTTGAGGATCTAAGATGGATTGTTGTAAACATCCACAGAAAGGGGGTTGCGAGGGCATTCCCCCTCCAGGTAGGCAGTTTCCTTCTTTGTGAATGGGACAATAGCAGATCTCCATAAGAATGTTCCATTAGGACAGCAGTGAGCAGATGCCTGGGAGTGGGAAGGAAGCCCGGTTTACAAATACAATAGAATCCTGGATGGTTTGTTATTTTGTGTCTACTGGGGTAGGCCTCCAGGGGTTCTCTCATCCCCTCCCGCCCGCACCCCCACCCGCACCCCCACTCACACCCCACCTTCAGACTTGCGTGTCTCTTATTTGTCTGCAGGGAAATGGAAGGTGTCCTGAAAAGAAACCCAGCAAGTTCTGGAGGACAGGGTCTGCCTCTGCACCTCTGGTCATGGAGGGAGAGAGGAGGGGCAGGGAGAAGTGGTGGCCAGCGTCCCAGTGTTAACACCCTACAGACCGAGCACTGAGCACTGACCAGACTTCCAGGCCCCAAGGCATGTCCTGACCCTTCAGGACCTTTTACAATCTCTACCCCTCTCCCCCCAAAGTTTTCCCTGTTGATGGGAGTTGGGGGAGGAGGTACTGGGAGTTGATGGAGCAGGTGAAACCAGGGAGATTTGGTGCCAAATTCCACCAGGAAGGTCTTCAACCAGATAACAGAGGAGCGAGGGAGGGGCTGTGGCGGGGACAAGAGCTGAAACCTTCATTGGGTGCTGTGTCCCAGGCCATGGTCACTTGATGAGTTTTTTTTTTTAAGACATTCTTTTTATTTTAATATTTAAAAAAATTTTTTTTAATCCTCACCCAAGGATATTTTTTCCCATTGATTTTTATTTATTTATTTATTTATTTTAAATATATTTTATTGATTTTTTTTTTTTTTACAGAGAGGAAGGGAGAGGGATAGAGAGTCAGAAACATCGATGAGAGAGAAACATTGATCGGCTGCCTCCTGCACAGCCCCCACTGGAGATGTGCCCGCAACCAAGGTACATGCCCTTGACTGGAATCGAACCTGGGACCCTTGAGTCCGCAGGCCGATGCTCTATCCACTGAGCCAAACCAGTCAGGGCTCCCATTGATTTTTAGAGAGAGTGGAAGAGAGAGGGAAAGACAGAAAGAAACATCAATGTGAGAGAAACACATTGATCAGTTGCCTCCTGCACTAGCCCTGACCAGGACCCATGCCAGAGAGGAGCTTGCAACCGAGGTACGTGCCCTTCACCAGAATTGAACCCGGGACCCGTTGGTCCGAAAGTCGACGCTCTATCCACTGAGCCAAACTGGCTAGGGCTCACTTGGTGATTTCTGAACACTGATATAATTTCACCTTCCTGTTTCTTGAGACAGGAACCCTGACCACGCCTATGTCACCAATAAGGACTTCAGTGTTCAGAGAGGGCTGCCCCAGGCCCCAGGTCCAGGACACTGGGTGGAAGCAGAACATGGCATCTTGTATCCAGGATTTGGTACTAACCACTACACTCTCCTGCTTCCTGGGGAAGGGAAGGGCCTCCTGGATGTTCATCCTAACCAATAATAAGCATCAATGAAAGACCCACTGCCTTGGTGCCCATGTGGCTTGGTACGGGCTCTGCAGAGAGGACAGAGTGCTGATGGCCAACCTTGCGTGGCACTGACTATGTCTGTCCCGGGCACTGCCTGTGTATGGCCTCACGGAGCCTCACAGTGGCCCTGTGAGATGGGTCCTGTTAATACCCCACTTACACATGAGGAAAAGGGCTCAGGGTAGTAAGGAGGGAGGTCGGGGCTCGGTCAATGTCAGCTTGCAAATGCTGAGTGCCACCTGGACCAAGGTAGTTGACCCACATGATGAACAGAGCTGTTCAAGTGTGTGGGGCATGTGGTCCCACGGCTCTGGGTTCAAATCCCATCTTCATCCGTCACTAGCAAGTTACATGACCTCTCCATGCCTCAGTTTCTACACATCTCAACACGTGACATCCTCACCCTCTTGGGCTGGGGGAGGGGAAGTGAGGAGCAGAGTCTGCAAAGCCCTTGCTGGGAGCCTGACTTTAAAGGCCGCTTTGTGGTATGTTCAGTGTCCACATGTTTCTGTGGGCACCTGGGAAGGCCTGACTAACTGGTCCCCTCCTGGACGGCCTGTTGGCCACACAGGTCATCTTCTCAAACTGGCCTTCCCAGTCCCCCGGGTCCACAGCGGCCCTCCACCCTGAGACGCTCCGTCTCTGCCCTGACTTGTCTCTTTTGCACCATTCATTCCACAGGTATTTATGGAGGCCTCACCTGTGCCTGGCCCTGTGCTGGGAGCTCAGGGTCAATCAAAACGGCCCAAACCTGCCACCACTAGTGGCTGACAAACCTGGGCAAACAACTACCCCAACACTTACAGAGGCGAAGCTATGAAGAAACAGGGTGTCGTGGGTACAAGGCGGCCTGGCCTCGTCTCGGGGAGCCACAGGTTCCCAGAGGAGGTGACGCTGGAATCATGAGTGCCCTGAAGGACAGAGAGTAGGTCTTTAGAGGAAGCAGAGGGAAGGGGAAGGAGTTCAAGGCCCTGGGGCGTCATGAGCTGGAGCCTAGCCTGGAATTGGAAGTGAAGGTGGAGTCAGGAGCTCAGCCATTCAGTTAATGAACATGCCTCCTGTTACCTAGTGTTTACAAACCAGGGGCCACTCACCTGCAAGGGATGGTGGCATTAGTACATTATAATGAGTAAGAGCGCCCTAGCTTCTCCCCAGAACTAACAGCAAGTAAGTCAGGTAAGTATCCTTGGAGTCCTTTTTCTGTATATTTAAGTTCATATTTTTGCACACAACTTTTATAAATGTTTTAAAAGGAAGATATTAGCCCTAACTAGTTTGGCTCAGTGGATAGAGCATCAGCCTGTAGACTCAAGGGTCCCAGGTTCGATTCCGGTCAAGGGCATGTACCTTGGTTGCGGGCACATTCCCAGTAGGGAGTGTGCAGGAGGCAGCTGATCTATGTTTGTCTCTCATCGATGTTTCTAACTCTCTGTCCCTCTCCCTTCCTCTCTGTAAAAAATCAATAAAATATATTTTAAAAAATAAAAGAAGATAATATTCTTTGCCATCTTGCAGAATTTACCATGTACCAATATTCTTGGCTGCTCTACATTATTCTCTGCAGCTACATCTTTTTTAGAGTCTTCATTGTCTGATGGTGGAGACAGTATGTGATCCGCCACGTCTCCCACACTTTTTGGCCTCTTGGATTTCTTCCCCCGGGAACTGCCGGTTCCTGCCATCCGCCCATGTTCGTGCCGCACTATCTCTTCACTGTCTGTGTCAAGCGATCTTACAGAATTCGTTTTCCAGTTCGGGTCTTGAACCCGCATGGAATTGAAATGTGTGTTTGCATGTGCTTGAGGCTGGAGGGGGAAGACTCAGGTCACAGTTTCCACATGGACAGACTTCCAGCTGATTTCCCCAACAGTTATTTATTTGTTTGTTTGTTTGTTTGTTTGTTTATTTTTAGGAAAAGAAAGGGAGGAGGGGAGAAAAACATGGATCTGTTGTTCCACTTATTTATTCATTCATTGGTTGCTTCTTGTGTGGGCCCTGACCAGGGATCAAACCCACAGCCTTGGCATATCAGAATGATGCTCTAACCAACTGAGCTACCCGGCCAGGGCCCCAACAGCATTTATTTAAAAAACCCTCCCAGGTTGAAGTGCTGCCTTTATCATTTCTTAGATTCCCTGACAGGCATGATGAGTCTGGGACGATTCTCTGATCTGCCTGATAGCTCAACAGACTTTCCTCCGCCAGTACCAGATGGATCGGGAAAAGCTTTCAGCCTTGTTCCCACATGGAACTCCTCTCATTGCCCTGGTCCTTCCCCCAGAGGGAGAGCCTCAGAAGGACAGGGCCTCACCTGTCCCCAGGGGCCTGGTGAGGCCTGCGGAATGGCGGGCTCTCACTGTTGGAGAGAGGACTCCAAGGAGCTGCCCCTCGTAGCTACAAGACCCAGAGCGAAGAAAAGTGGGTGAGTCCACGCCACTGCGGCCTCTGCAGTAGATAGGGAGCCTCAAACGTGAGTCACCCACAGCTTCATTAAGCTGGCAGTTTGGTTTCTGTGGGTCTGGACGGGGGTCTTGAATCTCTAACAAGCTCCCCCAGAGACTCCTTAAACGCCTTTTGGCCTTTGCCAACTTTTCAAAGCTTGCCCGCTCTTCCTCTGGTCTGACTTAAATTCACACAAACACAGAATTGAAAAGGCACCGGTTATTACATGGTGAGACATTATTATTAACTTCCGTTGGGAGTGATAGTCATGTTGCGGTTTAGAGGGTCAGAATAACAAACAAGCATAAAGAGTCTTTATCCGCTAAGGTAGAGACACACTGAAGTATTTCTGTGGGACTGAAAAGCCTAGGGTTCCTTTTAACATGTTGGGCCTGAAAGTGGACAGAGGGATGGGGGAAGCACAGGTGACAGCAAGGGGTTGCTGTTAACCTGGTGCTGGGTCCAGGGAGAAGGGTGGACCCTTGGACCATTCGCTGCTGCTGGGTGTGTTTGAAAGGTTCTGTAATAATAATAACAAATAAAGTGGAAATACAATGGGAGCCTGATTTTCAAGAGAGAAGGCCATTAAGCTAGAGTGGAAGCGGGGTCAAGCACACAATGGCTGCTAGTATTATTCTAATTTACATCATTGTTATTTAAGAGACTGGCAGTCAACAGTTGTGTCTATGTAATGTCCACAATGCATAGGAGATCAGCTTTCAGGAAGGTGTTCATTTTGTGGGCTCCTTCCTTCCTTTTTATTTTTTAGGGGGAGATATGCCTGTTTTGTTCCCATGCTAGTTGGCATTCAATATTATTTTCTATTAGTGGAATATAGGATTTAATTCCTTTCTCCTCCAATGGCCATGCCGAACCACCCAACTTTACTGTAGAAAACTGCTATTAACCTTGTTTCTTACCATGAATGTGCACTGACAAAGGAACAATGACAGGTCCAAGGCACGCAGTGTGTGGTGCTACCTGGAGGGAGGAGGGCAGCTGAGTGGGTGGGGACAGGGCTCTGCATTTTCCCTATTTTATAAATTCCTGTTGGTTGCCTGTTTTAATGTACTTTTCAAAAATTACCCAGTAATGCATGGATCTATTCTGGTTATAACATATTGTGGAAATATGTAAAAATGTACACCTACAGAACACATAGCTGTAGCTTTTCCCCAAAAAGGTAACTTCCTTCCGGAGGTAACCCAGGGGTTTTTCTCTTTGGTAACCCAGGTATTCCTGCCAGGCTCCTTCCTGTGCGGTGGCCTTGCTGCTAGGATGAGTGGAACCCTCGCTCTGCCCAGCAGCCACCGTGATTGCGATGGTTAGATCCTTGGAGTCCCTGTTCTGCACAGTCAAGTAAATACATCTCTGCACACAGCTTTTTGCCATTTCACACAAATCTACCACTAGCAATATTCTTGGCTACTCTGCACCGTGCTCTATTGCCATATCTCATTAAAAATATAGGAGATCAGCTTTAAAAATATCTTTAGACTAGTCCCTTTTATGGGATTTAAATTATCCAATAAGTACAATCGATCATTTTCTTCTGAGGTGGAGGAGGACCAGGAGTTGAAGGGTTGGTTATCCTAGCAGCTGAGAAAATATTCCAGGAGAATCTAGAACTTTTATTGGTGGCAGTGAATCTCTGAGACACCTCCGCCCTAGAAGCATGGTGATTAAGGAAAAGCCTGGGTGGCCCAGCCAGGAGCCCGGTAGGCAAACCACACGGCACCTGAGCCCCGTCTGAGGAGCCCAGTGCGTGGTGGTTTCTCTCCAATCCAGGCGCTAGCTGACCGTGTGAAAGGTGGCTTGTTACTAAAGTTTAGATACAAGCAGCCAAAATGATGAACGCTCTGTTACTCACAGACTCACTGCTACTCTAGACCCAGGATTGGGGCCCCTCCACAGATGAATGGTGGAGACAGGCGTGTCTGTCACTGACACGCAACCATGTTGCCGGAATTTGGAACACACTTAGAAGATTCTCTATGAACCACGTGGAGCTTGTGTCTCTCAGTACATAAAAGCTCTCTCAGTGTAGTTATTAGCATGTCTTAATAATTTTAGGCTCCAAGCAGTAGAATAAGCATTACCCTGTTAATCCACAAATATCTGCTGACCACCTACTATGTGCCTCCCATGATTATAGGCATTGGGCATAGAGCAGTGACTAAACAGCCCTCGTGTCTGCCCCACGGAGCTTCCGGTCTATTGGGGGAGACAGCCTCAGTCAAATACACGGAGCACGTGTGATGTAGGAGGGAAGCTATTCCAGACAAAAGAAACAGGCCACGTCCTGCTATGCGGCGCTAACCTGAAGAATTTCACCTGCCCACTGGCCGCACGACTTTGAACAACAAAACTAACCAATCACTCATCACATGTTTGTCATCTGTAAAGTAGTATCAGTCACAGATCACTTTCAGGGAATGAATGGGGACCACCAAGGCTGGCCAGATGACTGAAACCCCGCTGCCAGCCACAGCCTGGCATGGCTGCCTTTGAAATGCGGACACCCCTTCCCTAATCCTGGGCTCCCATTCCTAAGCCTGCCACAAACCCTAACCCAGACCTTTCTTTCTGGGAGGTGGGATTGGTGATGGTGGCAAATTACACCTATCTGTGCTGTTCCAACATTGGTTACCATAAACGTGTTATTTTTATAAAAATACCAATTTAATTTTGTATTAAATCATCTGTCGTTGGTACAGAGGCAATCAGAAAACATAATAGGGCTAAATAAAGCTTTTGATACCCTGCCCCTATGTGCATATACATGGGGACTTAGCAAATGGTGTAAGGTACAATCTCACATCAGTGAAGAAAGAACATATGATTCAATAAGTGACCTTAAGGAGAGGGAAACATAACTTCTTGTGCCTGAAAGAGTGCACTTATAACAAAAAGCTAGAGGTATAAAGTGATAAAGTAATAAAAAAGGCATAATGTACATGACTTTCACACCAAGCGATGAAGAAAAAACGTTGACAAAATTACTACCTAAAATTTTCAAATGAGATATTTCAGATATTAAAATCCCTCCCAGTGTAGGAAGGAACACATTATAGCAAGTGGCCACCTCAGGCCAACAGAGGCTGGAGAAATTGGGGTTTCCTTATTGCTGACGTAGGATCCATGGGCCCTATGCAGGTCCCAGGCTTGATATAAATTCCAGCTCACTGTTGGCATCCTTCTGCTACTGCGTTCCCCTTCAAGGAGATCCACCCTTGAGGTCCCCCTGTGCTGACACAGGTGCTCTGCTCAGGAAAATGCAAAACTGCTGACGGAGTTGTGGGGGCCCAGCCCTATGCTATATTCTCCACAGCTACCTTTCATTCCTGCCTCCACCCAACCATGTTGGGAGTTCAATTTCCTACCCATTCTACAGATGCGGTCACTGAGGCCCAGGAGAGCCCACGGTGTGGCTCGGAAGCAGGACCCTGGAGAACCGAGAGTAAGAGGAAAAGCCAGATGCTGGCCCAAGTCCTGACCTCAGCAGGCAGGCTCCTCAGGTGGGAGACTGTAAAGGCAGACCCCCTGTGGGAATAACAGAGGGCTGCCTCAGCCCAGGAAAGAGCCAAAGAGCAGGCTGTGCCCCCTGAAAAGTCCTTCCCCTTTCCTGCTGGGAGTTCGCCCATTTACCCTAATTGGCCATCTTCCTAAACTCTAGAACAGTGGTTCTCAAAGCAAGATCCCCCACAGGCGGCCTCTGCAGCAGCTGAGAAGACGTTAGAAATGCAAATGGTTGGTCCCACCCTGGAACTCCGGAATGGAAGCAGCGTGGGTGGTGTGGTGGGTCCCAGCAGCCCTCCCTAGACGCCTTTGCAAGGTCAAGCTCAGGGTCCCTGCTCTGTCTGAAATATAAGGTCTGTAGGCCTCCTCCCCCTCAGCCAGCACTCAGCAGGGGATGGCATACACAGGCTCCTATGAATTAGTCATCATGAGAGGAACCAGCAGTAGGTGCTCCATGACCATGGCTCACAGCTAGCACTGGTGTACCTCGCAGGGGCTGCAGGTTGGGTTCCAGGCCTCCGCGATAAAGCGGTATCACCAAAAAATGAGTTGAATTGTTTTTGCTGTCAGAGGATCTTGCCTTGACTTTGTAAAAACGCAACATCTGTGAAGTGCAGTAGAACGAGGTATGCCTGTAATTCCTCAAATGAACATTTCCTATGTGCTAGGGGTTCCTCAGGGGGGCCCGTCTCCTGCACACCTCAAGGTCAGGCCCCGGGGAGCCTGTAAGGAAAGAAGCCCCCCAGGAGCCTAGGTCAGACAGTGGGAACTTGACCCTGGCTGAGTACAACTGGGGTGTAGGAAGCAAGAGGTGGGGGTGGGTAGGCAAGTGGGCAGTGGGAGACCTAGACGTGAAGTTTCTGCTAAAATAGGTCTGAAAGGCCTATGCTAATATATTTGCACTGATGCATAACAAAACAAGTCGTTTTTATTTTTATTTATTTATTTTAAAAATATATTTTATTGATTTTTTTACAGAGAGGAAGGGAGAGAGATAGAGAGTTAGAAACATCGATGAGAGAGAAACATCGACCAGCTGCCTCCTACACATCTCCTACTGGGGATGTGCCCGCAACCCAGGTACATGCCCTTGACCGGAATCGAACCTGGGACCTTTCAGTCCGCAGACCGACGCTCTATCCACTGAGCCAAACCGGTTTCGGCACAAGTCGTTTTTAATCATAAAAACAAAACATATGTGTGGCCCAGAAAAACAAGAGAATAGAACAGAAGGGCAGAAAATAAAGAGTCGGCTTCTCCATTTCCCAAGCCATTCACTTCCTAATTTTTACATAACTTTACAGTTTTTCAAGTACAGTCATGCGACAGGGATAAGGCCTGAGAAATGCGTCACGAAGCAATTTCATTGTTGTGCGAACATCACGGGGTGCACTTACACCAGCCTCCGTGGGCTAGCCCAGGACACACCGAGGCTGTCCAGCACGGCCTGTTGCTCCTGGGCTACAAGCCTGTGCAGCATGTCACTGCTCAAAACAACACGAGATTAAATCAGGCCCGAGAGACAGTGATGCAATCAAGAGACACGGTAAATGAGATATATGAGGCTGCTGTTGGCGTACAGGACCTAGGGTTATACAGCAAGCTTTTTTCTTTTTAATGAGTAGAAAGAGTACACGCTAATAATAACAAAAGGTATGGTATAGCAAATACATGAACCAACAACATATTTATTATCTTCATCAAGGACTATGTACTATATACATAACTAGATCACCACAAACATGTGAGTCATGTGTTGCAGTGGTATTATGACAGCTAGGATGTCACTAGGCGATAGGAATTTTTCAGCTCCATTACAATCTTATGGGACCAACATCTTTTAAATGTGTGTGTATGTGTGTGTGTATTTAATTGATTTCAGAGAGGAAGGGAAAGGGAGAGACAGATAGAAACATCAATGATGAAAGAGAATCATTGATTGGCTGCCTCCTGTACTCCCCACACTGGGGATCGAGCTTGCAACCCAGGCATGTGCCCTGGCTGGGAATTGAACCGTGACCTCCTGGTTCATAGATTGACTCTCAACCACTGAGCCATGCTGCTGGGCAGGACCACCATCTTATATGCTGCTGGGCTTTGACCAAACATTTATGTGGCACATGACTGTCTTTTATTAATGTGCAAAACCAATGGCCCACTCACTCTAGCATTCTTGTGGCTGGAAGGTCTTCAGAACTGTGTCAAGATGGCTCTGTTCACCAACCATATTTCAGTACAATTTAGTACAAAGGAAGGTACAATGTCCTTCTTTAGAGCTTCAAATAGGGATGAGCTCCTGGGCTCTGAGTCCAAGCAAACCTACGACATTTAGCCCTCACCTTGCACCCTCTTTTCCTGTCTCCTTGGCACCCTCCTAATGAACACTAATCCTCCTACCTCAGTCACTCCCCAACTAAAGAGGCTTCTTTGGACAGCCCCCATGCACTACCCCCTTCATCCCTCTTCTCCCCATCCCTACCCCCCATGAGTGTCCAACCCACCATTTCTTGGCCATCGATTTTTGTCCACACACAGTCCCACTGCCTAGTCCAGCAGCTCCCTGCCCCTTCCCTGTCACTTTCTGTCTGCATTGTTTAAAGTTTTCCTCTGTGTACCTTTAACCTTTCAGAAGCTAATGTCATAGCCACTGATTCATTGAAAGACAATGCAGGGCATATCCACACAAGACTGAGCGAGGCTGGAGGAACATGAGCAGAGTTTGGGTAAATTAAATGAGCACTTACTTACTGGGCAACTGTCCTGTGCCAGACACTGTTGCTAGAATTGGGGGTGGGGGGTGGGCATCGTCTCACAAACATTCCTTTCTCAATCAGCCTGTCTAAAATAGTCTCTTCACGGCCGTTGTCATATCTTACAGCATAGCCATATTCTGAATTGATCTTATGAATGTATTTGTATCATTTACAATCTCAGTAAGAATTTCCACTTCCCCACCTCCTCACCAGCAGTTGAGATCTTCAGACTCATTAATTTGTGCCAATCTGATGAGTGGAAAACAGAATCAGGTTTTAATTTGCATTTCCCCTCATCGTTAGCAAGATTGAGCACCTTCATTACTTTATAGGTCACTTGGTTTTCTTTTCTGTGAACTGCCTGTTCACATCTTTTGTCTGTTCTACTTTCTATTGTCTGTGTCTTATCCCAATGGATAGGTGGTCTTTTCACTTAGGGCACTTTTTTTGCCATTAGGAAACTTTTCTTTTTAATTTTTTTATTTATTGATTTTGAGAGAGAGAGAGAGAGAGAGAGAGAGAGAGAGAAACATTGCTTTGTTTTTCTACTTATTTATGTATTCGTTGATTACTTCTCGTATGTGCCCTGACTGGGGATTGAACCCACAACCTTGGTGTATTGGGCTGATGCTCTAACGAGCTACCTGGCCAGGGCAGGAAACTTTTTTTTTTAATGCAATAAATGCAACATTTTTCTTTTATGGTTTTAGTTATTTTATCTTGATTCAAGAATCTTCCCTACTCTGATATCATGGTGATATTTCCTGTATTCAAGAAGTTTTCAGTTAGCTCTTTAATCCATCTGAAATTTATTTTGTGAAAGACTCATAACAGGAATCTAATTTGTCTTCTTGCAATAGAGCCGGTTTGCAGAACCATTTGTCAATTGATCCATTTCTTCCCTACCGCATACACGTTTCCACAGAAGTGTGGGCCTACTCTGAGCTCTATTCTAGGCCACTAGCCTGACACCACACTGCTTCACTTAGCACAGTGTTAGGGAAGGATGGAAATCTCTTAAGGAAGTTCTCTTTTGTAAAACTTTTTTTTTGGCACTTCTTGATCAAAATAACAAACTTCCAAAGTCTAGAACCCAGACTCTGGAGTCTAAAATCCATAGAGAACAGATGAATGCTAAAATCACCATTACCAAATTTTTCAATCAATATATTAGGCTGTTTGTTTTTTTATTGGCTTCCATTAAATTGAGAGATTAAATTTGAGGAAAATTGACCTTCATGTAAAATGTCCTACTAGTTTTTTAATACATCATTATAAACTTCTCCCCCACATTTTTTGCATCTTTTATTAGATTTATTCCTAATCATTTTTGTTGCTATTGTATAGTATGTCTTTATTTTAACTATATGTCTAGTTCTTATATCCTTATGTACAGAAACTCTATTGATTATTATATCTTTTGATTTTTAAATATTAATCTTTTTGCCCTGATCAATGTGGCTCAGTTGGTTGGAGCTCCTCCCACACACTGGCAGATCTTGGGTTCGATTACCGGTTAGGCACAGAGCTAGGTTTCGGGTTTGATCCCAGGTTGGGGTGCGTGTGGGAGGCAACCAATCAATGTTTCTTTCTCACATTGTTGTGTTTTTCTCTGTTTCAAAAAAAATATCAATGAACATGTCCTCAGGTAAGGATTAATATATATGTAAAATTTTTCACTAGTAATCTTACTGAACTCCTTCACTTGTAATAGTTTGCTCAATCTCCTGGATTTTGGATGTAGTCAGTCATACTACTATTGCATTTTTCATTTCTTTCTTTTTAATCCTTATGCTCTTTCCTTCCTTTTTCTCAGCAGGGATGGGCTTGGCTTAGAAATGGTAAGTGGGGAGCTCTGAGGCTTTTATTAAGGCTGTTTCTATTGGACTTTTGTGCCTTTGCTTGTGTGTTTGGTCTTAGCTATAATAATAAAAGCATAATATGCTAATTAGACCGGACAGCTGAACGATCTTCCAGATGAAGCCGCAGCGGCAGGGGCTGAGGCAGAGGTGGTTAGGGGTGATCAGGCAGGCAGGCAAGAGAGCAGTTAGGGGCAATCAGGCAGGCAGGCAAGAGAGCAGTTAGGGGCAATCAGGCAGGCAGACGAGCAGTTAGAGGCGATCAGACAGGCAGGCGAGCTGTTAGAGGTGATCAGACAGGCAGGCAGAGGCAGTTAAGGGCAATCAGGCAGGCAGGCAAGTCCTTAGGGGTGATCAGTCTGGCAAGCAGGCGAGTGGTTAGGAGCCAGCGGTTCCAGATTGTGAGAGGGATGTCCGAGGGGTCCCAGATTGCAAGAGGGTACAGGCCAGGCTAAGGGTCCCCCTCCCATGCATGAATTTTATGTACTGGGCCTCTAGTTTTTAATAAAATAACTGGTGTTTTTTTCATTATAAAAACAAAATGTGCACATGATCCAAATAAATCCATGTGTTAGGACAAGAAAAGACAGTCTCTGGTCACTGGCCAGGAACTCCAGTGTCACGTTGAATAAAAGCAGCAACAGAGTGAGTTTCAATCTCATTCCTAGATTTAGTGAAACAGTTTCACCATCAAGAATGAAGTTGACTGCATATTGGTGGTGGATACTCTTTGTCAGTTTCAGTTGCTCTTATAGAAGAGATTGTTGATTTGTTTAAACTTGAGTGTGTATGGAATTTTATCAAATGCCTTTTCTGTACCTACTGATAGAATCAAGGAGCCTAAACATGTTTGTTGAATGATTGTCTGTTTTCATCTTCAAAACAACCCAATGAGCCAGGTATTGGTTTCCTCATCTATGAAATGGGCAGATAAGACCCAGGGAGGTTGAGCTTTCGCAAGAACAACCTGCCTGGAGATGTCAGCTCGGAGTCCGAGGGCCCCAGCGTCTGTGATCTGTCTGTCAGCTCTTCATGCGGGCCTGCGACTGAAAGTCAGCGAGCACCAGGCGAGCTCCAAGTATGCGCAGGGTGGAGAGGCGAACGGAAGGGGCCAGAGACACCAGGCCGTTGACTCCTTGCGGACAAAGGTCAGTTTGGATTTTGCATTTCCAGGGCCTGATGTGTTGGGTTCCAAACCTGGCCGCGGAGAGATTTGGAAGTCACCATGGTAACCCGGGGGTCAGTAACTGGTCCACAGAGAGACCCCGTGAAATAGACAGACAGCAGCCTTATGGTTTTAACAGGGTGGCCAGATAAAATGTGGTTAAGTTTGAACTTTGGATAAACGATTAATATCATTCTTAGTAGGAGTAGGTTATACAAATACTGCGTGGGACATAACTTATACTAAAAGAGTGCATTATTTGTCTGACATTCAAATGTAGGGTACCCTATATATTGATTTGCTGTATCTATCCATCTTACCTACGAAGGGTTTTTGACCAAAAAAAAAAAGTTTAACCTGAATCTAATTAAGCCCATAAAGCCCACCTCCAGTTTCTGGAAATAGATAGTGAGTTAAAGGCACCACTAGGGCCCTAGCCGGTTTGGCTCAGTGGATAAAGTGTCAGCCTATGGACGGAAGGTTCCCAGGTTCGATTCCGGTCAAGGGCACATGCCTGGATTGCGAGCTCAATCCCCAGTGTGGGGTGTGCAGGAGGCAGCTGAACAATGAGTTTCTCGAGTCATTGATGTTTCTATCTCTCTCTCCCTCTCCCTTCCTCTCTGAAATAAATAAAAATATATTAAAATAAAATAAAAAGACACCACCAGGGAAGGACAGAGAGACGGGTGCTGGCTGGCACAGGAACGTGTCACCGGCACTGCAGGTGCCCACCGTTGGCCAGTGCCCACCCACCTCAGGAGCAGGTCATGCTGAGGACAGGGTCGAGGCCGCATCTGCTCTCCCCAAATCTCTGTGATTAAAAAATATATGAAAGATAAGCCTACACACAAATTAAGACCAAGTCTTTAGTTTCAGTGCAGTTTTGAGGAGAAAAACGATGAGCAAGGTGTCAGTGGCTGAGGTTGCCTCTTAGTCAGGACTTTCCAGATTGGTGCCTCGGTCGCCTCACCAGCCAAGTGGGGTGACTACCGTGCCCAGAGCTGGTGTGACCAGTGAGTGGAAGGATTCCTGTAGGGAGCTTGGTGAGGGCAGGGCACTGATGTGCCACCCTGTGGGCTACTTGGAGGCCATGGGGAGGGAAAGTTCTCCTCACCCTCCTAGATCTCGGCCTGGGCCTACGAATTAACCTGACGCAAGACAGGTGAGCAGGAGAAACGCGTGCAAGTTCTGTTCAGTTTCCCAGGTACATGGGGCCTTTGTAAGAGAGTGCAGACCCCAAAAGTGACCCTAATAGGGGGCTTTTACCCTTTTCAGACAGAAATGATACCTCGGTGAAGAAATGACGAGACACAGGGTTAGCGTGAGTACCTGTGGAGAAGCGATGAGGAGCCATGGGGAAGGGCTAGTGGGAGATAAAGGCGAAGTCAGCAGGTTTGTTTGTGCTGATTTATTTCAGCGTCTGCTTCCAGTTTCTGGAACATTCTCTTCCTGATGCAGGGAATGTTCTTTCTCATGGGAAATTTTATGGCCTGGTTTTAGGTAGAGACGGGAGGTCAGGCAGCCCTTCCTGTACCTGTCTCTCAGGTGCCTTCAGCTCAAAATAACGAATATGGCACAGCGGCCATTTTAGGGTGGAATGTCCTAAACCCCTTAAAGGATTCACATGTTTCTGTGGGAAGCCACGTGTGCCAATAAAGATATTGTTAAAGAAAGTCATTGCTAAGAAGCTTTCAGAACTTTTCACACACACCCTGGATGGTTATAATGGAAACAACCCAAATGTCCCTCAGCAGATAAATAAACAAATGTGGTCCAGCCATGCAGTGGAATAGTACTGAAAAAGGAAGGGTGGCTCCCGGCTGCAATGCAGATGGACCCCAAAACCATCATATTAAGTGAAAAAGGCCAGTTACAAAAGAGCACATACTATATGATCCCGTGTATATGAAATACCCAGAGTAGGCAAATGCACAGAGTGACTGCCTAATGGGCCCAGGGTTCCCCTTCCAGGTGATGAGCATGTTTCGGAACTAAATAGAAGTGATGGTTGTACCGCATTGTGAATGTACCAAATGCCACTGAATCGTACACTTTAAAATGGTGAATTAAAAAAAAGGTTAAAAAATGGTGAATTTTATGTTATATGAATTTACCTCAATTTAAAAAATGGTATATCAATATAATATATTTATATCGATTTTAAGAACCTGCAAAAGAGGTATCAATAACTCCACAGGAAATAAAAGAATAAAAATATGAAAGGGAAGAAAAACTTTAAATTCAAGACCATTTATCTGTGGGGAGGATGTGGCGGGGGGGCATTCATTGGTGGAGATGCACCCAGGGCTTCTCCTGTGTCCTCTTAAAGATTATCATAATAATAATAATAATTATATAGATAGATAGATATAGATACCTATATAACTATATCTATATCTATATCTATCTATCTATCTATCTATCTATCTATCTATCTATCTATCTAAATCTATATCTATATAAATTGATTAAGAGAGAAAGGAAAAGGGAGATTCTGTTGTGCCACTTATTATGCGTCCGTTGGTTGTTTCTTGTATGTGCCCTGTCAGGGATAGGACCTGCAGCCTTGGTGTAGCTGGATGACGCTCTAACCAATGAGCTGCCCGGCCAGGGCTCTCCTCTCCTGTGTCCTCTTATGAGCTGGGGGCTGAGCACACAGGAGGTCGTGGTGTCTAATGTGCCCCTTTCTGGCTTCATGCCTGAAACATTTCACATTTGCAATTCTTATGCAGGGAAATGTACCAGCCTTTCCCTTTAAATGAGGTGTCACTTAAAAAATGTCTTTGACTAATATTATTTTGAATAATTCTTTCTCTGCTATTTCCCGGAGCCCCCTTGAGCTGTCTGCTTTTCCTTTTGCTAGTACCAGATGATTGTACTTTTTGGTCAAAAATTGGAAGAATTATTACAAAAAATATATATGTTTATAGTAAACAAAGTTGAAACAACAAATAAAGGGTGCGATTTCTCACTCCCTACCTAATCCCACTTCCCAGAGGTCTGGGTCAGGGTTCACAGAGGGATTAGGGAACAAGAGGCTGGCGGAGGGCCAGCATTTCAAAGGCAGCCTGGGCTGCCCGCAATTCCATGGAGCTTCTGGGTGGTCCTGACCCTTTCACCGGAGAGGAGGACCTGCCAGACTGGCTGCTTCCGCCAACCTGAATGCCACGCCTCGTGCTCCCTTCGTCCATTCCATGGGCGTCCGTGCACACTCCCCTCGGCCAGGCCAGGGCTTGGTCAGTGTCAGAGCCAGTGAGATGCTGAGCTGGACCTGGATGGAGGCAGTCGGCCCTCATGCCTGGGACTGTCCACGTGTGTATGGGGATGGGGGTGGGGACCATGGGGTCCCACTGCCTTGCATTCAAATCGCATCTTCATCCCACACTAGCAAGCTACATAACCTCGCCATGCCTCAGTTTCCACACATCTAACAGAAATGACATTCTCAGGCTCTTGGTCGGGGAGGGCGAGTGAGAAGCAAAGCCCTTGGTGGGAGCCCTGACCCTAAAAGGTCACTTCGTGGTGTGCTCAGTGCCCCCGAGCTCCTGGGCATCAGCATGGGAGAAGCCCAGATTAGTGGCCCATCTCCTATGAGCTTGGGTGACCCGTGTCACCTTCTCAAACTGGCCTCCCCAGCCACCCGCTCCCCATCGTCCTCCACCCTGTGACCCCCACTTCCACCCCAGCTGTCTCTCCGCATCCTCATTCCACGAGCATTCATGGCGCACGTGTTACGTGCCAGAGCTATTCCAGGCATTAGGGACAGACACAACAGTATGCAACGCGCACTCACATTTCCGTCCTCCTGAAAGGCCCTAACACATAAGCGAGTCAGATATTCACAGCCTCAGAAGACATGGGGCCAAGGAGAAAATGAGGACTAATCAGGCAGGTGAGAGGGTGGGGACAGTCGCCAGCTAGAGCCAGAGGTGGCCAGGAGGACCTCCCACTAGGGATGTGAGCTGTCACAATTTTTGGTGCATCCCTGATTTCTCATTTTCTTATTTATTTCGTGTTGGTCGATGTCAACACCTCCACTGCCTACCACAGAAAGGAGCCCAGGAGGTGGGGGCCCTGGCGTTGGTCAGCCCTATCCCCAGGAATTACCTCAGTCCCCAAACTCAATCCCACCACTCTGTATTTATTCACAGGATTGTATGGGAAGTCCCCACTCTCTAGAACTCAGATTTAAAAAAAAAAAAAAGATGGTAAAGTTGAAAAATTTGGAAACTTGCTGATACCCACTCAGGAGAACTTCATTCAAATAACCTACAGCACCGTGCGCATGTCCTCAGCGCCCCTACTTTGGCCTCAGGAAGAACAAGTGGACTGTGGCAGTCAGGAGGGCGGGTGCCCGGATTTCAGGGATGGTGACAATTAGCTAATGCACCCGATTGAGGCTCATGGTGCTGTTACCTGTGTGAGTATCTTTACGGTCCACGGGACCCGGATGCCAGCCATCTGTCTGGACAATGATGCCGTAGCATAGGTGCTCCTTTCTGGAGAGAAGGGTAATTGTATACTTTATCAGACAAGGCACAAGGCATTTTTGAGAATGAAAGGGGGTGATGTTAGTCATTTCCTCAGCTCCGGAGAGGAGACCTGGTCACCGGCCACCCGAGGCCAGTGGTCGGCAAACTCATTAGTCAACAGAGCCAAATATCAACAGTACAACGATTGAAATTTCTTTTGAGAGCCAAATTTTTTAAACTTAAACTATATAGGTAGGTACATTGTTATTAACTTAATTAGGGTACTCCTAAGGCTTAGGAAGAGCCACACTCAAGGGGCCAAAGAGCCGCATGTGGCTCGGGAGCCGCAGTTTGCCGACCATGGCCCTAGGCCATGGCTCAGGCAGGGGTGGGGGTGGGGCGATTCTGCCTCCAGGGGACAAATAGCAGTCAGTGTCCAGAGACATTTTGGTTGTCTCATCTAGGGAGAGGGGTTGCTGCAGACACCAAGTGGGGAGTCTAGGCCATGCTGCCCAACATGCCAGGAGCACAGGCTGACCCGCCTATGACCAGGAGTTACCCGGTCCCCGGCGTCAGCAGTGGCGAGGCTGGGAAACTGGCCTTCGGTTTCTCAACCTGGTTTCAGACCTTGCAGGGAGCTCTGGCCAAACAGCAACGCTTGTTTTGCTGTCTCCTGCCCAGTCCCTGATGTCATCTTCCACTGTCTCGTTACTTTCTGAGAAGGGAGGCATTCCTTTGTATGATACCCTGATGTGTGTGCGTCATGGCCCCTCCCCCCCTTAATGGACCCTTCGGTTATTCCAGTTCTTCCTGCTGTTCCCGAGAGAGATAAAAGCTCGTGCACCTGTTGGCCCCATGTGTCTCAGAGGATGAGGTTCCAGGAATTGAAACTGCTGAGTCATGGGATCTGCTGGGATTGTCTTAAACTTTCCTATCAGGGCAGAAGTTTTAATACCGGGACCACCTGTGACCGTCCTCTAAATATATACTATCTGTGGGTTTAGTTCCTCATGGGACACCCCTGTCAGGAAGACCAAGGCAGAAAGCATTCCTTAATCTGTTGCATTAACAGCAGGCGCTATTTTATCGGGGCCAAGAAATCCCACCTGATTGGATGGTGATAATCTTGTAAAGGCCAAGCCCGAAGTATGGTAATTACAGAAGAAAATCCAGTTTGTTGGGGACATTTGTGGTGAGGCCTCGCCCACGGTATAAACCACACCTGAGCGCCCCCTGCCTGCGCACAGTCCATCTCACTTCCTGTGTCCCCAGCTGCCGAAGGGGGTGCTCCTCAAAGCTGCTTCTGGGGGAGACAATGAAGAATGCCATTTCTCCCCAAGTCCTAGGCGTCTCCAGGGACCCGTGATGAGGGTGGAAGCAGGTATTGTCGGTCCCTGACTGCACGCCTGCGGGCTGGGGCGAGGGGCCCTTCCAGACTTTGGGGTGGCACATTTGAGGCTGAGTCTCGGAAAAGCTGCCTTGCACGCAGACACCCCCTTTCCTGAACACATACACGGGGGCAGGCTGAGCATGTGTGTAAACGACCCTGACCTCCCCACTGTCCGAGGCACTGCTGTCCAGCCATGACTGAGACTGACCTCGTTTGGAGTCCCATGGGACCCCCGGTCTAATGGGACAAGGGCTGAATTTTTAAAATCACACCAACATATAGTTACAGAGTGTAGCACTGTGTGGGGGTGGGGTGGGGGCCACTCCAGGCAGGAGGAATAGCACTGGGCCTGCTGAGCACTTTAACCTGGAGCACTCCCTCCTCAGCAGTGTGGCCTGAGCCGGCCACCTAACCCTCTGAGCCTCCCCGTCTCCCACAGAGAAATTATAACCGCAGTTTCACTGCTTTACACTACGCCTGTATAATGTATCATCTACAGAAGGACCCCTTTGAGGATAATAAAAGGGCACTGTTAATAAAGATTCCGAGAGGGCAGGCGAGGACCAGGTCTGCTGTGGGCAAAAGGATCCTCTCCACCCGCCTCCACCGCAGGGTATGAAGCGTTGTCCTGATTTTACAGCTGAAGAAACAGGCCCTGCTCCTGAGTTTACCTGCCTGCCTTCACCCAGGAAGTAGGTGGGGGAGCCAGGACTTTTATGGGGGAACTTTTTAAAAAATATATATTTATTGATTTCAGAGAGGAAGGGAGAGGGAGAGAGAGAAACATCAATGATGAGAGAGAATCATTGATTGGCTGCCTCCTGCGCACCCCCAACTGGGGATCGAGCCTGCAACCCAGGCATGTGCCCGTGACCAGAATCAAACCTGGGACCCTTCGGTCCGCAGTCCGATGCTCTATCCACTAAGCCAAACCAGCTAGGGCATATAGGGGAACTTTTGACTCCTAAATGGAAGAGGGGAATTATTAGGCTATACTACTGTTGGGTTGAAATACTTGCCTTTAGGGTTGTTGGAACTGCCAAAATGTATTCAACTCGTCTGGCCTGTAGGAGGCACTAAAAAAAGGGGAACTATTATTACTGTAACTGTGAGAACTCAGACCAACATAATCGCCCTGTTAAGCAATACAGTCCCGGGATCTGGCAAAAGTCACCTCTGCTGTTCCAGGAAATACCTGCCTCTGGAAGATAAGATTATGCATCAGCTCTCACTTCAAAACCTCACTCCCTGGGCCCACCATTCCAAAGCTCTTAGGTCAGAAGCTGTCCAGTCCTGACCAGTTCCTGACCAGTTCCTGGCCTGACATGACCTGCTTTTAAATCACCGGGTAGGCCCTAAAACCCTACACACAGCATTCCCTCGTCCCTCTAATGACCTTTCTCGAGGAAGGCCTAATAAACCCAGCTTCGATGGATCAACAGGTTTTTCTGGGGGCGTCAAATCAATGGAATTAAGGCCTGGGAAGGCATTCAGAAATGATGTTTGTAATTCTACAAACTGGAAATCACCAAGTGTGGTAGATCTAGGAACGGCCTCCAAAAGTTGTCTGCGCCCAAACCCCGGGGGCCTGTGCATGTGACCTGACGTGGCGCAAGGGGCTTGCAGGTGTGAGTAAGTGAAGCCTGAGGCAGGGTGAGTATCCTGGATTAGCCAGGTGGGTCCAATGTCATGGATCCTAAGGGCCCATGTCAGAGAAAGGCAAGAGGGCCAGAGTCTGGTGGCAGCGGCAGCTCTGCAGATGGAGGAAGGGGCCCCAAGCCAAGGAATGCGGGCCCCCAGAAGCTGGACATGGCAAGAAAATGGGTATTCCTTGGAAGCTTCAGAAGGAACACAGCCCTGCCCACCCATTTCAGACTCTGCCTTCCAGAGCTGTAAGAGAATACATCCGTGTTGTTTTAAGTCGCTGTTGTTTACGTTGCAGGGATCAAACCCGCAACCCTGGCCTATTGGGACAATGCCCTAACCAACTGAGCTACCTGGCCAGGGCCTGACAGTTCATGTATTAATTCACACAACCGGTTGCATATACTGCAAAAGTGATTTCCATGAAGTACATTGCATGTTTGTCTAAGTGGCTGTATCTATATATGGTCTGTTTTGCATGAGCATGAAGCAAGGTGCAGAAGGACACAGGCCAGGCAGAGAGGAAGAGAGGGTCTGGGTGGTTAGTTTTCCTTCCCTCCCCAGCTTCTGCCCCCCCCCCCGCCTCCCCCATCCTGCCCCCCCTCCCCAGCTCCTGCCCCTCCCCCTCCTCAGCTCCTGGCCCCCCTCCCCAGCTCCTGCCCCTCCCTTCCTTCCCCTCCCCTTCCTCCTCCTTTTGCATTACTCCACGGGATTGCATAAAATACCTCCGAGAAGGAGAAAGGCAGTCCAGTTAGCAACAGGAACAACAAGAAAGTTCATGGGGGGGAGGGGTAGGAAGGGTGGGTAAGGAAAAGGGGTTTGAAACCCAAGTTCCATGTCTTAATAGAAAAAGAAGGAAATTCTATAAAGTAGGTCTGGACAGGAGATTCTCCAGTAAGTTACACTGCATCTCTCTCTCTCTCTCTCTCTCTCTCTCTCTCTCTCTCTCTCTCTCTCTCTCTCCAGGCACACACGCACGCAAGCAGCCCTGTTTCTAGGTACAATTTCTAAACCTAGATCCTGGGAAGATGGGTTGCAGGAGGCTGTGAAGGCCGGGACACTGTGGGCCAAACATGCTGTTCCTGGGTTCCTGGTTCCTCTTGAGGAGCGACCAGCATTTCCATCAGATCTTCCTTAGGAGGGTCTGACCCCCACCACCCCTCGCCCCCCACCCCCGCCCCTGGCCTCAGATCTGGAAGGTCCTGAGGCAGCTGAAGCCCCAGGGTCCCCATCTTCTCCGACTCTCACTATTTCCTCTCAGATGCGGACTCCCGCTTGGTCTAGGCATCATTGCTGCTTCTCAGATGGGGATGGGTCACCCAGCCAGTTATACCTTTTTCTTTTGTCAGATCGGCAAAGAATATATATATATATATATATATTGGTGTGCCACAGGACTTTAGTAGTTTGTGTGTGCCAGGAGGCGGAAAGGGTTGAAAATCGTTGCATTGCAGTGTAAAGAAGAGCTCTCTCCTCCTCTTATTTATGTCAGTGTGACTCAAGAACTCCTATTTGACTCAGCGGGTTGTAATTCATTTCTGTCATTCCTTATTTTGAAGTTCAAGGTGACCCAGATTTGGAAGTGGGAGTCCATTCAAACTGAGTTCAGTGGCTTTTGTATTACTGTATTAGTCTTGAAGACCTTTCTTACTTGGTTGCATAAAAAGAAGTTCCAGGAGCATCTTGTTCTTTTCTGCCCTAGCCCTACAACCATACAGGACTCTGCAGTCCTGGTTTCTTTTAGTGCAGAGTGGTATTTAGAAATTTAGACACCAAGATCTGGGTGCTAGGTGTGCTCATTGCTACTGGGATGGCTGCTCCCAGGCCATCTTCGTAACAAGATAGGAAATTGTGTGTGTATTTGCATACTTATTTGCATATTTATTTCTATATTTACATTGAAAAACATGTATTCATATCAACCCTTCCAATGCTAATTCAGTTTCATTTTTTAACTTGGTTTTTAGAGAGAGGAAGCGAGAGAGAGAGAGAGAGAGAGAGAGAGAGAGAGAGAGAGAGAGAGAGAAGAGAGAGAGAGAAATATTGATGAGAGAGAGAAACATCAATTGGTTGCCTCCTGCATATACCCCAACCAGGGATCAAACCCACAACCTAAGTATGTGTCCTGACCGGGAATTGAACTTACAACCTTTTGGTGTATGGGACGAGGCTCCAAACAATGGAAGCATCTGGCCAGGCTGTTGTTCAACTTATTCATGCATTCATTGGTTGCTTCTCCAATGTACCCTGATTAGGGATCGAACTTGCAACCTTAGTGTATGGGACTGACACTCTGAGTTACCTGGCCAGGGCCCCTCCTTTCATGTTTGGATCTCCTTTCTCTAATGGTAAGAAACATGGATCATGTTATTCTCAATATAGCTACATATTTTCTTGATCCTTTGTGTACAGGAAACCCAAATCACTAGGCTTCTGTTCTCACACATCCTCCTCAGGTGAACATCAACTGCTGGCTGTTACTCCACCATGTCCAAGGGCCTCCACACCAGGGCTCCATCCTCATGGATACTCTACATATTTAGTTCCATTGGACTTGGTGACACTTGATGTAAGATTTTTAAAAAATTTATCTTTATTATTGACAGTATTACAGATGTCCCCCCTTATTTCCCTATTGACCCCTTCTCCTCCCCACTCCGGCCCCCTCCCCAGGCCTTCACCACACTATTGTCTGCATCCATGGGTTATATATTCTTTGGTAGATCTCTTCCCACCCCCACCCCCTTCCCTCTGAGAATCCTTAGTCTGTTGCATGCTTCCATGTCTCTAGATCTATTTTGTTTCTCAGTTTCTTTTGTTCATTAGATTTCTTCATGTATGGTTTTTGAATCTATGTTCATAAGTTATATTGGCCATTTTTTTTTTTGCTGTTGTAGCCAAGAATGAGTTTATTAGTCAAGGAGATGGCGCTATGCCCGGAGTCAGCGGTGAGCAAATGCTCAAAGACCTGGCTGTTGGCCATGGTTTTTGGTTTTGGTTTTGGTTTTGGTTTTGGAGAATTTCTATGAGTTTATTTGAGCCAAACTGCTGACATATGCTGGGAAGCAAGATCACAAATGTTCCTGGCCATGGTTTTAATTTCTCACAGGTTCTTCTCTGATATTATACCAAGGCCAGTCTAGCCTCATAAAATGAGCTGGGCAGCTTTTTTTCATTTTTTTATCCTCCAGAACAATGTAAGGGTTAGCTGAGTTTTGGTAGAAGTTTCTTATGAAATCACTAGGGTCCTATGGGTCTCTGGATGTTGAACTACTGATACAACCAAATGGAGACAGGCCTGTTGTAGTCCTCGCAAGTGATTTTGAAAGGTTATGTTTTTCCAGAAATTCGTCAGTTTCTTCTAATTCTTCAACCTTATTGGTATAAAGCTGCTTCCAGGGTTATCTTATTTTATAACCTCTATAGTATCTGTATGTAACTCTTTTCATTACTAAAATTTATATTTTCTTTTCCCCCCATCTGTATAATAAAAGCTTAAGTGACCATTAAGGTGGAACGACCAGAATGACTGGTCGCCATGACGTGCAATGACCAGCAAGGGGCAGATGCTCAATGCAGGAGCTGCCCCCTGGTAGTCAGTGTGCTCCCACAGGGGGAGCGCTGCTCAGCCAGAAGCCAGGCTCATGGCTCATGACTGGTGAGCACAGTGGCGGTGGCGGGAGCCTTTCCCACCTCCACAGCTGCACTAAGGAGCAGCGAGCCAAGTGGTAAGGAGCAGTGAGCAGGCGGGAAGTAAGGAGTGAGGGGTCCCAGACTGCGAGAGGGATGTCCGACTGCCGGCTCCCCAGTGGGCCTAAGCAAGCCTGCAGTCAGACATCACCTGAGGGATCCCGGACTGTGAGAGGGTCTAGGGTGGGCTGAGGGACACCTCCCCCCCGCCCCCCAGTGTATGAATTTCATGCACTGGGCCTCTAGTAAGTAATATAATCAGGGTTTTATCTATCGGCTTTTATTTTTGAATACCAATTTTTAGTTTGTTGATATCTGAGTTGATTCTAATTCATTTTTATTATTTTACTAGAGGCCCAGTGCACAAAATTCATGCACACTGGGTGGGAGGAAGTCCCTCAGCCCGGCCTGCACCTTCTTGCAATTCAGGATCTCTCGGGAGATGTCCAACTGCTGGTCCTAAACTGGCAGTCAGACATCCCTCTTGCAATCCAGGACCGCTGGCTCCTAACCACTCGCCTGCTTGCCTTCCTGATCGCCCCTAACCACCTCTGCCTCAGCTCCCACTGCTGCAGCTTCGTCTGGAAGGACATCGGAATGATGTCCGGAAGGTCGTTTAGCTGTCTGGTCTAATTAGCATATTACACTTTTATTATTATAGATCATTCTCTTTCTCCCAATTTCTTTGAGTTTACTCTGATGTCTTTCTCTAATTTGTTGCATTGGACACTTGGCTCATTAATTTTAGTCTCCTTTCCTCATTATATATGTTCATTTAAAGACATGTTTCCCTTTAGGCACTACCTTTTAACAAGGTAGGGTTTTCATTGTTGTTCAGTTATATTTTCTCATTTATATTGTGATTTCCTCTTCAAGTCATGAATTATTTAGGAATTTGTCTTTAAATTTCCAAGCATATAGAATGTTTTGGTTTTCATTATGTGTTGCATATAAAAATACTAAAATCTGATCACAAGGACAAAGTAAATAATTTGTTCCTAGCAAAATTCAATTGTAAAATCCTTTTTCATTTATACCAAATAAAATGTTTTTATTTATTTTTTAAAATATATTTTTATTGATTTCAGAGAGGAAGGGACAAGGAGAGAGAGATAGAAGCATCAATGATGAGAGAGAATCATTGCTCTGCTGCCTCCTTCACGCCCCACACTGGGGAATCAAGCCCGCAACTGGGCATGTGTCCTGACCAGGAATCAAATTGTGAACTCCTGGTTCATAGGTTGACGCTCAACCACTGAGCCATGCCAGCTGGGCCCCAATAAAATATTTTTAATGTGTGCAGTGGATGCATTTTTATATGATTTATAGTTTGTGAGGTGGCACTAACTAGCATGTGAATACCTGAGCCCTACAAACACCTTCAGCTGGACTCTGGAGATGGACAGACAGCTGAGACTGACAGGAGGTGCTGTGGGAAGTGAAAGATGACCCCTGGTTCCAAGGGACCTAGAGACAGTGGGCACCAGGAAGAAAGCACCCAAAGTTATCATCCCTCATCCGCATTTTTCACCATTGGCAGACTTCCTCCGGGCCCAGCCCGTTCTGTCTGTTCTCCAGGCTTAGTTAGAAAACTTCCGAGGAAACATAAAACAATGGCAGAATCAAATGGGGACTTTCCTGTCCATGGGGTTGAGGACACAGTGAGCAGATGACCCAAGGTACAGTCTCTGAGTGGACAGCAGGTAACCGGCAGCTGGAAGGTCAGGGAAGGTCAGCTTGTGGTTTGAGACCTGCCTCTGTTGGGAGGTTCAGGACCAAGGAGCCTCAGACGGCGTCTGCCCCCCGGCCATGCCCTCCCGGGCTCTCCAGGACTCCTGGGCAGGCTTTTGTTTCCCATTAAATGAGTGGTTGCCATGTCCCTCAGGGATTGGGGTATTTCCAACAAGGGATGTCCCTGCCCCTCTTCCCACGGGTGTACTGTTAGGGGGAGGAAGAAACCCCCAGAGGCCCTCACTGTCACTCCTTCCCAGCCCTAGAGGCCTCGTTCCTTGGATCCTAAGTAGGTGGGTGCCAGCAGCTGAGTGTGGGTGGGACAGAGGGGGCCTCCCTGCGTGTCAGCCCTGGGGCAGGAGCATATGGCTGCCATTTGTATCATTTATTCCATTTCTCAAAAAGCGATGAGTGAGGATAATCGATTTGCTCCAGATCCCAGAGTAAATCTAAGTAAACTCTGGAGACAGGCCCCTTAGGAGAACACGTCCTCCTCACCAGCTCTTTGTAGCACCCCCTCCCCAGAGGCCAAAGCTGCTGGTGGCGCTGGGCCCTGTGGTGGCCGTGAACCAGTCGCTAGAGTTGAGTGGAGATGGTTCAACTCTAGACCCAGCACTCACTAGCCTGGTGCACTCCCATCATCTCCCTGTGCCTCGGTCTCCTCGTCTGTGAAATGGAAAGATGCCATTGCAAGGCTGCTGGGAAGAGGAAACGGATGATGAGCAAGGGCATGGCCCATGATCCTCCGGGGAGAGTAGGTATTCGGTCCTGATGAGACAAAGGGCCGAGATAGCAGCTGCACAGTTTGCTGGGATGGAACAGCCGCTGGCAGCGGTGAGGGGCCTGGGCAGGCCCCATCCTCTATCCCTGCACCTCAGTGTCTGCTTCTGTGGAGTGGCAGGATGTTGGGCACAGTCTCCACGCAATGCCAGCAACTCGGCACACCTGGGCGCTGCCGGGGGCACTGAGTCCCACTCGCAGGTTCTCGGGGTACCTCTCCATCCACCTGAAGAAGGACTTGGCTTGCAAAGGGCCATTCCTGAACCCCATGTGGGGTGCCCACCTGGGACCCTCTGCCCTGCAGAGTCCTCCCCTGAGGGCAGAGCTCTGGGCTCACTGCCGGACCTGCTGAACGAGGAGCGGCAAGTCGCACTCTGCCACCTGAGCCTTGAAAACTCTGACTCCTCGTTTCTTCTCCCTAAGTTCCAGCTTCTTCTCCTCTGAAAATAGGAGGTCCCACCTGCTGACCCCCACAGCCCTTCCAGTGCTAAACATCCAAACCACCCAGGCCCCTCACTTTCTTGTTTTAGGCTAACACTGAAGAAAAGTGCTCTTATATCAATGTCAGAAAACAAAACCCGTCAGCCACACTCAGGAGACCTGGCCAGCCTGTGACCGCCTCAGGCTCCTTTCTCACCGGGTCTTTACCCGGAGAGATGAGAGCATTGCTCCGTCCACAATTCAGAGAAGAAAACGAAGTACTGACCAGTGAATAGAGCCAGTGGACTAAAGGGTCCTGGGTTTGATTCTGGTCAAGGACAGGTACCTCAGTTGAGAGTTGAGGCAACCAATTGATGTGTCTCTCTCACATCGATGTTTCTCTCTCTGTCTCTCTCTCTTCCTTCCACTCTCTTTAAAAATTAATGGAGTCCTAGCTGGTTTGGCTCAGTGGATAGAGCACTGGCCTGCAGACTGAAGGGTCCAGGATTCGATTCCGGCCAAGGTCACATGCCCAGGTTGTGGGCTCAGTCCCTAGTAAGGGGTGTGTAGGAGGCAGCCGGTCCATGAATATCTCTCATTATTGATGTTTCTATCTCTCTCTCCCTCTTCCTTCCTCTCTGAATCAATAAAAATATATTTAAAAATAAATAAATGGAAAAATATCCTGGGATGAGGATTAACAAAAAGAAAAAAAAGTAAACAGAGTTCTCTTTGATCATGGCTGGGAGTGGTCAAACCAGGACTTGAACGAGGCCTTTAGACCCCAGACTCTGGTGGGACAACAGACTGGGGTCCAAACCCTGGTTCCACCGCTGTGGGAGCACTGGAAACCAAGGTGGGAAGGACATAGTCCCCAGGTTTGACCACAAGATGGCGAGCCGACTCTGGGCCCTGCCATTAGCGGGGAGCAGGGCTCAGTTGGTGTCACAAATATGTGTTGACACTGACACCTTACTTTCTCCAGTTCCCAATCTGGTTCTCCAGAGGTTTGCTGTGATCTTTAAAACAAACAAACAAACAAACAAACAAACAAACAAACAAACAAACAGGCAATCAAAGCAGGTGGGGTGTTTTAAGAACTTCTCACCTTACTGACCCCTACTTTCTTCCATCCTGAGGGTAGTCTGCCTACTCGTGACCACTGCCCGTGAGCAAGGGCTCAGCTGGACCCACTGAGAGGCTCAGAAGAGGAGCCCTGGGTGCTCTAGGAACTCTGCCATCTGGTCAACCTACGGTCCATGATTCACAGAGTGAAGCTGTGCCTGGTCTATGGGTGCTGATAAAATTAACCCCTGGAGACTAGAACATGAAACGTAGACTCTGGTTTGAGAGTAATTTCATTCATGCCTTCATTCATCAATATTGATCCAGCCCCTACACTCGGTTACAACCAATAGTGATGCCACAGGGTGTCAAAAATATGCTATAGTGCTCTGGCAGGGTAGCACAGTTAGAGTATTGTCCCAATTTGCCAAGGTTGTGGGTTCAATCCCTGGTCAGGCACTTCCAAGAATCAGCCAATGAATGCATAAACAAGTGGAACAACAAATTGATGCTTCTCTCTTTCTCTCTGCCTTCCTCTCTCTCTCTAAAATCAATACATTTTTAAAAACACTATAGCCTGCCTCCTACCCACTAGAGCCCTCAAGCCATCCAAAATAACAATAATAATAATAATATAAATAAAACAAAATTAGCCAAGGGTGTGTTTAAAATTCCAGAAGGTGGTGTTTTAATATGTGAAAGGCAGTAACCAATTCTTTAATTTGTCATTGGAATAATGGACCACCCATTAGGAAGAAAAAAGAATGGTTTCTATAAAAACCCAGTGAAGTATCTCTCTTTGGATGCTGTCCTCAACACGTCTGTTTATCTGTAACGAAGATGAAAAATAGAAAGAGGACGTGCCTGCCATGCAGACACGGCTTTCCTAATCCCTCCTCAGGGAAGAAAGGAGCTATGACTCAGCTTTTTTGATCTGATTTGATTTTGTTTTGTTTTGTGGAGAATGAGTCAGGGAAGGCTTTCTGGAGGAAGTGACATCTAAACTAAGCCAAGGGTAGAAGGATTAGCAGTAGCCAACCAGAACTGGGGAGTAGGGGAGGGGAGGGCTCCCCAAGAGGGAGCAGCAAGTGCAAAGGCCTGGAAGGGAAAGAACGATCTGGGACCTGAGAGCCTGTCAGTGACTGGAGACCGAGTGGGCGCTCACTAGCCCGTGGGGGCGGCACTGCAGGCTGGAGAGGCGGGGAGCAGCCAGGGCTGAAGGGCTGTGTAACCGAGTGAAGTGCATTAGACTTCTTGGGAGCAGTGGAGAGCATGAGATGGTTTTCAGCAAGAGATCTGATTCAGTTTTCCTTCTAGAAAAATCTCAACAGCAGCAATATGAGAAACAAGGGCTAGTGATTACTTAGGAGGTCTTCAGAGCGCCCAGGTGGGAGATGACGGTGGCCTAGCCTAGGGTATAAAAGTGATGATGAAGAAAGTGAGATCTGAAGACAGAGAAACAGCAATCAGACTATTAATCCCCAGAGGAAAAGTAGGGAGGGAAGGGGTAAGGGGAAGAGATCAACCAAAGGACTGGTATGCATGCATATAAGCCAAACCAATGGACATAGACAACGGGGGGATGAGAGCATGAGTGGGGGGGAGGAAGGATGGGGGTTAATGGGGGGGGGGGAATGAGGACACATTTGTAATTCCTTAACTAACAAAGATTTTAAAGATTAAAAAAAAGTGAGATCTTTGTTAACAAACATCACCCTGATAAATTCAATATTTTTTTTTTAAAAAAGAACAAAAAGAAAGAGGAGACTGAGATCTGAGGACATCTGGGAGCAGAGTTGACCGTGGGTGGCTACCTGGGTGGGAGGGTCAAAGGAGGAGAATGAAGGGACTGAGGGTGAGGACTTGGGGGTCTGTGTTGAGGGGCGCAGACTGCCATTTCCATAGCTGGAGACTGGGGGGACGTAGGTAGGGAGACAATGTAAAGTTTCATTATGCACACGTTCAGTATGGAATGCCCAAGCGACGTTCTAATGAGGGCGTCGTGCAGCAATGGAACCGTGAGGTGACCACGAGACTGGAGGCCTAAAGGGGAGGGTCCTCAGCCGCCTGATGGTGTTTGAAACCACGGTGATGAAGGAGACCACCCTGTGAGCATCCGGCTACGAAAGGTACCATGCTGGGCCCGACAGTTAGAGGCAGGAAGAGCGAGGATGAGGACAGGAGTGGCGGGGACGAGGCAAGAAGACCATGAGCATGTCACCGAAGGAGAGCGAGGAGAGTGGTCAGCTGTGTCAAGTACAGCTAAGAAGCCCCATCACATGAAGACTTGAACATGTCATGTCCGTGACCATGACCTTGGCAAGAGCAAATTCAGGGGGGCACCGAAGCCAGACTGAAGTGGGCTAGAGAATGGGAGTGCAGGCAATGGAGAAGTTTGTCTCTGAAGGGCGGCGGAGAAAGGAGGGTGGGAGGGAGGGCACTGGTGTCCCCCGCAGGAGTCAGAGGGTGTCTGTTCTTGTTCCAACATAGGAGCAGTCCTGTGGGCTGATGAGAAGCGACGGTGGGGAGAAAGGGAAATTCAGGACTTGAAGTCCTTGAGAAGGTAAAACAGTGGAGACGGGCCTCTGTGAAAGCAGGTTTGTGTCTCCTTAAACCAGGGAGATGAAGAGCAGAAGGGAGCACAAGGGGAGGAGCGAGCTGCGGCGACAGCGGGACCGCACCCTTGGGCACTGGGATGGGGAACAGAAGTCTCTTGGCAAGATGTGGCTTGTCTCCAAGGTCTGAGGCAACTGGCCCAAGAGGTGAGTCGTCTTGGCCTGGAACGGAGACCCCACCCATACAAATGCCCTGGCTCAAAGCTCACATTGGCAGCCTGGCTCACTTCCTGGTGGAGGCTGCACACAGCGGGAGCTCCACCCAGCCAGAGGCGATCCAAAAGAGCCCGGAGAAAGTTGTTACCAAGGGAATTCTTTAGCAAGACTTCAGGTCTTGTTTCTGCAGAGAGGAGATGAGAAATTGACAAAGGGCCTTAATCCTCCCTTAATCCTGCCCAATGCCAGCCCTGCTCACACGCCTGCCCTGCTCAGTTAGGTGCTTATGCAAAGACAGCACTGACTCAGGTGTCTAAAGAAGACAGGGAGGGAAGAAAGAGGAAGATTCCTTAATGTCAAGGTGTTTCAAGGGGAGAAGCTTCCAGAGTGACTGTCCCATCCTTCCACGTATAGCCACGCTCTGTGCAGGCTGAGGCTCGGGTGGCACTGCCGGCATGGCCCCTTGGCCTCAGCTGGGCTCAGCAATGCCTGAATCCTGGCACAATGCCCCTTGAACTCCACATCGGCAATAAGTATTACAACTTCCATCTTTTAAGCACCAAGGTCAGGAGCTTGAATGCTTCCCAACAACTCTAGAATTGCCTCTTGTGTTGGGTGGACCTTCAGGGGAAAGAGTGGGCTGAGCTAACATTAGGTTCAGGGTGGTATGGTGGCTACGCGAGTCCTGCTAGCTGTCGCTCTTAGTGAAGGACCTACCTCCTAGGATTGTTATGAGGTAGAAATGAGTTCATGCTCAAAAGTACACAGAGCGCACCAGCACTGCGCTGTGTTCTATTTGGTTATTGTTATTTGGGGGTCACCTCTCTACCTCTCCATCTCCATCAGCACCCCCATATCAAGCCACCCACATAGGCATAAAAAGAAAGTGCTTTCTAAGACAACACTGCTTTATGGTAATTTCCTATATTCCTTGTTTGTTACTCACCACTCCTATCCCCTCCTGCTCTTACCCATAGAATTTCAGGAACTATCAGTCTGGTTTTTGTTTTTGCTGTTATCATTATATTAAATTAAAATAATGTTGAGTCAAAGCAAGAGCTATTAGATTCCCAGTCAGGGCACATACCCAGGTTGCAGGTTTGATCCCCAGGTTTGTGGTGCATACAGGAGGTAACTGATAGATGTTTCTCTCTCCCTTCCTCTCTCTCTCTCTCTCTCTCTCTCTCTCTCTCTCAAAAAAAAAAAAAAAAAAAGACATATCACTTCTGTGATTCCAAGGGGTTAGAAGCTATGTGCCTAGAACTTGGATAGAGACCAAATATATATTTTTTATTACATCACAGCATCTTAAAATGAGTAAGGAGGTATTTGGAAGAATCATTTATGTACCCAGAATGCTGTAGGCAGGAGGCATATTGGTATTCTCTCTACTTGCCTCTTCCATGTGACCCAAGCTGAGCCAATCATAGCGCTTCGCTGGGATTTGCCAACTTGAAATCTTGTAGTTCCAACCTTCTACCCTTCAGGGAAAAAGCCTTATAAATCTGACTGGGTTAAATTCTAAGGCGCTGAACAAATATGATTTACTAATGGGCCAGATCACTGTCACTTGAAATGGCAGCTCCTGACCCCAGCATGGGGTTTTCATGGTCTGCATCCTTGCTTTTCATCTTTTGACATAATTCATCCCCGGTGGCCAGGTGAAGGCTGAAGGGCAGTTGGCAATTTCCTTATTTGTAAACTAGTGGCCCGGTGCACAAAATTTGTGCCTGGGGGTGGGGTGTTTCTCATCCTGGCCTGAACCCTCTCCAATCTGGGATCCCTCTCTCAATCCGCGGGACTTCTGGATCCTAACAGCTCACCTGCCTGCCTGCCTGATCACCCCTAACCACTCTGCCTGCTGGCCTGATTGTCCCCAACTGCCCTCCCCCACTGGCCTGCTAGCCCCCAACTGCCCCCCCTGCTGGCCTGCTTGCCCTCAACTGCCTCCCATGCTGGCCTGATCACCCCTAACTGCCTCTACCACCATGGCTTTGTCCAGAAGGATGTCCGGAAGGTCTCCCAGTCTAATTACCATATTACCCTTTTATTAGTATAGATACTCTGTATTAGAGCTCTGCCCAAAGCTCCATTAATACCAATGAAGCTGACTTTTAATTTGCTTTTGCCTCTGGTGTTGGGTGGACCTTAAAGGGAAAGAGTGGGCTGAGCTAAAATAAGATTCAGGTGTTCCTAAAATGACATTCTCAACATGCTCCCTGCAAATTCCTTTGGGGAGAAACACTGCTCCCTGAATCCATCATTTGATTCAGCATAGCTGTCAATCACAGCAGCCCATACTCTTGGCCACTGAGAAGTACATAACCCAGAACTGGCCAATCACAGTGCCTCACTTCACTAACCACAGTGATTAGTCAAGGAGTGGGACATGTGACTCAAGGGGAGCCAATCAGAGTCCTTGGAATTGGAGGAGAAAGAGATTTGCCTTTGAGGCAGAGGCACTGGAAGACGCTTCCCAGATGAGAGCAACTGAATCGGAACTTCGGGTGAGGAAGCAGGCGGAAATCTATGTTTTTTCATCAGCAGCCTTGGTGGTTCTCATGTGCCTTGCCTGGGCCGCCCCCAGAACCAGGAGCCACTGATTGATGATACAGAGAAGCCTACTTATAAAATGAGGAATTCCATCAGCTGCCAGAATCTTTCTCTTATAAGGTACTGAACAGCCATGTATTCCAGGATTGCTTGACTTTCCTTCTTGTTCTCTTTCTACTGAACAAATAATTTTTTAAAGCTTGCACGGCAGTTGCATTATGTATTTCTCCGTGTATATTTTGCTATGACAAAAAACAATATTTCAGCTGTTTTTAATGGCTCTGGGGTGGCTCTGGGTCTTCGAACGCACCTCACATGGAGAATGGCTGATGAGGCCCAGGGTTGTGTTCAGTTGTGTGCTCATGCGGAGGAGGTGAAAGTGGCCCCGCTTGCAGCCAGAGCAGTGAAGATGGCTTTGCTGAAAACCAGACAAAAACGTTCTCAACTGAACAGGAGGGGGGCCCGGAGAGGGCACAGGCAAGGCCACACAATGACGTGAAAATAAACACCCTCTTTCCTAACACGAGTGCTTGCTGACTTGCCAATGTCAGTTCCCACCTGCTTCACTCCAGTCCAGTCCTGCTTGAATCACCGGGAAGACAGTCGATGGTCAAATTGTTCCACTTCTTGACAGTGTCCTTCCAGAACTGGTCCCGTGTCTCCCATCTCTCCCAATCACCCAGCACAAGCTCATGTTCCCTCCGTCCTCCCCTCCCAAGACTCTCCCAAAGGCATCTCTGGGTGCTTGCCCCTCGGCCTTGCCGCCACAGCCGACCAAGCTCACCTCTATGCAGATCTGGTTGGTGGGCTTCAACACAGAACATACACTAACTATTCAGTGTCATTACAGTAACAGACTCACAACTCAAATTGGCTTAAAATCTGGGGATGTCTCCTGACACAAGAAGTGCAGAGGCAGGGCAGGCACGAGGCACGGGGCTCCTGCTCTATTCCTGACTCTCTGGGCTCCACCCTCTGCCCCACATCTGTCTCCTCTTCAGGTCCCAGGCATCCTTTCTGGTCAGCAGGAAGAACAGCCGGGGCCTCTTGTGCTGAGAGTCTCATTTAGGAGGAAGGAAACCTTCCCAGAAGTCCCTTAGCCAACATCTGCCCCCTTATCTCATTGCCCATAACTGTATTCGTGCTCGGGTCTGAGAGGGAAAGGAGGTGACATAGCAACCTCAGGTTGGCCAAGCTTCAGTCCCTCACGGCACCTGCTCCGAAAGGGGGCCAGGGCAAAATCGGGGGCTCTTAGGAAAGGGGAAGAGAAGGAACGCATACTGAGTAGCACCCTATGGTGCCTGTTACTCTACTAACGAGGGTTGGAAAAGTGGGTCCTGCAATGTTATTCGTGTTTACGTCCCTGGACGTGGGCGGTGGCTGTGGTTTGTTGGCCCCGTCTAAGAGTTCTCAATTATTCTCAATGACCACAGATCATTTTATGATAAAAAATAAAATTGCAAATGTTTAAAAACACACACCAAAGTCCCCCCAAAATTCTCAAAGGTGATGCTATGAATGTGGAAAATGAGCGAACCATGGCCTCTGCTTTTTCGGGCTTTATCAGCTCATCTGAAAGTCGGGCGGGAGGTGCCATCTGCACGTGGGGTGCTTGACATGACACATGCAGGGGCCTAACCGGCTGGAGAAGTTTTGCTTTCACACCTGGCTACATTTGCAATGTGATTTTTTATTGTAAAATGATCTACGGTCATTAGAGAATAATTGGAAAATCTTAGACTGGACAAACCAACCAACCGGTACGAGAAACACTCTCATGGCTCAGGAGGAGAAAGGCTCACATTTATCAAGTGCAAATGCTACCTAGAAGCTTGGCAGAAGCCCAAGGTTATGGAGCACAGAGATTGTAAGACCTCTTTTATAGAAAAAGAAAAGCCGAAGAGGCAACACTTTCTAAACAATGGACTTCCCCACGGGCCCCCAAGGGATTTGAGGTGACAAAGAGCCCGTGTCATTTGCAAATCCAAGAAGAGTTTCTACCTAAGAATAGTACAGCAGGGAGACCAGGAGAGCTCCTGGAAACCAGAAAAACTGGCCTCCGGGTGTTGAGTCCTCCTCCCTACCTTGTTGATTCTGCAGGAAGACCCCTCCCCCTAGTCCAGCTTGATGTATAATGACCCCAGGCAAGGAGGGCGCCTTTGCTCCCAATAGGCCCAGCTGTAAACTGTAATTAAGGGGGGGGGGGGAGATTTCAAGGAGCTGAAAAATAGCTCAATGTGGATGGGACCCGGTTGCAGGGACTATCTCAGGACAGGCTCAACGAGATTCCTCAGCAGGTGGCCTGCTAATTTATGGGTTTGCAAAGCTTCGAGATCTTGGGTCAGGAAAAATGATTTAGAAAATATTTTTTAGCCTCTCAGAGCTTAGAGAGCAGGGCTGGGCTGGGAGAGCAGCCAGGGAGGCTTTGGGGACACGTCCCATTGCTCCCCAAATTCAGAAGGTGTCTTCCCCTGGCAAACTCAGTTTCACGGACATTTGCCAGGGAAATGAGTGCCCTCCGTGGAGCAGCTTTGGAAACGCTGGTGGGAGAGAAGCCACGTGCAGTCATTGAAAATGGTGGTAAGGGAGGGTTTTAAGGGCTCACGAGAGAGAGATGTTCTTGGTACATGATGGGGTTGGCAAACGTTTTCTGGAAAGGGCCAGATAGAAATTTTAGGCTTTGCGGTTTATATGATCTCAGAAGCAGCCACTGGCAATATGCAAATATATGGCTGCTGTCGCTACTAAATCAGAACTGAGTCGTTGTGGCAGAGACCAGACGGCCCGCAAAGCCCAAAATGTTTACTACTTCTGGGCAACTCCAGAAAAGGCGCGTGGACCTCTGAGTATGTTGGGTGGATTACAAGGAACTCAGGACGAGCAGCCTCCTTGGAGAATCCCTACCCTGTAATTATTGTCAAGACGAGAGAATCGACTCAGAGATCAAACCACCAGCCACCACCACTTGGACCAGGGGTCCTGGCAGGTGTCCTTTCAGGGGACACGCGGAGACCTGGGGCCGGGAGACCGTGGATGTGCCGTGCGCGCCCTGAGATGTTGGTTCACGTCCCCCTGCTGTAGCTAAGCTCTAAGCTTGTCTCCCTTGGGGCCCTCCCTGACCTGGTCCCACCTATATCTGAGCCTGAACCCCATGCTCCAGGCTTTCACCTCACATCCCCACAAGGGCCCTCACTTCCCTTCTCCAAGTCCAGGGCCCCAAGTTGACCCACCCTGGCCAAGGGTGGGTCATGTGACTGACACCTAAGCCAGTCAGCACTCTGCTCTACCATAGCCATAGCGATTGATAGGATGAGCGGATGCTCTAGAAAGAGCCAGTCACAGGCTGTGAGACCATCGACAAGGAAGCTGAAGGAAGATCGCCAAGCTCCCCAGAGCATCTCGCAAACACAGGGAAGCCGGCCGTGGAGAGAGACCAGATCCCGAGGACAGCACGGGGTGACCTGTGTCCTCAGCACCACTCTCCCCACTTTGAACTTCCAGTTATTTGAGACGATGAAATTTTCATTCTGTTTGGTCATATTTGGGTTGCAGCTAAGAGTTTGAACCAATATGCTTTGCCTTCAGTTCTCGAAACATCACATGCAATTCTTTCTGCCCAGAACGCCCTTCCCAGCGTGAGTCACTTGGCTCGCCCCTGCTCCTTCTCTAGGGCTGAGCTCAGATGGCAGCCACCTCCTCCAGGAAGCTCTCCTGACCCCCCGACCACCGTGCCCGGCTTGTTTGGCCTCTCCATCTTGGTGTTGGCATGAAACAGTCTGTGTACTGGTTTCTAACTGTGTTCAGGTAGTGACACCCATTTATGTCTCTGTACCCCCTACTGTCCTGGAGTAGTCACAGGACAGTGACACAGACACAGACACAGACTTTTTTTTTTTCTTTTTTAATTGATGTCAGAGAGGAAGGGAAAGGGAGAGAGAGAAAGAAACATCAATGATGAGAGAGAATTCTTGATCGGCTGCCTCCGGCACACCCTACACTGGGGATTGAGCCCGTAACCCAGGCATGTGACAGGGAACAGAACCATGACCTCCTGGTTCACAGGTGGGTGCCCAACCACTGGGCCACGCTGCTGGGCCACAGACAGACTTTGGAGACCGACAGACACGGGTTCAAATCCTAGTGTTGCAGCTCACCAGCGGTTTGGCTCCAGGCAAAGTAACAGCCAGCTGCTTCCTCCTCTGTGAAAACGGACAGGGATGCTAACAACGTCCTCATCACAGCTGTCATGTCACTGTGCAAAGTGCTTAAGACGGTAGGAGATTTTTAGTTGTTGTTGTTTTTTTATTCACCTAGAGTACTTTGTAAGTAGAGATGGTCTGTAGCTAATTTAGGCCAGAAAGGAATATATTTGGGAAGACTAAAAATGTCAAAGGAAAAGGAAGACCTCCCTAACCGGCCTCAGACAGGACACAGGCCAGGTATCGCCAGGTGAGGAGCGATCTTGTCAGGGGCTCATAGAGCTGCCGGTGGGTTTGCCTGGGCTCAAGAGTCAGACCTGAAGAGGAGCAGGACCACGGCCAAAAACCCCACCAAGAGGAGGGCAGTGGCCCTGGCCGGACAGCTCAGTTGGTTGGAGCATCATCCTGATAGGCCAAGGTTGCAGGTTTGAGCCTCAGTTAGGGCACATACAAGAAGCAACCAATGAATGCATACATAAATGGACCAACAAATTGATCTCTCTCTCTCTCTCTCTCTCTCTCTCTCTCAAATCAATTTAAAAAAAAAGAGGGCAGTGCAGGTGATGGAGAGGGAAGGGGAGAGAGGAGGCTCAGAAGAAGTGTTTGGCTGCTCTTAGAAAATAGATACCTGCAAACAAAAACCCAATGTCAGTGCCTCCCCCTCTCAGCAGCAGCCAGAGGCCCCCGGGGTGCCCTCCGGGACCCGGTCTGTGTCTCCCCTTCAGGCCTGGCTTCCAGGGCCACCCACGCCATCAGGCTCTCACCTCTTCGCTTTGGCATGAACTTAAATTTTTTTTTTACGGAAGCCAAGACATAGAAACAGCCTCAGTGTCCACTGCTGGATGAGTGGATGAAGGAAGGTGGGATGTATAGTCGATGGAATACTACTCAGTCTTCAAAAGGGAGGAAACCCTGCCTTAGCGACATGGGTGGACCTTGGGGGCATTGTGCTAAGTGAAGAAGTCAGAGAGAGAAAGACAAGTACCAAGCGACCTCACTTAGATGGGAATCTGAAAACACGGAACTCAGACACAGAGCTCAGATGGTGGGGGAGGCACACGGGGGAGGGGTCAAAAGGTACAAACTTCTAGTTATAAGATCAGTAAGTTCCGGGGGTATAACGTACAGCACACTGACTATAGTTAACGTATTTGTATTGTATATTTGAAAGTTGTCAAGAGAGCAGACCTTAAAAGTTCACATTACAAGAAAAAAATTGTAAGTGTGTAGAGGTGATGGATATTAACCAACCTTACTGTGGTGATCATTGTGCAATCTTTACTGACATCAGATCATTCTGTTGCAATGAATACAAAGTCCTATGTCAGCTCATCTTAACAAAATGGGACAAAAGTAGGGATCATGTTTTTAAGTTGCTCCAGACAGAGTCGGGTCCCGGCCGCAGCTGCAGCGGCTCCCTCTTCTCAGGCTCTCACGCTGTCTCCTTGGCTTCCGGAAGCATGGCCTCCGGTGTGGCTGCCTCTGCCGGCGTCACCGAGTGTTCAGTGACATGAAGGTGCGCGCGTCCCTGGCACAGGGAGGTGAAGACGAGCGAGAAGGGCTGCTCTCCTGCCCGAGTGAAGACGGGAAGGACGTCATTCCGGAGGAGGCATGGAGATCCTGGTGGGTGATGTGGGCCAGACAGGAGACCCCGATGCCACCTTCGTCAAGACGCTGCCGGACAAAGACTGTCACTTGCGCCCTGTATGACACGACCCATGAGACTGAGGAGAGCAAGGGGACCTGGGGTTTACCTCCTGGGCCCCCGAGTCTGCACCCCTTAAGAGCAAAATTACCTATGCCAGTCCCAAGGCTGCCACCAAGGAGAAGCTGACTGGATCAAGCAGGAGTCACAGGCTCCGAGGTCAAAGATGCTGCCCTCTGGCAGAGAAACTGGGGGGCAGTGCTGTCACCTCCCTGAAGGGCAAGCCTTCTTGAGACCCCAGCCCCTGCCTGGAGCATCTGGCAGCCCCAGGCCTGCCTGTGTGTGGGGGTGCAGGCTGCCTCCCTCTTGCCAGACCCCAGGGCTGGGGGGATCCCAGCAGGGGGAGGGCAATCCCTTCACCCAGTTACCAAACAGCCGCCACCCCCTAGACCTCCCTCCTCCCTCCACCCCTGAGGGTTCTGGCCTCCCAAATAGCTCTGATCTTCTGATTCCTCTTGGGTTGAAGCAGACCAAGTCCCCCCACCCCAGGCACCAGGAGGGCCTGTATTTTTTTTTAATGACACCCCTACTTCCCTCCTGTTTCCCCCCGCCACCCCTTTCCATGCTGCCAACTTCTAACCACAATGGTGACTCTGTGCTTGTCTGTTTAGTTCTGTATGTAGATGGAATGTTGTGGAGATGAGCCCTCCCTGGGCTGCCTGGTTCCTCCCCTTTCTACCTGGGCGTGGCCACTTCTGGAAGCAGGACCAGTGAGGGGCCCTTCATTTAAAAAAAGAAAATAAAAAGAAAAGAAAAGAAAGAAAAACAATAAAAAGCCTCACTTAACTAAAGGGGGGGGAAAGTTTCTCTGGACACATAGAACAAGTACATAATGTAAATATAAATACTAGTATAAATATAAATATACAAAGTCACATAATGTATAGTGACTGTATCCTATGATTTTGGATCTTTTGGAGTCATTTTTCATTCTTTTTTGGCTTGGGTGCCTTCACCTCTTCTCTCCTCTTCCCTTTTTGTTAACTCCCCACCCTAACAAGTCGCCCAGGTTAACCAGCTAACATTCTGTATTTTCCTGTGAACACAGATACCTGTGTGAATGGCCCTTTCTGCATTGTGTTCTAACTTGGGATTCCATTACACATTCTTGCATCTTTCCCCCACTTAACACTACGTTGTGGAAATAGCTCAGGGTCAGTTGATAGCTCCCCTTCATTCTGCTTGTGAGCTGCAGAGTATTCCAAGACGCCACATTCTGTTTATAGAGTTCTGTCCCTGCAAAACCCCCAAATGCCTACACTAGCTGTTAAAAGCACACTCCCTCGGTTCCAGAAAAACACAAAGCAACACCTTCCCTATACCCTAGCAATAAACACCTAGGAATAAAAATAAGAAAAAATGTTCATTCACAACAGCGACTGAAACAATAAAATAGAAATAAATGTAATTAAGAAAGGCAGGGTGCTTTATGAGGAAAACAGTGATCTCTTCCTAAATGACATGACACAGAACCAGCAGGAGAATACCATGTCCTTCAGTGAGAGAAAGGAAAAATTATGATAGAAACGGAGTACAATTCTAATTCCAATCCCAGGAAGACTTCCTTCTCGGAGGGAGATGCTGCGAGTTGAACTGTATCTTTTAAGAAGATCCGCGGAGTCCTATTCCCCAGCATTTGCAAATCTGACCTTATTTGGGAATGGGTCTTGAGGTCATATGCAGCGGGCCGGCCTTACTCCAGGACCACGGTGTCCTTATGAGAAAAGGAGGGAGCAAGAGGGGAGCCCCAGGAGGACAGGGCCAAGGCTCTCTGGCAGCCCCCCCCCCCCCCCCCAGCAGGCTGGAGAAAGATGGACCACCCCAGCCTGCAGGGGTGTGGCTCTCCAGAAGCCCTTGCTTTAAGAAGCATGAGAGCCTGAGCCGGTTTGGCTCAGTGGATAGAGCCTTGGCCTGTGGACTGAAGGGTCCTGGGTTTGATTCCAGTCAAGGGCACATGTGCAGGTTGCAGGCTCGTCCCCAGTAGGAGCGATTCTCATCATTGATGTTTCTATCTCTCTCTTCCTCTCCCTTCCTCTCTGAAATCAATAAAAATATATTAAAAAAAAAAAAAGAAGTGTGAGAGAATAAAAGGCTGTTGTTTTGGCCACCCAGGTTGGGGTACTTTGTGATGAATGGAACACAGGTGGAATTAAAGAACTGCCCAATGAATAAAGTCCTGACTCAGATGAGCAGATAAAAGTGTCCTTTGCCAGAAGAGAGGAATGCTTGTAAAAGTCTCCCAAACTGCAAAAATAAGAACCAGCGAGCAGAAGGGTTCACGGGTGCACCCCGCGGGGCTGGGAGGGCGTCTTGGCGGAACCAGCGAGTTTGGAGAAGAGGCTCCCCCCTCCAGTACCCCATTCCCCCACCTGCGCCAACCTCTCCTTTTTACGCGAAAGATTCAGAGGGCGACAAGGTTGGTCGCGCGGACGCTCAAAACACAGACCGCTGTGGCCAAGAGGAGCGGGCATCTCGGGCACCACTTGGGGTTTCCTCCCTGGAAAAGACGAGAACTCCCCTCTCCCTCCCCCTCCGCGCGGGGGGCCCGGGTCCCAGGGCCCCGACTCAGCGGCAGCAGGGCCGCCCCAGCCACTCCTCCATCTGCTGCCCCATGTGCAGCGGAGATTCCCATAAAGCGGCGCCCTCGGAGCGCACGCAGGGGAGGCAGAGGGAGCAGGCGCGCGCACGGAGGGGACCAGAGCGCTGCGGGGCGCAGGCAGGAAGCGGGGCGATGGGACCGCCAGCCCCTGGGAGGGAGCCAGGAGATGCACACCACCCGAAGCCCCTCCATGGCCACGTGCATACACACGGTGGTCTGTCCCACGAGGGATCATCGCTCAGCTGTAGGAAGGAATGGAGCCCTGCCACAGACACAAAAGGCCGCACCCCTAGGATTTCCTTTATAGAAAATGCCTGGAAGAGGCAAATCTACAGAGACTAGAGTAGGTGAGTGGTGGTCAGGGGCTGGAGATGGGGATGGGAGTGATTGCTGATGGGTACGAGGCTTCTATCTGAGGTGATGAAAACGCTTAAAATGGCCTGGTCAGGTAGCTCAGTGGTTGGAGCGTCCTCCCCAGACACCAAGGTTGATCCCTGGTCGGGGCACATACAAGAATCAACCAGTGAGTGGATACATAAGTGGAACAACAAATCAACGTCTCTCTCTCTCTCTCTCTCTCTCTCTCTCTCTCTCTCTCTCTCTCTCTCCCCCTCTCTCTCCCTCTAAAAAGCCATCAATAAATAAACATTTTAAATTCACTGTGAATGTATAAAACATATCGCTGATTTGCACACTGCGAGTGAATTGCATGGTGTGCGAATTGTATCTGGATGAAGTTGTTACAAAGAGCAGGTGGGAGCTGAGAGGTTCAGACAAGGCCTCCTGTGGAGATGACCCTTATTCAGACCGAGTGACAGCAAGTACGGCTTCCAGGATGTTCTAGTTCTCCTTTGCCAAGGTGGTGTCTGTGTCCACCCAACAGCGGGCAGAGGCAGGCGGGCTGCCAGACAACATGCCAGGTGGCAGATGAATCTGAATTTCAGACGAGGACGAATACATTTTTAGTGTAAGGACATCTCAAACATGGCATGGGATATACCGACTCCAAAAATTAGTCATTGTCTGCCTGAAATTCAAACCTAAGTGGGCATCCTGTATTTTTTGTGGCTAAAGTCCCAAAACTGGAACTAGCAGAATCTAGAACAGCAGTTCTCAACCTGTGGGTCGCGACCACTTTGGCGGTCGAACGACCCTTTCACAGGGGTCGCCTAAGACCATCCTGCATATCAGATATTTACATTACGATTCATAACAGTAGCAACATGACAGTTATGAAGTAGCAACGAAAACAATTTTATGGTTGGGTCACAACATGAGGAACTGTATTTAAAGGGCCAGAAGGTTGAGAACCACTGATCTAGAATGAGCTTTGGATTCGAAGCCTCATCCAAATGTGCTTCAGGTGTGTGACCTCAGACGCCCTAGTCACCCTCTGTGGCCGGTCACCGGTAGCTCTGTGACTGGGTGACCCGCCCGGGTGTCTGGATTTTCACCCCACAGCCGGGGCAAACAGTGGCTGGTGCTGGGACATCGTGTCCCTCCAGGGCCTATTAGGAGAGACTGCTGACCAATACGTGGACCGTGATTCCGACACCTCTCACAGTCTCCCCAGAGACCCAAGACCCAGTGGTCTGGATAGTGAGTGTTGGGGTACATGCAGCCAAGCGAGCATTGCTGTTTGATTTCTAAATACAGGCAGGCTTTGGGCTGTGAGGGAGTTTTTGCATTTTAAGTAATGACCCGGTGTCTTCAGAAAAGATTACAAGATGATCAGTTGACTGTCTGAAGGCAGGAAAATATGTCATATGTAGCACTCATAAGATTCAAAATTTTTAACCCTTTATCAAGGGACATTGTTTCCTTGGGCATCCACAGCGCAGCTTTTTGTTTTGTTTTTTTAAAATATATTTTATTGATTTTTTACAGAGAGGAAGGGGGAGGAATAGAGAATTGAAATCATCGATGAGAGAGAAACATCCATCAGCTGCCTCCTGCACACCCGCTACTGGGGATGTGCCCACAACCAAGGCACATGCCCTTGACCGGAATCGAACCAGGGACCCTTCAGTCCGCAGGCCGACCCTCCATCCACTGAGCCAAACCGGTTAGGGCCACAGCGCAGTTTTCAGTGTAATAATAGTGTTATTGCTAAGCGCCTACTGTGTGCCAGGCATTGTGCTAGGGCTTCCTGGTGATACTTGGTTGACTCTTTCCAGTGACCCTGCTCTGTCACCCCTTTGCAAACCCACTGTCGAGATTCAGAGGTTAAGGAACCTGTCCAGCGTAACACAGCTGGCTAGAGGCAGCGCCGGGTTTAGGAAGGCAGGACCCCCAGATTCTAACTTCTGTGCCCATAACCACTGCCCCACACAGCCACAGCAACAGCCCACTTCCTGTCTGTCCTGTGGCGAAGCCTTGTGCCTCCGTGACGCTGGCCTGGGGGGGAGCTGCGTCCATCACTCCTCACCCCTGGGTGGCACGTCTCTCCCACAGTGCACAGGGGGTACCCCCAACCCCCCTGCACAGTGGCTGTCGCTACCTCCTGTGTAGGCCCCTCTCACCCACACCAGAGAGGTGTTCCCGGACAGCCCCCGAGTCAGTGGGAGAGGCTGTCCCCAACCTCGGTCCTTGTCTTCTCATATAAATTAATTTATACGAGAGACCTTGACTGCGTTGTGAAAGCCAATTTACTAAAGCAATGAAAGCATGCCCCTTTATTGGAAAAAGCAAAGCAAGCAAACCCATGCATCTGGCTTATGAAGCACAGGCGAGCTCTCAGCTCATCTGGAGAGCAGGTTGGGGGGTCTGAGGCGTTATATGCCCACCCCCCCCTCCCGTCTACAGGTCTCACAGTTCCTCTGCTGAATAGTTTGGTGGAGATTAGTTCTAAGGCCCCTTTTTTGCTTTGTTGTGGCCTTCCCAGGACTCACCTGGCAGCTTTATCTCACCCAGCCTCGGGACTGCTGACTTCTCTTTCCCCTTCTCTTTCTGCATCCCCTCATTAGGGAGGTGTTTTTGTTTGCTTGCCTTTTGTTTTTAAATATTTTTTTTATTGATTTCAGAGAGAAAGACAGAAACATCCATGATGAGAGAGAATTCTTGATCGGCTGCCTCCTGCACGCCCCCTCCAGGGGATTGAGCCTGAAATCTGGGCATGTGCGTTGACCGGAAATTGAACCATGACCTCCTGGTTCATAGGTTGACACTCAACCACTGAGCCACGCCTGGGAGGTTTCCTAACCATTTGCTCTTGTGTCCCTGGCTGGGGAAGAGAATGGTTTGTTAGTTACAAGCTGGCTGCAAATTGCCCACACTCTTCGGCCTTTATTTAACTTCCCTGTCTCAGTTTTCCTGTTCCTCCTGCCCTGGAATCCTGTAACACCTAGTCCCTCCTCTGCGGATCCTCCCAGCTCCACCCAGGGCAGGAACCAGGGGCTGAGAGGGTGATGGGAGACCATGGGGCCGGGAGAAGGGAATCTCCCTTCCCCCACCCACTGTCATCCTGTGACATCAGGCCTCTGCACGGAACTGTCCCGCTTGCTGTCCTGTTGGGTGAGGGACTTGAGAATATGCCTGTTAAACAGCAGGTGACATACGGGGTTATGTCGTAACCTGGGAGACAGACACGGAACTTGAAGGACAGGCCTGGTGTCGCCACACAGGCCCCTGTGCTCAGATGTTATGTTTGTGAAATGCATGGATTTTGAATAAGAGGCCCCAGATATGCAGCTTGTCCTCCTGGAAGGAATGAGGAACCTTCTGTCCTTTTAAAATTGTCACTGAAGCTGCAGATAAGATAAAACCTGCAGGGAAAGAATGTGGCCTTCCCCCTTTCCTGGCTGCTAACTCCTGGTTTGGCAACACTGGCTGCTGGCTGGCCCTCTCTCGAATTTGGGGCATTGAAGGATACAAAGAGTAGTTATGAGGTGGAAGGCAGATTCTCTGGCCCCCCATGTCACCTCCATTTCACTGATGACGAAATGGAAATTCAAGAAGGTGGGTCACTAGTTCTGGTTCTCATGGCAGGAAGCAAGAGAGCCAGTGACCCCTGCCTGACTCTGGAGCCCAAAGCTCTTTGCCAGAACAGCTGTAAGTTTAATTCACAGGCCCCATGCACTGCACCTAACAGGGTAGCAGAGAAGTTTTTCCTCTGCAACAGGAATCAGGCCATAGTTGGTCTTTTGCATTTCGCTTCTTTCACTGAGCATCCTATATAATAAAGCCCTAATATGCAAATCAACTGAATGGCGGAATGACAGGTCACTATGACATGCACTGATCACCAGGGGGCAGACCCTCAACGCAGGAGCTGCCCCTGGTGATCAGTGCACTCCCACAGGGGTAGCACCGCTCAGCCAGAAGCCGGGCTCACAGCTGGCGAGCGCAGTGGCAGTGGAGGGAGCTTCTCTGCCTCTGTGGCAGCGTTAAGGATTCCTTGGGGGATGTCAGCCTGCCCACTTAGGCTCCTGGAATGGGCTTAAGCCAGCAGGCGGACATCCCCCAAGGGGTCCTGGACTGCAAGAGGGCACTGGCTAATGTCGTGCACCAGGCCTCTGGTAATAAAGGTTCAATCAGTTTGTAGTATAAGCCAGCCTCCATTCCTTTTTATGGCTTAATAATATTCCAATGTGTGGACACACCACTTTTATCCATCTATCAGCTGATGGACATTGGGCTTGTTTCCACTTTGTGCTACTATGAACAACAGTACTATGAACATTCATGTGCAAGTTTTGTGTGGACACGTTTCATTTTTCGTGGGTAAACACCTAGGAGTGGAATATGGTGACTGTATGTTCAACATTCTGAGGAAATGCTGGAACCTTTTTCAAAAGCAACTGCATAATTTCACATTCACACTAGCGACGTGTGGGGGTCCCAATGTCCCCACATCCTCACCAACACCTGCTGTTGTCTGTCCTTATGGTTCCAGCCATGCTAGTGAGGGTGAGCAGGTCTTGGGGCTTTGATTTGCATTTCCCTCTTGGCATCTTTCACACACTATTGGCCATCTGTGTATCTACTCTGAAGTGTCTACTTAAGTCTTTTATCCATCTTTAATTGGGTTACTTGCCTTTTTATTGTTGAGCTGTAAGTTTCTGTATGTTCTTTATATGTTCTTGGTGTGGGCCTCTTTGGGTTCCTCTTGTTTGGGAACTCTGTGTGCTTCTTGGATTTGTAAGTCTATTTCTTTCACCAGGTAGGGGAAGTTTTCGGTCATTGTTTCTTTTTAAATATATTTTTATTGATTTCAGAGAGGAAGGCAAAAGGAGAGAGAGAGAGAACATCAATGATGAGAGAGAACCATTGATTGGCTGCCTCCAGCAGGCCCCACACTGGATGTCAAGCCCACAACCCAGGCATATGCCCTGACCAGGAATTGAACCATGACCTCTGGTTCATAGGTCAATGCTCAATCACTGAGCCACGCCAGTTGGGCCTGTCATTATTTATTCAAATAGGTTTTCTTTTCTTATATTTAAAAAAAAATTTATATTCTTTATTGTTGAAAGTATTACATATGTCCCCCCTTTTCCCCATTGACCTCCTCCAGCCTCCCACCTCCCACCCCAGGCCTTCAGCACCCTATTGTCTGTGTCCATGAGTTATGTACATATGCATATAAGGTCTTCAGTTGATGTCTCAAACAGGTTTTCAATATCTTGCTCCCTCTCTTCTCCTTCTGGCGCCCCCATAATGAGAATGTTGGTATGCTTAAAATTGCCCCAGAGGCTCCTTACATTATCTTTATATTTTTGGATTCTTTTTTTCATTTTGCTCTTCTGATTGGGTGTTTTTGCTTGCTCATATTCCAACTCGTTGATTTGATTCTCAGAATCCTCTCCTCTACTGTTGAATCCCAGGCTCAATGTGCTTTCTTCTTTACTTCTCTAGTTGTGGGACTTCCATTTCAACCAGCTTTCAGGCGGTTCTGAGTGATGGCTGTTGTAGATTTTAGTTGTAATTTTGAGGTGGTTGTGGGAGGTGTTGCGTACTGGTGTTTACCCAGGTCGCCATGTTGGTTCCCACTGTGCCGGGTATTTTTAAGGCTGAGTAATATTCCACTGCATGTGTCGAGCACATTTTGTTTGTCGAGTCACCATCTGTGGGCAGCTGGGTTGCTTCTACTTCTTGGCTGTTGTGAGTCATGCCAGGTATAAGCACATCTCTTTGAGACCGTTTTTAACTCTCTTGGGTCTGTACCCAAATGTGGCATTGTTGGGTCTAGCAGTAATTCTGGCTTTAAGTTTTTGAGGAAGCTCCATACTTCTTCATAGTGGCTCCACCATTTTGCATTCCCACTGAGTCCACCAGGTCCCAGTACTCCACATCCCCGCCCACACTTGGTATTTTCTGTTTTTGTGATAGTCGTCTCTTGTGGGCGTGAGAGGGTATCACAGTGCGGTGCACGTTTGCATCGACTCCCACCACATGCTCATGGAGTAATGCCTGCTGGGTATGGGCCGAGCGATGAGCAGATAAATGGCCCAATGGAGGAAGAATGAATGAGTCAGTGGGAGATGGTGTTTCTGGAAAAACAAGGTCAGGTGAGGTGGCTGCTGACAGCACTGGTCGAAGTGAGATCAAAACGCCAGGAGTGTCTGCCTGGCGTCTGGAACCACACACACACCTGGGAGGGCACTGATCCGGAAGTTGCCCCCCACCCCCCCCCCCCCCCCCCCCGGGCAGGGCTGCTTCCTGAGTGCCAGGAGTGGGCTCGGGTGGGGAAGCCTCAGTCCCCAGAGCCCTCACCCTGGAGGGGAGCAAGGGAGGGGCTGGCGTGGTGAGCGCAGCCTTGAAGGAGTTGAAGGAGGGGGTGCAGGAGGCGTGAGAGGGAGAGGGGCGCAAGGTGATAATGGGGCTGGCTGTGGTGGGGGACACGGCCCTGGCCCTGCCCTCAGGAAGCTGAGTCTCTCATTTGCTGCCTCCCAAATCCCCCTCCCATTCACCCACCTCTGCTCATGGCCAGGTCGCTGTCAACTTTCGGGCAGGTCACCCTGGGCGCCTGTGATGGCGCGGAGATGCCCCAGAAGGAGCCTGCCTCCGCCCCAGTCCTGCCCCCACCACGGCCCCTTCTTTCTCATCCGATTTCCTTTTTATAGGTTTTCAAAATGGAGCTACAGCTAATTTAAAAACAATTGTTATTGATTTTTTTAAGAGAGAAAAGAAAGAGAGAGAGAGAGAGAGAGAGAGAGAAACATCGATGTGAGAGAGAAACATTGACGTTTGCCTTCTGCACACACCAGGACCAGGAAACGAACCTACAGCCTGTGCACGTGCCCTGACCAGGAATCAAACCAGTGACCTTTTGGTGAATGAACAACTGAGCCACGAGCCAGGGCACATCTAATTCTTTATGTCCTGAGTAACATGTGGGACTGCACTCGCTCTGAGGAAGACTGCAGCCTGTGAAAGGGAAACTCTTAAGAGGGCAGGATCACGGCTCTCATTCAACACAAAATGATTATGTGTCGCAGATTCTATAACTTCAACTGCCACCTTCTTTTTCTCAAGGGCCCCTGAAGCAAAATCTTTTTCAAAACTCATTGTTCTTTGTGATGGGCTGTGCCTGCCACCTAGTGGCAATCTCTGGTCACTGCAAGCTACACTTTTTTTTTAATATATATTTTATTGATTTTTTACAGAGAGGAAGGGAGAGAGATAGAGAGTTAGAAACATCGATGAGAGAGAAACACCGATCAGCCGCCTCCTGCACATCTCCTACTGGGGATGTGCCCGCAACCAGGTACATGCCCTTGACCGGAATCGAACCTGGGACCTTTCAGTCTGCAGGCCGACGCTCTATCCACTGAGCCAAACCGGCTTCGGCAGCTACACCTTTTAAGATAGATGTATCCCGCCATCTCTCCACACATGGGTTTGGAGATCTGTTTTGGTTTCCTGGTGAGAATGCAAATTGGTGTAGCCCTTTGAAGTGTGGCAACACTAACAAAAGTACATGTGCACGTGCCTTTCCACCTAGGAGTCCCACCTCTAGGCCTCTGCCCTGAGAATAACACTGACCACACAAAAATTCTTATGCACAAGGTTATACTCATTACTAGAGCCAGGTGAACGAATTCGTGCATGGAGAGGGGGCAGAGAGGGACCGCGGGAGGTTGGCTGCTGGCTCTGAGGAGGGAGCTGGCCCTCGGTTTTCCTGGGAAAGGGGCCACATCTGCCTCCACCCACTCTCGGTTCCCCTTCCCAGCCCAGGGCCCAAAGGCCCCAGTGGGGTTGGAAGAGGAGGCCAATGGTCACCAGGCTGGGCACAGAAGGAACAGATGCCAGACACCAACGCTGCCCCACCACTGTGTGCTTCCCCGCCTCAACCCCCCCGCCCCCCCCCCATCCTTCCCTCGCCACTGTGTCTCCACCTTGGTGGGCAGGCGGCCCTGGGGAAGGGAGAGGACTGGAGTGAGACAAACCCTTTGTCGAAGGCTGGCTTTCAATAGATTGCAGCGAGGGAGCTGCTCTGCTGTGTATGAAACTCCAACCCAGAAGCAGATGGCCTACAAATGGTTTAGCAACAGGGGCCGATGGGGGCTGGCCGGCTGGGGGGAGGGACCGCAGGTGGTTGGCTATGGTAGCGGACTCATCACCAGGGGAAGCTTCTGTGTTGAGTGTCTGCCCCCTGGTGGTCAGTGCACGTCATAGCGACCGGTCAACCGGTCGTTCTGTCATTCTGGTCATTCTGGTTGTTCTGGTCCTAACGGTTGCTTAAGCTTTTCTGTATATAGATGTGCCATTTCAAACTATTGGAAACTTCCTGAATGTCTGCGCAGAAGAGAGTCCATTCACCCAGTGGAGTCTCTGTGGCCAGAAGAAAGAAAAAAATTCAGGGAGGATGAAACAGAAGGCTCGAGGGGCAGAGGTGGAGGAGGAAGGGACAGGGGGGGCGCGGGACCTGTGGGCCAGGGGGGCGCTGCCTGCCACCCAAGGTCAGCGGGAAGGCACAGGCTGAAGCCTAGGACAGTCACTCACATTGTGGTTTCCTGCAAGTTACACACACTCCTCGGTTCACTGTGTCTCCCTCACTGGACTCTACGTGAATCTCATTGTGAAACGTTGGCCACGAATCCAAAATCTAAAAAAAATTACTGGGAGCGGCAGTTATGTAAGATGTGACCCCTGGGGGAACTGGGGGAAGTGGGGAAACTGGGGGAATTGAGGGAACTGGGGGGAACTGGGGGAACTAGAGCAGTGGTCGGCAAACTCATTAGTCAGCAGAGCCAAATATCAACAGTACAACGATTGAAATGTCTTTTGAGAGCCAAATTTTTTAAACTTAAGCTATATAGGTAGGTACATTGCTATTAACTTAATTAGGGTACCCCTAAGCTGGCCTTTGCTGAAAACGTCCTCAATCTGATTGAGGTACATTCCCTGAGGTCGACTCCTTCCAACTCTCCCATCCACACTCGTCTTTTTTTTTTTTTTTTTTTTTTGGCTGGGTGCAGTGAACTTTATTGATGGTGCACGACAGAGCAGGGCTCCCTGGGCCCCTCCCCTTCTCCGGGGGTCTGGGATGGAAACGGTGGTCAGGAGATTCTCAGTGTGTCAGGGGTTCGATCTGGGGTGGGGACTCCCCAGCAGCGGAGGGCCTCTCTTCCTCTCGCTGGGGCTGGTGGTCCGGGGGACTCTTACTCCTTGGAGGCCATGTGGACCATAAGGTCCACCACCCTGTTGCTGTAGCCGAATTCATTGTCATACCAGGAAACAAGCTTGACAAAGTGGTCATTGAGGGCAATGCCAGCCCCAGCATCAAAGGTGGAGAAGTGGGTGTCACTGTTAAAGTCGCAGGAGACCACCTGGTCCTCAGTATAGCCCAGGATGCCCTTGAGGGGGCCCTCTGATGCCTGCTTCACTACCTTCTTGATATCATCGTAGTTGGCAGCTTTCTCCAGACGGCAAGTCAGATCCACCACTGACACATTGGGGGTGGGGACGCGGAAGGCCATGCCAGTGAGCTTCCCATTCAGCTCAGGGATGACCTTGCCCACAGCCTTGGCAGCGCCAGTAGAAGCAGGGATGATGTTCTGGGCAGCCCCTCGGCCACCACGCCACAGCTTCCCAGAGGGGCCATCCACGGTCTTCTGGGTGGCGGTGATGGCATGGACTGTGGTCATGAGTCCCTCCACGATGCCAAAGTTGTCATGGATGACCTTGGCCAGGGGGGCCAAGCAGTTGGTGGTGCAGGAGGCATTGCTGACAATCTTGAGGGAGTTGTCATACTTGCCATGGTTCACACCCATCACAAACATGGGGGCGTCCGCAGAAGGGGCAGAGATGATGACCCTCTTGGCCCCGCCCTTCAAGTGAGCCCCAGCCTTCTCCATGGTAGTGAAGACACCGGTGGACTCCACAACATACTCGGCACCAGCATCACCCCATTTGATGTTGGCGGGATCTCGCTCCTGGAAGATGGAGATGGACTTCCCGTTGATGACCAGCTTCCCGTTCTCAGCCTTGACTGTGCCCTTGAACTTGCCATGAGTAGAGTCATACTGGAACATGTAGACCATGTAGTTGAGGTCAATGAAGGGGTCATTGATGGCGACAATATCCACTTTGCCAGAGTTAAAAGCAGCCCTGGTGACCAGGCGCCCAATGCGGCCAAATCCGTTCACTCCGACCTTCACCATCGTGTCTCAGGGTTGTGGCTGCTGGCCCAGCGAGGAGGAGAGGCTGTCTGACGCACAGGGGAGCAGAGAGCCCACACTCGTCTTGTATACTTGTTTCAGATAGACGAGTGTGGATGGGAGACTTGGAAGGGGTTGGCCTCAGCGAACGTACCTCAAAACATTGTACCTCCCCGCGCTGTGTATCCCAAGGCCTCACTGCGCCGATATCCCCGTCGCCTGACCAACCGACACCCCCCACGTCTTCTAACGCCACTTCTTCAAATTAGACTCACCCAGACTGAAATCCGACTTCTGCGCATGGGCCACGAAGTTTCAATCGCACTGTACGTGCGCCGCACGTGGTATTCTGTAGAAGAGCCACACTCAAGGGGCCAAAGAGCCGCATGTGGCTCGTGAACCAGTTTTCCAAACACTGAACTAGGGGAACTGGGGGAATTGGGGGAACTGGGGGAACTGGGGGCAACAGGGGGAATTGGGGGAAGTGGGGGAGGGTACAAGGAGGTTCTCTCTGTCTTAGCCCCTTACCTGTGGACAATGTGACCAGAAACCCGTGGATGCCTGACACCATGGATAGTGCCGAACCCTATTCGTACTGTCCTTTTCCCATGCATAAGACCCGTGATGAAGTTTAATTTATAAATTAGTCACAGAGGCTACAAAATAGAGCCTCTGCTAAGAAAATAGAGCAATTATCACAATTCACTGTGATGAGTCCATTGAGATATCTCTCTCTCTCACTCTCTCTCTCTCTCTCTCTCTCTCTCTCTCTCTCTCTCTCTCTCTCTCTCTGTATCTACTGTCCTGCGCTCACCCTGCTTCTTGGTGAGGTGATAACGTGCCCAGGTGGGGAGAGGTGTTTGCAATTTGAGGTGCGACAGCAACACCAGCGCTGATTCCTTTGTCCGTCACAGTCTCAGGCAGGGCTAGAGGCCCGTTCTGGCGTAGAGCTTAGCAACCTCAGCCTGCGAGGCTTCTCCTCATTAGGTCGAGAACTTTCCTCTTTTCACTGAGAGCAGCTCTTCCTGGCTTCTCTGTGGCATCTTTGGGGCCGTTAGCAAGTAAAACGAGGGTGACGAACCCGGGCACCTCCAAGGCCCACAGTGGGCCTGACACCCAGGTGGCGGCCGCGTGGCTGATGCGGGAGTGACCACAGCGTGGACACGGGGCACAGGACGAGTCACGTGGACATCATGCGACTTCATCACAGCTGCTCAGAGCAGCCGCAACTTAAAACTAACGACTTGTTCATTTCTGGAGTTTTCCATTCGGTGTTTTTACACGGCTCCGGATCGTCTAAAACCATGGGAAGCAGAAGTGTACTATGTTTGCCACTTTGCATGACTCTATTTCAGAATAAAAAGTGAAATAAATGACGTGGGCCTAGTAACCACGGGAGGGGAGGTGTGGTCACAGAGCCAGCGGCCTGGGAGCTCTGGTTGGAAGGAACTGGCGCTCCCCTTGATTCAAGGCCGCCCGCCCTGTGGTCCACCTCCTGGCCTGAGGCCCCGAGACCAGGGAAGAGGGGGATGGGCGTGGCCCGGGCCTGGGGACAGCGGTGGGCAGGCTGTGTGTGTGTGTGGCAGGGGGGCAGGGGGAGGAAGGGGGGGGGACGTGTCTGCATGCTGCACCCATTTCTATTGCTGTATAATAAATACCACAAACTCAGTGGCTGAAATGACACCCACTTATGGTCTCAGTTCCTGTGGGTCAGGAGACAAGCAGGTCAGGGGTCAATCCAGGGGTCAGCTGGGGCTGGGCCCACCTCCTGGGGCCTCCTCCAGGCCACTGGTTTGGGTGGGTGCCTGGTTTTCCTAGATGCTGACGGGAGACCACTCTCAGGTCCCAAAGGTGGCCCTCACGTCCTTGCCCTGTGACCCTCCCCCTCAAAAGTGGCATCTGCTTCTTCCCGGCCACCAGGAGGCTGTCTTGGCCCCGAGGGAGCCCCTTGTAATGCAATGTAATCACTGGAGTGGCCATCCCTTCAGTCACAGCAGCTGCCCACACTCAGGGGAGAGACAGACAAGGCCTGTGGCCCTGGGGCCATCTGAGAAGTTTGCCCCCACCCTCACCCAGGTATGTGTCACCGTCCTCCATGCTGCTTCGGTAGGGTCCCCATGAAGCCCCATCCCCTTCGTCTCTCCAGCTGGGTCTGCCTCAGGTTTCCGTCCTCAGGCCCTGGGGTCTCGCCCTGAGGTGCCCCCCCCCCCCCCCCCCCGAGAGCAGAGCGTGGCGGAGGTGATGGAGAAGCGGGACTCCATGGCCCTATAGCGCGAGGAAGCATTCTGCCAACTGCCTGAGTGAGCCCCTCGGGGACACGTCCGCGTGGCCACTGCAGTGACCGCTGGAACCAGGAGCGTGGGGCATTCGGAGTTGCATTTATGCTCTGACAGCAGAAGTGGGGAGCTTTGTGGCGCTCTAGCTCCTGAGCCTCCTCTCATGCATTTTTGTGTGAAAACATCGCGTGACACTGACTGGGCTGAGAGCAGGACTTCCCAGGCGGAGTGTGTCCTGCAGAGCGGAGTATTAGGCTAGAGAGCGTGGGGTCACTCTGTCACTCCTCACCCGAGGGCATTTCCCACTGATGTTTAGAGGGAGCAGAAGGGAGGGGGAGAGACAGAGAGAGAAAGAGACACATCGATTGGTTGCCTCCTGCACGTGCCCCAACTGGGGCTGGGGATCAAGCCAGCAACTGAGGTATGAATCGAACCCAGGACCCTTCAGTCTGCAGGCCGGTGCTTTTCCTGGTTGCGAACATAATACATGAGGGTAGCATGTGCAAGGGGGTGGCAAGCTTCTCCTGTAAAGGGCTGGTTAGTAAATATTTTCAGCTTCCGGGTCATGCGATTTCTGTGCAATAATTGAATCCATCACTTAGTGCGAAAGCAGCACAAGCGATATGTGGATGATGCGAGTGGCGTGTGCTTATGACCACTCAAATTTGAATTTCATATCCTGAAATATTACTCATTCTTTAATTTTTTCCCCCCAACCATTAAAAACTATAAAAACCATTTTTATCTTCAGGGCCCTAAAAAAGCAACCCGCAGGCTGGCTTTGGCCTGTGAGCCATGCTTTTTTGGTGACCACTGACTTTTAATTCTTATTATTTTTTATTAAAAAATATTTTTATTGATTTCAGGGAGGAAGGGAGAGGGAGAGACATAGGAACATCAATGATGAGAGAGAATCATTGATCAGCTGCCTCCTGCATGCCCCACACTGGGGATTGAGCCTGCAACCCAGGCATGTGCCCTGACGGGAATTGAACCGTGACCTCCTGGTTTACAGGCCGATGCTTAACCACTGAGCAACACCAGCTGGGCACCACTGGCTTTTTAGATGGTCTCTATTCTAATCTAAAATCTGTCCCATGTTGAATTCACAGGCTAAAACCAAAGTATTGTGTGCTTACTTGAGTTTCTTCAGAGTGTCCTGTGAAAATAACTCACAGGAGTCTCATTCGCTTGAAAACAGTAAGAACCCAGAAATAATCTCAGTTCCTTCCGTTCTCCCCTATCCTGTAATCGAGGTCAAGTGTTCAGGGACCACTTTTCAAAGACGAGTAACATTGACACGAGGGAGCAGACAGGCAGCTTTCATTAGAGGCCTAACTCCTACACTCACGTGGGACAGATGCTGAAGACGTTGTTCAAACAGTGGGAATGAACTTTTTTGGGGGTAAAATATGTTTTTATTGATTATTAGAGAGAGAGAGGAAGAGAGACGGGGAGAGAGAGAGAAAAACATTGATGAGAGAGAAACACCTTTAAATGGCTGCCAACCAGGGACCAAACCCACAACCTGGGAACATGCCCTGACCAGGAACGGACCTGGGGACCTTTGGGTGCATGGGAGGACGCCCGACCAAGCCACACCAGCCAGGGCGGGACTTAGCCTTCTGTAGTGGGAAGGAAGGTGGAAGGAAGGGAATTGCCCTGGGTCCTCAGCTGCTCCTCTGGCCCTGCACGGCGCATCTATAAATAGTCAGGGTGGCCTGCAGAAGGGGTCATAAGCCAACTTAACAGCTGTATTAAGCACATGTACTTCCCATTAGCCATAGTAACATGCCAAAACATCCATATTTTAATAGGTACTATAAAGAACATTCATAGCAAGTAATTGACAGAGCCCTGGTTAGTATGAATCAATTCTCCATTTTCTTAATTCAATTGGACATATGTAACTGCTAATTGGTAGAAGACAGTCAATGCTTCATGAGCTAAAATGAATAAGACTTTTGGGGGTAAGAAAATCAAGTGATTCTAGAAACCATCATCCGCCACACACACACACACACACAAATTCAATCATTTTATTACACCCATCATTAGAGTTGTCCTTTATAATGTAATCAATTATAAGATAATCAGTTCCATCATTTGCACAAATAGCTAATATAAAGACAGCAAGTATGGAAATGATATTAACACCCCAAATTTCCTAAACCTTGTTCTCCGGCCCTGGCCCCTTGGCCAAGCGTCTCACCACCACAACCCTGGAGGAAGCAAGAAAGGCCAAAAAACAAAACCTTCATGGCCACGCCCATGGCTACTGGCCTCACATTTATTTTTTCAGGTTTAAGCGAAGAGGGGAAAATATCTCAGATTTGAGATTTTTCTTCAGAACAGTTTTATTAGTTTGCATATGGTGTGTCTACCCTCGACTTTCCTGTCCTACTTTGACACACAAATCCAGTTATTCGTAGTCTTCTTCGCCCCATATTTCGTAGATGGTAACATTGTTATGTGGGTCTGCAGGCCTCTCAAAGTTCTGCCCCTTGTAGTCACCGGCAGTTGCCACGGCGACTTTCAGATTCCGCACCTTGGACATGAACTGCACGAGGTCCATCTCGAGCTGGTTTAAGGTCTGCAGTGCGTAGTCTTTGCTGGGGTTAGCACACTGGTTCTTCTTCGGTGCAGCACGAACCAAAGAGCCTCGAGGGCCAGGAGGGGTCTTTTCCTGTCAACAAAGATGTGCGGAGTGAATAACACCGTCGGCTTTGGGGACTTGGGACACAGGTCCAGGAGACGTGGGCTCACGTAACAGAAGGTCCTAGCGTTGCTCTAGTCCAGAGACTGGCAAACTATTGCCCAAGGGCCAATGTGGCCCACCATCTGTTATCATAAATAAAGTTTTATTGGAACACAGCCCTGCTCATTCACACACATACTGTCTAGGGCCGTGGTCAGCAAACTGCGGCTCACGAGCCACATGAGGCTCTTTGGCCCCTTGAGTGTGGCTCTTCCTAAGCCTTAGGAGTACCCTAATTAATAACAATGTACCTACCTATATAGTTTAAGTTAAAAAAATTTGGCTCTCAAAAGAAATTTCAATTGTTGTACTGTTGATATTTGGCTCTGCTGACTAATGAGTTTGCCGACCACTGGCTAGGGCTGCTTTCAGACTAAAGTGGCAGAGTTGAGTCACTCACTGCAACGCTGAAAACATCTAGTGTCTGGGCCTCTACAGAGAGGCTTGCCAGCCCCTCTGGTCGGTTTGGACACAGCCCAGGGAGGTGTGGGGGTCCGTCTGGTAGAGAATAAGCGGCCATTTTCTGTCTCGTTCCCCATCATGGAGATGATTGGCTGCTGCAGGCAGGGGCTATCACCTTTTCACACCTCTATCCCTTTACAAAGTTCTCTACCTTTACTGGGGATAATGCTATCAACTGCATTCGACTCAGCAACTTGTAAGAAGTCAACCGCTAGGGAAATTAAACCTCGGGCGGCGAATCTGGCTCTGGGAATGATTTCGACCCCAAACACACCAAGTTCTTGAATCTATCCTCATTGAACAAACTCATTGAACAGGCTAAATAACAAGCCAAGGTTTCCTTCAACCAGTAACCAGAAGCTGGTCTCCAATGTACTCCCAGCCGTGGTGGGTCTGGGCTCCATCAGGAAAGGACTGGCCAGCGTCTCCCAGGACCACGGTGGTTACTTTGCATTAAAATCCCTTCTACTCTACCATCCTGCCTGGACCACCCCCATGTCTCGGAGTCGGAGATTTCTGAGGGGGCAGCAACCTGGGATAAAGCATGGAGCCGTCCTTACCTTCATCTTTTCACGGTCTCTTCGAAACTTGAGAATTAGATACAGTATAACAATAAAAAAGAACCAGAGCCACTTGCTGACGAGCCAGCCTGGGGTGTGCTCTGGTAGGTTCTGCCTAATTCGGAAGTGCCCTCCGCAAGGCACCTTTCCGGGGGGTGCTTTGACATTCTCCCTCAGAGAAGAAAACATAAAGGCGTAGCCGCAAGATAGGCATATGGGCAGGAACAGGGTCCATTTCAGGGTCCGCATGGTGAGCAGGGGTGGGGGAGGAGGCTGCTCATGGTGGGTCTGTCTGCCCTCGCACCTGGACTCTGAGTGCTGGGGCTGAGCCGGGTTGATGTCACAGAGGCCCCGGCCAGGAGCGGCTCCGGCCATTGTGATGGCAGCAGGGAGGCCAGTGAGGCCAGGGCCTGGAAGGAGGATGTAGGGGGCTGGAGGCATTCCGAGCAGGCCGTCAACAAGAGAGGGTGGATGGTGCTTGCCATGTCCTTGCTAGCCTTTCTGACGCCCTGGTGCTGTGTTGGCCGAGGCCTGCCTGCCTTTGTGTTTCGTTTGTTGAGTTCAGATGCCGTGTCACATGTGGGGCATGTGCCCTGTGGAGCTGAGCCCAGTGAGAAAGACATTAAACCAGAGGCACCCAGGCCAGAGCCTCAGTGGTTGGAGGTCGTCCCGTAACCAAAGGTTGTGGGTTTAATTCCTGGTCAGGGCACATACCTAGGTTGTGGGTTCGAGCCCTGGTCGGGGTGCGTACGGGAGGCAACTGATGGATGTTTCTGTCACACATTGATGTTTCTCTCTCTCAAATCAATAAAAACATATCCTCAGGTGAGGACTAAAAACAAAAATTAAACATTAGGAACCATTGGCTTACATTGTTTCTAAAAATAATTATTTGCAGGATTTAATGTTGGGGTTGGGGGGAGGGTCTTTTTAAAACTTGGATTTCTGGCTCCTTTTGAAAACGTTAGATCTGAAAACACTGGTCCTAGTAGGAATGCCTTCTAGGTGGTCACGCTCTCTCCAGCCCCCGCCAGTCCCCACCGCCTCACTCACTGCTTTCACCTGGGTGCAGGCCTTGGGCGAATACGGGTGTAATTTATTAAACGGTGATTGGAGCAGGGAGTGTTGACTAGAGCAGGGTCAGGTGACACAGGAAGGCTTTCCTGAAAAAGGCATTTGGGTTGAGTTTGAAGACTGATCAGGAGGGAACTGGCACCTGACAGGGGCAAGGGCCGAGGTGAGCACACAGCCTGAAGGTAGCGAGGCCGATGCGTGGAGTATAGCTGGGGCTCTTTGGCCAGTGAATGACACGAAACAGGAAAGCCGTTAACAGTACACAAGGCTTGTCCCTGTCCCCTGGTCACCTGGCTCACTTATTCCCCAGAAACCAACCTTCTGCTGAGTATGATCAAAGGTCCACTGGGAACTTCAAGCTGTGCTGAGCTCTGGGCAGCGGCAAAGGTTCTGTGAGACAGTCTGGCACCAGAGGGGTCAGAGAGCAAGGCTGTGCCCTCACTGCTCCCCCAGGGGCAGCGTGCTGTCTGCAGGGGTGGGCCTTCCTGCAGGCGACACCTGGCAGCAGGGAAGCAGCTGGCCTGGTCTCTATGGCTGTGGCTGGAGGGTGTGCCGTGACCCTCAGGGGCTCATCCTTGCCACCTTGTCTGTTCCTAGTCCCTCCTCACATGGCACCTGTGGGAGAGGCATCCCTGTGCTCTGGGCCACACCTGCGGAGTATTCTGAGGTGCCCCCAGGGGTGTGTGCCCCATGTTATAGCTCTAATATTTGGTGGTTAGGGGGACTGCAGGAAGGGACAAACAGCCTTGATTTAGAGATGACCTCAAACCACAGAAACACTGAGGAAGTTCTGTCCCACGTGAGTTTTGTTACCAGGAAATGTTTATGAATAGTATTTAAAGACAGGAATTGACACCACCATGGCGTGAGTCCTGGCGCTCAACTTTCTTACAAAACATGAGTGGGAGACAGAACAGAAATACAGACCGAGGAGAGGAAAGGCAGACTTGCTCTACTTTTGTATCAAATGCCAGGTGCCCAACTTGATCTCTTCTATCTTCAAAGAAGCGATAAACTAGGGACGCCCCTCCCCCAGTTCTCGGCCAGGGTCCCAGCCTCTCAGTGCTCCTGCAAACACCTGTGGGCAGAGTGCGGCCGCAGCTCCTTCCTTCTATTTAATTCACTGCTGGCAGCAAAACCTTGGATTTTAGTCAAAATGAGCCAAGCACACACCCATGAGGCATCTGGAATCTTTAATGGTTTCGAGCCTGGGAAGTACAGCCAGCACGGCTTGGGGGCCAGGACGGAGAACTGAGCCGGGAGAGGGTGGCGCGGTCACTGGGTGCGAGTCACCTACATGCCTCAGGCAGGAGTGGCCACTGGCACCAAGGTCTGGGGGACACCTTGATGACACGGTGCAGGCCCCCTGCACAGCCAGCGCCCACACGCCGGCCTCCAGGAGCCGGACGCAGCCTGCGCGGGGCGCAGTCGGGGCTCAGAAGCAGTAGGATGTGTGGGTGACCCAGTGGGCCGACTCCTCCTTGGAGCGCTTGGCGGAGCTGTGGGTCGTGAAGAGGGACTTGTAAGCCTCGGACTCCTCGCTGTGGGCGATGGACCTCTTCGTGGCGCCGCAGGGAGGCTTCCCCGCTTTCCCAGAAGAGCTCCCATTAGCTGTTGGGAAAAGGAAAAGCCAGGTACTTTATGGCTGGAACTAAAGATCATTCCAAACAGCACGTTCTCGAAGGGAGAAAAGTAAGCCTGCTCCTTCCGGGAATTTCCCTCCTCCTCCCTTTATCACAGGGGTCCTCAAACTTTTTAAACAGGGGGCCAGTTCACTGTCCCTCAGACCGTTGGAGGGCCGGACTATAGTTTAAAAAAAAACTATGAACAAATTCCTACGCACACTGCACAGATCTTATTTTGAAGTAAAAAAGCAAAATGGGAACAAATACAATATTTGTATTTGCAGGTGGCCCGCGGGCCGTAGTTTGAGGACCCCTGCTTTATCATCTCAGTCACCGCCTCCTAGAGACAGACGAAGCTACGGCGTTTAAAATCACACTAACCACTCAACTTCTTGCCTCGAGCCCACACTGACCCCTGCCCACGAGGGTGTGGGATGGCCTGTTTGACGGCTGAATCAGAGGCAGTGGGAGGCTCAGTGAGCTCCCCCCCTCCCCCCGGGGCTACTACATGGAGAGCAGGGGTCAAACCCATAACCACTGTGGCTGCTACTTACAACGCGAGGTCAGACATGCTCGTACCTAACCAGTCTGTATTTTCCTTTTTGTGAAATAAATAGTGTTTTGCTTTTTAGTTAAAGGTAGCAGGTTTCAGGAGAAATGCGTTGAATTCTGGACTATTTGCTGAATGGCTTTCAGAACTTGGCCGAAAGGCAGGTGGGGGAGGGAGGCTCTGAGCGCTGGGTGGGGTGCACACAAACCCAGCCCCCGCCCCACGCTGAACCCCAGCCCTCTACCCAGTCTCTGGGATTCCAGGCCCAGGTCGGGCAGCCTCGTGAGCCTGGCACCAAGCGCACGCTCCACAGGTCAAGTGAACATCAGCAATTGTGCCCAGACCCGTCCATCCCGACAGGCTCCTGCTCTGGGGTCTGGAAGTGTTTCTAGTCCCCAAGAGAGCTCAGCGCATGACCGAGACAGGACTTGGGATGAACCTTAGTTTTTGAGTTCAGGCCAATAAAGCTGTGACGTGACCCCAGGGCCCAGCTTTCTGAGCAGCCGCTGCGGCTCCGTGGGACCCACCTGTGCTTCTGGGAGCTGGGCTGACTTTCTTCTCCCGGGAGTCAAGGCTGGAGGCCTCAGGCTTTCCCGTGTTCATTCCGGACGGCCCTGCGGACTCTGTAAGAGAAGCAAAGTAAGAGAAGCAGACCTCCCAGGGCGCAAAGACCGCCCCGCCGCCTGCTTTGCGAGCAGCACCTACCTTCACTGGCCGCCGGGTGCGAGACAGACTCTGCCGCCTTGGCCTTCTTTGTTTTCTGCAGGGAGAGGAAGTGGAGATCAAGCCATGCGGTGCACTAAGGGCGGGTCTCATTTGAAGACAACCCCAGGCGCCATTTATTCCAGACCCGGACCCCCTGCGCGTGGCCCAGTCATGTCCTCTGCCTCACTCAAGAACATCTCTATAGAGAGCTGCTTACGTTCACGTTCCAGAAATCACATTCGCAACATTTTGGCAGTTTTCAGTGGTAAGTCAACGTGACTGGTGACTGCTGTCCACAAAGGAGCAGCTAACTGAACGATCCAGCCCGCACAAGCACCCAGTGGGCTTCTCCGGGCGCTCACACCGCCTTCCTGTTTGCTCGCTGATCCACGAGGGCTGAGGCTGTGCTGAAGGACACTGGGCCGGTCCTCCCGCCTCGGGATTACTGCCATTAAGATGTCCAGGCACTAGGATTCTGTCGCTCCTAATTTTTAAAATGCAACGAACCACTCTAAAACCGCATGGCTGTGCTAGAACCGACTCAATCACAGGAGAAATAGGACTTTGTTCATTCAGAGAATTTCCTTTAAAAATGCCATTTTCCTAAGTAGCCAAAAGATGGCGCTACAGACACACAGCCTAACCATCCAGAAGGTTCCGCTCACTAGACAACGTGGGAGAAGGAACTTTCTCGGGCAGGAGCCCTGAACTTACAATGCACACGTGCACGTGACCTGTAACACTCGTATACGACGTAAAAACCCGAGACAAGAGCGAGCCCTTCAAAACAGAGAGAGGCAGCTGCTGAGCTCTGAGCCCTCGGCTCACGCAGAGCTCATGTGAAAGGACAGCACTGGGTCGGGAGGAGCTGCCAGCCGCCTCCTGCTGGAGTGTCTGAGGAAGTGTCCGGTGTCCGGTAGCAGCAACCAGAGCTCCGGTGAGCACCTCTCGGAGAGGGCGGAGAGGGCATGGGCGTCCCGGGAAGCCTGGGACAGACGCGACAACTCACTGAAGTCAAGTGTCCGCCACCACGCGGACATCTCCGGAGCTCGGGTACCTTCTGGAGCCCCGAGGGCGGGGAAGGCTAGGGGGCAGCTCCAGGTGCTCCAGGTGCTGTTGGAGGGGCTGCACCTGGTGGCCGGGGGTGGGCACAGGCTCCTGGGGGCCCAGGTGTCCAGGCGACTCCTGGACACTCAGGTCTGGGCAGCGGGCTCTTCGGATGTGCTGGGGTAATGGCGATTTTCCTTGATTTCACAAGTTATGAACCCTGGTTCCAGGACCCTCATGGGGCCCCAAATCCAAGGATACTCAAGTCCTTTATGCAAAATGGCATTTACATAGAGAGCATTTACGCGTGACCTACATGAGCACAGACGCTACGGCAGGGTGTGCCTACACATCACTTCATTCCTGTGGATCCAGCACAGCGCTCAGCGTGTGGCAAATTTAAGTTTTGTTTTTTGGAACTTTCTGGGATCACCCCCCACCCCCAAATAATTTTGATTCCTGGTTGGTTGAATCCCCTGATGAAAACCCGCTGATACGGAGGGTTGATGGGTCTCTTCTAAAATCAGTGAGAGCAGCAACTGTGATGGCTCAGCTTGTGGTGCTGTCACCCTCCTGACAACGCTTGTCCCTGACAGGCCCTGCTCCCACCCACCCACCCCACCCCACCCCACCCCACCCACCCACCCACCCAGACAGGCCCTGCTTCCACCCTGTGCAGTCACTGAAGACGCTGAGCGAGGAAGAGAAGCGCTGTGCCCACCCCACAGCAAGGGTGCAGCAGAGCCAGGCTGGACTGTCCAGTGCCCAGGCCCTGCCAGGTTGTAAACAGGCCTCAGACCCTGCCAACCCCCAGCAGCCACTGCAAGGCAGGGAGAGGAGCAGCAGGGGAGGGACACAGGACCCTTACCTTCCCCAGCCTCGCTCTCAGCCTCCTCTCCTCCATTCTGCTCCTGAGTGTGTCCACGTCCTCCTTGGTGCCATTAAGCACGATGACGTCATCTTCCTGGAAGGCGGCCCCACACTGGAGAGAGCAAGACAGACAGAGTCCATGACCAGGGGGCAGCCGCCCCTCCGCCCCCTCAGCCCAGCCACAGCCCCTGGGGCCGTGGGGAGATTCCCGCGGTCCCACCTGCACCTTTGGCTTAGCCAGCTCCGACCACTGGCTATTTACTGTGTTCTGTCTCCGAAACCCATCACTCTGGGGTCAGCTCCTGCTCTAGGGCGGGTCTCATGACTGAAGAGACCGTCCTTTGACCCACAAATCCTGAGGTCGGTGCCACAGAGAAGGTATAAGAACGACAGCCCTAGCTGGTTTGCTCAGTGGATAGAGCGTCAGCCTGCGGACTGAAGGGTCCCAGGTTCAATTTCGGTCAGGGCACATGCCCTGGTTGGGGGCTCGATCACCAGTGGGGGGCGTGCAGGTAGCAGCCTATCAGTGATTCTCATCATTGATGTTTCTATCTCTCTCTCCCTCTCCCTTCCTCTCTAAAATCAATAAAGTATATATTTTTAAAAAAGAATGATGAGAGGTCCCAATACAGCATCCAGCCAGGACTGCCTGGACGAAAAGGAGCCTTTTCTGGCCATCACGCAGGGAGGCCTGCGGGGGAGGGGCAGCCCGTTCTGCGGGAGGAGGCCTGGGACACCCCATGCTGAGGGAGACAGGGGCAAAGCCTTCTGCTGGGGGGGGGGGGGTGTCCTCCTTGGAGGGGAACGAAAGGGACCCGCAGGAACAGAGTCAGGGGGTAGCTAAGGCCCCGGGGCTGGGCTGGGTGCAGGAAGCCGCAGAGGCAGGTGCCCCTTGGTTCCAGCAGCCCGCACTCGCCCTCCCTGGCACTCGGCTTCCTGTGGCTTCTTCCCGCTCCGAGCTGCCCCTTTCCTGGCTGAGTAATGAGGGCAGTGGTGGGCTGTGAAACAACGCCCTCAAAGCACTTCACCCTGAATAGAGTTACAATGTGAACCAATTCTATTCTGAGGACCATCCCTGGACAGCACTTCTGCTACTGAAGATTCTAGCACCTTAAAAAGGAACGGGTGTGAACCCCACCCTAAGGCAACTCTGGTGACTGCTGCTGAGAGAGTCTACAGCACCTCCCCACCCGTCTCCAGGGGGCTGAGTGTCTAGTCTTCAAACCATTGTTCATGCTTGGGAGCCAGTTAATTTCCCGCGCGCGTGCGGCCCACAGAGGCTGCTGCGTGGAGGGCTGAGGGGTTACGGACGTGTCTACAGGCAATGACCGTGCACCAAGCCCCGACGTGCTCTCCCTCACACACACACCACCCTGGAAACCACCTGTGATTTCAGGGACACACGAGAGGCTGGGGCACGGATGGAGACGCGGGTCTGGTGGACAGAGATCCTATCTGCTCTGTAACACGAGAACGGCCACTCTCTCTGCAGCCTTTAAAATAAGTAAATATTCCAAATAGAATTTTTTGTGGGGAGAAACAGTAGTTCCAACACCCAGAGGACTGTACTTTCTATGAGCTGCCCGTTCCCACCTGGAGAATAACACTTAACTTTCTTGGAAATGAATTTGGTGACAGAGTCACACGTGTAACACACTTTCACTATGGCCACTAAGCTGACTGCACAAGACAGAGAGAAACACCACCACCACCAAGAAGCAGGGCTCGGAAATGTTTGCAAACCGAGTGGTGCTCACGCTATTTAAAAAGGGAAACCCGCCAGGCCCTGCAGGTGGCCTCCATGGGAATCTCCCACCCTGCCAGACACAGCGAGCCCGAGGCTTCAGCCTGAGGCTGGCCCGACTACCCTGAACGCTCGGGGAGGCAATGACCAAAGAGCTACTACTGCGCACCGATTTCTAAATGTCAGCGTGAACCTGAGCCGGAACTGTGAACACAGCACTAACAGAGCTGAGGGGAGGGCGGCAGGCCAGCACCCCACCCCCACGTGCCTGTCTCTATCAGGGAGCGAAACACACGTAGCCCACGCTTCACCCCGCAGGACAGTGCGCTACACATGAGACGTATCTTCTTTCATCATTGAAACGACTGAAAATACCCAATCCCAGGGGCTCTGGGCTTACAAGGGTGGAATGTGTCCGTGAAGTGGGGCTAACACTCTGTGGTGGGACCCGGATGTTTCACGTTGGCCGTCGGCTTAAAAGAAAAACCAAGACAACAAACCCAAACCTTCCGACCTCTCTCACACTGAAGCTACAGTACAGCACCAGCCTAGCGAAGGGCAGCACAGGGAGAGGAGGAGCTGGCCGTGTTTGCGCAGCTTCTCAGAGCGGTTCACGTACCTCAAAATGTTTCCTGTGTTCACATTGGTGCAAAGGCCCCAAAGACGCATAAGGCTGCTGTGCAGACCCTGGCGAACTGTTCTGAAATATCTCATTTCACTGGAGAGAGAAGGTGGCACACCCTGGCTTTATAAGACGACAGGCAGACAGTAACTGTATGACGATCTAGTCCATTCCAAATTCCAACGGAAGTATGTCATTAATCTTTGTGACAGGATTTTCCAATCAAAACCAACAAGGAAGTCACACACTACAAGGGAAGCAATGGAGTGACAAACATCACTCCTGGAGCAGGCCAACCAGCAAACATGAAATCCAAGACAAGCAAAGTCGTCCCGATCCGCCCTAAAGGAAATACTGTGTCTCCAAACAAAGGACTCAAAGAGCCACCCTGTAACACGACAATTTATTCTGGAAGCCTTCCCATGTACTAACGAGGAAGTCTGTGCAGTTTGCACTGACCGATGTCTGTGCAGAGACATGCTTGAGTGGTCCAAAGATATCCGCAGCCCCGAGCGACACTTCTGGGTGACCCTGACCGCCGGGAAGGTGAGGACAGCCCAGCAGTACGCTGTGTTAGAGCACGGGCGGCCACAGCTGATTCCTAACTGAGGTTCTCTCTCTCAGCTCCTTTATGCGGCTGGGCCGACAGACAGCTCTCTATCTGCCAGACCTGCCACTTGGGGAGCACAGGAGGGGATTTCAGGGTCTGAAGTTGGCTGAGTGCCCTGTGCCCAAACCACCTGGCTGCTTTTGTTCCCTCTCCAGGAAGAAGCACTCACATCAAACGGAGCCTTTTGAAAATTCTAAATGCAAATATTTGGAAGGTTCTCCATCCACTTAATAAACTAGTGAATCCCTGCTAGTGCTGGGCATTGTGTTAGGGGCTCCTTAAGAATGAAAAATAGTTATTAAATGTGTTTGATGGCAAGTATGACAGTTGAGATAGGCTCTCTGGGAGGCCTAGGGAAGCGCCCCCTGCTCCCCTTGCCCCCCACGCAAGGGGTCTTGTTGTCTCTCTGTGGAAAGCTGGCTGGCTCCTATGGGCCCTGGTTTCCACTTGAACAGCTAAGTTCCTCAGTCCAGATGACAGCACAATCAACGGATCCAGGAGAAACCAGTCGGGACTTTCCTATAATTTCTCACATCCACAGAACATCCCATTTTCCAAATCACCTCAGAGGGTTTAGAGCAGCGGTTCTCAACCTGTGGGTCGCAACCCCTTTTGGGGGTCGAAAACACAGGGATCGCCTAAGACCATCGGAAAACACATATATAATTACATATTGTTTTTGTGATTAATCACTATGCTTTATGTTTAATTTGTAACAATGAAAATACATCCTGCATATCAGATATTTACATGATGATTCATAATAGTAGCAAAATTACAGTTATGAAGTAGCAACGAAAATAATGTTATGTTGGGGGTCACCACAACATGAGGAACTGTATGAAAGGGTCGTGGCATTAGGAAGGTTGAGAACCACTGCCCTACGTGCACAAGCAGCACAGAAAGTCAGGGCTGTTGGCATCAATAATAAAGTAATGATTCGGAATCATTACAGTGGCACCTGAATAAAATTAGTTGCTGTAAGTCTTAAAACCACCACTCCCAAGGCGTGAACAGTTCAGGAAGTTCTGGCTATCGCACTGTGTCCTCACACTGCTCACCTTTACACCCATGCTCCCAGCTGGGAGGTGCACTGTTCCTCACACTGCTTGCCTTCACACCCACGCTCCCAGCTGGGAGGTGCACTGTTCCTCACACTGCTTGCCTTCACACCCACGCTCCCAGCTGGGAGGTGCACTGTGCCCTCACACTGCTCATCTTCACACCCACGCTCCCAGCTGGGAGGTGCACTGTGCCCTCACACTGCTCCCCTTCACACCCACGCTCCCGGGTGGGAGGTGCACTGTGCCCTCACACTGCTCGCCTTCACACCCAGGCTCCCAGCTGGGAGGTGCATTGCACTGTGTCCTCACACTGCTCCCCTTCACACCCACGCTCCCGGCTGGGAGGTGCACTGTGTCCTCACACTGCTCATCTTCACACCCAGGCTCCCAGCTGGGAGGTGCACTGTGTCCTCACACTGCTCGCCTTCACACCCACGCTCCCAGCTGGGAGGTGCACTGTGCCCTCACACTGCTCGCCTTCACACCCAGGCTCCCAGCTGGGAGGTGCACTGTGTCCTCACACTGCTCGCCTTCACACCCACGCTCCCAGCTGGGAGGTGCACTGTGCCCTCACACTGCTCGCCTTCACACCCACGCTCTCAGTTGGGAGGTGCACTGTGCCCTCACACTGCTCCCTTCACACCCACGCTCCCGGCTGGGAGGTGCACTGTGCCCTCACACTGCTCGCCTTCACACCCACGCTCCCAGCTGGGAGGTGCACTGTGCCCTCACACTGCTCGCCTTCACACCCCCGCTCCCAGTTGGGAGGTGCACTGTGCCCTCACACTGCTCCCTTCACACCCACGCTCCCGGCTGGGAGATGCACTGTGTCCTCACACTGCTCGCCTTCACACCCACGCTCCCAGCTGGGAGGTGCATTGCACTGTGCCCTCACACTGCTCGCCTTCACACCCAGGCTCCCAGCTGCGAGGTGCATTGCACTGTGTCCTCACACTGCTTGCCTTCACACCCACGCTCCCAGCTGGGAGGTGCACTGTTCCTCACACTGCTTGCCTTCACACCCACGCTCCCAGCTGGGAGGTGCACTGTGTCCTCACACTGCTCGCCTTCACACCCACGCTACAAAATGGACAGAAGGTCCTGGCAGAGGAGCTGAGCTCACTCCTCTGTGCACTGGAGGAGATCACAGACCCTCCGCTACCTCCTCGCTGCCACCCCTCTCCCCCAGTTGGCAGGAGGATTGAGAGAGAAGGAAGAGCTGAGCGCAGGGTCAGGCACATAAAACAGACTCCTGAGTTCATCTTGAAGGACTCCAAGCAGCACTGGATTCTGTTTACATCAAACACTTTGCAAAACCAATAAAGGACTGAAACCATGACTCACAAAAATCAGCGCAATTCTTATGCACTTACCCACAACCAAGAAAAAACTTACATCTTCACGGAATTTAAAACAGCTGCTATCAGCATTTAGATTTTACCAGGCAAACGAGTCTCATTACATCTCCCTGTGCTCATGACTAGCTAAAACCCCACAGTATTCCCTTAGAGGGGCCATCAAACATTTCAGATCACTAACAAAAAGAAGAAAAACTTTCCTTCCATCGTAAATTCAAGATTCAGCGTAAAAGTCCCCATCAAAGCAATCATGGACTTCATAGTTATTTGACCCCCGGGGAAGCAGAGAGGCCTCACAGATGACCTTGGAAGTAGGGTCACTTTTGTGCGTGAATGTAAACTGACACGGGACAAGGCAGCTGAGTTTTGGGGTTTCCTTTTGCAGGCTGCTAAGTCCAGACAGCTGTGTACATGGGCCAGGAGACGTGCTGAGGACCAGTCAATTGCCTGCTCTGCTTGCCCACAAATTCGAGTCCTCGACAGACCCACTGGGGTGACGTGCTGGCAGAGGTGGCGGAGACCGAAGGTACTGCGGCAGGCGAGGCTGTCGTGGAACCACACTGGCGTCAACAGCACAGTCATTTTCACATGAGCTGAACCACTGGGCTGGGAGCTGTAAGGAGTGTTTGCTTTCTTCTTCATATCACTTGTTTCCTTGACTTGAAATAAGAAAATATTCAACCAAAGAAGAAAGATGGGAAAATGATCCTTTGATACCAGTTACTCCACAAGCAAATCTAGAAAAATGCTCTTTTAAAATATCAACGGCATATTTCACAGGCCTAGAACGAACTCTCCAAAAATTCATCTGGAATAAAAAAAGACCCCGAATAGCTGCAGCGATCCTGAGAAAGAACAAAGTAGGTGGGATCTCAATACCAGATATCAAGCTGTATTACAAAGCCACTGTTCTCAAAACTGCCTGGTACTGGCACAAGAACAGACATATAGATCAATGGAATAGAATAGAGAGCCCAGAAATCGGCCCGAAACAATATGCTCAATTAATATTTGACAAAGGAGGCAAGAACATATAATGGAGTAAAGATAGTCTCTTCAATAAATGGTGTTGGGAAAATTGGACGGATACATGCAAGAAAATGAAACTAGACCACCAACTTACACCATACACAAAAATAAACTCAAAATGGATAAATGACTTAAATGTATGACGGGAAACCATAAAAATACTAGAAGAATCCAAAGGCAACAAAATCTCAGACATATGCCGAAGCAATTTCTTCACCGATACAGCTCCTAGGGCATTGGAAACTAAAGAGAAAATAAACAAATGGGACTACATCAAAATAAAAAGCTTCTGCACAGCAAAAGAAACCATCAACAAAACAACAAGAAAGCCCAATGCGTGGGAAAACATATTTGCCAATGTTATATCTGATAAGGGCCTAATCTCCAAAATTTATAGGGAACTCATACAACTTAACAAAAGGAAGATAAACAATCCAATCAAAAAATGGGCAAAGGACCTAAATAGACACCTTTCAAAAGAGGACATTCAGAAAGCCAAGAGACATATGAAAACATGCTCCAAGTCACTAATCATCCGAGAGATGCAAATCAAAACGACAATGGGGTACCATCTCACACCTGTCAGACTGGCTATCATCAACAAATCAACAAATGACAAGTGCTGGAGAGGATGTGGAGAAAAAGGAACACTCATGCACTGCTGGTGGGAATGCAGACTGGTGCAGCCACTATGGAAGACAGTATGGAGTTTCCTCAAAAAACTAAAAATGGAACTCCCATTTGACCCTGTGATCTCACTTCTAGGAATATATCCCAAGAAACCAGAAACACCAATCAGAAAGGATATATGCACCCCTATGTTCATAGCAGCACAATTCACCATAGCTAAGATCTGGAAACAGCCTAAGTGCCCATCAGTAGATGAATGGATTAGAAAACTGTGGTACATCTACACGATGGAATACTATGCTGCTGTAAAAAAGAAGGAACTCTTACCATTTGCAACGGCATGGATGGAACTGGAGAGCATTATGCTAAGTGAAATAAGCCAGTCAATGAATGAAAAACACCACATGATCTCACTCACTCATGGATAATAAAGACCATTATAAACTTATGAACAAAAATAGATACAGAGGCAGAGCTGCCTCGAACAGACTGTCAAACTATAGCTGGAAGGCCGGGGAGGGTTGAGGGGTGGGGGTGGGGGGGGGGGGGTAAGAGATCAACCGAAGGACTTGTATGCATGCATATAAGCATAACCAATGGACATAAGACAGTGGGGTTAGGGAAGGCCGGGGGATTGTTAAGGGCGGGAAAAAAAGGAGACATATGTAATACTCTTTGTAATACTTTAAGCAATAAAACAATTAAAGAAAAAGAAAAATGCTCTTGACAAGGCTCTACTATCAATTGTAGGCCACTTTTATAGCTATGAGAAAGAAATCACAAGAAATACATTGCTATGGACTGTATCTTAAAGGCAATGTATTAATGAGTAATTAATTAATTAATGTGTAGATAATTTCTCCAGCCTTCTAGGAACAGAACCTTCCTGCTAACTATTAGTTTCCCTAGAGGTTAAAGTTTAAGGCTGCCTGTGCTGGACATTATGCAATTCCCTGAGGTTTAATGTTCACAGAGACCATGAAGACAGCAGAAAGCTAAAATAAAATAACCTGGAGACCAGAGAGGAAACTAGAATTCACTGACCACTTTTGAAAATATATCCTCTTCCCAAACACTTTCTCTCTTTTCCACCCCACACCCCCCAATCCCCATGAAAATATTAAAAAAACAAAAACAAAAGAAAAACCCCCAACCAGTATGGGTGTAAATTTTTGTTTTCTTCTGACTTTAAAACACCCACACACCCCACTCACCTATCACAGAGACTAAAGAAATGAAGCCAGAGAGCCAGCAAGTCAAATGCTCCTGGTCATACCTCTATAAGCTAGAAAATCCCAGGTGTCTTGCTAAAATACAGATGATTTGGCAAGACTATGGAGGGGCCTGGGAATATGCCTTTCTCAAAAAAGAGTGAATTAAACCTCCCGGGCGACGTCCATATCACAGGACCATGGATCATGCTCTGAGTAACAAGTACATAATTTACTTTGCAAACTGTAATTACTCCAGTGTGTTTCCTCTTGTTACAAGAAGGAAGGAACACAGTGGGGAATACAATTGATATTTTGGCTAGTGATTTGTTTATAGTGAACACAAAAAAAACCTAGCAACTACACCTCTTTGGACCGTGTTTGCTGACATCAAGTGTGGGTTTAGAACACGATGGGTTTAGAACACAGAGGTAGCTACTTCAAACCCGTCAGTCTCTCCTAGTTAACTGAACAGCAAATGCAGAGGGAACTGCAGAATGAAAAGTAGAGAAATGCACACTCTGAGTATCACTGAGGTTCCTGACATCTGGCTTATGACACTGGTTCCTCTGAATTTCAGACCTTACCTAAAAAATGAAAATTTCTTTTAGGCTTTGACACTGTGACTATCTCACTCATTCACCTTTTCACAATGCACTACAGTTCCTGAAACGGTGCCATCATTCTTCCTTTTGGCAGAGTTGGCAGGAATGGCTGGTCTTCACTGCCTCTTCCTGGGCATCCAGCCAGACTACATTTCCCAGACTCCCTTGCAGTTAAGTGTGGCCACATGACTGAGTTCTGGCCAATGGAATGCGAACAGAAGTGATGAGCACCAGGGCCAGGACTGGCCCACTGAAACCTCCTAAGCTAAATGCTCCCTTCTGAGTCCCCATCAATCAACTGAGTGGAGAACACTCCAAACACCAGAGGAGGCCCGAGCTACAGGACAGCAGGAGCTGGAGTCCTGAAGTTTCCCTCAGAAGAGAGCTGGCCAACCACAATCTTTCACTGTGTTGCCCACTGGTTGTCTCAGCAGTGAGCCAGCCCTGAGACACTTCGTATTAATAAACTTTAGAGACTTTGAATTGCAAGTGTGAGTTTGATTCCTGATGACAAGTATACAAAGTTGTCACTTAATTTCCTCATTTAAAAGGGTTATTGTTTGGAAGTTGGGTCTAAAGAAAAAGTGTCTGAGAATTTACTATAATTCCTTCATTTTACATATTAGAATGTCAAGCCCAGAGAGGTGCGTGAGCCACAACCGATATACCAGGCTCTCAATACTGGTTTCGTGAATGAATGAGTGACTCCCACCCACGTATGCCAGTGAATGTCCCATGTTCTATGCTTTTGTAAACTCTTGAGTGTTTTTGGTTGAACTGTGCCTCCCCTACCCTCCATCGCTTCAAATGTTGAAGTCAGTCAGAATGTGACCGTTGGAAATCAAGTCACTGTACATGTCATTAGTCATACTAATCTAGTATGGCTGGTGTCCTCAAAAAAAGGGGGGAGATATGGGTATAGAGAGGGACTCCAAAGAGGAAAGGCCACAAGAGGAGACGCAGGGACAGGCGGCCATCTGAAGTCAGGGAGAGAGGTCTGAGACAGCTCCTTCCCTCCCAGCCTCAGAGGAACCACCCTGCAGACACACAATTTCCTGACTACACCGACTGCAGACCTCCAGTCTCCAAACTGTGACTGGAAGCCACCCAGTTTGCAATGCCTTGTATGGCTGCCCTAGCGAGCTAAAGGGTAGAGTACTCCATCTAGTTAAGCAAAGGCAGTATCTATGTAGATTACATAAGAGAAAAGTGCTTATCTTGCTCTTCTGGCAACAGATTTATGTTTAAGATACTTTCCTCCCTGAGACACTCCTGAGTTGAGCCAGCGTCCTGTCTGCCTGCAGAAGGCCCCTCAGGAGACAGATGTAGCTGGAGCTCCCATCCTCACCTGGTCTCTCCTTGTGCAACCCTGACACAGTCAGGTGCCCTTTCCTCTGCTTCCTCCCCTTCCCTTGAAGTGCTCAAGGTGCGGACTTTCAAGTTTGCTGGTGTTCGGTGAAATTTCTCAAGCACCAACAGAAGGATTTCAGAGTTCCCTTGTAATATTGCCTTTTCATGACATACTGTCAACTTCTCCATAAAGCTCTGTTATGTATGCTTGTCAATGTGGTTACATTATGTGTGGGTTCAGCCAATGCAAAGGAAGACCGCCTGATCCAGGAGACGGTCACCATTATGGTAGAAGGAAAAATGTTTGATTGCTTTAGGTCAGAGTCCCCCCAAATTGGCAGCCCATTAGAATTACTCTGAGAACCCTAAAATAAAAGAAGTCTACACCCACCTAAGACTTTGGTGTAAGGGTCTGAGATGGGGAATGGGAACTTGACAAACTACAGTGGTGATTCTACAGAGAAAGCCTAGTTTAGGAACTACTGATTTAGGATATTTCGCTTTTGTAATACATTTCAGCTTAATTTTCCACCTCTCCTATTTACATTCTTTCAAGCAGACGTCCTGAGTGTACTCGGAAATGCGTGTAACAACATCACACACACTACTTGGTACACACACATCTGAACACACCAGATGCAAAGTGCCTCTCCTGCCCCTGGAGCACACACCAGCTGAGTTCCCTGAGTTCCCGCTCCTTCACAGCGCTTCCCACAGGCTCCCTTTTCATACCTGCTGTCAAATTTCTTGCCTCAGTGGCTCCCTACCACATTCCCACCTGGACGTGCTCCTGGGTCAGGCACTCAAAGTTTCCACCACCCAGTCTACTCACTTCTCTGGCCTGTCGCCCTGCCCCCCAGTCCTGCCCCACTGTGTGGCTACACCTTGTGCCCCATCTCCTTGGGCTGCCTGGGCTTCTCCCCCAGTGGGGCTGCTCTTCCTTTTCCTCTTCTTCAAAACACCCTCCAACTCTTCCACCCTATCCCCTCCCCCACTATCATTTGCAAGAGCATATCACAAATTTCAGGCATTTCCCTGCCACATTACTGTCAGTATCTTAGCATTTTTTCTTTAAATCTACCCATTGTTTCTACTTAAATTTACTTTAAAAGTTAACTTTATATTCCTGTCATAAGAATTAAAGAAACAGCATTCCTTGCGATAAATATAAAATAAGCATAAAAATGCAGAGACCACAAAACAGTCCCACTGGAGCCTGCCTGCCACAGCTCTGAGCGTGGGTCCTCTCTCTGAGGAGCTCGACGGGCAGAGGCGCTGGAACACACTAGGGCAGAGACTTTCTCCTCCAGCCAGCAGACGCCAGAAGGAGCGACGAAGTGGGAGTTACTTCTGGTGCTGTCTGCGGTCCTGTCCGTGGACCGCCCCACACCGCCCTCCTCCCACCACAGGCAGGTCCTGTCCCGTTCTCTGGGCAAGTCTGACTGAGGAGAAACGGGCCCGGCCCTCAAGGCCTAGAACAAACACCTCCTCCTCCATAAAGCCAATTCTCATCAGCTCTGTCAAAAGGAAGTTCTCTGGCCCCTGGCCTCCAATGGCATCCTTACCATCAGTTTGGTACCTGGCCTCAAGCAACAAGGCAGAACAGGACTTTTCAGGGACATATGCTCCTGCAGGACTTGTCTCCAAGAGCACAGGGGCTGTCGCCACGTCCATGTTTCCCTTGGACACTCGTCCATCATTGTTAATATCGGAGATGTTGCAAGTACATTCCGGAATGTACTTTCTCAACTTTTCTTGTAAAAGCTTAATGGGACAGATTCTAAATTATCCGATGGCTTTATTCATAATCACCCCACAATGACTTCTTCCTACCGATGACCTTTTGCTTGTCTTTGCATCCTAAATAAATAGACTCACCAGTGTGTCCTCCTCTACATCTGGCTTCTTTAATAGAGGGACCATTTTAAGAAGAATGGCCATCTGGCCTAGCTTAAAGCTGCCTTGTGGCTTCCCGCTGCTCCAGCGTGGCTGCCTGGGCCCTATGTGGCGTGACCCCTGCCCGACCCTCCAATCTCACCTACTTCTCCTCTCTGTCCCCATCCTCCACCACACTTTCTGTTCCTTAAACCACCAAAGGCCTCTGTCACTTCTGAGCTTTTGAACTTTGTTTGGCTGCCTCCTCTGCACCCCTCAGGTCTTCGCTCAAACGTCGAGGTACCTTTGCTGACCCACTAAGGTGGCCTCTCTCCCTATGGGACATCACCCCGTGTTTCTTTCCTAGCATTTGTCACCATTGATGCTGCCTTGCTCAGTTATTTGAGTGTCTATCTCTCAAACTGGATGGTGGGTTCCATGCAAACAGGGGCTCTCAGTCTTATCCACCATGAGAGCCAGCGAACAGCGCTGGCCCCACCAGCTGTTCAACAAAAGCTGCTGAAGGAGAGGTGTTCACCGGAGAGAGAAACAGTGCAGGGAGGCCTCACAGGGTTAACACGGGTGAAAATACAGACCAGAGCCATTGGCATCCATGACACTAAACTAAATGCCAGGCTTCCCAAGGGCCAGCAGAACACCAGAGACAAACGTTCCAGCTACAGCAGTAACAGGCGGAAGCACAGCCGTCAGCATCTCCTTCACGTGCGCTGAGCAGGCACGCACCCAGGTAAAGCGCTTGCTCACTCGTCTAAGCACCTACTGAGCACTGGATGTGCCTGGAGAGAACCAGCCCTCAGACACGCCAGGAGGGCAGAGGATTCTCAGGGCAGTGGAAAGACTGTGTGGCACTATGATGACGATGACACGTGCCATTATACATCTCTCCAAACCCACAGAATACACAACACCGAGTGACCCCTAATGTAAACTGTGGACTCTGGGTAATGCCAGTGTGCCCCTGGGGGTTCATACTTTAACGAATGTGCCACTCTGGTGGGGATGTTGGTAACAGGGAAGACTATGCACATGTGTATGGGCAGGGCAGAGGGAATATGGGAAATCACTTACTTTCCTCATAATTTTACTAACCCTAAAAATACTCTAAAAAAATAAAGTCCTATTTAAAAAAAAAAGAAGAGGAAAACCTCACAGTCCAGTGGGGAAGCCACCACATAGCTGAGGTCAGTGGGATCACACAGCGCAGGGAACGGTGATCACTCTGGACAAAGGTTCCCAGGAAGGACCCTCCAGGCTGGCAGGGCAGAGGGAACAAGGCACAGCGTGCTCTGAGCTGGCAGCAGCAGGGACATGGAAGCACAGACCCAGCTTCCAGCAGTGACAAGCTACGGGAGGCTTGTAAACAGAGAAACACTAACTAGATCCACGCTTCAGAAAGAAGTGGAGGACACTGAAATCACATGTGGAGGGCAGGACCCCACGCCATCTGTTTCCTCAGCCACTGAGAAGAGCCGACACATGTCACCCACTCACCGTGTGACAGACTTCTGCTCGTATCTCCTTCAAGGCTCGTTCAGAAAACACGCAGCCACAGCAGCGCAGGAAGCAAAACCTGGAGGAAAAATGTGATATGGAGAATGACTTACATGAAAATTTAAAAATTATTACCCACACTATCAATGGACATGTGTTCAGTTTACTCAAAGGCCAAGAACTACAAAGAAAAATGGTTCCATTTGATTATATTTATATATATATAAATTAAAACCACACAGTCCGCAGTCCCATCCCCACACCCTTGCTATAAGCCTTTAGAATAAAGTCTCTCCTATAGATAAAAATAAATAAATACATTTTTAAAAGTACTACAAAAAGCAGAATAAAAAGACAAAAAACAGAATAGGAACTCAGAAAAAAATATTTTAAATACATATGTGATTCAGAGTTTATGAATATTAAAAGAGGTACTGAAAAACAGTAACAGCCTGGCTGGTGTAGCTCAGTGATTAAGCGTCAACCTATGAACCAGGAGGTCACAGTTCGATTCCCAGTCAGGGCACATGCTTGCGTTGTGGGCTCGATCCCCAGTAGGGGGCCTGCAGGAGGCAGCCAATCAATGATTCTCTCTCATCACTGATGTTTCTCTCTCTCTCCCTCTCCCTCTCCCTTCTTCTCTGAAATCAACAAAAAAAAATTATTAAAAAAGCAATAATAAACAATAAAATAAAAAAATGGACAAAGGCCAGTAACATGTGGCTCACAGAAGAAATATAAATGTCCAACACACATAACAGACGCTTAAACTCAACAGTTAAAGAAATGCTCTTCAGAACAGTGACAGAATGCTTTCCCTCTCAGGCCGAAATGGATTCTGGGGGACGGTAATGTGTGGCAAGTGTGAGGAAACAGCACTAGTGGGCCGGGCGTACAATGCGGCCCACACACAGGAGGACGGTCTGACAGTGTCGGGTAAAGCGTCGAGCTCCAGAACCTCCTTGTGCTTACGGAGCTGGTAGTACAGACAGCACTGCCCGGGACAGGGAAGCCGAGGAGCCACCTGAACGGTCACGGGTAGGGGATGGCGGACAAGCGATGAGCACTCAGGCAGCTCCTACAAAGAATAAGGTGACTCTGCAAGGCCATGAAAACAAGTTCAAATCCAAGAAGTAGGAAAAAAAGTTACAAACTGTGTAATCTGACTCTACGCAGAGGTGGAGGGAAGCATGGCATGTTGGCGCTGGGAGGGTCTGCAGGGCCATTAAACAGTAAACAGCTAATAAAGCTGCTCTGGGGGCGAGGATTGGGGGAAACGGGCAAAAGCACTTTCACATTTTACTTTACATATTCCTCTAAAATCACCACAGAAGGTTCTCCAGTTTCCTAGGGGTTATAGCAGCTGCAGACTGCCCTAACAAAACCCGACTCATAACACTGTACTAAGTTCACTAAATGTTGTTTAGGACCAAAAAAAATCCTATTTCATGGATGCTTACTAATTATTAGTAATTGAGGAAATTATTTGTTAAACAAAGGCTCAACTTTTTATTGTACAACTAATAAATTTATATTTTTCTATATATTTAAATCTTTACTATACGAACTTTACTAAACAGACAGACAAATCGACTTTCTTGTGCAAAAGCCCTATTAATAGGAGGGCAGAGCCGAACAGGGGAAGCCCAATTACCTGGGAAGTGAGAGAAGAGCAAAGGAAGGGAAAAACTGGGAGAAGCTACAACCAGAGCAACAGCTCCCGGTAATCCCTGCTCGAGACCCTGGAGCTGTGTTTGCTTCTGCGAAGTTCCTCTTTTGGGGTGAACCATGGCTTTTTTAAAAAGAAGTGGGAAGCTAGACACAAAAGGTTACACACTCTATGCTTCTATATTTATACTAGAGGCCCGATGCACGAAATTCGTGCAAGAGTAGGCCCTCACAGCACCAGCTTCATCTGGAAGGTCATCTGAATGGTAGTTCCGCTGTTCGGCCATTCAGTTGATTTGCATATTACGCTTTTATTATTATAGATGGAATATCCAGAACAGGTAAAACTGTTGAGACAGAAGCAGGTAGGTGATTGCCAGGAGCTAAAAGGAGGGGGATTAGGTACATGAGTCTGGTTCCCGAATAGTTCCTACTTGACCCAAATGGTGAATGTTAGCTTTTATTTTATTATTTTCCAGCTTTATTTAGGTGTAATTGAGGACTAGGAATTGTGCATATTTAAGGTGTACAACCTGATGATCTGATGCATGTCTACACTGTAAAATGATCAGCACAGCAGGCTGAGTAACAACCGCTACATGCTGAAGTTTGAGAGCGAGGCTGAGAAGATTTACATTCAGACTACTTGAAGAAGAACAGAATCCTCGGCTATTCCGCCTCAGCAGAGGTGATGCTCTCTGGCATAGCTGGCCACACACAGCACATACGTCTGTTAGACGAATGTATACAAATGTGCCAGAAAGCCCCAGACAAAATGTGGTTGTTTACAGCTCAGTAAAAGTTTCACTTACTTGAGATGCTTTCTTCCCCCTTTCCTGAATAAAAGTAGTAAAAATTACTACTTTTCAACATGTAATGTGTTACATGGAAGATTCTGTCTAGACGACCAGCTATTGAAAATATTTCTAAATGGTGGGAAAAGAGTTTAGAGCTTTGGCTTAGAGACTCCCTATACAAAGACACCTACAGAGTCAATCAACATTCATATTTTTTAAGGGAGAAATACACAAGGCACTTACATTTTCAATATAAATCTCAACCTTGCCGAAACCGGTTTGGCTCAGTGGATAGAGCGTCGGCCTGCGGACTGAAAGGTCCCAGGTTTGATTCCGGTCAGGGGCATGTACCTGGGTTGCGGGCACATCCCCAGTGGGGAGTGTGCAGGAGGCAGCTGGTCGATGTTTCTCTCTCATCGATGTTTCTAGCTCTCTATCTCTCTCCTTTCCTCTCTGTAAAAACTCAATAAAATATATTAAAAAAAAAAAAAAAAAAAAATAAATCTCAACCTTAAGATTTCTGGTACTCTAGCTAGAGTATTTTGGGCTACAAATTCAAATCAAGTAATTATCAGCTGGGCCTTCAGCTGACCGACCAACCACATATTCTGTAACACTGTACCCACTGAGTAATTTTTAGCAATGACGAGGAAATGGGATGTTTGATAGGAAACATCTGCCCTTTGCTTTCTTTCCCATAGGAAGAGATCAGATAACCCAACCCAAGTCTCATAAGCATCACTTGCCCTAGCTGGTTTGGCTCAGTGGGTAGAGCGTCAGCCGGCGGACTGAAGAGTCCCAGGTTCAATTCCTGTTAAGGGCACATGCCTGGGTTGCGGGGTCACTCCCCAGCAGGGGGCGTGAAGGAGGCAGCAGAGCAATGATTCTCTCTCATCACTGATGTTTCTATCTCTCTCTTCCTCTCTGAAATCAATAAAAATATATTTTTTTAAAAAAGCATCACGAGAGAAATGTTTAAAATCCCTCTTTACTGCAGGTTCTCCTGCTCTCGAGAACAAAGGTGAGTGCACTTGGACGCCACATCAGTGGACTTGGCTGACAGGGCATGAACCATCCAAACCGAAGAGCACCTTACAGAGTCTGTGTGATCATGAGGCCGAGGCACGAGCCCCACAGCACCAGGTCACTTCAGCAGACTGACCTGTGCCGGCCATTCATCTCCAAGCCCACGACCGGGCAGATGAAACGTGCGCGCTGGAGGTCATCATGCTTGTCTCCTTTTGTGTTTCCTTTATCCCCTTCCCAGGCGGGATTGTCGGAAAGCCTTAGTTCTGTCACATTCTGTGAAAAACCATACATATTTTAAGAATTCATTTGATAAGTGGATCACCCTTCCCTTAATACCACCTAAGTCAGTGGTTCTCAACCTTCTGGCCCTTTAAACACAGTTCCTCATGTTGTGACCCAACCATAAAATTATTTTCGTTGCTACTTCATAACTGTAATGTTGCTACTGTTATGAATCGTAATGTAAATATCTGATATACAGGATTGTCTTAGGCGACCCCTGTGAAAGGGTCGTTCGACCGCCAAAGGGGTCGCGACCCAAAGGTTGAGAACCACTGAAACAGAGAAATTGTTATTCTAGTCCCTTCCCATTCAAACCTCTTTTCCCTACCTACTTTCCTGTGGCCATCAATTAACATGGCTATAAAGTTAAATCATAAATTGTGACAGAAAACATGATTTTTAAAATTCACTAGCAAATAAGTTAGTTAATTTCTATTTCACAAACATTTACTATTTAAGGAAAAGTAACTTCTGACATGCAAAATTACTCCACAGAGAAAGCTTTATAGTAATTTCATACAGAAAGGACTCTTTCCCTGCACATCAATCCTCACTGAGGCTATTCCGTATCACTAACTACCATGTTTACTCCATAGCTGGGGAGACAGTAAAATCTGAGGCCATGGTCTAATGCAGCCGTGGGCAAACTACGGCCCGTGGGCTGGATCCAGCCCGTTTGAAATGAATAAAACTAAAAAAAAAAGACCATACCCTTTTATGTAATGATGTTTACTTTGAATTTATATTAGTTCACACAAACACTCCATCCATGCTTTTGTTCCGGCCCTCCGGTCCAGTTTAAGAACCCATTGTGGCCCTCGAGTCAAAAAGTTTGCCCACCCCTGGTCTAATGAATCCATGGCAAATATTAGCCAGAGAATACTCTCATATTCCAAGACCTAGCCATTCAGGTTTTCAAAAAATTCAACTTTACAAGGAGTGACTTAGCCAAACTTTAGCACTTGAGGCATTTTCCACATTTAACCGCACCACTGATTTCAACACTCTGGAGAGCAGTGAGCACCTCAGCAGGAAAGCCACCACGCAGTCGGCGTCCTGGTTTACAGCAAAGATGTGTCCCATCAAGTTCTCTGCTCTGGGCATTTGTGGACTATTGGCTGACAGTAATGACAACCTTGTACGTGTGCATTGCTTTCTTTGAATCACTTTGTCTTTACAGTTCAGACTTTTGGAAGAGGGTTTTTTGGAGAATTAAAATGAAAAGTTCAAGCACATACATTGAGTACTGGTTTAGTATAGAACTGCATAAATAAATTTCAATGAGAATCACATTTTTGAGAAATTATGTTATCATGGGTCTTTTAGAAGTGAATACTCTTCCCAAGGCAAAAGATGACAAAAATCAGCATGGTTATTTCTATATCACCATGATTAGGTACATTTCAAAATTACTGATTTGCCTGAAATAAACATATCCTGTATCCTGTAATCATTCCAAGAATTCAAACAAAAAGCCTATTATAATAATAAAACATTTAAAAAGAAAGAGACTAAAAGAAAATACCCAAAGTCTTAGATGAGGAGTCAGGGGCTCTGGTCCTGGTTTAGCCTCACTAACTGGCCATGTGCCTCAGGAGGTATTTATAGTGAGGGTGAGCCGAAGTGTTTGACAGCTTGATGGTTCTCAAATGCTTCGCTACTTTTCTAATTTTTCTCCCACTGACCAAATTTGAAAATTTTGTCCTCTCAACAAACTTCCTTTACTACAAACCTTGTTTTTCCACTTTCATGAAAGAATTTTAACTGCCAATCAGAACTTCTAGTCAGCAAGAGATAACCACAATGATTTAACAGTGGTCTACCTATAAAATTCTCTAATTCTATAAAAGTGTCTTTCAAATAAAAAATTCAAGTAGCTGAGTTTTAACTACAAAAATAAGGCATCCCAATGTTTATACAGCACACTGAGAGGTTTTTTAAAAAATATTTTTATCTTTTCGTTAATCCTCACCCGAAGATATTTTTTCATTAATTTTTAGGAAGAGTCAAAGAGAGAGGGAAAGACAGAGAGAAACACAATGATTGGCTGCATCCTGCACGCACCCCAACCAGGGCCCAGGCTGGGGAGGAGCCTTCCACCAATGTACGTGCCCTTGACTGGAACTGAGCCCGGGACCCTTTGGTCCGTAGGCTGATGCTCTAGCCACTGGGCCAATCTGGCTGGGGCACACTGAGAGTTTTCAAAGCTCTCTCATGCATATTAAATCATAACAGATTTATAATGCAGAAAGTACAGGCGTGGGACCTTCCGGCTTAAGCTTTAAGTGACCACCCAAAATCACACCTTTGTTAGCTGGCTGGGTGGGACTGAAATCCCAAATATTTAAGTTCAGTCTATAATGTACATGAATTCTGTAAGATAAACCTCAACCACAGAGACCCTTGGAGCACTTCAGAATCACCTGTGTTACCTTAATGTTTTTAATGTGAGACGCTGCCTTCGCAAGGGCTTTTTCGGAAGATTTGTCCAGTAGAAACTCAATGACAGCATCTTTGTTATAAAGTCTGCAACAATAAAGATTAGTCAAAACATTCTGGCAACAATTAACCTTCACACGAAGGATGAAGACTATATTGAGTACAATCCAAAGTCATTTTACATTTGATAACAGAAATGCCCAGCCTTATTCAAAAGGTAAGTGTAATCCTCTCTCAACTATTTCCAGAACATACAAAGAAAGAAACTAGTTTAAAATCAAGTGCTCACACTGGCAGTCTGAGGGCTGAATGTGACCTTAACAAGGATTTCAAAAATTGGGAAATTTAATATAAAAGTACATATTTTCAACTTTTCCTGGATGAAAATATAAAATCAGAAGTTCTAGAGCCACCTGGCTCACATTCTTGAACTGCAACTGGCTGGAACTGAGTAGCAGCTATCCCTGTAGATGGGACATGAACTCTCCAGTTTCCCCCAGTTCCCATCATTCCCTAATGACTCACATGGCTCCTTCGTGTGTTTATGTTTATAACTCAGCTATTAATCTCCGAGTTTTCAATCCATGGATTAAATAAACCAAAGTGAACAAGTTTGCACAGAATTATGTTCACAGGGAATGATAACCTAGGTTTCACAAATTTGCTTGTGGTAATTCACATTTGATCAATCAAGAACTGCATTTACACATTAAAATTCTTTTAAAAATCATTTAATAAAAACTCATCTCAACTAAGAAACCATACCTGCCAAGTTCACAGGCAACTATTGGTCGCCTTAGTATTTCTTGACTTAGAGCACAATAGTTCCATAGAGCCACCAGTTCAGCATCTTTGTCAACCTACAAAGAGAAAAAAAATCTTTTTAATTAATTTTCACCTCTGAAAGACATGATCCACAGATCTCCACATAAAGGCTTATACAGTAATATCACACTATGATGATTTTTGGTTTTCACAAAGATAATGACACAAAAGTTGGGATGTAAAAAGTCATAGTAATCAATACTATGTGAAATAAAGTCCCCTGTAAACACGACACCTATGACAAAACAGTTTACCTCGCATTATTATATTGCCTATGTAGGCTACATATAAATATAATATTTGCATCTTAACAGTAAGTTAGGGAAGCCATCCAGAAAAAGCAAACAGTCCAGTTTCACTTCTAACAATGGGAAAGGCTCCAAAGTTTTAGCAGAATATAAGGATGGAAAACTGAGAAGACAGGCATTATTATTTATAAATTTAGCACAAAGACTATTTAATTCTGCATAAAATCACCAATTTAACAGAAGTGTTTTTTGCAGACTGTTCACCAGGGGGCATATCAAATCCTTAACCACAGTATGAAAATGCAGATGTAAGACCATAACCTTCTAATGATAGTTTTACCTATATAATATTCCATGTCCCACTCTTTCCCCCTCCTAAAATGCCAAACCTGAATAATGTAACAAGATGGCACATTTGGGAGAAAAGAGAAATAGAAAAATAAAAACATTCCTTTAAAGTTGATTTTTTTGAAGCAACTACTGTGTCTGCTGTGCTAAGTGGTATAACTTAATCTTTTAATCCTCATAAAACCTATGATTCAGTATTTTTACCTTTGTTCCTGAGGAAAGTGAGGCACCAAAAGGTCACCGAGCAAATAGATGAAGGAGCTAGGATAAGAGTGGGCTGGCTCCAGAGACCATGCTTTTAATCACCGCTGTCTATTATTTCAAACCGAACCAAACCAAACCCACATTCCCGCAACTGTTATTCTATCCATACCCCGGATCCAAAGCTACACGTTGGCAATTTAAATAGCTTTTATCAAAATTCGCACTGTAGTGGAGCACAAGTCAAATACTGCCTGAGCCTTCTACTATCAAAAAGCAATGACTAGGCTTAACTTTGAAAACCTGAGCACATGAATGGGATTCTTGGTTCCATTACCCACGGGATGTGAAATCTTGGTCATGTTACTGACTCAATTTCCCGGTCAGTAGTATGGAAATGACATATGATGTGATCAATTACCTGTGCGCATTAGGAACTCTTTATATTGTTTTTAGTGTGCTAGGAACTGTGCTACTTACAGAGCGGGAGAAGGGACAGACTGCCACCGGAAGCTCACTGTCCCCGAGACCGACGTCAACCAGCCATGAACGCGGTTACAGGGGGCGGTATGGTTTTAAGAAGGACCTGCCTCACGGGGATAAGGGGACGTTCTGGGAGGACTGCCCCGAGAAATGAGTTAGTGTATACAAAGCCCGATAAACAGTACCCATTCGCGTCACTGTTACGAAGGCAGACAGGCTTCAAACCCTGGCGCTGTCCCTAGCCTCGCAACTTTCTCCTTTTCACTCTCAAGTTCCATGTCTGCACAGTGAGGATGATGGCAGTACGGACCGATGTGAGAATTGCAAAAGACACCCCATATTAAGGGTACTTCCGGGTGAGTGGCAATAGCAAGCACGCAATAAAGGTCCCTTATTAATCCTGTTTTAATTTTGAATTCTCCACAAGGGATGAGCGCAGCTGCGTCTGAACCCGCTGGCCCCACCCCACCTCTCCTCGCTCCCCGGGGGCCCCGCCAACCCCAGTCCCCACCGGGCCCCAGTCACTGACCTTCTCAACCTTCTTGGGCCCCTTCACCAGTTCGTGCCTCTTGGGGATTGTTCCCCCGTCGCAGCCCATCGCAAGCCGGGTGTCAGAGTCAACAACAGTCCCGGACAGAGCCAACTTCCGGAGTCTTTGGCGATTGCTTAAGTCACTTCCGGCGCGCCGCTATGACGCAACACGCCTGTCTTGACGCAGCGGGGTGGGGCCGTTGCCAAATCTCGGTTGCCATGGAGAGCGTCGCTAGGCGCTGGGCGTGGCCCCGCAGCATGGGCTGCTTAAGGCTGGCTGGGCAAAGTAGGATGCTCTGTGTTTCCCCCACGCCCGCCGCGGCCCGCCCCTTCCTCTTTCTGGTGGGCGCTGGATTTCTGCTGCGCCCTCGTGATCGCTCGCCCTGGCACCGGGGGCGCGGCAGACTCAGGAGCACCCTGCTCTTAGCTTCTGTCCCTCTCTAGCCTGTGTGCCTCTGTGAGCGCCTTGCGGGAAATGGCTGCTTTTATTAATGCAGTTAGTGATGCATATGAATGTAATCTATTATTCAGTTTACATGTATCTGTTTAGAAAAAGAAGGCATCTTTGTTGAGCACCAACTGGTACTTAAGCACTCACAGCAAATCCTGTGAAATTATGTTATAGGTGATTCTGGGGAGTAAGATCCTTTATCTAAAGCCTGGAACTTTCTGATAGTCTCATGCATATTGTATATATATGTGTGTGTATATATACATATATACATATATACATATATACATATATACATATATACATATATATACACACTTTGCGTACAGTTTGGACACGTATGTTTTTCATTCACAGCCTCCTGAAGTCTGAAAAATACTTATTAAAAAGCAGGTAGAGTTAACAGACAGATAAGAGTATGAAAGGTACACTGATGTTTAATGCCCTTTCCTGAGACCGACATCAACCAACCATGAACACCATATAGTATTTCCAAGAGACAGGCTGCACTGTATCTATAAGGAGAACTCAAATCCCTTGCAAAACCCCTGCTAACATTCATGATTGTCGGCTCTCATGCTCTGGATTGTCGGCTCTCACGCTCTGGACCGTCTCTATTTGTCCCATTAGTTATAAATATTAGGAGAAAGCCTACCCACGGCAAGGAGGGTGGAAGTTACAATTGGATGTTACCAGGTTAGCCAAGGTGAAGCATCAAAAAGCTGTAACTATTTCCCACTTGGGAACAGAAAATATGTGCATATGAAAACTTCCAGGGCTCTAAGATGGTGTTCTGTTACTGCAGCTAATGGGAGTGAAAATAAACTAAATCCTTTAATCAGTTGCTCTCTCATTGGCTTTCGGTTTGTTTTTATGCCAACTGCAAGAATTGTAAAGTCCATGAGGGTAGGAACTTTGTTATATTCCCTGTTGCATCCTCAGCACCTAGAAGAATCTTTGGCAGACTCAATAGCCATTTCCTCCATGAATCAAAAGAAAGTACAGAATCATTCAGAAAGGAGCCACACACTCAGGCTGCCCCTGAAACAGATTAACTACTGTTCAAATCCGTCTACAGGTGAGGGAACAGAAGCCTGGAAAGATCAAATGACTCGTTTAAGGTCACACAGCTAGTAAGTGAGAGCTGGGAATGGGTTCCAAGATTTTTTGTTGCCCTCAATAGGACAGAAAATCAGACACAGAAGAGAATAAACCCAAGGATCTTTAGACAGACTCTAAAACCAGTGGTCTTTTGGGGCAACTAACTCAACCCCTCACCGAGTTCATTTGGGGAAGAAAAATAAAAACAGCTGCTCTTTCTAGGACAATGCCCTGGCGATTGGGAGGCACCCTTTCCTTCTGTGTTCACAACCATCTCAGGAGGTAGGGGCTAAAATGCCTTCCTTTTTCCTAGTGACACACCCAAGACTCGGGTGTAGAAGGTGTCCCAGGGCCAGGGACACACAGCCGTGAATAGGAGTCACAGGTGAGGGGCTTTCTCGAATGAGCCACGTTCCTTGACCTCTGCCCCAGAAGTGCTGGGGACACTCATCAGGGCTGCCTGCGTGGGCACCGAGGTGGGGCAGCTAAATGTTTCTTCTCTTCCTCCCTGGTTTCCCCTTTTAGAATACTGGTCTCTAGGCAACTCTATGCCATAGACGATACACAGCGAACACGTCTCCATGATTTATTACCATCGACAGCAACTGCTTGGTGTGGAGAGCAGCTGCGCGCCAGGCACTGTGCTTTGTGCTTCACTTGATTGGAGCCATCCTGCCCGCCCAGCCACGCTGGGAAGCCAGTGCCGTCACCTGCCCTTCTTTCTGCTGCCTTTGTTGAGTGAACTAATAATGGCTATTACTTTACAAGGATCCTGGGTGACAGCATTGCCCCAGTGCAGCTGTGGATTTGAAGGATGGGAAGAGGAAGGAAACCATGAAATTAAAGAGAAAAGCATCATCCTTGAGCAAACCAGTATTTCTTAACATTTTGGGGGTCACTGGACCTGTTGGAGACTGTGATGAAAACTTCAGACTTATTCTCCCCAAATACCCATGAGTACCTAGGAAACTTTGCTACAGTTTATACATGTATGTATTTCATTCCCAGGCTCCTGAGGCCCAGGCTAAGAACCCAGTGCTTAACATGCTTCTACTCTGCCCGGGTAGCTCAGTTGGTCAGTGTCGGCCCGATACGCCAAGGTTACGGGTTCATCCCCAGTCAAGGCACAGACAAAATCAATCAATGAATGCATAAGTAAGTGAATCAACAAATCAATGTTCCTTGCTCTCGCTCTAGATCTTTCAAATCAATTTTTAAAAAAGAGAAAGAAATGCTTCTAGGGCCGGTTAACAATAGTTTCCCGACTATTTCAGACTTCTGAACTGTGGCGGGTTTCATTTCCTGTTGGCTCTGCCCATGTGCTCTTCCATGGCTGCAGTTTACAATTCTGTCTGGAAAAAGCTAACATGCAGAGTAACACATTTTAAGAGTTAGCATAAGAAAACAACAACTAGGGGTTAGGATTCTTTAAGAATTTCACAACCATCCTCTTAGGAGGATGTCCCAAAGAGGTTTAAAGGAAAACGAAATGGAAAATTGAGGTGATTACCAAGATAATGCAAGACAAAATTCACTCTTTTTTTTAAAAATATATTTTATTGATTTTTTACAGAGAGGAAGGGAGAGAGATAGAGAGTTAGAAACATCGATGGGAGAGAAACATCGATCAGCCGCCTCCTGCACATCTCCCACTGGGGATGTGCCCGCAGCCCAGGTACATGCCCTTGACCGGAATCGAACCCGGGACCCCTCAGTCCGCAGGCCGACGCTCTATCCACTGAGCCAAACCGGTTTCGGCCAAAATTCACTCTTTTTTAAAAATATTTTTTATTGATATCAGAGAGGAAAGGAGAGGGAGAGAGAGAGAGAAACATGATGAGAGAGAATCATTGATGGGCTGCCTCCTGCACGCCCACACTGAGGAGAGAGCTGGCAACCCAGGTATTGAACCGTGACTTCCTAATTCATAGGTCAACGCTCAACCACTGAGCCATGCCAGCCGGGCCAAAATTCGCTCTTCAAGTGCAATGTTAGGGAAATGCTACAAGGATTCCAGAAATGGACAGTTTTACGTGAACTGGCCCTGGCCACCCCTCCGGCCACTTTCTGTCCCTGGCCCCATCCAGCCACCTTGATGGTCCTCCTTTTGCTCCTCCTCAGGTGCCCTTCCACTTCCGGGCCCTTGGTTGCTATTCCCTCCCAAGAACACTCTTCCCCGGATTGAAATAAAAGAAGAGGCTGAGCAAATGTCTACACAAACAGGCAGCCTTTGCAAATAGGCAGCTTTTGGAGACCTGGGAAGGACGCTCATTTAAAAAAAATGTTTTTAAAAAGTTACCACAAAAAACAAAAAAGTTACCACAAACCAGAACACTACCCCCCCCCCCCCGGCCCCGGCCCCGTGCCCCGTGCTTGTCACATGGAAGATCTCTTAACGAGGCCCCTCACCACTTCCATCCTCCTGATGAAATGTAACTTAATTGAGGTCAGGCTGCTACCGCCACCACCACCAGCACAGCACCTACCATTTCCTCCTCCCTTGAGAGGAAACAGTACAGAATTCTGGGCAGTAAAGAAAGACAAAAATTCAGCAAAATGATGCTAACAGCTAAAAAAATGTGATCTCATTCTACTTTAAAGTTTTCAGAAGTAATTATCCTATTGGATTAATCAGTGCGAACTCATCCCATAACTGCTGGCTTTCAAAAAAGGGAAGGAAACACATTTAGCTAAGAGCAGCAGTTTTCATGATTTATTTTCTTGGTTTTTTTTAAACTTAAATTCTTTATTGTTTAAAGTATTACATATGTCTCCCTTTCCCCCCATTGACTTCTCCCCAGCTCCCCCCCCCACCAGCACATGCCCTCAACACCCTACTGTCTATGTCCATTGGTCATGTTCATATGTATACATGCAAGTCCTTTGGTTGATCTCTTACCTGCCCCCACCCCCCACCGCCCCTCCCGCCTTCCCTCTTAGGTTGCATGGTCTGTTCGATGTTTCTATGACTCTGGCTCTATTTTTGTTCATCAGTTTATGTTGTTCATTATATTCCACAAATGAGTGAAAAAATCATGTGGTACTTAACTTTCTCTGACTGGTTTATTTCGCTTAGCATAATGCTCTCCAGTTCCATCCATGCTGTTGCAAATGGTAAGAGTTCCTTCTTTTTTACAGCAGCATAGTATTCCATCGTGTAGATGTACCACGGTTTTTTAATCCACTCATCTGCTGATGGGCACTTAGGCTGTTTCCAAATCTTAGCTATGGTAAATTGTGCTGCTATGAACATAGGGGTGCATATATCCTTTCCAATTGGTGTTCCTGGTTTCTTGGGATATATTCCCAGAAGTGGGATTACTGGGTCAAATGGGAGTTCCATTTTTAACTTTTTGAGGAAACTCCATATTGTTCTCCACAGTGGCTGCACCAGTCTGCATTCCCACCAGCAGTGCACGAGGGTTCCTTTTTCTCCACATCCTTGCCAGCACTTGTCATTTGTTGATTTGTTGATGATAGCCATTCTGACAGGTGTGAGGTGGTACCTCATTGTCGTTTTGATTTGCATCTCTCAGATGATTAGCGACTTTGAGCATGTTTTCATATGTCTCTTGGCCTTCTGTGTGTCTGTTTAGGTCCTTTGCCCATTTTTTGATTGGTTGTTTATCTTCCTTTTGTTAAATTATATGAGTTCCCTGTAAATTATGGAGCTTAAAACCCTTATCAGAGATAACATTGGTAAATATGTTCTCCCATGCAATGGGCTCTCGTTCTGTTGATTGTGCCGTGCCAGCACAGCCAAGGGTTTGGTGAGCCTGAGGGGTGGTGGCGAAGGATGTAGAAAAGACAGACAGAGAGAATAAGCTGGGTCTAGGTGGATCTTCCTGTGCCTGGCTGAGGCCACAGAGAGAGATCCAGATGGCAAGCTGAGCCTTTATTTTATAGCCAGAGGTAAACAAGGTAGTGGTCACCATAGTTACAATGTTCTTATGAGTTTCACTTGTTTTGGCAACACTTGCTGCACCCCCCTCAGCCCATTAGCTACCCAGATAAGATCTAAGGAACCATAAAGTCAAGTTTAATTATGTTAAGAGGGCTGTGCCTTCTAAGCTGGGACTTGTTTGTGGCTTGGCCAACAGGTCAGTCCGAGGCTTAACCCTATAGCCGCTCCCTACAGTTGATGGTTTCTTTTGCTGTGCAGAACTTTGTATTTTGATGTAGTCCCATTTGTTTATTTTCTCTTTAGTTTCCATTGTCTTAGGAGCTTTATCAGTAAAGCTATTGCTCGACATATGTCTGATATTTTTCTGCCTGTGGATTCTTCTAAAATTTTTAAAGTTTCTCGTCTTATGTTTAAGTCCTTTATCCATTTTGAGTTTATTTTTGTGTATGGTGTAAGTTGGTGGTCTAGTTTCATTTTTTTTTTTTTTGCATGTATCTGTCCAATTTTCCCAACACCATTTACTGAAGAGACTGTTTTGACTCCATTGTATGCTCTTGCCTCCTTTGTCAAATATTAATTGAGTTTAATAGCTTGGGTCAATTTCTGGGTTTTCTGTTCTGTTCCATTGGTCTATATCAGTGATGGCAAACCTATGACACATGTATCAGAGGTGACACGCGAACTCATTTTTTTTGGTTGATTTTTCTTTGTTAAATGGCATTTAAATATATCAAATAAATATCAAAAATATAAATCTTTGTTTTACCATGGTTGCAAATATCAAAAAATTTCTATATGTGTTAAGTTAGGGTTTTTCAAAATGCTGACACACTGGGCTCAAAAGGTTCACCATCACTGGTCTATATGTCTGTTCTTGTGCCAGTACCACGCTGCTTTGATTACAATGGCTTTGTAATATAGCTTGATATCTGGTATTGTGATCCCTCCAACTTTGTTTTTCTTTCTCAGGATTACTGTGGCTATTTGGGGTCTTCTTTTTATTCCATATGAATTTTTGGAGAATTTGTTCTAGGTCTGTGAAATATGCCATTGGTATTTTAATGGGGATTGCGTTGATCTATAGATTGCTATGGGTAGTATGGACATTTTAATGATGTCAGTTCTACCAATCCATGAACACGGTATATTCTTCCATTTGTTTATGTCTTCCTCTATCTCTTTTTCAACATCCTGTAGTTTTCTGAGCACAGGTCTTTTACTTCAGTTAAGTTTATTCCTAGGTATCTTAATTTTTTTGTTGCAAAAAATTATTTTTTTAGTTTCTTTTTCTGCGAATTCATTATCCTATATAATAAAAGCTTAATATGCTAAGTGTCCGGTTGTCCATTCAACCAATCAAGTGTAATATGCTAATGATATGTTAAGGCTGCTCAACTGCTTTCTGTGATGTGCATGCACTGATCACCAGCGGGCAGACGCTCTGACTGGTAGGTTAGCTTGCTGCTGGGGTCCAGCAGATCAGGACTGAGTGAGATGGGTTGGACACATCCTGGAGCCCTCCCGCGGTCCCTCCCCAGCTGGCCAACCTCCTGTGTCCCTCCCTGGCCCTGATCGTGCACCGGTGGGGTCCCTCAGCCTGGCTTGTCCCTCTCACAATCCTGGATCCCTCAGGGGATGTCAGAGAGCCAGTTTCAGCCCAATCCTGCAGGCAAGACCGAGGGACCCCACTGGTGCACGAATTTGTGCACCAGGCCTCTAGTTGGTGTATAAGAAAGCCATAGATTTCTGGGTGTTAATTTTGTATCCTGCTACATTGCTGAATTCATTTATTAAGTCTAGTAGTTTTTTGATGGAGTCTTTAGGGTTTTCTATGTACAGTATCATGTCATCTGCAAATAATGTCAGTTTTACTTCTCCTTTTCCAATTTGGGCGTCTTTTATTTCTTCTTCTTGTCTGATCACTATGGCTAGCACTTCCAATACTATGGGAAACAGGAGTGGTGAAAGTGGGCATCCCTGTCTTGTCCCTGTTCTTAGGGGAAATGGTTTTAGTTTTTGCCCATTGAGTATGATGTTGGCTGTACGTTTGTCATATAAGGCTCTTATTATGTTGAAAGTTTTTATCAGGAAAGGGTGTTGGATTTTGTCAAATGCTTTTTCTGCATCAATTGATATGATTATGTGATTTTTGTATCTCAGTTAGTTTATGTGATGTATCACATTTATTGATTTGCAGATATTGTACCAGCCTTGCATCCCCAGAATAAATCCCACTTGGTCATGGTGTATGATCTTTCTAATGTAATGCTGAATCTGATTTTCTAGAATTTTGTTGAGGATTTTGGCATCTATGTTCATCAAGGATATTGGCCTGTAAGTCTCTTTCTTTGTAGTATCTTTATCTGGTTTTGGGATTAGGGTAATGCTGGCTTCATAGAAGGAGCTTTGAAGTGTGTCTTCCTCTTGAATATTTTGGAATAGTCTGAGAAGGATAGGTTCTTTGAATATTTGGTAAAACTTCCCTGTGAAGCTACCTAGTCCAGGGCTTTTGTTTGTTGGAAGTTTTTTTTTTTTAATTAAATGTTTATTGTTCAGATTATTACAGTTGTTCCCCCCCCCATAGCTCCCCTCCACCTGTTTCCCACTCCACCCTCTGCCCTCACCAGCCCCCCACTGTCCTCATCCATAGGTGCACAATTTTTGTTCAGTCTCTTCCCGCATCCCCCACACCCCTTTCGCTGCCAAGAATAGTCAGTCCACTCCCTTTCTATGCCTCTGATTCTATTATAATCACCAGTTCATTCTGTTCATCAGATTATTTATTCACTTGATTTTTGGATTTACTTGTTGATAGATGTGTATTTGTTGTTCACAGTTTGTATCTTTACCTTTTCCTTCTTCTTCCTCTTCTTAAAGGATACCTTTCAGCATTTCATATAATACTGGTTTGGTGGTGATGAACTCCTTTAGCTTTTTCTTATCTGTGAAGTTCTTTATCTGACCTTCAATTCTGAATGATAGCTTTGCTGGATAAAGTAATCTTGGTTGTAGGTTCTTGGTATTCATCACTTTGAATATTTCTTGCCACTCCCTTTTGGCCTGCAAAGTTTCTGTTGAGAAATCAGCTGACAGTCGTATGGGTACTCCCTTGTAGGTAACTGACTGTCTTTCTCTTGTTGCTTTTAAGATTCTCTTTTTGTATTTTGCTCTTGGCATTTTAATTATGATGTGTCTTGGTGTGGTCCTCTTTGGATTCCTTTTGTTTGGGGTTCTCTGCACATCCTGGACTTGTAAGTCTATTTCTTTCACCAGGTAGGGGAAGTTTTCTGTCATTATTTCTTCAAATAGGTTTTCAATATCTTGCTCTCCCTCTTCTTCTGGCACCCCTATAATTCGGATGTTGGTACGCTTGAAGCTGTCCCAGAGGCTCCTTACACTATCTTCGTATTTTTGGATTCTTTTTTCATTTTGCTTTTCTGGTTGGGTGTTTTTTGCTTCTTCGTATTTCGAATCTTTGACTTGATTCTTGCGATCCTCTAGTCTGCTGTTGGGAGTCTGTATAATATTCTTTATTTCAGTCAGTGTATGCTTAATTTCTAGTTGGTCCTTTATCACAACCTCGAGGGTTTCATTAGATTTCTTGAGGGTCTCATTAAGTTTATCAGCGGTTTCTAGAAAATTCTTGAAAAACCTTAAAAGTGTGGTTTTGAACTCTATATCCAGTAGTTTGCTTTCCTCCATTTCTGTCATTTGTGACCTGTTCCTTTGTCTCTGCATTTTTTTGTGCTTTGCTGTGTTGATATAGTGGCTTTGTGTGCTAGGTGTCCTATAGGGCCCAGTGGCTCAGCCTCCCCAATTACCTGAGGTGGACACTCTTGGTGCACCACCTTGTGGGCTTTGTGCACAGTCTTGTTTTAGTTAAGCCTTTATTGTTGTAGGTAACACTGGGAGGGATTGACCTCCAGGCCAATTGGCTGTGAGAATCAGCTGTGTCTGCAGTGGGAGAACTTCTATGCTGGAGACACCCCTCCAGGGCAAGACTTGCTTCAATGGGGCTTTGGTGCTCACTGAGTCTGCCCCCTGAGTGTGTCCTTTATGGATCCAAGGAGCTGCAATCTAGATGGTCCCACTCTGACCACTGGGCACACTGGCTCCTGGATCTCTAAGGAGGTGCGAATCTAGCCTCTGCCTGAGGCTATCCAGCAGGAGCCAGCTGTGACACAATGGAAGTTGCCCTGGGGCCTTGGGCCAACTGCAGTTTGTTAGGTAATTATCAGATTGCAAAGGGCCACTCCTTTCATATGCAAAAGCCTCTGTGGCTTGGGCGGGGTGGGGTCCCAGGGAATCAACAGGGCAGAAGGAGCAGTTATGGCTGCTCTCAGTCCTGCCCTCAGAGGCCCTGCTTCTCAGTGTCCCAGCAATCGCCTCAAGCACACCCGAGAGAAAGCTGCCCTCGAGTTCCAACCGATGCCAGACAGTCCAGTTTCTCCCATGTGAGTCTGGGTCCCCAGAGACTCACCCGGAACTGGAGCTCAGAGCTTGAGACTCCCTCCCGATTGAAAAATACAACCGTGTCCTCAGCCGCTAGCCCTCTCCGCATGTGCCTCTGTACCTCTATATTTTACTTCCGCACCGCACCTCCTCTGAGTCTTGGTATGCTTTTCTCTTTCCTTCTAGTTGTAGAATTTCCACTCAGCCAGCCTTCCTGTGGTTTTGGATCATGTCCGTTCCATCTTTTAGTTGTATTTTTGAAGTGGTTGTGAGAGGCAGCAACCTCCGGTGTTTACCTATGCCGCCATCTTGGTTTCCTCAAGCTGTGTTTTCTGTTGGAAGTTTTTGATTACTATTTCAACTTCATTAGTAGTTATTGGCCTATTTTGTTTTTTTAAAAAATATATTTTATTGATTTTCCACAGAGAGGAAGGGAGAGAGATAGAGAGTTAGAAACATCGATGAGAGAGAAACATCAATCAGCAACTCAGGTACATGCCCTTGACTGGAATCGAACCTGGGACCTTTCAGTCTGCAGGCCAACGCTCTATCCACTGAGCCAAACTGGTTTTGGCGATTCAGGTTTTTTTTTAATCCTTCCTGATTGAGTTTTGGAAGCTTGTATTTTTCTAGGAATATGTCCATTTTGTCTAGGTTGTCCATTTTGTTGGAGTAGAGTTGTTCATAGTATTTTTTTTTTATAATCCTTTGTATGTCTGTAGGGTCAGTTGCTACTTCACCTCTTTCATTTCTTATTTTGTTTATTTGGGTCCTCACTCTTTGTTTCTTGGTGAGCCTGGCTAGAGGTTCATCAATCTTATTTATCCTTTCATAGAACCAGCTCTTGGTTTTATTGATCTTTTGTATTGTTGTTTTGGTCTCTATGTCGTTTATTTCCACTCTGATCTTCATTATATCCTTCCTTCTGCTTACTCTGGTCTTTTCTTGTTGCTCTCTTTCTAATTCTTTAAGTTGTAGGGTTAGATAAATTTTTTTTTTCTTGTTTTGTTGAGGTAGGCCTGTAGAAATGTGAAGTTCCCTCTCAGGACTGCTTTCACTGTGTCCCCTAGATTTTGGATTGTTGTGTTTTCATTGTCATTTGTTTCCAGGATGCTTTTTATTTCTCCTTTGATCTCTTTGGTAACCAAATCATTGTTTAATAGCATGCTATTTAGCCTCCAAGTGGTTGATTTTTTTTTCATTGTTTTTATTGTAGTTGATTTTTCAGTTTTGATGATTTAAAACCCAACAGCTTTGTACTTAGTCAGCAAAGGTCCTTGGTTTGAACTCATCTAAAAAAAAACCTATGTAATGTAGATATATCTCTACATATATTTATATCTATTTGTGTACATGCAAACATATATAGTGTCCTGAAACCAATAGGGACCAGTTCACTACCCATTAGGGACTAGATCACTTCTGAAGGACTAAATGAGTTAAAATATCTAAGCAATAAAACAGTGTCTGGAACATAGCAATCACTTCACATTTGTGCTGTTGAGATTACTATGTGGAAAAGATCATTTTTCCCACGGGAGTAAACCATTCCTGGTGCTCCCTGCACCCACCCCTCCTTCTGACAGCTTTCCCGACTCTGCTAGAAGCTCCTGTTGCGACAGTCCTCCAGGGTCTCCTGAGTTTGTGCACGTCTTCTGAGCAGAGGCACTGATGGCATTTGGTCTGGATTTGTAGCAAAGACCCTTGGAAGACAGACCATGTCTCCTCCGGAGCAGAAGGGCAGGTTTGTTTGCTGCCCCAAATAATCTGTCTCCTCTGAGGCCAAGCTTGGCCAGGTTTGTGCAGATCCTGTTGTAGAAGATTGGGGTTTCCTATGCTCAGGGTTCTTTGTGTGCACAGCATCACATGCACCCAGGGGACTTCTGGGGGTAGAAGGCATGTAAATACGAAATATAAGCTCTTGTGATGCTGTGAGAAAAGTCCTTTGTCCCTGTGCCTGGCAGGCCTGACCCCATCCTCAGAAGGATCATAGGATATTAGGACATCTTGGCAAGGTTGGCCTTGGGTTGTTGGATAGGAACTTGGACCTGGGGAGGGTTTCCACCATCCCCAGGGTTGACAAGAATGGCCCAGTGTGTCGAAACTCATTGCACAAACAATGTGACTCGTGCTGAACACTTGCTTTCCTTCTGAGGGTTTGGAACTTTGGTACATGCCTCACAGAAGCTGCTGACATGATCAGGCCCAATACAAACCCTGGGTGCCGGTTTCTCATGAGCTTCCCGGCCGGTGGCACTTCACCTGTGTTGTCACAACTCGTTACCTGGGGAAAGAAAGGCTGTCCCCTGTGGCCACTGGGAGAGGACTCCTGGCAGCTTCAGCCTGGTTTCCTCTGCACTCACCCCCCGCCTTTTCCCTTCCCACATCTTTTCACTGTGATAGATCATAGCCAGGAGTCTGACTATACGCTGAGTCCTGCAAATCCTCCTCATGAATCTTTGAACCTGGGAGTGGTCTTGGGGACCCCCGACATAGTCTCTGACCCCAGAATCTCATGTCTTCTGTCTGCATCCATGACACTGGGGTGGGCTAATATTCATTTGAAGCGGGGGGCGGGGGCTAGAGGGAATCTCAGACATTTCACAGTTCTTGACAGAGACACCTCTTTGCCTTTCTGTCAGGACACGAGTGTGTGTGTGTGTGTGTGTGGGGGGGGTGCGTAGGGGAGAATTCCAGGTCTAGGACCACTTGGGCATTACATGCCACAAACCAAGAACATGGGCCACCACCTTGCAATCATGAGCGTTAACTCAGAGAAACCAGGACTAACAAAGTGGGCCTTGTAGATACTGTTCACCCAAAACAAGACGGTCTTGGTTTAAAAAAATATTTGTATTGATTTAAAAACATTTCATTGATTTTTTTTAGAGAAAAAGAAAGGGAGAGGGAGAGAGAAAGAGAAACATCTATGTGAGAGATAGGCTGCTTCCTGACGCACGCCAGGGGTCGAGCCTGCAACCCGGGCAAGTGCCCTGACCAGGAATCGAACCAGCAACATTTTGGTGCATAAGACGACCAACTGAGCCATACTGGCTAGGGCTAAAACCAGCCGGTCTTGAAGGCAGTCGGCACGTGGGTGATTTTAAGATACTTCAGTCAATAAATTTCCTTTACTGCTTAAGAGGGATTGAATATGGGTTTTGATCACTTGCAGCAGGAATCCTAACTGATACGGGTCACAGCTGCTCAGAGAAGGTGGATCTCCCCGTTCTTGTGTACCAAGCCTCGCCCAGTGGGCTCTTTCTTCAGGAACCCCGAGACTAAGAGCAAAAATAACCAGCTCCCCGCAGCCAACAATTTAAAAGCACCTACTGAACGCAGAGCAGCAGGCAGGAACTGAACCTGGTTCCACTTCAGGTGACTACCAGCCTGGAGATGCTGCTTTGTGGCTGAGATGCGTATAGAAACATGGACCTTCACTTAACGTGAAGTAGGGATGGTGTAACCATAGCAACATGAGCTAAAGACCCAGCTGCTAGGAGAAGAGGAGGTGGTTTGATGCAAGGGAGCTCCAAGCCACGTTCAGATCTGTGCCTGGAGATGGGTGTCCTGTCTGTCCCCACACACTTCCTGCCTGGACCACAACGAGGGACGGCTCTGCTTTTCCCGCGCTAGCCTTGTGCACCAGAACTTGGCCTCGACTCCATCCCTCTGCACACTCTAGGGAGATGCATTTGAATAACAAAAGCACTGGAGACTGCTTTGGTACCAGGATCCGAGTAACACGGATCAAAGACTTTTCCAAGGAAAGCCTTGGTGCAAAGGATGTTTCATGATTATATCTACATGATACTATAAATGGTAATGCTGTAAATGTTGAGGTACAAACCTTTGCTGATTGAGCATCCTGAATTTATCAACACAGACTCCACAGTGTACAAAATAAATTAACAGGGAACCCAACAGAACAGGCTATGTTGCAAGTATAATATGCATCTTTAACTCGGTGAAGACCAAATAGCAAATATAAATATATATTTGGTGTAAGACACAGATACATAATGTGTACCAATCTCACAGAATCAATTCCATCAAAAATGAAATACCAATGACCTTATCTAACGGATGCGACCGTTACTCATTTGGAAATAAGTCTCTCCTTGCCACCCTTTCTTTTCTCCCCAGCACCTGACATACAGGATATGTATTTCTCTGTCACTGTGTTCTCTGTCTCCCCTCTCTGTCTCCCCATAGACTGTAAGCTCCCTGAGGGCGAGGTTTCCGATGAATTTACTGCTACATGAGCAGCACCTGCAATTGCACATCTAGTAGGTGTCCAATAAATAAATACTGAATGAATTTAAAACAGGCACACATTTAACCAGTACAAAAATCAGTTTCTACAATGTCACTTCATACACCGACCTTACATCATGAACACTTAGCAAGGTCCTTACTCAACACCCGTCTCTCTCCCCTGACTGTGGGACAAGTCAATGTCCTGGGGTTGCCTAGGCTTCGGGCACGTGGCTCTTCTGCCCATTGGTGTACCCCTCCCCTCTCGGGCTGGCTTTCCCCTTAAGACAAGAGTCGCGCAGAAGGGAGGGAGGGAGGCTCAGTCCAACGACCCCCTGAATTGCCTCGCGTGTTGCTCCAGCTTGTCGGCCTCGGCCCGGAGGTGCGCCAGCGCGGCGGGGCTGGGGCACTGCAGCACGGCACGCTTGGTGGCCAGCGCCAGGTCCTTGAGCAGGCTGCACAGGTGGCTGCTGCCGTGGAGGATCTCGTTGCGCGCGTCCCTGTCCTGCGTCTCCCTGCACAGCGTGTCCACCAGCTTCTGCCCAATGGTGATGACCAGCTTGCTCTGCGTCACGAGAATCTCGGGGGGCTGGCTGTGGTGAAGGCTGCTGTGGAGGACGCCCATGGCCTTGAAGAGTGCCCCGAAATAGAGCCGGCAGTGTTCTGAGAGGTGGGCCTTCTTCCCTGGGTCCTGCTGCACAGGGGAGCTGAGGTCCTAGGGGAGGGAAGAGAGAGCAGCGGATAAGAGACGGATTCCGCCAACAGGCTGTGCTTGGCCCCTTGTCCAGCTTTTGCTTGGTTTGGTAGACTTTTGATAAGAAAAGGTCGTTTTGTCTGGGAAGCCCCATAGCGCAACATTTGCCTAACTAATTAATGTTTATGTTTTCAAAGCACTGTTATATAAAAATTATGATATATGCAATCTCATGAATTGCATTATATATAATCTCCCATATTTTATACAAATATATAAAATCTTACTCAATTCTATCAACAAACCCTTAGAAGAAACACATTGGTAATGACCAAATTTACAACTTTCAAAAAATGCAAGAAAACTTGATGGTGAGATTAAAATGTTTCCTCAAAGAACAGATTTTAAAGGATTTAAAAACTTTTCTAACTCCAGTATCAGAGGTAGGACCTGACCCTCAAAAATTTTCAGAAGAAATCTAAGTATGCTGACATGCCTGCCTTAACATGAAAATATTTCTCGTGTGCCCGCCTGGTGTGGCTCAGTGGTTGAGCAAAAGCTATGAACTAGGAGGTCACGGTTCAATTCCCAGTCAAAGCACATGCACAGATTGCAGGTTCGATCCGTGGTGTGGGGTGTGCAGGAGGCAGCCAATCAATGATTCTCTGTCATCACTGATGCTTCTCTCTCTCTCTCTCCCTCTCCTTTCCTCTCTGAAATCAATAAAAAATATATTAAAAAAAACATTTCTCTTGCTTGCTAATAAGGTTTTATCTATAGTTTCACTTCCATTCATTTTATTTTCTGGACTATGGAACCAGTGTCCCCCTAAAGTAGTGGTTCTCAAGCTTCTGGCCCTTTAAATACAGCTCCTCATGTTGTGACCTAACCATAAAATTATTTTCGTTGCTAGAGAAACCAAGATGGCGGCATAGGTAAACACCAGAAATTGCTGCCTCCCACAACAACTTCAAAAATACAGCTAAAAGACAAAACGGACATCATTCAGAACTACAGGAAGGCTGGCTGAGTGGAAATTCTACAACTAGAAGGAAAGAGAAAAGCACACTGAGACTCAGAGGAGGTGCAGAAGTAAAGTGCAGAGGTACGGAGGCGCACGTGGAGAGGGCTGGCAACTGAGGACGCAGCTGTCTTTTTGAATCGGGAGGGAGTCACAAGCCCCCGACTGCTCTGAACTCCAGTTCCGGGAAGTCTCTGGGAACCCAGACTCATACGGGGAGAAACTGGACTGTCTGGCAGCAGGCAGAACTCGGAACTCGAGGGCGGCTTTCTCTCAGAGCTGCTTGCAGCGATTACCGGGACACTGAGATGCGGGGCCCCTTAGGGCAGGGCTGAGGATCAGCCATAGCTCTTTGCTCTACCCTGTTGATTCCCTGAGACCTTGCCCCACCCAAGCTGTGCATAGGGGCTTTTGCATATGAAAGGCCTGGACCTTTGCAATATGAAAATTACCTAACAAACTGCAGCTGGGCTAGACAGACCCAGAACTTCCAAGAGAAGACCCAAGGATCTACAGCAGCTTGCATTGCTTCACAGCTGGGCCTCATCTGGGCACCTTCAACCCCAAACAAGAAGGGGAATCTGTAGAACTCTTCCTAGCTCCTGCTGGGTAGCCTCAGGCAGAGGCTAAATTAGTACCTCCTTAGAGATCCAAGAGCCAGTGTACCCAGTGGTCAGAGTGGGACCATCCAGATTACAACTCCTCATATCCATAAGGGACACACTCAGGGGGCAGACTCAGTGAGCACCAAAGCCCCACTGAAGCAAGTCTTGCCCCAGAAGGGTGTCTTCAGCACAGAAGTTCTCCCACTGTAGACACAGCTGATTCTCAAAGACAATTGGCCTGGAGGTCAATTCCTCCCAGTGATACCTACAACAATCAAGGCTTAACTACAACAAGACTGTGCACAAAGACCACAAAGGGGTGCACCAAGAATATCCACCTCAGGTAATTGGGGAGGCTGAGCCACTAGGCCCTACAGGACACCTAGCACACAAAGCCACTCTACCAACACAGGGAAGCATAAAAAATGTGGAGACAAAGAAACAGGTCACAAATGACAGAAATGGAGGAAAGCAGACTACTGAATATAGAGTTCAAAACCACACTTTTAAGGTTTTTCAAGAATTTTCTAGAAACTGCTGATAAATTTAGTGAGACCCTGGAGGCTATGAAAAAAGACCAACTAGAAATTAAGCATACACTGACTGAAATAAAGAATAATATACAGAGATCCAACAGCAGACTAGAGGATCGCAAGAATCAAGTCAAAGATTTGAAATACGAAGAAGCAAAAAACACCCAACCAGAAAAGCAAAAAGAAAAAAAGAATCCAAAAATATGAAGATAGTGTAAGGAGCCTCTGGGACAGCTTCAGGCATACCAACATCCGAATTATAGGGATGCCAGAAGAAGAGAGAGAGCAAGATATTGAAAACCTATTTGAAGAAATAATGACAGAAAACTTGCCCTACCTGGTGAAAGAAATAGACTTACAAGTCCAGGAAGCGCAGAGAACCCCAAACAAAAGGAATCCAAACAGGACCACACCAAGACACATCATAATTAAAATGCCAAGAGCAAAAGACAAAGAGAGAATCTTAAAAGCAGCAAGAGAAAGACAGTCAGTTACCTACAAGGGAGTACCCATACGACTGTCAGCTGATTTCTCAACAGAAACTTTGCAGGCCAGAAGGGAGTGGCAAGAAATATTCAAAGTGATGAATACCAAGAACCTACAACCAAGATTACTTTACCCAGCAAAGCTATCATGTAGAATTGAAGGTCAGATAAAGAGCTTCACAGATAAGAAAAAGCTAAAGGAGTTCATCACCACAAAACCAGTATTATATGAAATGCTGAAAGGTATTCTTTAAGAAGAGAAAGAAGAAGAAAAAGGTAAAGATAAAAATTATGAATAGCAAATACATATCTATCAACAAGTGAATCTAAAAATCAAGTGAATAAAAAATCTGATGATCAGAGTAAACTGGTGAATATAATCGAATCAGGGGCATAGAAAGGGAGTGGACTGACAATTCTTGGGGGGAAAGGGGTGTGGGGGGTAGGAAGAGACTGGACAAAAATCGTACACCTATGGATGAGGACAGTGGGAGGGGTAAGGGCAGAGGGTGGGGTGAGAACTGAGTGGAGGAGAGCTATGGGGGGAAAAAAGAGGACCAACTGTAATAATCTGAACAATAAAGATTTAATTATAAAAATAAACAAACAACAAAAAAATTATTTTCATTGCTACTTCATAACTGTAACGTTGCTACTGTTATGAATCGTAATGTAAATATCTGATATGCAGGATGGTCTTAGGCGACCCCTGTGAAAGGGTCGTTCGACCGCCAAAGGGGTCGCGACCCACAGGTTGAGAACCGCTGCCCTAAAGCCTACCCACTGTGGAACGATTTCAGCATCTAACTTAGTGGCGACCACTCAGGGGAACATTTGAAAGCCCCATTGCTAGGTAGTAAGTGAGGAGAGTGAGGCTCCCTGAAGAAAAAGGCTGCCTAGAGTCTTTCAATGAGAAAAATAAAGAGCTGGAGTCAGTGAAGTCTGAAACTCATTCTTCCTGTTAAACTGCATCCTGAAACTCTCCTCGACCTATGACCTCAAAATGCACAGTCCAGGAGCACTCACAGGGTGCGATGGTCTGACTGTGTCCTCCCCAAATTCATATGTTGAAACTCCCCTCTCCAATATGAAGGGACGAGGAGATCGTGCCTTTGGGATGTGACTAGGACTAGGTGAAGCCATGCAGTGGGGCCCCATGGGTGGGATCAGGGCCCTTGTAGGAATCCAGAGGGCACAGCGCAAAGGCAGGCTGCAGCCTGGCAGGGAGCTGTTCCAGAACCTGACCACGCTGGTGCCCTGATCTCAAACTCCTAGCTTCAGAATGGCGAGAAATACGTGTCTGTTGTTTATAAGCCACTCCATCGACAGGACTTTGTTACAGCAGCACACAGGGACTAAGATAGACAGGTAAAGGGACGGAAAGATCGGGGTGCTGGCTGAGGCAGATCTCTGGGGGCAGGGAGCACGAGGAGGATGCAGCAGAGGCTGGAATGAGGAGCAACAATCCACGCTGGAATGTCAGCATCTTCGCTTGAAAGTGTTAACTGTAGGTAAGTAAGAATGTGCCACGGTTCTCATCCTGGGGCGTTGGAACGGGGGATTTTCCTGATTATCTATCACACCGACCAGGGAGCTCTGCAGGCGGGCAGAGGCAGCGCTGGGGGTGCTGAGTGTCCACCCACACAACGGCCAGCGGTGCCCCCCACCCTGAGAGGCACTGTCCGTCTAAAGCAGTCGTTTCCCATGTCGCCCCTGGACCTGCTGCATCAGCTTCACCGGGAACTTGTTAGAAAAGAATTCTCGGTCCCACCCAGACCTCCTCTGTGTGTGTGTTGGGGGGTAGGGGGTGGAGGAGGGGAGGGGGGAGGAGCCTGTGATACACTCTCCAGTCTGAGAGGCCTGGTCTAAGGCTTACTTCATGCTGAAGAAAAGAGCAAGGATTTCAGGCCCAAAGAGAGGTGTTGGAGGCTCCGGGAACGTGGATCAGGAGGCTGGGGTCTGGTCCTTGTTTACCTCTGAGCAGTGTCCACATGGCTGGACACCAATGCCCTCCTCCTCCCGCCCCGCCCCAGCCAGCGAGGTCGGGCTGGCTCACTGCGTCCCAGGCTTCAGCGATTCAAAGAAAACCTTCACCAGTTAAGCTCTTCCTGGCTTCCTCTTAACACCAATTTGCTTAATCTTTGTCTTTAAATGGATCCACTTATATTAATTTAAAGGGAACTTTTTAAACTGTTAAAAGGAAAACTGCTGTCATTTGCCACCAAGAAAAGGTCATCAATAAAAATAAGCACAATGGGCCCTGACCGGTTTGGCTCAGTGGATAGTGCGTTGGTCTGTGGACTGAAGAGTCCCAGGTTCGATTCTGGTCAAGGGCATGTGCCTTGGTTGCGGGCACATCCCCAGTAGGAGGTGTGCAGGAGGCAGCTGATGGATGTTTCTCTCTCATCCATGTTTCTAATTCTCTATCCCTCTCCCTTCCTCTCTGTAAAAAAATCAATAAAAAATATTTTTAAAAAAGCACAATGAGCCTTGGCTGGTGTTGCCCACTGGTTAGAGCATTGGCCTGTGCACTGAAGGACCACAGATTCGATTCCCAGTCAAGGGCACCTGCCTGGGTTGCAGGTTTGATCCCTGGCCCAGGTCGGGGTGGGTACAGGAGGCAAGCAATCAATGTGTCTCTCACATCAATGTCTCTCTTTTTCTCTCTCCCCCTCCCTCCTACCCTTCCACTCTCTCTAAAAATCAATGGAAAAAAATATCCTCAGGTGATTTTTTATTTTGTTATTAACAAAACAAAATAGTGGGAGGAAGAAAGGGAAACATATGTAATACTCTTTGTAATACTTTAAGCAATAAAAAATAAATAAAAACAAACAAAATAAAACAAAACAAAAAGCACAATGATAACACCTTTGATTAAAAAAAAAGAAAGAACATCAAATGTCAAAAAGTGTTGAAGAAAAATAAATAAAAGCCAATCTAGAAAGAACCAAAACGGCTTTTCAGCTGTAACCAGAAGCCGAAAAAGAGAATGTCAAAGGGAGCATGCGCCCTGGACTCTGCCCTGCGGTGCCGCCCATGACGAGGGGCAGAGCCCTGCGCCCTCTCAGGAGTGGCTGAAGATCCCGGTCCCCACCCTGCGCTCCACCGGTCCACCTCCAGGGGCCCTTCCACCGTAACAAGGAAAAACCATCACAAAACCCAAGTCTCCTGCCAGTGTCATGGCTACAATGTTGAATGATTCACAGCAGGAAACGGAAACGTCTCCCAGAGAAAGCAGCTGATGGGAAGTGTGGGAGGGTGGTCATTCTCGCTTACCTGTGTTTCTAAGTCTTTGTTTTCATCCAATCTTTGTTCCAGGATGGGTTTTGCTTTCTCTTCCCGGTTAGGCAACTTCTGAAAAAGACAATCCCTCTGAATCACCCCCTGGAATGGGTGTTATAAGGCTGGCCAGCTCTTTCAGCCCACTTTGAAATCGAGCACTCCGCTTCATGCTTTTGTTCTGTGAACTGAAGCCTTTTGCAACAAGGACACTCTGGCCACCCAAGGGCTGAATTGTGTCTACGATATGGCCTAGCATAATGACACACAGGCCCTTTTAAAAAATATTTATTTATTTGGGAAATGCAAAATACCCAAATTTCTAGCTTGTCTAGAATGTGTTGCGGCTCTTACACCACAAGGCATTTTAGCAGAAAACCAAGGTACCAAGACTGAGCCCCAAAGCGCCAAGTTACCTGGGCCACACGGCCGCAGGGACCTGCAGTTCCTGAACCAGACACTCTTTCCATAGCATCTGAGCTCAGGCAGCAGAGTTTTCTAAGAGCAACTGGAGTCTGGAGGCTGCTGAGACCACACACGATTTGGAAGAGTGTTTACACTCCCTTTTTCCATTCATAAGAAACACACTGACCATGACTAAATTCATAACTTTCAAAAAAAATGCAAAAAAACCTTGATGGTGAAATTAAGAAATTTACTCATAGAATGGACTTCAAAAGGCTTTTAAAGTCCTTTCTCATCTTAGTGTCAGAGGTAAAACCCAAATCCCCAAATTTCCAGAAGACATCCTATCTGCCTTAACATTAAAATGTTTAACTGACTTCTTTCTAAGGTTTCATCTAGAATTTTACTTGCAGGAATTTGTCTCCCAAAGCCTATCCAGTCCCTGGAAGACGCTCAGCACCTGACTTTCCGGCGACCACGCCAGGTCCACGTGGAGAGCCCTTCAGGCTGCACCGCTCAGAACCCGGACTCACCTTCTCACAGGCACCGGCCCAGCTTTTCCCGAGCAGCTCGGGGCAGGGCCCGCTCTCCCGATGCTGAGGACGAGGCGCGCTCCGCTGGTAGGACTCCGTTTCCCTCCGGGGAAGCTGGATGCCTTTCGCCAGCTTGAATTCCGTCTTGGGGGCCCACGGTGGGGTCTCTTCCTTCTCACCATTCTGCTTGAAGAGGAGCCTCCCGTTGGCAATGACGATGGAGGTGAACCTCTTGATGTCTTCCGGAACCATCCTTGCCACCATGACAAACCTCTCCAGGTCATCCAGGCTGCTCTGGGCTTTGTCTGTCACAAGGACGTCCAGGGACCAGTGGCAGCCCTCCAGGCTCTCCTTGGTTTCCAGCAGGATGTGGTAGGAGTTGGAGATCGTCTGCAGCTGGTCCCTAATTCTGGCCTGAAGGCTACTGCTGGGGAGGTTCCCGGCGGCCCCGCAGACTCCGCGGGCGAAATCCAGAAATTCTCTCAGGGACTCTTCGATGAGGTCGGCGGCCCTGCGGATGGCGTCGATGTTGGCCTCCAGAGAGTCTCTGAGCCTCCAGTTCCTGCTGACGAAGAGCATCAGGCCGGCCACCGAGCTGGCCACCTTCTGCTGGAGAGCCGTCGCCGTGCCCTTGGCCAAGGCATGGTCCAAGGAGAGCTCCTTTGCCGACTCCTCCGAGGAGGAGCTGCACGAGGAGTCGGTGGACATGGAGGAGCAGGAAGACGTGATGCTGGCCCTGCTGTCAGAGCTGTTCACGGACAGTCTGTCCGGCTCAGGGGAGGGCCAGGTGGCCTGTCTGGAGAGGCATGCGCAGTGAGGGTCCGAGGTCTCCCCTGAAGCCCCGTTGGCGTCCCCCGGCTCTTTCCCAGCCCGAGGGGCGCTGGGCACAGGGATAGGGATGTCATAGATGTTGGGCTTGGTGTTCTGCTGCTCCACTCGGGGAATCAGAAAGTTCAAGGGGACCTTGTAGCTGACACCCCCATCGGAAGGGCGGGCGTCCCCGGGGCAGGCGGGGACTTCTGGAAGGCTGGGGTTCTGCACGGGCACATTTCCACGCAGGTGTGGGGCGAGGGACCGCGCTCTGCTGTTCGGAGGACTGTGGAAACTGGACATGGACCTGGAGAGGGAGTGGGACCCCGGTTCTTCCACAAAGCCGGTAACACAGACATTTCTCACATCCGCTTTTGCTGGAGACACTGGAGTGTCATAAATCCACTCTGATTTCTGGGGGTTTGGCAATGTTTTGTAGCAGGCTCTGCCCAGGGCAACTGTTGCTGTCACGGGAGCACTCTGTCGCTGTGGAGAACCGCGAAGTCACCCAGGTTAGTAGCAACGAAAAGAGGTGGGGCACCTCATTCGATACATGTGCGATGTTTACCACCCCTCCCCCTGCCATTGTCTCTCCAGGCCCTTCACAGCCTGGCTCCACTCTCCTGAGAGCCTCTCTTCCTGCTGCCATCACGCTCCCCTCACCTGCCCCACCTCCCTGTAGGCCCAGCTGCCAGGCTGCTTACCTTTCCCCGGACCCAGAATGGCCACTTTATACCGAGATATTTACTTTTGCCCAAACTGTCCCCCTGCTCTAAACGCCTCCCAACCCTTCCTTTTCCATCTAACAAACTCCTATGCATCCTGCACGACACTGCTGAGATGCCAGCCCTCCTGTACGGCCTTCCCTGGTCACCTTGGGCGTCTGAGTATCGACTGCAGACATGTGACAGGATCCAGGACCCACGGGGATGACACAGATCTCAGGTTAAGGTGTTTCCCCGACATACAAATCAAAACCCACTTAAACACAGCACAGCTCTGAGGCCTAAGATAATCCGAAGCATTTCTCTAAGGCAGGCTGAGCTCCTACTCTGCCCAGCACCGTCCTGGGTGCCTCCCAGGGGTCTCCATGCTCACCAGGAGTCTGCAATGGACACGGAGGTTGCAGAGGTGAGAGACTTATCCCCCCCACACGGACGCCCTGCTTCCGAACCACGGCAGCGAGGGGCTCCGAGACATGAGGTCTGCCCCGAGGAGCTGGCATGGCACGCCATGGCCGAGCTAACACATGGCCTGGAGGCCTGCAGCTCTGCTGCACTGGATCTCAGCACCAGTCATACTTACGCTGGGTTGGCCGGCCGGGGCACCGAGTTCTGCCTTTCGGGGGCTGGCGGGGATGTCATATAACTGCTGCGTCCCCGGCTTCTGGGAAAGACCACAAAGCAGGACCACGTGGGTTTTTCCTTCCTGAAGCCTGAGCCATCGCAGCTCTCCCATGCCCGTGCTTATTCCAAACGCAAACACAAACCGCTGAGGATGTGGGGCCTGGGCCATGGAGCTCTGTGGTGGGTTTACATGCTGCAGTGGGCTACATGCTGCAGCCCCAGGAGCTCGGATGGGCTGACACGTGAGGGGACTTGTCCTCTGATTACAGGAGGCATGCCTTACAAATTTGACGTACCAGTTACAAACAATTAAGTTTTTAAAAAAATCTAAAATTTTATCCCCCAGAAGTAATCAATGCTAATATAACCAATGATGATGTTAATACTCTGATGTACAGAGTGGGGCAAAAGTAGGCTTTCAGCCCTGACTGGTTTGCCTCAGTGAATAGAATGTTGGCCTGCGGACTGAAAGGTCCCAGGTTCGATTCCAGTCAAGGGCATGTACCTTAGTTGCGGGCACATCCCCAGTAGGAGGTGTGCAGGAGGCAGCTGATCGATGTTTCTAACTCTCTATCCCTCTCCCTTCCTCTCTGTAAAAAGTCAATAAAATATATTTTTTTAAAAAGTAGGCTTACAACCCAGCCAGTATAGCTCAGTGGTTGAGCATCGACCTATGAACCAGGAGGTCACAGTTCGATTCCTGGTCAGGGCACACGCCCGGGTTGTGGGCTCAATCCCCGGTGTGGGGTGTGCAGGAGGCAGCCAGTGGATGCTTTTTTCTCATCATTCATGTTTCTATCTCTCCTTCTCTCTTCCTCTCTCAGAAATCAATAAAAACATATTTTTTAAATAAAGTTGGCAGACAGTTGTTCATATGGAAAACAATAAAATAATTAATACATAATAATACAAGGACAAACTCTTTCGTGTATTCACAACTGTAAACCCTGTGTACCTTTCAAAATATTATCCCTAAAATGCGTCTCTGTCTCTGCACATGTAAGCGTGTGTGCATAGACATAAGTGTCTGTTACAAATGAGAAGCAGAAGTTTCAGAGATGCTCAGCTCTCCGTCATAACATTCTGAGCGGGTCTGGCTCCCTGGCGGAAGCTGGATTCTGAGCGGGGCCAGGAACAGGCAGACACTCCGGAGGTCGTCCCTGTGACCCCGAGAGGCCCCCGGGGGAGCAGGGCCAGGGTCAAGGCTCACCTTCAAGGCAGAGGGGCCGCGGCTCTGGGCGGGCACATCGTATAGAGCGAGCAACGAGGCCTGGGCCGGTCTGGGAATCGGGACGATGGCCTTGGGGAGAAAAAGAGCCGAGGGAAAGGCAAGGTCACCCCGAGGACTCCAACACACCACGCCCCACCCCCCGCCCCCAGCTGTCCAGGGCGGTTCTGACTGCTGCTCCCCGTGACCCCAGTGGCAGTCGTTAAGGAGCATATCTGAGAAGCATGGTCTCGAAAGGCTTAGGAGGGAGCTCCAGGAACTAGTGGGTCGGAGAGCGATTTCATCAGGAGATCTCACCCTTCTCACTTGAAACACGAGATTGCCTTCTCTGAACTTAAACCAAAATCAGATACGTTCTTCATTTGGTGACTCTAACAAGTCAGGCCAGTGCACGGTATTAAGGAAGTTGGAATAAAAAGTAAAACACAGCTCAAGGCAGTGGTTTCCCAGGGGGAAGTGGCCAGGAGAAGGCGTGAGGGGCTTTGTTCTCTTACTTTTTTGTTTTGCTTTTAGTTTTGTTCTGTTTCTTGATCTGAATCCTGGTAACTGAGCTGTACCTTTAGGATTTGTAGGTTAAACTTCAATTTTAAAAAATGAATGCAAAGAGGAGATAGTGTTGCCGCAGAGTCAGGTAAATGCAGGTGGAGGGTGTGCGGGGGTTGCGCCCTGGGTGTTGGCAGCAGGGACGCAGACAGACATGCAGACCAACAAGGACACTTTAATCTCAGTGTCCACCGGCCGTGTGGCCCTGGATGGCCCTCTTCCCTCTCTAGGAATCAGTTTCCTCATTTGTAAAACGAAGGGCAGTTCTACCCTAAGGGTCCACAGAGGCGCCTTCCAGCCATCGAGACTCTTGATGCTGACACACAGTTCCTCTGCTGGGCCGACGTGCGAAAAGTGGCGTCTCCACCATCTGGCTCATTGTTGGCCAGCCTGAACCTGGAGATCGCTGACCAGATGTAGGGGAGTCTGTGAGATGGGTCCCCTGGCCTTGTTCTAGCAATGACCGCTTCTGCTCAGGGCGTGTTCCTGGGCAGCCTCCGATGCAGGGCTAACCACCGGATTACACAAGTGGGAGATGTCGGCTGCTCTGTGGGTGGGGGGGACTCCTAACTGGTTATCTGTCCCTGGCTTCTGTTCCTTCCTTCTTGTGTAGAAGCAGCAGCAAAATTACTTAGAATCACCTAACAGTGCAACTGGAGGTGATCCTAGAAATGATCGGTCTGCAGCTCCCGTGACACAGAGGGAGAGAGAGAAGCGGGGAGGGGCGTTGTGACGTCTGTGATGGCCCAGGTGGGCAGGTCAACCAGGACTCCTGATCCCGAGCCCCACACGGGCTCTCCAAGACCCCCCAGCACAGAGGCAATAACAAGAGGGCGGTGGTGGTGGACAGGCAGCCGCGGAGGGAACCTCAGCGGGAATGAAAGGAAGAAAAGTTCCCCGGGGGTTTACGGGGTCCACCTCAAGAGGCCTGGCGAGGAGCCCCTGGTTTCTGAATTCCCCGTTGGCAGCTGTGGTTTCTGTCTGATTCCGCAGCCCACACGGGCCGGGGCTCTCACCGCGGACACTCTGCACTCAAGGACAAAGCTCAGAGCGCGTGCCCTGGCCCTTTCCTGTTGAGACAGCACACCCACCCTCCCTGTTCCACCAGGTGTCAGGCTAGAAGTGCAAGTCCACGGTTAGAAAGCCTTGTGTTGTGTCTGGTCGCTCCAACCATTCAACAACATTCACGGGGCAGCATGTTGGGTGTTAGGGACACCTGGTGACCTGTGGGCATCCCTGCTGCTTTCCTTTTGGGAAGGGGAAATGGCTTTCGTTTTTTTCCCTTTCTTTTGTCTCTTTGAAAAGAAAAATTAACTTCAGCACAGGCCCCGTGCTTTTCCTGAGGCAGGTGGGTGTGCCAGGCCCCGTCCAGGCCATTTCCCAGCTGTTCCAGAGGAGGACCTGGGTCCACCCCAGAGGCTGCTGCAGGGCCCAGCCAGCTTCCTGGGGGTTTGCAGCCGGTGCCCAGGGGCAGCTGTTCTGTGGGACAGCTGTCTGCTTCTCTGCCTGGCAGCTCAGGGAGTCAGAAAGTCTGAAGTATTCAAAGCCTTTTAAGGAGTCAGCACCTCCCTGTTTGCAGATGGTGCTGGGAGCTGGTGTGCGGAGGCCTGTGTCGCAAGCATGACGATCCTGGGTCCCCAGCACCTCCATGGGGAGTGGACGTTCCCGGACACCGGCCTTGTCAGGCCCTCTGCCCAGAGTTGTGCCAGGCGGACTGTCGCTGGAGCTGAAAGCAAAGGCACGGTGGCAGGGAACATCACCGTGCCTGCAGACCTTGCAAATTTGTTCTGTGTTCTCAGCACCTCATGAAGGCGCGGGCTTGGGGAAAATAGCGCATTATCTTTCTCCTTTTTTGTTTTCATTCCTTCCCTTCTTTAATTTTTTTTTCACTCTGCATTTACTGGGTGCTTCTTTTTGTCTTTTAAAAAAACTCCCATTTAAAAAGAATTTCAGGTGTAATGAACACTCTGTGCTATAACACACGTCAACTTCCTAATCTCTCAGTTCGTGAAATATTTACAGGTGCCCACCCCAGGCCGGCCACGGTCCTGGGCTGGGGACATAGGAGTGAATAAAATAAAGGGCCCTGCTTAAGGCCCTCTTTCACTTTCTCCTCGGCCAATCCCACTTCCTAAGGGTAACCACTGGTGGCGTGCATTTTTTCCAATGTGTGAGCACACACCACACACACACACCACACACACCACACTCACACACACACACCACACACCACACACCACACACACCACACTCACACACACACACCACACACACACACACACCCCACACACCACACCACACACACACACACACACACACACACACACACACCATACCACCCACCCACACCCACACACACACCACACACACACACACACACACACACCACACACACACACCACACACACACACACACCCCACACCCCACACCACACACACACACACACATACACACACCACACACACCACACACACACACACACCACACACACACACACCCCACACACCACACCACACACACACACACACACACACACACACACACACCACACACACACACACCATACCACCCACCCACACCCACACACACACCACACACACACCACACACACACACACACACCACACACACACACACACCCCACACACCACACCACACACACACACACACACACACACACACACACACACACCACACACCACACACACACACACCATACACCACACACACACACACCACACACACACACACCACACACACACACACACACACACACACACACACACACACCACACACACCGAATTTAATTTTTAGCTTTTGTTTGCTTGGTTTTTATTTGAATGGCTCTTCATTCCCCTATATAAACACCTCGGAGAACTACTACATCTTTTTTGTTGTTGTTAATCCTCACTAAAGATATTTTTTCCATTGATTTTTAGAGAGAGTAGGAGGGAGAGAGCGGGAAAGAGAAAGAGAGAGAGAGGGAGAAGAGAAAAGAGAGAGAGAGAGACATTGATCGGTTGCTTCCCGCAACCCCCGACCAGGCCCGGGGAGCAACCCTGAACCCCAGGCACGGGCCCTTGACTGGGAATTGAACCTGTGACCCTTCGGTCTGTAGGTTGGTGCTCTACTGAGCACCGGCCAGGACAAACTACTTCCTCTTTTGTTCACAACTGCATGCTAGTTTGTTGCAGGAGTATGAACATTTATGAACCATCTCCTATTAACAAACACTTAGGCAGCTTCGATTTTTCCTTATGACTAATAATGCTACAGTGGCATGGGCTCCCCATCCAGATATATCTTTGCCTTCTTGTGGATTTCTGTAGCAATTCTGGAAGTAAAATTTCTGGGTTGAAGGGAATATATATTTTAAAGCTGATGAGTAATTTCCTGCCTTCGAACCCATAAAAATCCAGCCCCTCCATTCATCACTGGCTGTCCTACCATTCCCACCTCGGGTGAAAACGGCCACCACGCATGCCCACAGCACTTTGTGGCACAGCTGGACTAAACGTGCAGTTTCCCACCACGTGTGGGTGCCTGGAGAGCTGGGGCATCGCAGGTGGGAAGGCCACTAAGTGGGGGCTAAACCCAAGTTCACCTCATCACACCGACAGTCTGGGTCCCATTTGCTTTGATGGGCACCAGTGATTGAAGGGTGGTCCCGCCCCTGGGTGTCACACATCACTACCCCTACCCCTTCCTTCCTCCCTCCCTTCCTTCCTTCCTTCCTTCCTTCCTTCCTTCCTTCCTTCCTTCCTTCCTTCCTTCCTTCCTTTTTTATTGTCTAAAATTTTACATTGTCTCCTTTTCCCCCAATTGACCCCCTCCCCCATTCCTTCCCAGCCCGGGCAGCCCCCACCACCCAGGGTCTGTGTCCATTGGTTATGCTGATATGCATGAATACAAGTCCTTTGGTTGCTCTCTAACCCGCCCTCCCCTACCATTTGTCTCTGGATCCATCTATGCCCTACCTCTTTCATTTGGAAATATGCTCACCTGTTTCGAAAAGCTTGGCATCTTTTCACAGACGATTCTGGCGCTGGCAGGTGGGTCAGGGAATTCGTAGACTTGGACTGTGTGTGGCGGGGGGCCCGCCACCCAGCTCTTCATCGGCTCGTACACAGGGCCTGGAGGTGGGGGGCTCAGCAGGGTGGGCACCTGGGAGGCCTCCTTGGAGCTGGCGCGAGCTTCCTCCAGGGGTCTCAGGAAAGGGGGACAGGGACTGTCTGCGGGGGCCTCCGAGAGGATTTGGAGGCGGTTGGCAGGGGCCAGGCCTTGCCTCCCGTGGAGCAAACACCTCCACCAGCCCTCGCTTTCCGGCACGTGTTGTTCTAGAATGGTCAGGATGTCTCCTTTGCAGAAAGCCAGCTCGTCAGAGCAGTCCGGGTCGTTGTTATAAAGTGCCCTGGCCAAGAGCGCCTGGGGGTGAGAAGGGAGAAAGAATTCATTGTTGTTACCGCTGCCATCCACCCTTGCACCGATACCGCTCAGTCAGGCACGTTGGAGCCCTTCACAATTGCTATTTTATCTCCTTTCCTCGTCCCCAGAGGCTCCGGTCCCTGCTCTTTGCCTGATCCGTTCCTACTCATCCTTGGGGTCTCAGGTGACATGTCACATCCGCAGGGAAGTCTGACCTGCACCCTGAGACCAGGTCCAAGCTCCCTAACATGCCCTCACGGCCCTGGCAGTTACATAGCTGAGTGACTTCCCGGCTGTGTGTCCTTGAGCAAATTGGCTACTCTCTTTGGGCCTCAGTTTCCTTGTCGGCAGAATGAGAATAACAGTAACTATCTTACTCTACTGTGTTCTTGTGAGAATTAAATGGATTGATGTGTATAAAGCTCATTGAAGTGCAAGTACTTAGGAAGTGCACAGTAAAGCTAGCCTGTTACTATCATAATTATTATATCGTTCTTTGTCTGGTTCTTGTTATTTTTCTCCTGAATTGGACTGGAAGTCCCATGTCTGCTGGGACCATATCTCGCTTATTTGCTGCTCTTGTCCCCAGAGGCAAGCCTGGACCGGTGCATAGGGAGGTGCTAAAAAAAGTTCATTAATGAATGAATGATGAAACTAGGACTCAGCGGGTTAGTGACTTGTCTATGGTGACACAGCCAGGATGCAATCCAGTCTGTTTCCCTAATTCTCAGAGACCTGATCTTTCCATAAGCTACACACTCCTAAAAAAATAAAAAAAATCACCTTGTTGCCACAGCAGCGATGGCTAAGCTCCCTTCTCCTTAGAACTTTGTGCTGTAATTAAATGAAGGTAGTTTGTTTCTGTGGGGTTAATATAATCATTCCTTATATATCAATGCATGTTTATTACAGGAGAATTAGGGTATATAGGTCCCAGCGCACAGTAGGTGCTCGATGGCTACCTGGTGCGTTGATGGGTGGATAAGGGTGAGTCATGTGATGCCCCAAAGTCAGGTCTTTGGAGGGAAAGTGACACATGGCACCAGATGACAGCTCTTATTTCTATGGAGAGGAGGGAAGCAGGACGCTGTCCGTGGCACTCGGCCCTCCCTCCAGGTGGCCTTCAGTGACAATGGCCACTGCGATGTCCAGAAGATGGGCCTCAGCCTGGCTAGTCCCCACACTCAGCTCCTGTCCCTCGAATGTGCTGTGAGCAGGTTTCAAGGGAGCATGGGGCTCCGCTTGAAGACTCCAGCAGAGACAAAGCATTTGGAGGGAACAGGGCTTTCGAATCGTATCAAGAGTATGGGCTAGCCCTAACCAGTTTGGCTCAGTGGATAGAGCGTCGGCCTGCAGACTGAAGGGTTCCAGGTTCGATTCCGGTCAAGGGCATGTACATTGGTTGCAGGCACATCCCCAGGAAGGGGTGTGCAGGAGGCAGCTGATCCATGTTTCTCTCTCATCAATGTTTCTAACTCTCTATCCCTCTCCCTTCCTCTCCGTAAAAAATCAATAAAATATATTAAAAACAAAAGAGTATGGGTTAGAGTTCAAGACAAGTGAAGTTACATGCTACTTTACAATTTTTTCCAGTGAAATAGGCAAATACTTTGTGTTCGGTAGGAGAAGATATCCTGGAAGATTATGGTTTATTACCTTGTCAGACTTTAACCAAATTTGTACGTAGCCCTGCAACTCTATCCTAAAGTTCCTTTATTAACTGTCTACAGACACCAAGACCCTCGATGCTCTTTGACCCGGTTTTCACATTTGTCTGGTTCCCTCGTTAATCAGTTAAACAAAACCTTTGACATGAGTTCGTTTTCTATTTGCACAAGAGTTGCGATTTTACCTTTTGGAAAATTACACATTGCCCACATCGGGAAGAAAGGGAACACAAAAGCACAGTTTCCTAACTCCCACGAGTACATAGCACAGCCCACGCTCTGAGATGGCTCTCGGGCGTCTGTGTGCCTTCAGGCGGAGCCGCGGCTGCGAGGCGCAGGTGCTCGGAAGCGTGCGGCCTGGCATCGGCTTCACTGGCGGGTTTGCCTGTTGTGAAAGGCAGGGGTGCTTTTCCAGAGAACAATGGGCTTGTGCGGTCACCCACCCTGTGGGCACCCACAGCTGTCTAAGACGGGCAGCAACAGCCTTACTCTGGAGACACGGTAGACTTTGCACCTTCGGCCTGCTGTCTTAAGAGCAGCCCACGCCTTGAGAATGTAAACTCCCAGCGAAGGAAAAACCCTGAATATGCTGCAGTAACGTGATTCCTTCTGGTATGGTATTTTCCTACACCTGGCAGGGACTGCCTCTGGGCACCTCATGCAACCAATGAATGTCTCAGAGTTTTAATAACAAAGACCATCAAACTTTATGTTACAAAGCAAAGAATTAAACACGTGTGAGAAGTCCTGGGGTGTTACCTAGAAAGAGGAGATAACAGTGGATTCGATTGAGTGGGGACCTGTTTTGTGTTGGGTACATGGAAGTCATTATACCCATTAATCCTCAGAAGCCTCAGAGGTTTTCTTAGCTCCATTTTACAGATGAGGAAACTGAGGATCAAATGACTTGTCTATGGTGACTTGGACTCTGCTCTCCTCACATACATTACTGCATCCTTCCCCTGATAATCCATGCTCCAGACACCAGCCAGGATGATATTTTATGACATATACTAGAGGCCCAGTGCATGAAATTCGTGCACAGATGGGTCCCTAGGCCTGGCCAGCAATCAGGGCCAATCAGGTTCCCTGCCTCTCTGCCTCCGCCCCTCCTCCTTCCCTCATCTCCCAAATCTGCTGCCACCTACTTCCGGTTCCCTGTCCCAACACGGGGCCCGGCCCCGATTGGGTGATCAGGACCTGCCGTCTGGGGGGAGGGACCGGGAGGTTGGCCAGCAGCCCCCACTGGCAATTGGGGCCTATAGGCTGGGGGCAGCTCCTGCATTGAGCGTCTGCCCCCTGGTGGTCAGTGTGCATCATAGTGACCGGTTGTTCCAGTCATTCTGGTCGTTCCGTTGTAACGGTCCCTTAGGCTTTTATATCTATAACTAGAGGCCCGGTGCACAAATTTTTATATCTATAACTAGAGGCCCGGTGGGGAGAGGGGGTCCCTCAGCCCGGTCTGTGCCCTCTCGCAGTCTGGGACCCCTTGGGAGATAACGACCTGCTGGCTTAGGCCTGCTCCCAGGTGGCAGAGGGCAGGCCCAATCCCTAGGTGCAGCCCCTGGACGGGCTCAGAGCAGGGCCGATTGGGGAGTTGGAGTGCCACCCCGTCATGCACAGAGCAGGGCAGATTGGGAGGTTGTGATGCCACCCTCAGTCACGCTCAGGGTAGGGCCAATTGGGGGGTTGGGGCACCACCCCCTGTCACACTCAAGGCAGGGTCGATGGGCAGGTTGCGGCGCCACCCCCTGTCACTCACAGAGCAGGGCCCATCAGAGGGTTGGGGTGCTGCCCCCGTCACACACAGAGCAGGGCCCATCAGGGGGTTGGGGCACCGCCCTCTATCACCCACAGAGCAGGGCCGATCAGGGGGTTGGGCGCCGCCACTCTCACACTCAGGGCAGGGCCGATGGGGAGGTTATGGCTCTATCCCATCACACACAGAGCAGGGCCCGTGGGGGGGGGGGGGATTGGGGAGCTCCCCCCTATCAGGCACAGAGCAGGGCTGCTCAGGGGGTTGGGGCCCCGCCCCCTGTCACACACAGAACCGCAGGGCGATCAGGGGGTTTGGGCGCTGCCCCCTGTCACGCTGATCCCGGTGCCGGGAGGCATATTACCCTTTTACTATATAGGGTAGAGGCCTGGTACATGGGTGGGGCCGGCTGGTTTGCCCTGAAGGGTGTCCTGGATCAGGGTGGGGGTCCCCACTGGGGTGCCTGGCCAATCTGGGGGAGGGGCTGAGGGCTGTTTTCAGGCTGGGAGTGACTGAAGTTCCCAACCGCTCCTTTTTTTCTTTCTTTTTTTTTTTTTTATTCTGGGCCAGCTTTACCTTGAGGCTTGGCTCCAGCTCTTAGGCCTCCTTGCAGCTGAAAGTAGGTTTCTGGCCTTTGCTTACAATGTTGCGAATCTGCTGGCTGAAGTCCGGCGGTATTTGTTACAATGTTTCTTAAACTGCCCGCTCAGAGGCCTGGAGCCGCAGGCGGGGAACGTTGGTTTCCTCCAACGATCCTCTGTCACTGAGGCAACCAAGCCTCATGTTAGTTTCAAGCTGCCTGGCTGCCCTGACAGTTAATTTGCATATCTCTCTGATTAGCCAATGAAAAGGGTAGCGGTCGTACGCCAATTACCATGTTTCTCTTTTATTAGTGTAGATAATAAAAGCATAATAAGCTAATTAGACTGGACGTCCTTCTGCACGACCTTCCAGACAAAGCTGGGGCTGTGAGGGAAGCTCAGGTCCCAGGTGCCAGAGGGAAGCTGGTGCCGGCAGCCGGGGGAAGGAAGGCCTACTGTTGTGGGCCTCTAGTATATAGATAACAGCGGTTGACCTCTTGTTTAAAAACCTTCAGTTGCTTAGAACAAAACCTGAACTCCCCGCCTGATTGCCCTGCCCGGCCCGCTACTCCTGGTAATTTCCCGCCAGCCACATTGCTTTCTTACTTTGCTCAGACACACTGATAAGCTTGTGTCCACCCCAGGACCTTTGTTCCTGCTACTCTTTCTGCCCAGAACTATTTCCTTCAGATCTTTGCATGACTAGCTCCTCCTCCGGATGTCAGCTCAGGAGCTGCCTCCTGCAGAGGCCATCCCTGACCACCACAAGGCTACACTCCTCCTCCCCATCCTCGCGGGACTGAGAGCTGGTAATTCTCTAGGCCAGCAGTGTGGGATGAACAAGAAAAGAGCAGCAAACGTTCATTGTCCTCTGTATGGACAACACATGGACACAATCGACAAGCCTCAGCAAAGGAACCTCCTAACAATCACAATTGCCTCTGTATTTTTCAATAAGGTGTTAATTTAGAAACATTTGTATAAATATTTGAGATGAAAAATGATATATATTTATATTCTTATTCCCTGTGGACACACAGCTAGTTAGATCTGGGTACCATGGGAGAAACCTTCTTAACCAATTTCCCCCCAAAAGGGCATTTCCTCCAAATGCCCACTTCATATGACAGCTGGGAGAGGAGAAAGGAAAATGAATAAACACATGGAAGGCAGAAGGGGAGGGAGCTTAGGGAAACAAAGGCAAAGAAGAGGCTCCCTGTTTTCATGGGGACGCTCGCCTCCCCGGGGAGGCCTTCACACACCTGCCGGATGCAATGTGCTCACCTCTGCTGAATCAGCGATCAGCTCTGGGGGTAATGAGCTATACTTGGAAAATCCTGGGATCCATTCATCCATTCATTCACGCATTCATTCATTCATCAAGATCATACTGAGCAGCTACTCTGTACCCGCTGCTGTGCTGGAGATATGGTGGTGCACAAAACGGTTCCTGATCTCACCCCAATGCCCATTCCAGTGGAGGACACTCACTCTAATAAAAAATAAATACACTGGCAAAGCAGAAATACTGTAGATACAGTTCACCCTTGAACAATGTAGGGGTCAGGGTGCCCGCCCCATTAAAATTACACACATAACTTTTAACTCCCCCAAAACTTAACTACTAATAGCCTACTGTTGAGCAGAAGAAGCGTTTCTGCTAACACAGTCAATGAACACATATTTTTTTTATTGTGTATATTATGCAGTGTTCTTATAACAAAGTAAGCTGCGGAAAAGGAACTGTTTTTGGGAAAACACTGGTCCATTATTCATTGAAAACAATCTGCCCATAAGTGGATGCCAACTGTATAGGGCTTCTGCTTCTCGTAAAAGCAATGAAGGAAAACACGAGAAGCTATGAGAAACTGTGGGTGCAGTTGGGAAGTGATGATGGGCGAGGGCTTAGGGAGAGTTACCTGGGAATGGGGCCGTGGGAGTGGGAACTGGGGGTGAGTAGGAACTTGATCAAGGGTGGGAGAGAGAGGAAATGTGGGAGAGCGGAGTGAGTGTGAGTGTGTGTGAAGTGGGCAGTGGGGAGTTAAAGGAACTGAAAGATGAGCAGGCTGCTGCAGAGACGTCCACAGGGACCTGGGGCTCGATTTCTGTGTTGGCTGCTGTTTATATCTGGCTGCTGGGATGGGGTCAGAGGGAAGTCAGGACGAGTCAGGGCCCGGTTGAGGGCCATGCCCAGGGCTCAGCTGAGGATGGATTCAGGGTGGCTGTTGGGAGGAGGTGGTGAAAGTTGCACGTGACCTTGGAGGTGAGTCTTGTGAGATGGGCAAGGTGAAACAGGAGGAGAAACTCACAGGGGATCCGACAAGGAGGAAGCAGAGGGACAGGATCTCTACTCTGTCTTCCGCAGTGGCTCACCCACCCGCAGCCACTGCTGGGTCGTGTCCAGGACCGCAGGCTGCTCCCAGGCGCGGCTCAGTCTGCCCTCTCCTGCTGCTTCCCTCTGTCCCTCCCGGGGTCAGATCAGCCCCGGGCCCAGGCTCGCTGCTCCCTCTTTTCACAGTGCTCCCCTTCCAACCCTGTACTCCTCAGATCAAAGGCTGCTGCCGGGGATAGGAGCACGGACATCCTCAGATGGTTCCCATCAGTCACCAAATGCTATCATTTCTGTGGCCAATCATCTCGCACGGTCACAGCTCCCAGCAGGAAGCAGTCAATGACAAGCCACCCAAACAAGAGACCGTGGGGAGTGGAGGGCCCTGGGGCAAGTGAGTGCTGGGCCCCTGCTCTCTACATCATGGAACCCCAATGTTAACCAGACGGACATTTTCCTCCTATTAAAATCCCTTGAAAAAGTCTGTGTTAGGCATTTTAACTTCCTTCTCACAGATTCCATGACTGACTTGCAAGAATTTCTTGTCCGTCTCAGGGGAAGGCGGCAGAAGTGTTCACATTCTCCCAGGAGGACCACGGGAGAGTAGCTATAGATAAATCACAACGTTCTTAAACGCACACCCTGCAACTAGTTCAAATCCTCCGCTGCCTGGAACTGTGAACCCCGCAAGTCCCCCAGGCAGCCTTTGCTTTGAGATCAGTGAACTAATCGCGATGTATCTTTCTTCCCAGGGTGGCTGGGCCCAGCCTGGAACCCCAGGAGTCGGTGCAGAAGCCAGAAAGCTCTCTGATCATCTGTGAAGACAGCCTTCTCCCCTGGAATGTGCTGGGATGCGTTTCATGTTATGAAAATACAAGGGCAGGCTCGGGAAGATCAAAGCACACAGAATGCTGCAATGTGTCGGCTTGTGGATGTTTCCTTTTTTTTTAAAAGCTCATCATGTTTTAAAAAGAAAAAAAAAAGAAGTTCCAAGAACATAAGAAAAATTCCCTCACCACCTCCATTTTCCCACCCACATTTTCCAAAAAGGGGAAGGAAGACAGAGGAAGGGCAGCTCAGAGGAAGACACAGAGAATCTACATGATTTCGAAGGGTAGCAGTGTTCTGTGAAGTAACCTGGGGCAAGTGGAGAGAGCGGTAGGCACTTACTAAGGAGTCGCAGCAAAGGCCTGGGAAGGATCTGGGCTTTGCAAACCCCCCACACTGAAGACTTCTTATCTACCTACTGTCGGTGTCAGCTGGATTATTTTCCTATAAATTAATCCAAGAGCAACTACATCCCCTCTAGCCTTTCGGATGGATACTGAGTCAGGCACCGTGGTAGTTTAGTTGCTGACTATTTAGCCGATGCCTTGTTAATAAGGAGGCCTTACAGTTTAAACTCAGTCAGGGATTGCGATAATTGGCATTGATCATCTCACTTGAGATTCACTGTCCCTTGAAGCAGGTACTGATACTAATATCCTATTTAAGAGGTGAGGAAGCTAGCACAGGAGAGGGCGGGGGTGAGTAAGTACCCTGAGGTTGCTCCGAGAGAAAGGGACAGAACCAGGATTGGAACATGGGCCGTTCTGACTCCAGAGTCGGCTCTTTTCGCCTACAAATCAGTGTTTAGACTCCACCGTGGATGGCAACGGACGAGCGCGTGACAGGGTGTGCCGCTGGAGAGAGGGATGGCAAGTGGCTAAAAACATTTTAGCTCACTTGGTTCAGTTGTGGGTTTATTTACCAGAATTTAATTCTGCACCAAAATTCAGGAAATAACCTAAATGAATAATGATATCTTTGTATAAAGGAATACTATACAGCCCTGAAAAAAGAATAAGGTAGAGTTTTCATGAGCAGACCTAGAACAATGTAAAAATAGAGTATGCACTTAAAAAAAAAGCAAGATGAGAAACTGTGTGTATCACATGCCTTCATTTGTGCTTTTATGAATGTAGCATCTTTCTGGAAGGTTTACATAAGCCACTGGTTCTCCCCCTCTGGCCGGGGAACCAGAGGCCAGGACACTAGAGATCTGGGATTAAAGGAAAACATGCTTTCAGTCTGTGTTCACTGGTGCAGTTTAAATCGTGTAAACCACGTGCACGTGTTCTGCTTTTCCAATATAAAAATCTAGTTTTTAATAAGGATGCTTTCCTGTTGGAAGAACACGGCTTCCGCGTTGGTGGCCTGAAGCTCTGAGGGGTCACTGCCGCTTATGCCCAACCCACTCCCAGGCTCGATAGACGGGAACCCGAGTTCCCGGCCAGTCTTAACCTTGGCAGAGGGCACTTGGCACACAGAGGCACCTCGCACCTGGGAAACCCTCTTGAACTTCAGGGCAACTCACACCGCGGACACAGCTCCCTTGGCCCACCGTCAGAGGACCTGCGCCAATCCCGCCCGGGAGATGCTGAGAAGTGCCCACAGCTTTTCAGAAGCTGCTGACCTTGTGTGTTCCTCTCTCCAGCTCCAGAGCAGGGCCCGCCTGAGACACACAGAGAGGCAGCGAGGGCCGTGGGAGGGGGATTCAGCAGGAGCTCCCTGCAGGCGCCCCGGGAACCACAGGAGCTGGACATGGGCTGAACGTCCAGGCCAACGGGAGGCGCGCTGCCCTTCCCACCGCCCCGCCGCCTCCCTTTGGCCACTGCACAGATCTGGGTCCTGCACTAACAGCGGACCAGACGGGAGGGCCTCCCCTGCGGAGACATGCTGCCAGCATGGAAAATTAGGCGCAGGGCACCGGAGCTGTGTCGCACGTGGGTGACATGGGGGGAGGCGGCGGGCGTGACCCGTTGCTCCTTTCCTGGCACGTGGGTGTTGTGAGGTCTGCGGGTGAGATGGCAACACCACACGACCTGCCACCTCCTCTCCCTTCTCGCCTCGTCTATCACTCATCTTCTCTCTTTTCCTCCATCTCACCGTCTTCCTTCTGCCCCTCCCTCTCCCCTCCCTCCTCCTAAGCCGTCTCCCTCTGACACAGTGTCCAAGAAAGAAGCGCGACCTTGACTTGTTTTCCTTGTGATTGCAGCTTTCCATAGCAGCGTTTAAAAGTAGAATTCCACAAGTGACAGGAGCCACGTCGCTTCAGACAGCAGCGCGGCGTGTCTCATTGTCACAGCGGGCCCTGGGGTTTGCAAATCTATTAAGTGACTTCCCTCACGCGTGTCCGGCTGATGGGCAGAGGGAATCCGTGTGCAGGGCTGTGGCCTTGACACAGCCCTCCTCCCCCCCCCCCCCCCCCCCCCCCCCCCGCCATCTGCGCTTCATTCTCACAGTTTTTATAATGAGGTGACAGCTAATAAGTTCTTGTATCACCTCCAACAGAAGAGGAGCTGCTGCTCTTGGAGCTGTTTTGAAACAACAGAGCAGAGATTTACATGAGAGAAAACTGCTGGGTTTTGCGGCCGACCCTGAGTTGCCAGAGAGGCTGGGAACACCGAGTTCTCCTTTTGGAAAAGTGGAAACATTTTAGAACGAGAGGCTCCAGAGTGTGCAGGAAACGGTCGAAGTCATGGAGCTGAAATGCCCTTTCCCCAGTTACTTTTATATGTAAAGTAGCATTTAAGCGAAACGAGAAAAACGTAACTGAGTAGAATATAACTTTTTAAACATAATATAAATTCTCTCTTTTTCATTTCAAAACCTGGAACATTAACAACTTTCAATTATTGCCACTGGTGTGAAATAATTTGGGAAACATCTTAACCTACTACTTCCCTAAACTTAAGGGGGAAAATCAAGAAATACCAAGTAATGGGCTCCTTCCCCCCGCTAACTCAGAGTCCCAAGCAGGACGTGGACGCCAGAGGAGAGAAACCCAGATACTCACATTCACCTTCATCCTTTAAAGACATTATTCGTAAAGGTGATTGCTCCATGACCTGGGAAACTCTGGCAGGGGCACCTTCTGCGGCAGCTGAGCGGGAGTGCCGGGAGGCCCAGGGCTAAAACACTTGTGCCCAAGTGTGATCCTCCGCAGCTGTCCTTACGGGCGTCTGGGCGGAAGCCAGCGGCCACGGGGAGGGATGGGGTCGGTTCATAACACACTCCCTGGACGTTCCCGACCACCCCCTCCCCTCCATCTGGGTGCAAATGGCCACTGAGGCGAATTTATCTACAGGCACTGGGGACAACGAAGTGAATAAACCTGGAGAACTTGGAAATGAGATGCGATCCGAGAGAAAAAGAAAAATGTGAACACCTCTACAAGTGACCCTGGATTCCGCGAACAAGCACAACCCTTAACTGATTTCTCCACCCTCACTTTGCACGGGGACCCCTCCTGGATTCGTGCTGGTGGTTCCGGTGAAAAGGCCCCACATTGAGGGACTTCCGCGGCCACAGAAAGCGCTGCCCACTCGCGAAACTTTGAGGAAGAGGCTATGGCCAGAAAAATTCCCAAGCCACCCACTGGCAATGAGCCGTGTTCTTCCCTGATGCCTCAATACTGCGGTTTTCCAGCAGGTTTGGGTCTTGACCAGATCATCTTGTTGGAATGAACACCCTCCTCCTGTTCGTGGGGAGCTCGCGGAAATGCGCTGTCAGGGCCTCAGAGATTCCACGGTCGCTTGCTAACCCCACTGCGTGTCTGACAATGTGCGCTGGGGCGACGGGGTGAGCCAGGCGCTTGATCTAAGCTCAGGACTGAGGTGATGCCACAGGAGAGATGGCCCGGGCCTTGATTGAGGCATCTGGATGTGGCCCATGGTGGCCCATGTTCTACCAAACCGTCTTCTGCAGCCCGCAGTGCCCTGGACCGCAGCGTGTCTCTCCACCGCCGCCTCCCCCAGGTCCACTCCTCGCAGCAGCCGAGTGCCTGGGTCACTGTTTAAAATACTTGGTTGGAAAGAGGAGGTGCAGGCAGTGCTGCACGAGAGCGAGGCCAGTGGTTGAGGATTCGCTCTTTGCTTGCGAGAAACTCATGGAGGGAGGAGGGCGAGTAACCGTTTCCTCCTCTGAAAGTGAGGCAGCGTCCAGGGCCCCATCCAGCCGCAGCTGCCGACATTCTATGTTTCCCTTCTTACTCTGTCTCTCCATTCTCGAAAGCCATCAGAGGGAGTAAAGAAAGTCTCAGGTAGGCCCTTCTCCTTCCTCATTTCCTTTCCCTCCTTCTTCTTTTTTTGAAGGGAAAGGAGAGGAAAGGCATGAGACAATAGAAAGTGCTGTGTGTTACTGGATTGGCCGTAAACAATCATACCAGCCCCACCTAGGAGAAAGCTTTGTCTAACACTGTTGGTTTTTTTGGTGTTAATCCTCACGAGCCTAGGATATGTCTCCATTGATTTTTAGAGAGAGTAGAAGGGAGGGGAAGAGACAGAGAGAGAGAAACGTACATGTGAGAGAGGCACATCAGTTGGTTGCCTCCTGCACGTGCCCTGGCCACGGCCAGGGATCAAGCCTGCAGCCGAGGTATATACCCTTGACCGCAATGGAATCGGGACCCTTCAGCCTGCAAGCTGACGCTCTATCCACTGAGCCTAACTGGCCATGGCTAAGACTGTGTTTTTTCAACTTCATGCATCTTTAACTACATCCATGTGCCATCTGTACATTTTTTAAACTTAAAATATTAAATTAAGCTAATAAAAACAACACATGTCCCCGAAGCAGTGTTCTGTATGAAACTGCAGGTCTGCTGAGTTGTTCTGGCTTTTTCTAATGGGAATGAGAATACATAACTGACCATCAGGCTGGGTGGCTCAGTGGGTTGGAATGTCGTTCCATGCACTGAAGGGTCGTGGGTTTGATTCCCAGTCAGGACACATACCCAGGTTTTAGGTTCGATCCCCCATTGGGGCGCGTGCGAGAGGCAACATAGATGTCTCTCACCTCCATGTTTCGGTCTCTCTCTCCCTTTCCCTTCCTCTCTCTCTAGAATCAATAGAGCAGCACATCCTCAGGTGAGGATTTTTAAATATTAAAATATATAATTAACCTTGAAAACTGTTCTACCTGACCGTGTACCGCACCTAAAGTCATCCTGGGTGTCCCTGTCGGGTGTGATTTTTCCATCTGATTGGGTAGGAGGAATCTGAAGCCACTTCAGGGATTGCAGAGAGGAATGAAGGCCCAGCTTGCGCACAGAATCCTCTCTCCCCCGGGGTCATTTTTAGGGGCATCGGGCAAGCGAGGGGCCACGCTGGTATTAAGCTCTATTCTGTTGGCGTGAATTGATTCCAGCTCACTGGGCTTATTCACCTTGTCAGTGGGCGGCAGATCAGCGCCTCGCCTGCCTCACCTGGACGCGGCAGGAGGTTAGAGAGCAGCTGTGAGCCACTGGCCCTGCCGCCTCCAGTCGCTGAGCCCTCGCTTTGGGAACAGGGTGCAGGAGAGAAGCAGCTAGACACACTCTGCTAGTAAGACTCCTGCGCCCTTCCAGGCGAGTTTAAATTCTGAGCCTGAGAGAACATTGCACAAGGCACATCTTCCTTTCTAATATGACCAAGGGAGAGGGGCCACTGCTTCCTTTCCTTCGGAAGACGGATCCCTGGCCAGTAGTTAAACAAAAGCTGCTCTCGACTCTCAGGAGCAGCAACAGTAAAGAGAGGAGCTCAGGGACGTTGGCTAACATACAGCTGGAGGAGGGAGCGCGATGAGCCGTGGGCTCCGCTGTGAGGAACTCCTCATGGTCCCTGTGGGCTGCGCGGAGGAGGGGAGGACTAAGAGCCTGCGAGCCTCCAGGTAGAGGCCCCAGGCCCGGAGGACATCCGGACTCGGACTGTGTGTACCAACAGCCTCTCCCATCAAGCCAACAAGCGGCTCATGAGCAATGCATTTGGAAATGGTTCCTAAAATGTTCGCTTCCCCTTTCTGCACCTCAGGCTGGTGCCTAGAATCTCACTGGCCGCGGCCTCTGTTCGCAGCCTCCCACTTTCCTCTGCAGTTATTTCCTCTCCAGGCCGCGGTCATTTCCACCCTTAGTCATCACAGTTCCAAAATGACCAGCTACGTTTCTGTGGTCACTTCCCTGTTTCCATGATCCTGGGGGCGATGTTCCTTTGAAGAGTTTGCAGCAGACTTAACTCTTGGGGTGGGATGGTGCTCTATTTAGCTTTTTTTTTTTATTTTTTTAAAGAGTGAGCTCGAGTACATACAGTGTTAAGAGAATAAAGGTGATTATGGGGGGAAGAATAATGTGCTGTAAGGGACACCTTACTAACTCTCATGACAAGGTATTAAGTGCCGAGAGGGTGAGACTCCTTTGTCCTCTGTGGCATTAAGAATGGTGCCTGGGCCCTGGCTGGTTTGGCTCAGTGGATAGAATGTCAGCCTGTGGACTGAAGGGTTCCAGGTTTGATTCCAGTGAAGGGCACATGCCCGGGTTGCAGGCTCGACCCCCCAGTGTGGGGCGTGTAGGAGGCAGCTGGTCAATGATTCTCTCTAATCATTGATGTTTCTCTCTCTTCCTTTCCCTTCCTCTCTGAATCAATAAAAAATATCTTAAAAAAGAAAAAGAAGAACAGTGCCGGGCACAGGGTAGGCCCTCACTATCTGCGGAAGGAATGCAAGGCATACTGTCTTAACAGAAACAGAAATAAGGTTGGTGGTGGTGGTGCGGGGGTGGGCAGGAAGGGGAACAGTTTCTAAAAAATAAAATAAAAAGGTAGCTAGCACACGTTGTTAAATACATGCTATTATACCTTCCTTTACTATTGTTTCTGCTCACATCTCCTGACCAGCTCAAACACCAAACGTTTTATTTTTTTTCAAAAGAGAGAGCAAACGGTTCTTCTCCGTGTTCACTGAGCACAGCCTGGGACCACCCACAATGGACAAGGAAGGCACCTGCACGCCTCCTGATCCCTGTCCTGCTTCTGCTCTTCCCCGCCCACAGCCCTCTGGTTGCATAGCAGCCTGAGTAAGCGCTCACAAACACAAATCAGATCATGTCATCTCCTGCTTTAAATAGACTGGTGGCTTCCTTTGCAATTAGAATGCACTTCTGAGTTCTTACAAGGCTGACCCTGCTTGCCCGAGACCTCATTTCTGGCCATTCTCTCCCCTTGTGTACTCTGCTCCAACGACACTGACCTTGTTATGGATACTCTACTCTGCTGAATCCACTCCTGCCTCAGGCCTTTGCATTTGCTGTTCCCTCTACTTGCTCCTTTCCCATCACTCAGGTCTCCAGAGAAGCCCTTTTCTGTCCATTACCTCTATCAGGTCACCTTGTTTTATTTTCTTTAAGGCGTTTTTCACCACCTGAAATCATTGTGCCCATTTAGTCTTTTGTTGACTTTATATGTCCCCACGGAATGTCTGCTCTGTGTTGATCACCCAAACCTCCAAGCCCAATAACTATGTGTGAGTGATGGCTATAACGGACAGTGAGTTGTGTTTTCTAGCTGGGTATTATGCCTGGGATATTCTGCCTTGGGAAGTGGATGAAGGGATGAAGCCATAGGTCCTCGTGACCTTGACTTCAATTGCAAAAGCTCAAATCCAAGGCCACATCTGACCACGGGGGAAGGAAGGGGCCTTTCCTCAGAAATCTAGGCTCCGTGGAAGTTCAGGCTGGGGCCAGGTAGGGTCAGAGGGCTGAGAGTCACGGATGACGACTGATAACTAGGAAGTTCCTGCCTCTGGACGGGCTGTGTCAGAAGGGGCTCCATCTGTACTTCCTATAACAGTGATGGCGAACCTTTTGAGCTTGGCGTGTCAGCATTTTGAAAAACCCTAACTTAACTCTGGTGCCGTGTCACATATAGAAATTTTTTGATATTTGCAACCATAGTAAAACAAAGACTTATATTTTTGATATTTATTTTATATATTTAAATGCCATTTAATAAAGAAAAATCAACCAAAAAAATGAGCTCGCGTGTCACCTCTGACACGCGTGTCATAGGTTCGCCATCACTGTCCTATAACCTCCCATTCATTCACACACAACCCAACGCAAGGTGCTTACTGAGTACCTACAATGTGCAGACACTGCTCTAGGCACCGAGATTCAGCACTGACCAGGAAAGCCCAGTGTCCCTCATGGAGCTGACCTTCCAGAAGGGAGACAAATTCAGATCCTGGTGAGTGAAGACAAGATGGTGGGCGAGAGAGGAGCACTCCATGCAGGGCCTTGTGGGCCACGGTGAGTTAGTTTTCCGCGCTCGGTCCCACAGACCTTTCTTGGACAAAGACTGACTTTAAAATGTTTTGCTTGCTATCTCAGAGCTGCTATAGGTCAAGGGGAGGCTGACAGGGCTCCTCCTCACAGAAGAAGCACCTCAGTAATCCTCCTTCAAGTCCTGGACATTTGCCCCAGTGAGATAAGATGTCTGTGCAAAAAGATCAAGATTGCCTCTAATGGGGTGTGTGCGTGGACACACACACACACACACACACACACTCAGACAAAAATCACTTTTCCAATGACCAAAAATCCAAAACAAGGACTTCCATACAATAAAGTCACTCATTCACCTTGTGTTTTAGACCTAATTTTGTAGCATTTCTGCATTGGCGTTGAACAGGGAAGCCATCAGCTACAGTCCAACAAGCCCGTGAGCGACAGGCGAGATTTACCCCCTTGCCACGTGTAATGATGCCTATCTTAGTTGCAATCATACCGTTTGAGGCCGGCGTTTCCTATCACTAACATCATGTCTATTCTTCCATTTGTCCCCTTGTTTTTTATAAGACAACTGGGGGGAAATATAATAAAAGTCAATTCTACAAATCTGCTCCACACTAAGGTGGAAGCTCTGCCGACGTGGAACTGTTGGTTGGCAACAGCAACATCAGGGAACAGCTGAAACAGCAGTCGTTGCCACCATCTGGTGCACGCAGCCCAGTCAGGATCAGAAGGGCCATCTGGCTGCCCCAGGATGCGAGGGTGGCTGTAAAGCCCAAGGCATCACTCCCATAGGACAGCCCTTTTAAGCACTGCATTACCATATAAACAGCAATTGAACAAGTCAGGCATTAAAATTAATCAGGTGCCCTGGGCTGTGTGGCTCAGTGATTGAGAATCGACCCATAAACCAGAAGGTCACAGTTCGATTCCTGGTCAGGGCACTTGCTTGGGTTGTGGGCTTGATCCCCAGTAGGGGGATTGGCAAGTCAATGTGCAGGAGGCAGCTGATCAATGAGTCTCTCTCGTCATTGATGTTTCTATCTCTCCCTCTCCCTTCCTCTCTCTAAATTAATAAAAAAAACATATTAAAAAGGAAAACTAACGAAATGGATCAATGGTTAACATGCATGCAACTCTAACATGCACTTTTCATTGCAAAAGGCAAGAAGCTCAACCCTTTTCAGTAACTGCTCATGTCTGTGAACAGCCTTTAGAGATATATTATCTTCTCTGTGCTTTGACAGTTGTGCAGGTGCACCCAGGAAACTGTGCCCTGAGTGTGTCCCTGGACTAGGATCAAGACTCCACCATTGGGCGGAGTAGCCGGCATGAGCTGAGACATTATGCATCCAAGAGAGACATGGGTTGGCCACTATGACCTGTCAATCAAATCTGGAAGACTGATCTGAGAGTGAAGAATGAGTTTATATTTTTAAAGTGTTTGTTGTGAAAACAAAGAAGAAAATGCAACAGAGATTGTAGGTGGCCCACAGAGCATAAAATACCATCTGGGTCATTAGGAAAAGTTTGCCAGCTGCTGGTCTGAGGGTCGGGAGAGAGTGAGCTGGTTAAGAGCCGAGGTCTGGGTTCCGTCTGCCTGGGTCTGACTCCTGGCATTCCACTCACTAGCGTGTGGCCTTGGCAAGTCAATGAACCCTACTTTCCTCGTCTGTAAAATGGGGTTAAAATAACACCTCTGCTTCCTGAAGATGTGAGGATGTAATGGAACGTGCAGCAGGCCTGGTGGATGGACAGCCAGAAAGTGACAGTTATTATTATCTCTATAATATTCATAATAGGGCTTTATGGCGATGCTGGGAGCATCAAGTATAAGTTATATGCACACATACATGTTAATTGCAAATTACCAAGTGCTATAGAGATTACCTAGGCAGAATAGATGGCACATAAGAAATCTAAATCATAAAACATCTGGGTTAGTAAAAAAAAAATTGATGTTATGAAAAAAATAAAAAGCAGTGCGTTATTCTTGATTAAAGATGACAGAGAGCTGACAAACAACACAGCATGTGGTCTTGGAAAAACACACACACACACAAATAACAGCCAAAAAAGCCAGAAAGGGTATTTTTTGGAAAATGTGAATGTGGGTTGAATGTTAGGATGGAATTATTAGATGGTAAGTTGTCTTGGATGTGACACTGATATTGGAGTTGTGTAGGAGAATGTCCTTGTTTTTAGCAGATGTGGGGAAGTGTCATTATAGGTGCAACTTGTTTTCAAATGGTTGACAATAACTGTGTGCCAGTATCTAAACATCTATATATATAAAAGCCTAACATGCAAACTCCCTTGGGAGTTTGACCGACTGGAAGTTCAATTGCTCGCTCGCTATGATGTGCACTGACAACCAGGGGGTGGCACGGAATGAAGGAAGGCCCCGGCCAGCAGCCAGCAGACACTAGGGACACTACCCGTGCATGAATTTCGTGCACTGGGCCTCTAGTATAAAATAAATGCTGGAATTGGTGAATCTCAGTCAAGGATATGCAGGGGTTTACTAAATTATTATTTTCCCCATGGTTAAAATATTTTCTTTTTCTTATATATTTTATTGATATTTTACAGAGAGGAAGGGAGAGGGATGGAGAGCTAGAAACATCGATGAGAGAGAAACATCAATCAGCTGCCTCCTGCACACCTCCCACTGAGGATGTGCCCGCAACCAAGGTACATGCCTTTGTCTGGAATCAAACCTGGGACCCTTCAGTCCGCAGGCCGACGCTCTATCCACTGAGCCAAACCGGTTAGGGCTTAAAACATTTTCAAAGACAATAGTTGTGTACAATATTCTAGCTAAGATATTTTCACATGACCTGCATACGAGAGGATGTCCTGCGTTACTCAGCTATACATTCCACTAATGACACCTAGTTATTAGAATAATAAGTGACATGTACTTAATCCATATAAGAAGACTCGCCACTTAATGTTCCATTTCCTTATTTTCCTGTTCTACTTATATTTTTTTCAAGGTGTACCAAAGTAACCCTTGAGCTTCACTTTCCTTGTATCTGAGCAAGCTTATTTTTTTGTAGTCATTTCTACTCCCTAAATAGTGACTTTTTTTGATTCAAGTCCCAGCCTGGAGCTCCGCTCACACAGGTCAGTGCCAAAGTTAACGTGAAGGTAGCAGGGGGAGCACCCGCCCAGGGTGGGGCAGGAGCGCAGGGTCCTCAGGACACTTGGGAGTGACACTGAGTGTGCTCGGGGTCCCGAGAAGGGAGAGGTCGGCTGAGCTGAGGTCTCACTCGCTCACGAAGTTTGTTAGAAGGTGAATGGACACAAAGGGATAGACTGTGTTACCAACCCCAGAAGCTGGTTTCCGCTAGAAAGTAATTTTCATCCGAGTCAGACTGGTAAGGAGCTTGAAGTACTTTCTACACTTAAATGGACATGAAACCTTCCCATCGCAAACTTACATGTTACGAGTACACACTAAACTCAGAACAAAAACTGGTCGCTGCCGGCTGTTTGCCCCCTGCCCGCTCAGAAGGCCCCCATCACTCACCTTGGGCGCCCCTTCCATGCCGCTCGCTCCTCTCATGTTGGGTGAAACAGTCGCTCTGAGCGCCACGGCCGATACTGCCCGCTCCGGAGGCGGCTTACGCAATGTCACTGCATGCTCCGGGCAGGTTCTCAGAAATGGAATTCTGTGGAGCTGACAGCACGGGAAATTGTCAAGCAGACTCTCCCAGCAGCCCCCTTTCTGGAAAGCAGGCTAAGAGAAAAATGAAAGGGTGAAGGAGGGGGGACCAGAAATCCTGGCCACACTTGCTCCTCAGTGCCCGAACGGCTCACTTCGCTTATAAATAGAGATTGTCATACATTCACTGTGTGAAACCACAAAAGAAAAAACCCACCAACACTCTTCTGCTTTGTAGGTGGAAGTTCCTACTTTGAAAAGCTCAGAGCGTGAGCGCATAGCATGCTTATCCCTCGAACACTGTGGATCAGCCCACACCAAGCAGACCAAGCTCTTTTCTCCGATTAGAGGCCACGGGCCCAACTTTCTGAGAGCGGTCCGTGTTCCCCCTCCCTGCCCCTAACACTGTCCTGTGACGGCCAGGAGAAAACAAGTCCGGGGACGGCCCTAAAGGACCTTGTCCCCGCGGCTCTCCCCACTTGGGGCCATGCTTCTCCCTGCCCTGACCCCATGCCCACCTCCTGGTCTTTGCACCCAACAGTTGATGGTCACCTTTCCTGGGTGCTGACTGCACCTGGCTATGCTGAGCCCATAGCAATAGAATTATATTGTCTGTTAAGTCCCACCAACCCACCCTTCCACCTCCAAGGAGCCTCCTCTCTGCTCCCTTCCGGTGATGACACACTGGCTGTGGGCTGCTTGCCCAGTGTGCAGTCCCCACAAGTCTGAGCACCCGGAAGGAGCTGCCACGAAAATAGCGGACCGACTTCTGGCGGAGACAATCCATATTTTAAATTGTTATCGTTGTTGAAAGTTCACTTCCTGGACCAAGTAACTGATGTGTTGCTGACGGGAGCTGACAACAAGGAAGGAACAGTGACCCTACAGAATGAAGGGAGATGGGCAGGCTGAAGCGGAGGTGGGTGGAGAGGGCAGAGATGGGGAAGGGGGGTCATTTCGGAAAGGCTGCAGGAGGAAGGCAAGGTGAGAAGCCAGGCGGGCAGATCAGTTTAGAGGCAGAGCTTGTGTCTGGTTGGGACACCATTAACATGCAAACTGGGGGAAAATGATGGAATTAGCAAGTTCCATTTAAGGAAAACAAGCAGACTCATCTGAAAGAGCAGTGAGTCATACAGGCTGAGGTTACAACAGTGGGGGCTAGCGGAAGTTCTTTGATCCTACTAGTCTTACAGATAAGAGCGTTAGAATAGCAGAATATCATACTGCAATGCGGGTGGCTGGTGACACTTGCAGGGCAAAGGGCACCCGAAACAGCCGATGTCTTGGATTAAATGTTGGTGTGTCTTGTTCCTGCTTCTTCTGGCTCTGTCAGGGGCTGGCGGGGGGCGGGGGTGGGGGAGGGAGGGGAACATAGGCAGCGTTGAGGGGGAAGATGCAGCTGAGCCCTCCAGACAGTGGAGGTTCAGGTTTCTGGTGGGAATCCATGAATCCTACACTCGATGCTTCCCTGCATATACCCACGGGGGAAAATTCCAGAGTGGAGGGGCTCAGTCCAAATGTCCCTTATCTACAACTCACCATTTTCTAAAACAAAAGTCACACATCCCTCACTCTTGGGGAGAGAGCGAGAGATAGAGATTTGGCCAAAAAACCAAACTGGTTTCTTCAATAAATAAACTGCAAAGGAGGAAAAAAGACAAAGGTGAAATCTGAAGATTAAGAGACTTAAAAGACACATCAACTCACAATCTATGGGCATTTGGATTCCAATTCAAAACAAATCATTGATAAGGAAATTTGAACACCGGTACTAGATATGTGATATTAGGTAATTGATGTTACTATTTTAAGGTGTAATGATGCTAGAAATTGTGCTTAAAAAAGGCTTATCTCTGAGATAGATACTGAAATACTTACAGAGAAAGTATTTCTGAAATTGGCTTTAAAATAATTCAAGAAAGGAGAAGTGAATAGAGGTATAGGTAAAACAAGATTGGCAATGAGCTGAAAATTGGGGAGTCTGAGTGATGGGTATATGGGGATTCATTGTTCTATACTGTTGACATTCAATTAAAATAATGCTTTATTAAGATATAATTCACACACTACAAATTCACCCTTTGAGAGTACAATTCAGTATTTTTTTTTTTAGTATATTCACAGAGTTGTGCAACCATCACCACTATTCAATTTCAGAACATCACCCCCAAAAGAAACCCCATACCCCTTAGCAGTCACTCCTCATTCTCCTCTCCCCGAGCCTCTGGCAACCACTGCTTCTATTGCATTATAGAACTTTTGTATATATTTGGAAAAAGTATAAAAGGATAGACAAATGTGCTCAAGACCACACGGTAAAGTGACAGAGATAAAATCTGAACCCAAGGCTCCTGGGAAAGAAAAAGGCCCACTTCAACCCATGCAAGTTCTCACGGTCCCCATCACCTTAGCAAATGCCTAATACTAGCTCTTCCCCAAACTGAAGGGCTGACCCAAGTTCACCATACAGATCAGAATGCTCCAGTTTGCATGCCTTTTCTTAGGAAAAACCACCTTGACCAAAAAGCAAAACCAAGACACAAAATAATAGGATTTGGCCCTGAAATGAACCCCTGCACAGAAACTATGCAGTAGTTTGTGAACGAGAGGGGCTTGACGTCTCACCCTGATATTTGGTCACTGGCATTTTTCAGAATGAAAGGCCTTACACACTTTGTTGTAATCCACTCGTATTTACTTCTTAAGGCAAGTGAGTCTGTTGTGTGTTCAAATATTGCGAGAGCTGATCATTCTAGGAAGTTGGCCAGCTCTCGCAATATCCTGCTAACAAGGCTGAAACAGCTCGAGTTCAAGAGAACCAAGTAGGTGAGACTCCAATGAGGTAATTATTTCCCCTCTTGACAAATTTGCCACTGAGAACAGGATTTGGCATTAATTTTTCTTTTCTGAACCTAGTGAGTCTGATCACTTCCATAGCTCAGTAAATGTGCAGGAAGATTGCTTTTATTTACAGAACTTGCTTTTAAATGCTCTCATGTGGACCTGCAACTCTCAAGCTCCTGGAGCAGTGACCGTGGGACACTGGGCACTCGATACCTGCTTATTACTTTTTAAAATTTTTATTGATGTCAGAGAGGGAGGAGAGACAGAAACATCAATGATGGGAGTCATTGATTACCTGACTCCTGCACGCCTCCTACTGGGGATCGAGCCTACAACTTGGGAATGTGCTCTGACCGGAATCAAACCATGACCTCCTGGTTCATAGGTCAACCACTGAGCCACACCAGCTGGGCTCAATACTGCTTATTAAAATACAGCGGACACCAGCATTAAAGGCGTGGCAGGAAACACCAGACTGCATTGCTTTGAAACCATCTGATTAGCTGGCAGATTTGAACCTTGTGAAGGTAAATAAAAAATGGTTCTTTTGGTCAAACTCGAATTGCATAAGCTGCCAACAAATGCCCCTACCTCCCTTAGCGTAGGGATAAAGCAGGATGGCTGAGACCCCGTGGCTACCATAATTACTAGTGGTAACTCACTGTACTAGCCTTAATTTTGATCCCAAGGTTGAGAGGGAAAAGGAATCAGAGCAAGACTTGGAACAAAAAGCGAAGGGATTGCTGTGGGTGTGCAGTGGTCATGGGACTGGGGGAAAGGCTGAACGTCAGCCGAGAACGAGGAAAAGCAGGACAGAAAGTGTTGCCAGAGGCAAGCAGTCCTGCAGGCTGAGGGAGAGGGAAGGGCAGCTTCGCCCGAGGGTGCAGGGAAAGGGGCTGCAGGACAGGCACTGGCCAAGGAGCGAGAGGCAAAGGATAAAAGCTGCAGAAACAGGGCGAAAGCATGAAGTGCGAAAGCTACGGGAATTGAAATGTTTCTAACAGCTGTTTGGGTTGTTCCAATCTGCTTGGTCACTTCTGAAGTGTCTTGATCCTCGGTCCCATTTTGATTCCTTGTTGTGGTTCTTCAAACATACGCCTCTCCTCTGCATCTGATAATCAGTCTTCCCAAGTCTGACTGGTTTCTAGTTTCTACTGATTCTCATCACAGTGCTGTTTCTCCAGCTGTTCATGGATTGTGGCCTCGTGAGTCTTAGAGCTTTATGGGGAGGCTTGAGGCCTGGGGTTCCATGTGTTCTTCCAGAGAATCTGTGCTGGCTTCTGTCGGGTACCTGAGGCCACTGCCAACTAGGGTTGCCTAAAATTCCTGGCTTGTGTTTCTCCCAGTCACACAGGTCGTGTGAATTGTTCCAGCCTTTTTGGACCGACAGCTTGTGGACATGATTCTCCGAGAAGACCCTGCCCTGTGCCAACTCCACACCCCTCCCTGCAAACCTAGGCACGTGCAGAGTCTCAGAGGAACCCTCCTTCTCCCAAGCAGGGTTTTTGTCAAGTTCGCCCTTTCGCTGAGGGGGCACCTTTTGGGTTCTGGGCTTTCTTTCTGGGTCTTGATCAAAGTTCCCACCCTGTGAAAACTCAGCTCAGAAATTAGGCTAAGAGGGATTAATAAATGTCCTTGGCGTAACTGACAGGTAGCTGTCCTGTTAACTTCCTGGATTTATGCATTCTGGTTGTTTTTGTCCCAGGAATCCCTTATTTTCTTGCTAGCTCAGCTATTTATAGCTTAAAAATAAACTCTGTCCAGGTTTGTTCCAAAAAAGTTCTCAGAGCGTCTGCCTGCCATATTTTCAGGGACCTAAGTCTCCCCCTCAGAGTACATGCCTTCCCTCTCCCCATCTGTTTATGTCATGACTAGAGGCCTGGCGCACGAGATGCATGCATGGGTAGGGTCCCTATTCCTGGCCAGTGATCAGGGCTGATCAGGTTCCCCGCCTCCTCCTTCCCTCGCTCCCTCAGCGCCCCACCACCACCACCCACTGCTGGTCTCCCACCGTGTTCTGCGCTGCCCCCGGTGGTCAGTGCGTGTCATAGTGAGTGATCGAACTCCCGTTCTCCCCGAATTCCCAAGGGGACACTTTGCATGTTAGCCTTTTATATAACTAGAGGCCCAGTGCACGAAAATTCGTGCACTCGAGGGGAGTGGGGTGGGCAGGAGTCCCTCAGGCCACCTGTGCCCTCTCACAGTCCAGGACCGCTTGGGGGATGTCCACCTGCTGGCTTAGGCCCACTTCCTGTGAGAGGGATGTCTGACTGCCTAAGCCAAGAGTCAGACATCACTCTCACAGTCCAGGAGCCCTTGCTCCTTACCGTCCGCCTGCTTGCTGCTCCTTACTATTGGGCTTGCTGCTCCTTAGTGCTGCCTCAGAGGTGGGAGAGGCTCCTGCCACTGCCGCTGCGCTTGCCCGGCTTCTGGTTGACCCTCCCCCTGTGGGAGTGCACTGACCACCAGGAAGCAGCTCCTGCATTGCCCCCTGGTGGTCAGTGTGTGTCATAGCAACCGGTTGTTCTGCTGTTTGGTCAATTTGCATATTACCCTTTTATTATATAGGATTATATAGAATAATTGAAGATGTGTATATAAAAGAAGCTTCCCTGACTCAAGTGCACGCTGAGGATGGTTCTGATGAAGCTCTTTCATCACAGAAAAGGAAGCTGAGGTCTTGAAGAGGAAAGGCTGCCTTCCTGTCTATCTCCCCTCCTTCCCCAGGCTACCCTCCTACCTAGCACGTCACACACCCCCACCCCTTGAACAAGGGAAACCAATGCTTAAGGCAAAAGGCAGGTTTTTCTGAATGACCTAAATAAATGGAACTATACCCAAGTTTTTAAATTCATAGAGTAGAAGAGCAAAGATACACAGCTAAAGGTGATTAAACTACAAAAACCTGACTTCCAGAACAAAGCACTAAAGTGTGAAAAGTAACAGTTAAGTCATAATTACAAAAACATTTAAAGCAAGCAAGCTCCAAAACAATGAACTAGCTTTAAATTATCATTATATACAAAAAGTTTATTTTAGAAATCACATATCTTTAAAAAATAACATAGTTTTAAATTCTTATCCTGACTGGGTATTATTCACCATTTGAATGCCAGGGTGGTGTGGTACAATTAATTATGTGCAGATACCAAGTTCATGAAATACTCATGGCATTTATACCAGTTCAAAACATTAAGGTAATTTTTAAAAGAAAAAATAACAAAACCCTATGTTAGAAAGTTCATTTTGGAAACACACAAAAGTATCTTGATCTTGTAAACAGAAGTCCTGAAACTACAGATCCCATTGCTGAGACTATTCCAAAAACTAGAAAAAGTAGGTATTAGTATCTTAATGCACGAACAGTTAAAGGATCCAGCGGGACTTACATGCAGAGTATAGAGTGGGCATCCCAGGGCGTGTGCCAGAGCAGAACAATGCGGAAATGCCAACCTCTCCTTTAGTTTCACAGGTTGGAAGAAAAAGAAAAGCCAGGAAAAGAAGTGGGAAGCCATGTTTGATAATTTTTTTGGTAGAACTGGTTATCTTTGTTCCTAGTCAACTGGTTTCTTTTAATCTTACAAAAGCAGCACCCTTTGATGTCCTAGTTCAAATACCAGGGAATCAGGACATAAAATAAGTTTACTCACTATGCAGCACAAAATATAGGTCTTTGTAAACCTGAACGAAAAGCTGTGATATAACTCGTTAAGAATGCTTAAAATCATTTGATAAAGAATTAAAATGATCCTTAAGGATGATGACTAAAGCAGAATTTTTATGCAATCATCATCATATTTTAAAATTCCTGTAACATAAGATAATTACATTACTCTATTTCATACTTTTTACCTAATGTTCCCAGGTTATACTTTTAGGTGCTCCCACCCAGATCATGAGGTATATGTATTTGGGGATAAATATAAACTAAAGATATCTTAGTGAGGGAAGTTTGGGTTCTTTGACCCAGTTAGAGCTCAACACAAAGAAATACTGTCACCTTCTAAAAAAATTTCAAGAAAAAGAAAACTTGTATCAGTCAGTTAATTGCAAATATATTCTGAGAACACAGTTGCCTTGTGTGTCCACGATGAGTAGTTAAGGTTCAGGCTGAAAAATAAGATTTAAAGTTACATAAGAACAAAGCCAATCAATATTAGCCATTCATGAAGACAAGCAACACCTGAGGGCAGTGGTGGGACCACCTAATTCCGATTAGCTGGGATATAATCTCCAAATCTAAGCTTCCCATCAAATGGCATCATTTGATGGGAAGTGCATTTACTGAAGACGAACACTGCAGGTATGAAAGGTAATGTGGGAGGTCTGATGAAAGATGCTCCTGTAATCTTCAGGAAAACTGGCCGTTGATGTTACTGAAGTGAAAATGTGTAACAGTAAAGTTGCAGGTCTGAGCTTTATTATTAGGATGTCCTTTCAGAGAACTGATTCTCTAAAGTGGTTTAATAGGGCACGAAATTCGATTCTCAAGGTATGCCTACTCATCGGTCAAAATGCATTTGGAAAGGAAAACACAGAGAAGATGTGGAACAGGCACAGAAGATGACAAAAGAGCCCAATGAGAATTCCTCAGGACAGATCCACACGAGATCTGGAAAGCACTTTAATACTCTACCCTTCTTCAAAAGATCAAGTTCAGAGAAACGGCAAGTCCTGTATTTACAAAACCGATGAAAATCACTGTAATAATCAGTGAGTGCAGAGCAGGGGTCTGCGTTTCCCACTTTTTCCACCATGATTCCACATCAAGGTAAAAAAGGACCCTTTTGTACAAAATCCAAGAAGGATGTAGAGGTGGCAGCCCGACTGCCAAAGATGGTACCACGACTTTCTACTGAGGCTGGTGATGGGACACATGGGAGGGAGGGGCAGGGTCCTCTAGAAAAGAACCCTATTTAAGGCGGGGGGGTTCTAGTCTGTGGTTGACCTCCGGTACCAGAACCTGGCCCTGAAGTCATCGCTGCAGGTCATGAAGCCGGGGTTGGTGGGCGAGTGCACGATGCAGCGCACGATGTTGTTGTGGCCCAGGGACAGCAGGTTTCGGCGCTCAGCTGTGCGTGAGTCCCAGCAGCACAGGCTGATGGTCCTCTCGTCTGGCAGCAGCACGTAGTCCTCTGTATGGTTGAAGACAGCCTGTGTCCGGTGCACCTGCCGCCCGCTCAAGCCAGCACCTGCGCACAGACCGAGAGGTTAAGGGCCAGGTAGCTTTACAAGTTCACACCTTAGACCCTCACTCTGACTGTTCTACTCTGGCTATTAATTCCATAGATGTAAAAAGAGCATTTTAAAATTGCTAAAGTATTACACATCTATTGTGCAATTTTGGGAACTCTAAAGTATGAAAAAGAGAATCACTTCTGGGCCCAATCCCTTAGGCAACTGCTAACTGTGATGCACGTAGAGGTATAGAAACCTTTTAAAAAACAATACAAAACTGGTGCCACATCATATATGTCTTTTCTATCATAGTTTAAACCAACTTTCTGTTGGGTACATTTTCCATCATTTTTACTGTCTGCAAATGTTTCTACCCCATCGTTTAGAAACATCATTACTTAGTTCTTTTCCTGCTAGGCATTTAGTCTGTATCCAATGGTAAGCAACGTGGTGATAAACGTTCTTTGTTCAGAACACATTACTTCCTTAGAATTAAATTCCTAGGACTAGAATTACTGGGATGTAGGAACATCTACTCTCCAAAAGAAAGCATTATACTGTTTTATGACCATGAAAAAAATATAGTTTGTTTAAACTACTATATAAAGTATAAAAAATAAAAACTGCCTGATAATTTTACACCCATAGTCAATATTTTGATGATTATCCTTCCCACATATCTGTGTTGTACTCATTTGAAATTACGTAAGCCAGAGCATATATCATATGCTGTTTTTATTCCACAGTCAGTAGTGGAGACCATATAAAAAGGGAACATAGGGTAATGAATAACAATACAAACTTTGGTGTCTGAGCTGGAGTCAACACTTGTTAGCGATGTGACCTTGAACAAATTACTTCACCCCATCTTAATTCTCTTGTTTCATGGGGATTATTAAAGCAGCACCCCAACACTGCTGTGGGGATCAAATGAGGGAGAACCTGTTCAACAACTGTTCCTACACAATTTACTCGGGCTTCTGGTGGACATTCATGCTGCCTCTAACTTTCCACCACTCCAGACAATGCTGTGGGGACATCTTCATTTGTGCCTGCACATGCTGCTCAATGGTCTTTTTAGGTTGAATTTCTAAGAGTGAGTATAATGGGTCAAAAGATGCAGGGTGGGGCCAAAGTGGGTTTACAATTTTAAGTACAATAATTATTACTTATTGTTATTTTTCATATAAACCATTGTAAACCTACTTTTGCCTCACCCTGTGTATTTATTTAAAATTTTGTTATGTGACACCAATTGCCCTTCAGAAATATTTTACTAATTAATACTCGTAACAATGTATTTATTGAAATGTTTATCAATATTAGATAATACCAACCTTTTAAATTCCTGAAATCTGGTGAGCACAAAATAATACTTCCCTTTTCATTTCTTAGTTTTTCAGTGAGGTTGGTCATTTATCTTTTCTGTGTTCACTGACCAATGTCTGACATGTGTCCATTATATATGCTATGATTATTTCCCCTCTAATCCAGCATTTTATGTTTAACCGGCAGTTTATTTGCTTATAACCTAAACATTGTCAGTTTGAGAAGAAATACACTATGATATATAGATCTTGCCATTTAAATTCTAGGTTTCTTTATTTTTTACCCTCGGTAAAAATTTATCCAAGAAACAGGATACATACATATTTTAAAACATGAACCATCAGAGAGTAAAATAGAAAATTAAGCGTGATTTAAGTTTTGGTGCTCCTTGTTTTTTCCTTTTCTTTTTTTAATTCCTTAAAGACGTAGTAGAATAAAAGGATCGCTGGCTCTGAATCTCTTTGAGATAACCAGTGATGAAATAAAAAAACAAACAAAAACCCACACTCTCACACAAGGTCAGGTTACCCACTCCCTGCCCTGCCCGCAAGGTAAAAAAATAAACTTGTATTAGATGACAACTGATTTTGTAAAAATCCAAGTAGAGAAAGAAGCAATCATTTTTAACTGAAATCCTTCTGTTTTCTGATTACTGTTCAACTTGCTACTGCTTAGCAAAAAGCAACATTTCCATAGTGTTCATCTCAAATCTTATTGCTTTACAACTGTGGTATACCATCCTTTAAAAAAAAAAAGATGAAGCAGTCAATCCAGCAATTAATTTGACATGGCTTTCATTGAAAAAGGACGGGAGAAGAGGGTGGTAGAAAAGAAAAAACCAATAGACAAAAGGTAATTTAAACATACAAAGATTTTCTTAAAAAAAAAAAAATTAAAAAAAAGAGAAAGTTATTTTCAACAAAAGGGAAAAAAGCACTGAAAGCCCATGAGTCAAAGCCATAGCCAAAACCATGTTCTATCTTACGTAGTTTTCTTTTTTTGTCCCCTTTTCCTTCTTTTTTTTTCCTTTTCTTTTTTTAAATAAAATCTCTCCGAAACCACCATCACTTTTAATCCTCCCCAGATAGGGCTTCGTCTTCGGACCCTTCATCCCCAGACTTCTCGGGCGGAGGCTGGCAGAGGCTTTCTTCTCTGGAGGGCTTTCCGGCTCCTCGTTTCTTTGGGAGAAGGAGTCTTTTCCTTTGATACCTTTGAAGCTGTGGGGCGACCCACTTTCCCTTTGCCTTTCACAGGACTTGGCGTCACTGTAGCCTTTAGCCTGGGTTTGGGCATTTTCTTTTCTTCCCTCTCAGGTTTGGACTTCTTAACCATCTTTTTGTTTTTCTTTTTTGAACTGCCATAGTCACTATCATCATTGTCTTCCATTAGAAAATCTTCGTCGCTGCCGGAATCTTTCTCCTGGAACTGTGGTGCCTCATCCTCTTCTTCTGGTTCTTCTCCACTGCCCACATCTTCCAGGAGCATCTCTCTCTGTTTAGAAGCTGCTTTAGAGGCTTCCTGCCGCTGCTGGTGCACATTTTTACGATCTTCCTTTTCATCCTCACTGTCCTCTGCTGAGTGAGAATCATCCTTCTTAGTCTTCACATCTTTTCCTTCTGAGTCTTCACTATCTTCCTGTGAATTCTTTCCAGATCGCCTTTTATCTTTAGCTTCTCGTGGAGATGATCGCATTTTCTTAGCTGGAGGACTGAATCTCTTCCGTAATCTTCATCAGCATCATCAGAGTCCTGAAACTGAATAATCAACGACCTTCCCATTTCTGACAGGCCGAGACACGTTCGCTGTTGAATCAGGACTGAGTTGAGAAGCCAAAGACCAGGACCACCCCCACCTCAACCCCATGCGCTCGGGGCTCCACGCCCCCAACTTTGGCCGAGGGGGCCGATACCACAGAACCCCGAGCTGCTGGCTTCTCAAACAACGCCGCTTCTCGGTTCAGAGGCCCGCAATCAGACAAAGCCCCCGTACCTCCGTCTCTTCCTTAATTTTGTTTACAGTGTTTTTAATTAACTTTTAACATCAAAACTTCTACTGTTTAATTGGTACTTTTCTCTTTTCCTTCATTATTTTAAGACTAGAGGCCCAATGCATGAAATTCATGCAAGAGTAGGCCTTCCTTCCCCCAGCTGCTGGCACCGGCTTCCCTCTGGCACCCGGGACCGGGGCTTCCCTTGCAGCCCTGGCTTTGTCCAGAAGGTCATCTGGAAGGACACCTGGTCTAATTAGCATATTACTCTTTTATTATTATAGATAATTCTAACTAAACACTAAAACTGGAAACATCTAAATTTGCCGACACAAAGGGTCTTAACCTGTGAATTAGGAAAACTGAAATTTGCATATAAATTCAGTACAACCTTATCTAAAATCAACTCCCAACTGCCCACCAAAACCAACCATAAAACATTTCAAACATTCATTAAAAAAAAATCCAAATATAATAAATTCTTGTCAGCAGTCTGGTGTATCTTCTCAAGAGGGAGGAGGTTTTTCCATTTTTTAAGATTTTTAAAATTGATTTCAGAGAGGAAGGGAGAGGGAGAGACAGAAACATCAACAATGACAGAGAATCATGGATCGGCTGCCTCCTGCATGCCCCTTACTGAGGATTGAGCCCCCAATCTGGGCATGTGCCCTGACTGGGAATCGAACCGTGACCTCCTGGTTCATAGGTTGACACTCAACCACTGAGCCATGCCGGCCGGGCGGTTTTCCCATTTTACTTGATCACTTTTATACATCCCTTTTGCAGCACACACAGTCTTTTCATAGCAATAATCCAATATTTTTCAAACAAGCTTCATACAAAAGTGCTCAAAGAAGTCACCAAGAACTACAATAAAAAATGACTTTTCCCAACACTTGCTATACCAGAAACCAGAAAGACAGCAGGAAGGAAACTCAGGTTTCAAGGCACTAAAACTGCAGGAGGCTATGCCGCTCCCTAGTGGTCAAGATCTCACCAACTCTTCAATTTTCTCTGCAACACTATCTTAACACCATAGCAGGGCCCCTTTCAAAACAGTTTTGGGAGCTTTTAGGTTAGAGTCATGCAATTTCAGCACATGACACAAGCATATCACAGAGGAGGAAACTAGCTGAAGTTTACTGGAGGTTTTCTATCACACAACAGCCTTTGCTTCTACAGGAACAGAAGAATGAGACACAATATTTTAACAACACTCACTATAAATAGCTAGACTTGAACAGACTACTGTGAAAGGATAAATTTAAATCTCATCACAGAGCTCACAGCCACAACTGTTACCAATTAGAGGCCTACATGAATTAATGAGAAGCAGAAGAACAATTTTTTTCTGTCTGAAGCACCCACTTTCTATCTAGGTTCAATTCAGAACACTTGTGGTCTCCCTTGGGGGCTACCTCTGCTCGCTCAGGAATGGGCCAAGATCTTCCCTCTCAGCCTTCCTTGTCCTAATGTGTACACTTATGGGGGCTTTTCTCTGGACTGCAGAGAAGAGGGCAGGCAGTCAGCCTGCAAACAGACCACCAGCTCTCAAATGCTACCTGCGTGGAATCAGATCTAGTTAAGCTATTATGTATTGAGAAAAGCAAAGGTAAGAAACTAGGGCTCTATTTCCAGCTCTGCCTCTTACTAACTGTAGGGTTAGCTAAACGATTTGGTCCTACCTAGTTTAAGCCTTTGTTTCCCTTATCTAAAATGAGTTCTCGGAACTGTAAAATGATATACGTAAGTTTTCAGTAATATCAATTTCTCACATACCTGTGAATCTGACCAGCGTTCGTCCTGTTGATATTTCCCAAAGTTTAGCTATAGAGTCTTTTCCACTTGAAAGAATGTATTTAGAATTTTTGGAAAAGATGGCAGAACAAACTTCAGCACCGTCATGTGCCTTCTCGAAAGTTGTGATGCACCGATTCGAGACGCCATCCCACAACTTGATGCAGCCGTCCTTGCTACCAGTTACGTACATGTTGGCACTAGGGTTGTAATTAACAGAACATATGGCATCGGTGTGTTGATCTTGAGGATTGCAAGAGACAAAACATTGAAATGTGTTGATATCATAGAGCCGAAGAGTAGGATGCTGAGTCCCCACAAGAATAAAGTCTCCGGAAGGGTGAAAAGAGATGGAGCGTAACATTTCAGCTTCCTGTTAGGACAGAGACATGAACGTTAAATGACCACCTGTGGGACAATTATTTCCGGAGGAAATGTGGACAATATTTGGATGATGCAAAGAATCCATTAAACAATGGATCAGGTATGAGAAAGAACAAAGTACTTTAAGGTACCAAATGTGACTTCCAGCAAATACCTGACAGTATTAACTGAGTAACTTTTTATTACCATAAGTGACTTTAATGAACTGTTTGTTTTCAAACGGATCTGCAACCTTTAGAGTGAAATGGACTCTGAATCCTTATTGCATGAACTGGACTCATAGCAGTGCCAACCCGCCAGAGGATGTGGGTGCATGACAACACGTGAACCATGTGCCACCTGTGGCATACATCCTTCTTACTATACTCTCATTTCATGTATGATCACTGAGACTACTTCTAAAAAGAGAATAGCCATACGACAGCTCACTGTATTTAAGAAAAAACATAAAGCTCTTCCCAAACATTCCTAACCTGAATGTACTTGAAGGCTCTTTTTGCCGAGGGTTTGGAATAATCAAATAACTTAAGGGTGTAATCCCTTGAACCAGAGGCAAGGATCTGTTCCGTTGGGTGGAAAGCAAGACATGTGACTTCGTCCACGTGGTCATAAAGAGTCCGGATCACCGGGTGGTTTTCCATATTCTGTTGTGCAGTCTCATTCATCATAACCTAGACCAGTAAGATAAGGAGATATGCAAAGTGTGAAATCTGTCTAACTCACAGTGCACTCTGATACTATGCTCAGTAAAGCTGGTTTAAACCACTCTCCCCTTCTCCCGTGAAGGAACAAAGGCAAACAGTAACAGTGTTACAGGATTTTACCTCTATTGGCATGGCACTTTTGGCCAACATTCTTTCTGTGTCGAGGATCTTTATGGAGGCGTCAGCAGACCCAGTAGCTATTAGCTGCCCATCTCTACTATAGGTAGCTACTCGGCATGGTCCTTTATGGGATGTGACATAGCAGGTTTCATACTCTGAAGCCTCTGGGGACATGGTCTGGACATCTGCATCAAACTCCAGGTCAATGCCCGTGCCTGGGGCAACTGTATCTGAACGACCAATTGCATACTGAACTGCAGTATCATCGTTTTCCATTCCTGAAAGGAATAAAAATTAAGGGCATGAAAAGTATTATTTTAAAGGCCAAGACAGGCCCTGGCTGAGTAGCTCAGTTTGTTAGTGTTGCCCAATATGCCAAGGTTTCGGGTTCAATCCCCCATGAGGGCACATACAAGCATCAACCAATGAATGCATAAATAAGTGAAACAAAAATCAATGGTTCTCTCTCCCTAAAAAGTAAGGCCAAGACAAAGTTTGGGATCTGAACTGGGAAAGATGTTTGCCATATCAACTTACTACTTCTTGGAGGTGCATGACACTTAATACTTTCCGAAACTAGGCACACTGACCAGGGTGCATGCAGTGACCACACTGTAAGGGAACACAGGTTGTAGAAGGCCAGGCTTCAGTAAGTAGTCACCTCTGCTGATTTTTGCCTCCAAACTGTTCTATGTAACTACAACTACGGAAACAAAAAGCAGTTTTATAGTTAAACTGTTCATTTTTCCTACTCCAGCTTGTATCGTTAGTGCTGAGATCTGTTAATATAAACTCTGAAGCTCATTAAGTCAGATATATTAACACTAGTGAAACATTTGAAAGAATGTTATTTAAATAAACTGAAGTTTATCAAGAATGTGTTTTAAATTTAAAAAGCTCCACACATCATATAAACAATGTTTATTAGCATAGGAAAAATTAAAAATGCAGATGAACAAAAATATAAAAAAGGATCCTATTTCACCCAGAGATGATTACTGTTAACATGGCCGTATAAATTCTTCTGGACCCTTCTCCATGCATAAAGTTGTTTCACTTCTTAAAACAAAAATTCTCACAACTGGCACTGCCAGGTCAGAGGGTATAAACAGGTTTGATAATTCTGTATTTCACTGAGTGTTTTCTGTGACCCAGGCAAGCACCAGCACATACTAATGAACAAGAAAAGGTCCTGATCTTTGAGGAGCTTGCCATTTTTGTTGTTGGGAGAGGTATAGGTTGTGTGGGAAACAACCCAAAACACTGAAGAAAATTTCAGACAGTACTTGTGCTAGGAAGGAAATGGGACTGTGTGTTAGATTAAGAGCATGTGTGTGTGTGTGTGTGTGTGTGTGTGTGTGTGTGTTGGGGGGGGGGAGGGGTGGGGATAATAGTGAGGTTGTTTTAGAAAAGGTGAGAAGGACTCTGGGATGACAATGTGAGTTGAGACTTGAAGAGTCAATAATCTAATGACTGAAGGGTCCAGATAATTTGTATAAAGATCCTGAGGCTAGAACCAGCTCCAAGTCTTCATAACCTGGACTATGCTATCTCCTTCAGTATCCAGCACTGTACTTGACATGTACTAACACTAAAGAAGTGGAAATAATCTTGAAAAATTCTGATGGGTGAGAACACTGAAACCTTGTCAAGGGATCAATGAACTGTATTCACAGCTACCTAATTTGATGAGATGCAGGAGCTGCTCTGAGGGTGCACAAACAGACTGAGGCTTGATTTCATTGATGAGGCCATTAGCAATGCTGATGAAGCCATCATAGAGCAGCTGGCTAATGATCAACTTGTAAAGCTGCTGGCGGTCCTTCAGGCCCACTTTGGTTCTGTACATCGTGGAGAAGAGGAAAACAATTTCTCTGCCAGCTGCAAAAAGAGAAAAAGGGTGGATGGTGAAGAAGAGAGGCACCAGTAAATCACAGAAGCAACACAGAAATTGGATCTGACTTGCAGGGCTCAAATCCCAGCTCTGCTACCTTCCCTGCCTTATCTTTGGTCAATGACTCGTTTGCCTGAGATCAGGTTCCTCAGCTGTTATATGTTCAGACACTACTGTTTCCACTAGCTGAGTGTATGTTTACTAGTATCAGATATGTTCAGTCTTAATACATGTTTTGAAGCAACTGAGGTTGTTAAATTATTTATTTAGATTAGAGGCCCGGTGCACAAAAATTTGTGCACTCAGGGGGGAGGGGGGTCCCCCAGCCCGGCCTGTGCCCTCTCGCAGTCTGGGACCCCTCGGGAGATTAACGACCTGCTGGCTTAGGCCTGCTCCCGGGTGGCAGAGGGCAGGCCCAATCCCTAGGTGCAGCCCCTGGTTGGGCTCAGAGCAGGGCCGATTGGGGAGTTGGGGCGCCGCCCCCTGTCATGCACAGAGCAGGGAGGATCTGGAGGTTGCGATGCCACCCCTAGTCATGCTCAGGGTACGGCCGATTGGGGGGTTGGGGCACCGCCCCCTGTCACACTCAAGGCAGGGTCGATAGGGAAGTTGCGGCGCCACCCCCTGTCACGCACAGAGCAAGGCCCATCAGGGGGTTGGGGCTCCGTACCCTGTCACACACAGAGCAGGGTTGATAAGGGGGTTGGGGAGCTCCCCCCTGTCACGCACAGAGCAGGGCCGATTAGGGGGTTGAGGAGCTCCCCCGTCACACACAGAGCAGGGCGGATCAGGGGGTTGGGGCGCTGCCCCCTGTCATGCACAGAGCAGGGCCCATCAGGGGGGTTGGGGCTCCGTACTGTCACACATAGAGCAGGGCCGATCAGGGGGTTGAGGAGCTCCCCACTGTCACTCACAGAGCAGGGCCCATCAGGGGGGTTGGGGCACCGCCCCTCGTCACACACAGAGCAGGGCGGATCAGGGGGTTGGGGCGCCGCCACTCTCACACTCAGGGCAGGGCCTATGGGGAGGTTATGGCTCTACCCCGTCACACAGAGCAGGGCCCGTGGGGGGGGTGGGGTTGGGGCGCCACCCTCTATCACCCACAGAGCAGGGTCAATCAGGGGGTTGGGGCACTGCACCCTGTCACACACAGAGCAGGGCCGATCAGGGGGTTAGGGCGCTGCACCCTGTCACACACAGAGCCGCAGGGCGATCAGGGGCTTTGGGTGCAGCCCCCTGTCACGCTGATCCCGGTGCCGGGAGGCCTCTCGGCTCTGCTGATCCCGGTGCCAGTGCCAGGAGGCATATTACCCTTTTACTATATAGAATAGAGGCCTGGTGCACGGGTGGGGGCTGGCTGGTTTGCCCTGAAGGGTGTCCTGGGTCAGGGTGGGGGGGGTCCCGCTTGGGTGCCTGGCCAGCCTGGGTGAGGGGATGATGGCTGTTTGCAGCTGGTCACACACCCTTCAGGGTGGGAGTCCCCACTGGGGTGCCTGGCCAGTCTGGCTGAGGGGCTGAGGGCCATTTTCAGGCTGACAGGTGACTGAAGCTCCCAACGCTCCTTTTTCTTTTTTTATTCTGGGCTAGCTTTAGCTCTGAGGCCTAGGCTGCTGAAAACAGGTTTGTGGCCTTTGTTTACCATCTGTATTTGATACAATGTTGTGGTCTGGCTGGCTGAAGCCGGGCTGAGTAAAGCAGGTTTCTGGGGTTTTGTTTATCTTCTATATTTGCAACATAGTTGCTTAGAGTTGCAGCTGAGAGGCCGGCAAGTCAGGCGGGGAACGTTGGAGTCCTCCTTCACTGAAGCAAGCAAGCCTCATGTTAGTTTCAAGCTGCCTGGCTGCCTGCGGCCATCTTGGCTGACAGTTAATTTGCATATCACCCTGATTAGCCAATGGGAAGGGTAGTGGTCGTATGCCAATTACCATGTTTCTCTTTTATTAGATAGGATAGGATAATAAGTCAAGATATGAGGGCAAAACACCTATTGTGCTATGAAAACTTAATCAAGCCGAATGCTTTGGAAAGAGTCAAAGGTGAATTGCTTAATAAAATATTGGCAAATAACATGGCCAAAACAACAGGAAAGGAGGGAGGCAAAACTTGAAGGATTGGGCACTTACGCAGATTTACAGATGTCCAAGTGCTCCAGGCACTAGTTATGAGACTTGCTATATACTCTACACACATCGGGTAGGCAATTTATGCGCATTACTTCACTAAATCCTCACCCAATCCTCTTTAGGAGACGGGCCACCTGAAGCCCGGAGAGGTCTAACTCACCCGGGTTCACACAGCCTGTAAATGGCAAAGCCTGGGTTCTAACCCAGGCTACTGGTCCCCGGAGCCCGAGTCCTTAATGCGCTGTACTGATGGGTGTTAGTAACAGCAGCTGACATCCACTGAGCACTCGCCAGACACCGTGCTGCGCACTGTATAAGGCAGCATTTGCTCACTGCATAAGTTCACTCAGTGGACGTAGTAAGGACATGTGGAAGCAAATGCATGTAATTCTATGCTTGCGGAGACAACTCCAGGACACAACAGAGAGGACGAAACCAAGTCAAAGAGGTTAGGAAACCCACTGAAAGTAACATGTGGCTGAGGAACTCATCCAACATGAAAGTGGCCGCCAGGACTGTCCACACGGGAGCCCAGAACTTAACCGCTACTCCATCCCGTCTCCTCGCTCATGCCAGGAGCATTATGGGATGCAGAGAGAGCTTAAAAAGAAGAGGCCGAGCTGCGTTCTCAGCGCATAGAGCGCGGGCTCGCGGGGCTAGTGAGCGCCTAATCGCAACCCCGATTTGCAGGTGAGGACGCCGAGGCCCGAGAACAGAAGAACCCAACCAGGACCGGTTGGGCCCGGGGCTGGAAGAAGGACCGGGAGGGCGGAGAGGGCCCCTCGCCGTGCGCTCCGCTCCCACCCGGCAGAGAGGTGAACTAGGGTTGGAGGAAGGGAGCGAGGCCCTTGAAGAGGAGGAAGCAGGCCCAGCCTGGCAAGTCAGCGCGCACTCCTCCCCGCTCACATGCTCCCGTTCCCCTCCTTCCGTGGTCCCCTAGAGCCCCCCGCCCGACCGCTCCAGCCGCTCTGCGCACACCCCGGGCCCCAGGTACCCGCGAGTCCAGCTCCCGGTCTCCCGCTCCTCTGCAAAAATGGAGGCACGACTCCGGCTCGATCGACCGCTCCGCGCGCACACTCACTGCGCACGCGAAAAGGCCGCCGCGCCGAGCGCTGCGCGGTCGATCGGCCCACTCGGCCCCGCCCGTCTCGCCATCTTGCTTACTGGCACCTCCGAGAGGTTCGTTCACTTGCTCCGACTTTATCTCCTACGCGACAACACAGACGCCAAGAGGCTTCCGTTTCACAGACAGACGTCCCCTCCCGGAGAGCAGCGCTGGCGCCAGAACAGCGTGGGTCCACGAGCCGGGCCGTTGGCTCCGCACTTCCGGGGCCTGGCGGAGCAAGTGCGCCTGCGCGCCGCGTCCGCCCTCCTTGGACCTGATCGGGCCGTCGCGCGGCTGTGAACCAATGGGAAGGCAGCGCCTCTCTAGCCCAGGCCAATCGGCGTTCGGACCAGAGAGTTTAACTCCCATTTAAAATGACTCTCTGAGTCTAACGGCTCGGCTCTCCGGAGGACTCTGCGGCCGTGGGTCGGAAGCCGGAGCCAGCAGGTGTCCAGGCCGGGGGGGGCAGCTCCGGGAGGCGGGAGGGCGAGGGCGGCAGGCCTGCGTGGCCTTCGAGCGGCCCGCCGGGCGGTGGGGTGGGGCCGCGGGACTGGCGAGGGAAGAGTCGGGGTGAGCAGGCGTCCCTGGGTCCCGTGTCCTCTGTCCTCCTCCCCTCCCCCTCCCTGTCCTCCGTCTCCCCCAGCCCCGCTTTCCCAGCGCCCTCCCGGCCGCCACCGGGTACTAAGGCGTCCTTGCGCTTGGTGTGTCCTAGACACCCGGAATGGGGGGCTGGGGGTGGGGTGGGGTGCTTTCTGATGGGATGGTCCCGGTTAGTGGGCACCTGGGTGAGAGAGCTGACTCGAGGGCTTTGCTGTCTTGCAGCTTAGGTTCTAGTCGGGGCGAGGAGGCAGACGACGACCTAGCAAGACAGCTTCCAACAGTGAAAGAAACGTGTGGGTTCCTGGGGGATGGAATAGCCAGGGAAGGCCCTGGTCCTGCGCTAGGTGGATGAGTGTGGATGAATGACAACCCCGGAGAGGCCCCCTGGGAGGGCTGGAGCCGTTCAGACCGTAGCCTGCCCATGTGGGGTTCTGGGGCGTCCTTTCGGCACTAGGCCCGCCCACCTGATGAATCAGAATCCCTTGGGCGGACTCAGGTGTTTGCGTCCATCGAGCTCTCCAGGTGATCCTGCTGTTTCCCCGAGAACTAGGGGTGGGACCAGCGCAGGCTAGTCATCTGGGGACGTGGTTCACATGCCGCATCTGATGTGCTGGGTCTGCGGTTGGGCCTGGAAGTCTCCCTTTCTGTCTCTAGTCCTAACCCTCCCCACCAGGTGTGGATGTAGCTGTGCGCTTGACTTTGCATGTCCTTGGCTGAATTTCACTCTCTTCGGCAGCACCCATTTCATTTCCTCTCCACTCTTCATTCGTGCGATGGCATTGGTAGGTTCCATGGAAGAAGGGACACCTGGACCCACAGTGTTGTTAGGTCAACCCTTTTCCTGCTTGAGCTGCAGGAGTCTGTGGCGGTCATCTGGCTGCGTGACTCCTGGCCCTGGCTGTAGAGCAGAGCCTCCTGAGAAGCAGTCTTCCTGAGCTTCCTCCAGAATTTCTGGATCAGAATCTCGCTCCGTTCTGCTTGTTATTCATCTTCCTGGGAAGGAAAAGTTTGTGAAATTGGAGCAAATGTCTGTAGTCTTTGTTGAAGACTGTTAACTCTATGTCCTTTAATCCATATAATCTTAGTGTGCAGCTTGTAATTGTGAGGGAAAGTGAAGAAAGCAGAGCCTGTGAGGAATTGGCATTCGCATAGACAAGCATATATTTTCACCTCTTGCCTATTGTTTCTACTCACTCACTGATGTGAAGTCTCTAGGCCAGTGGTTCTCAACCTTCCTAGTGCCTCGACCCTTTAATACAGTTCCTCCTCTGCCAGAACCGGTTTGGCTCAGTGGATAGAGCGTCGGCCTGCGGACTGAAAGGTCCCAGGTTCGATTCCGGTCAAGGGCATGTACCTGGGTTGCGGGCACACCCCCAGTAGGAGATGTGCAAGAGGCAGCTGATTGATGTTTCTCTCTCATCGATGTTTCTAACTCTCTATCTCTCTCCCTTCCTCTCTGTGAAAAATCAATAAAATATATATTAAAAAAAAAATACAGTTCCTCATGTTGTAGTGACCCCCAATTTCATTGTTACAAATTGAACATAATTAAAGCATAGTGATTAATCCCAAAAACAATATGTAATTATATATGTGTTTTCCGATGGTCTTAGGCGACCCCTGTGAAAGGGTCGTTCAACCCCCAAAGGGGTCGGGACCCACAGGTTGAGAACCGTTGCTCTAGTGGCCCATCTCCCAGGTGGAGTGATTTGCATATTGATGAATGGCTATGAGAGCTTGGGGAGGGGAGTGCTTTCTGATTGGATGCTGGAATTCAGAGAGCACTGGGTATGAAAAATACAGAAAAGGTTTCTGCTTTCTTGTTTATGTTCTACTTACGTGATAGGTCGCTGCCTGACTCGATGGGTTTAGTAAATGTTATAAGCTATTTTTTTAATATATTTTATTGAGTTTTTTACAGAGAGGAAGGGAGAGGGATGGAGAGTTAGAAACATCCATGAGAGAAAAACATCGATCAGCTGCCTCCTGCATGCCTTCTCCTGGGGATGTGCCCGCAACCAAGGTACATGCCCTTGACCGGAATTGAACCTGGGACCCTTCAGTCCGAAGGCTCTATCCACTGAGCCAAACTGGTCAGGGTAAACTATTTTTATGATTGATTTGCTTTGTTAATGGGTTAATATAGTCCCCAAACATTGGTGTACATTCTATGTGCCAGGCATGTTCTGGGGGAGACCTTGAACAAAATGGAACTAAGCCCTTGTTCTCATAGAGCTTGCTTTTTTTTTTTTTTTTTTTTTTTTTGGGCAATACTGAGTAGGTAGCTGGATATCTGAGTCTGGAGAGACAGTCAGTAAACAAGTACAAGTAAGATGTTATGAAGGAAAGATGGTCTGAAAGGGGACATCTGACCAGAGACTGAATGAAACGAAGGAACAAGCTACACTTCTATTTGGGGGAAGAGCTTTATAGGTGGAGGAAACAGGGAGTACCAAGGCCCTGTGGCAGGAGACTTGAGGAAAGGAAGGAACTCTGTATGGCTGGTGTGCAATGGACAAGAGGAGATATGGTTAGAGAGGTGGTCAGGGTCCACATTCTGGGACTTAGTAGGCCTGCATCTAAGCTAAGGGAAGAAAGGAGTGGGAAATGAATGAGTGAGCTTGTCATGCTGCCTAGAACGCAGGTAAGATGGAGGCGGAGAACTGACCTGTGCATTTGGACAGTAGGGGCTAGTTATGAGGTGGGCGAAGGGGAGTGGGCCCCAGGAGGATGAGAGAAGTAGTGGGTAGCAGAGATGATCAGTGTGGACAGCTGTTCCAGAGACTTGCTGTTGAAAGGGGAGGCGGAGATGTGGTCATACCTTGAGTTCAGTTAGAGTGTAAAGAGAATTGTTTTTTTTATGAAGGTAGCAGGTGTAGAAGTAGGCTTGAACACTGATGAACGTGATCATTTGAGAGGAGATGATGGAGCAGAGGGGCGAGTCAGTTCAGGAGTGAAGTTTGCGTACCAAGAAGGGGAGGGGAGGGTGGGAGGTGATGGGAGGAGACTGGCTGGGACGGGATGGGACGCAGTGCACAGTACCAGGGGAGAGGTTGGTCTATGGGAAAGGCCCACACCTGAACATTGTCACATGAGAAAACAGTGCCCTCTTGTCAGCTTCATTGGGACAAAGAAAAAGTGTAAAATTCTGTGTGTTGTTGAGGCTAGGACCCCGATCTAGCAGAACAGGTATAAATTAAAGGTTCTTTTTTCTTTTCAGGCATCATGGACAAATCTAAAGAAAACGGCATTTCAGGGCTGTTTAAGGTAAACTGAATAATCTGTAACCTCAGTCACGTTTATAAAACCCAAATGGGGATCTGTCTTCTATCTGGAATTCTTCTCACCTTCACTTTGGATTTGTAACTTTAGACCACTTTTCTCAGCATTCAGGAACATTTTGTTGATTCTCTCACTGTATCTGTTTTGTTCTATTTTGTCTTATACTTACCTATTCAAGTCTGTATTTTCCATTGTATGCAGCATAATGAACACAATAGAAGCCTAATGCTTGCCTGTACTTGCTGGCCAGAAATTAATTTCTTTGCCATAGTTTGGTCTGGTCTCAGTTCAGGGAGTGTAAATTCAGAGGAATGTCAAAACAGATGTTAGTGGATGTTTCCTAGGGCTCCACTTTGAGCCGGGTTCTGGGTCAGATGTATTCCCCCCGCCCCCCATTTTTTTCTAAACATGTATTGTCAAAGAAATTTCAGTGCAAATGGGATTTTGGTATACTAGTAAAGTTTCTGTATTGCAGCTTTTTGCTAAATCATAATTCCCAAGTCACGGAATTCTTAGAAGTGTTTGTCTTCCTCTTTAAATGGAAGTTGAGTTAATGAACATTGGTTTATGGGAGTATGGTTTTAGGGTGGGGCTGGAGAGGGATTAGGAAGTGCCATTCAGGTATTCCTTTCAGCCATATACCAACCTTGTCCTTTAGAAGTGCTGATTAAAATAGCTTTTTTCTTCCATCTCTTACCCTGACACTCATTATTTTGTTATACCAGAAACAAATTCTCAGGATATTCAGCTTTTGTTTATGAAGACCTTGAAGCTTCTTTTATTTTTCCCTCCTAACCTAGACTACAATTCCATCTGGTGATGGTCCAAAACGTGTTTTGGTGACTCAGCAATTTCCTTCTCAGTATCCGTTACCTGCAAATAGTGGCCAGGCTCAGCGGGTCTTGTGTCCTTCGAATTCCTCCCAGCAAGTTCCTTCAAAAGCACAAAAGCTTGTCTCCAGCCATAAACCGGTTCTGAATCTGAAGCAGAAGCAGTTGCAGGCAACCAGTGGCCCTTGCCCTGTGTCCAGACCACTGAATAATACGCAAAAGAGTGAGCAGCCCCAGCCACCAGCCCCTGGTAAATCAGCTTTTTGAGACTCATTGTGTAGTCGTGCTTTCTAGTTAGCTTAAAAAAAAAGACAAGTGTATAGACTTGTATTTTATATTGTTTGATACAGCCTTCATATAATTTCTATTGAGATTGGGGAGGAGACTTGATGTCAGGTTGAAGTAACAGTTCTTGGTGGGCCAGGCCTGTGGGAAGAAGACCTGGTTCCTACCCTCATGGTACATTTGAGGAGCCAAGTTCCAAGTTCATGGCATGGAGGAAATCGGGGGAAAGTGGATGGGCTGAGGCAGGCTGGGCCAAGGTCACTGTGGGCACTGTTGGTGGTGCTCAGCAGTGGGGCTTCATCCCTGTGCATTGGGAAGTTGCTGAAAGGTTTGTGAGCAGAGGAGGGACTGACGTGCCTTGTAGAGAGCTTATCTGGGGGTGTGGAATGCATTGGAGTAGCAATGCTGCACCCAGGGGTGCAGGATGCTAGGGAGGCCTGAACTGGGGGTGGGGGGTAGGGGGGGAGGTAGGGGCAGGATGGATAGTAATGGTTCCTATTTACCATCTCTTGAGTGCCCACACAGTAAGCTCTGAGATGAGTGCTTTCTTCATCCACCTTGTTTTTTCAATCCTCATAACCAGTCTAGGAAGGTAGTCAGAGTCATTAACCCAGTTTTACAGAGGAGGAAGCTGGGACGCAGAAGCATTAAGTAAACTGGACGTGGAGAGGCTGGTTATATTGATGGCATGAGCTGAGATGGTGAACCATGGAAGGAAAAGCCAGCTGGGCCCTGCATTCGAATATCTGAGCAGACCATGCTGTGCTGCTGCTAGAGTTCGAAGTGCCAGAGAAAGACAAGAGGCAGTGTCCCACAGCCTCTGGCTGGTGAAATGGGGACGTGAGCCCCCTGTTGTGCCATTGGTTTGTCGTACATCTTGCTGAATTGGTGGCTTCTAGTTCTGTGTTTCCCCTGACAAGGAGTAGCGTGAAAGGCAGGTAGCGGTTTAGGTTTGGGTGCACATTGTTGATCTTATTTGTATGCAGCATGTGGACAGCTGGCTGTCCCACCTCATGGGAGAAAGGTGACCAGGGGGAGCTTGTCATGGATGGAAGACTGTTCTGCCTTAGAAGCTCTTCATTTGGAAACAGGCTTTGGGGGGAATCTTCAGTCTGGAGCCTTCACGTTATCGGAAGGCCTAACTATACGTGTTTGCTCATCTTTACTCTAGAAATCTGTGAACTTCACAGAGTGGCAGTCGGCTTATGCTGTGGTAGTCTTTTTCTATAGAGAAAACTAAAAATGGCCAGATCATGAATATTTTGGTGATGATTGTTTGATTTACTTCTGTTCTCAGGTTTTTTACTTATTCTGTATAGTTATCCTAAAAACGGGTTTTTTTAAATTATTCTGTGTAGGAAAGAATTCTGAAAAGGAAGTGGCTTCAAAACAGAAAAACGAAGAATCAAAAAAGTAAGCTTTACTTATTTACGAAGTTTTGTGCTATCATTCTATTAGAAAACACCATTTCACTGCAAATTTAATTTTGGGAACTCTAAAAATAAAGAGATCTTTATATTGTAACTTTGAAAATATAAATATTTCTAATTATAAAAGAGGAGGGATTTTAATGATGGAAGTTAACTTAGAAACTCAAGTTTTTCAACTTTAGAAAAAGCTTGTGTGAATTTGTTACAGAAATGTGTAAAATAGTTTCTTTCTACCCTCAGAAGTAACCACTGCATATGGTTTGTGTATTCTGTATATATATATATATATATATGCAAATTTTTTTAAAAAACGGGGTCATGTTGTAAGACTGTTTATATATGATTGTGTATTTTGACAGTGTTCATAGAATTATTGTGTTCCTTATAACAAAGTATGGCTATGGTATCTTTCCCAGATAGTTTCTAAAAGCCTGCTGTCAATCTTTGAACTGTCTAGATCAGCAGTTCTCAACCTTCCTAATGCCGCGACCCTTTAATACAGTTCCTCATGTTGTGGTGACCCCCAATTTCATTGTTACAAATTGAACATAATTAAAGTATAGTGATTAATCACAAAAACAGATTAGACCAGTGGTTCTCAACCTGTGGGTCGCGACTCCTTTGGGATCGAACGACCTTTTCACAGGGGTCGCCTAAGACCATCGGAACCTTGTGAAAGAGCTCCCAGAGGACAAAGCTGGAACAATTTGAGCAACAAAATAAAATAGTATTGGATTGTAACTCAAAGTATAAAAAACTGACGAGTCCATACTAACAAGTGACTCAGTGAATACATAAGGAGAATTCAAAATAATTTTCGTAGATGCCTGCCCCACAGGAGGTGGAACATGATCCCGCTGTTTAAGTGTGGCTGTGCATAGAGCCTTCCTGTGAAGGAGCACAGCATGGAAAGGGAGAAATGTGACAAACACGCCCTTCGATCCCCAAAGAGTCGCGACCCACAGGTTGAGAACCACTGGTTCCAGATTCTAGAACGTGGTAGGAGCAGGAATGAACACATACTTTTTTGCTTTAGCTGCCTAGCGGAGACTTTCTGAGAATCTAATGGTTCCCCCCTAAATGCCCTGTGGGATCCATCCCTCTTGCTTTACCAGAGTGGTTCTCCACCCCTGAGAGTGTTAGCATGTCCCAGGGGGTTGAGAGGAGGCTGTGGTTAGTTTGCAAGCAGCCCAAGATGGTGTGGAGGCATTCTTCCCTGGCCATTTCTGTAACCTAATCCCTCTTATGGTCTCAGTGTTGTTCAGAGGTCTGTATGCCTTCTGAAATGCCATTGAGTGTTTCAGCACTAATGTCTACATTATTCCTTGTCAATGACTCACAGCCAGTGGCAGGCAGGTGGGGGTGTGAGGGACTCAATGTCTGTGGTGCCTCATTAATCATGGTATTGTCTTGGTTCTGGCAGATGGTACAGTCTGAAAAATAACTATAAAATTATATATGGGGTGTGTCTACTACTCATTAATTGTTAGAAGAGATTTGTTTTCTTGATATTTTAAAATGATCACATTTCTTCCTAGAAGGCAATGGACCTTGGAAGATTTTGAAATTGGTCGCCCTCTGGGTAAAGGAAAGTTTGGAAATGTGTACCTGGCGAGGGAAAAACAGAGCAAGTTCATCCTGGCTCTGAAAGTCTTATTCAAAGCCCAGCTGGAGAAAGCAGGCGTGGAGCATCAGATAAGAAGAGAAGTAGAGATACAGTCCCACCTTAGGTGAGTTTTCAGGGATCTCCCAAAGAGTGGTGCACAGGACCCCAAGTGAAGATAAATGGCTGTGAACTGCTTCTTAGGAGGCCTGCCTGCCTCGTTGTCCTGCAGAGGGTGATGGAATATGTCATTTTCCGAAGATTTTTGTAGACTTATGTGCTGTGGGCCTGAAAAATGTTTTGGAGGTTTATGTTAATGGAGTGATTTTTTTGGGTGGGTAATATGGGGAATGATACCTCTTACTCGGAATTGTGAGCAGAGTTTGCAGGCTTGACTTTGGCCAGAGTCTTTTTTTTCCCCCCCAGTGTTTTTTTCAAACTTGAATCAGTTGGTAATACTTAAAAATCTGTATCATGCCTGCATCCCTACTTTGCAACACCTGGCTAGGGTTGAGAAGGACTGATGGCTCTGATGGGCTGTACTTTACTCTCCGCTGCACACGTTTGTCACTCTTGAAGACCGCTTTTATAGCTGTTGTAGCATTCGGTATCCAGTTACTGTGGGAATGCCGCGTCTCTTTCTTTTAATTAGCAGAGCAGAGAATTGACCGTTAGCCAAGTTTTTCCCCCCTAAGAATAAAGACAGCTTAAAGGAAGGAAATAATAGTCTTGGGTAAACCTGAGGTCCACGAACCCCTTGAAAGGCATGTAAACGGATATGTGGATATGTGTATTTTTCTTAGAGTGAAGTCTATAGTTTCAGATTCTCAAGTTGGAGTGTGAGGAGGGGGGTCCTGTGACCAGAACCAGCTTTTACCACTGATTTTACACCAAGAGTTGGTTTGGCCCTGACCGGTTTGGCTCAGTGGATAGAGCGCCGGCCTGCGGACTGAGGGGTCCCAGGTTCGATTCCAGTCAAGGGCATGTACCTTGGTTGTGGGCACATCCCCAGTGGGGGGTGTGCAGGAGGCAGCTGATCGATGTTTCTCTCTCATCGATGTTTCTGGCTCTCTATCCCTCTCCCTTCCTCTCTGTAAAAAATCAGTAAAATATATTAAAAGAAAAAAAGTTTGGTATTGAGCACATGTCTTGTATCTGCTTTAAAACCAGGTGTTGAGTGTTCACCTTTTGTTGCAGGCATCCAAACATTCTCAGGCTGTATGGTTATTTCCATGATGCCACCAGAGTGTACCTAATTTTGGAATACGCACCTCTTGGAACTGTCTATAGAGAACTTCAGAAACTGTCCAGGTTTGATGAGCAGAGAACTGCTACTGTAAGTGCTTGTTTACTGTCCAGCCAGTTCCATGTGCCCTGCCTGTCCTGCATGGCCATGTGCCTTCTCTTACAGTAGAGTGGATCTACTGAATGCACTGATAGCTTAATAGGACTGAATATCTGACGTGGAAAAATCAATCATTGTACCATATATACAGTTAAAATCAGGTACCAGGTAGAATGTTGTGGCTGGTTTGTTTTCAAAGCTGTTTTTCTGTGGAAATGTATATAAATAGTGGCCTTTTTTTTTGTTTTTAATGAGCTATTTTAGGATAGTTTTAGATTTACAGAATAATTAAGAAGATAGTACAGATCTGTTTTCTGTATTAGTAATACACACTTAATTTCTCCTATTAATATCTTACATTAGTATGGTACATTCATCATAACGAAGAAATATATTTTTAATTTTTTTTTAATTGAAGAAATATTGATACATCACTGTTAACTGAAGTTCATACTTGTTCAGATATCCTCAGTTTTTCTTATGGTTAGATTAGGTCAGTGGGTGTTTGAGAAGATCATGGAGGTAAACGTGTTCTCATTCCATATCAAGGGTACACAGCGAACTCATCACGGTGGTGTTGGCCTTAATCACCTGGCTGAGGGCGTGTTTGTCACATTTCTCCCTTTCCATGCTGTGCTCCTTCACAGGAAGGCTCTATGCACAGCCACACTTAAGCAGCGGGGTCATGTTCCACCTCCCATGGGGCAGGCATCTACAAAAATTATTTTGAACTCTCCTATGTATTCACTGAGTCACTTGTTAGTATGGACTCATCAGTTTTTTATACTTTGAGTTACAATCCAATACTATTTTGTTGTTCAAATTGTTCCAGCTTTGTCCACTGGGAGCTCTTTCACATGGTTCCTGTGTTTTTGACATCCCTCATCATTGTGGGGTGCAGTGTTTTTTATTTTATTTTTATTTTAAGCTTTCTGACACTACAAGATGCTCTAGCCTCATATTTCCTATCCCAGGCCCAGAATTACCGTTTCTCCCAGGAGCCCTAGTTCCTTTTATTGGAATGTGTTACTAGAAACCAAGATCTGGGTGCTGGGTGTGCTCATGCTACTGGTGTCATTACTTCAGCTGACAGAGACAAGGAAGCATGTGTAAACTAATCTGTGTGTATACATGTGTCTACTAGTACATCTACATTTTCCATCTGTATCTGTATTCAGCAAAGTACCTGTCCATTACGTGGGGATCATTCTACCCTCCTTGCTTTTCTGTAACCTCCCACTCCGGTGTTGGGAAACCTGGATTCCACCGTCTTCCATCCATTTAATTATTCAGTGCTTGTGTACATGGATGGCAGTATCAGAATGGTTAGCCAGCTACTCCTGTGGGAAACAACTAGTGTGTGCATTTAAGATTTCATCTGTATCTTTTCAGGGGTTGACATAGCTCATTTCTTTTCATTGGTGCATAGTATTTCATTGTATGGATATGCCTCAGGTATCCCTTCACTTACTGAAAGGAAAGCCCATTGCCCTCTGCAATTCTAATGTGTAGAAGAGTTTCTGTCTTTACTTTCAATTTATTATCATGTAAATTTTGGCTTGGGCTTTTGGCTGAAACAATGAAAAGTATCTTCTGATAATGACATTTGGTTTTTGCCCATTTGTTTAATAAATCTTTTTGGTGTGGAATAATGTTCAGTCCTGTTTAGCAATAGCTTTTGGAAAACAAAGGCTTCTCAAACTTTAGCCAGAGCTAAATACATTTTCTCAGTATACAGTACTAATAACAGTTCTTATCTATCTGTTAAAGCACATTCTGGTTGAGGTGGTAACTAACAGGACTGACAGCTTGTGGACTCTTAAGCTGATTAATGAATTAGTTTATCCTGAATTTAACATGCCAATACTATACCTGCTTCTAGTTTCTGTCTGTTGTTCAGAATTATTTGCTCCCCTCCCCCCATATTTTTAGTGCAAATGTTTAGCTTCAAACAAATCATTTTGTTGCAAATTGATCTTGGTTTTAAAAATGGGAATAGACTGTACTTGAGAGATTTTTTTTTTGGTGTTTTGGAAACATTGTTTATGACTCCCTCATTTGTACTGGTTGTTCAGTATTCTCTTAATTGCTGGGCCATAATTTGTCATGTGGGGATGTAGTTATAGCCCATCACTGTTTTTCCTGTCTTTCGATGTCCCATCTGCTGTGTTAGCAAATAAATAACCTTGCGCTGAATAACTTGTACTTCATGCTGAACACCAATTTGGTTCAATTGATTTCTTTTTTTTTTTGAGTCATCAGTTGGTTCTAGTTTTTGCTTTAAAATCTACAAAACATGTTAAAAGTCTATGTTGGGTTTTCTTTCAGAAAACATGTCTAAAATTAACTTGTTATATAAAATCTAAAACTCCGATTTTAATACTTTTTTTGATAGTATATCACAGAATTGACAAATGCCCTGTCATACTGCCACTCAAAGAGAGTTATTCATAGAGACATCAAGCCAGAGAATCTGCTCCTTGGATCAACTGGAGAGCTTAAGATTGCAGATTTTGGGTGGTCTGTACATGCCCCATCCTCCAGGTATGTAACTTGAGGAGGAACTTGTTGGGGTTAGCAAAAGCCCCAGTGGCCACGCATGAGCTAGAGAGTAAAGTACCTAAGCATAGGTGTTGTGCTGAATTGGGACAGGTAACTGACATAATACTTTGGAGTAATTTAGGCCCCGATAGTAAAATAGTGTCTTCGAGGACATTTTAATTCTGCAACCACTTCGACTATTTGTTGTGTCCTAGGCCTGGGATTAAAGACATTTTATGTCCTTAACGGCTAATGAATGGGAGAGGTAAGTAAACAGATACAACAGGTCTATGACAGAAGAGATACAGGATGTGTAGAGGGGAGTACGCCTGACATACTACGACAAGTTCTTGGGGGCGGGGCAGCACCTGCCAAGGTCTGGATCTGAGGGCACAATTCTGCGGGAATGCCAACAACCAAATGGGTTTGAAGGGACTTTCAGGGTGGGGGTTAAAGATGCTCTTTGGTCTGCTGTCATCAACAGAACAGTCCTTTCTTGTTTTCTCTTAAAATTAAAGCAGAGAGATCAACCTAAGGAAACAATTTAAATCTTAACTGAACTTTGCAAACCAGAGCAAAGTTCTCTACTCTTTTAAATTTAATTTGGGTTTAAATAAGCCTTTGAAACCACATGTGAAGTAGAACATTTACAAGCATATATTTACTGATAGAAGTTTGTCCACTTTGAGGTAGGGCTTAAAAAGCTATAGCCCGATTACTTAAAAAAATTCGAAGAACTGTTTTACTTTATTTTTTTAATTTAAAAAATCTAGTTTTTAAAAGAAATTGTCTAGCCTAAATAGGTGCCATGGGATGGGGTGGGCTTTGTTTTTATTACCCACCACTTGTAAATTGTTTCTAGCAATGCATCGAATCTGCTTTTAAAAAAAATCTGGTTGCCTGTCACCACTGGACGCTGTTGGCACCTGCTGAGGCAAACAATGAAGAATTGTAGGCTTTGTGGCATCACAGGGCTAAAACTATACCTTAACTATCCAAGATATCACTGTGGCAGGAAAGATAACTTACTCTTTTCTGAAAAGGACATCTGTGTAAATGCTGGTCACTTTGCCCTGCCTCCCAAACAGTAATAACCATAGTGGTTCCCGGGTCACTGGGTGCTGTTTACTGCACCTCAGTGGTGATGAGAGGGACGGACTGTCTAGGGAGCTGGCTCCTTAGTCTCCAGTCACCATTTAGTTGAGTGAACACTTGTGTGCTCGCTGGGCTCCAGGCATGACCCAGCACAAGCTTTTCTATGGCAAAGAATAATTAATGTAAAGCAATAAACATCAGCACGGTCTTTGCTCCAGGTTTGTCTGCCCCACCAGCTTATTTCCAGCCTTTGGAAACTCACTGAAACATACAGAGATGCTGAATTGATAGTTGATTGCTCACCTCACTCCCCAGAGCCTACATTCAATAGTTAACATTTTGCCATGTGGGCTGTGTCAACTTTTTTTTTGGTGAATCTTCAAAAATGAGTTGCATATATCATGATGCTTTGTCCTTCGAGCACTTCAGTGTGCATCTTCTAAAAATAAGGATGCTGTCCTGTCTGGTCCCAGCCATCATCACTCTTTAAGAAAATGAATAACCGCCCTAACCGGTTTGGCTCAGTGGATAGAGCGTCGGCCTGCGGACTGAAGGGTCCCAGGTTCGATTCCGGTCAAGGGCATGTACCTTGGTTGCGGGCACATCCCCAGTAGGGGGTGTGCAGGAGGCAGCTGATTGATGTTTCTCTCTCATTGATGTTTCTGACTCTCTATCCCTCTCCTTTCCTCTCTGTAAAAAATCAATAAAAAATATATTAAAAAAAAGAAAATGAATAACTGTGGTAACAGCTAATATTTAGTCCATGTTCAGATTTCTCCAGTTGTCCACAAAATTTTATAGCTGTTCTTTTAAATCAGAATCTAACCAAGAACCATGCATTATATTTGATTGTGTCTCTTTCGTTTAAACTTAGACCAGTTTCCCCACAACTTAAAATGGATTTTTCTGCATGTGATGACACTTAGTTTTGTCTTTCATCCTCTGTATTTGCTGGAAATTGGGCCAAAGGGCCTGGAGAATATTTTTAACAAGAATACTTCATAGGCCGCCCTCCAATTTTAGTGTCTCTTGTACCAGTGCTGTATCAGAAGGCAGCATGTGCTGTCACAGTGGGACAGTTTAGTTTCTTGTCATCAATGTCACCTCTCTTAAGCTTCTTAGCATATCTGTGATGTAAGAAATGCTACATTGTATTTACAGAGAACTTTGTATGGCTGCCTTTATATAGCAGTGATACTTAAAATTTCTTATTTTTACATCATTTAAAGAGTTCCTGGAGTTGGACAGATTTGGGGTGTGGCTTGGAGGTTAGCCTTGTGATCTTAATCCAGCTCTCTGAAGCTGTTTCCTGTAAAAAAGTGGGGATTTAGAACAGCACCTGTCTCAGAGCACAGGCTCTGCCTAGGAAGAGCACTCGGTCAATGGTAGGGTAGTTGTTGATGATTTTAGCAGCTGCTGTGATCACGGAAACGAGCGCGGCAACCTGCACCTCCCTATTCCAGGAGAACCACCCTCTGTGGCACCCTGGACTACCTGCCCCCAGAGATGATCGAAGGCCGAATGCACGATGAGAAGGTGGATCTCTGGAGCCTCGGAGTTCTTTGCTATGAATTTTTGGTTGGGAAGCCTCCTTTTGAGGCAAGCACATACCAAGAGACCTACAAAAGAATATCTCGGGTAAGACACAATGGGAAGGGGCCCAGCACCGCTGTTAGAGCCCTTTCTGTCCTTCTCAGCCTTCCCTTGAGGCTACGGTCGGAATGTTTGTACTGTTCTCTCTAAACCACGTTTTGTGACGGCCTGTCATTTACTTTACTCCAGGTTGAATTCACATTCCCTGACTTTGTACGAGAGGGGGCCAGGGACCTGATTTCAAGACTGTTGATGCATAACCCCAACCAAAGGCTGACCCTGAAAGAAGTACTGGAACACCCCTGGATCACGGCAAATTCCTCAAAACCATCAAGTAGCCAAAAATCCAAAGAATCAACCAGCAAGCAATCTTAAGACTCTTGCAGGGGGAGAGCCTCTGAGCCAGGGCTGCTGTGTCAGTGGTCAGAATACACTCCTGACATAATCTACTACCGACTGCCTGCTCGCAATCCGCAGCGCTAGGGAAAAGTATAGAAGGTTCCACTTCAATAAACGTGACACGGAAGCGCAAGTAGCCACGAGAATCGTGCTCACTTCACTGGTTTTATCCTCCAGAGGCAAGGTGCGAGTGCCGCCGCCCTGCAGCCCGTGTGGAATAAGGGTCCTTGTGGAAGGTGAACTCTGAATTGGCTGTGGGCAGAGTGGCCCCTTCGTCCTGACCCGATCAGTTCAGGAGCTGTGCAATAACCTCCCAGGTACCTGCGTGGCGTGTAACCTCCTGGGTGGCCACACCTGGTAAAGTTGTCAGAATGAATATGTGATTCTTTTAAATGTTAAAATAAAGAGATGTGCATAGACTTTGTCCCTTCTGGATGCTCTGTCTCCCCTGTTGGGCCGGTTAGCTAGTCCTCCTCAACCACTCATCCTGCCTGAGACTATGAAACAGGACCACAGGCTCTTCCTCCATCATGGGACTTGCTTGAAACACAGCTGAGAAGTGTCTCAGCCAGTTCTAAATGTTAAGTACTTTTAAAAAATGTTTTTTCATGGTTTATATATTGTTTTTATAAATACATTAAGACATACAAAATGGTTACTCTTTTTCAAGTTCTCGTGTATAACCTTGAAATTATAGTGTTTTCCAGGAGCTCACAGTGTACCCTTTGAGCAGTGCTGGGCTTGGCTTGGGACGGGGGTGGGGGGAGGCAGAGGCCTGTGCAGGGCTGTGGTGTCAAGGCTGAGGTTCTGGAGCCAGGCTGGCATGTGAACACCTCCATTCTCTCACTTGCAGTGGTGGGGGACACAGCTTGGGAGAATGGCCACTGACCATGGGCGGGGGGCAGGAGGGGGCAGATTGTGATGGGGTAATTAGGAGTTGGGAGAGGTGCCCAGCAGGTAGCATCTGAGACTTGAAGGACATGGAGGATTTAAAGGTTGGAGGCTGGTGTGGCGAGAAGTCCTGCTGCTGAAGGAGGATGGCGGGAAACATGGCACGGGAGTGGGGAGCTATGGCTGTGACCGTGTGGCAGATGGTGCGCCCTCCATCCTTCAACTGTGCCGTGTGCCCATGAAGCGTTAGTTCCTTTTCTAGGCAGTGCACATGCAGTGCAGTGCTCGGTGACAGCCCAGCTCATGGAGCTGGACTCCTCAATGGGTGGTCCTCGTCCCGGGGACTCGACTGACAGTCACTGAGCAGAAGTGGGTGCTCCCGGGCTGGCACAGGGACTGAGCGGAGGAGGGCTCTGAGCCAGTGCTGCAGGTGGTCAGGAGACAGGGGGAGGAGGAGTCATGGGCATCCACATCCCCGCCTGCCCACCTCGGGGCTCTGACCTGGTCTCAGCAGGATGGCAAAGAGCCCATACACGGGTGAGCTGGTTCTTTGCAAGCTGACTTTCCAAGTGTGGTCTCTGTCTTGATTCTCTGGTGAAGGAATGTTCCCTTAACCAGAATCTCTCATTCTTCCCCAAACAGGGATCTGGGCTTGACCATTGTTCACTGTGGCTTATAAAAGTGGAAGCCCCTTCCACACAGCTGGCGGCTTCTTTCTGTGCTCCCCGTCACCTGCTCCATGGCACACCTGGGGGGCTTATTTTTCTATTACACTGGAGTTACAGCATATGTGTACGCTTGAAACAAATACACAAACATGGGTCTGGAGTATGGGGGTGACTTCACCTGGAAATAAGCAGGTGCCACAAGAAGCAGGTCTGTCCCATTTTTGGTCTCATGTTCTATGTGCCTAACATGCAGAGTTACATATCTGTTTCTAGCTGCCAACGTCATCTGCTCATCAACCAAAGATGGTCAACTTGACAAGGACGAAGGAAAAGGTGGAAGTGTTGAACTTACTGAGAATTAGTAGACAAATATGCTTTCATGGCCAACTTTCAATGCAAGAGACTAAATATCAAAAATGTCCTAAATATAAGGAAGTGGCCAACACCCACTTCCATATCAATGTTGATGACGAAGTCATGGCAACTTTAAAACACAACTGCAGTGTCCAGTGAGCTTTGAGCTGAACCCACTTTCCAAAGTAGTAATACTTCAGGTACCCTCACTCCAGCTATAGTTAATATGATGTGACTAACTTTACCTGTTACAGTAGCTAAACTTCTGCCGTTTCCCCAACCAGAATCGCACACAGCAAGAATATAGCCCATTATAGTCACACAGTGCTGCTTCATAAGCAGCATCAATTATTGCTCACCAGAAGAGCAATCAAAGTTTCATAAACTACAGAGAGGTTTGTTTCATGGCACTTAAGCTGCTCATTTTGTTAGATAAAAAAATGAGAGGTGAACAATGGCTTTACATGTTAAAAATAGATCATCTGTTTTATTTCTAGTTGCATAAAAACAGTGAAAATACAAGCCAGTTGTAGATCTTGCTGGTAAGCTGACATAATGATCCTTTAATTTCCTCACCCTCTCGGTTCTGCTGTTCTGTTCTGACCACTGGCCATGGGAGAGGAGTGGAGTCAGGGCTTAGAAGAGACTCTATGGCTATTTGATGTGATAATTAGTTATATTGCTTGCCCTTTCAGTCCACTCCCATCACTCCAAACAGAATCAAAGTTTAAAATTTAAGCCCTTAAATCTGTAGGAGTCAGTCAGGTTTTTGTTTTTTTGTTGTTTTTTTTTTGCATAGGCATTATGAGGGATCTGTTTGATATAGAAAGGGGTTAGAAGCCCGAAGCCAATGGTTTAAATAAAGACAGATGAGATGAAAATGCTGGTTTCCCAGGCCAGTGTGCCTCAATGGTGGAGCATCAACCCATGAACCAGAAGGTCACGGGTTTGATTCCCTGTCAGGACATACCTGGGTTGTGGGCTCAATCCCCGGTGGGGGGCGTGCAGAAGACAGCCAATCATGTTTCTCTCTCACTGATGTTTCTATCCTTTTCTCTAAAATCAATAAAAACATATTAAAAAGAAAAGAAAATGCTGGTCTGATCCACATGAAGAGTGACCTCGAACCAGTATCGGGCATCTCCATCCGCTTTGTGGATGTCCCAGAAAAACTGTTTCAACCTGAAACTGGTAAAACCTTTTGGCACTGAGCTAGATGCTTTGAAAGGAATACAACAAAATGATCCACTCTAGAGATCTTATAAATGGGGAATTCATCCCATAATGACATTTGTAAAACTGAAGTGATTGACATGGATTACTAGGGAACCGTCAACAGCCAGATCATAAAATCAGGACTGTCAGGTTATATAGTACCTTTAGTTTTCTGATTGTCCCAAGTGTAATGAAACGAACTGGGAGATGCGGGGCAAAAAGGGGAGCCAGAAAGAAACACAACTAACTCCCTTGACCAGGGCAGAACTAGTTAGACTGCGGTTCCCAGAGTGTGGAGCCAGAGCTCAGCGTGGACTGATGCCGAGTCCCACAGGCCGGCTCCTCCAGGGCAGGCAATGGAGACATTCCTTCCCTCGCCGCCTCCTGTATTTCACAGTTGTCTTCCCTGTCTAGCAAGTGCTACTACCCTTTTTAGAGCGAGATTCAAAATCTTTCTGTTACTGTACATAATTTTAACATAGTTGAAAAATAGAAGCAGCAACAGAATGTAAACACTGACAGTTCTGGAATGTTTGGAGTGTGAGATACAGGGTTAGGCCAGGACTGTCTCAGTTTTCCATATGTGCCATGTCCACATCCTCTGAGGACCTGGGCTGCAGGAGCCACAGGACGCCATTACCGCTGGACAGAGACAAATGACCCTGACCTACTCTCATGAAATTTGAGAAAAACAACCTGAGCTAGGCCCCGGCTTGTCTGGATTTGACGGGATTTGGGGACTAAGGAAACACACCAGAAATACTTGTTTTCCTTTCCCCCAGACAAGTGTAATGAATGTAAAGGTGTTGATGCTAATTATTACATATTGTTAAGTCTTCAATTCTGCTTCATTAATGGCAGCACTGGCAGCTGTTCTGCAGAACACTGCATATTAAACCGCAGGCAGCCTGACCACAAATACAGGAGGAAAGGGAATTTTAAAATTAGCTTAATGAATCATTGCTCTTTAAGAATGTGAACAAAGATGGACCCCTAGGGCCATCTTTCAGAGGAACAGTTCTAAAGTAAGCTAGTAAGCTAACAGTTGACGATGACGACTCACTTGTGATGTTTTGCTGACATTTTAGATAATGCATATAAGCCCTATGGTGAGTAGTCCTAACAAAATTGATAAAGCAAGACAAATTACAATTACTTAAACACTCGAATTTTGCTGGCAAAAGTAAAACTTATCCATGAGAACATAGAAAGTAGCCCCTGCCCCCCAAAACAAACAAACCCCTACAACCCTAAAAGCAATCCAAATTGTGTAATTTAACAGAAAGGGGTCTCCAGGCCCATAGTTGAAGAGTTCATCAAGGGTTTGCAGGGGGAGGTTTAAAAAATCCCACTTTCCGAAAATACCTGACAAGCAAGGGCACGGAAACCAAGGTGATGCTGATTCTGACGGGTGCAAACAGCTTGTGGATGGCGTAGGCCACCACGAACGTGCTTGTGCCCGCGGCCATTTTTGACTGGACCAATGACTCCTTAAATCCGAGCTTAAGCAGGATGGCTGACATGTCCACACCACTGGAGGGCAAAGAGGCAAAAACAAAACGATTATTAGAGCAAGGGGTTACACTGAGACAACGATTTGGCTCTGAGATTTACATTATTTTAAAAAATGTGATGACAGTAGCTAGATGAATAAAAAGTCTTGGACAGAAAGTAATTATTCCCAAAACCCTCCCGTGACAGTAGAAAACAAACATTTGTTACATTTGTTACAGCAACCTCACCTTGAAACAACCATGTAAAACATGCCCAGGGAGACTAGTGAGATTCCAATGTGCACCGACACGCCGACGGCTCCGTATTCTTGGAACACCTTCTTCAGCTGCTGTGACTTGCTTTGCTTTTTCTCCTCTGTTTTGCTGAGGTCGCTGACTGTTGTGGTGGTTTTGCTGGGGTTCTGTGCACAAATCAGAGAAGGGGGAGCCTCCAGGTCAGGAGCAGGGATGTCGGGTGGTCACCAGCCTCCACATCACACAGTGCTCCACGGGTCCTTCCGCAGTGGGAGCCCAGCTACCCTCTGTCTTACCTGGGGAGCGGAGGCTAATTAATGCCCACTTAGCCACTAATTCAGTGAAAGGCTGGGAACTAGTAGGATGGGCAGAATGATGGCCCCAAAGATGTCCAAGTCCTAGTCCCCAGAAGCTGAGACTGTCACCTTACAAGAGGATCTTGCAGGTGTGATTAGGTTCAGGATTTAGATGGGCAGGTCAACCTGGACTCTCTGAGTGGGACCCATGTGATCTTAAGAGTCCCTGCGAGGGAGGCAGGAGGGCCAGAGGGCAGGTGTGAGGACAGCAGCAGAGCCTGAGGCTGGAAGGTGCTTCCTGCTGGCTTGAGGACAGGACAGAGCGAGGACTGCCAGCGCCTCTGGACAGGAAGTGGGCTTTCCCCCGCAGCCCCCAGGAGCAACCAGCCCAGCCGGCACCTTGACTTTACCTCTGTGAGACCCAGTTTAGGTTGCTGAGCCCCAGAACAGTACAGTAGTAAATGTGTGTTGTTTTAAGCCCCCGGTCTGTGGTTCCATCCGAGAGAGGCACTAACGCCTTAGGGCTCAGACCTGGGGGCAATGATGACACTATAGCAGTGATGGCGAACCTTTTGAGCTCGGCGTGTCAGCATTTTGAAAAACCCTAACTTAACTCTGGTGCCGTGTCACATATAGAAATTTTTTGATATTTGCAACCATAGTAAAACAAAGACTTATATTTTTGATATTTATTTTATATATTTACATGCCATTTAACAAAGAAAAATCAACCAAAAAAATGAGTTCGCGTGTCAGAGGTGACACGTGTCATAGGTTTGCCATCACTGCACTATATTGAGCACGTTCTCTGGGCCAGGTAGCGCTCGCATGATTCTGTCCATCCGCTGTCTGCTTTCATCTTCCCAAAACCTGGAAGTAGATACTGTTGCTCTTTCCACTTTCCAGAGGAGCAACACCAGCTCAGGCCGAGGAACCAGCTCGGGCCGAGGAACCGGCTCAGGCCGAGGAACCAGCCCGAAGCCACACAACTGGAACTCAGGTGGCCTGAGTGCACAGCCTGAGCACTCGACAACCATGCTAATCGCTATGAAACAAGCACGTGGGGCCCAAAAATCCAGAGCAAAGCGATGGCACATTTACGTCCAGAATCCAGATTTACCCTGCGATCCCCGCAGATAAAGGAAGACCCAGTTCCGGGCCATACACACTGGCTGGGATTGGCACAGATACAGTTCACTGCGCGTGGTGTCTGCTAACATCTACGGAGAACTACGGGGTCTGCAATGTTTGGAAGAAACAAAAAAGCCCAAAGCATTGGATTAGACAACAAAGACGAAAACGCCCAAAATGGAGCTTGCCTTTTTTATCAGAAGATTTCTTTAGCCCTGGACAGACCTCAGAGCTCTTCTCGGCAGGTAGTATCTGGGTCGGCTCTAGGTACGGCCTGGCAGAGGCCAGGACGCCTTCCTCCCTGTATTTTTAGAGCCGCACTTCAAAGGGACGAGCGAGACAGCCCAGAATCCCCAGGAGGTAGGGGAGGACCCCTGGAGTGAAAATGAAACAGTGCAGGGCAGCAGTGCACACGGCAGAGGCCCCCACATTCAACCAGGTGTGCCGGCCGGAGAGAGGGCACGTCCCAGCCCTGCCCAGCCTGCTCAGGAGCAGCTTGGACCTCTGCGGGGGCCCCAGGGGCCCAGACGCTGCTGCTCTGTTTGCCCAGAATCTTCCCTGAGTTTTAATCACACACAACAGCTACTCATTTTTGCCCCTCCTCCCCCCTGTACAAAACTCCGATTTATAAGTTAAAAGAGTCTCGTCTTTACTCCCGACGGAAAGAGCACCCTCTTTGTCCCAAACTGCAGTTGGAGCTGAAAAAACACAGCCCCCAAAACCCAGAAGGGTGGGCCTTGGATGAACTCTGTTTCACTAAATGCTATTTGCTTCCCTGGGAATTGTGTTGAGGTCACGGGGGTGGGAGTGGGGACGAACAGTACTTCTCACTGCCTTTTTGTTTGACTTGCATGTTTTTTTCAGACTTAAAAGGAACACTTTACAAAGGGGGAGGGCCAGTGAGGGGCGACGGAGTCTCAGATTGAATTCTGACAGGTGGTAAGCAGAGCGTTTTTGGAAAGGTTTGAAAACCACCGGTGTCCTATTGAGTCCCGCGTTGGGCTTGGCGCTTAAAAGGCGTCATTTCATAACAATCCCCCAAACCCTGTCATGTGGCCACCCTGTCGCTCCAGCTTTGACAGGCAGGACACAGGGCGGGGGGCGATGAGCTGGCTGGCAGTGCCTGGACTGGTTACAGTGCTGGTCACCACCGAGCCACACGGCCTCTAAGCTCCTCAGCTCCTCTAAGCTCCCCATCTTGTCCTAAGAGTGGAATATTCCTAAAGGAGGACACTTCCGGGACCTTCAAGCCCGCCCCCCCACACCCCCCGCCCCGCGTGTGTGTGTGTGTGTGTGTGTGGGGGGGGGGGGTGGGCGGGGGAGAGGAAAGCTGTGATCAGTCTCCTCCTTTTGGTTGGCCCCCTTTCCTCGCACTGCCGCCCACCCGCCGAATGGCTGCTCCCCTCATTATCACACTGCAGATGGGAGAGCTGCTAGGTGTTGGGTCCTGATAGTACGAACCACCCACGAACTGCACTTCCAAGTGACAACCGACATTCTGACAGAGGCTGGTGTCGGCTGGGATCCCCGACCAAGCCCACTGATGCCCATCTGTCCACGCACTGGACCGAGCGCAGCTGTCTCTGTGGAGCACCCCCCCCCCCCTTTTTTAACCACCTCTATTTTGGCAAAAGGCCTTTGGCCCAAAAAGAGACATAACAAGGCAGTCTGGCTTCCAGCTACAAAATAACCAGCATCTGCTGCAAGGGAGTGGGACAATATTCAGACACAAGGGATGGTTTTTAACTTTTCTGAGTTAGAATCTGACCTGGACAATTTTCTTCCTTCTATCTGGGTAGGAGGAAAAATCTTTAAGCACTGTGAGCCATGCATTTTTCTTCCTACCCTGGAGGAGACTAAAGCTAAAGGAAGTTCTGAAGAGGTGACTTGTAAGTAATGGAGACTTTTCAGACATTCATTTCTTAGTGAAATATCACCTTACACATTAGGCACTGCCTAGGATGCATACACTGTTATATCCCTACTAGAGGCCCGGTGCACAAAAATTTGTGCACTCGGTGGGGAGGGGGGGTCCCTCAGCCCGGCCTGTGCCCTCTCGCAGTCTGGGACCTCTCGGGAGATAACGACCTGCTGGCTGAGGCCTGCTCCCGGGTGGCAGAGGGCAGGCCCAATCCCTAGGTGCAGCCCCTGGTCGGGCTCAGAGCAGGGCCGATTGGGGAGTTGGGGCACCGCCCCGTCATGCACAGAGCAGGGCAGATTGGGAGGTTGTGATGCTACCCTCAGTCACGCTCAGGGTAGGGCCAATTGGGGGGTTGGGGCACTGTCCCCTGTCACACTCAAGGCAGGGTCGATGGGGAGGTTGTGGCTCTACCCCGTCACACACAGAGCAGGGCCTGCGGGGGGGTGGGGGGTTGGGGAGCTCCCCCCTATCAGGCACAGAGCAGGGCTGCTCAGGGGGTTGGGGCCCCGCCCCCTATCACACACAGAGCCGCAGGGCGATCAGGGGGTTTGGGCGCTGCCCCCTGTCACGCTGATCCCGGTGCTGGGAGGCATATTACCCTTTTACTATATAGGGTAGAGGCCTGGTGCATGGGTGGGGCCAACTGGTTTGCCCTGAAGGGTGTCCTGGATCAGGGTGGGGTACCACTGGGGTGCCTGGCCAGCCTGGGTGAGGGGATGATGGCTGTTTGCAGCTGGTCACACACCATTCAGGGTGGGGGTCCCCACTGGGGCGCCTGGCCAGTCTGGGTGAGGGGCTGAGGGCTGTTTTCAGGCTGGGGGTGACTGAAGCTCCCAACCGCTCCTTTTTTTCTTTTTATTCTGGGCCAGCTTTACCTTGAGGCTTGGCTCCAGCTCTTAGGCCTCCTTGCAGCTGAAAGTAGTTTTCTGGCCTTTGCTTACAATGTTGCAAGTCCAGCGGTATTTGTTACAATGTTTCTTAAACTGCCCGCTCAGAGGCCTGCAGCCGCAGGCAGGGAACGTTGGTTTCCTCCGTCACTGAGGCAAGCAAGCCTCATGTTAGTTTCAAGCTGCCTGGCTGCCGGCCGCCATCTTGGCTGACAGTTAATTTGCATATCTCGCTGATTAGCCAATGAAAAGGGTAGCGGTCGTACGCCAATTACCATGTTTCTCTTTTATTAGTGTAGATAGATACTTAGACAGAGTGCTTTCATATACTTGTGTGAGTGTGTGTGTGATGCCCCTCCACTATTCATAAAAGTACAAAAGTCTGTATTAGAAGGAGCAGGAAGGTTTGAAGAATGAACCAAAGATCTTGCTCACAAGTTGCTCACATTATTTGGGGTGACACCTGTTTTCACTCATTTGATAAATAATATTACTACTAAACACTATATTGTGTTTAGCCTGTACCGGTTCTGAGTACTTTGAAAATATTAATTCATATAATCCTCTCCACAACCCTGTGAGTTAGGCACTACTGTCACCCCCACTTAACAGAAGGGGATCCTGGAAGCTCAGCGAGGTTGAGTAACTTTCCGAGGATCACACAGGGATTACCTGTGAAAGCTGGGATCAAACCTGAGTCTGTTTCTAAGGCCTTTGCCTGTCTACGCTCCTCACTTACTCACGAGTGCCGGCTCCGTGCGAGGCACTGCTCCGAGTGTGGAAGGTACAGTAATGAACAAAGCAGACAAAATCTCATCCTCTGGGAGCCTCAAGTCTAGTTGGAGGGGAGGGACAATAAGCAGAAAAGGAAACTAGCAAGGCTAAATGAGGCAGGTGTGGAGAAACACCAGCGAGGAGAGCAGAAAGGTAGAAAGTATGCCAGGGACATTACCTTGTTTCCCACTCACGCTCTATGAAATATGAATTAATATCCCATTTTACAGATGAGAAAACTGAGACACAGAAGTGAGAGAATTTGATCAAGGCCACAGAGCTAGTGAGTAGAGACAGGAATACAGGGAATCTGGGACTACACCATCACTGTACACCAAGCATGTCAAACTCACGGCCCGCGGGCTGCATGCAGCCCACAACAAATGTTTTTGCGGCCCAGGCAATATAACAGTATGTAAGAAACGTTTTAATAAAAATTTTGTAACTTAATTTTTATAATATCCTGTTATACATAATTATTAATAACGAACTACGTTCACTAATGACTGATGACTATAATCGTGTTGCATTCATTTCCCTTACGCGCCTTACGCGCAGGCGCACCACTTCTCTCCACTAATACCAGCAGCGAATATTTTAGCAGCCGATCGCCACGTCATTAGTTTTGGACTAACTTGTTTGGTGTGCACAACAGGAAATAGTTTGCTTTTGGAGAACAAGAAAAATAGGTTTATTTGCATGACGCTTATTAATTTGTGCAGTTATTCAGTGTCTGATAAGTTAATGTTCAAGAAAAAATATTAATTTTTATTAAAATGTTCTATTATTTTATATTAACAATTACTCATTTATTTTAGCCCTTTGTATTCAGCATGTCTCTATCGAAATAAACCTATGTTTCTATTGAAGCTTTTGTTAATTTTTTTGCAGCCCACATAAACTTAAACCATGTTTATTTGGCCCGTGTTAGCCTTTGAGTTTGACATGCTTGCTGTACACACACATCTCTCTCCCTCTCCCTCCCTCTCCCTCTCTCTCTCTCTCTAACACACACACACACACACACACACACACACACACACACACACATACATGCGTGCATACACGTCAGTGCCAGGACCTGGACTGGGGACAGGTTGATGTGGCTGCTGGGACAGACAAGCAGGTCAGGAGAGCATTCCAGATGATGAGTGCAGAAAAGATCCACACCCAGGGGTTTAAGGGGGCCAATGGAGGCATCCAGGGCATCACTGGTGGTCAGGGAAGGCTTCCTGGAGGAAGGGCTGAGCCATGAAGAATCACAGGAAGCAGCTGGGTGTGCGTGGAGGGTGCCAGACCCCCGAGGACCCCCAAACTGGGCTCAGGACTTAGAGACAAGATCTGTCTGATGGGGGAGAAGGCAGGGAAGGAAGTTTCTCCATCTGTGCAGGAGGCATGGTAAGGACATGGGTCCAATGCCCACCGAACATTTGTTCAGCAAGTGCTAGCTAGGTTAGCACCATGCTATGCCTGCATCAGCTCATAGACTTGTCCCTTAAACTCTGGTTGGGGGTGTGCTATTATTAGCCCCCTGAAAGGTCAGCCCGCAGGCTCAGAGGTCTTCAGCCTTGGGGTGAGGTCACACCACTGGTGAGAGCTGGTCCTGATGGTACGCAGGCAAAGGGACCGCTGGGTGCCAAGCTTGAGACCCTGGTGGGGCAGGAGGCTGGGTTCTGCATGTCCCAACACAACTTGTTAGTCCCCTCTCTCCATTAGACTGTTTTTCTTTAAGGAGACACACTTAAAGGAAAAACAACTGCTTTTTATATATAATATATATATATACATGCCTTTACTACCATTCTGAATGGAACCGGTTTCCACTAACTATACCGAGAAGGCAACAGCAATGAAATAACACCAGCTCTTGCGGGAGTCTTGCCTGAAGTCTGCGCTTTTGGTTAGACAAGGTTAGCTGGTCTCTAACAACTCCCAGTGAGGAGGCCCTACCGTGACTTCAAAAGGGAACGACTCAGGGCCAACTTACCCCACGCGAAGGCCTCACCTACACTTTGCCCGGCGGCCGGCCCTTTGGGAACCCGGGCCCCCTCCGCTGGAGACGCCGACCCGGGCAGATCGCTAAACTTGCCGGTCGGTTTCTCAGCCGTCAGCTGGGAGGATCGCCGCCTCGGCGGGCAGAAATGTGGGGTCCGGGGCCCTGGAGGTGCTTGGTCTCGGGCAACTTCGCGGGCAAAGCTCTCCTCTGGCGGAAGTGGACCCGGGATCAGGGCGCCGGAGTCGGGGTGGGTGGAGAGGCTTACCTGGTGGCCGCCGCAGTCCCCGCGGGCCGCGCACAGCAGTCGGGCGTCTGGCCCCGGTCGGAGCAGCGGCAGGAACAGGGGCGGCGGGGCGCAGGGGGCCGGGGCGCCCAGGAGCCAGGAGGCGCGAGGCCCGCCCCGGGCGCTAATTCTGCCCGCGGGGCCCAGCAGCACCAGCAGGCGGGCCATGGCGCGCGGCGAGGCGCTGGGGTCGCGCGGCCGACCGGAGGGAAAGAGAGCCGGCGCCCCGAGCGGCGTGGGCGGGGCCGGAACGCGCGCGCCCTCATTGGCCCCGCCCATCGACCCCGCCCCGTCGGAGCCCAGAAGTCGCGCGGGGTGGGCGGGGCCGGGGCTGGGAATCCGGCGGGGTGGGCGGGGCCGGAGCTGGGAATCCGGCGGGGTGGGCGGGGGTGCAGACGTGCGCTTTTTCTGCCTGGGCCGCGGAATTCTGCCCGCTACCAGTACACTGGCTACCCGCGGGTCACAGGCCAGCCCGGCTCCGAGAGAGGGGAGTGGCGGGAAGTGGCAGGGCCCAGGCGGGATGGGAAACGTTGTGGCCATCTTCGGGGAACACAGCGGCCACCTATTCAGGAACGACCAACAGATAATAATCTGTGGTCAGAAGGGAGCCTACCCCAACACCCCACCCACCTCTCACACCTGACCCTGTGCAGCATTGTTCTCATTGAAAGTAGAGGCTCCAAATGTTTTTAGATCGTTGCTATTTAGGCAGGAAGGAATTTAGCACAGGGAGCTGGTGCTTGGGAAGTCATCAGAAAGCTGGAGGAGTGGGTATTAGGCTGGGCCCCCAGGAAAGACTCCCTGCCCAGTGGGAGGAGGTGCCCCCTCAGCCACAACTGACTTCTAGGACACTCTGCACATCTGTGACCCGGGGATCGAGAAACTGCTGCCCCCGCAAGTGCCCTCCAGCTCCCACAAAACAGGTCACTGGGCACTGCCTCTGCCACAACTGCCTGTGCACAGCCTGGGTTCCGCTGCAGAAAACCTCACATCTCTGCAAACATGATCACCAGCAGCAAACAGCCCCGGGGAAGATGCCTCTGCCCCACTTCTGCCTTCAAAATATCGTGCAAGCGCGTCCAATGGGCAGAAACGAATTCATATCCAGAAACCTAGCTGCAAAAGAGTTTGGGCAATTTCAGACTTTAGTCTAGGAGTGAGATCTTGCCAATGTACCTCATGTGCCTGGTATTGATAAAAATGGGGCCCGGCTGGTGGGGCTCAGTGGTTGAGCATCGATCTATGAACCAGGAGGTCATGATTTGATTCCCTGTGAGGTTTCTGGCTCGATCCCCAGGAGAGGGCATGCAGGAGGCAGCTGATCAATGATTCTTTCTCATCATTGATGTTTCTATCTCTCCCTCTCCCTTCCTCTGAAAACAATATTTTTTAAAAAATGGGATCATGCTGTACATATGCATTATAATAAGTTTTTCACTTCATAGATCACTAATGTCTTTCCTGTTAAAACCATACGTATAGAACATTATTTATTTATTTATTGTTCATTTTTACTGATCTCAGAGAGAAGAAGGGAGAGAGAGAGAAACATTGATGTGAGAGAGAAACGTTGTTCCGTTGTTTCCAGCACTCATTGGACTGGTATTGAATCTGCAGCCTGGGCATGTGCCCTGACCGCAATTGATCCACCACTTTCTGGTGTATGGGATGATGTTATGCTGGTACCCTGACCCCAAATTCCAGCCTCCAGAACCATGAGAAAAATACATTTTTTTTGTTTAAGCCACACAAATTTATGATCTTTTGTTATGGCTGTCTGAGCTGACTAATATAGACTACAGTGGGGCCTTGACTTACGAGTGTCCCGACTAACGAGTTTTTTGAGATACCAGCTGTCTCTCTGCCGATTTTTTTGCATTGAGTTGATAGAGTAATTTGAGTTAATGAGCTCCTTAACGAGCTCTTTAACGAGCTTGGTCTCGGAACGAATTAAACTCATAAGTCAAGGCCCCACTGTATAATGGATATGTAGGTGGTTCCCCCCATTTTTGCTATTATAACTTGAACTTAACTGACAAATCCACCAGCCTTTTTTTCTTTTCCAGTTCCCATCATTCGTGGCATCTTGCAGCAACAGATGGTGTTGCTGACCCTTTCTTTGAAACTGTCTCATCCACTCATTTACTGGCTCATTCAACATGTGCTTACGGGTACCGACTGCATGTGTGTGGTTTGCTTCCATCACACAGCACCTACTGATGCTTCTCGCTCTGTGACACAGGGTCTTTGGAGGCAAACAGGTCAGAGTTAACATTCTGGAGCTCGCGACAATTAGCTGTGTAACCTCCCTGAGCCTCAGCTTTCTTTTTCTATAATACTAGAGGCCCAGTGCATAAAATTTGTGCACCAGAGGTGGGGGTGGGGGAGGGTGTTCCCCTCAGCCTAGTCTGCACTCTCTCCAATCCAGGACCCCTTGGGGGATGTGAGAGGGATGTCTGACTGCCGGTTTAGGCCTGATCCTGGTGTGAGAGGGATGTCTGACTGCCGGTTTAGGCCTGATCTTGGGGATCAGGCCTAAACCAGCAGTCAGACATCCCTCTCACAATCCTGGACCACTGGCTCCTAATCGCTCACCTGCCTGCCTGCCTGGTCGCCCCTAACTGCCCCCTCCCTCACCCCCGCTGGCCTGATTGCCCCTCACTGCCTCTGCATGCTGGCCTGACCACCCCTAACTGCCCCTCCTGCCAGCCTGGTCGCCCCTGACTGCCCCCCACTGCTGGCAAGATTGCCCCCAACTGCCCCCTCCTTGCCAGCCTGGTCGCTCCTAACTGCCTCCCCTCCTCCACCGCTGGCCTGGCCAACCCTTACAGCCCCCCCTGCTGTCCTGGTTGCCCCAAACTGCCCCCCCTGCTGGCCTGGTCGCCCCCAACTGCCCCCCCCTCCAGACTGGTCGCCCCACACAGCCAGCTGTTCAGTCATTTGGCTGTCCCTCACTAACCCCCTGCCGGCCTGAGGGCATGAGGGTTAATTTGCATATTGCCTCTTTATTATTTAGGAGGATGGGAATAACAGCACCCACCTCTCTGGCTTCCTGAAAGAATGAAAAGCAATCCTATGTGTGCACCACAAGCGCGGAGTCAGTGCCCCAGAAGCTTCACTCTCCATCCCCCTTCCTTCCATCTCCATAAACATGGCCTTGTGGGGCATCATGCATGCCTCTCAGACCACCGCTGAATTGGAAACCGTGAAGGCGAGAGCTATAGTCTCTTGTAAAAGGAGACACATGCGTTAGCTAATTTGCTTGGCAACTATTCATCCAGCATCAGTGTCATGCTTGGTGCTGTGCTAGGCACAAAGGGAGACAGGAGAAATACAGGCCAGGGTCCCTCCCTGGTCTTGGAGATGACAAACACAAAAGAACCCTCGTGATCCAAATGTCACCCGTGGTAGCTGCTGCCACTCACTTCAGAGTGACCCCTTTCTCCTACTGGCCCACCCCATGGGAGCTTTGTCCCTGTTTGAACTGGGTCTGATTTTGGATCTCTGCTTTCTGCATCATGTTGAGAAAGAATCATGGCTGAGAACATGGGCCGTGGTGACAGAACTACCTGGATTTGATTCTGACTCAGCCACTTACTAATTGTGGCCCCTTGGCAAGCACACAGTCCTCATCTCTGATGTGGGGACAGTAATAGTAAACACCTTCGTTTGGTGTGAGGCTTAAGTTGGATAACATCTTTAGGGTGCTTAACCTAGTCCCTGGCTCATGGCAGGAGCTCAGAGTTATTAGAGGAATTCTGATTCCTCCTGCCCCGGGTTCCTGCCTTGTTGGGTTTTCTCTTCTTTCCACAAATAAGGTGGAAAATTGGTCCAATGCTTTGGGACTAATGGCATTTTATGGATGACCTGGGGCTGTGTTCCCACTTTACTGTGCGTTAATCGTGTGACTGGGCAAGTCATTCAACATCTCTGAGCCTCAGTTTTATTATCTGTAAAATGGGAATAGTAACAGCACCCACCTCATGAGGTTCCTGTGAAGATTAAGAGGAATCATGAACCTAAGGTAGTTGTCATAGGGCTTGGTACATACAGCACCCTCCAGAAATCTAGTCGTAGTGAGCACAACTTCATGCATTCATCCTGAGAAGTGATGTGGGCTTTATTGCGTCCACTGAGAAAAGTGGTAGCTGGTTGGAGGATGGAGATGCTGATGTGGCATTTTGAGAATCTCTTCTCAACTGCCTTTGAGATAGAAACAGATAGAAACTTCTCAATACTTAGGAAGGATCTGGATTAGCTGGGACTGTGATGTTCTCTCTTTTTTATGATGTTTGAAATGGTTGCTAATGATAATGTCTCAAGTCAGTGACTCAGTCACTGTGGACTAGCACTCCGGCTCCAGCTTGGCCCCTCCACTGACCGGCTCTGGGGATGACAAGCAAGAGATGTGAACTCACTAGCCCAGTGGTTGGCAAACTGCGGCTCGCGAGCCACATGCGGCTCTTTGGCCCCTTGAGTGTGGCTCTTCCACAAAATACCGACTTCTGCGCATGGGCCACGAAGTTTCAATCACACTGTACGTGCGCGCCCGCACATGGTATTCTGTGGAAGAGCCATACTCAAGGGGCCAAAGAGCCACATGTGGCTCGCGAGCTGCAGTTTGCCGACCACTGCACTAGCCTAACACAGCTTCTGCGTTTCTCTGGGTAAGATGGAGACAAATACACAGGCCCCATGCGGAGGAGGAACTGGGCAGGCAGTGAAAGCATTCTGTGTGTGTGTGTGTGTACGCGCGCGCAGAGGAAACAAAGCCATTTGATTCGCTGTTTTCCCTTTTAGTAGATTACCAAGGAAAAGGGTGGGAGGTGGGCTGGGGAGAGATATGACCTCCCAATATCTACCGGGAAGAATATTTTCTGTTACTTCTAGACGCAGGCTGCTGGCATTTGAATGTTAGTCCTGCTACTTGCTGCTAGCTGACCTTGGCCACTGACCTGAATCTTGCTGAGTGTATTTCCTTATCTGTAAAGTGGGGGTATGATGTTACTGACTGTGGGAATGCTGGAGGTTGGTCCAGTAAGGCCCTTAGAATAGAGCCTGGCAGGCAGCAACCCACCTGCTGCCCACCTACTCCTGGCAGGAGGACCCCACTTATTATCCTTGTTGTCATTTTGGGTCATTCAGAGGAGATTCCGCCCCGTGAGCAGCTGCTCCTTATTGCAGGGTTTGCTGCCAGGCCCTGAGTGCCTCCCGTGGAACTAAGAACAAACCCACGGGGCTGGCATTATCATCATTCACATTGTGCAGATGATGGCATTAGAGAGGTTACAGGAGGGTGGTCTGGGCTCCTGGGCCCCCAGCCCGTGGGAGGACAGAGGCTGCTTGGTCAGCATCTCAGGCACTCTCTGTGGCTGAGGACTTCGCCTGGTGCGAGAGGGCGATCTGGGTCCCAAAGGTGGCAAGGGCTGGGGAGCTGGGCCTCAGAGGCAGCCGATAGGGGCCCGCTGGCTGCAGCTGGGTGATGCCTGCAGGGACAGCCTGACTTACTCTCAACAACCAGTCCTGCCCTGCGCACTGATAGCCTTGTCCTAGGTGCCCTCGCCCAGCAGGTGGCGCTGCAGGCCTCGGGAGGCTTCCACCACGGAGAGCTGAGGCAGAGCCTGCTTCTTAGGTTTGGGGCGAGTTTTACAATCTGAAAATACAAGGACCTGAGACAGTCTCCTGGGTAAAGCAGTTTCTGGACCTTTCAGCAAATCGCTTCTGCACTCGAGTTACGAATTGCCTTTTGTGAAGCCCGAACAGGAAAATAATCTTAACCACTCACTGAGTGCTTTTTTTGGGTTTTTTTTTTTTTTTTTACAAAATATATTTTTATTGATTTCAGAGAGGAAGGGATAGGTAGAGAGAGATAGAAACATTAATGATGACAGAGAATCATTGGCTGGCTGCCTCCTGCACGCCCCCTATTGGAGATGGAGCCCACAACCCAGGCACGTACTCTTGACCAGAATCGAACCTGGGACTCTTCAGTCCGCAGACGGATGCTCTATCCACTGAGCAAAATCGGCTAGGGCTTTTTGGGTTGTTATTGCCTTTTTTTCTTTTCTTTTTGCCTAAATTATTTGTTAGATCAAAATGGGTCGACATTTATGCAAAACATATGGCTCAACTGACATAGTCTCTAAGGAGAAGTACGCAAACACAGCAGCTGGAACCCGGGTGGGTCTGGCTCCAGGGCTGCCCTTTTTCTGTCTTCCAGCTGCTGAGTAATCACCCTCCTTTCCCTCTTTACCCCCCTCCCCCCATTGATTCCCTGAGCAGAAAAGGGGATATTTATTGGGGGGAAGGAAACGGTGAATGGAAAGGCGCTGTTTCCTGAGGAGCGAAGGGTGAGTCCAGGCCCTGCACAGCCAGTGTGTTCCTGGCTGGGACGGGGCTTTGGGAGGTACGGGGTGCGCATCACTCTGGGATCAGGAAATGAGACAGGGCAAGGCTGGTGCAGGAGGGCAGTGCCATATCCATCTAAGGGGCAGCTGCCTTTAGCTCCAGCACATCATGTGCCCAACGTGGACACATCTACTGATTTCGTAAGATAAGCTGTGTGCAAAGTGGCCACCGTGGCTCAGTCCCTCCCTCCCACCCAGAGGCGGGGCGGGGTCTGTTTTCTACCCCCAGAATCTGGGCTGGCCTGTGACGTGCTTTGGCAATAGCACGCAGTGGAAGTGATGGGGTGTGTTGGAGCCCAGGCCTCAAGGGGCCTTGTGCGTTCAGCTCTTGCTCTTAGAACTAGCCTGCTGGAGGAGGAGACCAAGGGGAGCATGGTGAGGCATCCAGCTGAGGCCAGCCTTGAGCAGCTGGCCCCATCTAGTCCAGCAGCTGATCACAAACCTGTGACCAAGCACCACTGAGATCAGCTAAGCTAGCCCAGCCCAGCTCAGCCGCCTGGCTGACCAGCCCAACTGCTGGACCCCAGCATCATGAGACAACAAATGGTTGTTGCACAGAAAATGCTAACTGATCCAAGCTGGCCATCTGCATTTAAAGAATGTAAAATCTCCTGATTTTTAAATGTTGAAAATGAATGAAAACGAACAACCAAACAATAACAACAAACCCACCAACCAAAACCTCTACAGGTTGAACCAACTATTTCTGAGTTCCCTGGCTGCAGGCATCACTAGTTCCCAAAAGGTGCCATGGAGCCTGTGGAACAGACTCTTGCCGCTTGCAGCAGTCTTGGTGCGTGCAGACTTATGTGAATTTAGAAATGCTAAGTGAATGCTAATGCAGAGAAGGACTTGGGACTACCCTCAACTGGCACTCATCTGCCTGGGCTTTCCTCTGGGGTATGGAGTTTCAACTTTTGTATCTATGGGTTTCTTTGTTCCAGATTCTCTCTGGTCCTGTTAAAAGCAGAATCTTTAAGCTTCAGTAATGAACAGAGCCCTGATCTTGTTACTGCAGTGGGCCTGGGCACCAGCAGAGAGTTAGCTTCTGCCCATCAGCTTGTTTTAATAACTTCAGTGGTGAGAAATCAATGGGTATTGACTAGGGCAAGGAAACGGGTGTTTGGAATCAGCTAAGTGGTAGCAAGATGGAGCTAGAGATTCTTCTTTTGCACTTCAGATTTTCAAGGTTTCCAAGTTGTTTTGCCTGCATCGTCTGTGAAATTTTAAAGAGCCACTAAAAACAATCTTGGTTCTGAATGTCTGACATAATGAAACAGATGTAATTCCCTCAGATTTGCAAAACTGGGAAAGAAAATAGAAAGCGTCCGGGAGGTAGGAGGGGCCCCGGGTTCTTGCGGGGGAATTTTCTCTGAGTTATTCACTGATGGGTCTTTTATGAGACAGGAAGGATGGGGTGGTGCATCTTGTACACAATGGAGCCCAGTGTGCCGTCCTCTGCCTTCGGACTCGAGGCTCATCTGTGCTTGCAGATGCTCCCAACATTATTCCCATTTCATAAGCTGCGACCACTCCAGCTAATGGATCGGTGGAGAGGAGGCCCCAGTGTTCAGAACATCTTTTCTCTGAGTGAAGACGGGGACTCCCCTACATCACTTTACATGGGTGGGCAGGAGGCAGCTCCTTTTGTAAAAATTAAGATATAATTGACATGTAACATTGCGTGAATTTGAAGTGTGCAGGTGTTGGTTTGCTTCATTTATATATTACAAGAGGATTATAGAGTAGCATTAGCTAACACCTGTACCATGTCACATAGTTACCATTCTTTTGAGTTGAGAATACTTAGGACGGTCTCTTAGCAACTGTGAAGCGTATAGCAGTGCTGTTGACTGTAGCTATTATGCTGGGCGTTAGATTTCAGAACTCATTGACCCATTGCCTGTAAGTCTGTACACTTTAGCGTCCTCTCCCCATTCCCACCCCAGGCCCTGGTAACCACCATGCTACTCTGTTTGTACAAGCTCAGTGTTTTGTAGATTCCGTGTGTAAGTGATGCCACACAATAATTGTCTTTTGTTTTCCGACTTACCACGCTTAGCATAATGCCTACAAGGCATCCATGTTGTCGCCAATGGCAGGATTGGCTGAGTCGTAAAGCTTCGGTCGTGTGCGTACGCCGCATCTTTAGTATTCATCCGTTTACAGACACTTCAATGGTTTCTATATCTTGGATATTGTGGGAAATGCTGCAATGGGAGTGCAGCTATCCCTTTGAGATACTGGTTCCCATCCCGTCAGATATATACCAGGCTGGGGACTGCTGGGTTACATGGTAGTTCCCTTTGTAATTACTTGAGGAGCCACCGTACTGTTTTCCACAGAGATGTGCCACTTTGCATTCCCACGGGCACTGCAGAAGGGTTCCCTTTCTCCATATCGTTGCCAGCACTTGTTATCTCCTGGGGATGGTTTCTTTAAAAAGCAGATCCTGGGTCCAGGCGAAAGCCACTGGTTCAGAGTCCTTGGGGTGGGGCCTGGGGTTTTATAAAGTTAACAAGCTATGTAGGTGATTTTGTGCAGCGCGTTAGAGGTGTGGGGAGCAGGCATGTGGGGCACGGGTGAGCCCCGGAAAGACGTCCCCTATGCCAAAGTCTGAGCTGAAAGGTCTCAGTGAGATGCTGACCTGAAGCCTAGAACGTACAGACAGTCAGCTTGGAGTCCTGCCAGTAGGATCAGGAGAGACTTTTCCAGATATTTAAGACCATGTCTTAGCACAGGGTCAAAGGCCCAGCTCCTGCTGAGGGACACCCATCTCTGTGTCTGACTCAGAATACTTCCGCTTGGAACTGGCCATTCGGCAGGAAGGCGACATGTGTGGACTGCGGTAGTTGCCCATCGCTGCGTTGCTGATCACCCCGACAATCAGTGGCTCAAAACAACAGTGTTAACGTAAAAAACCATTGAAACCTGTAAAGAATTTTTGTGAGTTTATCTGAGCCAAACTGTCGACATATGCCGGGAAGCAGAACCTCAATGAATCGAGATAATGCTCTGGAGAATGGCAGGGTACATCTGTATTTATACATTGCAATCAAAGGAAGGGACATAGGTGGGTTACATGAAACCCATTGGTGATAGACTAGAGAGGCAGGAGAAAGCAAAGCAGGAAAACCCCTGGGACTGGATAAAAAGTAAAATGATAGACACATACTTAGGTGGGTACAGGAACAATTAACATGAAATGAAGGAATTTGTCGTTTCTGTCCTGGCGCCCACACATTAGGTTGTACCCCAAGGGGTCTGGAACAAAGGAAGTTACAAGTTACCCAGACATTTCAAGGGTCTGTTATTATAGATGCACAAAGACAGATAGGCTCAGTTAAGGTAAAGGTTGACCTTGTCAGTGAGGATACCGGCCTAGGATGTAACTACCCGCCATAACTGCTTTTAGTTAAAGTTTAATTTCAGACCATCTTTTGTGGCTACTTTAGGTCTCTGAGTTTGCAAGACTGTCATGCAGGCCTTCCCTGAGCTTGTCAGGTTAGCATGTGGCCCCTTTCATCCACAACAGAAAACATTTATTATCACTCACAGTTATTGTGGGTCAGGAATTCAGAACAACTTAACTAGGTGGCTCTACCTCAAGATTTTTCATGAGGTTGCAGTCAACATGTGGGCTGCAGTAATCTGAAGGTTTGATTGGGGCTGGACGGTCCATTCCAAGGCGGCCCATAGCATGGCAGGCCCACTGGTGTTGGCTGCGGGAACTTCCCCTCCACAGAGCAGCTTGAGGTCCTCACATTACAGTGCCTGGCTTTCCCAGGCCAAGTGATCTCAGGAGACAAAGGAGAAGCTGTGGTGTTCTTTGTGACCTAGATTTGGAAACCACACACTTCTGCAATAGCTTTTTGGTCACAGAGGTCAAGCCTATTCAAGGTGGGAGGGGGTGACGCCAAAATGTGAATTCCAGGAAGTGAGGATTATTGGGGACCACTTTGGAGGCTGGCTGCCACATGAACAATATTCACCGTGTCACAAAAGTAATAGTAACTAGTATAGATGGAGGGCTGACTATGGGCTAAGACCTGTGCCATGCTCTTTACACACAGAATCTCATGCACATAAATGCTGTTCGTTGGTTTTTTAACATTTAGAAGTAATTCAGCCAAGCATGAAAGGCTTAGGGTGTAAGTTCAGATTTCAGAAGGAATTGTAAATAAAAACGGTTTAGAAACATACAAGCCAGATACTGTGAAGTGAACAGGAGGGAGGACTGGAAAGGAGGGAGGACAGATGCTGTGAGGTGGACGGGAGGGGCGACTGGAGAGAAGGATGTGGGAGCTAGTGAGCAACCTGCAAAGGCAGGGCCTCAAGGATCCTGTGGGAAGTTGGTGGAACAAGAAATAGAGGGTTGAGAGTCACTGAGTAGAGCTATGAGTATCGAACAGAGACAGGGGACGTTCTGAGCTGATTCCTGTTGGTGGGCAGGCGATGCAGGGCTAACTTCAGGAATCCGTATAAGCATGTTATTTAGAGCTGGGCAGGTGAACACTGGGGTTTGTTAGTTGGAAATTGGTGCTATGGGCCCCACTAGAGTGATTCTGCAGGGGAAGACATGGAGGCCAGACTAGGAGAAAGAGGGTTAGACATTTCAGGGACTTCCCCGGGGAAGCGGGCAGTGGTCTCAAACCTGAACTTCACAGAACCACCTGCTGGGCTTTTTAGAACCTGGCTGTTGGGCCGGTGCCCCGAGTTCCTGCTGCAGCAGTCCTGGGGGGAGTAAGAGAAATGCTCCCGTGTCTCCCCGACACAGACCTCTGTGACCCACTCCAACACCAGGGGTGTTCCACAGTTCCGCTCAGTTCCGACACCATCTACCTGGGATCGGCGTCAGATCCCACAAGTGGAGGGCTCAGTCCCACAAGACCAACCCCACTTCACATGCCAATCACCAGTCCAGGTTGTCCCCTGGGCTGCTGGCCAACTGCCTATAAACAGGAGTTCCCTAGCCTTCTTGCCCACTTGGGTTTGATAATTGCCAGGACAGCTCACAGAACACAGGGAACACACTCCTGCCCAGACGCAGCCTGCTCCGAAGCCCCCACCACCCTGGCCCTCCCCGTGCGGGGCTCTCGGCCTGACGGGGAAAATGACAGAACAGCACAGAGGACACTGGACTTTCAAAAAACGTGAGAGAAGAAAGGGTGCTGACAATAGTGTCTTCCATGCCTTTTCTTTCACATTGAATTACTACATAGGAGCATGAATACTTTTGAGTTCAGTGACTAATTTTCTCCTGTAATTTTATTCCAGGACATTGCCTTCTTAGAGGTCTCCATGGTACCCAGGGGAAGAATACAGACCCAACTGAATACCATGCAATGTACAGCAATACCTACCAGCTGTGCGTGCAGAACATGACCGCTTGTCTAGAACACTTGCTGAAAAGCAGCGTCCTGGGTCATTCATCCGTGTGTTCGTTCATTTATTCATCCAATAAATATTGACTGGGCGTCTTCTGTGCGCCAGCCCCGGTTTGGGTGCTGGGGTACCGCTGCGAATAAGAAAGACAAAGTGCTGTCCCGAGGGAGCTGACATTCATGAGAGACCCTTCCCCAATAAACACTGTCCTGTGTGTGGTGGCAGAGCAGAATACTCGCTACAGAGGGGAAAAGGCGGGAGAGGCGAGAGTGCCATCTGACATCGACAGGCAGGGCACCTGGGGAGTGTCACCAGGTGGTGACAGGCGAGCAGAGGCCTGAGGCAGTCTGGGAGTGAGCCACGTGGCCACCTGGGGAGCTGCATTCTGTATAGAGGGAGCGGTAAATGCAAAGGTCTGAGGCCAAAATGTGCCTGAAGTTTGCCATTGAGGGTGAAGAAAGGTGGCCAAGAAGAAAGAAGTTAGTAGATGTTTAGACCCATCTGTGCTTCCTCAACCTCTGGCTTATGGACCCAGTTTTCTTTCACTCTGTCCTCTGAATTCTTCACACACACACACACACACACACACACACACACACACACACACACATCATATATCATCTCTATGGTTATGGCGTAAGAAAAGGGAAATATAAACCACAATTACCTTTTAATTAGGACAGAATCTTCTTAAATGGAAGGCGTGCGATTCTTGGTTTGGACACACAAAAAGGAGTGTGGTGCTGAATCAGGGCGAAGGGCCGCAGGGGAGTGGTATTTCTTTCTGTACCAGGAGAGGGACGTTTGGAGCAGGAGGGCAACCAGGAGGGCGGGCACTGGAGGAACCATGGCAGGAGGGGGTGGGGGCTCCGAGGGAGTGGATCGGACTCTGAGGAAGCTCCCATGGCAGGTGGCTGAGGGTTTGCAGAGGAAGGGGACAGAGAAGGGCGTTCTGAGCTGATTCCTGTTGGTGGGCAGGCGATGCATGGCTAACTTCAGGAATAATTGTATAAGCATATTTATATTTAAATATAAAATAACTTATTGTTTTTTGCAGTTTATTTTAGTTTATTTAATCAACACTTCCTTAGCACTTAGCCAAGCATGGTTCTAAGTGGTGTTTGAAATGTGGTTGTTTTTTTTTTGAGATACAATTCATATACCATAAAATTCACCCTTTTCAAAAAGGTGTACAATTCAGTGGTTTTAGTATATTCAGAAAATTGTACAAGCATCATCACTATCTAATTTCAGAACATTTTCACCCTGAAAATGTTAGGGTGGTAAAATGTACCTATTAACTGTCATTGCCCAGGTGTACAAAATACTTACTCATTGAATCTTCATTACAAGTCTAAGGTAGACTATGATTATCCATCGCTTCCCAAGGAAGAACTGCACCCGGGGTTCATAGAAGGTGGAATTTGGGTTTGAACCCGGGACATCTGGCCCAAGAGCCCACAGTAAGAATTAATTTATTGATAACAAGTGAAGGCATTTCTACATGCCATGGGGGGGGGGGCATCCAATATGGACAAAAGCAACACTAGTCAGCAAATAAGGAAACATCACACTCACAAAACTCCCCCACCCTGTATCTACCTCTCCTCTCTCACCCTCTCAACCTTTAGTGCAGATCTTCTGATTTACACCCCAGTTTAAACTATTCTTATACTCTTCTCCATCTCTGTAAAAACCACCTTCAACTGCCTGGTTTCTCAAGTCAAAGGTTTGGAAGATTCTTTTGCTTTCTCCCTTCTTCTCATCCTTCACGTCCTATCCATTTTCAAGTCTGGTTGACTCCATCTCCAACACCCTCAGCGCGTTCACTGTTTCCATCAGAGCCGCTGCTGACTTGAGTCCACACCAGCTCTCCTGTGGACTCAGCTGATTGCAAGTCATCCAGCGTGCCCTCTGTTCTGCTTCCACACTTTTGCACACGCTTTGTGCACTGCCTGGAATACCCACCCTCTTCTGTCCACTTGGTAAGGTCTTTTCCAAGAGTAACAAGTCAATAAAATGAGCTGTGAAAAAGGCTTTTTTTCTCCGCAGGCCCGGGGGAGAAGTGAAGTGGAGGTTGCTGTAGACCACGTCACGCTGAGCACTTCGGGCAGGACGATGACGTCAACCTCCACAAGTGGACATTGGCAAAGCGAGACCCCCGCTCCCTGGAGGGTGAAAGGTAGGAGGCCTCACGCTCCGGGAGAGGCCCCGGCTCCGGGAGCACAGGCTTCGGTTGGGATTCTCACTCTCCTCAGTGCCCTCACTTCTTTCTGAGCCCCAGTTTCTTCACTGGGAGTAACTCCCGGCCCGTGGGGGTGGGAGGGTTAGAGACTAAATCGAGCAGGCTTGGCGCAAAGCTGGTCAGGATTAATATACAAAATCATGTCACCGTGACGTCGCAGGTCCGATCTGTTAAACCTGGGGCTGGAATTAATTTGGGATTTGGCAGAAAGCACAGCAAGAAATTTATAGAAATAAAATTCATCCTTTCATTTTCCGAAGAACTTTCTAATGGAAGGGAACTTCCTAACCTGTGGGCCTGGGAGGCTGGGCAGGGAACTCAGAGCAGCGCAGACAGGCTTTTTGCCGAAAGCACCCAAGTCCTCTTCACATTTAAACAGCACAAAGCATTTTGTCTCTCAGGCGGCCCACAGACTAGATTGCACTTGCAGCTAAAACACTGTGAGTTCTCCAGGGAAGGCCTGGACTTGATGCTCACAGGCATCAGGGACCCTACTTCTCAGCCCCAAATCCAAACCGGGCTGCTCGCAATAGAGCCCGACTCGGCACCCGGGGCTGTGGAGCCTCAGTTCAGAGCCGCCTGTGCGCACTGTGTGGGCGTTGTGGGAAGATATGCCCTGACCACTCTCTCCTCCCTGCCCCTTGGTCTCCTGTGTGCCTCCTACTGGCCAAACCAAGCCAGTCCCAGGCCACCCAGCAGGGTGAAGGCGAGAAGGGCGGGCAGCAGGTGGACAGAGCAACCAGCTCAAGAGGAAGCACGGTCAGCGGGAAGTCCGCGGAGCAGCCGGATGCCAGAGAAAACACCTCGTTTCCCAGAGCAGAGAGCTCCGTGTCGTCCTGGCAGCACGTGGTGCGTGTTGGGGCAGCTTCCGGACCCAGTGCTGACCTTCCATTTCTCTGAAAAAGGCTCCTCTGGTACCTGCTTTTTATTTAGATTTCCCTTAAGCTTGTGCCGGAAGAAAATGTTCTGTGCATTAGAGGCCTGTTACACAATCACTCTGCAGAGCACTCGAACCCTGCGTGCCCCCTCGTCTGCAAGCAATTCGCTCAAGCAAAATGCTCCTTGAACTCCAACCTGCGCTTTCGCACGTGGGATGGAAGATTCTCGTGACTGGTCTTGCCTTTGAGGCTCCCCCCAGCCGCCGCGTGAGCAGCCCCCACGGAGAAGGCCTGACATTACGGTGGAACGTGTTGCTTCCTCCCTCCGTTCGGAGAGGTGAGGAAGGGCGGGCGTGGGGCTCAGTGCCCCCACAACCCTGGCTGCTCCTGAGGAAGGTCGTAGCAGCTCAGACGAGGGGGTGTTACCATTCAGAAAAGGCGCTCTCCCCGGGGAAGGAGATGCGGAGTGCACAGAGGTCTCAGGGTGCCGCTGAGAAATGTCTGATTTATGCGTGCTGTGGGCACTGCTTGTTCCCGGAGGATGTCACAGGTCCGTGCTGGGGAAACCTTGCTCTCTCCTTCTCTTCGCTTCAGCAGCCTTTCTGAGGGAGGGAGCCTGCTTCCCCACTTCTTGTGGTGTACGGGGCGCCTTCCTCCTGTTCCAGAACCCCCCATTTCCATGGTAAATACGTTACCTGGCCATTCCCTGGGAAGCTGAGCTTGGCATGCTCTTCAGGGTGGGCGCCACTCCAAGGCCTCCCCACAGCCCTGCTGTCCAGAGCCAGCCCTGCCTCTGCCAACTGCAGGAGCTGCCTGACCCTTCCCTTTATTGCTCCCGCAGTAGTGTCTCAACTGAATACCAGAAAGGAAGACACGCAGAGCATCCTGGCAGCTTATGTCCTTGTTCCAGCAAAACTCTGCAGAAAACTGTGTTTCAGTGAGGAGCAGCCCCCTGCGTGGAACTGGTGTCTGCACCTGGGGGAGGCCTTGGCCCTCAGGCAGACATTTGGAAATGCCGGAGGCGCTCGTGTGCGGCCAGGGCGTGTGTGTGTGTGTGTGTGTGTGTGTGTGTGTGTGTGTGTGTGTGTGTGTGTGTGTGTACTGGCAGCTAAAGGTGAGACCAGGAATGCTGCTCACACGCACAGGGCACAGGGCAGTCTCACCACAGCGTGGGGGGCCCCAGATGCCATCATGCAGGTGGAGAAGCCCCAGGAGAACTGAAGCCTGCTAGGCAAGCAGGCCCGTGCGTGCGGGATTCCACTCCCTGCTATGTCCCTACCTGTGAGCTCCTGATATTTTACATTAGCATTTGAAAGCTTCCAACAGTGTTCACTGAGTGCCCATCAGGCACTGGGCACTGTTCTGGGCTCTGCAGCTGCAGCAGGGAACACGATCAGGCCTGTCTGTGTGGAGCCCTCGTCTGCAGGGAGTGCTTTTCTCCGGTGGGGACTCCTCTGTCTATCGCTTTGTAACCTGCCTCTGGTTCCTTTCAGCCAGGTTCCTCTGACCCCCTGCTCCTCTGCCTGGGCGGCGCGGACTGGGTGCTGCAAGTGCTCAGGCGTACGATTCCGCAGGAAGCCTTCTCTGGAAGCCCGGAGACCACCAGCAGAGTGGGAGGAATGTGGATTCTGGAGTCAGATGGAAGCATGGTCAAACGGTGGCTTGGCTCTTTAGGAAGCTGTGTGCCTCTCATCTCTCGGTGTCTCACCCTTTTCATCTGTAAAGTGGGGTAATAATTATGTCTATTGCTGAGTTGTGTCACTTTGGGATGTCAGTCAGGGCCAGAGGCCCCAGGGGTTACCCTGAGGCAAGAGTTGGGGAGCATCATAAGATATAGGCCAGGGAGTCATGAGTCTCTCTCTCTCTCTCTCTCTCTCTCTCTCTCTCTTTTCCTTAAGCCACTTTGAGCTTCAGTCCCTTGCAACTCCTAGACAGAATCTTGACAGCCTATATCCAGTTTCAAATTTATTTTTCTGTGCCATATACTTTAATACAATTTCTTGTTCATTTTAAAATAAGCTTGGTACAATATGTCTGGTTCTGAAAGCATCGGGTGTTCTGACCAGAGTGAAGGGAAAACAGTAGGGTTGAGCCTGGTCTCAATTTGTCTTGATGAGCAACGGCGTTGGCAGCATTGGCAACTGAGACTCGGTAGTTCTTTGCTTTGACTAATTGAAATGGGAACGGATTCTGGCCTTAGCAATTTTCATTTCCCTGGGGATTTTGATCTTTTAAACTTTTCTCTCTGTTCTGGGTTGTTCATATAAAGGCTCTTTTGGAGTTGAAACAAACTTCAGTTCTGATATGACATCAGTTCTGTCTGTCCATTAACAGTGGGGTGGAAGGGTTGTATCAGGATAGTCCCTCATTAGCCGATAAGCATTCTGCAGGCTTACCTGAGTGCCTGCCTTTGCCTTTTGGCCTGAGCTCAGGGGGAATGTATGGGTTAGAGAGTTTGTTTTGATTTGTGAGGGGGATTTGTGAAATGAATTTGGACTAGTCAAGAGCAGCCAGAAAGCGTTTCATGTAATGGATTTCGTTTTTTAAGCTATAAAACATTTAATAGTTACAGATCTGGGAAAAGTTTGGCAGTGTCATTAAGATACTTTGTGATTTTGTTGGGGAGAGTGTAAATTGGTAGAACCCCTTTGAAAGACAAGTTGGAAAACCTATTAAATGTAAAATACACATGTCCTTGACCCTCATCCCACTTCCAGGAGCTTTTGCTACAGACACACACCCATATGAGCACCAATAGGGACGTTCAAGGTTACTTACTGTAGTATTTTCTCTATGGAAAAAGATTAAAATAATCTCCAAGTCTTCATCAGTAAGACAGCTATACAAGGGCAGAAGCTTAAGGGAACATTAAAGAGTGCAAGGCACCTCTAGATACCATTACAAAATGGCCTCCAAACTAAGACACAGCATAATGCATACAGGATGCTGCTTTCTGTGTGAAAAGAAAGGCACATGTGTACACACAAACACAACCCCACATCCTATCTCTGGATGTCTATAGAAGACCTGTTAAGAGCGAATGCATGCCCTAGCTGGTTTGGCTCAATGGATAGAGCGTCAGCCTGCGGACTGAAGGGTCCCAGGTTCGATTCTGGCCAAGGGCACATGCCTCGGTTGTGGGCTCGATCCCCAGTAGGGGGCGTGCAGGAGGCAGCCAATCAGTGATTCTCTCTCATCATTGATGTTTCTATCTCTCTCTCCCTCTCCCTTTCTCTCTAAAATCAATAAAATATATATGTTTTAAAAAAGAGTGAATGCATCTGGTCAGAGGAACTGAGGTGCTAAAAGATAGAAGTGGTGGGAGACCATCTAAAGCCCTTTTGTATTCTTATATTAGTACTAGAGGCCCAGTGCACGAAATTCGTGAATGGGTAGGGTCCCTAGCGGCTGCCAGCTGATGGCCAAGGCCTCCCTTTGCACCTGCCTTGGCCTGGCGCCGTCCGCTCACCTGCTCCACCATCCCACTGCGGTCCCACTCTTGTCCGGGCCCATCAGGGCCAGCAGCGCCTCCACTGCTGCCTGCTGCCAGAATTGTGTCGCTGATGCCCGCCATGTTCTGCACCACCCTCTGATGGTCAGCGCACGTCTAACTCCTGGTCGGTCGAACTCCCGCCTGTAGGGACAATGTGCATATTAGCCTTTTATTATATAGGATTTTTTCCATGTTTATCTATCATCTAGTTAAAATAAATAAAAGTAATTAAAAATGTTTAAAAAATCTTCATTGTTGAGAGTATTACAGATGCTCCATTCCCCAGCGTTGACCCCTTCACCTGGTTCCCACTCTGACCCAGGCCTTCACCACCCTATTGCCTATGCCCATAGGTAATGCATACATGCATAGAAGTTCTTTGGTTAATCTTTTCCTGCCACTTCTCCTCTTCCCTCTGAGAGTCATCAGTCTATTCCATATTTCCATACCTCTGGTTCTATTTTGTTCATTAGATTCCTTGTTTGCTTATTTTGATTTTTAGATTCAATTGTTGATAGAGATGTATTTATTGCCATTTTATTGTTCATATTTTTTATCTTTTTTTTCTTCTTCTTTCTCTTTGTAAAGAATACCTTTCAACATTTCATGTAATACTGGTTTGGTGGTGATGAACTCCTTTAGCTTTTTCTTGTCTGTGAAACTTTTATCTGACCTTTAATTCTAAATGATAGTGTTGCTGGGTAGAATAATGTTGGTTGTAGGTCCTTGCTATTCGTCACTTTTAATATTTCTTGCCACTCCCTTCTGGCCTACAAAGTTTCTGTTGAGAAATCAGCTGTCAGTAGTATGGGTGTTCCCTTGTAGGTAACTAACTGCTTTTCTCTTGCTGCTTTTAGGATTCTCTCTTTGTCTTTAACCTTTGACATTTTAATTATGATGTGTCTTGGTGTGGGCCTTTTTGGATTCCTCTTGTTTGGCACTTTCTGTGCTTCCTGGACTTGTAAGTCATTTCGTTCACCAGGTAGGAGGAGTTTTCTGTCATTATTTCTTCAAACAGGTTTTCAACATCTTCCTCTGTCTCTTCTCCTTCTGCCATCCCAATGACTTGAATGTTGGTACACTTGAAGTTGTCCCAGAGGCTCCTTACACTATCTTCATATTTTTGGATTCTTTTTTCCTTTTTCTCTTTTGATTGTGTGTTTTTTGCTTTGTCATATTCCAAATTGTTGATTTGATTCTTGGCATTCTCCATTCTACTGTAAATTATTCTTTATTTTAGTTAGTGTATTCTTCATTTCTGACTGGTCCTTTTTCATGTCTTTGATGTTCTTACTAATTTCCTTGAAATTCTCACTAAGTCCCTTGAAGCTCTCATTAAGATCCTTGATCCCTGGCCAGTTTTGCTCAGTGATTAGAGTGCTGGCCTGCAGACCAAAGGGTTGTGGGTTTGATTCTCTGTCAAGGGCGTGTACCTCAGTTGCAGGATTGATTCCTGGCCCTGGTTGGGTGTGAGCGGTAGGCAACCAATTGATGTGTCTCTCTCACTTGGATGTTTCTCTCTCTCTCTCTCTCTCTCTCTCTCTCTCTCTCCCCCTTTCCCTCCTCCCTTCTACTCTCTCTAAAAATCAATGGGAAAATAAAAGATCCTTCAGCATCCTTATAACCATTGTTTGAACTCTGTATCTAGTAGTTTGCTTGCTTCTATTTCACTTAGTTCTTTTTTTGGAGATTTCTTTCATTTGTGACATGTTTCTTTGTCTCTGCATTTTTGCTGCTTCCCTGTGTTTGTTCCTATGTATTAGATAGACCTGCTATGTCTCCTGAAATTGGTAGAGTGGCCTTGTGTGGCAGGTGTCCTGTAGGGCCCAGTGGCTCAGCTTCCCCACTCACCTGAGTTGCACATTCTAGGTACATCCCTATGTGGGCTGTGTGCACAGATTTGTAGTTGAGCCTTTGGGAGGAATTGACCCAAGCCAATTGGCTGTGAGGACCAGCTGTGACTATAGTGGAAGAGCTGTTGTGCAGAAGACATCCCTATGGAGCAGGACTTGTTTCAGTGGGGCTTTGATGCTCACTGTGTCTGCCTCTTGAATATGTCGCTTGTGGATGTGTAGAGTTGTAATCTGGCATGGCCTAAAGCTGTCCACTGGCTCTGGGGACCGCCCCTGGAGGTGAAAAGTTAGCTCCTGCCTGTGCCCTGCCTGGGGCCACCTGTCAGGAGCTATAGAGCAAGCTGCAGATAGCTGCTACCTTTTTTTGGGCTTGGAAGTGCCTAGGAGAGGCTAGGCCAGTGATGGTGAACCTTTTGAGCTCGGCGTGTCAGCATTTTGAAAAACCCTTACTTAACTCTGGTGCCATGTCACATATAGAAATTTTTTGATATTTGCAGCCATAGTAAAACAAAGACTTATATTTTTGACATTTATTTTATATATTTAAATGCCATTTAACAAAGAAAAATCAACCAAAAAAATGAGTTCGCGTGTCACCTCTGACATGCGTGTCATAGGTTCACCATCACTGGACTAGGCTGTGAAGCAAGGCAGGTTGCTGCTAGTTCCAGGCCTGGGGCCTCTTATTGAGTGGCATGATACCAGCTGTTGCTTGTTTGAGAGATTTTAGCAAAATCTGAAGCCTGAGCCAGGACAGGCCATTCATATGGAAAAGCCACCATAAACAGCTTGGGTGGGGCTGAAAATTGGCTGGGGCAGGGTCTCAGGGACTCACTGGGATGGAGTGAACAGTGTGAGACAGGTTAATTAACCGAGACTCAGATACGGCCCCTGCCAGTCAGCTCTGCGATGGAGGAGGTCTCAGCATAGGAACAATGACCTCTGCGATTACCCCTATTTGGGAGAAAGCCACCCCTGAGTTCTTGCTCCAATGCCAGATAATCCAGTCCCTTTCTATATGTCCCTGGATTCCCCTCAAGCTGCTGCCCCAGCACTGGAGCTCAGAGGGAGCAAGTTCAAGTAAGTCTGTGCACTGGCCCCTAAGAGGAACTGCCTGGGTCTCTAGCTGCCTCCATGTCACTCAGCCACAATCCCCACTGGCTTTGATAACCCAAAGTTACAGAGGCTTCTTTTCATAGCTCTGGAACCCTGGGCTGGGGGGTCTGGTGTGGGGCTTGGACTCCTTGCTCCTTACAGGAGTCCTCTGCAGCCTAGATATCCCTCCCAATTAAAAACACGCAACACTTGGGTTTTGGACCAACCCGTTCTGTGCCTCTGCCCCTCCTACTAGTCTCAATGTGCTTTCTTCTTTAATACTCTAGTTGTAGGGCTTCCATTCAGCTAGATTTCAGGCAGTTCTGAGTGATGGTTGTTCTGTATTTTAGTTGTAATTTTGATGTGGTTGTGGGAGGTGGCAAGTACTGCATTTATCTAAGCTGCCATCTTAGTCCTTCCCCCTATAACCTAGTTATTAATTCAATAAAAGTATCTTGGCAATAACTTGGCCATTTTCAACTTTGCTTCTAGGACCAGGATTTGTAGCCTCAAGTGGGTTTGCAGATGCACTTTAAGAGGAGGTCTATGTAGCTGTGTGTGCCTGGACGCATTTTCAAATGGTGGGATCCACAATTTTCATCGGGTTCTCAGAGTGGTCCAGGAGCTCAAAAAGGTCAAGAAGTGCTGCTTTAGAGATGGAGCCTTATCCTTGGCAAGCAGGGCGAGTTTGTACTAGATGAAAGCCCAGCTCTGACTTGCTGCTGAGCCCTTGGGAAATCACTTGAATCTTGATGAGTCTAGCAATGAATGCTGAGTGGGAAGTGTCCTCAGTGCTGCTGCTGACTGAGTTATTAGCTCAGGCATGGTGTCCAGGCTGTTGGGGAGGGACCGAGGTTAATTGCCAAATGATGAGTGGAAAGGTGGTGTAGAAGACCAGTGCACACCAGCTTTGATGTGAGTCCAGATCAAAACCTGGAATTTTTCATTATAAATCAATAAAAAGGAACAGGCTGGTGACTTATTAATCCGGGAAAGAACAACATCGTTTTTTCACTTGCTCAAGATAAAAACATCAGAATCATTCCCAGCTCTTCTTTCTCTCATATTACAGATCCATATTTACATATGAATGTGCATTGAAAAAGTTCTGGAGACCTAAATCCCAATTGACTGAGGTTTCCATCAGGAAAGGGGATGAAAAGAAATTGGGAAGCAGGTAATCAAAGGGGACTTTAGTCTTATCTGTAATGTTTCAACTTTTTATCAGGGGACATATTCCTTCTTCCTTCCTACCTAACTTTCGTATACTTATCCATTTACCCATCTATTCTTCCATCCATCCATCCACCCACCCACCTACCTACCCATCTATTCATTCATCCAAGAAATATCCACTGAATGCCAAGTATGTGGCAATCATTGTGTTAGACATGAGATATGCAAGTTAAAAAGACAGACATTGTTCCTGCTCTCATGGAACGTGGAGTCTATTAAGGCAAAGGACGATAATGCTAAAAATCCCACAAATCGCTATGTAATGACTATGACAATTATTACGGAAAAGTGTGGGGCACTAGGAAAAGATACGACAGAGGACTTTTCTCCCCAATAGCTGCTTCTCCCAAGCGCCCTTTTAATATTTTTATATTAATGTAATGATTTGGTATTAATTGTGGTGTGAGAATTCCTAGAAGTGGGAGCTACCTTAATGATGAAGAGCCTTCCCTTGGGGACTGTGGAAATGGTGATGTTTAATATCTGAATATTATTTATTAAATTAAACTATCAATTATATGGTAAATCTTTATTTCTATATTGCGCCAGTCTGCACAAGTGTTTTTGACTGATTTTTTTTTTTTTGGGGGGGGGCGCAGTTTCTCCACAATTTTCTCTAGGAACATCTTCAGTTTATCCCCCACCCCTCCAACTCCCAGACTTGTAATATAATTGGACATCAGTACCTGCCTCAATTTATCTCCCAGTCATTAAGTAGAATGCAGAAATTAAACCTGAGCCAGCCACTAGTTTTGGCATTTTGAAAACCTTGAGTCATTTACTCCACATGGGGTGGGCACTTTATTATCCTCATTATCCAGTAGAGGAATCTTGCCACGACCTGCATGGCTAGGGTTCAGGATCTGAAGGAGGGGTCGACGCACAAATGACAATGCTATATAAGAAATATGAATTTGGAAGGCATTGGGGGCCAGGTGGAGCCTCTTTCTTGAAGAGACACACTGACTTCTGGCCTGGTCCGCTATTTATTTACTTGAATACACATTTGCCCTTTAGCAGTGCATACAGGCACATCAAAGGTAAAGTTTGGTAAACAGTAAAAGGATTTTCAGGTAAGGGAATTGCCTTGAGCCACCACTATCTCAACAGAGGAGGTGCTTAGCGTCAGCCCTGCTAACGCCTTCTGCATTCCTTGGTGCACTGACAGTATTGGCAAGTGGTGGCTTCCCACAGAATCTGAGAAATCTAAGGAACTTTCCCAGGGTCACAGAGCTAGGAGGTAGAGGGGCCAGGTCACCAGTCTCTGTGGAAATCTTTTTAGTTTCTCTCACTGTTTTATCTTATTGAATTGTGGGGTTTCTATACTCAGACACCATTAGGGGCCTATTTAGTGTCATTCACTGTGCCTTGGGGACTGTGAGCCCTTTGAGGGCAGGCCAGTGCTGGGTCTCATCCATCCCTGCATCCCTGCTGTCCTCAGCACACAGTAGGCTCAAAAGAAATGTTGGTGAAATACAGAGGTGGCGACCCTTCACTGCTGGCCTTGGAGGAATTTTTCTCCCAGTCAGGTCGCCTGGCCCAGCCACTTACAACTGATGTCCTGAAACCTTTCTAGAAAAGTACCCCCACCAAAGCCGCTGCATCCACACTGCCTGCTCAGGCCTGTGTCCCTTTATTCTGGCGAGTATAACCAGGAGCTATTTGAATTATTATTTCCTCCCAGAACACAGGAAGCTCTTGCAATTAGGAGACACAATTGGAGCTCCGCAGAGGGGAACATTGTGAGTGACCCAGCACTAGGTAGACAAAGCCCCCAAAGGCCTGGGCAGGTACAGATGCCCATACAGTGTGTTCCCTGACACAGGGATTGTCCGGGGCTCAAAACCCAAATTGCTGTCCTCTCAAAAGCTGAAATGCTCAGTCCACTCTACATAATGCACTGAAATTGCCTCCTCGAGGTCGTAGATGGTTGAAATTAACTGATTCAAGTAATCCACAGAGCAATTTATGAACCACATTCTCATTAAGGAAATAAAGGAACATTGGCTGCATAATTTAATAAAAGCTGCTTCCATTCAACTGTAGAAAGAGCTGAGTTATCCAGCAGGGCTTTGGTTTAACTTTTGCATTTGGCTTAATGGCTGGAACTAATTCAGCCCGGTGCTGGCCTCTGAATTATGACCAAGTCATAGCAATTGAGGTGTGGGGGCGGGGGCGGGAGGCATAGGGAGAGTGAACTGCCGATGTTCCGGGGTAAATTAGGGAAGAACTGGCCAAAAAAAGAAAAAAAAATCAATCAAAAGAAGCATTTATAGGTTGGCATTTGCAAAGAAATTATTTTCTGTTTGTTTAATTAAATGTATGTTAATTTAAAAAAGAGGGAGAGGAATTATTATTAAATTATTGTTCGTCATCTGCCAGAATTAGGGCTAGGTATTTGGGCATATATTTCATCAGCGTGAGATTTTATGTAGGTGGGGGGAAGGGAAAGATGTCTCCAGCGAGGAGGCCTCAGAGATGGGATTAGAGAGGTGGTTAAGGTTTGGTTCCCATGTGGGGGTGGCTTTCCCACAGAGAAGGAGAAGTCACAGGGAGACCACTGACAGGGAAGCCTGGAGACCAATGTCTCTGCCACTTCTGAGCGCTCTGCCACGGAAGATGGAGAACGGCTCAGAGCAGTGGGGGTGCAAGGGGAGGCCTCATGCTTGGATTTCCCCAGCGTGCCATCCAGAGCTGGCAACCTCCAAGCCGCTTGATTGGAACAGGCACACTATCAGCAAACCCAGGGGCCAGAATGAATCAGCTGCAGTCCCCCAGCACACCTGGGCTGTTCATTCTCCCAGCAGTACTTTGTGGTGTGGCTCTGGAAGCACTAAGTGCTTTTAGAAGATATTCGAGAAGTAAAGGACAGCAGAAAAGAATACCCGCAGTTCCACCACCGAAACACAAGCATGATCATATTCGGGAACGTTCCCTTCAGAATCGTAACATACGGGCTCTTTAGTGTCCTCATTTTTGAAAATATGTTTTTATTGATTTCAGAGAGAGAAAGCGAGAGGGAGAGGGAGAGAGAGAGAGAAACACCAATGATGAAGAGAATCATTGATCCACTGCCTCCAGCACACTCTCTACTGGGGAGCAAGCCCACAACCCCGCATGTGCCCTGACCTCTCGGTGACCTCCTGGTTAATGGAGCCACACCGGCTGGGCTGGTGTCCTCTTTTTCACTTACATTAGGTCCTAAACGTTTCCAATTTATCACACAGTTTAGAACCATTAGTTTTAGGGTAAGATAATATTCTAGCCAGCAGATATATAAGAATTGACTTTATTATTTCTACCCTATCTGGATAGATCAGTTGTCCCCTATGTGTTCCCCAAATATAACAGCTTTGCCAATATAATCTTTCTCTTAAATTATTTCTTGGGATTTTGATTTCACTCATCAAATGGCAGAATTGATAGGCAGAGGAGATGAGCAAAAAGGAAGTCAGCGAAACAAGAAGAACTTCCTGGGGTCAGATGCCAGGCCCGAAAACCAGCTGATTTGCTTTCCTTCTAAAAATTATGTCCTGAAAAAATATGGCTGAGTGAGGGGTCACCTTGTGTAATGTTATAGGGTGACAGGACCAAATAAGTATGAGAAACAGTTAAACATTTCAGCACATGATTTCACTCCTGGATGTCCCCGAGACTTGGACATGGTGATGTGCCTTGTGAATGATCTAGAGCCGCCCTGCCCAGTAGATCCATTTCCGTGCAGATTGAAATGTCCTTGGCACTGCCCAGAGTGGATGTCACTAGCCACCTACAGCTACTGAGCACTTGAAGTTTAAGTTTAGTTTTATTTTAATTAACTTAAATGTAAATCAGCACATGTGGTTAGCGTTTTCACACTGGAGAGGGCAGGTCTGGAGGAAGATGTCATATGATGTCTGTCTTAAATTTACCTGGTCACAGACTGTTATTTTTTCCCCTCTGGCATCTCTGGAAAAAAGAGTATGTTTCACGAAACACATGTGGGCAAAGCTGATGCAGAATATATCCTCCTCAAGGGTCTTTGAGAATAAAAGACCTTTCAGGAAAGTAGGAGAAATTGAGAAGCAAAGGTGAGTTATTTTACATAAGAACCTCACTTACTAATCTCTGTTTATTAATTGCTGCATTCACACCCCTCCCCTCCCCCCATTTAATAATTACTTTTTGTGAGTAGGGTCTCTGGTTGGCCCGCTTATGTCAGACTGTGGTGGGGACTGCTGGTCAGCTTATGGATTGGCTTCCTTGTGAACGATACTTACCAGTGGTCCAATCAACTGTGGCTGTGGAGGTCATGTGGTACCAAACATGGGTGCCTAAGGGCTGTCTTGATGAAGAGTTCTCCGTTGAGGACATGCTGCTCAGATCTGATTGTGGGTAGCACAACAAGGTATTAACTGCTAAGCAATGTGTAAGAAAGCACTGTCTAGTCTTGATATTTCTGAATCTCAGTTACCTTTCCTGTAAAATGATGATGGTACTAAGGAATTAGAAAGTTGTTATTAAGGTGGCATGATATACCTAGGTTGTGGGTTTGACCCCCAATTGGGTTGCATACAGGAGGCAACCAATCAATGTTTCTCTCGTTCTCTTTCTCTCTCTTCCTCTCTCTCTAAAATCAATAAAAGGAAAACCATATCCTCAGGTGAGGATTGAAAAAAAGAAAGATGGCATGATATCCTATGTAATAAAACCCTAATATGCAAATTGACCAAACCACAGACCACCAGGAATGACTGGTTGCTATGATATGCCCTGACCATGAGGGGGTAGATGCTCAACACAGGAGCTTCCCCCTGCCGGTCAGTGCGCTCCCACAGGGGAGCTCTGCTCAGCCAGCAGCAGGGCTCACGGCTGGCTGGTGAGCACAGCGGTGGTGGTGAGAGCCTCTCTCACCTCCCCTGCAGGTGGGCGGTAAGGAGCAAGGGGTCCCCAACTGTGAGAGGGCACAGGCTGGGCTGAGGGGTCCTCCTACTCCCCCTGCATAAATTTCATGCATTGGGCCTTTAGTATTTACATAAACATATATGTTTGCTATATGTGTTACTGCTGTTTTTCTTTATAAATTCATAAATTTGTGGATTGGATGTTTTCTATTTGACCTTCCAGATCCCCTCTCCACCCTTCCACCTTGCTTCTAACCTCTGTACTCTCCTCTATCAGTGGGCTCCATTCCCTCTGGCTTCTGGCTGGGTTTCCACACAGAGTGACTGGAGGGAGGGATGAGAGTGAGGACTGGAGTCAGGGTGTCTTCTCATCCGGGCTCATTCCTGCCTGAAGGTTCAGTCGGGAAGGCTGCATCTCTTGACTAAGGAACATGGCTCCAGCCAGGCATCAGGCAGCCTCTGCACCTGACGCTCTCCCTTCAGGCTTTGATAACGATTCTTTCTTCATGTTCCTTCGGGTCTAACGGTGGTATCTGTGTACCCTCTCTAGCAATGGGGTACTTCCCTACCCTTTGGGATTTCCCTCACCTTCGCATGTGGGTCTTTTATTAATGCCTCATTGGATTACTCCATTTGGGTAGGTGTGGATCCTGATGGATGTGACATCCTTATCTTCACTTTTGATGGAAATGCTCCTCCCCCCCAAGTCTTGTAAATTTGTAAATGGGATGGCTTTCTTGTCTGACATTTTGGTGTTTTATTTATTTTTCTGGGCAGCTGTATTTCATTGAAGACTAGCACTGGCTAAGCAAGCGGTAGGTTTCAGAGGCAATATCTCTCTAGCAGCCACTTAATTAGAAAATAATCTCATTTCTCCCCGTAGCCAGCCAGATCTAGTGGTTTTTCTCATTTTTTTTTCATGTTTTCCTCTTTTGTTCATTTGTCTTAAAGAATTAGCAGAACTCCTTGGAGAAGAGGTTGTTGCCCCTTTTCATGGCTGGTGGAGGTTGTAGCTGGCTGGGACTAGGCAGTCATATGAACTCAATGAAAAAAGCAGCTATCATTTTAAAAAAATTTGTTGTTGAGAGTATTACAGATGCCCACCCCCCCCATTACCTCCCTCTACCCAGATTCCACCCTGCCCCAAGCCTTCACCTCCCTATTGTCTGTGTCCATAGGTAATGCATATAAGTTCTCTGGTTAATCTCTTTCTGCCTCCCATCCCCCTTCCATCTGAGATTTGTCAGTCTGTTCCATGTTTCCATGCCTCTGGTTCTATTTTATTCATCAGTTTATTTTGATTTTTAGATTCAATTGTTGATAGGTAAGTATTTATTGCCATTTTATTGTTAATAATTTTGATCTTTCTCCCTCTCCTCCTCCTCCTCCTCTTCCTCTTCCTCTTCCTCCTTCTCTTCCTCCTCTTCCTCTGCCTAAAGAATACCCTTCAACATTCCATGTAATACTGATTTGGTGGTGATAAACTCCTTTAGCTTTTTCTTGTCTGGGGAGCCCTTTATCTGACCTTCAATTCTAAATGATAACTTTGCTGAGTAGAGTAATCTTGGTTGTAAGTCCTTGCTATTCATCACTTTGAATATTTCTTGCCACTTCCATCTGGCCTGCAAAATTTCTATTAAGAAATCTTCTGACAATTGTATAGGCACTCCTTTGTAGGTAACTGACTGCTTTTCTCTTGCTGCTTCTAAGATTCTCTCTTTGTCTTTAACCCCTGGCATTTTAATTATGATGTGTCTTGGTGTGGGCCTTTTTGGGTTCCTCTTGTTTGGGACTCTCTGCACTTCCTGGACTTCTTTCACCAGGTAGGGGAAGTTTTCTGTTATTATTTATTTAAAAAGATTTTCAATATCTTGCTCTTTCTCTTCTCCTTCTGGTACCCCGCAAGATGTGAAAGTATACTTGAAGTTGTCCCAGAGGCTCCTTACTCTATCTTCATATTTTTGGATTATTTTTTCTTTTTGCTCTTTGGATTAGGTGTTTTTTGCTTCTTCATATTCCATATTATTGATTTGATTCTCTGCATTCTCTACCTTACTGCTGAAGCTCTGTAAATTATTCTTTTTAAAAAAAAATATATTTTATTGATTTTTTACAGAGTGAAAGGGAGAGGGATAGACAGTTAGAAACATCGATGAGAGAGAAACATCGGTCAGCTGCCTCCTGCACACCCCCTACTGAGGATGTGCCTGCACCCAAGGTACATGCCCTTGACTGGAATCGAACCTGGGGCCCTTCAGTCTGCAGGCCAATGCTCTATCCACTGAGCCAAACCAGTTAGGGCTGTAAATTATTCTTTATTTCAGTTAGTGTATGCTTAATTTCTGACTGGTCCTTTTTCATGTCTTTGATATTCTTGCTAATTTCTTTGAAATTCTCACTAAGTCCCTTGAAGCTCTCATTAAGATCCTTGAACATTCTTATACCATTGCTTTGAACTCTGTATCTAGTAGTTTGTTTGCTTCCATTTTATTTAGTGTTTTTTTTCCCTAGAGATTTCTTCTGTTTTTGCATTTGTGACATGTTTCTTTGTCTCCACATTGTGGCTGCTTCCCTGAGTTTGTTTCTGTGTATTAGGTAGAGCTGCTATGTCTCCTGGAATTGGTAGAGTGGCCTTGTATAGCTGGTGTCCTTTAGGGCCCAGTGGCTCAGCCTCCCCAGTCACCTGAACTGGGCACTTTAGGTGAACCTCTGTGTGGGCTGTGTGTGCACTCTTGTTGTAGTAGAGCCTTGATTGCTGTTGGCATCACTGGGAAGAATTTACCTTCAAGCCAGTTGGCTGTGAGGACCAGCGGCGACTACAATGGAAGACCCAGTCTTAAGGTACTTTCTTCTTTACTTCTATAGTTGTAGGGCTTCCATTCAGCCAGATTTCAGGTGATTCTGAATGATGGTTGCTCTGTATTTTAGTTGTAATTTTGATGTGGTTGTGGGAGGCAACGAATACAGGCATTTACCTATGCAACCATCTTGGGTCTCCGAAAGTAGCTATCATTTATTGATGTCCTGGTTGCTAGGCACTGTGCCAGTCACAACATTGATCTCAATGGAGCCTCACAACAACTTTGTGAAGTTAGTGATGTTGTTACCCCATTTTACAGCTATGAATGTTATTAGTAATAATTTGGATGCTCTTCTGTATGAGTTCCCCTTTCAAAGAGGACCCCCTCCCTGCCTTCCACAGGGCAGAGATCCTGAGCATGAATTTGTCTTCTGGCTACAATGATGATCCCACATGACCTGCCACAGAGATCAGGGTCTCCCCACAGTAGGAAGCTATTCCGAATGTCTCCTATGGAGAAGGTGTTTTTTTCTTGTCTAGTTTGATTCTTTCCTGGCTTTAGCCTTTTTTGCTTTCTGTCACTTTCCCCTTGGTGGAGACATAAACAGGCCCTATAGTGGCTATGAAGATTAATAAGATGGTACCTGGCTTTGTGTCTTAAGTATCTATTGTTGACTTAGAGGATAAGACTATGCATCAGGTCCAGGAGATACAATAGTGGATAAGAGACAGCACCAATCATACCCCCTTCCCATGTCACACTAGGGTTGGTCTGTGTGACCAACAGAATATGGCAGAAGTATGGTACATCATTTCCAAGAGTAGGTTAGAGATGCCACTGGCTTCCATTGTGGATCCCTCCCTCTCTCTGGGGGAAGAAGTCGTGCTGTGAGCAGCCTTATGGGGTGGAGCATATGGCAAGGAGCTGAAGCCCCCCCCCCCCCCCCCAGGCGTGAGAGTGAGCCTGGAGTCAGACTCTCCATCCCTGGCCAGGTCCTCAGAGCATGGAGCCCTCATGGAGACCCCAAGCCAGGACCATCTAGTTAAATTATTCACCAGATTCCTGACCCTCGGGAACTGTGTGCAGTGATAAATGTTTGTTGTTTAAAGGTGAGGTTGATGGTAGTCTGTTTTGCAGTAATAGATGACTAACCAGGAAATGATAATGCACAGGCAAGAGAGGGGAGGGCCTGGCTGTACAGATCATGCTAGAGTATGAGACAGCCTGTGTCCCATCTCACAAGAAGCCCTACGTGCTTGTGGGGATTGTGCTCTCATAGCTCCAGAGTCAGCAGCTTTCTTATAGAAGAGGCACCCTCTTCCTGCCTGGATTTGGGGTGCCCAGCTGTCTTAGAGGCATATGATAGCGTCATGCTAGGGTGTGGGGAGCAGGACCACAGACCTAGCAGGACTTGGAGCCCATCCAGGAAGGGGCCGTGGCAGGCACCTCAAGGACTAGCCCGGGTCTGGACCTCTACTCACTGGTGCTCCATGAAGATGTGGGTATGATCAGCCAGGGATCATCTATGGTGAATATAGTTTGCCTGATTCTCCAGGTCATAGGGGAATGCAGGACATCTTCCATGTGAGTGTAATGGTCTTCACTTCTGGGCAAGGAGGGTATAGCAGGAGGAGTAGTTTAGGCTTCTAGGCTCACCTCCTGCTGTGGTCCGTGCCTGAAGGGCTCTGCTCCCACAAGCCTCACTTTGGGGCAGAAAGTTCAGCTTTGGATCTTGCAGAATTCCAGGCTGTCTGACATAGATTCTAAATGGCAGGCAGGGAGGGCCTGTACTGATCAGGGTCAGGAGACAGAAGCCACAGTAGTTATTGAACAGAGATAGTTAACCATAAACAAAGAGCTAACTCAGTATAAAATTACTGCCGAGGTGCCTGGAGGAGTAAAGAGGGAATGCTAAGGTATCTTGGACATAATAACTGCAGGAGGCACTTACACCCCTGGGTTAGCCCATGAAACACTCTCACATCGGTTCAATCATGGACCACTTCTTTTGTTTACTAGAGGCCCAGCACACAAAACTGTCCATGGGTAGGGTCCGTAGGCCTAGCCTGCAATCAGGGCCATCTTCCACCAGCTTGTCTGTCCCCAGTCCCGCCCTGCCACTGCCACCCACCCCAGTTCTTTGTTCGCCATCCAGCGATCTATTGGAGCATGCAGGCCGGTGGGAGGGACCAAGAGGTCTGCCTTCCACCCACTTGCCAGTCTCCAGTCCCGCCCCACTGCCACCTACCCCAGTTCCCCCATGGTTCCCCATTGGCCATCCAGTGATTGGAGCCTGTGGGATGGAGGGAGGGACTGAGAGGTGGTCAATGCACCTCATAGCAACTGGTCGATTGGTCATTCTGGTCGTTACGGTCAGTGGCCTTTTATTATATAGGATTGTTTCTTTTTAACAATATAACAAGTACTCACACCTGACACTAGGCCTCCTTTAACCATACGGTCCCCATAACCATCTCCTTGATCTTGTGTTACTTGTTATTTCTTTTTAAATGCTATTTTATTGCATCGACATATACTCTTAGGGAGTATATTTTTAATTTTGGCAGTTTTAAACTTTATAAAAAGGTGCCTTATATAACTTTTTAGACTACTTTCACTTAGCTATGTCATGCTTTGGCCATATTATTTCATGAGACTGATGAATATATTTTACTTTTGCCTAATATTTAATTGTACAGATACACCAGAGCTTACCCATCTACTCTCTAGTTGATGGCCAGTTGTTGGGGTTGTTTCCAGGTTTGGGTCATTGAGAACAGGGCTGGCTTTTGTATATTAATCTTTTATTCAGTCCCCTTGATAATCAGTCATGTCATATTTCAAATCTCTGAAAGCATGAGTTTTGTTGTCTTGAGCTGCTGTTTTAGAATTGCTACTAGCCAGGCAGCAGGTGTGATGTTATTGTCTCAATATGCCTGAACCTGGTCTTCACCGTTCACAGGGTTGTCAGTTGAGCAGTGGCATTGAGTGATGGCATTGTTGTCACCACAGGTGTAACTGCCATTTAAAATGTCTTCAGAACACTTACACCGTGATTTGGCGTGGAGGTGAGAAGCTCCACGGAAAGGCTTGGAGACGAACAGCAGGGGTACGTCTCTTAGTGAGGCAAATGCTCACCAGAGGAGTGATGGCTGTACCAGCACATCTTCTTGCAAAACAATGAGTACATGCACTGTAGGGCCTGGCGGGGAGGAGGGAGGGTTCACTTACTTGATGCAGTGTTAACTTTTGTGACCAAGGTAAGCAGGAAGGGTCTTACTTTGGGGCCTTCACACTCACTGTTCTTTCCATCCCAAATGCTCTTTTCCAGGAAACTGCCTTCCTTGTTTCCTTCCAGTGTGAACTCACTGGTCAAGCTCAGTGAGTCTTCCCTGACCTCACAGTCTCAGATTGCACCTCATTACTCCCTAGCCATGCCCTCCTCTGCTGTCTTCTTCCCCTTGTCTCCTTGTACGATGGGACAGAGAGTATGTTTTATTTATGTTGTTTGTTACCCATGTCCCCCACTAGGAGTTTTATCTGTGGTTCACTGCTCTATCCCTGGCACCAGGATCACTGCTTGGCACGGAAGTGCCAATACCCTCCTTTGTGGGAACCCTCTAGGGCAGGGGTGGGCAACCTTTTGGTGAGTGCGTGCCAAAACCAGCAAAATCTCTGACTCAAAATTCTTCTGCATGCCAACCCTAATTTTTTGAGAACATGTTACGCCTACTTGATATCTCTTAAGGTGTACGTACGTGAAGAACCTTGAAGAAATAATAAAATTCATTCGAGCAACAAAAACACAGTATATGATGATGAAAAATACATTTATTTTTTATTTTATTTTTTAAATTAAATCTTTATTGTTCAGATTATTACATTTGTTCCTCTTTTTTCCCCCCACAACTCCCCTCCACTCAGTTCCCACCCCACCCTCCGCCCTCACTCCCTACCCACTGTCCTCATTCATAGGTGCGCAATTTTTGTCCAGTCTCTTCCCACATCCCCCACATCCTCCCCCCCCCTGCAGAATAGTCAGTCCATTCCCTTTCTATGCCCCTGATTCTATTATAATCACCAGTTCATTCTGTTCATCAGATTATTTATTCCCTTGATTTTTAAATTCACTTGTTGATAGATGTGTATTTGTTGTTCATAATTTGTATCTTTACCTTTTTCTTCTTCTTCCTCTTCTTAAAGGATACCTTTCAGCATTTCATATAATACTGGTTTGGTGGTGATGAACTCCTTTAGCTTTTTCTTATCTGTGAAGCTCTTTATCTAACCTTCAATTCTGAATGATAGCTTTGCTGGATAAAGTAATCTTGATTGTAGGTTCTTGGTATTCATCACTTTGAATATTTCTTGCCACTCCCTTCTGGCCTGCAAAGTTTCTGTTGAGAAATCAGCTGACAGGGTACTCCCTTGTAGGTAACTGACTGTTTTTCTCTTGCTGCTTTTAAGATTCTCTCTTTGTCTTTTGCTCTTGGCATTTTAATTATGATGTGTCTTGGTGTGGTCCTCTTTAGATTTCTTTTGTTTGGGGTTCTCTGCGCTTTCTGGACTTGTAAGTCTATTTCTTTCACCAGGTAGGGGAAGTTTTCTGTCATTATTTCTTCAAATAGGTTTTCAATATCTTGCTCTCTTTCTTCTTCTGGCACCCCTATAATTTGGATGTTGGTACACTTGAAGCTGTCCCAGAGGCCCCTTACACTATCTTCGTATTTTTGGATTCTTTTTTCATTTTGCTTTTCTGGTTGGGTGTTTTTTGCTTCTTCGTATTTCAAATCTTTGACTTGATTCTTGATCCTCTGGTCTGCTGTTGGGAGTCTGTATAGTATTTTTTATTTCAGTCAGTGTATGCTTACTTTCTAATTGGTCCTTTATCACAACATCAAGGGTCTCACTAGATTTCTTGAGGATCTCACTACATTTATCGGCGGTCTCACCAGTCTTTTCAAGGATCTTACTAAATTTATCAGAGGCTTCTAGCAAGTTCTTGAAAAACCTTAAAAGTGTGGTTTTGAATTCTATATCCAGCTGTTTGCTTTCCTCCATTTCTGTCATTTGTGTCCTGTTTCTTTGTCTCCCCATTTTTTATGCTTTCTTGGTGCACCCCCTTGTGGGCTTTGTGCACAGTCTTGTTGTAGTTAAGCCTTGATTGTTGTAGGTAACACTGGTGGGGATTTGACCTCCAGGCCAATTGGCTGTGAGAATCAGCTGTGTCTGCAGTGGGAGAACTTCTGTCCTGGATCTCTAGGGAGGTGCTAATCTAGCCTCTGCCTGAGGCTATCCACCAAATGCCTGCGTGCAAGGCTTGGACGGGGCAGGTCCCAGGGGATCAGCAGGGCAGGGCTAGCAGTTATGACTGCTCTCAGTTCTGCCTTCAGAGGCCCCACTTCTCAGTGTCCCAGCAATTGCTGAAAGTACCTCGGAGATAAAGCTGCCCTCGAGTTCCGACCAATGCCAGACAGTTCTGCTTCTCCCGTATGAGTCTGGGTCCCCAGAGACTCGCCCGGAACTGGAGCTCAGAACCTGAGACTCCCTCCCGATTGAAAAAGACAATCGTGTCCTCAGCCGCCAGCCCTCTCCGCATGCACCTCTGCACTTTACTATTTTACTTCAGCACCGCACCTCCTCTGAGTCTTGGTATGCTTTTCTCTTTCCTTCTAGTTGTAGAATTTCCACTCAGCCAGCCTTCCTGTGGTTCTGGGTGATGTCCGTTCTGTCTTTTAGTTGTATTTTTGAAGTGGTTGTGCGAGGCAGCAATCTCCAGTGTTTACCTATGGCGCCATCTTGGTTTCTTGAATCTACATTTATTTTTTAATGTATACATGTACACTGATAGTCCCACAGAAAACTTTATGACTTCGTTTGATATTATCAGTGGGACTTTTGCTGCTGCATCACTGATGACAGATTTTACATCAGGTTTATATTTCATGACCATCAGAGATATGCACGAGCTACTACTTTCATCTGTCAGGCTACTCCTATTAGCAGACTTAACAAAATTCATCACTGAGAACAAAGGTTCACAAGTGTATGTGGATGAAACCAAAACACTGGTTGGATCTAGGAAGGCAGGGAGAGTTAAGGCAGAGGCATAACAATTGCTCTTCCCCTCTCTCATCAATCTATGTCTATGGTCTTTAAGATAACTTGTTATGTAAAATCATTTATTTATCTAAGATGCACCTACACTGAATTTATCTGAAAAATAAAGAAGTTGATATTAAGAAAAAAATTGTAAATGGAAGATTATAAGAGAGGGTTTCACGTGCCAGCAAAAGTTACTGGCGTGCCATGTTTGGCACGTGTGCCAGGGGTTGCCCACCCCTGCTCTAGGTCCTTCCACACCTTCCAGGCTGTGGCCTGGGGAGGCTCGGGGTCTGGGTCTCAGGCAGCTGGCGGCAGTGTAGCCAGCTCTGTTCTTCCAGCTGAACAAGGATTGCCAGCTTCCCAGCTGGTCCTGCAGGGCTCCTTACCACCCTCCATCCTGTGGCTTCTGTGTTGATTAGAACTAAGGCTCAAGTTGCAGTACAGCCCAGTGTGGGTGAGTTTGCAAATAGCAAGACGACTCAGGGAAGGGACAGTGCAGTCCTGTTCCTCTCCATCGGGACTGAGATGGCAATACCCCGAGACAGCAGGTGTGGCGTGTGAGCCCACGCTGGCCTGACTCTTCCCTGTGGGTGGCGGCTGTGGGCTTGAGGATCCGTTCCGGAGCGCTGGAGACTGTCTCCTTGGGATGCTCAGGTTGGTGTGTCTTCTTCGCTTGGGTGAACCGGGACAATTGCTGAGGATCTTCCCCCGCTTGCCCACTGAGTCACCGTGCTCCTCTCGGCTGCCTTTCCTGCCTTCCCAGGATGAGAGTGTCTTTCCATGAGTAAAATAGCCTTGTGCACAACAGGAGCAGCAGGCAGAGCAGAGCATCAGAGTCTGTCTTAGTTGAGTCCTTGCAGCAGCCAAAGGAAAGCAGCTGTGAGATGGCGCTGGCTGGCTCTGAGGGGATGTTACAAACTGAGCTGAGACACTGCAGAGAGCGCCTTCAGTCATGTGGGGGCCTTGGTAGGCTTCTCCTTAAGGGGGGAGGGTGGGGCATGGATCTGAGTTTCCTTTTCCCTGGTCCCCACAGGTCCCCCACTGTGCAGGCCTTGCTGGGAGAGTGTGGGCCTTTAGAGTGGAGGCTCTATCTTGGGACAGCTGAATTCTCTAGAGCAGGGGTGGGCAACCCCTGGCACGCATGCCAAACATGGCACGCCAGTAACTTTTGCTGGCACGCGAAACCCTCTCTTATAATCTTCCATTTACAATTTTTTTTTCTTAATATCGACTTCTTTATTTTTCAGATAAATTCAGTGTAGGTGCATCTTAGATAAATAAATGATTTTACATAACAAGTTATCTTAAAGACCATAGACATGGATTGACGAGAAAGGGGAAGAGCAATTTCTATGCCTCTGCCTTAACTCTCCCTGCCTTCCTAGGTCCGACCAGTGTTTTGGTTTCATCCACATACGCTTGTGAATCTTTGTTCTCAGGGATGAGTTTTGTTAAGTCTCCTATAGAGTAGCCTGATGGATGAAAGTAGTAGCTCGTGTATATCCCTGAAGGTCACGAAATATAAACCTGATATAAAATCTGTCATCAGTGATGCAGCAGCAAAAGTCCCACTGGTAATAATAGCACACGGAGTCATAAAGTTTTCTGTGGGACTATCAGTGTACATGTATACATTAAAAAATAAATGTATTTTTCATCAACATATACTGTGTTTTTGTTGCTCGAATGAATTTTATTATTCCTTCAAGGTTCTTCACATATGTACACCTTAAGAGATATCAAGTAGGGGGCGGAACATGTTCTCAAAAAATTAGGGTTGGCACGCAGAAGTATTTTGAGTCAGAGATTTTGCTGGTTTTGGCACACACTCACAAAAAGGTTGCCCACCCCTGCCCTAGAGGGAGTGCCATCCAAAGCTCAGTATTCAACACAACAATTCTCAGTAGCCAATCATCAAACACAGAGGAAAAGTGGCCTGGGAGATCAGTTGGTGGTGCTTAGATTGTGGTGGGTTTTGTAAAGGAATTTTGTGTCATATTTGGCTCATTGGGCTCTTAAGAAAGGTGGAAGAGGTTTACTTTTTTGAGGTGGTGATGGTTAGCAACATTGAATTTTGAGGGAATTTTTAATTATTATTTTTGAGAGCTCAGAACCAGCAAGTAGGCTGCAAGGTAATACTTGAAAAACGAGTGAAAACTAAGAGGAACATTGATCCTATCTGAGCCTCATAAAAACCCTATAACATAGATGCCGTAGGTGTGTGGCCTTGACCCTGTTTTGCAGATGGGAAAATTAAGACCCACAGGGCTTCAGAAGTGAACACGGAGAACGTGCCATGGTCGGCAGGCGTGAGATTTAAATTTGGGTCTTCCTGTGTGAGTCACAAGGGCTGGACCGAGAGTTGTCGGAGTCTGGGCTCGGCTTTACTTAACGCTTTGCCAGCCTTGGGGATAGGAACGCAGAATCGCACGACTCATTGCTCCACGTGGAGGTGGAGGACGCGGCTGCTGTGAAGAAGTTCAAGCAATAGAGCAGCGAGGCAGCTGGGGAAGCCCAGCACATCCCCAGGCGGTCGGGATGGGGACCAAGCAGATGCCACAGGCCAGGAGCTTCGATCGTCTCTTTGCTGGCACACCACCCTAAATGTCTTTTGAAAAACTATAAACTCCCCTCATACATTTTGAGGTTGACATTCAAAATTTTGCTTTAAGTCTTAATAGTTGCAAGGAATATTACTTCTGGTATGTTATAAACATTGGTGTTTAAAATAGAAAAATGTTACATGTTCAAACAATTGTATCCAATGGAATCTAAGCACCATAATGATTTGATGCCTACCATTATTCATTTAAACACGGATGAAAAAATCCTTTGAAATTATACGTGGTTCCCTTTAGTTCTCATTGAATTTACAATTTCTTTTTTATTTCCACTCAGAGTTTTATTCTAATAAAACATATATTTATGCTGCAGAGGCTTTTATTGACCCTTTTATCATGGTTCTCTGCAAGCACACATATACATTGAAGCAAAAACGTGGTTTTCTGGAGTCCTAAGGCCTTTAGGGCTTAACATTTTTCTTCTGGATGAATTATTATTAATATAATTGGAGCACATAGCATAAATTCATTCTAAAAAAGAGGAAATAATCATTGAGCATAAAAAGCAGCGTTTTATTGGACTTTATCTCTTAATAAAGTGGCTTTTAAATAAGGCTGTTCAAAAGGAGGAAATGGCTTATTACCGTAATGATACAGGGTTCAGCATTAATTCCATTCTTGTTTTTAATTTTTTCTGGATGTAAGTTCTGAGAAACCGTGACCACACAGGAATAACTAGAAACGAAGAGGTTTGCTACAGTGATGCCGCTCAATGATTTAAAGTCCTCCTGAGTTATACGCTAACAAGCACATGGTGATCTGTCAGAAAATGTACGCCCAGCGATCCAGGAGCTGACAGCTCAGTGAGGTCCTGCAAAGAAAGCGAAGCTGCTGGGCTTGCGCACAGGTGCACCCCCAGACCACAGGGCCACTCGTTTTCTCAGCACACACCCCGCTATGTAAAAGGCCCTCTGCTGTGATGCTCCCAGAGTGTCTGGACGTGGGCACGCTGCACCGTGGTGAAGGTCAGAGGGGAGGGCGGGCTTTTCTCTTGTAGAGGGGAGGGAGAGACGGGGTGGGGGTGGGAGGAGAGGAGACGGAGCAGGATGCTCCGCACTCCTCTGGGTGGGCCCCGGGAATGCGCTCAGATCTTAGGAAGGACCCATTGAGAATTGAGAACCTGGAAATCGATTCCCCTAAGGCTGGGCCCAGAGTTTTTGAGGTGCTTATATCCCACTTTGATCATCGTCACAGACCACGGGGCTGAGCCGATCACGTCAGCGGGGGACTCCGAGCAGGTTTGCTGAGGTAGCTGGGCGCTGCAGGACCCTTGTAAAAGGGGTGCAGCTGGGACAATGGGGAGAGGGAGAAACTGTAATGAATTGATGAAAAACATGGGCTTGGAAGTTCGAGGTCCAGTTAAATCCGGGGGGCTCTTCATGAAATGAATTCCTGGTGGGTACTGCTGCTGAGACTTTGGGATTGTTTGTTCCTGCCACAGCACCCAGCACGTCATGACTAACACAGGGAGGTAGTGTTTCGGAATCCATCATCTTTAGGAATCGAAATTCACTTGTCCTCTAAAATATTTATTTAAGTTTCAAAACGCATCCCCTTAGGAATGTTGAGTGGATTCTAGGACAAGCTGTGAGAGCAATCTGGCAATCCCGTGGAGGAGAAACCAAAGCCACTGACACTTGGGAAGGGCAGGTCTAATGTACACAGTGGGAAGGGCAAGTCCTGGCTTCGGGCAGTGGCTTGTTCCTGTGTGCGGTGCGAGGCTGGGGTGTTCGGGCAGGGAGACCACCGGCGGAGTCTGGCTGGAGGTCTGAGGAGGGACTACAAGCTGAGGTGGAGTCTGATGTAATGGGATTTTACTGAAAATACTGCGGAGAAGGGTGAGATGGATGGACGTAGTTATAAATCTAACTCTCTCGGCAAAGGCTTCCAGACAGTCCTCCGCTGGGCTTTTCTGTGGTCCCTACAACATCCGGCTTCTGTCGGTTTCCACATGTGCTTGGGTGCGGGGGGAACTGATCTTCGCCTCCTGGCGTCGCTGTCGGCCGCAGGACCGGCATGCCACCGTGGGGGCAGATGTCACCTCATTTGACCAGAAAGCGGAGACTGACCCACACATTCCGGACGTGGGCCAGGTGGGAAAGTGTTTGAAAAAACGACCTTCGGGGGTGTCTGCTCTGTGTCCCGGGCCCCGTAATTGTTTTGGATGAATCATCCCTGCTTGCGCAAGTTTCAGTCAAGTCACCTTAGCTAATTTTGACATAATATTTATAAAACCTTCCTGGAATTGTGACTCATGGTCATGCTTCGACTCAGAATGTTGTTAAAGCCGAGCATTTCGGAGAGGAGAGGGCCTGAGTGATGGGGAGCCCGGCAGAGAATTGAGTTACCGGAGGCAGTGCGGTCAAGGCCGTCATTTGCTGCAAATGCCCTTGGTCACCGCGGCCCCGCCACAGATGCTAATTACATTTCTTCCCGAGCTGCCTTCATCTTTTCGGAATTAGAAAAGCAGTAACATATATACGCTTGTCAGAATACTCAAACATCACTGCACAGGAAGCAAAAAGTGCAAGTTTTCTTACTTCCTCCCTCCCCACCAGTCCCACCCTGTAGACGTGACCCCTCTGAACCCTTTAGTGTCTATTCTTCTAGGTCTTTCTATAGGAACGCATACATGTTTCACTTACTTAGCTGGTTACAATCATGTTTTTCCTAAAGTCATACATAGGCAGTATGGAAAATACACAGAAGCATTTTAAAAATATATATATTTTTATTGAGTTCAGAGAAGAAGGAAGAGGGAGAGAGAGAGATAGAAACATCAACGATGAGAGAGAATCATTGATAGGCTGCTTCCTGCACGCCCCCCCCCCCCCCCGCCCCCAGCCCCGGGGATCGAGACTATAACCCAGGCCTGTGCCCTTGACTGGAATTGAATCTGGGACCATTCAGTCTGCAGGCTGATGCTCTATCCACTGAGGCAAACCAGCTAGGGCCAGAAGCACTTTTTTAAAACAGACATATTCCCAACGTTTTTACCTATATATTTGCACTTAAAAAAAAGTGATATCACAAAACGACCCTATGGACTGTAATATTTTCATGGCCATTTTTCAGATAGGGACATTTGGGCCTAACTCACCTGAGGTCACAGCCTACAGGTGACTTAGCTGAGATTTGAACCCAGGTTTATCTGATTTCAGAGCCCATGTCCTTGACAACTACACATACTGGTTGTATGTATTGTTTATTTGATGAAAGATCTATTGTAAATTAATCCATCTTAACTTTTAAAAATTTGGTTGAATGTTTTTCCGTTGAAATGTTTAAAAAATAAAAACTGGAGGTTAAAATAAAAATGAACGAAGTTGCCTATTTAGTAATAAATGCTAAAGGCAGCCAGGAGGCATCGGTCATCCATGCCTGGTGCAGTCAGCACATGCTTCTAGCAGTAGGGGACCCTTTAGCCTAAAAGTCAGATTTTCCTTTTTAAAAAATTGATTTTAGAGAGAGGTAGAGGGAGAGAGAAAGAGAGAGAGAGAGAAAGAAATGAGAGAGAAACATATATTGCCTGCCTCCCACAAGGGTCCTGACGTGGGATTGAACCTGCAAGCTGGGTGTGCGCCCTGTCTGGGAATCAAACCGCCATCACTCAGTGTACAGGATGACACTCCAATCAACTGAGCCACATGGGCCAGGGCCTAATTCAATTTTTAATTAAGAAAGAGAAGGGAGTTAGTTGTTCACAGTCCAAAATCATCTCCCAGATTTCCTGGAAATGTGAGTTCTCCTGGGAAATTCAGATTGTTTGAGAATGTAGTTTGGTTTTCAAGGCAGATCTGATTTTCTACTCCTCTTTCCAGAAGAATTCGTGTGTTAAGCAGAAGGGTTTTCATCTTCCATTAGAGCACAAATGCCAATAATTAGAAGTAGAATGCAATTTGTATGCATCTGTTCCCTGCTACTTTCTTTCATAGTACACAAGAGCACTTTGTCCATTTCATTTTTTAAAAAATTCTCACCTGGGGACATGCTAAGAGAGAAAGAGAAAGAGAGACACACTGATTTATTGTTCTACTTATTTATGCACTAATTGGTTGACTCTTGTATGTACCCTGACCAGAGATCGAACCCGCAACCTTGGCATCTCAGGAAACGTTCTAACCAACTGAGCCACCCAGCCAGGGCTCTCCTCCAGTTTTAACCATTCGCTCTTCATTGACTCTTGCAGTCCAGGCCCTTGAGCTAATATACTACCCGTGGTTTCCCATCCATCTACGCTTTTGAATGCATTGTGCCTCTGCAAATAAATCCTTCCTGAATGACCTTACTATCGGTCTCTGCACATAATAAATATCCACTCTCACTCTGATGCGCACCCCCAGCGTAAACCCCCCACATTCAGAACCTTCATCTGGTTCCTTTTCCATGTGGAATCCACAGTGGTGTCTGTCGAGGGGTGAATTCCAGCTGAAGGTGCCTCCACCGTGGTCACATGCAAGAGGATTTTTCCATATGAAACCTGTGATGTACAATGAGGTATGCCTTTCAGGTTTCCCTCAGTGATTGCAACCCTCAGGCTTCTCCTGGGTGTGACTCTTATGACACCCAACGAGATGTGACTCCTGCCTAAGGTGTTCCCATTGGATCGCCCTCACAGGGCTCTCACCAGGGCATGGGTTTTTTCTTGGGTAAGAGATGAGTAGCACTGATTTTTTCCCCCTGGGATTCGTTACTTTCATAGTGGTTGTCTCTACTAGAAATTCCAAAGAGTATGATGAAGTTTGAGTTTGACGGAAGGTTTCAGACAGTGACAACACTCACAGGGGTCTGCTCCACTCAGTGTCGCTGCCCCATGGTGGGACCATGTGCCACCTGTGGTACAGGCAGAGGACCTTGTCCGTGGGCACTTTCTCTCATGAACCACCGAGTCTAGATCAGCTCATTCTAAGTGAGTCACTGATGGCTGTTTTCCTTCTTGGAGGAGTAAATTTGGAAGTTACATCTTCCAGACTCTTCTTAGGAAAGTGAATACTCCAGAGAAAGTGTGGCCAGCTCCTCCACTTTGGTTAAACCCTCTATTGTTACAATTCTCTTCTGCTCTTGGACGTGGAGACATCATTGAAGTCATCTACAGGAAGCTGTCCATTGTCAATACTATCATGAGAGTGCATCAAGGAACTCGGAAGGCTGATGAACCTTGAGTTTTAGCAGGGCTAAGGCTATGCACCGATTGCTCCATGTTGAGATAGTGATGGCTCAAAGCAATTTCCTGACCTGATAGCCTCAAAGTAAATCTTTACTGACCTTTGAGATGGTCTGTCTGCTACCTGTTTGCCATGCTTACTGAGGGCAAGATGTGTATCTAAAACTGAATAAAAAGCAGGTAAGGCCAGGTTTCAGTGAGCTTCTCCAAGAGAGAGGTTTCCACCTGGCCCCCCATGCCTTCTAAATTCATATTTCTTGTCTAGTGTTTTAATTTGTGCATGGCCCCTTCTTCAGATCCTGAACCCTAGATGTAAAAGGTTGTGGCAGTCAGTCATCCTTTCTTTGACATAAGGATCAAGGGAAGGTTCAGGTTCCCAAACCTTGAGACACTTCTTGGGAGCCTGGGCTCTGTCCTGAAATCCTGCTGCAGGTCTCAGGGCAGAGGGATCTCCTCTCTAGACAGACTTGTGGTTTTCCTGTTGGGCTGGGACCTGAGCCCTGCAGAGGAGTTCTTCTGCAGCCCACTTTGCAGCCCACCCCATGCAGTGCTCACCTGCCATGAGGCCAGACCAAAGGGGGCCCTTACACAGATATTTTTTTCTTCTCTTATTGCAGGTGAGTATGTTGCTTAACTTTCTGCCACTGAAAATAATGGCTTATCTTCTCTTCATTCCAATAATGATGTCTTCCCAGTTCTTGCAGACTCCACCTCTCTAAAGCCTTTCTGACCATCGCTTGCTACCTGGTCCCTAGTACACCTGTTCTAAGTTTTGTCTTAGAAGCATTCCACTTCTAGGTGCCATTTTGGGTCACGATCCTCTACTGCTGTGTAACAAAACGCCAATTATTAATGGGTGAAAACAACACTTCACTACCATACCTCCCAATGTTTTGGGCTGGCTGGGCTCACCTGATGTCTTTGCTGGGTTTGCTTTTGGTCTCTCACACACTGGCAGTCAGATGGTAGCTGAAGCTGGAGTCACATAGCAGTTCCATGGGGTTGGAATGTCCACACTCTCTTTCCTTTTGTCTGTTGCCTCAAGATCTCCCATGTGGCTTCTCTCCCAGCAGGGTGGTCAGAGTTTTTATACAGCATCTGAGTTCCAGAGAGCACAACAGCAGACGGTGGATGGCTTTCTAAAGTCCTTGGGCTAAACTTGGCAGAACATCACTTCCTCCACCTTCTGCTGGTTAAGTTGAGTTACAGGACCAGGCCAGATTCTAGGGGGCAGCAGTACACAGGGCACGAGCACCAGGAACCACAGCTCATTGGAGCTCTTGTTAAAGACTAGCTCCCTCAGCATGAAAGGATTGTAACCAAAAAGGGCAGTCCTGCCCTGGCCCATGTGGCTCAGTTGGTTGGGTGTCATCCTGTGCACCAAAAGGTTGCTGGTTGGATTCCTGGTCAGGGAACATGCCCATTTTGCAGGGTTGATCCCTGTGTTCTGCTCTCACATCAATGTTTCTCTTGCTCGCTCTCTCTCTTCTATCTTTCTAAAAAAAATTAGTAATAATATATATATATACTGAGTGGCCAGATTATTATGACCACCCCATCAGTACTTTGTTGGGCCACCTTTTGCCTTCAATACTGTGGCGATTCTTCTTGGCATTGACTCCACGAGATGTTGAAAGGCGATGCGAGGAATCTGACACCATGCCTGATTAATAGCACTGTCCAGTTCTGTGAGATTTGATGGTTGTGGATCCAGCTGCCTGATGGCTTTTTAAATTTCATCCCACAAATGCTCAATTGGATTGAGATCTGGTGATTGTGGGGGCCACCTAAACAAGGTAAAGTCTCCCTCATGTTCTTGAAACCTCTCCTGCACAATACGAGCACCGTGGCATGGCGCATTGTCTTGTTGGAAGAAGCCGTCTCCATTGGGATACACCATCAACATGATGGGATGAACCTGATCAGCAATGATACTTAGGTATGTTGTGCTATTCAGACGTTGTTCCACACGAATTAAAGGGCCCAAGTCATGCCAGGAAAACATGCCCCAAACCATAACACTGCCCCCACCAGCTTGAAGGGATGTACTCATGCATGTGGGGTACATGCTTTCATGCTGTTTCTGTCAAATTCTCACTCTGCTATCTGCATGATACAACTGGAAACGTGATTCATCAGACCACATGACTTTTTTCCAATGCTCGACTGTCCAGTCCTTGTGTTCCTGTGCGAATTAGAGAAGTTTTATCTTGGTAACTGCAGACAGCAAAGGTGTTCGAACAGGCCTTCGGCTTCCATATCCCATACGATGAAGTATACGTATGGCTAATTTGCCTACAAACTTCAGGTGGTCATAATAATCTGGCCACTCAGTGTATATTATTACTGATTTTTTTTTTTATATTAGAAAGGCAATTCTGTGACTTTCTTACCTTCAAGTCCTCACAGAAACAATTACTTCTGACTCTTCTTAGCTTTTCCCCCTGGTATTTATTTCCATCTTTCCAAATAACATGCCTATGTTCTAATTTTTGATTTGTTAATATTAGATGCTTTGGACTTTCTACTATGGAAGACGAGGATTTAGCATTCTTCTCTCTCTGTCACCCCATTACCATATAGTTATGGTAACTATAACCATATAGTTATCACAAATTTTCATTAAAGCCCTTTTAGTGTATATATTTTTACTTATTTTATTTTATTTTTTAATTTTTTAAATAAATCTTTATTGTTCAGATTATTACAGTTGTTCCTCTTTCCCTCCACATAGCTCTCCTCCACCTGGTTCCCACCCCCCACTGTCCTCGTACATAGGTTACGTTTTTTGTCCAGTCTCTTCCCGCACCCCCCACATGCCCTTCCCCCTGAGAATTGTCAGTCCACTCCCTTTCTATGCCCCTGATTCTATTATAATCACCAGTTTATTCTGTTCCTCAGATTTTTTATTCACTTGATTTTTAGATTCACTTGTTGATAGATATGTATTTGTTGTCACTTTGTTGTTCATAATTTTTATCTTTACCATTTTCTTCTTCCTCTTCTTAAAGAATACCCTTCAGCATTTCATATAATACTGATTTGGTGATGATGAACTCCTTTATCTTTTTCTTATCTGTGAAGTTCTTTATCTGACCTTAAATTCTAAATGATAGCTTTGCTGGGTAGAGTAATCTTGGTTGTAGGTTCTTGCTATTCATCACTTTGAATATTTCTTGCCACTCCCTTCTGCCCTGCATAGTTTCTGTTGAGAAATCAGCTGACAGTTGTATGGATTCTCCTTTGTAGGTAGCTAACTGTTTTTCTCTTGCTGCTTTTAACATTCTCTCTTTGTCGTTTGCTCTTGGCATTTTAATTATGATGTGTCTTGGTGTGGTCCTCTTTGGATTCCTTTTGTTTGGGGTTCTCTGCACATCCTGGACTTGTAAGTCTATTTCTTTCACCAGGTAGGGGAAGTTTTCAGTCATTATTTCTTCAAGTAGTTTTTCAATATCTTGCTCTCTCTCTTCTTCTGGCACCCCTATAATTCAGATGTTGGTATGCTTGAAGTTGTCCCAGAGGCTCCTTTCACTATCTTCATATTTTTGGATTCTTTTTTCCTTTTGCTTTTCCAGTTGGGTGTTTTTTGCTTCTTCATATTTCAAATCTTTGACTTGATTCTTGGGATCCTCTAGTCTGCTGTTGGATCTCTATATATTAGTCTTTATTTCAGTCAGTTTATGCTTAATTTCTAATTGATCCTTTTTCATATCCTTGAGGGTCTCACTATATTTCTCAGAGGTTTCTAGAAGATTCTTGAGTAACCTTATATAACCGTGGTTTTGAACTCTATATCCAGTAGTTTGCTTTCCTCCATTTCTTTTATTTGTGACCTGTTTCTTTGTCTCTGCATTTTGGCTGCTTCTCTGTGTTGATAGAGTGACTTTGTGTACTAGGTGTCCTATAGGGCCTAGTGGCTTAGCCTCCCTAATTACCTGAGGTGGACACTTTTGGTGCATCCCTTTGTGGGCTGTGCGCACAGTCTTGTTGTAGTTAAGCCTTGATTACTATTGGTATCACTGGGAGGAATTGACCTCCAGGCCAATTGGCTGTGAAGATCAGTTGTGTCTACAATGGGAGAACTTCTGTGCTGGAGACACCCTTATGGGGCAGGACTTGCTTCAGTGGGGTTTTGGTGCTCAATGAGTCTGCCCCCTGAGTGTGTCTCTTATGGATGTGAAGAGTTGTAATCTGGTATGGTCTCACACTGACCACTGGGTAGACTGGCTCTTGGATCTCCAAGGAGGTGCAAAGTCAGCCACTGCCTGAGGCCACCCAGCAGGAGCTACAGTGAGATCTGCAGGTTCCTCCTCTTTGTTTGGGGTTTGGAGGTGCCCAGATGAGGCCCAGCTGTGAAGCAAGGCAGACTGCTGAGGAGCCTTAGGCCTTCTTTTGGAAGCTCTGGGGTTCTCTGATCCAGCTGCAGTGTGACAGGTTTTTAGGTGGAGAAAGGCCATGCCATTCATATACAAAAGTCTCTGCGCACAGCTTGGGTGGGGTTGTAAATTGGGTGGAGCAGGTTCTCAGGGAATCACCAGGGTGGATCAAACAGCAATGGTTGCCCTTTGGCCCTCCCCTGGATAGGTCCCTGGGTCTCTGTGTCCCTTGGCCCCATGCAGGAACAATGACTGCTGCAAGCACCTCTGTGAGAATGCCACCCTCATGTTCCCGCCCGATGCTAGACAGTCCAGTTTCTCCCTGTATGAGTCTGGGTCCCCAGATTCTCGCCCTGAACTGGATTTCAGAGCAGTCTGGAGCTTGTATGTCCCTCCTGATTGAAAAAGAAAACAGCTGCCTGCCCCTTTCTCAAATGCCTCTGTACCTCCATACTTCCACACCTCTGCACCTCCTACCGGACTCAATGCGCTTTTCTCTTTCCTTCTAGTTGTAGAATTTCCACTCAGCCAGTCTTCCCATGGTTCTGGATAATATTCGCTTTGTCTGTTAGTTGTAGTTTTAATGTGGTTATGTGCAGCAGCAAGTTTAGGTGTTTACCTATGCTGCCATCTTGGTTCCTCCAAGTGTATATCTTATTATGACTATATTAATTAATATTATCCATTGAAGGATGCAGTGTGCCTTTCTGTACAGTTTTTCTCCCAGGGGTAAATATTGGCTTCTTTTGGTTGTCTAATTTTCTCTGTACTTACACTAATGCTCCCCCAAACTCTCTGGTAGGACTACAACAGGCTCTCTCAACACTGTCAATCAAAGGCATTGGATAACCCATGTATGGTCAACTAGTACTGCAGTAACAAACAGCCCAGATACTGAAGGGGTTTATAACAATATCTGTCCTGCTCAACCGTGGTTGCTCAGCAGGGGGTCACAGCTCGATTCCTGGTCAGAGCACACGTCCATGTTGCCAGATCGGTCCCCAGGAAGGGGCATGTAGGAGGCAGCCAATCACTGATTCTTTCTCATTGCTGATGTTTCTATTGCTCTCTCCCTCTCACTTCCTCTCTGAAATCAATAAAAATAGACTAGCCCTAGCTGGCTTGGCTCAGTGGATAGAGCATTGGCCTGTGGACCGGAGGGCCCTGGGTTCAATTCCGGTCATGGGCATGTATCTAGGTTGCAGGCTCCTCCCTTGCCTGGACTCTGGTCAGGGCATGTGCAGGAGGCAACTAATGCATGTGCTTCTCTCACATCGATGTTTCTGTCTTTCCCTCTCTCTTCCACTCTCTCTGGAAATCAATGGAAAAAATATCCCCAGATGAGGATTAAAAAAGAGAAAGATTCAAAAAAATCACCCCCCCACAACAATATTTATCTTTCTTGTGTCCAAGAGTCCATCTAATCACTCTGTGAGGTGCCGCCTCTTCCTGTCTCAGTGCAGGTTCTCACCCAGGATGCCACTGATGGTCCCCACCTCAGTGAAAACCGGATGATTTGTCTTTGCCCTTCTGGACACGGCCAGATGCCATGGTGGACACCCAGTAGGTGGCTAATGGAGGGTGCCTGGTGCATAGTCTTGTCCCTGCACAGGGACCCACCCTGCACGCACCCATTGACTGCGGCGGTACAGAATCCTGTTTGACAGCTTGTGTATGTTGGGTAGCTTAGAGAAGTACATAAGCTTGGTGGCTTTTTGTCTGCCATGGAGAGAGATCACGGTACTTCAGAGATCTTCAATAGGATCAGTGGGAAAATCATTGCCTCCCATGGACACCGGGGGATGCTGCTGGTGGAAGCCACCGGGGTGCACCTGTGGGATTCCAGGTGCTTTTCCTGCCAGTAGGAACAAGGCCGAGTCCTGCCTCACCCCTCTCAGGAGTAATTATCCCAATTAGCGTAGTGTGTATCTTTTTAGAGTCTTCAAATGGGTTTTCAGACTCATAAACACATACAGAATCACTTAGCTTTTCTTCACGTGTGTTTTGGCATAAATGATAATACTGTCAACCTTATTCTGTAGCCTAACTTTTCCCACTAATTTTGAGTGCCTTCACGTTAGTTCACATTTCTTATAAGTACCGCGCGCTAACCGATTGCGCCACTGGAGCTCCTAGTTCACATTTCTTATCCATGGCTGGGGATACCTCACGGCACTGACGAATCCGAGGTCAGTCAGAGCTTCCTGGTGGTTCCGTTTAGGTTGTTTCCCAAGCTGCACTCCTAGGAGCATGGCTGGGAGGAGGTTTTCCACGTGTGTCTCTTTGCACACACGTGTCCTTTTTCCTGGAGGGCGGAGGCAGGCGTGGGCACACTGACATTTTGGCAGATGGAGCCCAACTCTGCTCCCAGAATGCTCTGTCGGCGACACCCCCTGAACGAGGGTCCTGTCACACTGCCGGGGCCGCATGAATGCGATTCACTTTTTCAATTGTGGCCAGTCTGATGGGGAGAAAATGGCATTTGTTGTGCTTAGCTTAGTGGTTAAATTTTTTAAAATAAAAAGCCTGTACAAGCTTTTTTTCACCTGAAGCCTGACGTTTTGGGAGAGGCCGAGGAGCTTGGTTAGAGCCTGGACTTGGAGCGGGCAGCGGTCCTCGTCCTGGGCCTCCAATCCCTCACTGGCCATGGCCTCTCTGGCACTTGGTCTCTCCTCTGCCAAATGGAGACAGGGAGTAACTTATCTCCCTGAACCGGGGTGAGGGCGACAGGAGTTCCAACACAAAGCCCCCAGCACAGTGCCGGCGTGTAGTGGGTGCCAGGTAGGTATTTGTAGATTTTTAGATAGAGCTGTGCTCCATAATTTTCAGTCCAGCAGGTGAAACACAGAAATGGTGCAGGGATGAGGGTTCCAATAACCTCACCTTTGTGTCCCCAGAACTCAGCTTGAAAGCTGGCGATGAAGTTCAGCCTTTTCATGACAAGCAGGGAAACTGAGATCACGCAGAGGTCATTAGCTGCCCAAGGTCACACAGCCTGGCGCTGCCTGGTCCGGACAGAACTCAGTCTCCTGCTCTCTGCTCTGCACTGTCTCTCCCCTCATTCCCATATCCTCAACTCAGCCCGTTTTTGTCTGAGGATAAATCCCAGGAAAGGAACCCTCGCCCCTAACACATTTAAGTAAGGGCTCTCAGATGAAAGCACAAGATAGGGATTTGGTCAACAAAAGCCCAGGGATCCCCGAGTGTCCACACACGACTGCAGTGACCCTGAGAGTGGCATTAACACTTTCAGTTGGTAAGTTAAAAAATGTTTTAATTGATTTTTTTACAAAGAGAGTAAAGGAGAGAGAGAAAGAGAGAGAGAGAGAGAGAGAGAGAGAGAGAGAGAGAGAGAGAGAGAGAGATCAATGTGAGAGAGAAACATCCAACTACTGCCTCTTGCACGCCCCCGGCCTGGGATTCAGCCTGCAACCTGGGCATGTGCCCTGACCCAAGATCGAACCAACCACCTTTCGGTGCACAGGACGACACCCAACCGACTGAGCCACACCGGCCAGAGCTCAGTCAGTAAGTTTTGCTCCGGGCAGCTGTCTGTGGGCCCTTGATGAGAGGGAGAAGCTCAGGTTCCAAGGGACAAAGGGAAAGTGCGTCTCAGATTTAGCCTCTTTGCTCTGAAAGGGCTCACCTGGTCCAGTGGCCTGCACCTGTCTGTACCACGTATAGGATGCGGACAAGGAAGGCGCCAGAACTCAGAGCTGCTTTGGAAACCCATCAAAACACTGGAGACGAATTTTGCTGGCTTAATACCTAATGGATTATCTGACAGTTTCACTGGGTAGGACAGTCTGACCTTGCGTTCTGCAGGAGAATGTATAATTATTAAGGCATTTTTCCCAGGCAGCAGCAATCACTGCTTGTCCCACTTAATTTGGTTAATTTTTTTAGTGAACTGAACAGCTAGCTAACCATTATCCAGTCATAGAAATGTAAAGCCAGGCAGATTGTGGTCTTTTTCTTTTCAGAAGTTCAGATTTTTGCATTCAAAGAGGCCTGTCCATTTTATCAAAATTGCTCTTGGACATTTGGCAAACACTTTAGACCGTGAGGCTTGGTAAGTTTCTTTTTTAAACGAATGCTAGCTTTTTCTTTTGACAGTGGTTTAAGCTTTGAGATCCTTATCAATTTATTTTTTTCATGGGGTGATTGGGAAGCCTTTCCCAGCCCTGTCTCATTCTCGTGCCACCAGGAGACAGCTCAGCGGGCTCAGGCCCCTGCTCACCGTGGCCCCGCTCGCCAGCTGTGTGACTCCAGCTACGTGACTTGCCTCTCTGAGCCTCAGTGTGAGCATCGAGGAGAGGAGAGCGATTTCCAGGGAGTTTTGAAGATGAAGGAAAATGGAAGGAGAAAATGACAGCGTGCACTCGGGTCCGTGTAGGGCATTTTGCACAGTGAGGGACGGAGCCAGTGCCAGGAAGCGGTGGCGCCTGGGATGATGTCGGGGTGCTGCTTAGCTAGCGGCAGGAGGCTCAAGGCCTGCACACCCTCTTTCTGATTCTGTAGCACAAGCTCTTTACCAAGGACGACATGTGCTTCCTGGGACAGTTTCCGTCCCTCAGCGGTTGGTTCTCAGAACTTGGGTCAGTAAGAGTGTGGCCACTTCCGAAGTTGCCTGTCTTTGCCTTGGTTGCTCACCCACTTTGCGCCTCCGTTTTTCTCATTTGCAAAAGGGAGAACGACACAGTTTCTGCTTCCCAGGGTGTGAAGGGAATGAGATGAGCATTAAGGTAGACACATCAGTACACTTAGAGCACGTGCGGTGGCGCTGGGTAAGCGTCAGTTCTCTTTCCTGCCGTGACCGTCATTGGGCGCCAAGGCCCCCGACGTCGCAGCGGGCGCGATGCGGTGCTTTATTAGTGCCAACGGGCACTTCCCGAGCAAAGTGCTGGGCCTGGGCAAAGACAGATTCTTCTTTTCAGCAAGAGAGGCTGCCAGTGGGTCTCCACATAGAGAAAAAGTTAGCGACGCCCCGTTGTCTTTGCAGTTTACTCCGAGTTACACAGGGCGAGGTAAGGAAGTGCCCGCGCTCAGAGGGAGCGGAGTTTCTGTTGGACCTTGCAATGCGGAGTTCGGGGGAAGATGGGCCCGCTCGCACAAGAAGCCCTGGAGTCTTATGGAAGGAAAAGGTTAACAGCTCTGCCTCTCCCTGGGATTTAACTGGGGTGCCCGGCCTTGTGTATGGGTTGGGGCTCCCATAGAGATCCAGGAACATAGAAAAGAAAGAGTCCCAGGAAATGAAATAGCTATGGGAACAGGGTTGCTGGATTTAACAAATAAAAATATATCTCATTTAAATCCTCTCATTTGTTCCCTATGTAGTGTTGTAAGAAAAAATAAATGACCTGTAATTTTTTTTATTATAAACTAGAGGCCCAGTGCATGAAATTTGTGCATGGGTAGGGTCCCTAGGCCTGGCCAGCAATCAGGGCCGATAGGGCCTTCCAGCTACCGACCGGGGTCTTCTTTTGCTTTGCGCCGCCCCCTGGTGGTCATCGCATGTCATAGTGAGCAATCAAGCTCGGTCTCCCAGTCGAACTCCCGAGGGGTCACTTTGCATATTAGCCTTTTATATATAGAGATATGTCCCATTCAGTATTTGGGGTATACTTATATTTAAAAAGCATAGGTTGTTTGTCTGAAATTCAAATTGGACTGGACATCCTCTATTTTTTTTTAATTCTCATCTGAGGAGTGAGGATATTTTTTCCCATTGATTTTATTTTTAGAGAGTGGAAGGAAGGAGGAAGAGGGAAGAAGTGGGGAGAGAGAGAGAGAGAGAGAGAGAGAGAGAGAGAGAGAGAGAGAGAGAGAGAGAAACATTGATGTGAGAGAGATAAATTGATTGGTTCAGGCCTCCTGCATGCACCCTGAATGGGGGCAGGGATCACAATCCAGGTACATACCCTTGATTGGGAATCGAACCCATAACCCTTTGTCCAGAGCTGGAAATCCTCTATTTTATCTGGCAACTTACATAGTGGGTGAGTGAAAGGACCCCAGGGTGTAGGTTGCTGAAAAGGAGGCTGAGCTGTGGGAGGGCTGTGACCTGGGAATTTGCAGCTGAGTGAGGAGAAGGGTCCAGGAGCTTGGGCCATTATGTAGTGGAGGTCTGGGAGGTTTTGGGGAGTACAGTGTAGGGGGAATGGGGTTCCTCATGAAGTCCTTCTTGGTCTTAAAGAGCTTGCATCTAATTCTTCTTGGAGATGAGTGTGAGCAGGACTGACCCATCCCTCCCTGACACCAATAAAAGTACAAAACACTAGACGATCTTCAGGGGGTGGTCTGGACTTCCTGCTAATACAGGTAGCTGGGCCACTGAACATTGCATTCTGGGACAGCATGCACAGCACCTCCTTTAACTTGTCTGTTTCTCTTGCAGGTTTACCTTTTTAACCAATTTTATTGAGATATAATTTACATACCATAAAATCTACCAATTTTAAGTATACTACTAGTGGTTTTAGTAATTTTACTGAGGTACGCAATGTTCCGTTTTTACTCACACTTTTGGCACCAAATGTTTCTTTTTCTCTTACATCAACCAATTTTCCAACTCTCCAGACACCACATGGGTGTCCGACGATTCAACTCAGTTTTCACACTAAGTACCCAGAGCAGGTGCAGACCCCGTAGATATAAGGACTCCATCCCACAAGACTGCCTCAGATCAGAGGCCAGGCCCAGGCTCACGTTGTCACCTATACATTTTGTCACCAGGTTTGCCAGTTCACTAGAATGACTCACAGAACTCAGGAAAATGCTTTTCTTGCTGTTACCAGTGTGTTATCACGTATGCACCACAGGAAGAGCCACGTGGGAGAGATGCACAGGACAAGGCGAGTGGGGAGGCCGTGGAGCTTCCATGCTGTTTCTGGGTGTGCTCCCCTGCAGCACCTTGACATGCTCACCAGCCATGAGGCTCCTTGCACCCTGTCATTTAGATGTATGGAGGTCCCATTGCATAGACATAGTTGAGTAACTCATTGAGCAATGGTGATTAACTCAGTCTCCAGCCCCTGTTTCCACCTCAAAAGTTAGGGGTTCAGCTGAAAGTTCCAACCCTCTGATCTTGCCATGGCCTCTCTGGCCACCAGCTCTCATCCTGAAGACACCTTCCTCTCCCCACCTCAGTTCATTTCATTAACATACAAAAACCTTTCTTGTCACTGGAGATCCCAAGGGCCTTAGGAGCCCTGTACCAGGAATCAGGGACGAAGACCTAATATTGATTTTTTATTATATCACAGATACATTCACACCACAATCCAGTTTTAGGGTATGTCTGTCACCCAGTAAGATTTCCTGTGACTGTTTACAGCTAACCCTCATCCCACCCCAACCTCTAGGCAACCACTAATCTGCTCTTTGTCTCTAGGATGTTGCCTTTTCTAGACATCTTGTATAGATGGATTCATACAAAAGCTAGTCTTTTGTGTCTGGCTTCTTTCACTTAGCACAATGTTTTTGAGATTATTCTATGTTTTAAGTGCAGTTCATTTCTTTTAGGGCTCAGTCATATTTCATTGCATGGAGATGCTACATTTTGTTTATCCCTTCATCAGTCGGTTGATATTTGGGTTTTTCCACTTTTTGGCTTTTCTGAATAATGCTGCTAGGACATCTGTACAAACAACATAATTATTTTTTTAATAATAATCTGTGTAGCTCTAGCTGATTTGGCTCAGTGGATAGAGCATCAGCCTGTGGACTGAAGGGTCCCAGGTTTGATTCTGGTCAAGGGCACATGTCTGGGTTGCAGTCTCAATCCCCAGTAGGGGGCATGTAGGAGGCAGCCAGTCAATGATTCTCTCTCATCATTGATGTTTCTATTTCTCTCTCTCCCTCTCCCTTCCTCTCTGAAATCAATACAAATATATTAGAAAAAAATCTGTGTGTGTGTGAGTCAGAATGAAGGAGGAGAGGTTCAGGATAAAAGTGGTATTTGAGGAAATGATCCACTCATCTTCAATTTATGATTTTAAAAGTTAGACCATGTTTACTTACATTTCTGTATGACACATGATGCACACACCCCGGGTTAGCTCTGAGGCATGCGGCTCGGAGAGACCAAGGCTTCCCTCCAGCGGTATTGTGAAACCAAGGGCAGGCGATGCTAAGAAGACGAACAAGCCATTTAACAAATGAGCTTATGTAAGCCCCTGAAGCTAGAAACAAAGAAACTGGAAAATGAACTCACAGGACCATTGAATTCAAAACAGAGCATCTTTTCTATTGTGTACATTTGTGTTTTTGCCTAGAATCTTTTAACGTTATTTCAGTAGTTTGAAATGAATGTACTGAAGATTTACCTAAAAATTACCAGGTATATTTAATGGGAAGCAAAAGAACCCCCAAAAGTGAGCCTATAAAAAGGTTGTATTGGCCCAGCTGGTGTGTCTCAGTGGTTGAGCATCGACCCATGAACCAGAAGGTCACAGTTCCATTTCTGGTCAGGGCACATGCCTGGGTTTTGAGCTCAATCCTATGTAGGGTGTGTGCAGGAGGCAGCTGATCAATGATTCCCTCTCATCATTATTGTTTCTACCTCTCTCCCCATCTCCCTTCTTCTCTCTGAAATCAACAAAACCATTTTTTTTAAAGGGCTATATTGGAAGTAGTATTTGGGGCAGGGCTGTGGAGAGAGAGAGAGAGGGTGGGACAGTGACAGATTCTGCCTACCTTACCTTGGAAGTAGCACCCAATCCCCTTGCATGGGACCTTCTCTCCATCTTTCATGGTCCATGTTACTTGGGTGGTGGCTGGTGCCCTCTTTCTAGCTCCAAGGTAGGAGTCTTACCCAGGCGGGGCAGATGTGCTGGCCATGGCGATTGGCTCAGGGATTGGCACGTGATTTCAGTTAGCTGAAGTTTGCTTTCTTCTTTTTGGGTGATGGGTGTGGGCAGGGACCTATTGGGAATGAGCAGCTGCTTCCTGCTGGAGCTGGTGAGCTGGTGGGAGTCTCATGCTATTGGGTCCACCATGTGAAAAAACCCTACCCAGGAAAGAAGCCAAAGGAGCTCAGCAGTGTGGCCAATGGCTGAGTGTCAGGCATGTGCCAAGACATTGCCAGGTTGATTCCAGGTCAGGGCCCATGCTTGGGTTGTGGCTCTATCCCCAGCAGGGAACGTGCAGGAGGCAACCGATCAACGCTGATGTTTCTCATCAATGTTTCTCTCTCTCCCTCTCCCTTTCTCTCTCTCTCAAGAAAAAAACAACAAACCAATTGTAGGGTGTGGCTATAGGGTTAAACCTCAGACTGATCTGTTGGCAAAGCCACAAACAAGTCCCAGCTTAGAGGGTATAGTCCTCTTAGCATAATTAGGCTTGACCTTATGATGCTCCCTAGATCTTATCTGGAAAGCTAATGGGCTGAGGGAGATGTAGCAAGTGCTGCTAAAACAAGTGAAACTCACAAGAACATTGTAACTATGGTGACCACTACCTTGTTTACTTCTGGCTATAAAATAAAGGCTCAGCTTGCCTCTGGATCTCTCTCTGTGGCCTCAGCCAGGCATAGGAAATCCACCTAGACCGGGGGTGGGCAACCTTTTTGTGAGTGCGTGCCAAAACCAGCAAAATCTCTGCCTCAAAATTCTTCTGTGTGCCAACCCTAATTTTTTGAGAACATGTTCCACCTACTTGATATCTCTTAAGGTGTATGTATTTGAAGAAATAATAAAATTCAGTCGAGTGACAAAAAACAGTATATCATGATGAAAAATACATTTATTTTTAATGTATACATGTACACTGATAGTCTGACAGAAAACTTTATGACTCCGTTTGACATTATCAGTGGGACTTTTGCTGCTGCATCACTGATGACAGAGATTTTACATCAGGTTTATATTTTGTGACCTTCAGAGATATGCACGAGCTACTACTTTCATCCGTCAGGCTACTCCTATTATGAGACTTAACAAAACTCATCACTGAGAACAAAGATTCACAAGCGTATGTGGATGAAACCAAAACACTGGTTGGATCTAGGAAGGCAGGGAGAGTTAAGGCAGAGGCATAGAAATTGCTCTTCCCCTCTCTCGTCAATCCATGTCTATGGTCTTTAAGATAACTTGTTATGTAAAATCATTTATTTATCTAAGATGCACCTACACTGAATTTATCTGAAAAATAAAAAAGTTGATATTAAGAAAAAAATTGTAAATGGAAGATTATAAGAGAAGGTTTTGCGTGCTAGCAAAAGTTACTGGTGTGCCATGTTTGGCACGCGTGCCAGGGGTTGCTCACCCCTGACCTAGACCCACCTTATTCTCTTTGTCTGTCATTTCTTCATCCTTCACCACCCTCACTCAGGCTTTTGAACCCTTGGCTGAGCTGGCTTGGCACTACCAATAAAAACATATATATATATATTTAGAAAAAGAAGCCAAAGGAGAGGAAATTAATGTCAAGAGACAGAGATTCCTGATGATATTGAAAGGGGTTTTAGGGATAAAATAGGCAGGTTTAGGGAATTTTAGGAATAAAGAGGGTCCGTGGGGGAGGAATGCACAGGTGAGGGCTTGGAGCTGCCCGAAGGCACACGTTCACAAAGAATAAAAAGGTGCCACAGGATAAGGGGAGAGGAAGACATACATTCACAGAAGATAAAAAAAAAACAAACCACAGAGTTTGGGGATAAAGGAAACAAACTTTCACAAAGGATAGAGAAATGCTGACCAAGGGGAGAAAGAGGAAAACAGATGTTCACAGGAGACAGAGACATGTTGCTAGATAAGGGGGTGAGGACGTGGGGGCACCACATGGGTTTTGGGCTTTGAAGCTAATATTCTGCAAAAAGAGTGACCCATTAGAAGAGCATAGGATCATACAGTGAGGACGAGGTCCAATTAGAAGGGAGCATGAAGAGACAAAGAACTGCAGCCTTTATAAACCTTAGAAGAAGGGGCTCTGTGGGTTACCCCTTTGGGATCCTCTCCCTACGTGGGAGCTTGTATTTGCTTCCAGTAAAGCTCCACCCTTTTCATCTACCACCTTTTGTCCGTGGCTTCATTCTTTAAATCCATCTGGACAAGGACCCGGGAAAGAAACCACCCTGCATCCTGCTCAGGAAGACAACCCGAATCAACATCATTTCCCTACAATTGGAAACCGAAGGCACTGTCAGACGGAACACATCTCTAAGGCCAACCGGTGCTTCTAAAGCTCCTAGAGAATTGGGCGACTCACTCGGGCACTTCATGGGAAATGTGTGTTTTGGCTTGAGCAATTCTTGTCATGTGCTGCTCCTGCACTTCCCCTCGGCTGCGGCGCCTGGACAGCACCCTTTCTGTGTGCACAAATGAACAACATGGCAAAAAGCAGAATTTGTGAGCACTTTTCTGTATGATTATTACACTTCCATTAAAAAGTACACAAATAACAAAGCTCAGTGGATTCTGACAAGCGGGTTGAGAAATAGAATGCTTTCAACTCCCCAGAGAGCCCTGCTCATGCCAGAAAGAATTTGATTACGAAAGGAAATCCCAGTGTAGTGGCTGCCAGGTTTCTACTTGGTTTATGAGAATTTACATTCATCAGGCAGTGGCAAACACTCGGGATCCAGACCAGGTCTGTCCGACCTCAAAGACTGGAAAGCAACATCAGACAGGAACTCTAAAAATTAGGGTTTTCTTGTGCTTCTGTGTATTTATTTCCTAACTCCTGTATCAGAGGCTCCTGCTTACCTTTGTTGAATAAAATTTCACTTCCTTACCTGGCCCTACAAGGCCCTATGATCTGATCTCCTCTGATAAGTCCTCAACATATTCCCCCTTCCCCATACTCCTTCCCCACCCTGGACTCAAACTCACCACACTCATTCCTGCCCCAGGACCTTTGCATCTGCTGTTTCCTCTGCCTGAAGGCTCTTCCCCATATCTTCCCATGATTGGCACCTTGTTATCATTCAAGCTCCTGCCCAATCCTCAGGGATGCCTTCCCTGACTACTCTTTCTAAAGAAGACCCCAGGCCAGAGTGCCCTATCTGCCTCACTATGTTCGGTTTAGCTTGCACAGCCTGGTAGAAAAGAGAGAAAAGTTAACAGAAAAATTAAATAATGTGCTAAGTTCTCTGCTAGGAAGTCTATGGGGCTGGAGAGCTTTGCTGAAGGTCTTGCAACCCTGGGGAGCATTGCCATAGGCCACGGCGCTACCCCTCCTTGCACCAGTCTCCTTTTCTATAGGACAAGGCACTAGTAGTGCCCACCTCATAGGGACTGGTGAGAATTCAGTGCATTAATATGTCTAAGTGCTTAGCGGAATGCCTGGCACATAATTATACCACATACTGTCTTTTATTATTATTTACTTGAGGCCTGGTGCACAAATTCGTGCACTGGGGGGTGGGGGGTTGTCCCTCAGCCCAGCCTGCATTCTCTCCAATCTGGGACCCCTCGGGGGATGTCCGACTGCCGGTTTAGGCCCGATCCCTATGGAGGTTGGCTGGTCACGGGAGGTCCGCTGTGGGAGCACATGGCAGTCAGACATCCCTCTCACAATCCAGTACTGCTGGCTCCCAACTACTCACCTGCCTGCCTGTCAATGCCTAACTGCTCTCCTGCCGGCCCGATCACCACCAACTACCCTCCCCTGCTGGCCCGGTCACCCCCAACTGCCCTCCCCTGCCAGCCCAGTCACCCCCAACTGCTCTCCCCTGCCAGCCTGGTTGCCCCCAACTGCCCTGCCCTGCTGGCCTGATCATCCACAACTGCCCTCCCCTGCCGGCCTGATCATCCACAACTGCCCTCCCCTGCTGGCCTGATCATCCACAACTGCCTTCCCCTGCTGGCCATCTTGTGGTGGCCATCTTTTGACAACATGGGGGCGGCCATCTTGTGCAAGGATAATTTGCATATTGCCTCTTTATTATATAGGATTTTTATTGATCTGGTTCCTAAGTAAGAGTTCTTGATGAGAAAGGCTGAGTTCTTCCATGGAAACTTTCACTTTTGTTCTGCATTTCATCATCTGGTTCTTCCCAGCTTCTAGATTATAGTCACCTGTGGGGTTGAGCATTCCTGGTGCCTGACATTACCTCTGACCAACTGGATCAGGTTTCAGAGCACAAGCTGTTTTCTCGACTCCACATCGAGTGTGATTATTCACCAAACTAGAGGTCCAGTGCACAAATTTGTGCATGGGTGGGGTCCTTCGGCCTGGCCGGTGATCGGGGCCAGTGATTGGGGCCAGTTAGGGTGGCCAGCCCAGGGGAAAGGACTGTGGGAGGTGGCCAGCCCAGGGGAGAGAAAGCAGGAGGTTGGCTGGTCACAGGAAGTTGGCTGTGGGAGCACACTGACCACCAGGGGGCAGCTCCTGTATTGACCATATACCCCCTAGTGGTCAGTGTGTGTCATAGCTACCAGCTGGTCATCCGGTCATCATGGTCGCTTAGGCTTATATATATATAAACTAGAGGCTCAGTGCACAAAAATTTGTGCACTCGGGAGAGGGGTACGGGGGGATCCCTCAGCCTGGCCTGTGCCCTCTCGCAATCTGGGATCCCTCAGGGGATGACCACCTGCTGGCTTAGGCCCACTCCCTGGGGGATTGGGCCTAAGATGGCAATCAGACATCCCTCTGGCAGCCCGGCAGCCCTCGGGGGATGTCCACTTGCCAGCGGGGAGTAGGCCTAAACTGCAGTCGGACATCCTTAGTGCTGCTGAGGAGGCAGGAGAGGCTCCCACCACCACTGCTGTACTGGCAGCCATCAGCCTGGCTTGTGGCTGAGCAGAGCTCCTCCCATGTGAGAGCGCCCTGACCACCAGAGGGCAGCTCCCGCATTGAGCATCTGTCCCCTGGTGGTCAGTGTGTGTCATAGTGACCAGTCATTCCCAGTCTTTCTGCTGTTAGGGTCAGTTTGCATATTACCCTGTTACTATATAGGATAGAGGCCTGGTGCATGGGTGGGGGCCAGCTGGTTTGCCCTGAAGGGTGTCCCGGATCAGGGTGGGGGCCCCACTTGGGTGCCTGGCCAGCCTGGATGATGGGCTGATGGCTGTTTGAAGCTGGTCACACCCCCTTCAGGGTGGGGGTCACCACTGGGGTGCCTGGCAAGTCTGGGTGAGGGGCTGACAGCCGTTTTCAGGCTGGCGGGTGACTGAAGCTCCCAACCTCTCCTTTTTTCCTTTTTGTTTTTTTATTCTGGGATTTATTTACCTTCTGTGGCTGTCACTGGAGCTGAGAGCCGGCTTTAGCTCTGAGGCTCGGCTCCATCTCTGAGACTTCGGCTGCTGAAAGCAGGTATCTGGGCTTTGTTTAGCTTCTGTAATTGAAACTCTGTTGCAACTCCAGCTCTGAGGCCTGGCTGGCTGAAAGCAGGTTTCTGGGGATTGTTTAGCTTCTATAATTGCAACATAGTTGCTTAGAGTGCAGCTCAGAGCTGGGTGGTGGCAGGCGGGGAACCTTGGCTTCCTCCATCACTGGAGCAAGCAAGCCTCCTGTTCACTTCAGCTGCCTGGCTGCCGGCCGCCATCTTGGTTGGCAGTTAATTTGCATATAGCCCTGATTAGCCAATGGGAAGCGTGTCAGAGGTATGGTTAATTACCATGTTTGTCTATTATTAGATAGGATGGGAGGGTCACTGGTGTCTTACACAGGGTGAGGAAAGCAGATTTACGGTTGTTTGTATGGGAAATAATGCAATCCTATCTAATAAAGAGGGAATATGCTAATTGACTTCCCACCCTCAAAGATGGCAGCACCCACAGCCACAAGATGGCCTGCAGGGGAGGGCAGTTGGGGCAATCGGACTGGCAGTGGAGCAGTTAGGTGTCAATCAGGCTGGCAGGGGAGTGGTTTAGGGGTGATCAGGCTGGCAGGCAGAAGCGGTTAGGGGCAATCAGGCAGGAAGACAGGCAAGCAGTTGGGCGCCAGCAGTCCCAGATTGTGAGAGGGATGTCCGACTGCTGGTTTAGGCCTGTGGGATCGGGCCTAAACTGGCAGTCAGACATCCCCCGAGGGGTCCCAGATTGGAGAGTGCAGGCTGGGCTGAGGAACACCCTCCACCAGTGCACAAAATTCATGCACAGGGCCTCTAGTAATTAATAAATAGTAATACAAGAATAAACTCTGTGTTTCATGTACTCACAGCTGTAAGCCTACTTTTGCCTGACCCTGTATACTCTGGTTAGATTTGAGCTCATATTTAAATGTATTAATGAAATCACTTATTCATATAGCATATATTATTTTTACTGGCTGGTTTTATATGTTAGACACTGCTTTTTAGTGGGAGAGATGGATGATGATTAAACAAATAAATAAACAAGAAAATATAAAATAACAATAAGACAATACTTCATGTGAGTGACTGGCATTTGCTTTAGAAAGAGTAGTCAGGGAAGGCATCCCTGAGGATTGGGCTGGAGCTTGAATGATAACAAGGTGCCAATCAAGGGGAAGATATGAGGGAAACAGCAGGTGCAAAGGCCCTGGGGCAGGAATGAGTGTGGTGAGTTTGAGTCCAGGGTGGGGAAGAAGTATGGGGAAGGGGGAGTGTGTTGAGGACTTACCAGAGATCAGCTCATACGGCCTTGTAGGGCTGCGTAAGGAAGTGAATTTCTATTCAGAGCCTATGAAGAGTTTTGAGGAGTGTGATATGATCTGTTTCATAGTTTTGAAACAACTTTAAACAGGTTGGAGGATGGATTTTAGTGGGGGTGAATGTGGGTCAATGTTTTCAGCCAAGAAAGCTTGAGTTTTCGTAGCCGCTGTATAGAAAAACAGCATAATTAAGCTCAAAAGTTTCATTTCAGTAAGGACAACAGGCAAAGGTTTTTAGGGACCCAGGGCATCAACCACTGCAGTGATAGTGCCTGGGGTTAAGCCATGAGACATGAATGTAACCTAACAAATGAATTAAAGTCACGATGTGCTTTTATTTGTAAAAATTAAGTGTTTTCAAATCTGACTGTCCTTCTGCTTAAAACATCCAGTGGACAGTGGTGGCAGAGGAGGCAGTGACAGCCCCACATGCAGGACTGTCCACCTCAGCATGATGCCTTCCCAGGGCTGCCCACAGCCTTTGCAGGAGTATGTTCCCAAGTCAGATGACTAATCGTGCTTCGTGGTTTTTATGATGTCTCGATGGAAACTCTTAGAAACACCTGGACTGGTGAGCTGTAGAATTATGCATCGAGTCTCCCTCCATGACAGCCCATGCTCTGCTGTCCCTGGGTCTTGGCTGAACTATGCAGACTGCTCCCAGGGGCGGTGGAGTTGGACTGGGGTGTGGGTCGGGCAGCCTGTGTCTGATTCTCTTCTTTGCTTGGAGCCGAGTTTTCCTAGACAAGGACTTAACCCCTCGGAGTTGCAGAGGTCTCACCTGCCACATAAGGGTGGTTCTAGTGCCCGCCTCAGGGGTTACTGCAAGGCTCAGAAGCACATGCCCCTCAGGTAGCCAGCACAGTTCCTGGCCTGGGGCCAGCGCTTCACACTGTGTCAAGTTTTTGAAAGCCCTCTACGCCCTCTCTATTTAAAAGGTGGCCCCAGAGGCAGTCATGCCCCTGGGAGATTGTCATAGAACCTCTACTCCAGACCTACTGAGTCAGATTTTGCCCTTGAGCAAGATCCTGGGTGAGTCTGTGGGAAGTTTCTCTAAGCCAACGTGTGGAGGAAGGAGCGTGGGGTCTGTTTTCATTATGGAAACCTGTCAGCAGCACCACATGGTGCAAAGACTTCAGCCGCAGGACGCAAATGAGCCTAACTAGCTGGGTGTTCGTGGCCCATCAGGCACCCTCCAGCCCCAGGACTCAGTTCCTTCACCTGTAAAATGACTCACCTGTTTTAGAGGTTTGCTGAGAGAATAAATGAAATCATGTGAAAGCTGGTATCCAAGAGTGAAAAGTTAGTTATTTTCCTGCTGTTTACCTAGAAAAGCGGGTCATGGTTCCTGTGGCTTTAGTACAGTCTCCAGAGAGCCTGACTCCTTGTTGCCCACAGTGGCTCACCGAGTGGCAGTGGACGCGACCTGCTATTTGGTGTCTCGATTAAATTAATGGAGAGTGACAGTGGCCCAGGAGCTACAGCCTGGTGTTCTCAGAACCTAAATGGGAGCGTTTTGTAGTTTGGCTAAAAGGCATTGCCCTAGAAAAGACGAGCGCTGTGGCAATGGATGCTTCTGTCACTTACAAAACAACCAGAATTACAGTGTAACGGACGCTGTGCAGGAGTCACTGGCATCCTTCCGGGTGGACCATTTAATGCCACACATTTAGCAGGCACAAAAGCCTTTTATTTATTTCCAAACATCACAAAGCAAGAAACGAAAGACAGTGTTTATATGAGCAGGCTGTCAAGTACACTGAAACCCCCAATATAGTCCGGCACAAGAAAAACACACAACTGTACACCAAAGACACAGCGCAGGAGAGCCGCTGGTGTGGGGGTGGCGTTCTCCAGGGAAGGAAAGGGTCTGACCAGGTGCAGAGCACACAGCACACAGTGCTAGGCAGCAATCTCGCCCATGCTCACGGGAATGAATTGCTTTACTTGATAAGGTACAGACGTTGATAACAGGATCACCCTGACTTTAACACCACGCTGAGCAAAAGGAGCAGTAATCCCCCCAAGTTTTCTTTCCTAGATAACGTTTCAGGAAATCATGCGATAGAGACACAGTTACAATGAGCAAAAGCAAAGCTTCCAAGACAGTCGCATGCAATCCTACAATTTCTCAAACCTGAAACCACTGTGAAGCAATCTCTGGAGACACCGTACCACCCCCCCCCCCCCCCCCCATACAACAGGCCCTCTTGTGTTAAAGGCGGAAAAGGAATAATAGGGAAAAGGCTTTTAAAATAGGGAAACATATACTTCAGGAGAGCAAGGCATCAAAATACTGTACACACGGGTATGTTCTGGTTTTCCAAAGCACGTGATCTCCTTTTCATTAGAATTTTGAAAGCTGCCTTAGGCTGAATGCATGAAACCCAACAACAAAAGCAACAACTCTAATAACAAAAGTAGGGGCATCGTGGGTCACATTTCGATGCTATTTTTCAGAGGAGGTTGGTGAGGGTATGAGGGTAGAAAGGACGCCGTGCTGCATCGCTTCTTTCACAAAGAGTTCATTGTTGTGGGGCAACTGTTGCACTGTGAACAGAATAACAGGATGGAAACTCAAGTGTCTTATGAAATAAGGGCAAAGCCATCGGAGCGGCTGGCAGTCGAGGTGGGGCGGGTAAGAGGTTTGCTTGGGAGAGCTTCGACCCACCCTCCTGTCAATGAGAATCCTTCAGTCTGGAAGACCCGAGGGGCGAGGACGTGCCAGGAGGCGGGTGGGCAGGCAGGCGCTGCAAACCCTGGCTCATGGAATGAGCGCGCACAGCAGCCGCAGCACGGCCTCCTCGCGCGGCTGTTGGGGAAATCAGAGACTTACCCACGTTGGGATCCTTTCAGAGAGCCTGTTACTTTCCATTTCCCTGTCAGAGGCTCTGCAAGCTTCAAAACAAGATGCACTCAACCTCGGCTGTTCACACATTCTGGCGTCTTCGATCCCGCCCCTCTTCTCTCTAAAAACCTTAGCTGGCTGGAGGGTCAGCAGTGGCCGGAGGGACTGGCCTCCGGCCCGCGTCCTAGCCCAGGCTCACGCTGGGGCAGCCGCACAGGATCTCGCGGAAGGTGCTCCTCAGCTCGGGGCTGCGGAAGGAGTAGATGAGCGGGTCGATGACGGAGTTGCACATGATAAGCACCAGGTAGGTGTTGAAGTGCGCGGCGTAGCAGACGCAGGAGGGGTTGGTGGGGCAGGTGATGATGAGCACGAGGTGGAGGAAGAAGGGGGTCCAGCAGATGACGAAGACGCCCAGCAGGATGGTGATGGTGACGGCGCCCTTGAGGCTCGAGCGCTGCGGCGGGGCCGCCCCGACGGCGGGGGGCAGCGCGGCGATGCGCCGCACGTGCAGCCGCGCGAAGAGGCACATGTGCACGTAGAGGGTGCCCATGAGCAGCAGCATGGCGAAGAACAGGGTGACGAGGCACACGATGACCATCTTGCTCTCCGAGTAGACGATGAACACGACGCCGCAGACGCCGCAGCACAGCCAGACGGCCACGATCAGGGCGCGCGCCCGGCGCACCGTCACGATGCTGTGGTAGCGCAGCGCGTAGAAGATGGTGACGTACCGGTCCACCGCGATGGCCAGGAGGTTGCAGATGGAGGCCACCAGCGAGATGCAGATCATCGAGTCGAAGATGTTGTCCATGTGCTGCAGGAAGCGGTCCTCCAGGGCCAGCGAGCCGCTGTTGACCACGGCGATCATGACGGTCTCCAGGGCGTTGGACACGCTCACCAGCATGTCGGCCGCGGCCAGGCTGCAGAGGAAGAAGTACATGGGCGAGTGCAGGTTGCTGTTGCGGGCCACCGCCAGGATCACCAGGATGTTCTCCAGCAGGCTGACGCTGCCCAGCGCCAGGAACACCCCGGGCTGGATGAACACCTGCTCGCAGTACCTGCTCTGGTTGCCGGAGGAGGGGGCGTCCAGGCACTCCGAGCCGTTAGGCTGCCCGGGCTGAGACGAGGGCAGGAAGCACGAGGCGTTCATCGCGGACACAGGCTGACCGAGCTGGGCTGTGGCCGGGGGCATAGGCTGCTGCTGCTGCTGCTGCTCCTCACAGGAGGCAAGAGTTTCCTCCAGATGCGTGTGAGGGATGCTCGTCCTGTGCGGACTCGGATTCTGTTCTCCCAGATGGAAGGATGGGGAGCGAGCGAGCTGGGAGGCACACAGAGAACTTTCCCTGCTGCTCCAGGGCGAGCAGTTTTGTGCGGACTCTTCTGCCGTCTCCCTCCTTTCCCCTCCTTACTCCATCGCCATCCCCACTTGGGAACAGAAAACCTGCCACCGGTTGCTACAGTTACGGCTCCTTTCCTGGCAAGACAAGGGATGTAGTGCCTGTTGTTGGAAGTGAGGGGTGAACACTCACTTTTCATACATTGGCTGGTGGCAAACAACTCCTACTTAATCTCCAGCGCTGCGAAATGACCACTGAGCACCCGGAGGCTCTGTGACTGACAGCAGGTAGGCTCCCAGGGTTTGGGCAGGGGATCGGAAAGCGGGCTGGTGCCCCCTGCTGGCCAGACTGCGCATCTGTTTGCTGGCTTTTCTGAGCAGTTTGTTATTTGTCCTGGAAACTGCCACAAGCATCCATTCATCCATTTACTTGTTCATTCATTCATCTGGAAAGTAAACATTTACTGCGCACCTACTCTGTGTCAGGTCTCTGCTGCTGGGCGCATAAGGTTATGGTGAGCAAGACAGACATGCTCTTCTTGTTTTCACCCAAACTTGGAGTCTGGGGTGGGAGACAAGAAATCAGGGAATTAAGTCCGGGTGATAAACGCTTGAATGGGGAGGGCCAGGGGGATGCTGGTGGATGAGCCGGGGCCCTAATCTGAATGGTAGAGGAAAGTTCTGAGGAAGGAGCGTCTCAGCCTTGACTCCAAGGAAGAAGAGGCCATGCGGGGTGGAGAGGTGGGAGCTGGGGTTGGAGGAGGGGTCCAGCTGGAGAATGACAGCCCACCATTCGGAGGGAAGGGCAGTGGATCTTCACGCTGGCGTGGGGACCATCCGGAGGATGTGGGTGCAGAGGTCCCGCCTGGCCTGTGAGTGAGAATCACCCAGGCGAGGGCCTGGGCATGTGTGGGTGATTTTAAGAGGTGAGCAGGGGCGTAGCCAGAGTTTCCATCTGCTGAAAGGGAACCTTGGTGTTTTTGAAGAAATGAAAAGTAGTTTGCTCTGCCTGGAGCATGGAGCTGGGCGACACAATCTGAGAAATGGGGCTGTAGTTTTTTATTTTATTTTAAAGATGAGAAGTGCCCTTTAAAAAAGGATGATTTCAGCCTTACTTGGGAGTTTGAAAGTGGTGGGAGCTGTGGAAGGAAGGGTTCTAGGTAGAGCAGGGATGAGGTGGGTCTGCATTTAGAAGGATTCCTGGCTGCAGAGTGGAGACTAGATGGGATGGGGAGGAGTGAGGAGCCAGGCAGGCCAGGGCTGCAAAGAGCCAGGGCCAGATGATAGTGGCCAGAAGCAAGGAGGCGTCCTGGGAGGAGTGGGCAGAGAATGTGGGAGGGAGGATCATGGAGGTTCCAGAGTGCTTGGGTATGGGACTGTGGGGAAGGGAGTGGGCGGGAACACCCACCTCCTTCTTAAGCAACAGGGAGGATGGAGATGCCCTGGGAGCTGGAAACTGTAAAAGGCAGATTTGAGCAGTTGACTTTAATACGTGGTTCATGTCGGGCTTGATGCTGCACAGAAGGATTGTGAAAAGTCTGGAAACACTGAGTCTGCTTGCACCTACACACACACACACACACACACACACAGCTGCATGCACACACAGACACACCCCCACACATTCCAGGTGGGTTAATGAGCCATCTCATGATCGTCTAACTATGGGGGTACATGAGTGTGGGTGTATGTAAGTATGAGACAGGAGGAATATGCATATGGAAATATAAAATTTAGAATATTTATAAAACTTTGGAGTGGAGAGCTCTTAGTAAGATGGGCGATCCAAAATTTAGTATGAACAAAAGGGCCATAAGCCAAGTGAGAGACAAACAGGAAGAAAACATTTGCCATGGGCCAAAGTTACTGTCTCTTACAGAAACAATACCTGCACATTAATAAGAAAAAGATGAATTAGCTCTTAGAAAATTGGGCAAAAGATACAAATGGAAATTCACTGAACAAGAAATGCAAATGTCTAATAAACATATGAAAAGATGTTCAGCCTTCTGGGGAGTCAGGGAAATGAAAATCAAACCAAGACTTCCATACTGTTTTCCCAGTTAGATTGACAAGAATTAAAAAGATGTCAAACTCAGGAGAGAATATTGGGGGAAGGACTCTGAGGCACACCTGTTGTTTGTGATAGCTTCACCATTTGCCAGTGTCTACCAATGTACAAATCGTGCCTGGGTGTGGATCTCAGTATATAAACTGAAGGGCGTGAGAAATTCTACTTCTTTTTGTTTTCAGCAGAGCAGCATCTGATGTTAAACCAACCCATCTCCCAGGCTGGGGAGAAACACAATCTCAATCCGTTTGAGTCTTACCCTCCCTCCTCACCTTCATGGTCACCTCCAGAGGTGCCTTTATGGTGTCTTGGTCTGAGGTTTCAGGGGCACTGGTCTTACCTGGGCCACCAGGACCGCTCGGTGCTTTCCCTGCCTTGGGCCTGGCATGTGCCCAGCTCAGACACCTTCATATGCCTCCACTCTCTGATTCTCTGCCTCCTGTACAGAGAGCAGTGGGGCCTGGCACCTCAACTCCTCATCCTAAGAGTACCCTCCTTGCTAATGAGTGTCAATTTGGTCTTCTCTAAATGCTCCTTCTGCTTACCTGGGGGAGCCATGCAGATGCAGAATGACTCCCTAATGGAATCTTCTAGAAACCAATTGGCTTTATTTGTTCATTTTAAAAATATATTTTTATTGATTTCAGAGAGGAAGGGAGAGGGAGAGAGAGAAAGAAACATCAATGATGAGAGAGAATCACTCATAAGCTGCCTCTTGCACACCCCACACTGAGTATTGAGCCCACAACCCGGGCATGTGCCCTGACCAGGAACCAAACGGTGACCCTTCTGGTTCATAGGTTGATGCTTAATCACTGAGCCACACCCCCAGGCCAAATTTACTTTATTAATAACAATCATAAGGCATGACAGTTTTGCCAGTGTTTATTGTATGTTGTTGGCACATATGGGGGTGTCTGGTTAGAATCTATTATAATAAACTGTAATAAGGAGATTTTTTTAACTGTGAATTTTATTTTATTTATTTATGTTTTAAAAATCTTTATTGTTGAGAGTATTACAGATATCCCTCCTTTTCCTCCCATTGGCCCCCCTCCACCCCAGGTTACTGCCCTGCTCCGGGCCTTCACCCCCTACTGTTTGTGACCATAGGTAAGATCTTTGGTTACTCTCTTTCTGCCTCCCACCCTTCCCTCTAAAATTCATCAGTCTGTTCCATGTTTTCATACCTCTGATTCTATTTTATTCACCACTTTACTTTGTTCATTAGATTTCTTGTTTATTTTGATTTTTAGACTCAATTGTTGATAGATATATACTTATTGCCATTTTATTGTTCATAGTTTTAATCTTCTTCTTCTTCTTCTTCTTTTTCTTCTTCTTCTTCTTCTTCTTAAACAATACCCTTTAATGTTTCATGTGATACTGGTTTGGTGGTGATGAACTCTTTAACTTTTTCTTGTCTGTGAAGCTTTTTTTCTGACCTTTAATTCTAAATGATAGCTTTGCTGGGTAGAGTAATCTTGGTGGTAGGTCCTTGCTATTCATCACTTTGAATATTTCTTGCCACTCCCTCTGGTCTGCAAAGTTTCTGTTGAGAAATCAGCTGACAGTCATATGGATACTCCCTTGTAGGTAACTAACTGCTTTTTTCTTGATGCTTTTAAAATTCTTTCTTTGTCTTTAACCCTTGGCATTTTAATTATGATGTGTCTTGGTATGGACCTCTTTTGGGTTCCTCTTGTTTGGGACTCTGCGATTCCTGAACTTGTAAATCTATTTCTTTCACCAGGTAGGGGGAGTTTTCTGTCATTATTTCTTCAAATAGGTTTTCAATATCTTCTTTTCTCTCTTCTCCTTCTGGCACTCCCATAATGCGAATGCTGGTACACTTGAAGTTGTCCCAGAAGCTCCTTACACTATCTTCATATTTTTGGATCCTTTTTTATTTTTTCTCTTTTGATTGGGTGTTTTTGTTTCCTCATATTACAAATCATTGATTTGATTGTCAGAATCATCAACTCTACTGTTGCAACACCTCAAATGATTCTTTATTTCAGTTACTGTATGCTTATTTTCTGATTGGTCATTTTTCATGTCTTTGACATTCTCACTAATTTCCTTAAAAGTCTTACTAAGTCCCTTGAAGCTCTCATGAAGATCCTTGAATAACTTTCTAACCATGGTTTTAAACTCTGTATCTAGTAGTTTGCTTGCTTCCATTTCTTTCATTTGTGACACGTTTCTTTGTCTCTGCATTTTGCTTGCTTCTGTGTTCATTTCTACCTATTATGTAGAGCTGCTATGTCTCCTGGAATTGGTAGAGTGGCCTTGTGTAGTAGGTGTCCTGTAGGGCCTAGTGGCTCAGCCTCCCCAGTCACCTGAGTGCCCCTATGTGGGCTGTGTGCACAGTCTTGTAGTTGAGCCTTGATTGCTCTTGGTGTCACTTGGAGGAATTTACCTCCAGGCCAATTGGCTCTGAGGACCAGCTGCAACTATAGTGGGAGAGCTGCTGTGCAGGAAACCCACCTATGGAGCAGGCTTTGGTGCTCACTGAGTCTGCCTCTTTTGTGTGTCACTTGTGGATATGTAGAGTTGTAATCTGGTATGGTCTGAAGCTGTCCACAAGGTTCACTGGTTCTAGGGCCTTCAGGGAAGTGCAAAGTCAGCCACTGCCTGGAGCCACCTGGCAGGAGCTATAGAGAGATCTGCAGATGGCTGCTATTTTTATTGGGCTTGGAAGTGCCCAGGTGAGGCCCAGCTGTGAAGCAAGGCAGGCTTGTTCTGGTGCCAGGTCTTGGGCCCTTTATTGATAGACTTGGGGTATGCTGAGATCAGTTTCAGTTTGTTTGAGAGATTTTAGCAAAGACTAAAGCCTGATCCATGACAGTCCATTCATATAGAAAAGTTGCTGCAAGAAGCTTGGGTGGGGCAGGATCTCATGGAATCACCTGGGTGGTGCAAATAGTGTGAGCCAGGCTGGTGGAGACTTAGATATGGCCCCTGCCAGGCAGCTCTGTGACAGGGGAGGTCCCAACACAGGAACAATGACCCCTGAGAACACCCCCATCTGGGAGAGAGCCATCTTCTTATTCCTGCCCTGATACCAGATAATCCAGTTTCTCTCTGTATGTGTCTGGGTCCCCCAAAGCCACCCAGCACTGGAGCTCAGAGGGATTGAGTCTGAGTAAGTCTGTACACCGGCCCTTCAAGAGGATCTTCTGGGACTCCAGCAGCCTCTGTGTCCTGCAGCCACAGTCCCTGCTTGTTTTTACAGCCTGAAGTTACAGGGAGTTCTCTTCCCAGCTCTGGGACCCTGGGCTGGGGGGCTGGTGTGTGGCTGGGACCCCTTGATCCTCACGGTGGCCTCCACAGAGAGGATCTCCCCCCAGATTGAAAAAATGGCACATGTGGGTGTTGGTCCAGCCCGTTACATGCCTCTGCCCCTCCTACCAGTCTCAATGTGATTTCTTCTTTACTGCTCTAGTTGTAGTACTTCTATTCAGCCAGCTTTCAGGCAGTTCTGAGTGATGGTTGTTCTGTATTTTAGTTGTGATTTTGATGTGGTTGTGGCAGGCAGCACATACCAGCATTGACCTATGCCTCCAGCTTGGCTCCTCTTTTTAACAAGGAGATTCTTATCCTAAGAGATCATGCACCTGGATGTTCTCTCTGCCCCAAAAGCTCTTCCCTTCTTTTGTGCCTGGCATATACTTCTCTTATCTTTCAAGATCAAGCTCAAATGGGAACCTTTTTCCCCCCATTGATTTTTAGAGTCAGTGGAAAGGAGGGAGGGGGCAAAAGAGAGAGAAACACTGATGTGAGAGAGACACATTGATTGGTTGCCTCCCACACGCACTCTGACTGGAGCTGAGGATCAAACCTGCAACCCAGTATGTGCCCTTGACTGGGAATGGAACCTACGACCCCTTGGTGCTCAAGCCAAAACTATAACCACTGAGAACACTGGCCAGGGTAAATGTAAATAATTTTTTTCATAGTTTTCCTCAAATCTTCTGCAGCAGTTTATTTCTCCTTTTTCAACCACTCCTCCCCAATCTGGCAGAGTTCAGCACTCCTCCCTCCTTCTCGTGTCTTGCAGAATGCCACGTAATTAGAGCTCACACCCCATGCCACTTAAAGGGGGCCACGTTGTCCAGAGATCATATTAAAAACAATAAGATTGCATCATTGACCCTAATTGTTTCTGAGGAGCTGCTGCTTCTGATGCCTGCATCCTCAGCCCCCAGCCCACCTCTGGTTTCAGCAGCCTCTTGCTGGACAGCTCCCCGTGCTCAGTTACTCGATGTGGGGCTCCTGGGAAGGGATGCTTATCTCAGGCAAGATGGGGTTCTGCAGCTGAGGCCAATCTGGGAGGAATTATAGCTGCAGGCTTCTTACTCTCAACTGGGGCAAGTCCTTCACTGAAGAGAGACCTGGGTGGGGCAGCTCTGAATTGGTCCCCAAAGGCCAGGGGAGTATGTGCCGACATAGAGATGTGACTGGCCAATGTCCACAGGGGGTTTCCACTGTGTGTGCCCAGGAAGTGTGTTTTACAGTGCGGCTGATACTGTGGGAGAGCGTTGAGGAGATGTCTGTGGTCCTGGCAACCCACGTAGAAGGACTCCTCCAGGAGGGGCCTATTGCAGAGCTGCTGTGACTAAGGTCTGTGGGCATCTGGAAGCCTGTGTGATCAGAGAGAATGGTTAGTTAGAGGCACAGTTACTTCCTCCTGCCCAAGGATGAGCTGCCAGCGGGGGCCAGGGTCGGGGGAACAAAAAGACAGCTCCTCTGCGAGTGGTGTGGGAAGGTTGGGTACACTTTATGATGATCTAAACCCAATCCAGGACTTTCTGACATCTCTTCACGACACTCCCTCAGTTGCCGGGGTCCAGCCCCAGCGGGTCCAGGGGTCCCCAAAGGTGTAGACGGATTCGGCAAAGAAGGAATGACATGGAGACAGTATTCAGTTCATCAGCAGCCTAGCCAGGATCTCCAGCCAGGATCTCCAGCCAAGTTCTGTGTCCATGTTGTCTTGCTAGGTTCTCCAGCCAGGTTCTGTCCAGGTTCTCCAGCCAGGTTCAGTCACCAGGTTCTAGTCAGGTTCTTTTGTCAATTTCTGTGGACGGAGTCGGCGAAGAAGGAAGGACACGGAGACAGCGTTCAGTTGATCAGTCCAGGATCTTTTGCCATGTTCTCTCCAGCGAAGTTCTTGGTGGAGAGAACATGGCATATGGCGCCCGAACAGGGACCCCTAGGTAAGCGCCCCGCACTCGGGACGGATAGGACTCCACCGTAGGAAGAGGGTGGATAGTCTTTGCCCCACTCTCGGGACGGATCGGACTCCACCATAGGAATAGGGTGGATAGTCTTCGCCGACTCCGTCCACACCTTTGGGAACCCCTGGAACAGGATTCCCTTAGGTAAGCCCCCCCATTGAGAACCCCCACACTCGGGACGGATAGGACTCCACCAGGGTACTGCAAACCCCCCTATAGAGGATAAGTAGGGTAAGAAGGTGGATAGTACAGAACTTAGATTGAGAAGATGTGCCATACTGAGTCCAAAGAAAGAAGACTCTGTATTGATCTTTAGATTAAGAAGATGTGCCATACTGAGTCTAAAGAAATAAGACTCTGTATTGATCTCTTAACTCATATGCTTGCTAGCAGAGGAATTAAGGTTACTCCCAGTCAGACAGAATGTTTTATACAAGAAGTATGTCCATGCTTTTCTGAGGAAGGAAAGGTAAATGTAAAGTCATGGGAGAAGGTAGGCCCAAGGAGCCTTATCCTTAACCCCACTGCAGCCTTTCCACCCCGGGAAAGTGCAGGATTGGCAAGTTCTCCCTGGGGTGATAGATCAGGACTCAGGTAATAGCGGAAAGCGCCAATCCTACTCTTAAAATGGATACAAGAGAGCATTTCGGGTTTTTCTTTTTAATGCCCGCTTTTAAAAAATAAAAAAGGGGGAATTTGCCGGGAGCCGGTCCATGCTTGCTGTTTCAAGGGACCTGGCATATATGGCATACTGTTCTTAATATGTTTGCTCACCTTCTTGGCACTATGTGTTTTAACCAAGGTCTCTGAGAAAGGTTGTTTCCCCAGGTAGGGATTTTCCCCTGAAGTTAGGGAGGGAATAAAACCTCTTAACTAAGTGCCAGGTGGGTAATTAATCACTTTAACTACGAACAATCATGCTTAAGCTACATAATCTTTACTCCCTGGAATGGAGATAAGAAACGCCCTAACCTTTGTAATAGAGATTGATAGGATTGAATCAACTGGTATAAATACAGACGTAACAAGACAGCAAGACTCAGAACTTAGAACACAGAACTTAGAACACAGAACTAAGAAGACAGAACCTACACAGAACTAGAGACGGAAGAACTTCGCTGGAGAGAACATGGCAAAAGATCCTGGACTGAACCTGACTACAGAAATGGGCAAGAGAACCTGACTAGAACTTGGTGACAGAACCTGGCTGGAGAACCTAGCGAGACAACATGGACAGAACCTGGCTGGAGATCTGAAGCAGAACTTCGCTGGAGATCCAGACCAGAACTTGGCTGGAGATCCTGGCTAGAGATCCTGGCTAGGCTGCTGATCAACTGAACGCTGTCTCTGTGTCATCTCTTCTTCGCCGACTCCGTCCACACCTTTGGGGACCCCTGGACCCGCTGGGGCTGGACCCCGGCACTCAGTGGCCCGCCACTGTGCTGAAATTGAGTTTTCCTAAAACCGTATTTATGTATTTTATTTTGGAATCGCTTTCAATTTACAGGAAAATTGAAAAGATGGTACAGCGAGTTCCCATGCACCTCTCATCCTGCTTCCCCGGTGCTAACGTGCTGTATCATCGCGGTGCCTCTGTTACCGGTAAGGAGCCCATGCCAGCACAGGCGCTACTCACGAAGCTCCACATTTCACGCTGATTTCTCCCATGTCCCCTTCCCTCTCTGTCCCAGGATCCCATCTGAGGTCCCACACTGCGTCACGTTGTCGTTGTCGTGTCCGCCGCAGTGTCTTCCAGTTTCCATCTTTCCTTGGTTTTCATGACTTGGACAGTTTTGAGCAGCACTGGCCAGACACTGTGTAGAGGCCTCTCCGTTGGGTTTGTCTGATGTTTCTGGGTAGACTGGGGTCAAGGGATTCTGGAAAGAATGCCACAGAGTGATTCGCCTCATCATCACCTCGTATCAGGGGCATGAGACATCCACGTGATATCACTGGGGAGTTGCCGTGGCCGCCTGCTAGGAGGGGTGTATGTCATTGAGTTTTAACTACTCATTTGGCCCGAGAGATCTTAACATTTTTATGTGAATTTATTCTGGGCCTTAAATCCCTACTTTTGCTTATGGAAGGGACAAGGGAAAGTGATACATGAGTATTAATTAGCTGTAACACTGACGGAGGGCAGTTTCCAAGTGGTTGTCCAAGTGTCTGTCTTCTGTTCCTTCCCACACTCTCTTGCCCACCCTTTCTCTGTCCGACCCAACACGGCCAAGTGAACCCACTCCTCTGCCGTGATGCAGTCAGCGACTACTTCCTGGACATTTTCCCCCTGTCCTTCCTTTCTCGCTTTCTTTTTGTTCATCTACAGATTTTAATTTTTATATTTATACTAGTGGCCCAGTGCACGAAATTTGTCATGAGGTGGGGGGTGGGGGCATCCCTCAGCCCAGCCTGCACCCTCTCCAATTTGGGACCCCTTGGGGGATGTCCAACTGCTGGTTTAGGTCCTCTTGCAATCTGTCACCACTGGCTCCTAACCGCTCACCTGCCTGATCTCCCCTAACCACTCTGCCTGCCAGCCTGATTGCCCCCGGCTGCCCCCACTGCCAGCCTGATCCTGCTCACCACCAACTGCCACCCCCTGCCAGCCTGATCACCCCCAACTGCCCCCCTGCCAGCCAGCTCCCCCCCAACTACCCCTCCCCCCCTGCGGCCTGTTCGCCCCTAACCACCTCTGCCTCAGATCCACCATCATGGCTTTGTCCGGAAGGTCTCCTGGAAGGTCTCCCAGTCTAATTAGCATATCACCCTTTTATTAGTATAGATACAAGTTAATATATTTTTTGTCTAAATGGCATGCAGAAGAAAATTATCTCTGTTTTTCCAACTCAGTGTCCAAACATTTTTATCTAGAGGCCCACTGCACAAATTCGTGCATGGGTGGGGTCCGGCCAGCCAATTGGGGTGGATTGGGGCTGGGCTTGACAGGAGGAGGAGAGTGGGAGATTGGCCTGCTGACCAGGCCCCTGATAAGCCTGATTGGGGCTGGGCTGGCTGGGGGGAGGAGCTGTAGGTGATTGGCCCAGATAGGGGTGGGGGGCGGAATGGGGGCCAGGTCCCCAGTGAGGAGGGGCTGTGGGTGGTGGCCTGGCTTTCCCTGTCCCCAAATGGTGTGTGTGTGGGGGGGGCTGATGGGGGTCAGTGGCCGGGGGAGGGGCCATGGGAGGTAGGCTGGCCAGCCCCACCCCCAACTTGGTGTGTGTGTGTGGGTGATCCAGGGCAGAGCTGGTTGGGGGAGAGGCCACAGGCCAATCGGGATGGTGGGGGCCCATCGGGGGCAGGGCCGGCCAGGGGAGGGGCCGAAGGCTGTTGGCCTGCGGGCCCTGTCCCTGATTGAAGTGGGGGGCCAATCGGGGTTGGAGCTGGCTTGGGGCAGGGGCCGCAGACCAATTGGGGTGGTGGGGGCTGATTAGGAGTGGGGCCGGCCATGGGGAAGGTCTGTGGGCAGTGTCCCCGAATGGGGTGGTGGGTGGTGGGGGCCCATCGGGGGCAGGGCTGGCCCCATCCCCTACTGGGATAGGGAGGGCGATCAGGGGAGGGGATGGCTAGGGGGAGGGGCTGCAGGCCGATTGAGTGGGAGAGGCTGATCAGGGGTGGGGCCAGCCATGGGGAGGGCTGGGGGAGGTTGGCCGGCCAGCCCCACCCCCTGATCTGGCCAGTTCACTGGCTGCAGTGGGTGTCATAGCGACCGGTCATTCCAGTCATTATGGTGTTCCGGTAGCTGGCTTTTTATTTATACAGATAGATACCGTGCATTGGATACATTTTTATTTCCCAATTAATTTTAAGATTTATTTTTACTCATACTCCAGAATTCTAATATTTTTATGCCTATAAATCCCCATTTCTTTACATTTTTTATTGAGCTATACATACTACAACATTAATGATTTTAAAGTATACAATTCAGTGGCCTTTAGCACATCCACAAGGTTGTGCAACCATCGCCACAATCTAATTCCAGACCATTTTCATCACCCCAAAGAGAAACCCCAAGCCCATTAGTAGTCACCCCTCATTCACCACCTCCCTTAGCCTCTGGCGACCACTGACCTACTTTCTGTCTCTACCTAATGGTTAAAAGTATGCTTATCTGAGCCACGTTTAGCTTTTGAATCTCCCCAAAGCCTCCATTTTCTTACTTTCTCATTTTTCAAATTCAAAAACAAACAAAACACCCCTAACAACTGTAAATTTTCCTGTTTAAAATTCAGCATAAAAATTATAAGGACATTCAAATTAACAAACCAGCAAATCTCTTCCTCTCCATCTCTTGAATTCCAAGGCGATCTTCTGAATAGAGAATGAGTCATTTTGTTTTTGAACACTCCAGTGCCAGGAACAGGTCAAGGCTGTGTGTGTGTGTGTGTGTGTGTGTGTGTGTGTGTGTGTGTGTGTGTGTGTAAAGAACATTGTTTTGTTGCATTCTGCTGGAACCTCTTTTCGTGAGTAGTGCTGTGCTGATGTGGGTTCTTTAGCTGTAGCAAAGGCACCACGATGATACAACACGTTAATACACCAATTTGCTTCTCCAAGTCCGTTTCCCTATGGTTGATTCACAAATTGCAGCAACTGAGTCAAATTAACGATAAAAGGCAGGAGTTTCCTGAGTGTAGAAGACAAAGGGATCTGCATTGCTCCACGTTCTCCCAGGCGCCACCAAGGCTGGTTGAAGGACCAGATATAATGAATAAAAACACCCTCCATGGTGTCCACACCCAATCTCTGTGTGTTTATTTATTTGTTATTGTTGGCACTATTACAGAGTCCCCCATTTTCTCCCCTTTGCCTCCCTCCACCCAGCCCCCGCTACCCCTCCCCTGGCCTTCACCACTCCTGTCTGTGTCCGCGGGCTGTGTGTATATATGTTCTTTGGCTAATCTCTTCCAGTCCCCTCGTGCCCCCTCCCCTCTGCCATCTGTCAGTCTGTTCCATGCAGCCATGCCTCTGGTCCTATTTTGTTCATCAGTTTAGTTTGTTCATTAGATTCCACATATAAGGGACAGCATATGGTATTTGTCTTTCTCTGACTGGCTTATTTCACTTAGCATAATACTCTCCAGGTCCAACCAACAAAGACAAGTGCTGGCGAGGACGTGGAGAAAAGGGAACCCTCGTGCACTGCTGGTGGGAATGCAGACTGGTGCAGCCACTGTGGAGAACAGTGTGGCGTTTCCTCAAAAAATTAAAAATGAAGCTGCCTTTTGAACCAGCGATCCCACTTCTAGGAATACATCCCAAGACTTCCGAAATACCAATCAGAAAGAACGTATGCACCCCTATGTTCATAGCAGCACAATTTACATAATCTCTAAATTCATTTAAAAAATACAAATATGTTTTCCTGGTTAAAACAATCACGTCCAGCACGTTACAATTGCATTTCTTTCATCAATCTCAAAATTGAGTGCCCATAAAGTCCCTAGCTCTTCCGGTTTCCTTTGCTGGGTTAACCTTTGAGTCCCATGTTTCCAGCACTGGCTGCGTTGCCGGGGGCATTGCCTTGGGGACATGGTGGCCGGCAGACCTGTGCTGGCGATGTCTCAACCCGGGGCTGCGGGATGCGGGGTGCGATGTGGGGTGCAGGGCTTCTCAGCCCTCACTGAGCATCTGAATCACCAGGGACTGGTCAAAATTCAGGTTCTGCTCCCGCAGGTCTGGCCGTGTATTCGGCTGGCCCACAGGCTGGCGTTTGAATGGCAGGGAAAGAGACGTCGCTTGCTCCCAGGTGGCATTCGCTCTGATGATGGTGGGAGAGCGCCCTGCACTTAAAGGCTGCAGCAGAGGTCCCAGCTGCGTGTGAGGGAGCAGTGCCAATGGCTCCACACTGGGGTGCGGGCAGGGTGATCTGGACCTGATTCCTGCTGTGTGGCCTCCAAGCTCAGTGCCCAGGCTGCCCAGGGAGGCTGGGAGCTGCCAGCAACACTCAGCAAATTCCTCTTCTGCCTCAACTGGCCGGAGTGTGTTAGTTATTTTAGCCAAGAATCTGCCGCTCTTCCCTCCCATTTGGCTCAGTTGTGTTGGCCTCCTGGAGGGCTGGCGGTGACGGAGCCCAGGGCTGCATCACCTGGGAAGAGCTGTGGATACAGGACAGGTGAAGGCAGGCTCGTTCTGCCTCGGGGTCCCTGGGTCACGGTCAGTATCAGTTTCCGTGGCTGCTGTGACAGGGCGCCACACATTAGGGGCTTAAAACAACAGAAAGCTGTTATATCTCAGCTCTGGAGGTGGCAGGAGAGCCTGGGCTCCCTGGCACTGTTCAGCCCCTGGAGGCCACCTGTGGGGTCAGGGGCCAAGTTCTGGGTCCCAATCTCTGAAAGGTCATCCCTCTCCCCCCTCTCCCCGCCCTCTCCTACCACCCGGGGTTGAGCTTCCTCCTCAGGCCAGAATTCCTTTGCAAACTGGACAGTCTCCCCCAGACCCTCCCCTCCACCCCTGCTCCCAGACTGGGAAAATCCTTGCTGGAAAGGGTGTCTTGCCTTAAATGCCTTCCACTTGAGGGTGTGGTATAACTTCCCTTCCTCAGCTTGCACCCCTCCACAGGGCTGGGGAGAGCACAGCTGTCTGCAGTCTCCCCCTTTCTTCTCTTCTGTGGGTTTGGGTTCCCCAGACAGAGCCCTGTTGCAGGTTGGGTTCTCCAGGCTGGAGAAGGCCCGCAGGCAGCGCCTGTGTGGGGAGTGAGCGAGGCAGCAGGATGGGGCTGAACTGCATGCCAGGCACAATGCTGTCCTCAGCAGTCCCACAGCCACTTTGCAGAGGCCTGGCTCACACCCCAGTGTCCAGCGGTCCTTCCGGTCCTTCCGGTCCTTCTGTGTGGATCTCCCACCCCCTCCCTTTTGTAGTCTCAGGCTTGCATCTCTCTTCAGCTGAAGGTGAGACAGAGACAGCCTCTGTGGAGGTCTCAGCTAATGCTGCTGCCACCAGCACCCTCAGGGCAGGGAAGCGTCCCTCCCTGTGGGGGACCTGGGCAGCACCCCTGAGCATCCCTGTGCCCCTGCTGTAGCATCTGAGGCAAGCGTGTGAGCCACACACCTCGACCTGCGTCCTCCAGTTAAGTTTGCTTATGGCCAAGTTCCTCTTGGACTGTTCAAACTTGAAAGCCAGGTATAAGAGGAAATGATGTGGAGTCAGAACTGTCCTCCCACCCAAACCCCAGCGAGACGCTCTCCCAGGTGAGGCCACGGGAATGGACACCGGTGAAGGGTCAGTGAATTCATGTCTTTCATCTGAGAGTTGCATAGACTAGAACTTCCATCACTATTCTCTCCCCCCCCTTTCTCTCTCCAGAACATTCCAGAACATGACTTTACATATGTTAAATATATGTATTATGTGAGTCCAGCACAATGCCAATGCCTTTTAAAACACTACCCTGCCCAGGACATCCTTTTGTGGCTGTAAGATAATAGTACCGCGTGCTCTGCTCTCAAGGAGCCAGAGGTAGTGTGTGTGTGTGTGTGTGTGTGTGTGTGTGTGTGTGTGTGTAGATGGACATACAATAAACATAAAAGAGCATGACAAATGCTACAAAGTAATGGTCGGGGCCAGGTTAGAGGAATGAATTCTGGCGAGGAGATGTGGTTGCTCTGTGTCCACTGGTTCCTTTGGTTTACTTCACTCTGTGGAAGGATTTTGTAAGGGGTAAGCTACAGCTATTGTCTCTTATTGAGTAAGATATAAAAATCACCACCTTCAGTATTCTTCAGAGCCCCGTAGGTTCAACCCATGAAGGTTTTCTCATTTTGTGCTGAATTCATCAATTGAAGGAACATTGGCTGACAAAAATAGACGCCGACATTGTATGCAGCAGAACAGAGAGAAGAGTGGGGGCTCCAAGGATAGCAGGGCCGGCCCCTGGGACCTTTCTTCTGAGGAGGAGGAGAGAACTGCTCTCTGCTGTGATCCCAGCCATGGGAACACAAGCGTTTTCTTTGCTAGGGATGGCTTTTTTTGTTTTGTTATTTTTTTAAAAAAATCTTTATTGTTGAAAATATTACAGATGTCTCCTTTTCTCTCCCATTGACCCCTTCTAGCACACTCTTGCTCCCCACCCCAGGCCTCCACCACCCTATTGTCTGTGCCCATGGATTATGCATATATGCATTCAAGTTCTTTGGTTGATCTCTTTTCACCCATCTACCCACCCTCCTCCGCCTTCCCTCTGAGATTTGACAGTCTGTTCCCTGCTTCAATGTCTCTGGATCTATTTTGTTCACCAGTATATTTTGTTACTTAGATTCCACATATGAGTGAGATCATGTGATACTTGAATTTCTCTGACTGACTTATTTCACTCAGCATGATACTCTCTAGGTCTCTCCATGCTCTCAAAGGGTACGAGATTCTTCTTCTTTACTGCTGCACAGTATTTCATGGTGTAAATGTACCACAGGTTTTTTTTTTTATCCACTCATCTACTAATGGGGCACTTGGGCTGTTTCCAGATCTTAGCTGTTGTAAATTGTGCTGCTATGAACATATGGGTGCATACATTCTTTCTGTTTGGCGCTTCAGGTTTCTTAGGATATATTCCTAGAAGTGGGATCACTGAGTCAAATGGCAGATCCATATTTAATTTTTTGAGGGAACTCTATACTGTTTTCCATAATGGCTGCACCAGTCTGCATTCCCACCAGCAGTGTACTAGGGTTCCCTTTTCTCCACATCCTCACCAGCACTTGTCATTTGTTGATTTGTTGATGGTAGCCATTCTGACAGGTATGAGGTGATACCTCATTGTCATTTTAATTTGCATCTCCCTGATGATCAGTGACTTTGAGCATTTTTCATATGTCTCTTGGCCATCAGTATGTCCACTTTGAAGAAGTATCTATTTAGGTCTTTTGCCCATTTTTTAATTGGATTGTTTGCTTTCCTTTTGTTAAGTTGTATGATTTCCTTATGTATTTATTGGATGTTTCATTGCCAAATATGTTCTCCCATACAGTGGCTCCCTTTTCATTTTGTTGATGGTTTCTTTGCTGTGCAGAAGCTTTTTATTTTGATGTAGTCCCATTTGTTTATGTTCTCCCTAGTTTCCTTTGCCCTAGGAGATGTATCCACAAACATATTGCTACCAGAGATGTCTGAGATTTTTGCTGCCTATGGTTTCTTTTTGTTATTATTTTTTTAAGCAAAGGCATTTATGGAAAACATTCCTTTCAAAGAAAACAAAACATGTCCCCCAATTGGCAATTAATAGTGTGTGTTTGCCTCAAATGTCCCCATACTTTTCTGAGAGTGCAGATTTGCCCGGGGGTGAGTCCTGCATGAGGCAGCTGTAATGAAAGTGTCCTACGTTGGCCCATCAGCATGAACTGAGGGCGAGGGAGGCTCCTCTCGGTCCCGTCCTTCAGGCCAGACGCCTGCTCTGAGCCTTCGCTTTCTGGGCTCCCCTGCTCATCCTTCCCCTTAGCTGTTCCCCTCTGGGGGTCTGTGGCACATTTTGCTCAAATCCTATGGGTCCCAATTCCTGCAACCAGACATTTCCTAGCTGTGTGTCCAGGACGGGTGACAACCGCCTGGGCCTCAGTTAGTGTTATTGTGAAATGAAGGTGACAGTGGTAAGGGTTTCCGGGGGAAGCTGTGGGGATGAGCTGCGATGTCCCTTAGTCAGGGTTCACAGAGGCCAGTGCATGCTGCATGCCAGGGATTCGGGAGTGACCAAGACCTTCCCCTGCGTGTCACCCCTGAATCCCAAGGTCACTGAGTGAGTGAGTGAGTGAGGGAGGGAGGAAGTGAACAAGGCAGTGGAAATATTAAACCAGAACCATTCAGTGGTTCCTGAACAAAACCCAAACCCATAATAATCACCTTGGAGTCCCTGTTTCAAAACTTGAGAAGGGGAGCAGGACCCGTGGCTCTTGCCTGGAGTCTGTTTTGCCCCCAGGGGACCCTTTTCAATGTCTGGAGACACCTGTGGTTGTCACAACTGGGGGATCTACTGGCATCTAGTGGGGGGAGGCCAGGGCTGCTGCTGACACCCTACCGTGCAGGGGGTGGGCCCACAGCAGAATGACCTCACTCCAGAGGTCAGCCGTGCGGAGGTCGACAAACCCTGGCTGGGCACGAAATTATTTCTGGCCCCTTAGTGTTTATCAGACAGAGCATCTGGTGTTGGGTGAGGTAATCTAACCCAGAAGTCCCCATGATAACTAGCAATTTCTTAAACGGCACAGCAGGTGACTGGTGCCTGTAGAATCCCCCAAACCGCCCGACTCGCTACGTTCCTAGATGCTCTGGCGGTAACGTACTGGCTCAGCTCCTCGCACCAAATATTCCTCAGGCAAAGGGTTCACTGTAACTAAAACCCAGGGAGACTGGACCTTTTCTCTTCGAGGACAAGCTCATGCGATGAATGATTCACACTTTTCCAGTGAACCATCGGCTCTGTGATGTTTTCTTTCCTTTTGCTTTTTCGAGCTTGGCTATTCCCTCTTATTCATCGCATCCTGGCCCCTCTATTTCCCAGTCTCCACTGACGCTAACTTGTCAAAGAGCAGCAGGTGAGGTCTCTCCGAAGCCCAGGGGATCCCCTGGCTGCGGAATGTCAGAGGTGTGACCTTGAAGTAGCTGGTGAATGACACTGTCGGTAACAATTCTTTACACCTGGGGACTGGGGCGAAAACGGAATGTGAGAAGTCGCTTTAAGATTTTGAATGATACTCAGAATGCAGGGAACAGTGATGAGTATGTTTAGGTTCATCTAATACTGTCTCCACTGTAGTCTAAGATTCCACATGATGGCCCAGACTGCTGGCTTGTCTTCCCCAATAGCCACTCCCACCATTCTCCATAATAGCCGTGACACATGGCCACCCAGGGCACAGGCTCTGCTTCTTGGTCCTCCTTGCAGCTAAATTGGCTACATTCTGGCCAATAGGATGAGAATGGAAATTTGAGTGACAGTTTCAGCAACATCCCCTGGAGGAGGGCTGGTGAATGCCCTGCCCTCTGCCCTGTCCTTCCTTCCATCCTGCTGCCTGAAGATGCCTGGGATGAGGACCAGTGCTGTATCCAAGGGGAAGTCTGGACAGAACTGGGGTCCCTGAGGACTTGTTGGCATGGGCCACCTGCCGGCCCTGGCCCGGCTACCTCTGGGCTTCTCCCTGTGAGAATGGTCTTGTTTTCTGTAGAGACACCACTCAGTGGCATTCCTCCTAGTGGATGCCGGGACCAGGAGGAGGCAGCTGCAGCTCTCACCTCATCTCTGTGCTCGAGCCTGATTTCTCCCATGGAAACACTTCTGATTCAATGATGTGCACCCCAGAGAGGCTCAGGAGTGTAGTTCAGGGAAAGTGCCTGTGAGGCGACAGGATGGGGAGGTTTTAAACGCCACACCCAGTAGGTGCTCAGCAAGTGTGTGAATTCCGTGAACGAGGCGTGGGGGGTGGGGGAGGAAAGTAAACACTGGAGCATCTTCCACGAACTTGGAACCGCACTGGGCTCAGGCAGGCCTGGAGTGAGCAGAAATGGAGACCCAACGGCGCTGAGGGCCCACAGTTAATGGGAGAGGACTTGTACCAAAGAACCACAATTTGGGATGATAGGGTGGCCGGATATTCCAAACCTTTCCCCCCCCTCCAGTTTTATTAAGATACTAGGGGCCCGGTGCACGAAATTCGTGCACTGTGTGTGTGTGTGTGGGGGGGGGGAGTGTCCCTCAGCCTAGCCTGCCCCCTCTCACATACTGGGAGCCCTCAGGCGTTGACCCCCATCACCCTCCAGTCGCAGGATTGGCCCCTTGCCCAGGCCTGACGCCTCCGCCAGAGGTGTCAGGCTTGGACAGGGGACCCCCATCTCCCCCCGATCACTGGCTCTGGCCCCCGCCCAGGCCTGAGGCCTCTGGCCCAGGAATCATGCCTGGGCAGGGGACCCCCATCTCCCTCTGATCGCTTGCTCCACCCCCTGCCCAAGCCTGACGCCTCTGACCCAGGCTTCAGGCCGGGGCAAGGGGACCATCATATCCCCCCAATCCCCAGCTCCGCCCCCCACCCAGGCCTGATGCCTTGGCCAGAGGAGTTGATCCTCATCACCCTCCCATCACCAATCACCGGATCGGCCCCTTGACCAGGCCTGAGGCCTCGGGCAGAGGTGTCAGGCCTGGGCAGGGGACCCCCAGCTCCCCGTGGTTGCAGGCTCTGCCTCTGCCCAGGCCTAACGCCTCTGGCCTAGGCGTCCGGCTCGGGCAGCGGGGACCCACAGTGGCAGCGGGGGGCGCCGCGATCGTGGGCTCCGCTTTAGGCCCAGGCAAGGGACCCCTAGCTCCTGGGACTGCCAGCTTCGACCGTGCCCAGCTCCCATCGCTGGCTCCACCCCTACTTCCTGCTATCACTGGCCAGGGCGGCAAAGGCACCTGATTCTCCGATCATGGCTGGGGGGCAGGGCAAAGGCGGCCCCAGAGCAGCCTTTGCCCTGCCCCCCAGCTCTTAGCTCCCCCCTGGGTTTCCGATCACTGTCAGTGGCAGGGGGCTTCTTCCTGCTTTCCCTTTCGCCTCCCTGCATTGTGCCTACATATGCAAATTAACCGCCATCTTGTTGGCAGTTAACTGCCAATCTTAGTTGGCAGTTAATTTGCATATAGCCCTGATTAGCCAATGAAAAGGGTAGCATCGTACGCCAATTACCATTTTTCTCTTTTATTAGTGTAGATAATTGACATATAGCGGTGTGTATGTTTAAGGTGCACAACACAGTGATTTGCTATATGTACACACACACACACACACACACACACACACACACACACAATGAAATGATCACCACAGTAAGTTTAATTAACATCTATCACCGCACATAGTTACAAATTCTTTTTTCCTTGTAATTTGAAGTTAAAGATATACTATCTTAGCAACTTTCAAATATATAAACAGTATATCAGCCATAGTCACCCTGCTGTACACTAAGTCCCCAGACCTCATTCATCTTATAACTGGAAGCTTGGACCTTTGACTGCCTTGACTCATCTGCCCCCTCCCCCAACTCCCCACCTCCCCACCTCCGACAACTACCAATCTAATCTCTAACTTCATGAGTTTGGTTTGTTTTAGACTCCACATATAAGAGGCACCATACAGTGTTTGCCTTTCTCTGACTTATTTCACTTAGCATAATGCCTTCAAGGTCTGCCCACATTGTCGCAGATGCCAGGATCACCTTATTTTTCATGGTCGACTAATATTCCACCGCGTATACATGCACCGCATTTTGTTTATTCATCCACCCACTGATGGGCACTTAGGTTGCTTAGGGTATTGGAAATCTTAATCAGCTCCTCCCTTTCCTACCTCTGCTCTACTCTAACCAATGTGATGCCACTGTTTCAAGGTTCCCCAGTTTTCATTTTCCCCTCATTATAGGACAGCAAACTTTATAGTTGGGCCCATGGCCGCCCTGGTAACTAAGGAGGTCACATGACCTCTTCTAGTCAATAGGTTGAGAATGGAAGTGATGGGACCCTCTTCCCCTCTTCCTCCTTCCTGGGGACAGGGATGAGGAAGGGGGGGTGGGAGCGCCGGAAACCATCTCGGGCCACAAGTTGAGAGCTGTGTGTGTAGTGTTTGGCAGAACAACAAAGTAGAAGCCATCTGAGCGTACCTCTGCTGACTGTGGAGTTACCGTACCAGCCCGGGGGCTGTTAGATTTCATTTGGATGTTTATACTACGCCTCTTTCCCCAAAAGGGTGGGAGGTTGGGCCAGTCCACACTTGTATTGGTCTGCTAGGGCTGCCGTGGCAAAATATAACAGACTGGGGGCTTAAACAACAGAACTTAATTTTATTAGAGTTCTTAAGGCTGGACGTCCAAGATCAAGGTGCAGGCAGGTTTGGTTTCTTCTGAGGCCTCTCTCCTTTGCTTGCAGATGGTGCCTTCTTGCTGTGTCCTCACACAGTCTACCCTCTGTGCGTGCCCAACCCCGGTGTCTCTGTGTGTCCAAATCTCCTCTTACAAGGACACCAGTCATGTGTGTTAGGTCTCATCTTAGCAACTTCATATTTAACTTCATCACCTTGTTAAATATATCTCCAAATATAGTCACATTCTGAGGTACTGGGGGTTAGGGCTTCAACATATGAGTGTGTGTGTGTGTATGTGTGGTGGTGGGGCACAATCCAGCCCCTAACAGCACTTTTGCAAATATATATATTTGTATTTCTTTTTTATTGTCTAAAGTTTTACATGTTTCCTTTTCCCCCTGATTGACACCCCCACACCATTCCCACCCAGGCAAGCCCCCACTGCCCCAGGGTCTGTGCCCATTGGTTATGCTAATATGCATGCATACAAGTCCTTTGGTTGCTCTCTAACCACCCCCACCCCTGCCATTTGTCTCTGCATCTATTTTTGTTCTTTAAATTATGTTGATCATTATATCCCACATATGAGTGAGGACGTGTGATAATTATCTTTTTCTTACTGGTTTATTTTGCTTAGCAAAATGCTCTCCAGTTCCACCCATGCTGTTGCAAATGGTAAAAGTTCCTTCTTTTTTATAGCAGTGTAGTATTCCACTGTGTAGATGTACCACAGTTTTTTAATCCACTCATCTGCTGATGGGCACTTAGGTTGTTTCCAGATCTTAGCTATTGTAAACTGTGCTGCTATGAACATAGGGGTACATATATCCTTTCGGATTGGTGTTTCAGATTTCTTTGGATCTAGTCCTAGAAGTGGGATTACTGGGTCAAATGGGAGTTTCATTTTTAATTTTTTGAGGAAACTCCATACTGTCTTCCACAGTGGCTGCACCAGTCTGCATTCCCACCAGCAGTGTACTAGGGTTCCCTTTTCTCCACATCCTCTCCAGCACTTGTCGTTTGTTGATTTGTTGATGATAGCCAGTCTGACAGGTGTGAGATGGTACCTCATTGTTGTTTTGATTTGCATCTCTCGAATGATTAGTGACTTTGAGCATGTTTTCATATGTCTCTTGGCCTCCCGTATGTCCTCTTTTGAAAAGTGTCTACTTAGGTCCTTTGCCCACTTTTTGATTGGATCGTTTATCTTCCTTTTGTTAAGTTGTATGAGTTCTTTGTAAATTTTGGAGATTAAACCCTTATCTGAAATAGCATTGGCCAATATGTTCTCCCATGCAGTGGGCTTTCTTGTTGCTTTGTTGATGGTTTCTTTTGCTGTGCAGAAGCCTTTTGTTTTGATGTAGTCCCATTTGTTTATGCAACAATATTAAATGTGACTTTCTTTTGTATCAAATTTCAACAGCATCTCCAAAGACTGGGTGGGCTGCTAAGATCACCTCAGACGTGGTGGGTGGTTTTCCTCCAGCACCCGCCATGCACGGCCCCTCGGTGGGGCAGGCTGTACAAGTTCCCTGGAGGTGAAGATGGGCCCCGGGATGTATGTGGAGAGACTCTGGTGCTTCCATTGTGCTTACGGGCAAGGGAAGCATTTAGGGGGATGGACACACATCTCTAGGAGCTGGAAGGATGTGCGGGTCTGGTGTCTGACTCCTGCCATGAAAGTCTGACAGCCCCAGGGGTGGCCATCTGGGTGGTGGGGGAGGGGCTGGGCGGGGACCTGGGCTTGGAGGTGAGAAGGACCACCAGTTTCCTGCTGATCATCTGGACCAAGTTCATTGGCATCTATCTCAATTTTCTGAAACGGTGATACCGTCTTACTGGTTCCCTGTTTAGTCAAATAAAATCATTGACACACATACGTTTTGGATTTGTCTGAAAGTTATGATTTTAACACCTGGTGATGCTTTAGGTGAATGTGAGCTCTGAGATTCCTGGCCTCACATTCATCACCTGGGGCTGGAACCCAAGACACCACAGTAGCTGGTGTTCTCAAGGGAGGGTCTTTCAGCGCCCCCCCTCCCATCCCCCCTGCCCCGCTCCACATGATCACTCACCAATGGCTCACACGAGGGAGGCTCAGTGTCCAAGATGCCCCCTCACTTGCGTTTGCCCCCCAACTTTCCCTGGACATACACATCGGTGCACATTTGCTTAGCTGCTTATTCCTTGAACTGGATCTCCTCTCCCCAACTCCTCTCGGGGGTGAGGGGTGGGTCCTGACATGAGGACGAGGAGGAGGGGGGGCTCAGAAAACTGAGGCAGAGCATCTCAGAAACTGCCTCAGGGAATAGGAAACATCCACCCAACAGCCTGTGTGCACCTGCGGTTGACCCCATTGAAACACCAGCAATTAGCTTGTTTTGTTGAAGTCCAACAACACAGGCTTGTAATTGGTAACGGTGTGTTTTTGTTCTAAGTAGCTGGTTATCTCAGTCATTCATGCTAAGAGCTCATTGAAAACACTCTCAGCTTTGTTGGAATGGCCTCTAATTTCTGCATTAGTCTTCAAAGGAGAGACAGTCACGGGTCGGGAAATGTCTCCCCCTTTCATTCACCTGGTGACCCTCTTCTTTTCTTTAAAGGCCAAGCACGCCACTGGAGGCAGGGTTAAGTGAACACTCCCAGCGCCTGGAGAAGGCACCACGGCCCCTCTGCAGCCTGGCCCGCGCTTGCTGTGCTGCCAGTGCCGCCTGGTACAAGGCCGCTCTCCAGTTCTGCTCTGAGTGGCTCAGTTCCCATCTTCTTTTGGGTTAATTCTGCGTCTGTAGTCTTGTCAAGGTTTAATTTTGTTGTTTGTTCATTGAATTATATTCATTGTAGAAAAAACAATAATACAGAAAAGTCTACAAAGAAACTAAAAAAAAAACTTAGAGCACTGCTACCTAGAGTCTAATTATGACATTTTCTTTTAGTCTCGATTTTGTGAAAAATGAAATACATTCACGAGTAGGTTGTAAGCTCCCTCTTTGTCTAGCCTCCGACTTGCCCTCACTAAAGCAGGCAGTGGCTTCCTGGCTGGGAGCAGGAGGCAGGGGCGGGGCAGCAGGCTGAAGGATCTAGGAGACCCTCCCTTTGCGTCTTATTTCCACGTCACTGCTCTTCCGAGGGACTAAGGCTGGTGGGAGGTGGCCCTGCCCTGGAGAACTCAGAGGGCCCTGAACAGGCCCCTAAACCTGGCCGTCAGGCAGGTGTACGGCAAGCTTCCCAGGGTGGTGGGTGCTTCAGACTGTAACACGCTACAGGTCACCGGGGCCTGGCTGGACACCTGAGGGATGTGCGTGGTCCGAGGCTGCTGGCGTCCTGGCCTCAGGCGCCCCAGGCCCGACACACCTGCGCACCATGGGGCCGGGATAGCAGGCATTTTGGGAAAATCACTTGCACACGACAAAGACACTGGGTGCTGGGTGAGACCCAGAACCTTGTCGAAACCTGGGGAGCAGGAGAAGGAAGGCTGGTCTGACGAAGGCTGGATTTCTTAACAACCTTGCTGGACTGGGGCTTAGTGGTAATTAAGGTCATTTGTGACAAAGAAGTATTTTCTTACATACACTAAGCCCTCCTTACCTTCATTTCAGCTCCCTGCAGCCAACCACCGTCCACAATATTAAATGGAAAATTCCAGAAATAAACAATTCATAAGTTTTAAGTTGCGGCTGCTCTGAGTAGCTATGATGAAATCTCGTGATGTCCACGTGACTCGTCCTGTGTCCGGTGTCCACGCTGTAGTAGATGCTCCCGAGTCAGCCACGCGGCTGCCACATGGGGATTAGGCTGCCACCTGGGGATTAGGCTGCCACCTGGGGATTAGGCTGCCACCTGGGGTTTGGAGGTGCTCAGGTTCGTCACCCTCGTTTTACTTGCTAACGACCCCAAAGTGCAGGAGCAGTGATGCTGCAACTCAGACGCCGGAAAGAGCTGCTGTCAGTGAAAAGAGGAAAGTTCTCGACCTAATGAGGAGAAACCTCGCAGGCTGAGGTTGCTAAGTTCTACGGCCAGGACAGGCCTCTAGCCCTGAGACTGTGACAGACAAAGGAATCAGCGCTGATTTTGCTGTCGCACCTCAAATCGCAAATGCCTCTCCCCACGTGGGCACGTTATCATCTCACCAAGAAGCAGGGTGAGTACAGGACAGTAGATAAAGAGAGAGAGAGAGAGAGAGAGAGAGAGAGAGAGAGAGAGAGAGAGAGAGAGAGAACTGTTATAATTGCTCTATTTTCTTAGTTACTGTTAGTCTCTGAGCCCAGTTTATATATTAAGCTTTATCACAGGTAGGTAGGTAGGTGTGTATAGGAAAAAGCACAGTATTCATAGGGTTCCATACTACCCATGGTTTCAGGCATCCATTAGGGGTCTTGGAACATGTCCCCAATGATAAGGGGGTGGGGGTGGGGCTACTGTACATGAATTTGTGGGCTGGCATTTTTCTCACTCTGTTTTCATGTACATTTAAGTGCATTTGCAGCTGCTGCATGTACATTTTATCCTGTTTTCCTTACACTTGTGATAACATGAACATTTTCCCAGCCCATGCAATATTCTCTGAAATAACAGCTTTGATCATTCCGTTCTGGGACAGAGGTGTCTCAGTGCCTGGCACACGGCTGCTGATTCACTCAAGTGTGGACGGAGCTGACGAATGATTTCTCCGCCCTGCCCACTGAGTTGCTTTCAGCTTTATCAACAATGTGGGGCCGTCCTCCGTGGAAACCTTTGTCCGCACTGGGACTGTTTCCTTAAGCACCTGTAGAAGTAGATTTACCGAGTCAGTGAGAATACATTGGATAGTATTGAAGAACTCCCCTTTGGAAATATCACACCAGTTGGCACTTTGATCATCAGTGCCTGAGCGTGCCCAGTAATCATGTTCTTGCCAATGCTGGGATCATCATTTAGAAAAAAGAATTCTTGCTAGGACTCAGTTATATCTTACTTTTGTTTTGATGAACATTTCTTTGATTACTAGTGATGTTGAGCAGGGTTGTTTTGTTTTATTTTAGTACTAGAGGCCCGGGGCACAAAATTTGTGCAGGGGTGTGGGGCGGGATATCCCTCAGCCCAGCCTGCACCTTTTCCAATCCAGGACCTCTCACAATCCAGGACCACTGACTCCTAACCACTCACCTGCCTGCCTGCCTAATGCCCCCAACAGCCCTCCCCTGCTGGCCTAATTGCCCCTAACCCCCTGCTAGCCTGATCTCACCCCTAACTGCTCTCCCCTGCCTGCCTGATTGCCCCCAACTGCCTCTGCCTTGGCCCCCACCACCATGGCTTTGTCCAGAAGGAAGTCGGATGTCCAGAAGATGGCCGGTAGACCTGGTCTAATTAGCATATTACCCTTTTATTAGTATAGATGCCCACTGACCTTTGTATCTCTTCTTTAGTGAATAAGGCTGTTTGGGTCTCATATCTGTTTTGCTCTTGGCTGCACCAGCACATTTCAATTTGAGAGGTGGATTTGGTTCACCTTTCAGTTTCTCATATGATACCCTTGTTCATTGCTATGGTTAAAACACACACACACACACACACACACACACACACACACACACAATATAGACATAAACTTAATTTAGTATAAAGCATGTTATTATTGAAACCTAATCATAAGATTAATCACTGAAATACTTGAATGACAGTCCTTGAAGTATTATAAACTCAGCTCACTAAAATAACATATGGGGGAAGGTGAGTAATTTTTCTCTGTGAGGTGGCGCCATCCAGTGGATTTTTAAGATAGTGCAGAAACAAAACGCTCTGCAGTTGGGATGGAATTGGAGCTCATTTAACTTGGCCATGTCTGGTCCAGCCACCTTCAGTTTCTACCTGGTTACTGATATGGCCCCTCACTGCACTCTATATCGTTTACATCCACCCTTTACACTACAGTCACGGTTGTTGTTCTAAAGTTGGAGATCTGGGTCAGTTCGCTGTTTAAATCCGTTCAATAGCTTGTCCTTGCTCTTATGACAGAGCTGAGTCCTGCTTGCAAAGCTTTCCATGACCGAGGTGCGGGTTTGGCAAACCTTTTCTGTAAAGGGCCAGACAGTAAGTATTCTGGGTTTTCGGGGCACACGGTCTTCGCTGTGGCTTCTCAGCATTGCTTCAGGCTCCTGGCTGCCTCTGCACCACCGGCTGGCCCTCCTCAACCTTCCTAACCTGCGCTGTCTGGCTGCTCTGAAGTTCATGGTGCTTCCAAGTCAGGTGTTAATAGATCTGATGTCTTCATTCAATTACAAGCCAGAGAAGGTGCAGTGAGCTGGTTTCAGGCAAAAAAGAAAAAAAAAGCAGTCTTTGGAGGCTTCTCTAGGTTACAAATAAACTGGAGTTCCTCAAACGGCAAGCTTTGCCCACTGTTTCTCTGCATGTCCATGTGCAGAGCCACTAACAATGTGGGACCCAGGCCACGAATACACATGGAAGCCGCCTACTGGGCGTCTCAATATGGAAAGTGCAGAAAGCAATGTAAGAACCACTGAGAGAGGCTCACCCTGCCACCTTGGCATCCAGGGTGTCCCGGCCGCATGTACACACCAACAGCGGGTAGCTCAGTTTTGAAAATGAAGTGTATTTTAATAAACACTGCCTTTTAACTATTCAAAGTGTGTATATGCATTTTTGGGGGGATACCCTATATATACCTTCTTAGCAACAACTGTAAACAAATATGAAACTAAGGTTCAATAGTGAAAACTCAAATTCAGGTTTTCGTATGACCGGGTTGACAAATTGATCAAAGCTGATGAGTTTTATTGTTATTGCGATTGCTTGGATGCTCTCTCCGTGGGCTGGCAGTGTCTGAGAGCTGAGTGAGAAAGTAAAGAGACCTGTAACTCATAAGTGATGCTTTTTCTACAAAATTTATGTTTTGGCCCCTTTTTTCCCCAGCCAAATTACTAGTTATGTTGTTGAAATTAAGATATTCACAGAACTTCTCTTTTACCGACAGTGAGGACCTGCTGTGCTATTCTAAGTGTGACTCCAGGCCCCAGTGGGAGAGGCATATCTCTAAGCTGTTTCCAGGGGCTGCTAATACAAGATAAACAGAATAAATGCTCACTCTCCATTCCTGTGCCGGGGCTGCACCTACAGAGAACACACAGTGCAGACTGGCCACAGTCACACTGAGAATCATGGAAAGAAGTTTTAAAATGTACTTGTAAACCTAAGTGTAGCAGAGTGGAATCCTATGTAATAAAAGTCTAATATGCAAATCGACCGAACAGCAGAATGACCGGTTGCTATGATGTGCACTGACCACCAGAGGGTGACTGGTGGCAGTGGTGGGGGGGTGTCTTGGGGCTGGAGCGTGGGTGGCGCCAGGCTGGCCAAGGCAGGTGCCAGTGGGGGCCCCCCAATTGCCCTGCCAGTCACCCCACAGATCTCGCCCCTGATCGCAGGCCAGGCCTACGGACCCTACCTGTGCATGAATTTGTGCACTGGGCCTCTAGTATATTAATATTAGGGGCAGAAACAGACTATTGGGGAGCAGCTACAATTATAAGAAATATTAATCATGATCATGATCTGTTAACCATGATTATTCTGTTCTGATTAGAGAAAGTACATTCTAAACTGGCTGGGAGTTGTATGCCCTGGGACATGGGAGCTCACATTGGAATGCAGCCCAACCTCCTGCTCTGAGAACTGCCTGTCATCCTGGAAAGATTTACAACCTCCTGGCCGAGACAGTCTAGTCCTGGAGGCACCTGCTCTTTAAAACCCCAGCTTCTATTACCTGTAATCTGGTCCCAGGGTGCCTGGAGGTGCTTCCCCTCTGTGCCGTGCCCGCCCCCGCCCCCCCCCCACCCCCACCGCAGCCCGCATGACTTGTAACCTGTAATGATTATCCTGTGCCTACTTTCCCATACCTGCAATTCCTACTCCCCCAAGTAATAATCTTTGTCCTTCTACCCAATATAAGCAGCTGGCTTATGGTGGGGGACAGAGCAGATGTTTGTGGGTGACCTGCTGCTCTCCCATACTGCCAGCATTGTTGGAATAAACCCTCATTTATGATTTAACCCTGTATTTGTTTAATTGGCTCAAGTAGTGACAGGCAGCCCAGACCCCTTGGTTGTCTGGTTACATTTTCATAAAACTATAAGTGAAAATAATCAAAACTTAGGAATTTCACATATATTCTAAATGTTCTTTTCCTTCCTAAATATTAAACATTTCTACTCAAAGTAAAAGCAAAATAAAATTGTGATTGGTCATTATGCTAGTTTTGCACAGCCTCTGGCTGAGGGGAGCCACAGGCCTGGGTTCTGCGTGTGCTCGCTGTCTCCGAGCACCGTCTCTGAGCCTCTGGGGTGCGGGGTCCCATCTCTCCTCCCATTCGCTCAGCTGGCTCTGACGTCCTCAGCTTTTCAATCCTCGCTAGTCTGTCCACGCATGGCCTTTGTCATGAGCTATCGACCTGACTCTCTCCTCTCTGGCCTTGGTTTCCTGCTTTATAAGGCCCAGAGAGGAAGGGCTGCTGGGTTCCTGGGGCACCTGGGCTGGTCCTCACCTCCTTCTCCTTTTGCACTCACTCTCTCCCCTACTCAAGGACTTCTGTTTCCCCCTGGAAGGTTCTGGAAGGCTCTCCCGCACTGTGACATATCACGTTCTCTGTGACAAAAAATTCACTACAAATATCCACTCAATTCAGGGTACATCTGTGATTTCTTCTATGTGCCAGACCCACACTACGTGCCGACTAAGACATGGTCCACTCAGGAGGGGTTCTGGTGGCCAGCCGGGGCCCCGCTGCGGGAGGGGAGCGTTTAGAAACACCTCTGTGTGTTTAGTAACAAAGCCTGACTTCAAAATTTGTGAGCGGGGTAAATGCAAAGGCTTGTTTGTTCTCTGGATGGGGAGCCCTAAGACAACTTATTTAAAGAAACAAAAAGTTTGATTGGTTCAATATTTTAAAAATGTCACACCAATCACCACATGCTTACAGCTCTTATTTTGTAACCAACTGTTTTTAATAAAGAACATGTCATGTCCCCAATGCCCGCAAGTTACAAGTGACATCACATGACACGTGATGTGGGCAGGCTTTTCTCGTGATCATTTCTCCTTGTTTCCCACAAAATGCTCTGCTCTTCGTGTGGATGCAGCTCTGCTTCTTCATTAAGAAGAACTTTGCCAGAGGCGGGACCCAGCCACATCCCTGGGGTGCACTGCCTGCCTCCAGGGCCAGCTTGTGTCTTGGGGACCAAGCAGGTTGGCCTGCAGGGGAAAGAAGGCGCCTGCTTTTGTTGATCTTTTAGCAAAGGGAACGTGCCACCTTGGGGAGGTCGCATAACCTCTGAGCCCGACTCTCCTCATCTGTGAAACGGGAAATCACTAGGCTAGTGGATACTCTGAATTACACAAGATGATGTATGTGAATGTTAATGTAAGTGTGTTCCCTCGTAGTCAACACTCCAGGTCTCCCCAACACGCGGGTCTAATGGGGTCATGATGGCAATACAAACTTTGTTCTGTCCTGGATACAGGGTCCCCAGACACTTGTAAAACACCTGTGTCCACAAGTCCATGTCCAACGAGTCTAGCTCCTTCATAAAGACCATCCCCGGCATTTCCGTACAGCCTGCTGTGTGCATAACCCCTCCCATCCGCACAACAACCCCAGGAGGTTGCAGAAGAGGGCACTGCACACACAGGAGCTACATTGTCCGTGGACACATGGCTGGCTGTGACAGAGGCAGGATTTGAACCCAAGGGTCAGAGATCCTGGAGGAGAACCTCCAGGCACTAGTACCTATGGCTGGCACCCTCCCTTGCCAGGTATCTCTGCTGCTCCAAACATACTTCTTCAGAGCCAATGATCAGAGGTTCTGGGACTTTCTGTGGGAGAGCCAGCCCTTGAACCCAAGTCCTCTGACTCCTCCTCCAGTGCTCGCTCAATCACCAGCATCATCTTGACCTGCAACATTGGAATTTGGCATCCAAAAAGGCCATTGGGTGGCCCAACTTATCCGACAGCTGTCAACCCTCTGCCAATCACTCTATTCCTCTCTCCTTTGTGCTGTGCGGACCAGATTGGAAGCTTACCTCCCATTTATGGAACATTCTGTTGAAGCATCGATTTGTTTTACTGAGAGCAGCTCCAAGTATTCGCCCGAGTTTTCTGTTGAGCTTGGGGATTCCTCTTAAATGTGGAAATATTCACAGTGGATTTTCTTCTGAATGAAGTTTTCACCAGATTTCTTTGGAGATTAATTTCATGACCGGACAAAAGACAAATCTTTCACCTTCAGGGTTTCTCCCACTCTACAAAAAATCACCTTTTCCCCCCTGGGAGCTGAGCTGCCATCAAAATGAGATAGAATTTGGCGCCCCCTTCTGGCCCGGCCAATTCTTTGCATCCCCAGGAACTGTGAGGAATCTGGGGAGGGCACTGCTTTTTCATTATTAATGAGCCTGGGGTGCCCGTGCATTTGGGCAGTTAGTGGAGACAATTGGCTGCACACTTGTCTCAAGGGTGACCCTGGCTCAAGGGTGTTTAGATTACGCAGCTCTGCTTCTTCCTGAAGAAGGGTGTTGCCAGAGGGAAGACACCAACCACATCCCTGCCATGCACTTCCTGCCTCCAGAGGCGGCTTGTAGTCTTGTAGACCAAGTAGGCTGGCCTCTAAAGGCTTCCTAAAACAAACAAACAAACAAACAACAAACAAACGTCCCTGCTTTTGTTGATATTTTACCAGCAGAAGGGAAATGAGTCTGTTGTGTCACAGAAGGATGATGGGAGATAATAAACATTTTTTTTCACATTCTAATGGCTTCTTGGCCATACTCCTCATTAAAGTGTGAAAGCTGAGAGCGGTGGCTGGGGACTTCATTACCGATCCAAGATAGTTTCAGAAAATGTTATAAAGAACTTGCCTCGCCACAGATCATGAGATTAATTGATAGGTGGGAGAAGGCGATTTTATACCATGGAAATTGCGCTGTAAACAGTAACCTCTATGTATTTGCAGACTGGGAGAGGGTTTGGAAGACGGGCGTCAATTCTGTTGTAGGCAGGTGTGCCTCAGGGAGTCACAGTGCTGTGAGGTGACAAGAAAGGGACAGAGATTCAAGCCCAGACCCTCTCCCATCGCCTTTAATCTCAGTGATCTGTCTTGCCCTATCTGGAGGATTTCATCAATTCTTCAATCCATATTATAGATATAATTATAATGGCAAATATAAGTAGAAACATAATTAGAAAGTAAGAGAAAATGTGAAATGGTGGTGGGATGTTAGGGACTTACCTTGAAAAGAGGATGAAACAGGATTGGTTGCATGGGCAGATATGCAGGAGTGCAGGCATGCAGGTATGCCAGTGTACAGGTGTACAGGTGTGCAGGAGTGCAGGTGTGCAGGTGTGCAGATGTACAGGTGTGCAGGAGTGCAGGTGTATAGGTGTGCAGATGTACAGGTGTGCAGGAGTGCAGGAGTGCAGGTATGCAGGCATGCAGATGTACAGATGTGCAGGAGTGCAGGTGTACAGGTGTGCAGGCATGCAGGTATGCAGGCATGCAGATGTACAGGCGTGCAGGTGTGTGGGTGTGCAGGAGTGCAGGTATTAGGGTGTGTGGGTGTGCAAGTGTGCAGGTGTGCAGGAGTGCAGGTATTAGGGTGTGTGGGTATGCAGGTGTGCAGGTGTGCAGGAGTGCAGCCTGTGACCTCCCAGCTCTAGGGGGTGCCCCTACCTCACGAACATCTCATATTCGCACATTCCAGAGAACAATTGTTCTGGCAAGTGGCAATAAAATATGGATGGGGAAGGGGCACCTTTCTCTCATTTGCGTTAAAGTTCATTGTGGGCTGATGCTGCCTCCCTCAGAACTGTAACCACGGAGGCGGAGTGTCCCAAAGGCAGGCCGTGGCGGCTCACATGCGCTTGTCTGTTTAAATCGCAGTGTAGGGGCCTGCACCGTGGTAAGACATGAAGCTTTGAATGGTTTGTCAAAATGGAAAATCAGTTACATTTTGCATAAAAAATCTGGGTTTCTGGTTTCTCTCAGAAAAGAGACTGTGGGGAGCCCCATTTCCTGCATGTCAATGGCCGGCTCTTGCTGGTGTGAGAGGGTCTCCAGGTCGGACCCACTTGCCCGTTGGCCGTGACCCCACCACCCTCCACAGTACTCTTGACCTTGAGGGCCCGTGTCAGCCCTTTATTTTTCTCGTGGAAGAGGAAAGTGTTATTGTTCTGGCATCTACATCTCTGGAAAAGGTCTGAAAAGCAAAAATGGAAGAAGAGGGTAGTTTTTCAGTGAAAACAATTGGTAGGGAGCATTTTTTTTTATTGGAGGGGAGAACATTCCTGTGTGTCTAATATACAGAATGCGTCTGTGTCGAGTAGATAAAGCACCTGAGTGTGACCCCAGCAGTGAAAAGACCCGCGGAGACGTAGTTCCAGGCCTCTGGGTGAAAGCCTGAGGAAAAGGGACAGAACAGCTCCGTGGGAAAGCGTCCCGGCAGCCCTTCGGAAGCCACACACTATCCCGGGGAGTCTGGAGGGTGGGACCCTCACTGCCAGGCGCCAGGAGGGGAGCAGGGTTCCGCTCTGCGTGTCCCAGTCCCCAGCACCTCTCCAGGCGCCATGCGGATGGTCCCTGCCTGCCTGGGTGACCGTGGGCACATCTGCAGCGCTGCTCTCCCTGAGCCTGGTGCAGGGCCGGGCACCGCACAGGCGTGTCTTAAAAACCATTGAATGTGACACCTGCCTTGGGACTAGAAGCAAGAAAGGGGCTGCTGACGGTGGCTGGGTCAGAGGGAGAAGGGAATTGCCATCCTTAGGTGGGGAACCATGGGGGCAGAAAAGGGTCGATTGGAAGATGATGGCGTATTCCTGGAATAGAAGGGAATCCTGTAGGGCCTTTTCTTTGGATAGGATGGGGCCCCAGGCAGCTCTAGGCATCCGGAGAGCAGGCGCCAACCTCCAGGACACCAGCCTGTCAGATCCATGGGCTCTGTTTGTGTCCCTCAGTCACGTGACTTGAGTGGGAGACACAGAGGCGATTGGCTCAGTGTGTGTGACTCAGCAGAGGTGGGTGTGGCAGGTGGATTGACAGTCTCAGCCAACGTGCCAGATGCTGGGTGAGGCGGCCTTCCCAGCGCCTGGCCTGCGTCTCTGCTCCGCCCCGCCCGTTCCTTCTTGGTTAGGTCTCCATCCTCGTTGGGGAAGCGTCGCAAGCTTTTGGGGTTTGGTTCAGGATTAAAAATACCCGCAGCTACTTTTCATCGCTTAGCCTCCGAGCTCGGTACGGTGCTGAGCAGTTTACTGCGTTGTTGCTTTGACCCCCAGGCCTCTGACATGACTCGCTTGTTTTTCTTACTTTCAGCAGCTACTGAAAGTCAGAGTCTGGCTGCCGTCAGTAACCGGTAGAGCTCAAGTCAAACCAGGCTGGCCTCGCCCCACAGCTCTTTCCTGCACATGAGCTGACAGAGGGAAGGCTCTGGACTCCGAATAAACTTCAGGCGTTTCTTAGGCTCTGGGTTATAGGACTTTCAGGTACAGCGTGTCTAGAACATTCCAGAATTATGGGGCTTGGCTGCCAGATGAAGTTCTTTCCTCAAATGCCAAGATCTCCTGGTCATTCAGATGACGTAGAGAGTCTTCATAAATTTATTCCATGTAATGGAGTGTACCCGCCCAGCTGTACTTTTTGGTGATGAAATGATGATGATGTGAAAAGATGATGGTAGTAAATAATGTTTTATTTTTTATGTAGTTAAACAAGAAATGTGTGCCATTTCCAACTGTCCTTGTGCCATTTTTGGGGGGGTAAGAGGTGAGATTTGGAAATGTTACCAGTGCATGAAATAGGGTTTTGAGCCGATACCCGGGACAGCCTGCTCTGGTAAAGGCTGAGTTAACATGTGCCTCTATAAGACGGCAAAACCTAAGGATCTGATGAGGAGTAAAAGAAAATATAAAGAGATTTAGAGATAAGAGCACAAAACGGTAGAAAATATTTGTCATTTTACTGCTCCCTAGTACTTCCTAGTACTAAATATCCTGCCTTTTTCATCTTAGCTAGCCGGACTGGTGGGGGTGTAGTGTAGAATCTATTATTAAGGTCAGTTATTTATCCACTTTGTTGAAAGACTTTTAACTTGATTCTAATTGTTTGCTATGATAAACAATGTTACAATGGACATTCTCATACAAGTCATCTTGTTGTTTTTATCTGTTTACTGTTAATTTTTATTTTAATAGATTTTGGACCCAGAAAATAGAAAGAATAGTACTATAATGAATACCTTTATTCACATCTCCTATGTTTGTTAGTAATTATTAATATTTTACCATACTTGTTTAATCTATTTTTTTGGAAAATTTGAAGAGAATTAGACATCATAGCCTTTTACCCTTAAATATCTCGTATGCATCTCTGAAAAGTGAAGATGTTATCCTATGTGACTGAAATTCCCTGTCACACCTAACGACCTTAATAACAGCTCCTGACTTCCATCTCATATCTGTTCACATTCAATTTTTCCTAATAGTCTCCCCAATGGTTTTCTAATCAGAATCCAATCAAAGACTTCACACTATACATCACCTTTGGTTGTTTTATTATGTCCTTAAAGCCCCTTTTAATCTGGGACAGTAACATGCCCCACCCACTTTATCCCCCCAATGGCATTGTCTTGATGATATAAGACCAGCGCCCTATAGAATGTCTTATCTTTTGGATTGCTTCCTAATGATGGTGCTTATCTTCTTCCTGGATCAACTATATTTTCTGTAAACTGGAAGTTATGTCTAAAACCTTGAATAGATTCAGGAGAAACTTTTGGGCAAGAATATCTGGTGGGTACACCAAATGTGTGCACAACAGAAAGCGTCGCATCTGGCGGTCCCACGTTAGAGAGGCTAATAGTGGTTACTGGGTTAAGAGTGGGCCAGTCACATCTCTGCATCACCGACTTACACCTTCCCCTGTGCAAATAGAAACGAACCTGTGGGCTTATATGTTGACACCACCCAGATGTCCAGTTCCTCATCATTTGCCCTAATTGCTGGCCCTCGTCTCCATCAATTATTTCATTTGGGGTGGCCAATGTTGATTGACAAATTCTACCTATTTTCTAAATTGGTTAGCTGACATCCTTCTGTAAAAAAAAATCTCTTTTATTTCCTGAGCTTTTGGGTTATCCAAAATTACAGTTTCTGCTAAAATGTAGGATAAACGCTTAATTCTTTACCATTAATTACCAATTTTTGGAGTATGGAGATGGTATTATAGTTATTTCCAATGATGGCAGATGAGTTCAAAGTTTTGTTTTGTTGACATCCTTTGTGTGTATCAATAAGGATATTTATAGATTCAATGCATCTCAACTTTGGCCATTGGACACCCATTCAAGTTGGCGCATACATCTTTTGGACACAAACCTATTACTCACTGTCTCTTTCCTTACTTTCTGGCACAACAGTATGTCCTAGCCTGCTTATGTGCAAAACTGGAAATGATTGGATCACTTCTTATTCATGAATTATTGCATTATGTGCAGTTAATATTTTTAAAAATAACATCAAATTGCTCTAAAGGCCCCCCGCCCCCCCCACAGAACCAATTACTTGTTCCACCTGCATCATGAGAGTAACATGTCTTTCTTCACTTTTGTCAGCTCTTGAGATTACCAAACTTTATTAATTTTTCCAATCAAGTGGGTGGAAACAGTATTTAATTGGTGTTTTAATTTCCCTTTCTCCAATTACTAGTAATGTTGAGCATATCTTAACATATTTATTTACCACTTGACACTTTTATTCTTTCATTTGTTTCCTCATATCCTTTTACAATTTTTAAATGGGGGAAGTTCGTGTGTGTGTGTGTGTGTGTGTGTGTGTGTGTGTTTAAACTTACCAAGTCATTTGAAGTACCTAAACCCACACACAGGATTTTTATTCCTAGCAGTTACCTAAGATAGCTTGTTCCCCATGGCTCCCACTGGGTGGCGCTGCTCACCTATTTAAAGACTAGAGAATCACCCTGGGTAGCAGAAGGAAGTCTGTCGTTACCATTTATATGTAGCCACCTGGCCTTCCTTCTATGTGCGTGGGCCTAAGGTGCTCAAGAGACAACCCCGTTCTACAGGCAATTAAGTCACTTGTGCATGAATATTTTAAAAATAAAACTTATATCAAAATAAGGTCAAATGGCAGTGTCTCCTCTCCTGGCCCTTTTAAGTCTCCTAGAAAATAAACGTGTCTTTCATTTAAAAGAAGGCAGGCTGAAGAATGAAAGCCAGCCATGTTTAAAGATCTCTGAATAGACCTGCATGGAGATTAAGACTCTTGCCTTTGGGAGGATGAAATATTTCCTCTTGATAAGAAACTGGTTGATGGTCAAATATGCATTTGGTTTTTGGTAAGAGTGGGCGCACGGTGTCTGATCTGATTTTTCTCTCTTCATCTATATGCTGTCTGTTTTCAAACTGTAGGTGCTTTGATGCTTCTCTGATATTAATTGGAGAAAAGGTCACTGAGTGAATTATATGGATTAAAACCCAATCCTTTATAGAAGTTGGTATCTATTTTAGCATATAGCTTAGCTTTTCACGTGCTGAACACACCCATGCCAAGAGCATCAATCAGGAAACAGAATGTGATCAGCCCCCTGGACATCCTCACATGCCTGGTCCCACCCCAAGTAACCACTATCCTGACTTCTCCTCCCAACGTTTAGTTCAGCCTGTCTTTGTTCATTGTATTAATGGGTTCACTCAGTATGACCTCTTTGGAGACTGGCTTCTTTCTCTCAATATTATGTTTGTGAAATCTCTCTCTCTCTCTCTCTCTCTCTCTCTCTATATATATATATATATATATATATATATATAAAATCTATATTATCTATATCTATATCTATATCTATATCTATATATAATCTATATCTTATCTATATCTAGTTATACACTGAATGACCAGATTATTATGACCACAAATTAGCCATACGTACACTGCATCGTATGGGATATGGAAGCCGAAGGCCTGTTCGAACACCTTTTCTGTCTGCAGTTACCAAGATAAAACGTCTCCAATTCTCACAGGAACACAAGGATTGGACAGTTGAGCATTGGAAAAAAGTCATGTGGTCCGATGAATCACGTTTCCAGTTGCATCATGCAGATAGCAGAGTGAGAATTTGGCAGAAACAGCATGAAAGCATGCACCCCACATGCATGAGTACATCCCTTCAAGCTGGTGGGGGCAGTGTTATGGTTTGGGGCATGTTTTCCTGGCATGACTTGGGCCCTTTAATTCGTGTGGAACAACGTCTGAATAGCACAACATACCTAAGTATCATTGCTGATCAGGTTCATCCCATCATGTTGATGGCGTATCCCAATGGAGATGGCTTCTTCCAACAAGACAATGCGCCATGCCACGGTGCTCGTATTGTGCAGGAGTGGTTTCAAGAACATGAGGGAGACTTTGCCTTGCTTAGGTGGCCCCCACGATCACCAGATCTCAATCCAATTGGGCATTTGTGGGACAAAGTTAAAAGAGCCATCAGGCAGCCATCAAATCTCACAGAACTGGACAGTGCTATTCATCAGGCATGGTGTCAGATTCCTTGAATCACCTTTTAATATCTCGTGGAGTCAATGCCAAGAAGAATCGCCACAGTATTGAAGGCAAAAGGTGGCCCAATGAAGTACTGATGGGGTGGTCATAATAATCTGGCCACTCAGTGTATATATATATCCCACGTTCAAAGGCTCTTAAATCGTGTTGTTTACCCATATCTTCAGAAAAAAAAATCACTTCTACTGTCGTGGTAAACAACCTGCTTCCCTATTTATAATGGTCTGGCCCCCTAGCAACTTCAGAGCGAAATTATAGCTAATTTGCCAACAAACGTCAGGTGGTCATAATAATCTGGCCACTCAGTGTGTATCTACTTATATATGTTGCAGCAGAGCAAGCAATAATTTATTGGCTGCAGCAAAAACACACTTAGGACAGTGAAACACTGAAGGGCATAGAAGAAGCACCAGGAGAGCCTGGGCTGGGCTGCTTTGGCTCGTTGGGAAGTCAGAGAAAAGGGGTCTTGGAGACAGGTTCAGGGGTTAGCCTGGGATGAGCTGCCGCTGCCCACTGCTCCCCTGGTTGCAAGTTTTCTGGAGTCCATTAGAGTTTAAGACCTATGTGCCTGTCGGGGAAGGGGAGGAGGAGGGGCATGGCATGGGTGCTGGGGGAGAGCATGCCTGACCCATATATTTGAGTATAGTTGTAATACCTTTCAGTTGCAGTATAGTAGTCCATCGTGTGATATGCAATGATGTATTCGATTACTGCTGGGCGTCTGGGAAGTTGTTAGTGTTTGGCTGTCATGAACAGTACTGTAATGAACATTCGAGGTCATGTCCTTTGGGGAACATACGTGGAATTCCTGGGGCCAGTAAGGTGGGAGTACAGTGTGGGGTCTATTCATTTAGGTCTGTTATTTAGTATGGGATGTTGAGGGTTAAATTCTCTGCCTTCCTGAGAAATCAAAGAAATGTAGTATTTGTAAAAGAAAGCAGAGGTCGGGAAAGGAATCACGAGGGCTTCAAGCATTTCTTAGCTCATGGACTTCTATTCAGGAAAAATTGAATTTTACGCTAATGGAAGACATTTTTAAAAGAGCCCTCTCCTGACATAGGAAAAGCTGTATTAATCTTGGCTGTAGCTACTCCATCTTTACGAACTACAGGGCTGAAATTCCTTCAAAACACTGAATTGTGTGACGTCTAATAATAATGCGATAAGTTCCTATGTAAAAAGTAAAAACAAAGGAAAAACCAAAAAAACAAAACAAAAGAGCCCTCTCCCCTCGATAGAGCCACATTAGTGTAAAACTGGAAAATAAACAGTGTACTTTCCTTCCTTCTTCATTTTCAAAATGATGGTTGCCATTTGTTCTGATTATGAAAAAGATCCATGACTATTATAAAATCTGAAATAATATAGAGCAATAGAACCTTGAGGAAATGTATCCTGAGATAGCAATGGGGATGTAACCCCATTGATGACTGACTTGCTGTTCTTCTACTCAGGTCTCAAGTGTGGATGTCAACTGAGGCTGAGCCTGAGCTTAACTCTTTTCGGGAGGAAGGAAACTTGGAGGGGTGGGCAAGGCCAGCCTGTGCAAAAGGCGGGTGACTGCCGCAAGCTGGGAACAGCCTGGTGTCACGGGAAGTGCCCTGGCTCTGTTTTCCTGGATCAGGCTGGTGAAGTGTGCGCTGGGCTTCCAAAAGCGAGATTCCTAGCTTCTGGCAGAGCAAGTGGGACCCAAAGCTCAGAATCTTCCTCCAGTTATTTCAACCAGAGCAGGCATCACCCACCAGGTGGCGCCCCGCGTCAGCGGCTCTGATGGCTTTGGCACTTGGACCTGGCTGTGGAACTCTAGGGCTGGAGGGTGGGGGTGGGGTGTGGGAGGCTTGGCACTGCAGTACCCCCTTTGGTTTCTTACCACCAGCTTCCTTCTCTCTCTCCTGGGGGTACCTGTGGGCAGCCAGACTGAAACCCCAGGGCTGACCACAGTGCTATGCCCATGGGGTCTAGGAGTTAAAATGTGACCCAAATAAATGCAGGGTGTCTCTGTGGCTCACTTGAAATGCAGATTGAATTCCAGACATGTATTCCAGACCAAGTGAAGAATAGACTTTAGTGTGTAAGTGCATTTGTAAGAGAAAACGAAGGTGTTAGTTTATAGCTCACAAGAAGGCCTCTACCAACTTCTTCCCTCCACTCCCTGTTCTCATTCCTCATGCTCCCACGGAGCCTCTCAAGGGCCATAGCCAGACACGCTCCCCAGGACCGGCCAGGCGTGGTTTCTCTCTATCGTTCTGCTCTGCTCTTCCTCCCAGATGTTATCAGCTAGATTCCCAATCAGGTAAATTCTCTACCTCCTTCCTTCAGGGTGGAGAGGAGAATAAAGGAGGCTTAAACTGCATTTGGGTCCTTTTCCGTATAATTGGAGAGCTGTCAGTAAAGAATGGTCTTTGTATTAGTTGCATTTCGGTGCTAAACCATGCTGCCTCAATTTGACACTGTTCTGAGACTGAACCGTATGTGCCCCAAGATTTATAAGGTTTCCATGAAGAACTCCTCTTACAGATCCTTCTGAGGGTCTCCGTGATGAATTATCATTGTTCTCGACACCCCCAATGCTGCTTAGTTCCCTTGCAGAGGGGGAGGGTGTCCCTGGCATTGTCTCTTAAGGTAAAGGGAGGGAAAAAGAGCAGTAAGCAAGGAATAAGAATCGAATGAGAAGATAATCTGATGGGGTTTCTAATTGGTCATCTCACCAAAATGTATGCTTTTATGAAGGTACTAGAGGCCCAATGCATGACATTTGTGCCCTGGGGCGGGAGGGGGTCATTCAGCCCAGCCTGTGCCCTTTTGCAGCCCAGGACCCCTTGGGGGATGTCCACCTGCCCGTGTAGGCTGGACATCCCCAGAGGGGTCCTTAGCACTGTGGTGGAGGTGGGAGAGGCTCCCGCCACCATTGTTGTGCTCACTAGCTGTGAGCCCAGCTTCTGGCTCAGCGGCGCTCACCCTGTGGGAGCACACTGACCCCTGCATTGAGCATATGCTCCCTGGTGGTCAGTGTGCATCATAGCAACTGGTTGTTCTGCTGTTCAGTCAATTTGCATATTAGCCTTTTATTATACAGGACTAGAGGCCCGGTGCACAAAAATTTGTGCACTCGGGGGGGCAGGGGTGTCCCTCAGCCCGGCCTGTGCCCTCTCCCAGTCTGGGACCCCTCAGGAGATAACGACCTGCTGGCTTAGGCCTGCTCCTGGGTGGCAGAGGGCAGGCCCAATCCCTAGGTGCAGCCCCTGATCGGGCTCAGAGCAGGGCCGATTGGGGAGTTGGGGCGCCGCCCCCTGTCATGCACAGAGCAGGGCGGATTGGGAGGTTGCGGTGCCACCCTCAGTCAAGCTCAGGGTAGGGCCGATTGGGGGGTTGGGGCACCGCCCCCGTCACACTCAAGGCAGGGTCGATGGGGAGGTTGCGGCACCACCCCCTGTCACGCACAGAGCAGGGCCGATCAGGGGGTTGAGGAGCTCTCCCCGTCACTCACAGAGTAGGGCCGATAGGGGAGTTGGGGCACCACTCCCTGTCACACACAGAGCAGGGTGGATCAGGGGGGTTGGGGTGCCGCCACTGTCACACTCAGGGCAGGGCCGATGGGGAGGTTATGGCTCTACCCCGTCACACACAGAGCAGGGCCGATCAGGGGGTTGGGGCACTGCCCCCTGTCACACACAGAGCTGCAGGGCGATCAGGGGGTTGGGGAGCTCCCCCTATCAGGCACAGAACAGGGCTGATCAGGGGGTTGGGGCCCCTTCCCCTGTCACAAACAGAGCAGGGCAGATAGGGAGGTTGTGGCCCCGCCCCCTGTCACACACAGAGCCACAGGGCGATCAGGGGGTTTGGGCGCTGCCCCCTGTCACACTGATCCTGGTGCCGGGAGGCCTCTTGGCTCCTCTGATCCCGGTGCTGGGAGGCATATTACCCTTTTACTATATAGGATAGAGGCCTGGTTTGCTGAAGGGTGTCCTAGATCAGGGTGGGGGTCCCCACTGGGGTGCCTGGCCAGTCTGGGTGAGGGGCTGAAGGCTGTTTTCAGGCTGGCGAGTGACTGAAGCTCCCAACCGCTCCTTTTTTTTCTTTTTTTCTTTTTATTCTGGGCCAGCTTTAGCTTTGAGGCTTGGCTCCAGCTCTTAGGCCTCTGCTGCTGAAAGCAGGTTTCTGGCCTTTGTTTACCTTCTGTATTTGAAACAATGTTGTGATCCTGCTGGCTGAAGCCGGATGGACTAAAGCAGGTTTCTGGGGTTTTATTTAGCTTCTATATTTGTAACATAGTTGCTTAGAGTTGCAGCTCAGAGGCCGGCAAGGCAGGCGGGGAATATTGGAGTCCTCCATCACTGAAGCAAGCAAGCCTCATGTTCACTTTAAGCTGCCTGGCTGCCGGCCGCCGTCTTGGCTGGCAGTTAATTTGCAAATTGCCCTGATTAGCCAATGGGAAGGGTAGCGGTCATACGCTAATTACCATGTTTCTCTTTTATTAGATAGGATGTGCAATGCTGTGGTCCTCTGACTCTGTGAGGCAGTCCTGGCAATTTGGGTCCAGAGGCCTGGATGTCAGCGGTTCAAGCAGGCCTCATTGGGTGTTACTGTCAACCTGTGTGCTAGTCTCTGCCTCGGAGCCCGTGGAGAAGTCTATGAGAACAGGGACAGCCTTTCCTTCTATCCCCTTAACAGCAGTGAGCTTTCTATACCCCAGTCAAGTAGGCGACACTAATGGAAGAGGATGAGGAGACCCCAGTGAGCCAGAAACTCCTGCTGCAGCCAAGTCCTTCCACTTGGGCAACCAGAGAAGGGCTCAAATAGGAGGTGGCTACTGAGTGGAGCTCACAAATTATGGATGAGTGGAGTTTGGGGGTAGGGGATGACTTTGGGGTATGCGCACGGGTATGGGTGAGCATATCACTTCGACAGAGATGAAAGCTGCCAATGTCAAATGGAAACAGATTGAACCTGACCTTGAATGACAAGGTAATGATTTTGGAGTTTGTCCTGAGGGCAGTGGGGACCACTGCTGCTTTCCAAATAGAGAAGAAGCAAAATGCAAGCAATTCTTTGGCAAGGTAAATGAATTCCTCAAATGCATTTCAGCAGATGAGAGGTTGGAGAACGCACAGGAGTTGGGAGCACAGACTGCATTCAGATTGCCTGGATTCCAGTTCCAGCCTCTGCTGCTCACTGTAGGCACGGCATGGCTCAGTTTTCTCATCTGCAGAATGGGGACACTTTTAGTACATACCTCTCAGGGCTACTGTGCTGATCAAATCAATTGATTATAGAATGGGGGCGTTATACAATGCTTTGCACAGTGCCTGGCACATGCTATGTTCCTGATAACTCTTAGCTGCCATTTTTGTTATGTTGAATGGACAGCAGGAAGAGAAAGCCTGTCTCTCTCTCCTCTCTTTCTTTTTTTCTCTCTTACTCTACAGTTTTGGGGGAACATTTATTTTCTTCCTTCACTATCGGTCTGCTTTTTCAGGACTTCGTTTTCTCATCCTTAGGCCATGGAGTTTGCTTTCCAGAGTCTCAGCTAAAAGCAACCAAGGAGTGGGAATTGCTGAGATGTTTCAGTTCTGCTGCATGATGTCCTTGGATGTTAACCTTCATCTTCCCAAACCTGTTTCTCCCTCCTTAACACGCAGGCAACTAATAGCATGCACTTCTCATGGTTGTTCTGAGGATAAAAACTGTGTAGATGTGAAGAGCCTAATGTAGTGTCTGCAACCAAACACAGTAAAGTGTTAGCTATTGTCTGTCTGTCCCTCTTCAGAACCATGGCCAAGGCCGTCGATTGTGTCTAGATTACAGTGATGGCGAACCTATGACACGCAGGTCAGAGGTGACACGGGAACTCATTTTTTTGGTTGATTTTTCTTTGTTAAATGGCATTTAAATATATAAAATAAATATCAAAAATATAAGTCTTTGTTTTACTATGGTTGCAAATATCAAAAAATTTCTATATGTAACATGGCACCAGAGTTAAGTTAGGGTTTTTCAAAATGCTGACATGCCGAGCTCAAAAGGTTTGCCATCACTGTGCTAGACCGTCCTCCTCTCTAATCCCATCTTTACCCATTGAAATCCCTCTTCTCTTTTAACCTGATAATGTCTTCTCCATGAAATTTGGTTCTTCCTCTTTCTAAGCAATCTCTTCCTCCTTTAGCAGGGTGTTCGTTGGCTACAGTTGCTGTGACAGAATGCCATGGACTGGGTGCAGTAGGCAAGTGAGACTTACGTCTCACAGTTCCGGAGGCTGGACGTTCAAGATCAAGGAGGCAGAGGGTTGCTTCTCCTTGGCTTGCAGATGGCCGCCTTCCTGCTGTGTCCTCATGGCATTTTCTCTGTGTGCATGCATCTGGTGTGTCCTCCTCTTCCTATAGGACAGGAGTCTCATTAGATTAGGGGCATCCTTATGACTTCATTTAACCTTCATTACCTCTTTACAGGCCCCATCTCCAAATGCAGTCACATTGGGGGTTAGAGCTTCAATATGTGAATTTTGGGGGAACATAATTCAGTCCATAATAAACACTCATCTGACACTCATCATATCTTAACCAGTTAACTGCCACGCGTCCAAAATGGAAGCCATCCCTCATGCCATAGACGCTTATGGAGGGCAAAGGGTTAACTTGCTTTGCAGTCATTGTGTGCTCATAGGTGGTTGCGCTGGATCAGAAAGTTATTCGGCAAATACAATTCCTTCCCTCCCACCCCCCCTGCGTGGAATACATTTCCCTGCCCTTGGCTTGGGTTTTGGCCATGTGATTTGTTTTGGCCAATGGGAAGTTAGGGGACGTGAGCCACCCTGAAATGTCCTTCCAGGGTTAGAGCTGCCCCCCTAAGCTATTGCGTATCTCCAAGCTCAGCCCTTGCCTCCGTAACTCCCTGTGTGAGGAGGGTGAGAGACGTGTGATGCAGACCAGGGGCCACCTGCATCCTGAAACCACGCCCACGGAATTCCAGCTAACCTGGGACATGTGCAGGAGAAATAAACGCTTATTGTTGGATGTCCCTGAGTTTCGGAAGTGGCTTGTTCTGCAACATGGTTAGGGTAACGGCTGATGAATACAATGGTATGTTTATTGAATTCTTACTATGTTCCAGACCACTGCTTAAACACTTTATGTGCATTATGTAACGGCACTGTTGTGAGACGCCTATGACATAGGTGCTTATTTCTTCCATGGAGTAGGTGGGGGAGCAGAGTCAAAGCGGTTTTGCCCCAGGCCACTCAGCCAGCCTGTGGCCGAGCAGGGTCTGATGCCTGTGTCGCGGGGCCTACACCGTGAGCTTCAGGATGGAAAGTCATTGCTTTCAAAGCCTGGTCTGGAATGCCCCGGCTTCTGACTCCCATGTTGGTGACCTTCTCTCGCCCACGGAAGCTGCTGTGTGTCACATTTCCCAGTCCACCTTGGGGTGGGGAATGTGGAGCCAGGAGCGCTTTTTTTAATTGTCTGGACCAAGCTCCATGGAAATGCTTTTTCTTTGAGTTGCTGCATCGGCCAGACACACCTGCCAGCATTGCCCAGGCTGTGGCCGACACACCTGCCAGCACCCCCGGCTTCAGCCACCTGGGAAAGCTCCTTATTCGTTAGTTCCTTAGGACAAACTTCCCAAACCTCTCCTGGTCACGCCTTCAGTGCTCCCCACGCTGTCTGCTCTGCCTTGCCTGCCAGCAGACAACACAGCACAGCTTAAAGTTGTCTTTCCCCCAGTGCTGCTTCTTTCTCTGTTTGCTGATTCTTGGTTGGGAGAGGGGGCTCATATGGATGAATCAATTAATAGAGGATTTGTAGAATCACGGTGTAGTTATTAAAGGATGGTGTAATTAACTTCTTCAGACTAATTGAAATTTTTCATTTAGAGGGAGCAGCCAAGTGCCTCCTTGCTTAAACGCTTTTGCACATAAAGCAGCCCTCATGCAAAGCTTCCTTAATGTATACCCATAAACCTGAGACCCCGCACCGCTGCAAACTTGGGGAAAAGAATGGCCATTTCCCTCCCTTTCCCCCCTCTGCCCTTATCCTATTCTGGATTTTTACAACTTCCTATATGGTCTTGTGCTGCTCTCCTGTCACAGGACGAGGTCAGGAAAATGGGCTGGAGGACAGAGCATGGACATGAGGTGCCCTTTGACTGGGAGAGTGAGGAAAAGGGAGTTACACAGTGGGCGTCCAGGGCTCTTGTTGGGCATCTCATGCTGCGTCCTCTGCTGCTGGCTGTCCCTCGATTTCCATTTGGGCGACCGCCTCTACCACTCCTAGGCCCTTGGGGTGGGGCTTTCCTGTTCTCAGGCTCCAGGGATGCTCACATGACCCAGATCTGTCCAATCAAATGACAGCACTTCCTTATCCCAGAAAGTTATTGGTGCAGGAACTAGCATGTGGACCAATGAAAAGCAACCTGGGGTCTCTGCTGGACCACTGAGGGCCACAAGCTCGTTTTGTCTGGGATGGCCCAGCTGCTGGGTCCGGCCTACACCTCACAGTTGCCGTTGACCATGGGGAGGAAAAGCTGACACCGAGAAGGCAGGGTCAAGGGTCGATGTCAGGGAACTACTTGCAGGCCTGGATCTGCCTCTGCCTCTGCCCCTGGACTTCCCAATGGTCTGTGCCAACCTACTCATGGAATATTTTTCTCTCTTAACCAGGTTGGGTTGGGTTCTGCCCTTTCCAACTCAAGACCCTGTCTACTGCAGCAATTATATAAAAAAGTGTCAACTTTGGGTAACAACAAAGGCAGGTTATGCCAGTCCTCACAAATGGCCACGTGCCTGAGGCAGGCGCCTCTTGAGCTGGTGGCATGGCGGGTTTTAGGAACCTAGAGGGTGCAGACTATTACTAGGGGTGCCTGGTCTGGCCCCTGGGATTCTGGGGGTGAATTCCACTTTTTATGAAGGATAAATCGTGTAGGCAGCAGGCCCTTCCTCCTGCAGACAGGTTCTGACCCCCAGCAGAACAGCCGTGATCTTGGCTCTGTGACCAGCCCACGATGGCTGGAAGCTCAGTGCTGTTCCCTTCAGGAAGTGTTTTTGGGGTGAGAAATGGCCCTTTCGGAGTCACAGCATCCTCACAGCGAAGTGGAAATAGTTCCCATTTCTACTTGAGGGCGACGTGCTCCTGTTTACGGAGTGCTTAGCTTGATGCCTGGCTTGGTGAGGTGCTCACCCCGCTAAGGTCATTGCTGCAGGCAGGCTTTGCACAAACTACCGTATTTCATGGAGAACTGGGACAGGCATAAGTAACTTGACCACAGGTGATCTCGGGCCATCGGTGTGAGGAATGCTGGGAAGGAGAATGTTCTGTCAGTATGCCTCTGTTACCTGCTTTGTTCAAACTCCCGATTAGGAAATCAGCTTGTATTTCACAATGGAAATCATATGAGCAGATGCTGTTTGCCTCAGCATCGTGCACAGCGCTTGCTCTGGGATTTATTATTTTTTAAATTAAATTTTTAAAATCATTTTTAATTTTCAATTACAGTTGACATGCATCATTATATTAGTTTCAGGTGTGCACCCCTGTGGCCAGGCATTAAGTCCTGCACCCACCCAGCACCACGCTGAGTCATTAGAATATTCCCGACTGTGTTCTCTACGCTGTGCTTTACAGCCCACGACTGCTCTGTAACAGCCAATTCCTTTACTCTTTTGTTGTTGTTTATCCTCACCAGAGGATATTTTTTCCATTGATTTTTTTTTTTTAAGAGAGAGTGGAAAGGAGGGGAGAGAGAGATAGAGATAGAGATAGAGAGAGAGAGAGAGAGAGAGAGAGAGAAACATCTCTCTCAATCGATTGGTTGCCTCCTGCATGTGCCCCAACTGGGACAGGGATGGAACCCACAACCCAGGTACATGCCCTTGATTGGGAACTGAACCCAGGACTCTTTGGTTCCTGGGCCAATGCTCAACACCAGCCAGGGCTCATTTACTCTTTTTTTTTTTTTTAAATCTTTATTGTTGAAAGTATTACATATGCCCCCCTCTTTCCCCCATTGACCCCTTCTAGCCCACCACCGCCCCCCGCCCCAGGCCTTCACCACCATATTGTCTGTGTCCATGGGTTATGCATATATACATACAAGTTCTTAGGTTGATCTCTTCCCACCCACCCACCCTCCCCCTGTTCCATGCTTCTATGTCTCTGTATCTATTTTATCAGTTTTCTTGTTCATTAGATTCCAAGTGAGTGAGATCACGTGACGTGCGTGCTTTATGGGATCTGTTCTGTTGGGGAGTCGGTGCAATGGCTTGGGCTCCACCAGGGGGGTTTCCGTGGGTGGCTGTGGGGATTCTCGAGTCCAGGAACCCTCGGTGATGACAACCTCTGACAGCAGCTCAGAGCAGGGAGCAGCCTGCAGCCGAATTTCTGCAGGCAAACTCAGAACTTCAGTGGAATGACTGAAATCTTTGTTTAATCCTTACAGAACCCCAGGTGCTAGATATGATTCTTTTCTCCACTTTACATGCAGAGGAGAACATTCCTGGAGAGGTTGTGTCACTTGCCCCAGGAGCCGCCAAGCCCATGAGAGGTGACATTGGGCTTTAAACCGAGGTCTGGTAATGCCCTAACCACTGAGCAACATGGTCCTCATGTCTGACTTGGTGTAAGTAACCAGGAAGGGAAATGCTGCACTTCCCCTACATCCCCCAGCTGATGTCCATACCAGTCTTTCCTTTAGAACCGGCCGGATTTCCTCCTCCAGGAATGTCTGAGCCTCTTCTCCCAAGGAAGCAAAGAAGGTTCTAGACCAGTGGTCGGCAAACTCATTAGTCCACAGAGCCAAATATCAATAGTACAACAATTGAAATTTCTTTTGAGAGCCAAATTTTTTAAACTTAAACTATATAGGTAGGTACATTGTTATTAACTTAATTAGGGTACTCCTAAGGCTTAGGAAGAGCCACACTCAAGGGGCCAAAGAGCCGCATGTGGCTCATGAGCTGCAGTTTGCTGACCACGGTTCTAGGTGGTGTGGGGGTGCCCACCTCATAGTGGCTAACTACCTGTGGTTAGTTAATATCTGTTAGACAGGTAGCTGGTTACTGGAAGTTACCTGCAGATCTGGGAAAGGCCATGTCCCTTTGCACAGGCCAGGAATGGTTTACACAGCACCCAAGTCCTTGGGCTTCAGAGCCAGCATGCCTGGGTTCATACCGCGGCCTCCCCCCTGTACCCAATGCGACTTGGATACCCAGTTCCTGGGCCTCTCTCAGCCTCAGTTTCGCCCCTTGTGAAGCGGAGATACTGAAGACATCTGTATCAATGGCATGCTTTGTATCTGGCATATGATAAACGCACAGCGAATGTTAATTCTACGGTGGTGACATCTGTCTTTCTTCAATGTCAACGTGAATGGTTCCATCATCACTTCTTATCACTCACTCCCGTTCTCTGGTCCTGTTGTCTTAGGCAAGCCGGGAGACAGCAACTTAATTTCAGAATTAGCATTTGTCTTTGCGCCTCTGCCGAGGCCGTGTCACAGAGCGGCACTTTGGTGGTTATCTGAAAAAGCGCTCTGGTTAAAAACAGGCTGTGGTGTGGCTGTGGAGAGTCGATTGCGAGGCAGCTGGGAAAACAGCACTCGGCAAAGTAAACAGCCATAACCTTCCTTCTCGGTGCCTCTCCTGCGGCGTGAAGGGGCCACATGGCCTCGCCTGTTCCACAGCTGACGCACACATGGAAGGAGCAAGTCATAAATACATGGCCTGATGGATTTCCAGGGAGCCAGGGCTGTGGGAGGGCAGCTGCCAGGAAAGCCAGAGCAGCGTGTGATGAACCCCAAGACGGGGACCTCCCCCCCATCTGGGGCCTTGGGAGCAGGAGAAACCCCCACCGTGGCTGGGACAGCTTTCCGCTCCCGGATGCCAGACTTCACAGTGGATGGAAAATGGATAAATCAATGAGCACGGAGGTCTGGGGCGCATTGCCCACTGCTGGGCTGATGGCGTTTCAGGGACTGAAATCTTCAGAAGGGCCCATGGTGCAGTGATGTGAACTCAGGGGCCAGGACAAGGGGACCCTTGGCCCTGCACTTGCCACAGACCCTCTGCGTGACCTGGAAGGAGACGGATTTCCTTTCTAGATCTCAGTTTCTCCTTCTGTAGGTGAGTAGCTGGGTTAGTTCTCAACAATGACAGCTGACATTTACCCAGTGCTTCTTGGCCTGTCCCTTTATATGCACCAACTCATTTAATTGATACGTATACACCACTTCCCTCTGCAGACAAGGACCAGGAAACCAAAGCACAAAATGTTAGGGTTTGCCCAGCGCTAAATGGCGAGCCAGGAACTGAACGCAGGCCGCCTGGCTCCAGACGCTGCAATCACAGCCTTCGCTAAGGCTCCCATGTCTGTAGCATGAGCACAATACAGCGCCACTGATCTGTGGTTGATGTGAGCAGTGGATGCAGTGACACATAGAGCTCCCTCTATTGTTGAAAGTATTACCTAGGTCCCTCTCTCCCCCCCGGACCTCTTCTAGCCCACCCCGCCCCCCGCCCCCTGCCCCAGGCCTTCACCATCCTGTTGTCTGTGTCCCTGGGTTATGCATATATATACATACAAGTTCTTTGGTTGATCTCTTCCCACCCACCCACCCAGTGTATGTTCTGGGTGGGCTTACTTGTCCTGGATCCAGATGTGGACATGGGACTTGAGCCCAACCACTGAGAGTTCCTGCATCCCCTGGCCGAGGTGATTGGTTCAGGGATGGCCAAGTCATCCACGTTAGAAAATCAAGCCAATTCTTCGATCCTGACATAACGGCAGCCTCAGGAAGGAGGGGCTCCCCTGCCCCTGGGGGTGGTCAGTTTTGTAGGACATACGCTGTGTGCGCCTTAGAGAGAGGCTGCTTGAGAACAAGGCAGAACAGGAGGGGAAAAGAACAGAGCGAGGGAGGGATAGAGGGAAGGAGAGAGAGAGAAAGGCTCCTGATGACATTATTAGAGCCCCTGGAGCAGCCATGCGTGGACTAATCAATTATTTGAGCAATAAACATTTTATGCTAAGAGAGTTTCAACATAGTTTCTGCTGCTTGACACTGGAAACCCTGCCTTACACACACCTCACCACTGATCGTGGCTAAGACAAGAGAGGTCGTAGACTGGAGATCGATCCTTTCCACACACTTGGTCATCGTTCGAGATCAGGGCTTCTCAGCCTTGACAGTATGACATCAGGGCCAGAGAACTCTCTCTTGTGGGGCTGCCCTGTGTATTGTAGGGTGTTTAGCAGAATCCCTGACCTCTCTGCCTGAAGCCTCCTCCTCCTCCCACGCCCCTGCCAACTGGAGCCACGCAAAGTAAAGATGTTTGCAGACATGGCCAAGGCCTCCTGGGGGCCTCTCTCAGCCTCAGTTTCCCCGCTTGTGGAGCAGAGATACTGAAGACATCTGCCCCAAGTGGAGGAACACTGGGCCAGATAGATCCAGGTCTGTGTTCTTGTGAACGGTGTTTCTTGCGCCCCTTTATTCAGCAGGAGCTGGAGCACGCTGAGCAGGGAAAGTTGAGCTCTTTCCGAACTTGTGCGCCAGGCAAATGGGACCAGGAGCAAGGGGCTGCGGACAAGAGCCTCCGCCGGGTGGCAGCCTGGGGTGCCAACACGTGCCCTGTGTCTGGGAGGGTTCCTCACAACGACTTGGCCCCTGAAAGGCTGAGGCTGTCAGGGCTTCCAGGTAAAAGCCTTGCTCTCCAGCTGCGGTGCTTGTCACAGTGGCAGCCATCAGCCCGGCCACCTGGCACGACTGCTAACATGCGTCTCTGCAGAGAGTCACAGCTGCAGACAGGCCCTGATAGGAATGGCAGCCTACAAGGTCCCGTGTTCACTGCCTCCTGGAGAAATATTCCATCTACATACATGACCCCTTTCATGAGCTCAGAGTGAACGTCTCCTGCTCATTGCCTACCTGCTCCGGCTCAGCTACAATGCCACTTCCTCAGGGAAGCCTTTTCTGGTGGCCCATCCTTAAGTGGGGGTCTGGGTCCCCATGTAATGGGCACTGGGAGCTGTGCCCACATCCCCTGGGCTGTCTCTAACCTTTCTGAGGTCTCCTGCCTGGCTTCATGGGCTTCTGGCCCCCCCCCCTTCCGCCCCCCCCGCCTCCCCTGGCTAGTACCTCTGTCCGCTGAAGGGTTCCCCTGGCTGCTGGGGCCCCCTCGCTCACAGCCACCGCAGCCAGGAGCGCCTGGCATGTCTCCCAGGCAGCCCTTTGCTGACGGCGAGGGCCATGGGGATTGAGAGTCTGGTTCGCTGGCCTCGGGTTGGGACCACTCTGAGCTGTGACTTACACTCCAGAGTCCCCTGCAGGTCAGGCTGATGCTGCCCGTGACTTTGCAGGAGGCTGCCCCTCTGCTGAGCCTCCCCCCTTTTTTTCTGCTTCTGCCTTCCACTGCTTCTGGGTCCCCCCGCGGCTGCTTTATTAATACATACCTTTCAGGTCAGGACTCCTGACCTCGAACTCCCTGTGCAGCTCCCCTAGCGCTGTGGACTCCTCCTTTGTTGTCCTTGTCAGAACTTTAAATGACCGAATTCCTTACTGCTGGTCTCCTCCAATAGAACGAACCCTCCATGAAGGCAAAGATCGTTGTCTAACTGATTGCTAAATCCCCAGGGCCTCCTCCAGGAAGCGTTACCCATTGTCATTTTATTAAGAGTTACAGAAATACTAATCCTAGTGCCCTGATTCACAGGCAGTAGGTTATTTGATGTCAAGAGCCAAGACTGATTGATACACTTTGTGTATATTCCCCGCTTCATGTGCCCTGGGCTTTGGTGTGAGGTCAGTCAGGGTTGGAATGAATGCAGGCATTGAGTGACGACATTAGTGGAGCACTTTCCTGTCTGGCCTGGAGCTGGGCTCCTCCCCTGTGATGTCTCATCCGGGCCTTACAGGGATCCTGCGATGCAGGAACAACGACCATGCTCATTGCACAGAGGAGAACGAGGCCCAGAGACACACAGCCAGTGCGTGGCAGAGCAGGGTCTTGAGTTTGGGTTCTGACTCATGTCCCAAACCCGTAGGCTTGCTAACTCTTTTCCTCGGAGAAAATCTGGATGGTAGGTTGCTCTGAGTCATTCTTAAACTGCTTTGACTCAACTACTGGAGTGAGTGGGGCTTAGGGTGGATCAGGCAGGAGTAAAGAACCTCACGCCCCGCAGGTGGGCGACTTCGAGGTCTGCTCTGGGGCCTTATTCTCACTCCCAGGACAGTCACTGTCAAAGATAATTTGTTCTTTCTGACAGTCCTTATTGTTCGCAGAACAATGCCTTTATAGCAGGGGTCCTCAAACTTTTTAAACAGGGGGCCAGTTCACTGTCCCTCAGACCGTTGGAGGGCCAGACTATAGTTTAAAAAAAAACTATGAACAAATTCCTATGCACACTGCACATATCTTATTTTGAAGTAAAAAAACAAAATGGGAACAAATACAATATTTGTATTTGCATGTGGCCCGCGGGCCTTAGTTTGAGGACCCCTGCTTTATAGTATGGATTGACTCACGGCACTAACTCAGGAGGTAAGAGCATGAAACTAATGAATGCAAGGTTGTAACAACGTTGATACCATTTGTCCTTAGTTATAAGAAGGACCCAGGAGAAGCTGGTAGGGGATCAGCAGGACCATTCTTATTACTGAACAAACAAATCCCTGTTGCTGATAACTGACTAAGTGCATATTAGTCAGGACTCTTTTGCTTCCAAGTCAGACATAATTCAAAATGGCCCCAGCAATATGGGGAATTAATTGGGCTAAATAAATGAAAAGACCAGGATTGGTCCAAACTTCAGGTGCAGCTGGATCCATGAATTCAACTACTATAGGAGCACATTTCTCTCTGCCTTTTGGCTCTGCAGTTCTCTGTATTGGCTTCACCATCAATTGTCTACCTTCCCAAATCTACATTGCAACAGAGGAGCCATGGACAGCCCTGGCTTACTATCTTCAATGCCCACATCTCAGTAAGAATGGGAGCATTTCCTTTCCTGGAATAAGGACTCTGACTGGCTCTGTTTGGGTCATGTGCTCTACCTTGGGCCAATCACTGTGTTTGCAGTCAAGGGGCTCTTATTGGCCAGCCTGAGTCACCTGCCCTCCTTGGGAGAGGGCGGGTCCACTGGATGGTGGAGGGGCAGTTCCTCAAAGTAAAAGTAGGGGTGGCCATGGGGAGATGGAGTATTGGATTCCAGGCAGACAAAGCCAGTTATCCACTGAAAATAGCACCACCATCTCCTTTAGTAGATTCTTGGTTAAGGAGATTAAATTCACCCATTTGTAAGTGAGGATCGCCGTCTTAGCTTTGATAAATTTTGGCACGATGAGAAGAATGTTAAAACTTTCTGATACTGTATCAGTCGTCACGTGTAAAGCATTTTTTTAGACACAGATTCTCCTTAGGGACATTATCTTTCTAATTCTTTAATGGGATTCTGTAGAGTAATTCTAATGGGTTTTACTTAGTCCTAAAACAAGTTGTGTTTTCTCTGAAAACACTTTGATAACATTTATTTATGCTATAAAAGACTTTTAAAATGCACTAAGCTACACTCCTTTAAGGGTATTCTGTAGTTCAATTATTTGTATACTAGAGGCGCAGTGCACGAATTTGTGCACGGTTGGGGTCCCTTGGCCTGGCCAGCGATCAAGGCCTATTGGGGGGCCAGCCAGCTGAGGGGAGGGACCCAGGAGGTTGGCTGGATGGCCAGGGGGAGGGGCCACGAGTGGTTGGCTGTGGGAGCGCACTAACCACCAGGGGGAAGCTCCTGCATTGAGCATCTACCCTCTGGTGGTCAGTGTGCATCATAGTGACTGGTCAACAGGTCATTTCGGTTGTTCTGGTCTTTCTGTGGTAACGGTCGCTTAGGCTTTTATATATATAGATTTCAGAGCAGTCTATATCTTTTCTAGACTTTTTAAGTGTCTTTAAATTTTTCCATTTTAGGTCACAGCTTCAGATCTTTCTCTTTTTAAAAACTGAGGTATGATTGACATACAATGTTATATTAGTTTCAGGTGTACAGCATAGTGATTTGATTGATCACTATGGATATATTGTGAAATGCTCAGAACGATAAGTCTTGTTAACATTCATTTCCACACATAGTTATAGAATTTATTTTCTTGTGATGAGAACTTTTAAGAGTTACGCTGTTAGCAACTTTCAAATATGCAATATAATGTTATTAATGATAGTCACATGCTGTACATTACCTCCCAGTTTACTTATTTTATAACAGGAAGTTTGTACTTTTTGAGTTTGCCCTTTACCCATTTCATCCTCCAAACCCCCCAACTATCGCTATCACCAGTCTGTTCTCTCTATCTATGAGGTTGGTAGTTTTAATTTTTTCTTGAGATTTCACATATAAGTGCATTCATATGGTATTTTTATTTTTCTGCCTGACTTATTTCACTTAGCATAATGTATTCAAGATCCATCCATGTTGTCACAAATGGCAAAATTTCATTTTTTATAGCATTATACATATATATTTCACATTTTCTTTTTTTTTTAATTCTCACCTGGGGATATTTTTTCATTGATTTTTAGAGAGAGCAGAAGGGAGAGAGGAGGGGGAGAAAGAGAGAGAGAGAAACATTGATGAGAGAGAGAGAGAGACATTGATTGGTTGCTACATGCATGTGCTTTGACTGGGCTGGGGATTGAGCCTGAAACTGAGGTATGTGCTCAGGAATCAAACTTGACCCCTTGGTCCATGGGCTGATACTCTAACCACTGAGCAAACTGGCTAGTGTGTCACATTTTCTTTAACCATCCATTTGTTGATAGATACTTAGGTTGTTTCCATAGTTTGGCTATCCTATATAATAAAAGCCTAATATGCAAATTTTCCCTTCTACAGGGAGTTTGACCAGGGGGCGGGGCCAACCGGCCAACTGCCCGTGACCCCTCCCCCTGGCCGGCCCAGCCCACCAGCCCCGATTGGGGCGGGCCAGCTGGACTCCACCCATAACCAAATTCGTGCACTGGACCTCTAGTGTAAATAATGCTGCAGTGAACATGGGGATGCATATATCTTTTTGAGTCAGTGTTTTTGTTTTCTTTGGATAAATATCCAGGAGTGGAATTTCTGGATTTTATGGTAATTCAATTTTTAATTTTGTGAGCCACAGCTGGGAAAGTAAGTAATTCATAAAGAATATTGTTTGGATGCAGTCAAAGTGAAAGATATCTAGAGAGACAGTGGCTTTCTTGGACTTTTTCTAATGAGCCCACGCTTCACTAAGAAGGTGGGAGACACCACTGGACACTGAACACACATTGGGACGTGATGGAGAAATACTGGGGGGAGTCACCGCAGGTTCTCCCAGCAGCTCCCCCAACTTTGAGGCGGGATTGTTCTCAGGGGCTTTGTTCTGAGCTGACTGTGAGGGTGATGTGACATGACGTGAGTGAAAGCTTGTCCAGCCGGAGTGCTGTTTTATAGACGCCAGGCAGGTGTGCTGGAGAACGGCGAAGCACCATTTTGGGGACATCCCCTGCCTGGACCCCTGCGAGTCCCGGGTGTCGCTGGGCATCGCAGAGTGCTCCAGTGGACAGTGAGGCCAGACCACTGTCAGGACGCATTTCTATCTGAGTATTTCCAGCAAATTATGCAGCGAGATCCAGGAAGAAAGGGATTGAGTTTACAAGACACCACGTATTGTGATGTCTTTCCTCATTAGAAAAACACCAGACACATCCATACCGGGTGCTATGTTCATAATTTTGTATTCACTTTATTAAAGGGCAGGGTCTCCAAAACTATATGCAGCCCCACAAAACTCACGATGATCAGAAGGTTCAGGGACAGGCCAATGATGTCCTAGTTTTGGAAAACGTAGGTTACAGAAATGGCTCCCAGTGCCTCCTAAGGCTCTTTGTCCCTCTGCCTCTCTGCTCTCCTTCCTCCCCTCCTCTCTCCATTCTCACCTCCGCTTCTTCCGCAGGCCGGCTGTGCCAGGCACTAAGCGCCAGAATATCAGGTCCCTGCTCTCAGGGATCGCATATTGTAGTTGAGGCAACTGATAAGGAAGCAGAGCTGGCGTCACATGTAACGCAGGGCAAGCGAAACAGACCGGGTGCTACTATATGAGCGAGCAAGTTGGGGTGGGGGCACCTTAGGCCAAGTGGCCTGGAAAAGCCTTCTGAAATAAAGGGGTGATGCTTCTGCCGAGGTCTGAATGGCGAGCAGGAGCCAGACAAGCAGGAGATTGGAGGCGTGCTCCAGGCAGAGGAAGAGCAAGGGCAAGGCCCAGAGGTGAGAGGCCACTGGGTACGTGGGCAGCAGCAGGGCAGCTGGGCAGTGGGGTGGGGGAGGGTCCACCTGCCCAGCCAGAGCTCCTGGAAGTGGCCTTTTAATGGGGGGCTTTGTTACGTAGTCAGAAGTTTGGATTTTACTCCAAATATGATGCTGTGGCATGATCTAAATTGTAGGGCAGCGATTTATGCAGAGTGTTTGCGAGCACACAGAGAAGAAGTCAGTTGTTCACAGGCATCCCTGGTTCCCTGGGAGCAAAGCGTGCCTAGCGACTGTTTCCTTTCACATGATGTTCATGAAAGAGGCGAGAGATCCGTAGACGCCATGCATCACGCTAGTGTTTAGTGAACTTGTCGTGATAGGACAGTAAACAGGAGTCGACATGAACGCTTTGCAGAAAATGGGCACCTGTTTAAACAATAGGTGGAGGCCAAGATCAGCTGAATTCAAAGAATCTCTCTCATCGGTGCTTCTCCCTCCCAGGAGCACTCCCTGGCCTTGCCCTGCCACTGCTCCCCCCACCGGTGTGCATCTCCTAAACTCTAAGGGACCCCAAGAGGGTCGCACCAGGGAGCAGTGGGCAGTGGCGGCTCATCCTGGGCGAATCCCCTGAGCCTGTCCCCAAGATCCCCTTTTCTCTGACTTCTTAGTGAGCAGAGCAGCCCAGCCTGGGCTCATTTCCCCGCCTGGTCTCTCTCCTGTTGCTTCTTCTGTCTTAGGTCCTTGCTTGTTTCACTGTCCCCAGCTTTAATAAGCTGCCTCTAAAAATCACCTGGACTCACGTTGTGAAATCTTTCCTGCACAAAGGCAAGACCCCACATACCACCAGCCTGCCCTAGGCCGACCAGCTCAGGGCCGGCCCCCTTTCCAGTAACAACACTAAGTACTGCCCTGGCCACCCTGGCCCATGGGAATCAGTTGGCTGAGTGTTGTCCCATGCACTGAGAGGTCCCGGATTCCAAGTCAGGACACATGCCTGGGGAGGGGGCGTGCAGGAGGCAGCCAATCAATGTTTCTCTCTCATCAATATTGCTCCCTCTCTCTCCTTCTCCCATCCTCTCTTTCTAAGGAAATCAATAAAAACATATTAAAAAATAAAAGAATCTCTGCTTATGGGAGTCCTCAGAACCAGTGCTGGGCAGAAAGCTGGCGCTGGGCGATTGGGTCTGAATGATGAAATACAGGCACGTTACCCTTTACAACAGCTATTAATACAGTACAGCTCTTAACACTGCTCTTTGCAGGGCTGTCCATATTTAGTCCATTTCTGCCTTGTCTGGCGACTTAAAACGGCTATCTAGATTTTTTTAAGGGGGAAAGTAGAAACAAAATTTGTTTTAAAACACTCTCAGAAGAGAGACCGGAACGATACCGAAGGAAAGCAATTTGTTTCTCAAGCACAGTGCTTCCCCTTGTGAGAAGGCGGCTGGCTGGCCACAGGAAGAGCAGCCAGCTTTGTGAGCGGAAGCAGCAAGGGGGTTTCCTGGAGGCCGTGAGCCGGGCACAGGGCAGGGGAGGCAGGCGCAGAGGGTTCTGCTGCCAGGGCCACGGGGAACCTGCTTGGGAAGACCCTTCTTTTGGGGTTCCCGGAATCAGCTCTTGCCAGGCGAGGGAGGGCCAGACTGATCCTATAGGATAGGCAATTCCTGCAGAGGAAATCGGGGTACTCGCCCAAGGATAGCAGGCTCAATTGTGGGGGCAAAAAGTCCTTTCCTGGCCCCAGTGAACAACTTCAATACCGTGGTGTGATCGCCGTCCTTTCTGCTTCATCCACATCTCTCCGCCGACCCACCGACTCCGTGTGCGTTTAACCAGGGCTCTGGGAACCCTGCGCACTTCTGACAATTCACACAGAGGAAGGAGACTGTCCTCCTGTCCATGTGGAAGTGAAGTCTGTCCTCACAGCTGAGAGGCGGGGTTGTGACAGCCACGGTGACCCCGGGCAGGGCAGCTACGTCTGAGGTTGGGGCAGGGCTGGAAGTCTCTCTCATGGCTCGCAACATTATTTGTGTAGCAAAATCACTGTTTTTATTTCATCTTCAAAGTTACTCTTTACTCATCTTAGCTCAGAGTCCTGGAAAGTCACCCCCTGCCCCTTATCTTACAGATGGGAAGCAAAGAGAGAGCAGGAACAGTGTCCAGAGCCAGCTCTCCAGCACCACCTCACAGGTGCTGCACCACCTCAGGCGAGGCATTTCACCTTCCTGAGCCTCAGTTTCCTGATCTGTGAAATGGGTATGCTGCATTCCTTGCTCTCGATGGGTCTATTTGGAGGGCGCATAGAGCAGAGCCTGGTAGGCTCAGTGTGTGTCAGCTGTCACTGTCAGCAGGGCTGGTGGGGCCGGAGCCCAGGCCTCTCAGGAGGTACAGTTAAGAAAACCTGACTGGAAATCTGACAGGCTTGGGGTTTTCAGGGCTGCCTCTGTCCCTCGCCAACAGTGAAAATGGTGACCTGGCAGGACTGCGTTGTGGTGGTGGATGTTCCAGTGAGATGATGGGGACAAAGCACCAGCCCAGTGCTGGCCTGTGGGCCCATGGGACGTCGGCACTCTCGATGGCGGTGTTTCTGTTATTTCTCGTTAGCTTGTCTGCACGTGTTTAACAGTCGCGGGCGGTGATGCCTGAGAATTAACAGGGGCTGCTTTACCTCCAGGAAGATGCTTAGGGAGAATCTTCTGCAGCTCCTCTTTGCTTCTGTGAGACTGAGAGACACAGGACAATGGGGAGGATCTGGGAAGTCAAAATGTCTCCGTTCCTTTGCCCCTTCTTTTCCTGAAGGAGGACAGCAGAAAGCAGGAGGGGGGGTGGGGACTCTTGAGGACAAGGGTCAGAAACCCTTTCTGTAGAGGTCAGAGAGGAAATCTCCCAGCGCGAGCACAGCCGCAGGGCACACGTGAGCAGGTGAGCACGGCTGTGCCCAACAAACCCTTATTCACAAGGCGGCTTGGTTCCGGTTTGGCCTGCTTTTGGATGAAAAAAGAACTCCTTGACGCCTACCTGGGCGTGGTTCAGGTGGAGTTATATTTTATTCATGGGGAGACCTCTCAGGGATTCAAAGCATCAAACGTTTCACCGGAAAGTCTGGTCGGTCCAACCAAATGTCAAGGGCGAGCTTCCGGTTCCGTAATTGTGGGTTTCGTCCCTGTGTCCCCGGATTACTCCAGGCTTGGTCTGCGGAACATCAGGATCTCCCCACGCCCCGGCCCCCTCCCTCCTGAAGTTTCCCATGGAGAGCTGTGTTGCTCATCCCCAAACTTCGGTGTTTTATCCTCTCATTCTTTTGAGGCTGCAGGGGCACAGGCCCTGCCCATCTTGAGAAGGTCCCTGGAAAGGAGAGAACCTTCCCCGCTCCCCTGGGCTGGCTGTGTCCAGATTGGAACTTATTCGAGTCACAGGCTCTGTTGTCTTTGCTTAACGTTTGGACTTCTGCCAGGTGATTTGCCTGTAAGCTATGCATAGGAGAAAAAAGCAACCATCCATCTAAAGTATTCAGATTTTGCCCTTAATTAAAACGCAGAATAAATATGTATAGGCTAAAGAGCATGGATGATAGATACCAGGGTTTCCAAGTTAAAATCAGTTTTCACCCACAGTGGCACGTGTGCGTTGATGGCAGGGAGGAGGTGGGCGCACAAGTCGGCGGGAGGCGATGTGCTGGGCTGTGTGCTTAGCAAGGTGGGAAACATCTTTCGTGAGAGAATGCAGCCTGCCTTTCTCACCCCACTGCCCTGTGGGCTTCTCCCGCCTCGCGTCCATAAAGGGCTAATCCCGTTACTGAAGTTGCTCCACCTCCCCTAGGAACGCTGCTGCCAGCCTCTTAGGAACCCTCGCTCACTGGCTGGAGGAGCAACGTCCCATCTAGTCGCTGCTCCTCTGTGAGGACCGGCTCTCAGGGGCGGTGAATGGCTTGTCCTGGTTCTCAAACATGGCCAGGCCGTAGCTCACTCACCTTGAGAGTTGGGGGCTCCTGGCCGAAGAAACTCAAAAAACTTGAAACCCTTTTCAGTGTGTGAGTGTCCTATGATAGGCCGGGATGGACGGGGGGAAGGAACGTGGAGGTCTGGGGTTACGTGTATGCCAATGTCATACGTGGGATTTTATTTTTAACATTCACATTTTACAACTTGGTATGCATTTGAGGTTATGTTAACTCATTATTTTAAAGTATAGCATTGGGAAGACCCATGCTGAGAATTAATCCACATTACTCAGGAAGTCTGAAAAAACAAATGAATTACATGTGAAACTAACAGTTATGTTGTACTCAGCATGGGTGGAGGGAGGTGGCTTTTTGTGACAGACAGAAAAAGCCGCTCTTTTCAGAAAGCACCAGGAGTTTCAAGGGATTTCATTCGGGAGAAAAGTGATATTTAAAAATAATTCCAATACCTCAAATGCAAAGTTATGCTTTATCAGCCTGTGAAATGGAGCCCTGGTTCTACCTGGGTGATTCTACGTGGTTGCTCTCTGGAGGTGCAGGGCTGTGGGAACAGGTGCTGTTTTGGGTCCATCTGGCCAGAGGCAGAATCTGGGGGTGTGTTCTTGTGCTGGAGAGAGGGGTGGAGTGGAGGAGAGGTTGCATGTGGCCTGGTGGCCTCGCCCCCCACTGGCCTGCCCCACATGGTGACGGATAGAGTCTGAAGACTTCAGGCAGCTTTGCTGGGAAATGTACCCAAAAGTACCTGTTGTGGATTTGTGTGAGGGGGGAAGATGGAAACCACAAGGTGAAAATACTAGTAATCCTCCTATATAATAAAAGCCTAATATGCAAATCGACCAAATGGCAGAACGACCAGTTGCTATGACATCACTCAATGCAGGAGCTGCCCCCTGGTGGTCAGTGCATTCCCACAGGGGGAGCACCGCTCAGTCAGAAGCCGGGCTTACGGCTAGCGAGCGCAGTGGCTGTGGCAAGAGCCTCTCTCACCCCCGCTGCAGGCAGGCAGTAAGGAGCAAGGGGTCCCAGACTGTGAGAGCCCCGGACTGTGAAAGGGCACAGGCCTGGATGAGGGATCCCCTCCCCCCTGCCCCCCAGTGCACGAATCTCATGCACCGGGCCTCTAGTATGTGAATAAAGCCCTGTTGCTATTATAATTTTTTCCTTGACTGTTGGAAGCAAAATTTCATCTGTCACATTGAGCGATCCCCCCAGGCCTCAGAGTTAGTGGCAGCTCTGAGGCTGTGGCGGTGTGCAGAGCAGCCAGCTGCTGGCCTAGGAGTCGGCAACCCCATGGGCCAAGGCCACTGCCCCTGTGTTTGTAAGTGAAGCATAACTGGAACAAGCCTAAAACATTTGCTAACCTGGCCCTTTACAGAAAATGATTGCTGGCTCCTGCACTAGACTACAGGAAAAGAAAATCAAATCCAACTTATTTTTGAAAAAAATAAAAAAATCTGGGGATTTCAGCTTCTGTAATCTTAGACTTACCCACCAAGTCGCCCAGTCAACCTTGACTTCTGGTGGCCTGACTGGTGTCCAGTCTGTCGGACCACAGAGTACCGGCTGGCTTGGTGATATTTCAGCAGCGAAATGGATGAATGTGGTTTTGCTTCTCTCTCTTTGAAGCCATAGAACAGAAATCATGGTGTGATGGCAAATTCTTTTCTTGTTATGAAATGATAAAGGTCAAGCTGCGCAGATCTTCTTTGCAGAGATATGTCAGAAACTTCACCCAGTGATCGGCTGACAAAGAATCTGACAGACTCACAAGCAGCCTGGCTTTATTTACTTGTCCTACTGCACACATCACACCTTCTCCCGTCGCCTCTCGCTCTCCTCGCCGGCTGCTCTGCTGGCTCACACCTTTAATGGTTGCAGCCGGGAGGACTGAGGCACTTGAAAGGCTTGTCATCAACTGTCCCGGCCATTAGTCCTGTCTTCCTGGGGAAGCAGGATGCCAGGGTTCTCGCAGGGTAAGTACCGTATCTATAAACATGAGATGCTAGCCCATATGGGACATCCCACAATTTTTCAGCAACAAGAAGCAAACCACAGTCTCTTGATTATGCTTCCTATGAACCGTGCTTAGGGCATCTTAAACTTTAAGGCATTGAGAATCACAGCATCTCAAAAACGTATCTGTTTGGCAATTTTTTTAGCTGTCCATGCACAAATCTCGCTCTTGCGCTACGAGCCTTCCTGATCACACGGCTTTGTGGTTTTTGTCTGCAATTTAGAATTATGTGATCTTCTAAAACCCTCCCCTTTGGCTGAAGATTAAAAAAAAAACCTGTCAAATGAAACCCCTGAAAAATACTAACCTGTACAGGTATGTGCAAAAATATTGCAGCTTTAGCATCTAGAGAACCTACAGTTTTGATAACTTTAATTGGATCCCCGAAGAAAAATTATTCTTAGAATAACCAAGGCATATTTCTTAAAACATGGCAGAATTTGGCCTTAGGAAATTCCTTTTAATTCTCATATATCAAAATTACTGGCTGCTTTGCATAAGGACTGTTCTAGAGAGGATTATCGACTTAAGATGTAATTGTGTACTAAGAATGAATTGCAAGTATAGAGCCAGTTCAAAATCCAGACACAACATGTAGCGGTCATTCAAATTCTTTCTGTTCTGCATCTCATCACTTCCGCTGCTGGCTGAAGAGGACGGAGAGCCCTGGCTGCCTAAAGCTGAAGGCAGTGATCCCAGTCATTTGTGGAATTTCAGTGTTTCCTGTGGCCATTATTGCAATGTCCTTTGATTCGATGTTGGAGGAATTTCCATATTGAGTGTTGAGGACAATTTTTAGGCACCTGCCCTCTGCTATGGAAGCTGAGGGCCCAGACTCTCCCACCCCACCTGCCCCAGGACAGCCAGGGTGTCTGAAGTTGGACTAACTCAGTAGTTCTTAACAGGGGCAATTTTGCTCCCAGAGAACCCTGGGCAAAGTCTGGAGATATTTTTGACCGGACGGTCTGAGTCCCAGGAAGGATATCAAGCTGGGGCCACAACCACTAAGGCCTGCTATGCCAGGTGGGTGAATCAGGCAGGAAGTTTGCACATTAAAGACATAAGAATACTCTTCATTTCCACAACAAAAATCAGTTGCCTTTTTTTTTTTTGCTTTGAAATTTGTGTTCCTCTTGGTCTGTGTTTGAGTTTTCTTCTTATGGAATATCCTTAGTTATAAGAAGTAGCTTTCCAGTCCAATACAGCAAAGAGTTCAAGCATAATGATAAATGGCAAATTCACTTGGATGTTGAGGAGTAATAGGGAGTGGTGGGGACTGTGGAAAACTGGAGAGTGAACATCCTGTGTAAAGGCAACAGCTGCTATTCAGGTCAGACTTTTGTTCTGGGGAAAAGTGAGTCAGGGTGGCTAAATCTCATTTTTAAAAAAGAAGCTAGAAATCTGAATTTTCATGGGAATTCTCTGTATTTAAAAATGTGTGATGCAAAGAAAACATGCCTGGGGGTTACGGTTGATTTGTTGATTGCACTTTGAACCTTCCGGTTTTTCTTTTTAGCTAAAGATGTTAAATAACTTTGTCATTGGGCTCACGGACTGGCTTCCCTGTTTCTCCTCTCCCCACTTCGTCTATTCAGAAATCTGCTTCTAGGTTTATCTTTCTGAGGACACTTCTTCCACTGAACTCTTTCTCTAGCTCATAGCCTGTCGCTGGCCTCTCGTTTAAGATTCACCCACAGACGTGAGCTGTGGTCGTGAAAGGGAGGGTCACGGATGTGCAAAGTCCTGAAAGGAGCAGCGAGGGCACTTCTGGGGAGGAGCCAGTGTGGCGAGCAGATGTGAGGAGGGGAGAGTGAGGTGGCTGGGAGGTGGTCCGCGTGGGACCAGGGCGCTTGGGAGTGACTGAAGATAATGGGATCCGTCCAGCTGAGGAAGGGCCCTGGGAGTCCTGCCAGCAGAGGGAGCTGTGGAGGGGTTTAGAGCAGGTTTGTGGAGGATGGTATTGTTAGGAGAGCTGATTTTGCAGCGAGGTTCAGGGTGCGTGAGGGATTAAAACAATGAGAACAGCAAACGTTCTCAATTGCTCAGTGCGTGGTTTAGCACGTGGGTTAGCAGCCAGGGGTGGGTTTGAGTCATGCTCCACCGTGAGCCAGCTGTGACCATGGCCACACCCTTTATTGCCTCTCTGCCTCAGTTTCTTTACTGAGCAACAAAGAAAACAATAGCATCAACTGCATAGGGTTGTCTTGAAGATTAAATGTATCAATATTTGTCAAGAGCGTAGAAAAATATCTAACATAAGATGCACTAAGTAAGTGGTAGATAAACAAAATGTGAGTTTTTTACTTTCCAAACCACTTGACATGTGTTATCGCATCTCATCCACGCAGACAATTCCGGAATCCGTGTCGCGGGTGGGCGGCGATCCTGATTCCTGTCCTGCCGAGGACACCACAGGCTCAGAGCGGCGAGGTGCCGTTCCTGACACCACACAGTCACTGGCAGAGCTGAGAATTGAATCCAGTCTGAAATCGGAGACAGCACATCCCTTAGCTGGTCGGTGCTCAAGGGCCTGCCTCGGGAGCAGAGGTGGCCAACTTCCTGCATTATTGGCAGTGAGGCCACCTGCATGAGGGGAGGCTGCGTCAACGCTTCGGACGGGCAGCCGAACTGGGTCTGGAATTTGCTTCTCAGCCGTGGTCTCCAGCGACCACTAGTCTCCCGCAGCGAGACGACAGCCCCTCTTTAAGGTTTCCTGCAGCGCCTCCTGCGACCGCCTGGGTCTGGAATAAAACCTTTGCAGCTGCTGTGGCATTTCCCCACATCACAGAGATCCTGACCAGCCTCGTCTACTCCGCACGCTCTTTCTTCCCTTTGCATCTGTCTCTGAAACGTCCCAGTTTTGTGTTGAGCAAACATAATGTGGTTCCCAACCTCTTATCAGCTCTAGGCTTTGTTTGTGTCCATCAGAGAGAAGTTGGTGCTGTCATCAACACACACTGACATAGGTGAGGGTTCAAGCTGCCTCCATTTTATACTTAAGCATGTGTGTGCATGTGTGTGCAGGCGTGTGTGTCTGAGAAAGGGTACCTTCCCCACTTTATAGGTATTTTCTCTTCACACGCATCCACACACATGCACATGCACAGTATGCATATACATACGCAAAACACACATGTACGCACGTGTGTGCACATAAGATAACACATACACAGGAACGTACACACACACCTTATTGGTCGATATTCTCCCCTCTTGCCAGGCTGGGTAACTCACAGAGATTTCCTCCTGGCAATTCCACTCCCCCCCCCCGAAGGCACCCTGCATTTTGGACTGTACAAAGGCCCTGTACACGGGCTCTCGGTGGGTTTCAATGGTGGATTAACTTCACCAGCGAGGTTGCTGTCAGAACATAAACCAGGACTGAAGTGGGGAGTTTGTGATGGGCCCGGGAGAGGGGTGCTCCTGGAGGCGTTCTCCCTGGCAGCTTGAGGAGTGGCCCCTCCCCCGTTTTGCCGTAGGTCTCAGATCAGAGTGGGAAAAGGCAACAGAATCATGACTATGATGCGAAAGGAAAACCCAAAGATCCAGAGGCCTTAGATTTGGTGGAAAAAGGACAAGCAGAGAGGTGGATGGGGTGGAACTGAAGCCACTGCTTGCCAGGCTGTGGGCTTGGGATTTGTGCACAAAAGTCTAAGCTGGGCTTTCCAAGAAGCCTCAGCCTCCCCTTTGCCATTGGGGGGTGAAGAACATGGCCACCTTGTTGGGTCTGGGTGGTTCGCTGAATGAAACCTGGGAAACATTCCCAGTTCCCCCTCCACCCCTCCAATTCTGTTTTCCTCAACAGTCCTCCACCTGGTCCTCTGGATGCGATCTAAGTATACCTGACCCTCCTGACTCCTTCCACCACCGCCACTCAGAGCAAGCTGCTCCCCCCGCCCCTCCTCTCAGTGGCCTCCCCGCTGGACTGTGGTCCACTTGGAACTGCAGCCACGTGGTTCCTTCACAAGGCAGGCCTGACCATACTGTCACCTCCTTTCCTCACCCTCCTCCCACTTGGAATACTTCATGAGCTCCCTGTCACTTTTAGGATAAAGATCAAAACTCTTAACAGTCCTGGTTTAGTTTTGAGCACTTCCAGGCAGCATCCCACCTCCTTCTCCAGCCTGAGCCTCAGCTTCTCACTCTCCATGGTCCCTTCGTCCTCCTCTGGGCCCTGGTCCCCCCCCCCCCCCCCAGGGCACTGCCTAGGGTCTCATTTCCCCTGGTTATCAGCTAGTGGTCCTTCAGCAATGAGCATAATTGACTCCTTCATTCGGCACATATTTACCAAGTCCGTATTCTGATTGGGTGTCGTTCTAGGGGCTGCTAATGGAACAAGAGGACAGAGTCCCTTCTCTTATGGGTCTTCTATTCTCTTAGCAAAGAAGCCAATGGGTATGCAGTGTTGTTTCAGGTGGTGATAGGTGAGGGGAGGTTGAGGCAGAGGGTGGGGCAGGGCATTAGAAAAGGCGGTAGAAAGAGGGCTACATCAGGGGGTCAAGGACATCATTTCTGAGCAGATGACTTTTGAGCAAGGCCTGAATGAGCTGGGGATGTGAGCCTGGGCATCACAGGTACCGAGGGAAACCTTGTTTGACGGGATCATTCCTGCTGCCACCCACACAGGGCCATGAACTTCTCAGTATCGTGGATCATAACTGGACATCCTACACATAGCTGTGCAATCTGTGTGATTGGCATTTGTGTGCTGAATAGATTTTTAGCTCCCCGAGGGCATGGACTGTCATCTTTTGTTCTTTCCTTCACATTCATTTATTCCCAATGCTCTACTTGGCATGTAGTACATAATAATCATATGCTGAGAGAGTGATATGTTCTGTAAGGGGAATCCAAAGTCCTGGCAATTCTTTCTCACCTCATTCTTGGAGGACCTGTTCTGTAAGGTTGCAGAGCTCAAGGTGTGAACCCCCTCTGAGCACCCTTTCCTTCTGTGGCTGGTGGTTTTTCACCATGAGATAGGGAGGGAGCCCTGAGGCAGGAGGTAAGACAAGGACCGGGCAGAGACATGGATAGGGCTCTGTGATGTTGGAAAATCAGCAATGGAATCTCTCATTCCTGAATCAGTTGGAGTTGAAATGGGCTCATCACCCCCAAGTAGGAAAGTACGCCGTGGCGAATCGCCACCCGCTCTCCCACTGTCCTTGTCAGACACCTTGCAGACAGACGAGACTGAAAGAGTGAGTGTTTGTCAGGGGCATTGGGGGCAGCCCCTATCCTTTTCTCTGACATCGGCAATGATAAGTATCACAGAAGCTGACTTAGTGAGATCAGACGGGAGACCTGGACTTGGGGCTCTCGGAACTTTTCAGTTGACATAAGGGAGAAAATGGAATCAGGAATTGTTGGGAGCCTTTTGTTCTCTGAGGGAATACAAGATGCAGAGAGGGAAAACAGACAGACCCCTCTCAGCACATGCTCCAAGAGGACACCTGTGTTTTGAGACCCATTGGTACTAGTTCTGAGCAGTTACCGTGAGTAGGACACCCACCCGGCCTTTGACACGTGCACCTGTAATATCACACTACTCGAATCTGTTGAAGTGGGAGGCCTAAGACTCACTCCAGATGCACCATGGCTGGTTTAAAAATAGAAAGGGAAGCTTCAGAGGGCATGAGCCTAGATGTCTGGAGATGCACAGATGCCCCGTGCTCCTGCCTGCGGGGCCGGGGTGTGTGTGATTCCTAACCACGCATGGTTGATACATGCAGAATCACCCCCGAGGCCGCAATAATGGGCTAGAACCAAAACCAGAATCTCAAGTTATCAGGGAAAGAAAAGTGTAAATTCCTTGTTAATTTAAAAAGTAAACTTGTCAGGGTTTGGAAAGGGGTTGGGGGAGGATGAAGAGGGGGAGCACAGAGGATTTTTAGGGCAGTGAAACTATTCTGTATGATGCGTCAATGGTAGAAGCATGTCATTATAGATTTATCAAAACTCCAAGAGTGAACCTTAATGTAAACTACGGACTCTAGATGATAATGATGTATCATTGCAGGTTCATCGACTGTAGAAATGTGTCACTCTGGGGCGAGATTTGATAGTGGGGCAGGTGGTGTGTGTGGGAACTCTCTGTACTTTCTGCCCAATTTTGCTGTGAACCCAAAACTGTTCTAAAAATAAAGTATATAAGAATAAATTTATTGAGCACCCACTATGACCCAACATAGAGCTTATACTTCTGTACTTTCTCTTACTTTTCTTTCCTTCCTCTCTTCCCCTGTAGAAATCTACTCTGAAATGGACTGAACCATGTCCTTCAAATCCATATATTGAAGTCCTAATGCCCAGTACCTTAGCATGTGACTATATTTGGAGACAGGCTCTTTAAGGAGGTAATTCCGTTAAAATGAGGTCATTAGAGTACACACTAATCCAATATTACTGGTGTCCTTATAGGAGGAGGAGATTGGGGCACAGGCACACAAAGAGAGAAGACCAAGCGAGGACACAGGGAGAAGGCGGCCATCGACCAGCCAAGGACAGAGGCTTCAGAGAGAATCTATCTTGCTGACACCTTGACCTTGAACGTTAGTCTCCAAAACTGGGAGAAAATACATTTCTGTTGTTTAAGCCACCCAGGCTAGGGTACTTTGTTATGGTAGATCACCTCTGATCTCTTCTCCTCTGTGATAAGGAACAGAGCAGGTGATTAGCAAACTGTGGCTCTTGGGCCAAATCTCGCTAGTGACCTGTTTTTGTAATAAAGGTTTATTGGCACGCAGCCAGGACCATTTGTTCACTTATCGTCTATTGCTGATTTTGTTCTACAAAAGCAGAGTTGAATAGTTGTGACAAAGACCCCATGCCCATAAAACTGAAAGTATTATCTACTGGCGTCTTACAGAAATGTGTGCTGACCTTGGTCTAGAAGAGTGATTGGCAGCCTGGGCTGCGGACTCAGCAGGTTTGGGTTCAAATCCCTGCTGTATTATTGAAAAATTAGGGAAATCACTTAATCCCTCTGAGCCTCATTTTTCTTATCTGTAAAATGGGGATAATAATAGTTACTCCTTCATGGGATTATGATAATCAAATATGATTGTGCATATAAATAACTTAACGCAAGGCTGGGCACAATACTGAGAAAAAAATTTAGTTATTGCTGTAATTAGTAATATTAGCCATTTGGTAGTGGAGGTTATCATGCTGAACCCTCCAACCCTGGAGCATTGTTAAATTGGTTTCTTGTCTAACTGGCAACTTTTCTTGAGTAGAAATTAATTGCTTGACAATTTAGGAAACTACGTCAACTTCAACTATGAATTGTTTGAGTAAGTGCTACAAACATAGTCAGCCTTTGTTTTGTTTGTTTGCTTCCTTCTCTCTCTCTTCCTTTTTCTTTTTCCTTGAAGCACAAGCCAAAAAAACCAGTCTCCTCTTAGCCCTCTGGGTGGGCCATGTCACACTCCCACAGAGTATTAGCAGAAAGATCTGAAAACCTTCCAAATAAAGGCAGGTGGGTGGAGGGGCCTTGTCCTTCTGGGAGGCTGTGGCAGGCTTTGTCTGAATGGCTCCTCTGTGCTTCTTAATCCAGATCAGACAGGGTTTTATGAAGAGCTATGTTTAGGTAAATCTTATTTAGAAGCCAAAAGAAAACATGAAAGCTTCAATATCATGTTGAGTTAGACCAATAACTGCTACCAGAGTTCAGTCCCCTTTTCTCAGATGTCCAGCCCACAGACTTAAAGTGGGTGACTTAAAGCTCTGGTTAGGGTGAGAGTCAGGTGAGCGTTCAAACACTGACTCCACTTTGGGGTTACCTTGAACAGCTTTTTGAGCTCCAGTTCCCTGACCATATTAGAGGTGATAATTATAGCGACTTTATAGTTGGGGTGCAGCTAAAGTGGGATGATAGATACTTAAAAGGACCTGGCTTAGTATCAGCCCATAGGGAATGTTCAATAATTATCAGCTGTTGTAATTACGATGGGTGGACATTACTTATATTTCCTCTTTGAATACTAACTCAATAAATGTATATAGGTGCACTGGTTTGAGGTGTTCACGAGGGAAGTTGCGTAATGCAATTTAATGGATGGGTTACTCAGGTTTTACTCCTTGACAATCTTTGGAAGCAGAGATTTGTGACCCAAAAGCCCTCATTTAAGAAGCCTCGAAACGGGCAAGATTGGAGAGTGGGAGGAAGGGAAAATATCCTCCTGAGAACCCTGACTCCATTGGTGTGAAATTATTTTCTTAAATCAGACTTGCAAATAGTTTTTAAAAATCATTGCTCCCACACAGCCAAGCCTGCAGAACTGGCTCTACCCTCCCCTCAGTTACCAAGAAACCACACCTTCTCCTTTCTCTTCTTTCCATTTCTTCTGTGCTCAGCAGCACTTGCACCTGCACCTGCACCGTCAGAAAAAGGCAAGGGTGACCAGCACCTATGATTGCGGAGGGATTTTTGTGACTGTCAGAGCTGTGAAGTTTGGAGTACAATTTCTCACGCTGAAAGAAATCTAAAGGGGATGTCAAACTTTTTATGAAAGTTGCTCCTTCAGACATGTTTATTTCCTAATGCACTCTGTAGAATATAAGATACTGGGGGAAATGGGCAAAAGCCAGGTTATATTTGATTTCTAGGAAGTATTTGATGAACTCAATATGATTTTGGTAACTGATATTTGGTTAAAGTTTTGGATCCTGATTCCTAAAGTCCAGTTACTTTTTCAGCAATCCAAGTAGCTGTCCCCACATGGCCCCCTTAGAATCTGAGACCCTGACTAGTCCTCATTGAAAAACTTCAGCACCTTGGACAGGCCCCGAGCCAGCGTGGTGACTGAATGGTGAGAGACCCTTATTAAGAAAACACATTCTTTGGTCAAAGTGAAATCTTTCTGATTTTAACTTAAGTTCAAGTATTCCCTTTTGTTTCTTTCCCAGCTAGCCAATAACTTTACTATTAAAAATATGAAGGCAGTAACTTAGAAATTCCATAGACATCTCTATGCTAATTCATCCCTGATTCCTTTTATCTTATTTTTTCTTTGAATCAGCTTTAAACTCCATTCTTGACAGGTGTTGGGCTACACATCCCTTTCCCCTGCAGGAGAGCTCCTGGGATAAATGGGGGTAATAGTCCCAGACTCACTGCAGATAATCTGCAAGGCAGAAAATCTAATTGTAGGTAATTAGGAGTTACCCCAAGATTCTTTAGATAGGAGCTTGGTATTGTCTATGGTCATAAGCAACGAAATCTGAATAAAAACTAATTTGAAATAGATTGACTACGAATTTCTATCATTATTTGTACATTTTCGATGAGCTTATTACTATTGCCACATGTTTAACTGTAGCGTCCTCAAATATAATAGTTACAGATGTCAGAATGTGTTTCATGGGTCCTGGGTACCCCGTCTGGAGCTATACTGAGATTCTCTCCATACTATTCATATGGTGCTGAGACTCATTAAGACTTTCTAATGGCAAATGGGATGAATGAGCCCTTTATATCTGGAGTAATAATTTATTACTCATCCTCATTTCTGTCTCTTTTCATCCATGCTGTCTTTTTCAAAGCAGAAATAGCTTTTTTTTATTATGAAAATCTCTCTTACACACATTGAAAAACTCCAGAAAATTGCAAAAAATAAACCACCTTGAACTCACCACCTAGAGACGATCCAAAAAAAATTTTTGGAACAGATCTTTTGTCGGTTGGCCTGTCTTTGTATATCTCATTGTCTCCTATTCTATTTAGAAACATGAAATTATCCCATATATTCTGTTTTGTAATATGATTTTTATCACTTTGTTAAGTGGTGCTTCATTAAGTATCTTTTAATCATCAATAAATATAGACCTTTATAATCATTTTAAATAACTGTGGAGTAGGACTTTAATAAGATGTGTATTGAACACATCTATCATTACTTTATAATCATTTCATTGCCACCTCTTTCTGTAGCTACTACTGTGGAGACCATTTACCTGGAGGCTTTAACCAGCTTTCTTCAGAAACAGTTCAATGGGAAAATGATAATCTTTTCAATGGATGGTGCTGGAATAACTGAATATTTATATGCAAAAATGAACTTCAATCCTCACCTCATTTCATACACAAATACCAAAGTGAAATAGATCATAGACCTAAATGTAAGATCTGACAATATATAATTTACAGGAAAAATCCTTTTGATCTTAGGTTAGGCAAAGATTTATTAGATAGGACACAAGAATGATGAACCATAAAATAAATAAGTGATGAATTGGACTTTATCAAAATGAAAGACTTTTCCTTTTCAAAAGATGCCACTAGAAAATGAAAAGTTTAGCTATGGAAAGAGAGAAAATATTTCCAAAATATCTGATAAAGAATGTGTATGCCAAGTAAATAAAGAACTCTTACAACTCAATAAAAAAGATGACCCACTAAAATATTGGCAAAATATTAAATAGACATGTCACCAAATAATATATATGAATAGCAAATAAGCACATGAAAAGTTGCTTAACATAATTGGTCCTTAGGGAAATGCAAATTAAAATCACAATGATACCACTTGACATCCCCTAGAAAGGCTAAAATTAAAGACGGACAGTAATAAGTGTTGACAAGGATGGGAATGCAAAATGATACAGCCTTTTTAGAAAACATATAGGCAGTTCTTATAAATATAAAGAGTTCTTACCATATGGCCAAGCAATCTTATCCTTGGATATTTTCCTAAAAGAATTAACAATATATATTCACACAGAGATGTGTATTTGAATGTTCCTAGCAGATTTACTCATATTAACAGCAAGCTGGAAACAACCCAGATGTCCATGGATAAACAACTGGTGTGTCCATACAATTGAATAATATTGTGCAAAAAAAAAGAAAATAAGGCTGAACAACAAATATATACTCTAAACATGACTAAGCCTCAAAAGCATTATTATAGGTGATATAAGCCAGGGACAAGAAAAGGCAGAAATTATATTGACAGAAAGTAGATCGGTCATTGCAAAGGCCTGGGGTGGGAGTAAGGATTAACTACACAGGGTCATGAGAAATCTTTTTGGGGTGATGAAAATTTTCTGTCATGATTCTGGTAGTGGATTCATGGCAGAACCCATTGTCAAAATACAACAGTTTCTACTTTTTAAATGATTAAAGTGTACTGTTTATAAATTATATGTCAGTAAAGGATATTTAAAAAATAAGGTTTTTATGGGAAACCAAATAGAGGAATGTGCCACAGTTTCTGCTCTTGTAAAATGATTCACACCAGCTTGCAGGTTCAGGATTCTAGGATCATCCAGCAGCAGCAGCAGCAACACTTTAATAGGCACATCTATAAAACCCACAGATCCACATTGCTGTCAGGACTGGCGATCCTCCTTATGTTAACTCGTCAAGGGGAAAATGTCTTGCCAAGAGCACCCTGGGCCTTCTGTCTGCAGGATTAGCACATGGTGAGTGGTGCAGTAAGGGGTCTCTGCTCCACCTCTGAGTGTGTATCTTATTATCTCCTATTTGCAATCTTGTCCATCCTGGTTCATGAAGGATTTTGAGGAGTTGGGAGCAAGCATTTTTCCCTTGACATGCCCCAGCACAGCCAATATTTTAAACAGTGTTGGAACTGTCCTTCCTTTTAGCCTTCTCTTTTTATTCTCCCCCCTTGTCCCCACCCTGCCTCCACCATGGATTTAACTCCATTTTTCTACCATCGCCAGCCAACAATCTCCATATAAAATATTCAGATGTAACTAACGAATCCTGAGATGTTTCGCTCTCTTGGACTGGGACCTTATTTTCCCCCTTCAATTTACCCTCCATATAGCTTGATACGCATCGTTGGCACTAAATAAATAAGCTGTAATTAATACATATTTGGCTCTTGTGCTGTTTATATTCCTCTTCTGAAAACCAGATTAGAACATGCACCCCTAAATCAAGGGGACTTTTCTACCCCTTCCTTCTTTTGTACGATAGTAAACTAATTATTTTAATGGAGGGAGGGGTGATATTTTCCCAGATCCCTTCCATTTAGATGCTTAACAATTTTTTATTTTTATTTTTTTTAATTAAATCTTTATTGTTCAGATTATTACATTTGTTCCTCTTTTTTTTCCCCCCATAACTCCCCTCCTCCCAGTTCCCGCCCCACCCTCCGCCCTCACTCCCCCCCCACTGTCCTCATCCATAGGTGCACGATTTTTGTCCAGTCACTTCCCGCATCTCCCACACCCCTTTCCCCTCCAGGAATGGTCAGTCCATTCCCTTTCTATGTCCCTGATTCTATTATAATCAACAGTTCATTCTGTTCATCAGATTATTTATTCACTTGATTCTTAGATTCACTTGTTGATAGATGCATATTTGTTGTTCATAATTTGTATCTTTACCTTTTTCTTCCTCTTCCTCTTCTTAAAGGATACCTTTCAGCATTTCATATAATCCTGGTTTGGTGGTGATGAACTCCTTTAGCTTTTCCTTATCTGTGAAGCTCTTTATCTGACCTTCAATTCTACATGATAGCTTTGCTGGATAAAGTAATCTTGGTTGTAGGTTCTTGGTATTCATCACTTTGAATATTTCTTGCCACTCCCTTCTGGCCTGCAAAGTTTCTGTTGAGAAATCAGAGGACAGTCGTATGGGCATTCCCTTGTAGGTAACTGAGTTTCTTTCTCTTGCTGTTTTTAAGATTCTCTCTTTATCTTTTGCTCTTGGCATTTTAATTATGATGTGTCTTGGTGTGGTCCTCTTTGGATTCCTTTTGTTTGGGGTTCTCCGCGCTTCTTGGACCTGTAAGTCCATTTCTTTCACCAGGTGGGGGAAGTTTTCTGTCATTATTTCTTCAAATAGGTTTTCAATATCTTGCTCTCTCTCATCTTCTGGCACCCCTATAATTCTGATGTCGGTACGCTTGAAGCTGTCCCAGAGGCTCCTTACACTATCCTCGCATTTTTGGATTCTTTTTTCATTTTGCTTTTCCGGTTGGGTGTTTTTTGCTTCCTCGCATTTCAAATCATTGACTTGATTCTTGCGCTCCTCTGGTCTGCTGTCGGGAGTCTGTATAATATTCGTTATTTCAGTCCGTGTATGCTTAATTTCTAGTTGGTTCCCCAATATAAGATCGAGGGTCTCATTAGTTTTCTTGTAGATCTCATTAAGTTTATCAGCGGCTTCTAAACAGTTCTTGAGAGACCTTAAAAGTGTGGTTCTGAACTCTATATCTTCCATTGACAATTTTGTCCTGTTTCTTTGTCTCCGCATTTTGTTATGCTTCCTTGGTGCACCCCCTAGTGGTCTTTGTTCGCAGTCTTATAGTTAAATCTTGATTGTTGTAGCTAATTCCAGGGAGGGTTTGACCTCCAGGCCAAGTGGCTATGAGAATCAGCTGTGTCAGCAGTGAGAGAACTTCTGTCCTCTAGGGAGATGCTAATCTAGCCTTTGCCTGAGGCTATCCGGCAAATGCCTCTGTGCATGCAGGGCTTGGGCAGGGCGGGTCGCACAGGATCAACAGGGTGGGCCAGAGAGAGCAGTTATGGCGGCTCTCAGTCCTGTCCCCAGGGGCTCTGCCTCTCTGAGTCCCAGCACCCGCTGCAAAGCTCAGAGAGAAAGCTGCACTCGCTCTGACCGAAGCCAGACAGTCCCGCTTCTCCCGCTTGAGTGTGGGTCCCTAAAGACTCGCCCGGATCTGGAGCTCAGAGTCTGCGACTCCCTCCCGATTGAAAACGCCAACCGCGCCCTCCGCCGCCAGCCCGCTCCGCACACTCCGCACCTCAGAATTTGACTTCAGCACTGCGCCTCCTCTGAGTGTCCGTATGCCTTTCTCTTTCCTCCTAGTTGTAGGACTTCCACTCAGCCAGCGTTCCTGTGGTTCTGGGTGATGTCCCTTCCGTTTTTTGGTTTCACTTTTGAAGTAGTTGTTCAAGGCAGCAAACTCAGGCGTTAACCTATGCCGCCATCTTGGTTCCTTTTCTAGATGCTTAACAATTTGACTACTAAAACAATATTCTTGTAGAAGCGAGTGGTTAATGAACAAACCACAATTATGTGCAGAAAGCAAAGAAACAGGAAGTGCCTAGAATCCCAATTTGACTTTAGAAAAGGATCCCCCACAATCAGGGTGTGCAGTAGATCCACATCCGTGTGTTGAAGAGCCACACCCAGAAAGAACAATAATATGTCCGGAAGCATCATGAAACAACCCACCACAGTGTATTCTGGCAAGTGGAAGGGAATTGTGTTGTTTATCAGAACAGAAATAGTTGTTCAGTGCTTACTATATACCAACAGCTAAGTACACGTTATATTACCTAATCTTTATAATAACCCTACAACACAGGAACTAACATTATCTTCATTTCACAGATGGGGAGATGGCACCCCATAGAAATGAAATAATTTGCCCAACATAAGTGCAGGAGGGTGTGAACCCAGGACTGCTTCCTAAGTCTGGGTCCTCAGCTGCCTCTCTTCTGTGACTGGTCCTGTAGAAATTTGCCACCATCATCAAACAGTAGTGTTGGGGTTCACCATCAGGGCTGGCAAAGACTTTCCAGCGGCCAACAATGAGTGGCAGTCGGATAATTAACTCGTATTCCCTGGAGCTCTGTTCATGGGACAGTCTTCAAATGGGGCATGAAAAGGCACTTGGCAAATTGCAAGAGGAAATAACGCTTCAAAAATGAAAAATTGATGCCCATTTATCAACCGTGGGTAACAAGAGAGCAGGCACCATCAGTTTGGGGCTATTGCTGAGATCAGTTATGAAGTTGGACTGATGATGGAAATGGTTGCATTCCTGGATGCTAATCTTCTGCCAAAGCAGAGACCGTTTCCCAATCATATTGCTCAGGCCTCACGCGGGTTTTCTCTTTCATTGATTTAGTTGGGTTATTTTGGCTGCTGTTTTAACAGTGGTGAAATTCACCGAGTGTCCTAGCAGGCACTTAAGGTGTGCAATGACAGGATTTTAAAATGCTTTCTTTCAGATCGATTTGAATGTAAAAGCCATTCTTTAACTTGGAGAGAGGGGTTGTCAAAAAGCAGTTTGCGGAGAAACCAAGATGGAGGCATAGGTAAACACCGGAATTTGCTGCCTCGAACAACCACTTCAAAAATACAACTAAAAGACAGAACGGACATCATCCAGAATCACAGGAAGGCTGGCTGAGTGGAAATTCTACAACTAGAAGGAAAGAGAAAAGCATACCGAGACTCAGAGGAGGCGCAGTGTGGAAGTAAAATACTAAAGTACAGAGGTGCACACGGAGCGGGATGGCGACTGAGGGCCCGGTTGTCATTTTCAATCGGGAGGGAGTCTCAGGCTCTGAGCTCCAGTTCTGGGCGAGTCTCTGGGGACCCAGACTCATACAGGAGAAGCGGGACTGTCTGGCATCGGTCGGAACTCGAGGGCAGCTTTCTCTCCGAGGGGCTTGCAGCGATTGCTGAGACACTGAGAAGCGGGGCCTCTGAGAGCAGCCATAACTGCTAGCCCTGCCCTGTTGATCCAGTGGGACCCGCCCCGCCCAAGCCCTGCAGGGAGGCTTTTGCTGGATAGCCTAAGGCAGAGGCTAGATTAGCACCTCCCTAGAGATCCAGGAGCCAATGTACCCAGAGGTCAGAGTGGGACCATCCAGTTTGCAGCTCCATGGAACCATAAAGGACACACTCAGTGGGCAGACTCAATGAGCACCAAAGCCCCATTGAAGCAAGTCTTGCCCTGGAGGAGTGTCTCCAGCACAGAAGTTCTCCCACTGCAGACACAGCATATTCTCACAGCTAATTGGCCTGGAGGTCAATTCCTCCCAGTGATACCTACAACAATCAAGGCTTCACTACAACAAGACTGTGCACAAAGACCACAAGGGGGTGCACCAAGAGTGTCCTCCTCAGGTAACTGGGGAGGCTGAACCACTGGGCCCTAGAGGACACTTAGCACAGAAAACCACTGTATCAACACAGGGAAGCATAAAAAGTGCGGAGACAAATAAAAAGGACACAAATGACAGAAATGGAGGAAAGCAAACTACTGGATATAGAGTTCAAAACCACACTTTTAAGGTTTTTCAAGAATTTTCTAGAAACTGCCGATAAACTTAATGAGATCTACAAGAAATCTAATGAGAACCTCAAGGTTGTGATAAAGGACCAACTAGAAATTAAGCATACACTGACTGAAATAAAGAATATTATACAGACTCCCAACAGCAGACTAGAGGATCCCAAGAATCAACTCAACGATTTGAAATACGAAGAAGCAAAAAACACCCAACTGGAAAAGCAAAATGAAAAAAGAATCCAAAAATACGAAGATAGTGTAAGGAGCCTCTGGGACAGCTTCAAGCGTACCAACATCCGAATCATAAGGGTGCCAGAAGAAGAGAGAGAGCAAGATATTGAAAACCTATTTGAAGAAATAATGAGAGAAAACTTCCCCTACCTGGTGAAAGAAATAGACTTACAAGTCCAGGAAGTGCAGAGAACCCCAAACAAAAGGAATCCAAAGAGGACCACACCAAGACACATCATAATTAAAATGCCAAGAGGAAGACAAAGAGAGAATCTTAAAAGCAGCAAGAGAAAGACAGTCAGTTACCTACAAGGGAGTACCCATACGACTGTCAGCTGATTTCTCAACAGAAACTTTGCAGGCCAGAAGGGAATGGCAAGAAATATTCAAAGTGATGAATACCAAGAACCTACAACCAAGATTACTTTATCCAGCAAAGCTATCATGTAGAATTGAAGGTCAGATAAAGAGCTTCACAGATAAGGAAAAGCTAAAGGAGTTCATCACCATCAAAGCAGTATTATATGAAATGCTGAAAGGTATCCTTTAAGAAGAGGGTGAAGAAGAAAAAGGTAAAGATACAAATTATGAACAACAAATACACATCTATCAACAAGTGAATCTGAAAATCAAGTGAATAATCTGATGAACAGAATGAACTGGTGATTATAATAGAATCAGGGACATAGAAAGGGAGTGGACTGACTATTCTTGGGGGGGGGGAAAGGGGTGAGGGGGATGCGGGAAGAGACTGGACAAAAATCATGCACCTATGGATGAGGACAGTGGGTAGGGAGTGAGGGAGGAGGGTGGGGTGGGAACTGGGTGGAGGGGAGTTATGGGGGAAAAAAGAGGAACAAATGTAATAATCAAAACAATAAAGATTTAACTAATCAAAAGAAAAAAAAGCAGTTTGCTCACCTATGTAAATTCGAGTATGGTAATGATTTTTCAGATACAGCACCAAAGGCACTATATATGAAGAAACAATTAATGAGCTGGACTTCATTAAAAGCAAAACCTTTTGGAGTGCTGGAGTGCTGGGCTGGGGAGTCTGGGGGAGGGCAGACTCAGCCCCTGACCTTAAGGAGCCTTGTATAGGGTGGGGGAAGGGAGAGCACAGTCAAGAAACCCTTCTGTATTATGATGTGGTTGGTGTCAGGAAGAAAAGAAAACTTGTAAAGGATGGAGGGTGGGGCAGGGTGTTGATGCCACTTCAAACAGTGATCTGAAAGAGCTGCTTTGAGGAGGGAAGTTCAAGGAGGCTGAGTGGAGAGAGGCAAGACAGTTGGCCATTTGGCTTTCATGGCTATTCCCGGTGTAGGAGCAGAGTAGATGTGTACACCTGCTGGGGTCCAGCCCCAGCGGGTCCAGGGGTTCCCAAAGGTGTGGACGGAGTCGGCGAAGAATGAATGACATGGAGGCAGTGTTCAGGTGATCATCATAGCCAGGTTCCTCTCTTTATTTTCCTTTTACATCTGTATTTATACTATTTGATCTTAATCCTATCCACTCTATTCCAAAGGTTAGGGCTTTCTTATCTCCATTCCAAGGTTACTCTATTGTTCTATTAAACTACAAGGAAGTAACTGAAGGAGGCAATTCTATGTAAAGATTATGTAGCTTAAGGGTGATTGTTCGTAGTTAAAGTGATTAACTACCCCTCTGGCACTTAGTTAAAGGGTTTACTGATAAAAATCCTCACCTGGGGAAACAACCTTTCTTGGGGAGGTTAAGAGGGGGAGCAAACATATTAAGAACAGTATGCCATATATGCCAGGTCCCTTGAAACATCCCTGCAGCGACTGCATCAAGCAGCCAAGGTGGATCGGCTTCCAGCATACACCTTCATAATCCTCTTCTGCTCAAACCCGCCCCCTCCCTCCCCCCCAGGCCCCCCGCAAGACTCACCTCTCCAAAAACCAAGACTTTCAAGTGGTCAAAAGACCCTCTCACAGCTGACTCCATTTTCTCAGAGCTCAACCCCCCTCCTGTCCTTCTCCTCCCTCCTTGTTATTTTTATTTATTTATTATTATCATTGTTATTATTTTTTAAAAAAATTTTTTTATATATATTTTACTGATTTTTTACAGAGAGGAAGGGAGAGAGATAGAGAGTTAGAAACATTGATGAGAGAGAAACATCGATCAGCTGCCTCCTGCACATCTCCTACTGGGGATGTGCCCGCAACCCAGGTACATGCCCTTGACTGGAATCGAACCTGGGACCTTTCAGTCCGCAGGCTGATGCTCTATCCACTGAGCCAAACCGGTTTCGGCATCATTGTTGTTATTATTATTATTATTATTATTATTGTTTTTTTTTTTTGTTAATATATTTTATTGATTTTTTACAGAGAGAGGAAGGGAGAGAGATAGAGAGCCAGAAACATCCATGAGAGAGAAACATCGATCAGCTGCCTCCTGCACATCTCCCACTGGGGATGTGCCCGCAACCCAGGTACATGCCCTTAACCGGAATCGAACCCGGGACCCTTCAGTCCGCAGGCCGACGCTCTATCCACTGAGCCAAACCGGTTTCGGCTATTATTATTATTATTATTATTATTATTTTGTCTAGCGAAGGTGGAAATTTATTGAAGAACAAGTACAGACTCCCACGTGAGGAGGGGGAAAGAGTCCCCTCTCCTTGTTATTCTTGAACAGAGACTGGCTTACTCCCTCACATCCCTCAGGTCTCAACGCCACCATACTTTCCCTGGTGCGGGGAGAAATTTGAGTACCCCCCCACCTCCACCTCACCCTGCCCCTTTATAACCCTTGCTAGCTTTGTTTGGCTCCAGGTGACACAGGTCACCCAGGAAGGCACTCTCTTTTACATAGTTATCTTGTTGAGCATAGTCTCCCTGAACCAGTAAACTCGGGGGCCAGGGATTATGGTCTGTTGGGTTTGCTGCAGTGTCCCCAGTGCTTAGAACAGTACCTGGTGCACCATAGGCACGCAATAGAGGTTTGCCCAGTGAATTTTTATTATGTATTAACTGAAAGAGTCCAAGATACTGATGGGGCACGGTTAGAAACGTAGCCCCTACCATTTTCTCCCTCCTGGATGTTTGTGGGGATGCTCTGCCTCAGTTTCACCAGCCCTAAAACGGGGTCTGAAGTCGCCGTTCCTATGCTGGCCGCGTGAGCTCGATGCCCTTAGGTGTAGTCCTTAAGCCAATTGGCCTGGGCAAGGCTCAGACTGAGTTTGACCTCCAGCCGGGCCCCTGTGGGGCTCCCCTTCTGCTCCCATCAGGCCCCGCCCCGGTGGGCGGAGCCACGGCTGGGCTAGCGCGTATAAAAGTTCAAGGCCAGTCGCTGCAGTCACTCACCTGAGCATCTCCACAGGAGCGCACACGCCTCGCGCCTTCGGACCTCCAGCCCCCAGGCCCCAGCCCCCAGCCCCCCAGCCCCCTAGCCCACCAGCCCGCCGGATCCTCTGCACCACTACCCATGTCTTGCTGCAAGGCCGGCTGCAAGCCCAGGCGAGTAGACCCCGAGTCCGCCGCCCACACCAACGATGAGACGGAGATGGGGGACCTGGTCATCGACGTGAAGCCCGAGCCACCTCCGTGGCCCCTACAGGCCGCGGGGCTGCTGCGGGGTTCTCCAAAGGAAGCGCCCGCTCCAGGCGGCCTCGAGGGCGCACCCCGCTCCTGCCCTACCCCGGTGCCCGTCCCCTCCCTGCCCTCGGCTTGCAGAACCAGTCCGCGCCGTGGACTTCTCTGGTCCCTAATCCTCAGGACCGCCAGCCCTGGACTAACAAACACCCAGATACGTTGACCTGCGGCCTCTGCCTGCAGACCTTCCCGCTGGAGGCCATCACGGCTTTCGTGGACCACAAGCAGCAGGGCTGTCAGCCCTCTCAAGGCCCCAGCCCTGGCCCGGACTCAGCACTTGAGAACCTGAAGGCTTTGACTTGCCTCCGCTGTGGCCGACAGTTTACCAAGGCCTGGACACTGCTGCGCCATGCCCAGTGGGGCCATGGACTGTCCATCTACCGGACGGAATCTGAGGCCCTAGAGACTCTGCTGCTGGGCCCGGCAGAGGTGGCTGCAGCCAGGTCAGCAGTGGTGGGGCAGCAAGTGGAGGCCAAGGGCTCCCGGGCCAACAGGAGCCCCACCTGCCTTGTGTGCATGAAGACCCTCAGCACCTTCAGCAACCTCAAGGTGCACATGCGCTCCCACACGGGCCAGCGGCCCTATGCCTGTGGCCAGTGTTCTTACACCTGTGCCCACAGCAGCAGGCTCAACCGCCACAAGAAGACCCACCGGCAGCTGCAACCTCAGAGCCCCTACACGGCCAAGGCCAGTCAGGAACAGGCCTCAGCTGCCCCTCCAGAGCCAGCCGCCCATGACGCTGCCCTAGCCAGGACTCTCCTGTGCAGCCCTGAAGGGGCTGGAGCTGCCGACACAGCAGGTGTGCAGGAACCGGGGGCTCCAGGTGGTGGAGCTCAGGCTGGTCCTGGTGGGGACAGTTGGGGCAACGCCATCAAGGAAGAGAGAATCAACTCTGCCCAGATCCCAGAGAAGTTGCCTAAGAAGACTCCAAAGACAGTGGGCAAGAGCCATGGGCCCGGGGGCAGCTGTGAGTTCTGTGGGAAACGTTTCACCGACAGCAGCAATCTGACTGTGCACCGGCGCTCACACACCGGGGAGCGGCCCTATACCTGCGACCTCTGCTCCTTTGCCTGTGCCCAGAGGAGCAAGCTTAGCCGCCACCGCAGCATACACGGTCTGGGGCCCGGAGGTGCCCGCTTTGAGTGCCCCCACTGCCGTGTGCCCTTCTGCCTGCGGGCCACCCTGGACAAACACCTGCGGCAGAAGCACCCCAAAGTGCCCTTCCCCCCTGCTGTCCCTGGTACCACTGTTCATGTATCTGTTGATCATGTCCTGCTGTGAATAAATCCTCCCTCCCTCTAGTTTGTAAAATATTAAAAAAAATAAAAGTAAAAAAAAGCAGCAGTTTGCATTTTTCGTTATTTAACTGTTATGATAGCGAGATGGGGCCTGATACAACGCCAGGTGCTGTGGGTGCTAGGATGACATAAAGGCGACATCCCGAGGAACTAAGAAAAGGGAGTTTGAGAAGTTTGAGGTGACTGTTGTTTTCCTGTTTGATTTATCTGGGTATCCAGTTGAGCAAACTGAACAATTGCTTCTCCTTTTCTTTCCCCACCTCCTCCACACAGACTTCCCACCTTGTGGGTTTAGGACAGGGGTGGGCAAACTTTTTGACTCGAGGGCCACAATGGGTTCTTAAACTGGACCGGAGGGCCGGAACAAAAGCATGGATGGAGTGTTTGTGTGAACTAATATAAATTCAAAGTAAACATCATTACATAAAAGGGTACGGTCCTTTTTTTAGTTTTATTCATTTCAAAGGGCCGGATCCGGCCTGCGGGCCGTAGTTTGCCCACGGCTGGTTTAGGACCTGAGTGTGAGGTAAACAGGTCCCAATCCATGAAACTCCATAGCAGACACGAGCAGGGCACGATATTGCCGAGCGGCTGAGACGAAGCGTAAGCCTCTGCCTGGTCTCGTTAGCAGGGCAGGAGAATAGGGTGTATTATGCACATTTTAATTAAAGGAAGTAAAAACTGGCCTTAATAATGAAAAGTGAAACTGAACCTTTCCCCCTCAGTAATTAAACACCAACCAACAGCACTCTCAGGGACTGGGAAGAGTTCCGTTTTCTCTTTCCTCCGACGGTTGAATTCTGAGAGGGCTAAGTGACTGTCTACAAGTGGCCCCCTTGACAGTTTTTAAAAACGCCCACCTGGACTCTAAGAGGCTGATCTGAGATTTCCCACTGGATTTCCGTAACTTTTCAGCATTTTCAGTGGTAGAGTTCTCTGCTGCTGTGAATTCCGTGCCAGCACTTGGCATTATATTGAGTATACACAGCTTTGCCACAGCTGCTGTGATCGAGAGAAAATAACACGTTTCTAAGTTCTACACACAGAAATACATCTGGTAAATACATGTCTATTTGTGTGTAAATGGGATGGAGATTAGTCTATAATATTTTCAGTCTTTCCTTTGCTCTCGCTTTGTAAAAGGAAGTGAGTTTTGCTTGGGCATCAGGCCCTGGCTTTCCTCAGTTAAGTAGAATCTGTATAACGAGAAGGGAAAGCAAAAATGAAAGAAGTCAGAGAGGCCCAAGGGAACTACCCAGTGAAACAAACAAACAAACAAAAATGGGCAAAGAGGAGGAAGAAGAACATCAGAAGAACCATGGCGGCTGGGTTGCCAGGGAAGATTTCAGGAGAAGTTAAAGTTTGGGGAACAGTTATTTTCCACGTGGAGGATGGTGAGGGGCAGAAATGGGTACACAGTGTTTTAGATAATGTTTGACGTATATGGATAATATCCTATGTCTTATGAAGAGTCATGAGAATGGGGTAAAGATTTGGATCCCTATTGGTTATATGTTTTGCTGTACTGTTAATTTTTTGTATAGACAGGGAAATAGAGTGTCAGCCATGATGATGTGGGCCTCTGGATATATTCATTCATTCATTCACTCACTCACTCATTCACTCATCTTTTTTGGTTTAATTAGCGTCTTCCGCCTCTTTTGTGTGAAGCATTAAAATGTACATTTAAAACATAAGATCATCAATTATGTGACCTCAGGTGATACCCAAACCCTCCAGAACCCCTCTCTGCACTCTCTCCTGTCTTACAGCTGATTTCCCTTCTGAATAAGAGGGAAGAAGTAGCCTGGGAGTAGCCCAATCTCAGAGTAGTATATGAAGATTTGCTGGACCTGGAGCAGGACGCTGCCCAGAGGATGAAGTGGGATGACGCCTCCCTCCCGGTAAGGCTCCTACAGAGGCTCCCATGTAGAATCCAGCTCTGTTGCTGTAGTCTCGGGCATCCATTCAGTGACGGGAAAGCCATGACCTCTCTGGATTAGACTGGACAACCTCCAAGGTCTTTCCAACTTAACAATGCCATGGTTCTGTAATAGAAAAGATTCTTAAAATTATAGATACCATGATTTCCTGAGATTAATGGCGGGAATGAGCAAAGAGCACCTATTAGCTCCACCTGCCAGCTCAGGTGTTGACCTGGGGCATAGCTGATTCAGCTGACATTATTGTAGAGTGTGCTTTTATAGCTCTCATACTGGGTTGTGTTTCGACTGACATTTAGTCAGGATGGCAGAAGTTAAAGGAAGCTTTGTAATTTTTTCCTTACCATTGGAAAGTAAGGACATTTCTCTGTTGTACACATGTTCCGACCTTCTCTTGAAGCAGTTTGATGTGTAATAATAACAACAGAAGAGGGATCTGAATCACGATGGCCGTTCGAACCACAGAGCAGAAAATGGTAAACTGGAGTAACTTTGAGACCAACTTAAAGCAAAATCAAGTGGTAAATTATCTTTGTTCTGATAATGCTAACTCTGCATGTTAAGCTTGGATGTTATTATTCTGTAGTTTGTGGATGATATTTGATGCAACACTTTTTAGAAAAAGTTGTCAATACTTAAAACAAGCATATTTTACATAAAGATCTGGAATCCTGGCTTCTCTTAAAAGTGGATCAGCTGCAGTGGAGTAGGTGCTGCCGTTTTTCCTGGGACATGCACTCTCCTGTTCCCCCTGCAAACCCCTCCCCTGCCCTCCCCCCGCCCCCCACGGCCACTCCACTCATGTCCCGGCCTTGTAACTGCACCCCACTGGCCGAGGGGCAGTCTTGCCCTGCCCTCTGGGGAGCACCTGTCTGGCTGCTTTGCCTGGACACCGCTGCTCTCCTCCCCAGCCCGGCTCAAGCTGCCCCTTCCTGGGAGCCTGGCCTGAGTGACTTGATCTTCCTCCTCTCGCGGTGCACCTGAGACAAGGGCTGGTGAGAGGGGGCTGTCCAGGGAGGGAGGAGCACTTTATTAATACTGGTGTTTACAACTTCCAGCATAAGGTGATAAAAAAGCACCGATGGGCTGACTTTTATTTTTTTATAATTTTTAATTAATTAATTAATTTAAAGAAAACCTTTACGAACTGACTTTTAACCCCCCACAGACAACGCTCCCACTTCCGAGTGCCCCTGAAGGGGCTCCCCTCCCACTGCCCCGACTTGGCCACCAGACTTCTCACCCAATGTCAGCGCAGTACGCTCACTCAGATGTGTGATCACCTGACTCACACCTGTCTCCCCACCCACCTGAGGCCTGTGCACTGCTGTGTGTGCGGAGCTCAGCACGCTGCCCGACTGTTACAGTGCTCGGTGCGCATCTGCTGACTCGATGACAAGGCGAAGGGATAAGTTAGCTTGTCCACTTGAGACAACACACTGCATCACTGGCCAAGCTGATTGGAAACCAAGTTTCTGAATCTTCCTGTTCCTCCCAGAGAAGATGGACGGTATCAAGCAACTTCCACCTCCTCCTCCTCAAGAAGTAATTAGAAACCAGGAGCCAAATTTGCACCCCTGGATCAATATGTGGCAAAATCTCAGCTCTATCACCTTAAAACCCAGGCAATTAACTAGGTTTGAAAAGGTCAGTGGTGACTGAGCGCTTCTCTGGCAGGCTGAGCTGTCCAACAGAACTCCGCTCCAATGAGAAAAGCCTCCCGCACAGTGAGTCAGAGCTCTGTGGAGGTGTCGCTGTCCAGGCTCCGAGCTGCTCTGGGGCACAGGGAGGGCTCCCTTTTGCTAGTAAATTCTGAATACAGCATGGGACTCTGCCACCACCCATCATAGAACCTACCCTTTGAAGGAGCTGCTCTTTTTTGAGTCTCTGCACTGGGCCAGACAGTATAAACCCTTCCATGTGTATTTCCTTCAATACACCTATGAGGTTAATATCATTAATATTCTTATTTCAAGCAGATGAAACTGAGGCTCAGAGAGGTTAAGCCATTTTCCCAAAGCAACACAGTAAGCGATGGTGGTAAAACCTGGAATGCCTGGTTCTTCCACTTGCAATCTCTTGAATTCTGGATGAGTGTGGTGCATGGTGGTGCAGAAGCCATACCCAGGGCTCCACAGGGGGGCATGGAGCTCCGAGGAGGGGCACAGGACACAGAGGGAGCTGGCCTGTTGGCTGGGGACCCACTGCCTGGGGGCCCTTCACCAGGACTACAGCCTCGATTTACTCCAGCTTCCTTTCTGCATGATCTCCGGAGCACAATGTCTCTCCGACATTGCTCTGGCCCTGACGCTCTCTCCAGCCCCCCAGCAACAGGAAGGGTGGGGTCCTCTCACTGGGACGTGGCTCTGCACATCAAGGTGGGGGTTTCCATGGGCTCCCGACCATGGGACTTGAAGTTCAGTGTGTCCTGGCATTTCCCAAAGGGCGGCATCTGTCCCCTGGAGAGCAGACCAGATGCGCTCAGGCGGTACTTGGAAGAGATTAATTGCAATAATTATTTCTTTTAATGAGCATGAGCCCCACGGACCAGGATTTATGGTGGTTATTGCTCAGGGTGAGGCCTCAGCAGCGGAGAGCTTGGGGTCCCCCAGATGGGCAACCCTGGCTGATGTAAAGAGATGATTGTGGATGCATTCGAGGTGATTTTAGCATAAAATAAAATGGAGTAACAGACAGTTATTCTCTTTTCCATTCTCTTCTAATGTTCCTGATTATAGGAGAAAAAAAACCATCTCGTTTGGTGCTTGAACAATGGCCAATGGTCCCTTGAACAATGGTCCCTTTTGTCAGGGAGACCACAAGAGCGGATGGGAGCCTTCCCTTCCCAGGAGCCGCACCCAGCCAGGGACCAGCATCCAGCCGGAACCCAGGGGCCATGCCGTTTCCACTGCATTTCGTTGTAATGGTTGCTTTCTCCTGATGGCAAGGGATGCTGGCTTCCATTGGCGGTCAGGATTTGACATTTCAATGGAAATGGACTTATTTGGGAAGACATTGAATTGACTTAGGAAAATTAAGTAAATAATAGAAGAGCCCGGTGTGAGCAGGCAAAGTGAGGAGTGGCGCCCGGAGGCCGGCGCTGGGGAGCTTGGTCCGCCTCTCCCCGCAGGGAGGGTGTGGACGGTCACGCCGAGCTGCCCCCGGTTGGGTTGTGCCATCCACAGGGGACCGCCTGCTCCTGGACCGTGTGTCCAGCCCACTAGCACTTCCCAGTGACTTTGAATCGGACCCACCAGCCTCTTCTCTCCGGATTCAGACCCCGCAGCCGGCAGCAGCCTCCCGGGGAAACCGTGGTGACCCAATTACTCCATCTCAGCGGGCTGCTGCCAGCACCCAGGGCCTCATTAACACATGGTCGGAACGGCTGTAAACGTGGCATACAGCGCTGCCCTTTCTAAGAACCGGGATCTGAAGTCAAAACATGTTCCCGGGAATGTCACCAGGTGCAGGTTCGTTTTCGTCTTTCCCTCTCGTGCTCGCACACATTCAGAGACCTGACCCGCCATGCGCGACCTCTGGGGAGAACATCCTATGACCGGGGCCACCAGCTCCATCGCCAAGCACCATCGCCAAGCACCGCGGAGATGCCGGGCAGTGGCAGCGCTGGAAGGAGCCCAGGAGTTGCTTCGAGTAGAAGTCACTCGAGCCGTTGGTTGGTGAGTGGTGCTCCCGCAGCTCTGCGGGGCTGGGGGCATAACCAGCGGGTCAGGCGATGGCTCTGCTGATGTTTCCGGTTCTCCTGAGTCTCACCATTGGCCTGAGGATCACTGTACACGGTACTTTGGGTCAGGTCGGTTTGGTAAAATGGGATATTTTCTGAGGGAGTTGTAGTGACCATTCACTGAGCCCTCACTGTGTTCCATGTGTTCTACATAAGTTCCTGCACTATTGTATATAGTGCTGGTCGGTAATGTTCCCATTTTGCTGATGAAGAAACTGAGGCCCAAAGAGGTTAAGTCACTTTCCACAGAGCTTGTACTTGGCGGAGCTGGGCTCTGGGCCCGTGTTGGTCTGAGTCTATCTCCAGGGCATTTCTCCAGTCCTTTGCTTATGCTCCTGGTGTGTGTGTGTGTGTGTGTGTGGGGGGGGTACTCTAGGTTTTTAAGAAAACAATTCCAAGGTCCTGAACCTGAGTGTCTGAGGAGTTGCATTTGTGAGCCAGAATCCTAAGGAACACTCTAAGGAGATGGGTAGAGAGCCAAAGACAGGATTGCTTCTAAGGGCACAGGCAGGATCACACACGGAAAGAAACAAGGGTTGGCGAAGGGCTCCAGGGGCACCAACAGCCAGAAGCCATTGATCCCCGGGGGCCTGAAGGGGCACAGGAGGGAGTGGACCCTGGAGCCCAGAGAGGCCTGAGGCTACAGGAAGGGGACCTCTCACCTGGAGCTGTGGCCTTGGGTAGAGGAATGCAGTCAGTGTCAAATTGCATTGTAGCTGAGAGAACTGATAGCAAATCTCCCCTGCCTCCCATTCTCCAGCTTTCTCCTGCTGCCCCCACTGGTCAACCCAAGTAGGAGCCAGAGGCCAAAGGAGCCCGGTGGATGCAGCTCATAAACTTCATGTCCAGGGAAAAAGCAGGGTGGAAAATGGTGGGGATTGAATCTGGAAGGGTCAAGGGTAGCATGTCCAGCACAGAAATCTTTACCTCTCTGACTCAGTGATTGTATTAGTCAGCTATTGGTGTGTAACAAGTCACCACAACACTTAGAGCCTTAAACAATAAACAGCTGTGTGGAAGCCCCTACTTCCAGCCTTTTAGGCCTCATTTCCATTCTTTATATCTGCCATGCTCCCTCCTGCTATAGGACTTAAAAGGGGCATACAAGGGACATGAAGTAAATTGTTTCCTCTCCTGGGTTCCCAGCAGCCCCCTGACCCCATGCATTGTGTCATATTACATCTTCCTAATGCTTTACTTCTCAACTCATTTCTTAGCTTTTTCTCATCTCCTTGACCAGGCTGTTTGCTTTATGGTATCTTTTGTATACATTTCTCCCTTGTAATGAATTTTGTACTTGTAATTTCACACTCTCCGTGGGATTATTGGTTTAACGTCTGTCTTCTCTACTGCCCTGTACACTCCATGTGGGTAGAGTCTGCTCATTTTTGTTCCTATCACACTCCCAGATCCTGGCTCAGTGCCTGCATTACAGTGGGTGTGCAATGAGTATCTGTGGAATGAACAAATCTATGAGTGGATTCTAGGATGTTTTCAATTTTTTGATTATCTTACTGAGTTCCTGATAACAGCTGTGCTAACTTCTAGGAAGAGACGGTGCATAGTATCTAGTCTCCTCTAGTAATGAAATCTGTTTAACATCCTAAATGGAACATTTCCCAACTGATTTTTTGAGCATAAAACTTTTTAACAGCATGACACAGCTATTAACATCTATGGAGTTAGTGTTCTGTGAGAGACAAATTTAGAAATTTCTGTATTATAATTTCCTTGAGGGCATGGATTACATACCATCCATCCATTCATCCATCACCCAAATGTCCATCTATCCAACCATCCATCATCCCATGCAACAAAAAATATCAGAAAACCTGTGATGTATCTGGCACTAGGGACTCAGAGGTCAACAATACCTGTGTTCATGCTTCTCCCCCTGTCAGAGCCATCCAGGAGGTCCTACTTGAACCTTTTCCACGAGAACCTAGTGTGGTTTCTGAAGGGAAGCCCAGGAAATTGTGGGACCCCCCCTAATATTGCAGCCCCCCCTGCTAGTCCATACTCAGCCTCCAACAATCCGTCAAAGTTACCATCTGAGTGTTTCTTCTAGTAACGGGTCCAGTGGCCTGTGCTCCTGGAGGTGAGCAGACACTGGCCACAACCCTCTGAAGTCCCCTCTGTGTTCAGATGATTAGGATGGCACTGTGCCCTGCAATCTCAGTTCTTTCGTGAGTCCCATACCAGACATGGACTTTCAGTTTGTTGAGCTTTGTTGTTGTACGAATGGGAGTGACACCTTCCACATTCTTTCCTTGTGGGGGCGGGGCCCAGAGTCAACACATTAACAGCACACATTTACACAGACGAAGACAGTGCAGCTCTGTCCCACCCACTGCGCATGCCTCCTTGTTCCTGGAGGTCTCTAGATGCTCCTGGAGAGTTGGGGACATTGACTAGATGGCAAGAAGCTTGTCTTCTCCTGCCTAATCCCATCCTCTGAGCCGGGATTACCCAGGCTGTGCTAAGGTCTTTAGATTTTGTGCTAGTGTTTGGGAGGTGGGGTCTGCACTGAACCATATTTCCCTTGGTAACCAGGGCCCAGAGAAAATACCAGCTAGAAATACTAAGTCTATTTGCATCAAAATTAGACCTCCTTAAATTTGCCCAGCCCTTTAGCTACAGAATAAGTGTGAATTTCTGCTCGCAGAGCTAGTTCCCGCTAAATGGGTCCACTTGGACGCACACAGCAGAGCACTGTGGGTGTAGAAAATTGCCAGAGTTCTTTCTGCTAAACATCTGTGCAGTGGCAGATGATTCTAGAAAGCATCCAGGAAGTCTCTTAAAGGCCCCACACCAGCCTGTTGCAGGGCCGGAACTCTTAGCTATTCCTCTCCTCTCAGTCCCATGGGCTGGATCTTACCCACTCCAGTTGTTCCAATACATGGGGATCCCAGCCTGTGGGCAGAGGGGACCACCAGGCCTGACACCTTCCAAATGGCAGATTGGAAGAGGTCTCACCTTGAGGCCTCTCTGGTGACAAACTACTTGTCAGTCACATGAAAGCCCAGAGGAAGGCTTGAGCTGAGATGACCCCTCCCTCCCCCAGCTAAAAAAATGGCTCCACAGCGCCCTGCTGACCCCTGCGTGTTTGATGATGGGAAGGTCTTTCAATTATTAGGCGAGTGGCTGTTAAAGAGGATTTGAAATCATCTGTGTTCAAAGTTGGCTTTAATTTCTCTAAAGGAGATGGTTTGCCAAAGTGCCTTTGACTATTTAAAGGCTGTTACCCGAGCAAGACATTTGGGTAATTGGGCATTTGATGTTGGTTTGGTGTCACCTTTATGCATATTGATGATCACATGCAGATAAAGGCCTCGTTTCACTTTAATTGGAACCCCTGCCCGGGAGGGGCCGGAGCTCGGCTGGGGTGGAGAGCTTGCTTTGAAGGGTCTGAGTGGCTAAAGAAAGATACCTTTGCATTCTTTTTTCTTCTGTGTTTTACTTCAGATCCTTCTGATTGTACAGAAGAGAAACAAACTTAGGGAGCATTGAGCAAAGACAAAATAACAGTGGGGAGGGAGGTAATTTTATTCTTGTTTTCAGTGTGGCTGTAGCGATGTGTTAAGGAGGTTAAATGTTGAGCACGATCAGACCTCATCAGGAACCCAGGCAGCGCCTCTAACCCTCTGCCCTCTCTGCTTTCTTTGCATAGATGTATCTCATGCTTTCATGCCCCCGGTCAGCTTCCTTGGTTACTCCACGAACAGGGCAGGAGAAAGCTGTTCCCAGAGCTTGCCAGTTCACCTTATGCTGAGCCGCCTCAGTGAAATGCCTGGCTGCGTCTGAATGCTGGCCACAGACTCTGAGAGAATCTAATCGGACGGCTGCACACCTGTAGAGAACGGGGCCCTGTGGGCGTCATCTTGAGACTCCTGCAACATGAACACTTCATTTCTAGAATCCCCGTTTTACAGATGAGGAAACGGACACCCAGCCTTCCTCACCAACGTCTCATAGCTACACTTGTCTTTTCTTCTTGAGTAAAGACTGTTTTGATTAAAAAAAAAAGATTGTTTTGAGGAACTAATTTTATTTTGGATGAAAATTGGTGCAGGTATTTTTAAGGAAGAGATTTATCTTTTAACAGGGACGCAGTGTTTAGCAAAATCATCTTTTTTACATTGTAATTTTGTCAGGAGGAGATACTTTTTAAAAATGAAGTGAGAGTAAATGCGAGTAAAATTTTAGTAGCAAAGGGAATGATTCCTGAAATAATCCAGGACAGTTATGCAATCGTGAGTTCTCTGGTGTCTCTACATTTAAAAAAATGAACTGCAAGAAACGAACAAGAAGGGAATACAAATTCTTCATAAAAGTTAAAGCCACACCATTAGCCAAAAGATGGAGGCATCCCAAGACTTTTTATAAAAAAAGTACTTAAAAACCAACCGGAAGTTGAGCAGAGCATGGAATTAGTTATTGGGGAGAAGGCGGAGGAGAGGCCAGGAATTCCAGAAGCCCTTGTGAGTTCAGAGAAGGTTGTCAATCAAGTGTTGGGTATTTGCCAAGTGGCAAAAAGTGGAGAGTGAGCTCACAGAGAGGCAGCAATCAGAACAATTGTCTGAGCACACCTGTCAGAGGGGTACCCCTCTCTCCACTGAGGGCTGTGCTCAGGAGAGCATGGAAATGGTGTGTGTGTGTGTGTGTGTGTGTGTGTGTGTGTGTGTGTGTGTGTGTGTGTGTGTGTGTGTGTATGTGTGTGTTTGTGTGTTTACTCTAGAAATCTGGGGGGAGGAGAAAAACGATCTCTCCTTATTCTGTCTTATTCCTTTCAACTTCTAACTTTTCTTATACTTTTCCAGTTTTCTCCTTCCTGTCAAGACATTCTACTAGCATCTCCCCCCCCCCAACCCCCCCAACTTTGAGGATATTTTCCTATTCTGGGCTGGACCAAATTTTTATTTTTTAAAAAAATTCAAAGGAAACCACCAGTGAGATGTTAGTTTCAAGACAGTATGAGACCAGATGAATGTAAATGGTTCAGATGAGTGACATTCAGACATCAGTGCCAGCCATTCATCTAGAATTGTCTCAGTGTCCATGTGCCCTGGTTGACTGGGTTCTACTATGGAGAGGGTACCTGTCATCCCTGGTCCACCATTCCTGTAGCCTGGACCAGGCTCCCTTCCAGCACAGGGCAAAGGGTGGCTTCTGTTACTTGCCCTGGGGCAGATGGGGCCATGGAAAGATCCATCAAGACAATGGCTTATTTGCTGGTGGCTCCTGGGCCCCTAACAACAAAGAGTGTGGCAGGAGCTGAGTCTGTACTATGGCACTTCTCTAGTCCAAGCTACTCTGGCCCTGGCTTCCTCCTGGCCTGACACCACCCTCCAGGTTCCCCACCCCCAGCTGTCAGTCTGCCTGGTGAGGGGGGTTCTCACCACTAAACTTGAGTGGACATATACCTGCAGCTCCCTGATGTGACTGGAAGCATCTACTCTCCTATAGCACCATGTCCATACCGTTTGCTGGGCACCTGGCCCCAGACAAAGGAGCGGGGATGGTCGTTCTGGCAGGCTCAGCCGAGATCATCGCGGTGGGAGCCACAGCATGAGCAGAGACTGGACACAGGCACCTCTCCTGCCGGAGGATCCACCCGGGAATGCGGGCAAAAACACAGGTCCTGGTCATCTGTGAACTGTGAAGGTTTTCCTTCTTTTAACAAAAGTGACAAGTTAAAGTGAATTTCTCCAACTCAGATGAAAACTTCGCTCCCAAAGTTTAAACAATTTGGTTCCGTTCTTCTCTTTGCGTGGTTCACAAGGCTCTGAATCTACAGCTCTGAGAAATGTGAGAAAAGAAACGTGAAGTTGGTTAAAATTTGCATTTTTAGGTTGTTAGGAGCTATTCAGCTTAATTTTTTTAAGTATCAATAAAAATAATGGATAGGAAAGGCATCAACTTCACAGGAAACTATGATTTTGTTTTTACTTTAGCTTAATTTTTAGAAAACTATGATGGTTGAATATCTTTTATAATTACAGAAATAATACTATAATTTCAGGCCCACATCCACTTCTGAGAAGTTACCACTTGCAACAGTTTGACACATGCTCTTGAATAGCTTCTTCTTTTAAAAAATATATTTCTATTGACTTTTCTTTTTTAGAGAGAGAAAGGCAGAGGGAGAGAGAGAGAGAAACATTGATATGAGAGAGCTAAACTTCAATTACCAGCTGCCTCCTGCATGTCCCCTACCAAGGATTGAGCCCGCAACCTGGGCATGTGCCCTGACTGAATTGTCGAACTGGCGACTTCTCGGTGCACAGAAAGACGCCCAAGCAACTGAGCCATACCGGCCAGGGCTTGAATAGCTTCTCTGATGCACACATAAACCTACACATCCTTGATTGCATGTCTTTTTAAAATGAGATATATTGCAACTCTTTTCTCTTACCAATACAGCATAGCCATCTTTTCATAAAATTCTGTCCATTTTTCAATTTTTTACTCATCCTTCTATCGATTCACATTACAGATGCTGCCTCTTTTGAAAAAGGAAAACAGGGCTGAAAACAGTAATAACTGACCATGTCACATATATCTTATATTGATTTTTCTTATCTTTCTTATCCTTCTGCCCAAATGAAACATTTCACTCTCTTATGATGGTCCAAGGCCCAGCATTAAGTCCAATAGTTGTTCGTGATAGCAGTTGACACTCTCCAAATGCCTTTGCTTGTGTGTGTGTGTGTGTGTGTGTGTGTGTGTGTGTGTGTGGGCTATTCCAGCAAAATGTAGAGTTTATTCCTTAAGTGGAGGGGGCCTGTGTAGAACATTCTGTTGCTTAATTACCTCTGAATCTCTTGTTATTGTCCTAATAAAAATGTACATCCATCGCTGTGGATGCTTAATCACATTAGCTTGGAGGGGAGAAGGCTGAGTAGAGAGACAAACGAGAGGTTGTTAAATATCTGTTAAATATCGGGTCTTGTTTAGAATTCAAAACACTTTCCCCATCCTGGAGCTGAGGCTCTTGCCTGTGGGCTGTGGATGGAGAACTGCTGAGTCCCCGGGCCCTTGTCTGAACATGTAGGGGTTGGGGGCAGGCAGCTGGAAGAGAGGGCTGTATTTTTGATTTTACAAATGGATTCTGCTTCTTATAAAATGTCAGGCTCTGGTCTGCTTTCCAGCAACCATGGAGTATTAAGTTCAACACAAAGTTACCCAAACCCTCAAATATGCCATGCACTTTCTTGGTATCATGATCAAGAAGTGATCAAGACAGAAAAATAATCTGCCTTGAGGAAGCTTCCGTTCTGGTGTCAGGAGACAGACTGTCAACAGAGTAACAAATAAACATATAAACATATAAACATATAAACATATAAACATATAAACATATAATGTCAATGACAATTGCTGTGCTAAGAAATAAAGTGGGTAGAGGTGAGCTGTTGGGAGGGCTGGAACGGTGAGTGGTCAGGGAAAAGCCCTTTCCAGAGGACCTGTTAAGCAGAAACTTGAATGAGGTGAGGAGAGAACCAGGCAGGTATCTTGGGGCAGATCATCAGTTTAAGCCCAAAGTGCAACCTGTTCACTTGCCTGGTGAAGGGTCTGTCTTTACTGATTTGATCCTTGGGAGTTTCTTCCCTTTGTAGGGATGCAAAATTTCTGTGAGATTTCCAATCAGTGATTCCCATTTTTGGTGCTACCCATAGAAGTTTTTATCGCCCCACAAAATTCCAATGTTGAAGCTTAATTCCCAGTGTGATGCTATGCCGGGGTTCTTGTTCAGGCATCTAGAAGGGTTCAGGAATCTGGAGAAGGCTGTGTATAGATTAAATAGGAGTCCAGAGATGAAGCATAATTTTGAAAGGCATTGGGGGGTCAGAGGAGCTTAGTTTAAAGGAAACTAAGATCTAAGTTTTAAGTTCTAAGTTTTCCTCGTCTCAGGATCCCATGCTTTTTATTAACACAGTTTGTCCTGAGGTGGGGCAGAGATATACACTTCAAAGGGTCAGGTTTCCTACAGAGTCCATTGTCAGAATGGGGGAATCAGCCTACGGCTGTTCAGGTGTTTGGTCAGTAGGAGGCAATAACATGTAGATTAAGATGCCCTTTAGCTGTCTGGCAGCCAACAATCATCCCTTTTTCAGGTTTGGGGAAATGCCCTCAGCCATTCCCAACAGGTGACTACATGTGTGACCCAACCCTGTTGAGTCCCCAAGTTCCATCAACCTTTTGATGAAACTTGAAATTATGACATGCTAGAATTGGCTTCCGGCAATGCTATTTGGAGGTGGGGCCTTAGGAAGTGGTCGTTAGGCGCCATCCTCATGAACAGCATCAGTGCCCTTATCCAAGAGACTCCAGAGAGACCCTTTGCCCCTCCATCATGTGAGGACACAGTGAGAAGACGGCCACCCATGAACCAGGAGTCCGTACCAGACACTGAGTCTTCCAGTGGTCTTGAACTTCCCTGCCTCAAGACCTTTGAGAAATAAATTTCTGTTGTTCTGTGTTGCTTACCCAGTCTATGGTATTCTGTTATAGTGGCCCAAACAGACTAAGTTAGCTGGATTCCCTACGGCTTTTCTATCCAGAGCAAGTGCTCAACATCCACATGTGCCAAGTGGTACCATATTGGACAACAAAAATACAGAGCCTTCATATCATCATGGGAAATTCTGTTGGACAGTGTCGTCCAGGAGGATTTTTAGTGGCTAGATTCACTTTTGCCAATAACAACAACACAGATGATGATGATAAAGATAGAAATGGTAATGGTAGTGATATCATTTACCATTTACTGGGCATGTACTATATACAGGACACTTTACATATATTATCTCATGCCAACCTCACTTAAACTCTAAGAAAGTGTATTTACTCTCAGTTTACAAATGAAAATCCACAGAGGAGGGCAAATAAGTTACTCAAGGTTATACTAGTGAAGGGAGGACCTGGGGTTAGAACACAATCTTGGCTGATATGAATGTCCGTGTCCTTAGTCACTATAGTTTACTGCTTCTACATCCATGGATTAGTTCCCAGGGCTGGAAAAAATTCCTGAAGGGGCAGCCCAGATAGCTTCCAGTGGGAATAGTGAATCTTTATTCCATTATGCAACTAGTGGATACTCATTTGGCATATTTCAACCACTTTTTGCTTCTCTGTAGCCAAAGGTTTATTTATGAAATTACAAACAATGTCCCGTCTCAATACGCTTTTCTGGATTTTTTGGGTGCTTGTTAGAATTCTACAACTGTGCAGTGTCTATAAAGTGATAGGTGCCCCCTTGGAGTCATGCAAAAAACATCCAGAACAGTCACAGGTGGTGGCTCAGATGTATTTGGTCATTTGTCAAGTGTAGGGAGACCTTATTTTAAATCTTAAGAGTGAGTGACTGAGAGGATTGTCAAGAAAAGTAAACTATTTAACAGGTGCTTTTCAGTGATTCCTGCAGAAACCGCCCCCACACCCTGATATTTCAGGGCTGGGACTCATTCCCACTCTATAGACTTTTGGTGGCATGACTCAGCTATCATGGGGCCCAATACTGAAGGTGTAACTTGTCTCTGCAGCCCACAGTCATCAAATATTAGGGCTGAACAGATCCAGAGAAAGGAAGGTGGATGCAGGAAAGAAGAGCAGGAAGAGGGAATAATCTAGAATCCATTTATTTCCTCATCTTTCATTGAGTCCCTATTATTTATCAGTCACTGGAGAAGTTGCTTTACTGGTGATGGCATCTCATCTTTGCCACAATCCTGTAAAGTTGTTTTGTTACTTAAATTTACAGATGAGGAAATAAACTGTTATGGTTAGTAAGTGCAGCAGCCAGCACTAGAACCTAAGTATTCCTGATCACAAAGTCATAGTCTTCCTTTGAGCCTATATAAGAGGAAGTGAATGCCAAAGCACAGTGTTCAGTTGGTAGGGGAAACAATGGGTGACCCTTATTAGAAACAAGGATAAAAATTAGTAAATTAAATAAAAAATAAAAACAGCCCTCATGTTTTTATTTTTTAAATATATTTTTATTGATTTCAGAGAGGAAGGAAAAGGAAGGGAGAGATAGAAACATCAATGATGAAAGAGACACATCAAAATTACACATAAAATACAGAAGAACCATCATTCAGAACTACCTGAAATCTGGCTGAGTGTACGGAAGTCCTACAACTAGAGAAGTAAGGCAGAAAGCACATTGAGACTGGAAAGAGGGATGGAGGAATGGAACAGGCTGGTCCGACACCCATCTGTGGCATTTTTTAACTGGAAGGGATATCTCCAAGGCCCCTGTTGAGAAGCAGGGTGTCCCAACCCTACGCCAGATCCCTAGCACAAGGTTCCAGAGCTGGGAAGAGAAGTCCGGTAACTTTGGTCTATAAAACCAATGGAGATTGTAGCTTAGTGACATAGAAGCTGCAGAAGTCCCAGGTGTTGCCCTTAAAGGGCCCACACATGAACTTACACAGTCCTACTTCCTTTGAGCTCCAGCAATTGGTGGTGGCTTTCAGGGAATGCAGGGACACATGGGGAGGAACTGGACCACCTGACATCTGGACAAGAATGCAGGGGCGCTTTCTCCCAGACAGGGGTGCTTGCAGGGGTCATTGTTCCTGGGCTGCGACCTCCCCCATCACAGAGCTGACTGGCAGCCATATCTTAGTTTCCATAAGCATAGTTGGCACTATTCACTCCATCGTGGTGATTCCCAGAGACCCAGCCCTATCCAATTTGTAGGCCCACCCAAGCTGTTTGCAGTAGCTTTTCCATATGAATGGCCTGTCCTAGCTCAGGCTTCAGACTTTGCTAAAATTTCTCAAACAAGCAGCACCTGGCATCAAACCTATAATACCTGGCAATAGCACCAGGCTGCCTTACTTCACAGCTGGGCTTTGCCTGGGCACTTCCTAGCTCAATACAAGTAACAGCCATCTGCATATCTCTCTGTAGTTCTTGCCAAGTGGCCTCAGACACTGGCTGAATTTGCACCTCCTGTGAGGCCCCAGACCCAGTGCACGGGGTGGACAGCTTCAGACCATACCATATTACAACTGTACACATCCACAAGTAACATACACAGTGAGCACCAAAACCCCACTGAAGCAAGTCCTACTACATAGGGGTGTCTCCTGCACAGCAGCTCTTCCATTGTAGACACAGCTGGTCCTCACAGCCAGTTGGCCTGGAGGTCAATTCCTCTTAGTGATACCAACAATCAAGCAATCAAGACTATAGCCCACACAGGGGCACAACTAGAGTGTCCAGCTCAGATGACTAGGGAGACTGAGCCACTGGGCTCTACAGGATACATAGTGCACAAGGCCACTCTACCAATTCCAGGACAAATAACAGCTCTATCTAATACATAGAAATAAACAAAGGGAAGCAGCCAAAATGCAAAGACTAAGAAATATGTCACAAATGAAATAAATGGAAGTAAGCAAACTACTGGATACAGAGTTCAAAACAATGTTTATAAGGTTACTCAGAGATCTTTTTAAGAAATATATTTTTATTGATTTTAGAGAGGAAAGGAGAGGGAGAGAGAGATAGAAACATTAATGATGAGAGAGAATCATTAATTGGCTGCCTCCTGCACAGCCCACACTGAGAATCAAACTTGCAATCCAGGAATGTGCCATGATCTAGAATCGAACTGTGACTTCCTGATTCACATTTTGACACTTTGACACTGAGCCACTGAGCCATGCCAGCCCCAGGCTCAAGGATCTTAATGAGAGTTTCAAGGCACTTAATGAGAGCTTCAAGGGGATTAATGAGAGCTTCAAGGGACTTAATGAAAATCTCAAGGATCTTAGTGAGAATGTCAAAGATATGAAAAAGGACCAGTCAGAAATTAAGCATACACTAATTGAAATAAAGTATAACTTACAGGGATTTAATAGTAGAGCAGAGTATGCTGAGAATCAAATCAATGATTTGGAATATGAAGAAGCAAAAAAACACCCAACCAGAAGAGCAAAAAGAAAAAAGAATTCAAAAATATGAAAATAGTGTAAGGAGCCTCTTCAAGCATACCAACTTCAAGTGTGTGAATATTTGCATTATGGGGGTGCCAGAAGAAGAAGAAGAGAGAGAGCAAGATACTGAAAACCTATTTAAAGAGGTAATGACAGAAAACTTCCCCTACCTGGTGAAAGAAATAGACATACAAGCCCAAGAAGCACAAAGAACCCCAAACAAGAGGAACCCAAAGAGGACCACACCACGACACATCATAAGTAAAATGCCAAGGGCTAAAGACAAAGAGAGAAGCTTAAAAGTAGCAAGAGAAAAGCAGTTAGTTACCTACAAGGGAGTTCCCATATGACTGTCAGCTGATTTCTCAACAGAATACTTTGCAGGCCAGAAGGGAGTGGCAAGAATTATTTAAAGTGGTGAATAGCTAGGACCTACAACCAAGATTAGTCTACCCAGCAAAGCTATCATTTAGAATTAAAGGTCAGATAAAGAGCTTCACAGACAAGAAAAAGCTAAAGGAATTCATCACCACCAAACCAGTATTATATGAAATGCTGAAGGATATTCTTGAAGAAGGAGGAAAAGAAGAAGAAGAAGAAAGAGAAGAAGAAGAAGAAGAAGAAGAAGAAGAAGAAGAAGAAGAAGAAGAAGAAGAAGAAATGAACAACAAAATGGCAATAAATTAATATCATCAACAATTGAATCTAAAAATCAAAATAAATGAACAAGAAATCTCATGAACAAAATAAACTAGTGAATAAAATAGAACCAGAAGCATGAAAACATGGAACAGACTGATGAATCTCAGAAGAATGGGGTGAGTGTGGTGCCGGAAGAAATTAACCAAAGATCTTATATGCATATATGCATTACCTATGGACAATAGGGTGGTAAAGGCCAGGGGTGGGGCAGGAGCCAGGTGGAGGGGAGGATGGGGGAAAAAGGGGAACATCTGTAATACTCTCAATAATAAAGATTAAAAGAACGAAGAGCAATAATCATCGATCAGCTGCTTCCAGCATGTCCCCTACTGGGGATTGAGCCCGAAACCCCGAGCATGTGCCCTGATGGAGAATTGATGCGTGAATTCATGGTTCATAGGTTGACACTCAACCACTGAGCAACAGCAGCTGTGCTCTTATATTTTTATTTTACTTAAAAAAATGAGTACAAGTGTAAAAGTTGAGATATAGATCTGCATGTCTACGATGAAAAACTGATTATCCTCCTTCCTGAAAAAAAATAAGAGACATAATATGGAAAATGAGTTTTCAAGACACTGACACATTCAGTCAGTGAAGGACAGTGGTCTTTGAGATGGAATCAAAAAAGGTGAGTCTGCATCTGCCTCAGTTTTACTACCTTGAGAATGTTTCCGGACTGTGACACCAAGAGAGGGAACCCAGCTAGAGCCCAGCAGATTCCCTGAGTTGGGGTGATGGAACGGAGAGTGAGTAGAATTTTCAGGATCAAGTGGCAGAGGAGAGAGAGCTACACAAGAGAGCATGGCAGAGATCTGCAGAAGGCCTCTCTTTGAATATTCAGCTGAATACTGACTAGCACTGGCAAATATAGAAGAGAAGGAAACTTCTATTTTAGGAATATCTACTAAAAATCTACATCTGATATCATACTTACTGGTAAAAGACTGAATTATTTTTCTTAAGATCAGAAGGAAGACAAAGAAGTGAGTTGCCACTGCTTTTGTTCAACATCATACTAGAGCTACTAGTCAGTGGAATAAGGCAAGAAAAAACAAACAAAAAAACACCAAAAGGCATCCAGATGGAATGTAAAGCTGGTTTTGTCTGAAGATGCCCCAATTTTCTTTGTAGACTCTTTTTTAATTTTAATTTTATTTTAATTTATTTTTAATCTTTATTGTTGAGATTATTACAGATATCCCTCTTTTCCCCCCCATAGTTCCCCTCCTCCTGGTTCCCGTCCTGCCACAGGCCTTTGCCACACTATTGTCTGTATCCAAATGTAATGCATACATGCATATAAGATCTTTGTTTAATCTCTTCCCACCCCTTACCCCTTACCCACTACCCCCTTCCCTCTGAGAATCATCAGTCTGTTCCATTTCCATGCCTCTGATTCTATTTTATTCACCATTTTATTCTGTTTAGATTTTTTATTCATTTGTTTTTTAGATTCAGTTGTTGATAGATATGAATTTATTGCCATTTTATTGTTCATATTTTTTATCTTTTTCTTTTTCTTCTTCTTCCTCTTCTTCAAGAATACCCTTCAGCATTTTGTATAATATTGGTTTGGTGGTGATGAACTCCTTTAGTTTTTTTCTTGTCTGTGAAGCCCTTTATATGGCCCTCAATCCTAAATGACAGCTTTGCTGGGTAGAGTAATCTTGGTTGTAGGTCCTAGCTATTCATCACTTTGAATAGTTCTTGCCACTCCCTTCTGGCCTGCAAAGTATTCTGTTGAGAAATCAGCTGACAGTCATATGGGAACTCCCTTGTAGGTAACTAACTGCTTTTCTCTTGCTGCTTTTAAGCTTCTCTCTTTGTCTTTAGCCCTTGGAATTTTAATTATGATGTTTCTTGGTGTAGGTTCCTCTTGTTTGGGGTTCTTTGTGATTCTTGGGCTTGTAAGTCTATTTCTTTCACCAGGTAGGGGAAGTTTTTTGTCATTATTTCTTCAAATAGGTTTTCAGTATCTTGCTCTCTCTCTTCTTCTGGCACTCCCATAATTTTGATGTTGGTATGCTTGAAGTTGTCGTAGGAGGTCCTTACACTATTTTCATATTTTTGAATTTATTTTTTTCTTTTGGTTTTTCTGGTCAGGTGGTTTTTGCTTCCTCATATTTCACATTGTTGATTTGATTCTCGGGATCCTCTAGTCTACTGTTGAATCTCTGTAAGTTATTCTTTATTTTCAGTCAGTGTATGCTTAAGTTCTGACTGGTCCTTTTCCATTTTTTTAGCATTCTCACTGAGATCCTTGAAAGTCTCACTCAGTCCCTTGGAGGTTTCTAGCAGATTATTGAGTAACCTTATTATTGTGTTTTGAACTTTATATCCAGTAGTTTGCTTTCTTCCATTTCTTTCATTTGTGACATGTTTCTTTGTCCCTGCATTTTGGCTGCTTCCCTGTGTTTGTTTCTATGTATTGGTTAGAGCTACTAAGTCTCCTGAGTTGATAGAGTGGCCTTGTGTAGTAGGTATCCTATAGGGCCCAGTGGCTCAGCCTCCCCAATCACCTGAGGTGGACACTCTAGGTGCAACCTTTTGTGGGCTGTGTGCACAGTCTTGTTGTAGTTGAGTCTTGATTGTTGTTGGTGTCACTGGGAGGAATTGACCTCCAGGCCAATTGGCTGTGGGGACCAGCTGCAACTACAGTGGGAAAGCTGCTGTGCAGGAGACACCTCTATGGATCAGGACTTGCATCAGTGGGGCCTGGGTGCTCACTGAGTGACCCCATGAGTGTGTCACTTATGGATGTGTAGAGTTGTAATCTGGTATGGTCTGACATTGACCACTGGTTACACTAGCTTTTGAGTCTCCAGGGAGGTGCAAAATCAGCCACTGCCTGGGGCCACCCAACAGGAGCTACTGAGAGATCTGCAGATTCCTCCTCTTTGCATCAGGTTTGGCAGTGCCCAGAGGAGGCCCCATTGTGAAGCAAGGCAGGTTGGTGTCGGTGCTGGGTCTTGGGCCTTTTATTGATAGGTTTAGGGCTCCCTGACCCAGCTGCAGTTTGTTTGACAGGTTTTAGCCTGAGTAAGGACAGGCCATTCATGTGCAAAAGCTGCAGCATGCAGCTTGGGTGGGATTGTAAATTGGATGTGGGTGGGGTCTCAGGGAATCACAAGGGAAGAGCAAACAGAAATAGCTGCCAGTCAGCCATGTGACCTGGAAGGTCCTAGCATGTGAACAGTGACCACTGTGAGCAGCTCTGTCTGGGAGAAAGCCACCCCCAAGTTCCTGCTCTGATGCCACACAGTCCAGCTTCTCCTCATATGTGTCTGGGTCCCCCAGAGCCTTGCCCAGCACTGAAGCTCAGAGGGAACGTGATCTTGTAAGTTCAGTTCATGATGCCAGCCTTTTAAGAGGAGAATGGGTCTCCAGCAGCCTCGGTGTCACTGAGCCCCAATCTGCACTGGTTTTTATAGCCCGTAGTTCTTACTTCCAGTAGGGACTTCTTTTCCCAGCTCTGGGAGCCTGGGTTGGGGGTCTGGTTTGGGGTTGGGACCCCTTGCTCCTCTGGGTGGCTTCTGTAGAGACAATTTCCCTCCTGATTAAAAAAGTTGCCTACATTGGTGCAGGACCAGCATGTTGTATGCCTTCACACCTCCTACTAGTCTCATTGTGCTGTTTTCTTTACTTCTTTAGTTGTAGGACTTCTATTCAGCCAGCTTTGCCCCAGTTCTGGATGATGGTTGTTGTGTATTTTAGTTGTAATTTGATGTGGGAGGCAGCGATATAGGCATTTGCCTACACCACCATCTTGGTTCTCTCTCTTCTCTGTAGACTCTTACAGAATCTATAAAAAGGCAACTATCATTAATAAGTAAATTTAGCAAGTTTGTAGGTTTGAGGTAAACATAGAAAAATCAATTGGGTTTTTATATTTTTGCTAAATACAATTGGAAATTGCAGTTAAAAACAACATGATTTACAATAACATTACAAATATTAAATACTTAGTGATAAATATTACAAAAATGTGAAAGACCAGTGAATTGAAACTATAAGCATGAAACATTTGTGTGTGAAAACTATAGAACATTGTTGAAAGAAATTAATGATCTAAATAAGTAAAGAGAGATATACCATGTTCATGGGTTGGGAAACTCAACTTAAGATGTGAACTCTCCAGTTCTTATCTATGTTTTTAGTCTAATCCCAATAAAAAGTTCAACAGGAATTTTTGTAGAAATCAATAAGATGATTCCAATCTCACATATAAGTGAAAAGGATCTACAGCAGCCAAAACAACTTTGGAAAAGAACAAAATTGGTTGACAAACATTACTTGATTTCAAGGCTTATTCCATATTTATAGTAATCAAGATAGTATGAAAAGATAATAAAGGCAGGCAGGAAGAAAGATAAATATATTAATGGGAGGGAGTAGAGTTTGGAAAAAGACCCTGGCATATATGGACAACTAATTTTTGACAAAGGCACAAAGCCAAAACAGTGGAGAAAAGGTAGTTTTTTCAACCAATCGGCTGAAATTTTGAATATCCATCCATACATAAATAAATTTTGCTCCATACCTCTGACCACATAAAAAAAAATTAACTTAAACTGGATCACAGATCAAAATTAAAAACCTAAAATTATAAAATTTTGAGAAGGAAAAACCATAATAAACCCATTGAGACCAGAATGGGCAGAGATTCTTAGATACTAGATCAAAAGAGTTACCTGTAAAAACAAAAACAATTAATGTATTCAACTTCAAAATGAAAAATGTATCCTTTTAAAAAGGCACTCTTAAGAGAATGAGAAGACAAACTACACACCAGAAGCAAATATTTGTAGGTCATATATCTTGTGGAGAGCAGCTACAGCATTCTGACAGGATCAAGCCTTGGACTGACTTGTGGCAAAGCCACATACAAGTCCCAGCTTGGAGGGCAAAGCCCTCCCAGCACACTTAGAGCCAAAGGCTATGGTTGTATGTAAGCTTGACCTTATAGTCCGACCCTGCAGTCCTAAGTAGCTAAGGGATGTGGGCTGTGGGAGGTGCAGCAAGTGCTGCCAAAACCAAGCTTGATAGAGTTCAGAGAATGGCAACAACAGGAAAGAAGCAGATTTGAAACTCGCAAGAACATTGTAAACATCTTGCCCTTGTTTTGCTTTGTGTAATCTGACTATAAAATAAAGATCCTGCTTACAGGCAGGGTCATTGTTTCCTCATCCAGGCATAGTGGTCCACCTGGCCCCAACAGTATTCTCTTGTCTGTTTTCTTTAATCCTTCACCCCCTCCTCAAGTTCACCACTGGCTGTGCTGGACACAGTTCAATATCTAATAAAAAACTTAAGTCCGGATTATCTAAGAACTTTCAAAACTCATTAATGAGAAGTCAAACAACCCAATTTAAAAAGTGGGCAGTCCGGTTGGCATGCTCAGTGGTTGAGTGTTGACCTATGAACCAGGAGGCCATGGTTTGATTCCAGGTCAGGGTACATATCTGAGTTGGGGGCTCAATCCCCATGTGGGGTGTGCAGGAGGCAGCCAATCTATAATTCTCTCTCATCATTGATGTTTGTATATCTCTCTCCCTCTCCCTTCCTCTCTGAAATCAATACAAATATATTTTAAAAAAAAGTGGGCAAAAGATTTGAAAAGAGACTTCACCAAAGAAGATATAATCCCACACATGAAAAGATGCTCAGCAGCATTAGTCAATATGAAAATGCAAATTTAAACCATATTTCGATACTACTGCACACCTATGGCTAAAATGAAAAAGACTGACCAAGCAAAGTTTCATCCTATGTAATAAAAGGGTAATATGCAAATCAACCAATCGGCAGAACGACCGGTTGCTATGATGTGCACTGACCACCATGGGGCAGATGCTCAACATAAGAGCTGCCCCCTGGTGGTCCATGCACTCCCACAGTAGGAGTGCCACTCAGCCAAAAGCCCTGATCCTAGCTCATGGCTGGCAAGTGTAGTGGCTGTGGCAGGAGCCTCTCCTGCCTCTGTGGCAGTGCTAAAGATGTCCAACTGCTGGCTTAGACCCACTCCTTTCGGGGAGCAGGCCTAAGCCGGCAGTTGGACACCCCCCGAGGGCTCCCAGACTGTGAGAGGGTGCTGGCTTGGCTGAGGGCTCCCTGACCCCCAAGTGCATGAATTTCGTGCATCAGGCTTCTAGTCTCTCTATATAAAAACCTAAGCAACTGAATGACTGAACAAAGCCCGGTCAACCGGTCGCTATGACGCACCCTGACCACCAGGGGACAGACGCTTAATGCAGGACCAACGGGAGCCAGATGCAGGGCTTATAGCTGGTGAATGCTGCTGTGATGGCGCAGGCCTCTCCTGATCAGGACTGACTGGGCGGGAGCTCGCAGCAGGCGCAGCAGGGCTGGGATGAGCGGGAGTGGCAGGCAGGAGTGGCAGGTGGCGTTGGACTGCTGGTTTTGGCCTGATCCCTGCAGGCCAGGATTGGGCTGAAACCAGCAGTCCAACATCTCCCGAGGGGTCCCAGATTGTGAGAGGGTGCAGGCCAGGCAGAGGGACCCTACAAGTCCACGAATCTGTGCACTGGGCTTCTAGTTTATAATAAAGGGCTATTTATTGTATGTCACTTATAACTCCTAAAGCTATTAACAAAAAGAGCTGATGATGGTCAACAGGTTTCTAGAGACCAAATTGTACTTCTGATTATGGGTATGCTGTCTTTTAAAAAAATTATTATTGATTTCTAGAGAGAGAGAGGGGGAAGGGGAGGAAGGAAGGGGACAGAAAGAAGAGAGAGAAATATTGATTTGTTGTTCCACTTACTTATGCATTCATTGGTTGATTCTTGAAGATGCTCTGACTGGAAATTGAACCCATAACCTTGGCGTATCCAGACAATGCTCTAACCAGCTAAGCTCCCTGGCCAGGGCCTGTCATTTTTTAATTTTCAAAAGCAATGATTGCTCTGGATGATTTGGCTCAGTGGATAGAGCATCGGCCTGCAGACTGAGGGGTCCCGGGTTTGATTCCGGTCAAGGGCACATGCTTGGGTGGATCCTATCCCCAGTAGGGGGCAAGCTGGAGGCAGCTGACCAATGATTCTCTCTCATCATTGATGTTTCTATCTCTCTCTCCCTCTCCCTTCCTCTCTAAAATCAATAAAAATATACATTAAAAAAAAAAAGCAATGATCACCACCATTGTTCATATGGGCTTATACCATGCCAGACACTGTTTTAATTTTTTTGCATGCATTAATTTATTTAATCCTCATTACCACCCCAAAGGAAGGCACTATTATGTCCCTATCTACCCATAAGGAAACTGAGTCACCACAAGGTTTGAGAACCAGTAACTGGCAAAATTGGGGTTTTACAAAACCCAGCAGTCCCACATCCATTTCCATATTCTGACCCATTGACGGTACCACCTGGATCAGAACTAGCCACCTAAAGATACATTGTACACTTGGGTGAAGTTGGAGCAGGAAGGATACACTTCTCCCATAAACATGATTTCACTTGTTTCTTCCTCCCCAGCTTTATTGAGATATGGTTGACAAATAAAATTTGAATATATTTACATTGATTTTTTTTAAGATGTGACAATGTGATGCTTTCATATATGGAATGTTATGAGATGATTGCTACAATCAAGTTAATTAACACCTCTCATAGTTACTGTATTTTTGTGTGTGGTGAGAACATTTAAGATCTATTCTCTTAACTAATTTCAAGTATTTAGTCTTGAGAAAAGGATTGAGCCGTAGAGAAAAACCTTCATTCTTCAGGCAGAAGTGGACATCTGTAGAGAGGTACTAGCAACTGGGTAGGTTTTTCTTTCTTAATTTCTATGAGGTTTCATCTCTTATTGAATAATCTTTTCACTTTAGCCTGTTTGGCTCAGTGGATAGAGTGTTGGCCCACATACTGAAGGGTATGGAGTTTGATTCTGGTTAAGGGTACATACCTCATTTGCAGGCTCCTTGGAGGGCGGGGGGGGGGGGGGGGTAGGAGGAAGGAAAGAATGGGGGGGAGAGAGAAAATGGGGGAGGGTGCATGCCGGAGGCAACCAATGGATGTGTCTCTGTCACATAGATGTCTCTCTTTCTCTCTCTCTCTCTCTCTCCCTCCATTCCACTCTCTCTAAAAATCAATAGGAAAATATCCTCAGGTGAGGATTAACTATATTTTCTCTAAAAATCAAAAGGAAAGAAACATCTTTCCTTTTTCCATCTCAACTTCCCTCCTTCCTCTGCACTCTCAAAGCTCCCATGCTGATCGATATCAGGGGATTTATCACAAAGGGTTGGGATTGCTGTTCTTGCTTCTTTTTTTTGTATTGGTCTGAAGCTTCCTAGAAAAATACTAGTAAACATGATAGAGGGCCTGACTATGTATGTCAGCCATTCTTCTAAGTATTTTACGTATGCTAATGCTTATGATGTTTGCTGGACTCTAAGTAGATTGTTATCATCTGCTTTTTGCAAATGAGAAAAGTCACCTGATGTCAGAATAGGAAAGTGGACAAAACCTTGACCTTCCGGCTCCAGAGCTGGATTCCTAGTCATTGCTGGGGGTTGTGTCTTCCTTATCTTCCTATTCTCAGAACCCAGCACATAGTAGGCAATTAACAAACCTTAGGTCACCACGGGTATGAGCCTCACACTTTTTATTAGTGTCTAAAATATGACACCAGCACCATTTCGTTGAATAGAACACAGGGCTGTGGGGATGGAAAGATAAGAGGAACAAGGAAATTAAATATTGATGAACACTAACAGTAGAGGGGTTGGGGTTCGGAGAATATGTGGGGTCTCTGGGCAGAGGTTTTTATTTGTCTTTGCACGGTCCTCCTGGCTCCGTCTTCCCCAGTCTCCGGTCTCTGTAGCTGAGAATAATTCACGCTTTATTTTAAACCCGCTCTGTGTGCGCTGGCCCCGGCAGTATTTCTCTCATTATGTTCCAGGTCTCTTTTTAATCATGTCCCTGGTAGAGGAGAGAAATTCCGCACTCGGGCGAAGGTTGGGTCTCCTCTAATGACAAGAACATTTCCAGGACACAGGAAGGATCCCCAGCCCGCTTCCTTTTTGTTCCTTTGTAATTGAAATCCATCAATTAGATGCTATTAAAGAGCTCCATACAAATTGTAAAATTTCTCTGTAGGAAATGAACCTTTCCCTGAAAATAAAAGTCTCTAACTTGAATATTGCTCTTTGCACTGGAGCACCCAGCCTCAGCCCCCAGACTCCATTTGCTGCATTACTCAGAGGCGCTTTGCAAAAGGGTTTGGGTCTCTGGCTTACTGCTCATGAAGCCGAGGGACCCTAAGTGGCTGACTTAAAACCGTCCCTTTCTGAAAGATAAATATCACATGATCTCACTCATTTGTGCAATACAATGAACAACATAAACAGATCCAGAGACATGGAAGTATGGAACAGCTTCTCAAATCTCAGAGGGAAGGCAGAGGAGGATAGGGTGGTAAGAGGTCGACCAAAGGACTTGTATCCATGCATATGAGCATGAGCAATGGACCCAGACAATAGGGGGTGGGGGCCTGGGCTGTTGGGGGGAGGAGGAGTGGACTGAGAGGTCAATGGAGGAAAAAGGAGACATATGTAAACTTTCAACAATAAAGAATTTTAAAAAGCCTCTAAACCCCCTAAACAAATAAACAAACAAAAAAACCTGTCCCTTTCACCATGGCTGGTGTTGCTTAATGGTTAGAGTGCTGGCCCATGCACTGAAAGACATGTACCTGGGTTGTAGGTTCTCTCCAGAGCTCGGGCGCATGCGAGAGACAATCAATTGATGTGTCTTCTCTCCCATCCTCCTCCTCCTCCTCCTCTTCCTCTCCCTTCTCCCCCCCTCCCTTCCACTTTCTCTAAAAATCAATGGAGAAAAATACCTTTGACTGAGGATTAACAAAAAACAAAACCAAAAAACCCCATCCCTTTCCCTCCCCAGGCTTCAAAACCTGCCCTGGACCACAGTTAGGGGCCTCTGGGTATGTCACCATGTCCCTCCTCACTCTGTTTCCTCCAAGCAGAAGCCCTGGCCTCTGGCAGCTCTGCTAAACACAGATTCACCATAAATGGCCTCAGTCATTGATGAGGCGGAGAACCAGCAGACAGACAGAGCAGCCAACCCACCCCGGCAGGGAAATCAGCAGCCCTGTGACAGTGCGGGGCTTCCCAGTCGGACAGCCTCAGGTGATTTGGAGGAGTCCTGTGGTGAGCCATTCAGCAGGTGTTCCAAGGCACTCAAGGCTCCTCTGGGTTACACTCCATGTTCATTCACTGGGGCCGAGGCTCTCTAAGCCCCAAAGACTTAGACTTATGTAGATACTTACAATTTCCGTAAACATCTCCTTGGAGAATATCTTGAGACCCTGGATATATAGAATTGTTTAAAACCTGCTTGTTTGCTTGCTCTGGGGGATTTTCTTCATGATTAAAGGCTTCATTTTATTTAAGGCTTGTGATTGAACTTCAGTCAGATTTCTGTGTTCCAGCTATTAAAGCAGGAAATGCCAGCGTGCCAACAGCTGAAAGCCAGCCAGGCATTTGTGGTGGAATTAGACTATCTGTGGCCACCGGTGACTACTTCAATGGGAGCCTGGCCAGAGAAAGCTGGGAATCCCACCTCTCTTCCCTCTGCAGGCAGGCAGGAGAAATTTCCTTCCTCTGCACTGGGGGGTGGGTGGGGGGTGGAGGGCACCAGGTCCCCTGGAACCTCTTCTCCTCGCAGCTGCTGTGTTTGCCTCATTTTCTGACAGAGAAGCTGTGGGAGAGAAACGTCTGCTTTCAGAAGCCAGAGAGCAATGTCCTGTGACAGGGAGGTGGGGACAGACCTGGAGACGTCCTCCAGGACTCAGCTGCTCAGTGCGCTGCTGCCTGTGGCTGCTCCCCATCCTGCTCCTTCTCCTCTTCTCTGCTCTCTCCTTGCTCCTCTCCTCCTTCTCTTTCCCATCCTTTCCTCACCTCCCTCCCCCTTTCCTTCCTCATCTCCTCTTTTCCAGATCCCAGTTATTCCTTACGTATTTACTAAGCAGGTGCTATATGCCAGGGAGTCCTTCAGTTACTGAAGGACCTGAGGGTATGCTTAGTGAATAAAACCAAGTCTGCTCTTGGAAGGCGACAGGCTAGTCAAAGAATGAGCAAAAAACACATCCATATGTGACAGCATGTAGGGGTGTGAAGAAGTTAGACAGGGGTCCTCAAACTTTTTAAACTGGGGGCCAGTTCACTGTCCCTCAGACCGTTGGAGGGCCGGACTATAATTAAAAAAAAACAACCTATGAACAAATTCCTATGCACACTGCACATATCTTATTTTGAAGTAAAAAACCAAAATGGGAACAAATACAGTATTTGTATTTGCATGTGGCCCGCGGGCGGTATTTTGAGGACCCCTGAGTTAGAAGAAAGCACAGTAGAGGGATGGAGTGACAGGGGTGCTCTTGTCCACTGGAGTTCGGAGAGGACATCGCTGGTGAGGTGAAATTTGGATAAAATGAGTGGAGTGGTCCATTCAGGTGTCTCAGGGAACAGCGGTGTAGGTGACTGGAACAGCAGATGCAAAAGCCCCGAGACAGGAACATGTGGTGTGTGTGTGGGCAGGAGCCAGGAGGCCAGTTAGTTCTCCCAGATCAAAGAGGGTAGGAGCTGGTGGGACTGATGTTTAAGAAAAGGCACCATGCTGTTTGTAATGGTTGTTTAAATGCTTCATAGTTTTCCACTGTTTTTTTAATGGTATAAAATGTGTAAGTTTCAGGTGTACAAGATTATTTTCGTCATCTGTAAACATTACAAAGTGATCACCAATAAAAGCCTAGTTACCATCCTTCACCTTACAGCTGACTGCCTTCACCCATTTTGCCCACCTCCCAACTCCCTTTGCCTCTGGTAACCACCAGTCTGTTCTCTGCGTCTGTGAGTTTGTTTTATTTTGTTTTGTTTTTAATTCCACATCTGAGTGAAATAATATGGTATTTTTTCTCTCTATCTTGTTTTTTTTCACTTAGCATCATATCCTTAATAGTTCATTCTTTTCTATGGCTGAGTAGTATTCCATTGTATATATGTGCCACATCTTTATCCATTCATCCATCAGCAGACATTTGGGTGGTTTCCATATCTTGGCTATTGTGAATAATGTTGCAATGAGCATAGGGGTGTATATATATTTTTGAATTAGTGTTTTGTATTCTTTGGATAGATACCCTAGCTGGATAATATGGTAGTTCTATTCTATTTTTTTACATGTCTTCATTCTGTTTCAATAGTGGCTGCGCCAATTAACATTCCTACCAAGAGTGCACAAGGGTCTCCTTTTCTCTATATCCTCTCTAAAAAGTATTGATTGTTTCTGTTTTTATTTTTTATTTTATAATTCTAACAGACGTGAGGTTATATCTCATTGTGGTTTTAGCTTGCATTCCCTTATTAAGGAATTGAACATCCTATTAGACATCTATATGTTTTCTTTGTAAAAATGTCTATTTAGAGCCTCTGCCCATTTTTAAATCAGATTTGTGGTGTTGTTGTTGAGTGGCATGAGTTCTTTATGTCGTTTGGATATTAACCCCTTTATGACCATTGGTCTTAAGTTCTAGTCACTGCATTTTTTCCCTACAGAATTGGGAAGGTCTTTGATGGAGAAAATGAGGAGTGCTCACATGCCTTTGCTTAGAAATATAAAGCTCTTATATTTCTGTAAATAACAGAGCCAGGTTCCAAGTGATGGAAATGAGACTGGAGTCAGAAGCATTCAGGGCTCACAATTCTTCTCTTCATAAGAATAAAAGTGAGACCATCACTTTCTTGGCTGGAGGATTTGCCTGGTTAACTCTAGACCAGGGTGTTCCCCACCATGGGCTGGAGCACTTCTGTTTTGGGGGCTACCATGTGCGCTGTCCGATGTTTGGCAGTGTCCCTGGTCTCTACTTACTAGAGACCAGTAACATCCCTATCCCCTATGTCCTGACAACCAAACATTTCTCCAGACATTGCAGCATGGGCCCCGGGGGCAGAATGCCCCCCCCGCCCCCCGCCCCCCCCCCCCCCCGCCCCCCCCCCCCCCCCCCCCCCCCCCCCCGGACAGCCACTGGTTTAGAGGCTGGCCCAGGTGGTGGGGAGATCCCCTCTGCCATTACCTTCTCCCCACCTCCATCAACAGCCACAGTGGGTCAGGCCCTGTGAGCATGAGGAGTCCACCTTTATGGGGAGGGTTAAATGCAGTGTGCACTGAATGTAGATCCTTGCTTTTGATAGGGAAAAGGGGCGGTGTAACTCCATCCTGGCTCTTTGCCTCTCCCTGCCATTTCTAAGGTATTGTGTTTAAAATATCCTCAATCCAGTATTGTTTAAAGAGAGAGAGGGCATCCCTAAATTTGGAACATTCCACACCAGGGCCTTCTCAGCCCAACTGAAATGATAGCATATAGATGTTCCCATTGCTGAAAAGGTAGACGAAGCTAAGTGTGCATCTGCGTGGATTTCCACGTGAGTAAAATAAATTGCATCAGTGCATAGATTTGCTCCCAATGTAATTTATTAATTAATCTCATTACCAGCGTATCTTGCAAATGGCAGTGGGCCTCTCTGTCCTCCACAGCCTTGCCTTCTCACACCAGGATTCACGGCAGAAAATGTTCACTCACCACGTGGCTGTCCCCTCCCGTGTGGGCAGTGATGGGAAGTGACCTGCTGATCCGAACGTAAGCACTGAATACAGATTCTCGAAGCCACCTTGAACCTTTAAGAATAATACCGAATTATACCTAGTCTGTAAATAGGAGATGAGGTGTTCCCGCCCTTTAGTGGCTTTCCACAGACTTTAATATCCGAGCGAGTGATTTATAACACTGGCGGCAAGCCGCAGCACAGCTTGAAATTTCTTATAACGGCTGTAGTACCGCATCTATCATAATGAAAAATGTCGACGAGATCATTTTCTGCCAAAGAACATCTTCCCCGATTCTATTAAGAACTTGCCATCTCCATGAACGCCACCGATGGTCGGAATACGTTGCTGAAAGCGGCCCTCAGGGGCGGGGCCTCTGGGGTGAGTGGCATCCCAATCAGGGGCAATCGGTGAAGACACGGCCGGCCGGTGAGAGTCCCCAGAGGAGAAAATGTGGGCAAGAAGAGGTGGTGAGAAAATGTACTCTTTTGTGAAAAACAGATCACGCCGGGATATTACTGAGCCTGCCAATTGGATGGATTTAGATCCTACTGTGTTTTCAGTTCTTGCCACATTTACCTAGGAGTCATCAACTTCCTGCTGGTCCCAATTTTTAAAAGAACATAACAGTCCCACCTGCGCGGTGTCACTGTATTCTATTTGTGGTTATCTCTGCCCCCAGGAAAGGAGCGGGGTTTCACCTTGAATCTCGCCCTTGTTCAGTGACGTGTCCTCTGAACTAAGGGGACCTGCAGCTGGCCGTCAGTGTCGGACACCAGTGAGCCCCAAACAGCGCATCCCTGGAGAAGGTTCCTATGGGGTGCTTTTTCTTTTAGATTACTTAATTTTGATTGGTCAGATAGAGCTCGGGAACAAACAGGATCATGACATATTTCACAGTTGTGCACATCTTACCTAAGAGCTTCTGGAAGTTCTCTTTGTTTCTAAAAGACATTGACTTTTTTTTGTCTAGACCTTTGTGGGTATGTACCTCCCTTTCTGTCTATCCCCAACCCTGTGCTGATGCTGTATGTGTAAAAGGTTGTTCATGAGTGTCATTGATCAGAGAACAAAGATTTAGAACAAAGGTTATGGAACTCTACGTCAGCATCGAGAGCAAAAGTGAGCATGCATTGGTACCTATTTCGTGTCAAGGATGCAACATTCCTTATCTCATTTATTCCTTATCACAACCCTGGAGGAGATCAACAAGGGTTAAAACTGGGTTAAATCAGTGAAATTAAATGATGCATTATTTGTCACATAGCTGGAAATAAAAACCGGGTCTGTGGGGCTTTATAGTCAATGGTTTTTCTAGTATACCAGCCATACCAGGGCCAGGTTTTGGGATAAGGGTCCCGAAATCAGTCCGTCCACCTCTGTGGCTGTGGTTACAGTTGATTACTCTCTGAGAATAGTCACTACTACTAGCTAGTTTGCCCTTTGAATTCCAAAAATTCCATATTTCCTTCCTACCAAAGCATTTAAGTGCATTTAAATTTAAATGATCAGAGATACATAATGTGGCTACTAATCGTTTGTGGTAGTAAAACCACACACACAAAAATTCACATTGGACTTGGGATTCGTAAATTAAAAATTTGTTTTGCATGTGCCAACTCATTTGATTTTTGCTGTAACCCTGAGAGGCAGGGAGGATGGGGCATTTTGGGCCCTTTTTCTAGAAGAGGCGGCTGAGCTCAGGTCACGGGGCTTGCTCATGTGGCTGTCAGTCATACCTGCTCCTCCCAGTGAAGCTGTGCTCCCTCTCTGCATGAGGCTTGTTAGTGTGCTCAAGGCTCCAAGTCCTTAAAATATGTCTCATTCATTTGGGAATATTTGCATTTTGTCTAGTTTTGACTTATTGAGTTTTTTGTATTGCCTATTTTTGTGTGTGCTTGAGTCTAGTGTAAATGGTACCGAGGGTGTGGCTCATTCTGTAACTCTGACAACCATTGTTGAGAAAGCAGCACTCCTCACTCCCCGGACAATCTGGCTCATTGAGTTTACTCTGCAAGACTTTGGTTCAGATAACAGTTTCCTTGGCAATTCCAGTTCTGGGAAGTTCTTCAGAGTTTTTACCTTGTTTGGGTAGTATTACCCTAGCCTATATAATAAGGAGCTAAAATGCTAATTAGACCGGATGGTGGAATGACCTTCTGGAATGACCTTTGGGTGGGGGATGGGGCCAGCTAGCCTGCACCACCAGGCCACCCATGGCGGTCCTGGCACCACACCTTCCACAGAGGTGGCAGGAGAGGGGATGGTGTGGTCCCGGCACCTCCACAGAAGCTGGACAGGGAAAGACTGTGGTGTCTCAACCTCCAACTGCCCCCCCCAAGCTGGCCCGGCCTTCGATCAGCCCCCCCCTCCACCAGTGGGCAGGGGGCAGGGACAGCACTAAGGAGCAGTGAGCCTGGCTTCTGGTTGAGCAGCGCTCCTCCCCTCTCCCCCCCACCCCCACCCCCTACCCAGCTGCCAGCTTAGGCCTGCTCCCCACAGAGATTGGGTCTAAGCCATCAGTCAGACATCCCCCCGAGAACTCCCAGACTGCGAGAGGGTGCAGGCCGGACTGAGGGGACCGCCCCCCCCCCCCAGTGCAAGAATTTTGTGCACTGGGCCTCTAGTTTTAGAATAAAGAAACACACAATTCTATGCATGTTCATACATATATTGTATGTATAACAAAGTTAAGATGATATGAATATCAAGTATTCTCTACTGCTTTTGTATTTTATATTATGCCATGAATATTACCATGTTATTAAATATTGTATGAAAATGTGATTTTTATTGGCTACATTCATAATGTTCTGTTAAAGGGATGTATGTACCTTCTGCATTGTTAGAAATTTTTATTGTTTTCTGTTTTTTTATTAAATTCTTTAACTCTAATATTTTGGTGCACTTAAAAATATTTCTTTAGGACAGATTCTAGGAAGTTTAGTAAAAAGAAGAGAGATTAGAAGGAAACTGACTAACAGTGGGTAGTGACATTGCAAATGAATAGAGTCCCCAGGCCCTCACCACAGTTGAGATGTGCTTAGGGCACTTTATGATGACACTAGAGGGAAGACTAAGTCTGGGTTACTCTGAGCTGATGGAAATCAAGGAGGGCTCCCTGGAGGGGAAGACTCCTGGACTTCCTCAGAAGGTAGGTGGGAGCTTGCCAGATGAAGGATGAACTCCTTGTATATGATACATTCAGATCCTTGATCCTCAAATGCTTGTGGAATTGTGTCTGATTCTGGTATAATTTTTGTTACTTGGATTCCCTGGCCTAAAAATGGTAAGCCTCAGTGCTCTTGTAGAGTTGTTTTTCCTTGAAACTTAAAAAATATATTAGCAGAAGTTAATCCAGATTTATTTTGGTGAGTTTGAGAATTTGGACTGGTGATGTCAGAAAAGTGATGAGGAATAGAGCTTGCTAGGGTGGGATGAAAAGCCATGCAAGCACTTTCATGAATGGAAACTCCTTCTCTCACCCAACATCCTGCTCTTTGCAGGGCTTTGCACATTGTTGGAAAACATGCCCAAGCTCACTGCTTAATTCTCTGCTCACTGCTTAGTGCTCTACTTACTGCTGGGGGTTTTGGTCATGTAATCAACTTGTCTCAAGTCAAGATTGTGTATTTATTACAGGATCTAATTTAGAAGTATGAAGGAGACCTTTCTCAGCTGTCAAAAAGATGTGATGGAATGAAGAAATTCTATAGTGACATTCTAGTAAATGTTGTATTTAAAAAATAATTCGCATCAATCTTACTTTAAGAAAATCTATAAAATCTTTAAACTTTCAAATTTCTGAAATTGTTTCAGTATGTTGGGTTCATATGAAAAATGTGAATAGCATTGGAGGATTTTAATGTGGATGAGGGATTCCAGATCTCATTTTTATTTAATATATGAAGAATGAAATGCTTTCAATTAGCACTTGGATTCTTGTCATAAAGTATTATTTAGAGCAAATGGAGTTCAGAGACCTTTTAAAAGAAGAAAGACCAAATCTTTTTCACGATTCAGCGGCATAAAACGGTTAGCTCTGAGAACCCGTATCTTTCTGTGATGCAATTGAATTGATGTGAATTTGATGAGTTTGGGATGACCCAGGTGACCTCTGTCAGAACAAAACCAGAAGATTAAAAGGGTCTGCAATCAGAGAAATTTAGTAATGTTTGACTGAAATTATTCCTGTGATAAAGGAAGTACAGAGGGCTGCTGATGTCTCTAAACGACTAAAAGACAGATTTTAAATCTCACACAACATGGACAATAGTAGCAACAACAACGGCTGTTTTGTTGAGTTTTCTCTCCTGCCAGGACTTGTGCTACCCATTTTATACACATGATCTTTATGCCTCCCCACAGCTCTCTGAGGGGAAATGTGACTCTGTAGATGAAGACATTGGAAGAGGTTAATTAAGATGCTTACCTAGGATCACTCAGCTCACAGGTGGTGGAGCGGGATTCAGACTCTGATTTTCTTGTGAGTGCCATGCTCTTCTCTACTTACCGTTCATTCTCACCACTGCTGCGAGTTAGCTGCTCTTAGGATTCCTGCTTTTTAGATGAGGAAACCAAGCACAGAATGGTTAAGTAACTTGCGTAAGACACAGAGTGAGTGAACAGTGGAATCGGGATCAGACCCCAGGCACTGTGGTTCCAGAGTTAGCCACGTGCTATTTGCTACCCTACGTGAATCTAGAAGACATTCATGTGACCAGCGGTCCGTTACGTGTAAAGGAAGATGACAAGGTGGTGCAGCCCCTGGAAGAACTGGTGAGGATTTCCATTCAGGGGCCAGTGATAGAGACTGAAAATAACAGTCGCTTAAACAAAATAGGTGGTTCTTGATGGAGGTGGTTCTGCAGGGGTTGCAAGCAGAGGCGCTGACAGCTTGTTCTGCAGTGTCCTCCCCAGGATATCTTTGCAAACAGCCTGGGAAGGTAGAGATAGAGCCTTGCTCTGGGGCACAGCGAAGACCTGTCTGCTGTGCAGTAGAAAGATAATGTCTCTCTTCAGGTCAAGGTGGGACAGGTTTGCTCACAGCCTGTTAGAAAAAGCCGGGATTCCTAAGTTTGGGCTTCCGGGCTGCCCCTCATTGCTTTGACACAACCATCCATGCTGCCTGCTGAGTGTGAATAATAAAGTCCTTTGTCTCTGACCCGGGAGTCTCATGTCTTCTGCCTAATCCTGGAAACTGTGGCAGGCTCACTTGTTAATCTTGCGTGTAGGGGTCTGTTATCTCACTTGCTATCCTTGCTTTGCAAAACGCAAAGGGTCTGAAGTAGCGGACCCTTCATGGTTCTTGACAGTTTTTTTTCTCTCTCTCAGAAGTAAAAGAGGGCTATGGGTAGGCAGACGATAGTTGCTGTTAAGCCAGCAGGTATGCTGCTCCTCCAGCTTTTGGCTGCACCGGCTAACACTTCCGGAGGCCAGGAGCTGCCCGCTGGTGCTCAGGTGGGAGCTGGAAAAGGTGGGTGCAAGAGCTTCTGCAAAGTGACATCTCTGTCCCTCAGTAGTGACCAAAGCTCGAGGAGGGCTGGGAGACGTGGTCACGTGGCGGAGCGCAGTTCCACTCAGTGTATGATCAGTGTTCTGTTACAAAGGAGAGTGGATTTGGGCAAGCGGAAAGCCATCTCAGCTGTGGCGATGTAGGCACTGCCCTGGGTGTAGGCTGAACAGGGTGGTTTTGTGTGAAGCTTTCCAGCATAAATAAATATTTTATTCCAAGCTCCCCCGCTCCTGGCTTTGCGCAATGAAAAGTGTCGTGGTTGCAGGCAGACCCTGTTTTTGTGCGCATGGCCCGCCTGCTGGGGGAGACCCTGGTGTGCACGAGGCATCGGGCAGTGGACAGTGCAGGCTAACAATGGAGCGAGGACTCAGTGCCCTGCAGCTGCCTCTGCACCTGTAATGACCCTTGTGAACCATTAATCTGCAAGGGATGCCCTGTCTCCAGGCCACTGCCTCACAAACCGAGTTCAGCAAGGGCTGCCAGGGCATGCTCAGTTCTTCTTTGGATGGAACCATGGCGGCTGGTCTGTTTGATGAGAAAGTGCATTGGTTGGGGGCGTGTGTGAGAGCGAACTCCTGAGACTGGAAGGGCTGTCGAGTCTCTCTCTGCTACTGATGCGCTCCAGGCAAGCGCTCGACACCAGTGTCCCCGGCACTATCGCGTGGCCCTTTCCAGGGGTCTGGCTGAACTCGGTTTGTGAGGCAGTGACCTGGAGACAGGGCATCTCTTGCAGATTAATGGTTCACAAGGGTCATTACAGGTGCAGAGGCAGCTGCAGGGCACTGACTCCTCGCTCCATTGTTAGCCTGCACTGTCCACTGCCCGATGCCTCGTGCACACCAGGGTCTCCCCCAGCAGGCGGGCCATGCGCACTATTTGTTTTCTAGGCCATAGGTTAGTGGCTTGGGCTCTTTCTATTACGATGATAAGATGATGCTGATGGTAATATTGAAAGCACTTAACATTGTCATGGTGAATGACACTGATAGAGTCCCGATAATATGTGTCATCCTAGGTCAGTGATGGTGAACTTATGACACGCGTGTCAGAAGTGACAGGCGAACTCATCTTTTTTGGTTGATTTTTCTTTGTTAAATGGCATTTAAATATATAAAATAAATATCAAAAATATAAGTCTTTGTTTTACTATGGTTGCAAATATCAAAAAATTTCTATATGTGACACGGCACCAGAGTTAAGTTAGGGTTTTACAAAATGCTGACACTCCAAGCTCAAAAGGTTCGCCATCGCTGTCCTAGGTGCTTTGCATAAATTACCTTATTTGATCTTCATGACATTCTCAAGAGGTTGGTACTGTTGCTGGCCCCATTATATATTAAGAGAGGTTGTTACATAATTTGTTTGACTTGTTCAGACAGGCAAACGGAGTGGGTGGGGCTGAAATTCAAATATAAGTCCCTGCGACCCCAAGGTCTCAGTGTTTTTTGCTAACACTCACCAGAAGATATTTTTTTCCATTGATATTTTAGAGAGAGTAGAATGGAGGGAGGGAGTGGGAGAGAAACATTGATTTGAGAGAGACACGTTGATTGGTTGCCTTCCATACGCACCCCAACTGGGGCCAGGGGTCAAACCTGCAACCTAGGTACATGCTCTTGACTGGGAGTCGAACCCCTGACCCTCCAGTGCTCGGGCATGCTCTAAGCCAGGGGTGGGGAATGGCCAGCCTGCAGGCCATATAGGGCCCACAAAATTATTTGGTCTGGATCAGCCAAGGCAGGAGGGGTGACTTAATTAAACGTTTGACCACCTACAACAGGCTAACTTTTAAGCTGGTAATTTTGTATGGCCCTAGAACAGCTGTGGGCAAACTACAGCCCGAGGGCTAGATTCGGCCCGTTTGAAATGAATAAAACTAAGAAAAAAAAAGACCGTACCCTTTTATGTAATGATGTTTACTTTGAATTTATATTAGTTCACACAAACACTCCATCCATGCTTTAGTTCCAGCCCTCCAGTCCAGTTTAAGAACCCATTGTGGCCCTCGAGTCAAAAAGTTTGCCCACCCCTGCCCTAGAATGATGTTAAATACCCAAATGGCCCGTGGCAGAAAAAAGGTTCCCCACCCCTGCTCTAAACACCGGCGAGGCAAGTCTTGGCTGTTAATAATATGTTATAGTAGCTTTCAGTGTCACAAACGGAAGAGCCTTCAATCAATCAATCCTTTCCTTCCATGTTTTTCTTTTTTCTTGCTCCCTTTCTTTCTTCTTTCCTCTCTCCTTTTAACTGCAGAAACAATGAAAAATATCCTTTAATACCATCCTTGCCATTTTTATTTTTTTACCTGACTTTCCAAGTCTGCTTCTTTGTTTTTATCGTCCATGCCATCCGCATTCCCTGGTGTTTACTCTGTGCCAGGTGCCAGGGTGAATGACACCGATAAGAGTCCCGATAATTGTGTAGCAGCACGTCCTCACGCATTCTCGTTCTCTGGTATCCATTCACCAGGAATCATTTCCCCATCACTGTACTTTTCATAATGATCATTTTTAATGTCCTCATAATATTCCATCATATTAATGAACCATAATTACCTTCACTATTCCATTGTATTGAGCAATGAGGTCGTCTTCAATTATTTTCTGTTAGCGATAACAAGCACCTTTAGTCCTTTTCCAAAAAATAGCATAAATGTAAATGATTCTTCAAGGAATGTATTTATGCCTATAGGGTTATCCCTTTGTTACTTTTACTTGGGAAAAAAATTCCCTAGAGTTCAATTACTGGGGAAAAGGGAAAGTACATTTCCATTATTTCTCAGAAGTGTTAATAATGAAACGTTAGTATGTGCAGGTACTTTACACAAATATCTCAGGTAATTGATAGGGGGACTTATAATCTGGTAGATAGCGCACCTGAATTAATCTGAAAAATAATCATATTGTTTTAAATCTTAGAATACACATACTTATGTGAATAGGGGGTTAAATTTTTCTTAAGTTGTCTTTCAAGGCATGTGCAAAGCAATTGAGGAGGTGACTCAGCTGTGAATCCAGCAAGCAGAACTGATAAGCATGGTCAGACTGACCCGCCAGGAGTCAAAACATCATCTCATCGCTTGATGACTAAGTACAATAGCTGATATCTATGGACCTCCAGGGCTGCACGTAGCTGCATTCCGTTCCCAGCCTCACCCCCTCACCCTAGCCCCTTCCCCTTTATAATCCTGTCCCCTGCACTTTGCTGTAAGACAAGATTTGAATGCTTGTAAGCTCCCTGCCTTCTTGGTTGGCTGGTCTTCTCAATAAACACTTTATATGATTCAGCCTGCTTTCGTTATTGGACACAGTGACAGGCAGCCCAAGCCCACCTGGGAGTTTTCCCAGTAAACATAATCTTCACAAGAAACTTGAAGGGAAAGTAATTATCCCATAGTCATGATCTGGTACATAGAAGAGGCATCTTTTTCAAGGTTCAAAAGAGCCAAAATCCATTTTTTTAAAAAAAGTTATCTTTATTTTGGAGAGTATTACAGGTGTCCTCCATTTTCCCCCATTGTCCCTCTCCTCCCACTCCCACTCCCTCCCCAGGCCTTTAGGGCACTATAGTCTGAGTCCATGGGTTATGCATATCCTATCTAATAAAAGGATAATATGCAAATTAACCATTACTCTCTCACAAAGATGGCGATGCCCATAGCCACAAGATGGCAGCACCCAGTCCCCTCAGCCCTGCCACTGGATGTCTGGTCCCGCTGGGGGGGAGTGGCAGCCAAGTGGCGTGGCTGGATCCGCCCTTAGGCAATGAGCTCCAGCATCCCATGTGCCCCAGCCTGTGGAGGGGGGAGGGTGGGCAGGCAGACCTCTGGCCAGAGGCTGGCTGGGGCACAGTATGGTGGCATTGTTGCAGGCCAAGCAGAGGGAACCCTCCCTCCTATGCATGAATTTCATGCACCGGGCCTCTAGTCTTTAATAATAATAAAAGCATAATATGCTAATTAGATTGGACATCCTTCTGGACATCCTTCCGGATAAAGCTGGGGCTATGAGGGAAGTCTGGGTCCTGGGTGCCAAAGGGAAGCCAGTGCCGGCAGCTGGGACAAGGAAGGCCTACTCTTGCATGAATTTTGTGTGTTGGGCCTCTAATATGCATATTAAGTTCTTTGGTTAATTTCTTCTGATCTCCCTCCCCTCTGCCCTCTGAGATTTGTCAGTCTGTTACATGTTTCCATGTCTCTGGATTTATTTTATTCATCAATTGATTTTGTTCATTAGATTGCCCAGAAAAGGGAGATCATGTGCTATTTGTCTTTCTCTGACTGGCTTATTTTGCTTAGCATAGTATTCTCCAGGTCTCTCCATGCTGTCTCAAAGGATGAGAGTTCCTTCTTTTTCACAGGTGCATAGTATTCCAGTGTGTAAAGTACAAGCTTGACACAGTATCCAACCAGCTTATGTTTCTGGCATCACTCACTCATTTTCTTTATGAGCCAAGGGTAGAATTTCTTTAAACTGATGTTGGGAAGCAAGGCAGAATGTCTGCCTCAGAGATGTTTCTAACTCTATGTTCACCAGTTCATGCCTTCTGTGGTTGAACTAGTGTAATGGTTATAGGAGGTAATCCATGAGAACAATTTAAACACTCAATAAATGGTAGTCATTCATCATCATCATAACCATTATTGATTTGCTGTGATATTAAGGTCTCCATTCCTTACTTTGGTCTTTTTACTGGACATTGTGGTGAACCAGACACTTTGGGAACAGATTTGATGGAGTTACCAAGGGGTAAGACTGATCTCTCTCTCTCTCTCTCTCTCTCTCTCTCTCTCTCTCTCTCTCTCTCTCTCATTAAATGCCTTCTGAGAGTTGATGCAAGTTTATAGAATGTTCTAGGGATCACAAGAATCTGGGGTGCAATCAGGAAGTATGCTACATAGCATTTCTGATATTGCTAAAGAGGTCTTAGAATAAAGGGTTGTGAATCTCTCAGTCTCCAGAAAATTATTGTTAATTTCTTTTGTCAACCAAAGTAAATACTCACTTTTGTCTCCAATTTTGTATTTAAAATTTTGTCTTCCTTATTTTAAAAAAGGGCACTCAGTTGAATAAATTTCTGGCTCCCACAAAATTCATATTCTCTCCTGGAGTCCCGTATTGGGAAATGGACAAAACAAATCTCATTTGTCTCACCAATAAAACGGGGATAAAACTAGGACCTCCCTGAGAGGTTGCTCTGAACATGAACTAAGAAGGTACATGGGAAGCACTGAGGAGATAGTAGGCATTTGTAAAATGGTCACTTTCACTATTTGCTCATAATGTTGTAGGACAACTTCCTCACGCATAGTTTAGCTCAGCTGAGTTGCCAGGAAGATCTAGAGATTTTGGATTTAGGTAAAAAAATTTAATTACTTACTTAGTTAATGTATTTAGTCATTAATTTACTGCATATTTCCTGAGCACCGTATATGTTGGCCATGCACTGGGTCCTGGGATAAAGTAGTGAGCAAAGGGTCCCTGTACCGAACATTGAGGTGCCCGTTGGAAAGAAGGCTTACGAATGGCCTCCTCCTCTGGGTCACCTGGCTGAATGGGAACTGAGGTGTCACTGGGACTGGGTTTGGTGACTCCAGATGGCCCTGGGTGATTAACCTCAGGGACCAGTTGGGGCCCACAGGGCACTTTGAATTTCCTTGGTACTGAATGTTCATGAGTGTTCAGGATAACTCCAACTGATTTATGAGAATTATTTTGTTTGTTTGTTTTGTTTTGATGAGATTATTTAGGTCCTTCTCCACTAAATGAACATGAGTCTGCCATAATTATAGCCCCAAATGTTTTCAGTGTTAACTCTTCCTGCCAGGACGCTAGGGCTGGAAAACAGCCCGTTAAACGTTGGGACCCGGACAGAAGTGCTCAGTCTGACGGTGTCCCAGCTCCTCCTGTTTCTCAGATGACTTCCCAAGAGGTCAATTTATTCTGTTGTTTATAACAGCACCAGGGGCACCACTCTAAGGGAATATAGCTTGCATTGCGGAAAACCTACATGCTTGAATATACCTGCCATAGGAAAACAGTACAATGATTTTCTTTTGTCATTTCAGGAACAGTTTGTGGAACAGCCTGGCTTGGATTCCTTGGGGTGTTTGTGGGGACTTCAGCTTTTTTTTTTTTTAAATATATTTTTATTGATTTTTTACAGAGAGGAAGGGAGAGGGATAGAGAGTTAGAAACATTGATGAGAGAGAAACATCGATCAGCTGCCTCCTGCACACCTCCCACTGGGGATGTGCCTGCAACCAAGGTACATGCCCTTGACCGGAATCAAACCCGGGACCCTTCAGTCCACAGGCCGATGCTCTATCCACTGAGCCAAACCGGTTAGGGCAGCTTTTTTTTTTTTTTTTTAAAGTATATTTTATTGATTTTTTTTACAGAGAGAAAGGGAGAGGGATATAGAGTTAGAACCATCGATCAGCTGCCTCTTGCACACTCCCTACTGGGTATGTGCCCGCAACCAAGGTACGTACCCTTGGCTGGAATCTAACCTGGGACTCTTGAGTCCACAGGCCGACACTCTATCCACTGAGCCAAACTGATTAGGGTGGGATTTTAGCTGTTATCTGACAGTTCAGGGGAGCCCATGCAAGCACGGCTGTGAACTTGGCAATGAGGTTTCCCAGTTCCTGGTACCTGCCTGGCAATGTAACTGTTGCTTACCACTCATTTGTTCATTCATGGAATCTCGTGTTATTAAGTGAACTTGTACAGTGACGCTAGAGGAACGTCCAATGACATTACTCTCAACTTGATTCAGAGAGGCAGTAACACAGAGGCCAGGGTCGCCCTTCTCAGAATAACTTAAGGAGTCTGGTTAACATCAGAAGCAAAGAAAAATAACTGTATTTGAAATTTGACTCAGATCAGATTTGAAAAGTGGTTAAAAGATCAGATTCCAAAACCCCATGGGTTAAGGGCCATGTCCTAGATCTGGCATGCAACCATGTGTGTGACCTGAGTCTTTGCTTATCCTTTATACAGAATTGTGGTAATGGCCAGATTGAATGGGGAAAACTTAAGGCACTCTGGGCACAGAGGAAGACTTCAAAAATTTATTGTTGATTAGATTCCACATATAAGTGAGATCATATAGTATATTTCACTTAGCATAATACTCTACTGGCCCATCTATGCTGTCACAAAAGGCTGGGTGGAGGTGGGCAAAGGTGGTGAAAATAGGGACATCTGCAATAGTTAAACAATAAAAATAAAGTTAAAAGGCCCTAACCGGTTTGGCTCAGTGAATAGAGTGTCAGTCTGCGGACTGAAGGGTCCTAGGTTCGATTCCGGTCAAGGGCATGTACCTTGGTTGGGGGGTACAACCCCAGTAGGGAGTGTGCAGGAGGCAGCTGATCGATGTTTCTAACTCTATATCCCTCTCCCTTCCTCTCTGTAAAAAAAATCAATAAAATATATTAAAAAACAAAGTTAAAAGACCCCGAATATTGTGAACTTGGAAGTAGGAAAGGCAAATCCAGGAATACCCATAGGAAAAAAAATTATTGTTGAGTGAATGAGTGAAAAAAATGAAAGAAATAATGAATGAATGAATGAATGAATGAATGAATTAATTAATAAAAACAGTTTCTGGATACCTTTCACCAAATTGCATTGGTGACTAGACATACATTATAATCAGTGACTCTTACATTCAGTGTTGGCTTCATAATTGTGGGGCCCAGTGCAAAATGCAAGTGTGGTGCTCCTTGTTCAATAACTAAGAACTTGAAGATGGCGACACTGAGCATGTAGCCAAGGGCAGGCTCTGTGCCTGGGACTGTGGGTAATTCACTGCTCGCCCATGAGGCCCGCCTTGCTTCTTCTTCAACAGTGTCAATCATTGACTTATCCACTTTATGAATGTTTCCCACACTCCTTTGTAATCTTTGTCAAGACCTGCAAAACAACAGGTGTGATTAAAATCTTTGAAATGCCTGGTGTTCTGCTTTCAGTTTCGGTAGGAGATCTCTTCTGGGGAAAAAATGGAATTTTGTTTTATCTACATAGATGACATGGTTGGAAGAGAAAAAAGAATATGCACAATGTCATGATTCCTGCGCTCTCTTTTCATTTTCCCATATTATATAGTTTGGAAATGATTTCCATTTTTCTTACTAAGTAGTGCGTTATCTGCCTTGTAAAGGAGATCACAGCAGCCTGTGCTCATTGAAGGTGTAGGAGGCTTCATATACATTTCATTAATCTACAGCCCCAAAGAAGGATGTCTAATGACAAGAGGTTAACTTGGGACAAAGGCTAACTCTTTGTTCTCCTAATGATCACTTTCCCAGTGTGAATTGCTACCATTTCAAAAGGACAAGGACACTATTTTTCCTGCTCTTCCAGCAGCCAGATCTGCAGCAAGACATTTCAGTTGGTTAAGGCTGGAGCTAATGAGGCCAAGGTCAGGAGCCTGATCCCTATGTAGAGAAATTAGTTAACCGCAAAATGAAATCCAGACTACTCCTTCCACTTTAGGCAGCCACTCCACAATTCCTGACACAGGGGACATGTGGGGATATATGGATGAAATAACGAATTGGTCAGCTTGCAGGAATAGCAGATTCTGGTTGATGTGCTATAGCCCTTCTTCCCTATGCCTTTGGCAGACATCACTAATTGATTCGACAGCCTTTCCTCCTGAGCTCATACAGAGCCTCAGAATCCTTCTCAACACACTGTCCTAGTTCTGGGTTCAACCAGTTATGGCCGGTGGGGCTGAATCTGGCCCACCGCTTGTTTTTTAGAAACAAAGTTTTATTGAAACACAGCCCTGTTCATTAGTTTACATATCGTCTGTGGCTGATTTTGTACCATAAAAGCAGAGTTGAGAAGTTGTGACAGAGATCCAGTGGCTCACAGAGCCTAAAATACTTGTTCCCCAGCCTTTCACAGGACAAGTTTGCTGACTTCTGATCTAGGTGGTCTCCGAATCAGAACGAGTTGTCACCTATTTTTTATCCCTGGATTTAGAAGTGGTTATTCACTTTACAAAAATTTTTTTTTTTTTTAGAAAGAATGTCTCCCATAGAAGGAAACTCCCTTTAGCACATTTTCAAATCATTTAGAAATAATAAACTATTTACTTATTTGCTTTATTTATTGACTTTTAATGCAAAAATGATTTAAGAATTGGGAAACTTTGGGCTCGTTTTTAAAGAGCCATGATTTGTAAAAGAAATGAAAGGTCTTTGAGGTTTTACTGTGAGTTTTACTACTGGTCAGCTTATCCACTAATCTTTAATTAAATGAAGGGAGTGTCTATTGAAAAAATATGGAAGCCTGTGTCCTACTGAAGAAAGATCAATTTTTCCATTTGGTATGTAAACAGGATAGTGACTCATTTGTTATTTTGATTTTATCATGTGCTTTTAATGTTCCTTTCATGCATTCCGCATGGATCCAGAAGTTCTGCGATGCTGAAGCCTCTTCATTCACACCTTCTTCGATGTGCCTTCCCCAGACTTACTGTTTGACCTAACACTAGCACCCATGTAATTCCAGCTGATTGAAATGGCCTCAGAGTGTTTGGGTTAGTTGCCTAGGACAGACAGAAAAATCACGTACAAAATTAAAAACTCTCTTTTTTTTTTCTGAAGAAAAGTCCATCTAATAGTAGACCCTGGGTTGTGGAGTCCAAACCCTTTTTAATAGGTATTTTTTTTCCTTTGGCTAAGAAGAAAGTCTTTCTTAGGGTAATAGTATCCTTCATTTCCTTTAAGGAACCAGTCCCCTCCCCCAATAAAAGGAGCCCTGTTCTTTACTCCAAGGGGGGCCAGATCTAACCAATCTTGGACTCAAACACTCCTGGCCACAGCGACTGGTCCAGGGGAGACACATGATCCTTCATGGCCCATTTTGAGAGAATCACAGGACTTGTGAAGGAAGAACCAGCAAGGGAATCTATTTCTTACCATCTGTAACTTGCGATGATGTAAGTCTAGAGCCACTGGGGACCACAGTGTGAACCTGAGGGTGGGATCCAAGGCAGGGCAGAAAGGGAGAGAGAAGCCAAGTTCTGCTACCATCATGTGAGTCCTAGACATAGATGTCCAGCCTCCCTTGGATGTGTTAGTTATGTAATAAATTGTCTCTTTTGTTTAAGACAGTTCGAACTGGGGTTTCTGTCACTTACAATGAATAGCAATGCTGAATTCTCTAAGCAAAGATGGCCAGCTTTGTAGAAGTCGTGATCCTGGAAAGTAATTCCAGTATTATTCACCTTAGACTTGCCCTCTCTGTGGAGCTTCCGGAGTATTTCTGTTAAGTTTATTAGTCCTTTGGTGTCCCTCGTGAAAAGATCAAACTGAAAAAAGATGTGGAAATCCAATACAGTAATCAACACTATATAGTTTTTTAACTTGCTGGCAATTTTCTGTGGATCATTAAATCCCCCAAATATGAAACTCCTTCATTGATATGTGGATCATGTAAAACAGCCTTGAATGCAATTGCTATTTCCATGGTATCCAGATCCCTGAGGCCCCGGACAGAATTTGCGCTGGTCATAATAATTTTTCTGTGTCTACCTCTGGTTTAACTCTTTAGCATGGGGTGGTCCAGTGCATTTAATGAAATGATTTCTGTAACACTGTGTGTGTATGCACATGCAAACCCACAAATATTTTGTTTTCTTTTCCAGACTGACTTGGTGGCAGTCAGAAAGTGCCTTGTCACAGTTGTCAGTGCCAGCATCTGCACTGATATACCACCAGGTTGTTCGTTTTCAGAAGTCATTGCACTTTGGGGTCTTGGGAAAACCCAGAAGATAGATGATCAAGATGAATTGCTTTTGTAGCGACATGGGAATTTTGGACATCTTACAACACCCAGAGAGCCTCAAGGAAGGTGGGGCTACGCCGTAAAAGCTGTCCTATTTTAGGAGTTGTGGCAGTCATAAGACCACCGTTACCCAGCATGAGCCTGCATTCCTCCTCCATTTTGTCTCTATTAGGCACAGAGACTTCGTATTGTGCAATTAGAAATGGTGGCCAGGAAAGATGGGGTGCATCTCTTACCCATACATCTCTAACTCCTCTGCAGCTTCTTCCAGTCCTATTCTAATTTCTCGGTATCTTGTGAGAGTCTGTCTATAATCAGTGTGGCGGCTTTCTGATGTTTTCATCTGCCCAATACTTCTTTTGTCTTACTTTGGCAAGAGCATCTTTGCACATTGCCTCTTCCCACATTCCATCCACATGGATGACCCCACCCCACAAGGCCTTAGGATTGGTCACATGACCAAGTCCTGATCAATTAGCATATTTTATGCCTTTGGCCATGGAGATTGGGTCAAGGATAGACTTGCGTTCCAAATCAGTCCATTAAGTAAATCCAGGACTTCTCTTGAAACTATTGAGAAGGAAATTTACATTTTGATAGAAATGTAAGCATAGTGTTCTTATGTGCCATCTTGCTACCATCAGAAGACACCTGAGAACTGAGTCAATGCAAAGGAAAGTAGCACTGAGTCAGAGACTAGGTCATGATGACATTATTTGAATTCCTGGGTGTAGCTATTCCTGAAGTCAGCTTATCGCTCTAGGTTTTTCAGGTAGGTGAGTCAATAAATATTTTTTTCCTTAAACTAGTCTGAATTGGATTTCTGTCACTTGTGGCAACAAGAGCCCTGAGTTATACAAACAATCAGAGAACCAAGCTTTATTTGCTAGGGTCTCTCACCTGTGTCCAGCATCAATAAGTCGGCAAATGAAATACTCAGGATTACATAGACAGGAACTAGAGGAAATGTGAAAAGCAATTTAACACAAAAGGAGTAGAATAATTCCACAAAAGGGGGCTCCATTTAATAGGGAAGGAAATGAAATCAGAGTGCTGTAAATTGCTTACTTGGAGAGCAAGTGGAATTCTACAGAATAACTGGGGCACTCAGCATATAAACACATTCTTCCCAAAGATAGCCCAAGCTCAGGCTTTCACTGTGAATCTACGTTAGTGGATGCTTCATTGATGGGGCTTTCCAATTCCTTCAGTTGTTGCAATGGTTTGTTCTATTGGAGGTGCATCCAAATTGTCCTCAGGTAGCCTCCCACAGGGGGCTGGGAGCTCCTCTAAGGTGGGGACCATCCCTCACTTAACTTAGTTTACCAGCTGTATATGCAACACCATTTCTTAATGTTTGAGAGCAAGAGCGTGATAGCTAAAGAACCAAGTTCAAGACCCTCCTCTGTAACTTTGGGTAAGTGACTTAATTAGTCTGAGCCTCAGTTTTCTTCTCTATGAAATGCAGGTGGTATTAGCACCTACTTTGTGGGTCTTGGTAATAATTAACTTGGTAATAATTAACGGAGACAATTTACTCTTTCAGTCATAGGGGTGCTACATATACAGTTCTCAAACCATGACTGGCACAGAAGGATGCTCAATAAGAGAACTGAGGGCACTTACTTGAAGGCACTTGGTATTCCATTCACATCTTTGACTTTAACTCCACCATCTTTACCATTTTTTCTCAAATGTTAAAGATAATAAGCATTATAAATATTAACACAATAACATGCATTATTATTGGGATGACTTCTATTTTTTGAATTCCCAGTCTTTTCCAGGCACTACATCACACTCTTATGGGTTCTGTCTCATCAGGCACATTTGACAAATGAGGAAATGTTGGCTTAGAGAAGATGGAGATTTGTTGAAGGTCATACAGCCAAGCAGAGATTGGGTTCAAACCCAAGTCTATCTGATTTTAATGCCAGTGATTTTCCATGATGTAAGTTTTATATTCAAAATGTGACCCATTGTCTGGAATGTAAAATCCAGACTTACTGAATTAGAATTTGCCCCCAAAGGGGGCTTCTGTGCACACTGATTTTGTGAAGCTCTTTGTACCTGACCTTTCAACTCTGTGTCAATGTATCCACAAAATGTAAAATGTTTCAGTATTGCTTTTCAACATGACATGGGAGTTTGTTTGTTTTTTTGACATTTTCCAATTATTTTCAGATAGCAATGGGACTGTGCTTAAGATCATGTTTAAAGATATGAGTTTGATAGTTCATCCCCTATGGTCAACATTTCTTGATTTCCAAAAAAACTTCTCTTCTAATTGTTGGTGGCAAATGAGTTGAGGTGCTCTGGGGGCACTTGTCAGATGATGAAGTGGATTAAAAAATGAGTCTTTTGACCATTCCATGATGGATCCAGTTCTAGCATGTGGCTTATGGGCCAGAATTCTTGTCAGGTTCAGAATTACTTTAATGATGTGAAATTGGAGGTTATCGATTGAATCTAAATCTCTTCCCGCCCCCCAAATATAAAAACTTGTTGTTTGGAAAATTCCATGCCAATTGAAAATGCTCAGACGAAGGGAAAAAACACCCTTGATTTATAGGAACCATTTCTCCTTCCTGCTCCCCTATTGCTTTCTACTGTTGTAAGTTTTAAAGAGCATTCATGGCTTAAAGGCTTCTTGCACAGTTTGTCTCTTGAGTTTTCAGATGAAAAAAGGAAAAAGGGTAAGGAAAAAGTCACCACAAAGTATTGCATCTTAAGAAGAAGCTTCAGTCTGTTAAGGACGAGGCAGTGGGTGAGGAGGTGGATTGTGGGGTTTGACTCCTCACCCCACTTTTAACCAGGTGGACAGACTTGGACAGATGACTTAGTCTTTCCTTGCCCCTACCTCCCTTAACGTAGAATGAGCACAATACCACCTGCCTCTTAGTTGTCAGGGAGCTCAAAAGACTATGAAATGTGAGAGCACTCAGAAAGGCACTGAATAAATGTGAGACCTCAAGGTGCATCTCACATTGACTCACGGTGCGTCAGACCTCCAGGTCTGTCTACTCAAGTCCACCTACATTTATCAATTCCTGAAGGGTAACTGTCCCGAATCCAAGGGACAGATAACTGGCAGCAGCTCCCAAGTACACCAGTCACAGTTACATCGCAGACTCCCCGAGTTCAAATCCTGCCTCTGCCACTTACTTACCAACAAGTTTTCCAACTCTTGGGTTGGTGTCTTCATCTGTTTGTGGGAATGGTGGGACTTAGAGCGTTGCTGCGAGGATTCTACAAAAACACATGCAAAGCATAGGTGACATTGCCTTGTAAGTAGTGTGTACTCATCAACTGGCAGCTATCATCCTGACTGGTGTTTTTGTTATGAATTATATCCCCTTGTGAAATTTCTATCATAGCTCCTACACACCATCAATTCTCATGGAATGCAGTGTTAAAAAATGCCAACAAAATTTGGACATAAGATTAGAAATGAAAACAAGGCTTAGGGAACATATCACATTTTAATATTTTTGTAGATTAATTTTTAGTTAACTTTGGCATGGAAAATGGTGCTGATAGCAATAAAAGAAGAAATGGAAAATAATAAATGTCCACCAGTCAAAAAGAAAGCAATAAAATGTTCCACAAGGGTGGCGAAGCTGCTCACACGCCTTCAAATTGGCATCTTCTATTATCTCCTTAAACCATATCAACTGGCAAATGGAAAAATGTCACTTACAAACACAAAACAAATGGGGGGAAAACCCGAGAGCTACAAAATTAAGTCATCTAAAGCCAGGAGACAAATGTCTTGAATTCTAAAATTTTAGGAAATAGTTGAGCTGAAGATGAGTTGCATAATGTAACATACTGATAGGTAGCAATACATGCTGTAATGCAGTGGTTCTCAACCTTCTGGCCCGTTAAATACAGTTCCTCATGTTGTGACCCAACCATAAAATTATTTTTGTTGCTACTTCATAACTGTAATGTTGCTACTGTTATGAATCGTAATGTAAATATCTGATATGCAGGATGGTCTTAGGCGACCCCTGTGAAAGGGTCGTTCAACCGCCAGAGGGGTCGCGACCCACAGGTTGAGAACCATTGCTGTAATGAGACATAAAACAGGAAATAGGAATCAAAAGCTGACCCAGAGAAAGAACGAGTTTTGGGTAGAAGACTCAGGAATATCCTCTCTGAAGAAAGGATATGGAGATGCAGATGACACAAGGAAGTGAGTAAAGACAGTGGGGCTAAACAGCTTGCTAGGCAAAAGGAAATGCACATGCAAAGGCCCTGAGGTAGGATGATGCTTGGAGCCACTCAGGAGGCCAGGTTAGCAGCAGCAGAGTGAGCGACTGTGTGCGATAGTGAGAAGAGCTTGAGCCTGACAGTCAGACAAGCCTTTTTGGATGCTGAGTAATTTGGGAGAGTTATGGAATTTCTCAAAGGCTCTGTTTGTTTTTGTCTGTTGGTTTGTTTGTTTATCTTTTGACCTCCCCGACAACTAAGATGCAGGTGGTATTATGCTCATTTTACGTTAAGGGAGATAGAGGCAAGGAAAGACTAAGTCACCATATCACCAGCATGATTCTCGTCAATGAAATAATTTGTGGGACATGCCCGATAAAACTCTTGCAGGGTAGCAGGTGCCCCAAAAGTTATAGCTGAAAAACAAAACAAAATGGAAAAACCACAGATTTAGCAAGGGCAAATAGCTGAACTGACCTCGCATTCAGTTCCTCTGTGTTCATTTCATATTTACTATGTGCAATGTGTGTGGTCACAATGGTAGGTCCATGGATGTCTTTGTTCTCCAGAAGCTCTGTCTGGTGGAGGTGACAGATGCCTAGGAAAAAAGGACTTGGGTTCCACATGGGACTGCAAATTCTCTGAGGCTCCTGTTTCATAGGGTCACTTTAATTTTTTTTATTTAAAAAAATCCTCCCTTGAGGTTATGCTTTTCAGAGAGAGAGGAAGGAAGAGGGAGAGTAAAACATCAATGTGAGAGAGAAACATTGATCGGTTGCCTCACGCATGTGCCCTGTCCAAGGACTGAACCTGCAACGTAGGTGTGTGCCCCGATGGGGAATCTAACCTGGGATCTTTGAGTGCACAGGATGACGCTCTAACCACTGAAAAACATGGGCCAGGGCCCTTTAATTTCTGGACAGGGAGATCTTGCAAAAATGCTATTGTCATAGGACTCTGAATATAGGTCTTAATAGAATTTGTATTGATGGTTTAGGATTTGATAAGTAACCTTTTCATTTTTCTACCAGCAAAGAGGGGAGGGGAATCTGCCAATACTTCCCATTTCCAGGTTTATCATGGGGTTAGGTGAGAAAATCAGAGGCATTGTAATACCACAGACTTGGTGAGTAAACTAAAGGATATCTGGGTGACACTGGAGGAGGGAGCCAGCCGAAGACATTCTGCAGAGCAGTATTTAGTATTCATGAGTTTCTCCAGTGATCGGCTGATGCTCTTAATAAAAACAGCACATGTTACTGAGGCCAGGAAATACATTTAATTCTTTAAAGTAGCCTGGGACCATGCAAAGGATGAGAAATGTGCTTTGAAAATAAACGTTCCCAGAAGCTCTAAGCATAAGAACTGTCTTCTCAAATGTCCTCAAATGTGTTGCTGCTGTAGCAATAAAGTGGGGCTTTGAGGCAATATGACTGATTTTTAACAAACATTCCAAAATTAATACATGAAAAAAAATGCTATGCCTGCCAGAATAATCTTTGAGGGGAGCACAACCTCTACTCTTTGTCTCTTCACAGAGTGGTCACTGCATTTGGAGAATAGATGGGCTCTTGGCTCAGGCTGAATGAAACTGTGGGGGGTTTCAATGCATTTGCTGAGAGGGAAAGTCTGTAGGTTTTCTAAATTATCAAGGATAATTTAAAAATATTAAGAACGGTTAACTTAGAAGCTGAGCATTGTCAATGGTGGAATTTTTTTTTTCTTTGAAAGTAGACTTGATGTTTAGAAAGATCTGGAAGCCATTTACTAGTAGGATCTTCTCTGATGACCTGAACACCTGGCAGGAACCTAAACTCCCACATCTAATGGAACTCGAACCCTCCCAGCCATACTTAATTCTTTGACCACCTGTCCACCTGCTGTAGGTACATAGATGCTTTGAGGGGAAGATAGTAACAGATTTTGAGGGGTCTGCGGCTTACATAATCTGAGGGCATTCCATTTTTAAAAGTATACACAAATATCTTGCCTTTGTAAATGTTAACAACCATATGACCTCGCAAACTTATTAAGACCCTTACGAAAGCCTGGGATGGGGTCTCTCTGCAAGGAACCCCATCCAAGTTCAAGTGCCATGAACTTAAGATCCATGGCTTCATGGCACGCCCACCTCCACCTGGCAGGTGTCCACTCCCATCTTCAGCATCCAATTCTGCATTTTTTATTTAAAAAATACACCTCAAATGCATACATTTTTCTCCACAGTAAGTAGAGTTCTCTTGTCCCAGCTGCGATCCTTTTGCCTGGGTCACTGTAATAGGCTCCTTCCTGGTATCCTCAAGCCCACTTTTGTGCTTTGTCCCTTTTTTCAAAGAGCATGCTGAATGTCTGGTTGAAAATGTAAATCCGTGTTCCTCCCTCCCCAGCTTAAAATCCTGCAGCGTTTCCCTGTGCATTTACGAGAGTATCGTCCACCGGGATCTGAGTAGGAGTGTTCCCTAAAATTATTCTCTATTACTATGTCATGTTCATTGTCTTTGTAGCATTTGTCAGTGTGCAATTATCTACTTATCTGCTGGATTTTCTTGGTCACTTGTTATTGTTTGTCTCTCTGTTATGTTCTACGTGCCAAAATGTCAGGGAGCCTATCTGTTTAATTTGAATGCATACTCAGTTGAGCATAGCTGTTGATACATAACATACTAAGTGTTCTATTGAATAAAGAAGAGATTTAACAAGCTGAGTGTGGCTGTATTGTTCACAAACAAGGGTAGTCTGTAAGAAAAATGAGAGGTTTTCCAGGGTGAATGGCTGGACTGCTCTGAAAGCAATCCCCAGAGTGAAGATTCAATAATGACCTGACAAATGGTCTCACCCTTTGGAGGAAGTATGCAGCCTTTGTATGTGGCCACGTGGAAAAAACCCCACAAAACAAAACCCAGCACAGAGCCTGGCAGTGGATAGGTTTCGGTGTGTGGCAAAAAGTCAGCTTCCTGTCTCTACAGTCACACTGTTTATCATTTGAAGGGTTTTGAAAAGGGATGTGAAACAGGAAACCTGAGCCAGGGCATGTGTGGCAGAATAGAAGAAGGTTTGCAAGGGAGGATGAGTTCCATTGCAGTGAGAATAATATGTAACCCAGCTGGCATGGCTCAGTGGTTGAGTGTCAACCTATGAACCAGGAAGTCATGGTTCAATTTCTGGTTGGGGTATCTGCCTGGGTTGTGGGCTTGATCTCCGGTGTGGGGTGTGCAGGAGGCAGGCGATCAATGACACTCTTATCATTGATGTTTCTATCTCTCTCTCCCTCTCCCTTCTTCTCTGAAATTAATACAAGTATTTAAACACAGAATAATATGTAGTGTTTTTGAATGCTAACCACATGGTGGGCATTGTACTGGGTGCTTCATCCAATCTGTCACCAGCCCTAGGACATAGTAGCATTGCTTTCTCCGTTTTGTAGATGAAGATGCTGAGTCTTTGATAGCTTAAGGACCTTGTCTGAAGTCCCAGAGCTAAAGTCCCAGGGTCTAAAGTCACATTCTGCAGAACAATATTTAGTATTCATGGATTCAAGGAGCCAGATTTAACCTGCCACTCCCCATAAGTACTTCACTTCATATAAAGAAACTTACATCAGTTAAGTTAAAAAAGCTGAACAAATAACAAGCATGAGTTATCTTGGCTCCTTTCAATTTTTTGAAAAGTTCAGACACATCTTCCTCTCTCGGGAGGATAGGTAGGCATGGCCAATAAACCTAATTTATAAAGTCTACAAGTTCCCAGTTATCTCTTTGGAAACTTATTACTAACATAAAAATATCCTGCTCACCAAAATACTATTGCTCTCTTATTTCCAAAGCTGTTAACAAGAGAAATTGCTGCTATTTTAAGAACTTGCTTAAAACATTGTCAAGAATTGCTGCCTTCCTCTTCAACGTATAATTTTCTCATTATAAATATCCTTTGATTTTTTTCTCTCTCTTTCAAACTTTCTTCTGCTCTTGGAATGACACATTATTGATGCTGATGATAATGATGACAAACAGATTGAGTCACTGCTTCCAAAAAAGTCCAGAAGAAGGCTGAAAGTGAGTCAGGTACATCCAGTTATACACATTGACTTCATAAACTGTCAGAGAACCAAGGCCATTCACTTAAGATTCTCCAAGTGACCACATCTCTTTTCATGCCATTGGGCCAAGAAATCTTTGAACCAATGAATGCTCTGAGCATTTGAGTTTTGTTTAAGATTCCTTTATGAGTGATAGCATTGTGACTTGGGCATACCTTGATTTCTTATTTGGCTGTCTAAATTTAAAAACTCAAGTGGTGCCCTGGCCTGGTGGCTCAGTCAGTCGGAGCATTGTCCCATACACCGAAAGGTTGTGGGTTTGATTCCCAGTCAGGTCGTATACCTATGTTACATACAGGAGGCAACTGATTGATGTTTCTCTCTCTCTCTCTCTCTCTCTCTCTCTCTCTCTCTCTCTCTCTCTCTCCCCTTCCTCTCTCTCTAAAATCAATAAAAAACATCTTTGGGTGAGGATTAAAAAAAACATGCAAATGGTGACAAAAGCAACAACAAACAAAAGATTCTTTTTTTTTCTGGAGCTCCCATTGCTAGAGTCCCCTTATCAAAAGAGAGAATGAATGTAATATTTTCAAATGCAGCAGGCCTTATAGCTAGGGAAGCCCCAGCCCAACCGTCTGGCTTATAAAAAAGGAAGGTCTGGCAGATTAGCACCTCCAGAGGTTCCCTCAAGAGTCTTGTCTCTGTGTTTTTCTTGAGGACCATGGCTAAAGATTGCCTTAGGGCAGTGATGGCGAACCTATGACACGCGTGTCAGAGGTGACACGCGAACTCATTTTTTTGGTTGATTTTTCTTTGTTAAATGGCATTTAAATATATAAAATAAATATCAAAAATATAAGTCTTTGTTTTACTATGGTTGCAAATATCAAAAAATTTCTGTATGTGACTTGGAACCAGAGTTAAGTTAGGGTTTTTCAAAATGCTGACACGCCGAGCTCAAAAGGTTCGCCATCACTACCTTAGGGCGAAGGGTTGTGCCTAGGTACATGCCAAACCTTTGGTGCCTTATTAGTCAGTTTAACAATTGCCTTTGCTTCTTCGTCAAACATTGGTTGACTCTCTTTATGCCGGTCTGTTTCTGGGTTTTGTATGCTGCTCCATTGGTTCTTTCACCAATACTGCACTGTCCTGATTACTGCAGCTCTCTAGTAAGTCTTGAAATCAGTGTGAGTCTTCAGATTTGTTTGTCATCTTTAGTATTGTGTTGGCTAGGCTTTTGCCTTTCCACATAAACTTTAGAGTCAGTTTATCATGATCTATAAGCTAGCTTGCTGGAATTTTGATTGAATTACATTGAGTCTATAGATCAAGCTGTAGATAATTAACATCTTAACAACCTTGAACCTTTCAGTCCATGAACATGAAATATGTCTCCATTTATTTTGTTTTTCTTTGATACCTTTCATCAGAGTTTTGTAGGTTTGTTGTTGTCTCCCCCCCCCCCCCCCTTAAAGATCCTGTTTATATTTGGTTACATTGATCTGTAAGGATTTATTTTGGGTGCTATTGTAAATGGTATTGCTTTTGTAATTTCAAATTCTAGTTGTTTATTGCTGATATATAAGAAAGAAATTGGCCTTTGTATATTAACCTCATATCTGGAAATCTTTCTATTTGTACTTGCTTATTAGTTCCAGGAAGGTTTTTCTTTTTGTGTTTTTAGTTACTCCTTTCAGATTTTCTACATAGACAAGCATGTCATTTATAAATAAAGACAGTTTTAACTTATCTCTTTCTAATCTATATGCCTTTTATTTCCATTTCTTGTCTTATTGCATTAGCCAGGACTTGCTGTATGATATTGTATTGGGAGTGGTAAGAGAAGACAGTCTTGCTTTGTTCTCCATATTAGAGGTGAAAGCATCTATGCTGCTTTTCTCACTGAAGTATGATCTGAGTAGTAGATTTTTTGTAGATGTTCATGAATTTATTTTCCTTCTATCCCTAGTTTACTGAGAGTTTTTTTTATCACAAGTGGGTGTTGGATATTGTCACTTGCTTTGTGTCAAATTTATATGATTATATGATTTTTTTCTTTATCTGGTTAATGTGGTAGGTTACAACAATTGATTTTCAAATGTCAAACCAGATTTATATATCTGGAATAAATCCCACTTTGTTGTGAGATTTGTATTCATTGATGAATATGATGAATATGATTTGCTGATATTTGCTGAAGATTTTTGCAGATATTGGTCCATAGTTCCCCTTTCTTAAACTTCTTCATCTAGTTTTCATATTAGAATGTGGTAAGAAATGTTTCCTCTGTTTTTAATTTTTCAAATAAATTATAGAAACTTGATGTCATTTCTTCCTTTACTATTTTGTAGAATTCACCAGTGAGACCATATATGCCTGGTGCTTCCTTTCTTAGAAGATAATTAGTTTTTGATTCAATTAGTAGATGAAGGCATACTGAGTTTATCAATTTCTACTTGTGTAAATTCTGGAAGTTTGTACCTTTTAAGGATTTGGTCCACTTTATCTATGTTATCATATTTGTAGGCAAGTAGTTGTTCATAATAGGAAATCATATTTTTAACACATTTAATTTTAGATTGATGTTCAAATGTGTTTTGTAGTCTACATGCCAACTTTTTGTTCTTAAATTTTTACTTAGTCATCATGAAAAAAGAATAGGACTTGAATAAATGCTGATACAAAGGTGAAAAATGAAGAAATATTTAACAAAGATATTCAAAGTCCAAAGTGATGTGAGTTTTTTAAAAGGAGATCTCTATGAGGATACATATTATATTGGGAAATTAGTAAATTTTTGACCATAATCCTCTCTGACTCTGTTCTTATCAGTTAAGATAGAGGAATTTCCCTTCATTTAGAATATTTTTGAAAGAAACAGCCATAGGAAGAGGGCCCAGTTAATAACCTAGTTGTTATACAAGATGTAAATTTAGATTAGCTACTGGTCAATACTAATCCAGAATACCAATGAAAAAATGCAAATAGAGCCCAATGTAAAGGCAGTGTATTCCTTTTCAAATTCATCCAGCTTTTGTTCTTGACATCTTTGTAGCTGCACTTTGAACTCCATCTTTTCCATCTTGGTTAACCGTTCATGAAGTTTTCATTCTGGCATAAAATAACTCATGGAATTATCCATTCATCAAGAAATAGCTTAGCCAGAGAGAATTTGGCTTGGTGGAGTGTAATGGGAGGCATTTATTCCTTCCTCACTGTTATCTCTCCTTCATCCACGCCAGCCCACACTCATGGACTTATAAAGTTTTAACATGCACATGAAGAAGTTTATAAATAACATCAATTAGAAATAGTAGCTTGTATTTATTGAGTATGTGCCAGGCATCATGACACATTCTTTATGTGCTGCCTCATTTAACACTTACAACAACACTGAGATAGGTTTTGTATTATTATCTACTAGAGGCCCGGTGTAGGAAATTCTTGCACTTGGGGGTGGGAGGAGAGGTATCCCTCAGCCAGGCCTGTGCCCTCACAGTCCAGGAACCCTCGAGGGATGTCTGACTGATGGCTTTGAAGCTCCTCTTGCCATGGAGAGGAGGCTATTTTCCCTCTGAACCAGGGCTTGCTGTGTGACCTGTTTTGGCTAACAGAATGTGAGGAATGTGAGTATAGGTGGAAGGATGCATGGCCCTATTTCCCATCATTCTTAGTGACCCACCAGGATATTTCTAGTCCCACCCCAGCTACTTTGGGTTCTTCTTGGTCATGAGTACCTCCTTGAATTTTGCATCTTGGCACTTTATTTGCCTCATTTTAGCCCCAGCCCTCATCCACATTATTACTCGGCTCATAGTTTTATTGTTAACTGACTTAAAGTCTGTTTTCCACTTCCAAACTTCCAAGATAGTAGGACTGAGGGAGTAGAGTGTAGCAGCTACCAGGAGTTAGACTCCTGGGTTCCAGTCCAGCTTGCCCACATGCAGATTGTCTGCGCTTGGACTGATACTTAGCTCTCTGGACCATAGTTAGTTTCTCTAAAATGGCAGTAATTATCATTCTAATCCTATGAGTCTGAGAAGGAGGTTAAATGAGGGAATACATGTAATAGGCATATCACAGTAGCAGGCACAGTAAGTACTCAGACATTGCTAGTTATAATTTTTATTGTTATTACTACAACAGTTACTACCACTGTCACTAGTAAGCTATGATTCCTTCTTAGGGGGTCCTGGGAAGATTTAATGAGGTTATGTTAGCTTGGTGCTCAGTGGATGCTTGATAATTGGTTGTTATTAAGTTAAACACAAATGCCAGTGAAAAAGGGCCACACATTAAGCTTATTGTTATCTATTTTACAAAGCTGCCAAGTACAGGACATCCACGCATATAGGCAGTATTTCTGCTTCTGTTGCCCTGTCATCATCGTCATGCTAGTTAATATTCTTTGACACATTTACAGTGTGCCAAGCCCTCCACACATATTACTTCATTTAATCCTCAGGCCAATTCCAGAGGTAAATGCTACGATTATCGCCATTTTTCAGATGAGGAAACTAAGGTCAAGTTTAACACATTAACGGTCTTCCTCCAGTGCCTGTGCATTTAACCACTTTCTTGTCCAAATTATAAGCTCATCACCATGGATTGTTTACTAGGCACTTCTCTGAGACAAAGAGGAAGGGAGGGCCTTCGCATGGCGAGGGCGTGTGGAAGGAGGTAGGTCCAGAAGGTGACTATGATTTATCCAAATCCTAAGTCTTAACAATAGGCAGTTAAGTAAGCTAGTATCAGATACAAGACCTTTCCAAGTTTAACTTCATTCCAGTTAGTCTCATTGTAGCCCCTCCGTCATTCCACTTCTCATACAATGTATTTGATGGGATGGCCAAGTGAACCCTTGTGCCCTTTTGCTGTGGTTTACTTTGTTCTGGAAGAACAGTGCGTGCTGAGAAAGCCACAAAAGTTATTACCAAAAGTAATAAGAAGTAAAAGGTAATTATACATTGATATTAAATCTCTCTGATCCCCATTTTATTAGCTGCTAGGTTGCATAAATCAGAGGTGGAGTGATTACTGGGAATGTCGCTCATAGTTTGAGGCCCCAGATTTTAAGTTTCAGTCTGAAAAGCTTTCCAGTCCTGGCAAAATATAAACGGTCACCCCCATGACTTATTTCAGAGGTCGTGTGTGGATTGTATCGGTTCTGTGTGTGTCTTAATGCAAGGGCAGAACTGTGCTCTGTAAAAATTTCATAGCATAATTGATCTTTGAACTATAAATTACTGTCATTTCCTGAAATAATTTAGGGAAAGTAATTGTGGGGACAAGATGGTCTCAAGTAACACCTAGAACTTTCTACTCTGTGCCACCTTTCTGTAATTTCCTATTTATAGGTGAAATCTACACAGTGCTCAAGCTTGAAGGCACTCATAGACTTTAGAGAAGAATACATCCAGGCTCAGAAGTGCACAGTGATTTCCTGAAGTCATATAGACACAGAATCTCTTGTGTTCATTGATTCACTCACTCATTCACAAATATTACTGTCCACTGTGTATGAGGAACTTGTCCTGGGCCTCAGGGTCAATGCAGAATGAAACAGACCTGACCCCTGATTCATGGAAGTTGCCGACTAGTGGGGGAAATGGAAAATAAGCGAATAATCATACTAATAACATCTAATGTTTCTGATGAATCCTATGATTAAAAAGTGCAAAGGTGCCTGGCCAATGTGGCTCAGTGGTTGAGCATCGACCCATGTACCAGGAGGTTGCTGGTTTGATTCCTGATCAGGGCACATGCCCGGATTTCAGGCTCAATCCCCAGCAGGTGGCATGCAGGAGGTGGCCGGTTGATGTTGATGTTTCTTTCTCACTGATGTTTCCATCTCTCTCTCCTTTTCCTTTCCTCTCTCTTGAAAATCAACAAAAAACCATTTTTTTTTAAAAAAAGTGCAGCGTTAACATATATCTTCCTAGAAGTGGAGGATGAAGAAAGGCATTTGAACTGAATTCCAGAGCTGCACCACTCAATCTGGTAGTCCCTGGCCACATGTGGTTATTTAAAGTTAAACAAAGTTTAAATTTCAGTTCCTCAGTTGCATTAGCCACATTTTAAGAGCTCAGTGGCTACTGGCTGCCTTCTTGGACAGTGCAGATCTAGAACATTCCTATTATCATGGGACATTCTGTTGGACGGTGGTGCTTGCGAGAATGATTGGGATTTGACCAAGTGATGAGGGTGAGGGTTGTAGGATTAGAGACTATTTAATGTGCAGTTCCCTTGGGGGCCTGCGGGGAACTGTGGATGGAGAGGTAGGGGAGTCAGAAGCTCTGCAGTGCTGGGTCGAGCCTTGGTTTCTTCTATGGGCAACAGGAACAGCGCTTGGTTCTAAGCCGAGGAGGTTGCTCTTAGCCGTTGGAGGAGAGATGAAGGAATCAGGGGAACCACAGGGAATGAAGTCCAGCCCAGCAGGGCTCCTCTGAGCCAGCACTTACATCCCTGAAGCATGTTCTGGGGACTAAGTGAACACTGTGGCCCAGTTTGAGTGCTCTCATTTGTCACAAAGCTCTCCTTCACTTGCTAATGGACTACGTGTGCTGTCCATTCTCCCTTATCATCTCTGACCTCGTATTGGAGCTGTGCCTTGTGATTCTTCTACTATGACCTTGACCGCCTTTGCCAAGGCCAAGTCTACTTTCTAACCCCGTCAGGACTCTCCCAGCTGGCTTGGATAACGTCTGCCCTGATGTGGCTCCTGGAGTCTTTCACTCTCCATTCTTAAGCCCTTCACTCTCCATTCTTAAGCCCATCTTCAGAGATAACTTTTCCTCCTTGCTTATTTCCTGCTTTCATCTTGAGGGCAGAGGTCTGGACAATACGTAGATTGGAACTTAACAGACACGTACATTTGGATGAGTAGAAATCGGCAGAGGACACTGTTCGCATGCAGAGTTAACTTGTGTGCATGCCTTACAACACAGCAGGCTGAAGACCAAGATGTTAGCCACTGAGGGGTTTATGACCAAGGTGCTGACTTCCAGAATCTATTAATTCACCTGCTCATTTAACAACAAAATTATTGAATTCCTACTGTGTGCCAGGCACTTGCTCATACAAATATGAGCAAGACTGAGAAGATCACAGGGCTCATGGAGTTCACAAACTATCAGAAAATAGAATATTCTGGTTAATAGTAATTAAGACAATGAATAAGAAAAGCAAAACTAGTGGGTCTGGGAGGGGAGGGCAATCTGGGGTGGGGAAGGAGTTCCATGAGGAGGTGCTATTTAAGAATCCTGAGGAAATGTGGGAGTGGCCTGGGGAAAGGGGTGAGGTGGGCGTGGGGAGGCATCATTTCTGGCAGTGGCACGGGTGTGCACATAGGCCTGCATGGGAACAGTCAAGGGTGGATGTGAAGGGCTGCATGGACTCAGCTTGTGTGGCTGGACAAGGAGCGTGAAGAGCACAGAGGAGTGCGCCCTGTGCTAAGGTGGGGGTGATGAGTGGACATCGCAGGTCAGAGGAGGACTTGGGGTTTTACCTACCGGCAATGGGAAACTAATGAAACACTTTCATCAGGGGAATGGTACAGTCAAACATGAGTTTTTAAATGCCCTCTGGCACTGGTCAGGAGAATGGAAAAGGGGATCCCTGGATTCAGGGTGACCTGTTAGAAAGCCCTGCAGTCCCCCGGTGAGCAATGGTGGTTGGTGATGAACATGGAGAAGGGGAGGCCGGTCTTCTAGAAGAAATTCTAGGGAACCATTGAAATGTGCCCACTCCCACCTCTGGACAAGGCGATTCCCTGTTTCTGCCGACTTGTCATCATAGACTCAGATACTGTGTGTGAAACTATAGCAATGATGCCTTACTTATTCCAAAGAAAGTTACAATTTCAGAACTTTCTGCCTGGAGGAGAAATGAAAAGGGAACTTCAAGCACTTGAGAAGGAGGGGTGTTCAAGGTGGTGAAGTGAATATTGAACACCCAGGAGGGGATCTGAAAGAGCTTGATGACACTTTTCTCTCCCCTGTTTCATCTGTCAAACAGGCCACACCCTGAGACCAAAGCCAGATGACTTTGTAGATCCTCTTTATGAAGATATTTTCAACCATCTCCCTTAGAAAAGCCTGCCTTCTGTCGGGCTGAAGTTCAGGGGGTGGGTGTACACAGCAGATTTCTTCCAGGTTGTGCGTACATGTGCATGTGTGTACATTTGTGTGCATATATGTGTGCACGCGTGTGTATGTGAGAATATGCCCACACACATACAGATTCAACAGTTTGTACAGAACTTGAGAATAACTCCTGTGTGTTTGTTTTGTTCTGTTGACAGGTCAGTGTTTCCATAGCAATGTGAACTTGAGTTTTCAAGAGGCTGTTTTGAGGGGCTTTGGCAAACCAGGTGAAATCATTAATGGTGCACCACGAGTCCGGCTTCTTTGGTGCCGGCTTGTTATAAAGGAAGCTGTAGGTGGACTGGATTGATGGGCTTCAAAATGACACCTATAAGCCCCACAGACATCTGGAATGGAAACCATGTCCTTCCTTCCCTTCAATACTGTGGCTTGGCTCCTTCCCTGTGCTGCCCACATTGGGCACAGAGCAACAGGAGGTACAGGCAGCAAGGATTTGCTTCTTTGGGCAAAGATTTGGGGACTGCTGGGTTCACTATTGATTACATTTCATCATTCTAATTGTCTCTGTTAAGGGCATCCTTTCTCTCAACTCATTTGAGATGAAGTCCTTACCCCATTGCCCTCCAAAGGCCACTCTGTGCCCACGCAGGCCTTTCTTGTCACCGCACTGAGTCAGACTGGCCTCCTTATTCACACTTCCTTGTAAACATCTGGTGAGAGCTGAAAATACGAAAAGATCACTTGACAAATGTTCATTTCATGTCAATTACCTAAATGCAGATAGTTTATTTGCCCCTGTATCTTTTTACTCTTTTCTACTGGAAGCAAAATACAACCTTACTTATTACTACAGAGATTTTGTTGCCAGGGGCAGAAATCCAACTTGATCCACTCTGAATGTAAAAAAGATGTATGGGGTCTTTCGAGCAAGAGACATCTCTGGCCTGTCCCCAGGAGCCCAAGTCCCAACAATTCTGCCCACTGTGTGTTGATATCAGAGTCGCCAAGGAAAACACCACAGTCAAGCATGGATGGAACAAGCTTTCCTCACACGGAGAAGAGACACATACTAACTTCAGTAGTGGGTGTCAGTCCCCATGGCCACGGTCCCTCTCAGCAGCCTCCTCAGGGCCATTGGCGTGCATGCACCCATCTTGTGCTCCAGCTTGTTTGTTACAAAGGAGTCTGTAGGGAGACTGGATTGGTGGGCTTCTCACCACAGCAGTGGGGTTTCTGGGTGCCACATGACACACATGCTTAAGTAGAACAGAGGAGCACACACTGAGTTTGCAATGGAGAGAAAGTCCCACACAAGGAAATAAGCCTAGGACAGGCTGTGAAGACTTGTCTTGTGAAGGAAGTGCTTCAGGCCCAAGGACCATCCTTCTATGGCCTCGAGGGGGCTCAAAAGACCGCACTTCCCAATGGGCTCCATTTTGGCCAAGGCCTGATATGGAGGGGGACCCATGTATGTGAGCAGACAAAGGAAGAAAATTTTAATCTCTATTTATCTGTTTCTTGTCTGAGTTTCCGTAACTTGGCATCATTCTCTAACACTGCCGCCCAAGAAAACTTCCACCAGCTGGCCTCAGTTCCTGCTCACCCAGGTGCCCTGATGGCAAAGGCGGGATCCTTTTTCTTCTGCTTCCAAATATCAAATCCTCATGGGCTTACTCTGATGGGTTTTGCTTGGATCAATCATCATGGCCAAGAGCATGGAGCATCATGATGGGCATGGCCAGGGTAACAGGCCCTTTTTGGGGAATAGGAGGAAGGTACTATGATCAGCATTGCCCCTGTCAATCATGGCATTGAAATGGAATGAGAGCAGCTTTCCAGTGGACAGGCATGTGCTTGCATGTAAAAAGAAGATGATCACCATGCTCAGCAGGCATGACTTAATCCAAGGGCACCTCTCCCATCTTCAAAATCAAAAGCTATTCACACGGGGCTGAACATTAAGATCACCAAAGAAGCTTTAATATGGATTTCCAGGACTCCATCCTCAGAATATTTGATCCAGTGGTTCTGGGCTTGCCTGCTGAATCTATAACATTTTTAATGCTTTCTGGTTATCTCGATTAATATATTATTCTGAGAAACATGGTGCGAACAATTGCAGTAGGATGACAAAGTGTAGAATGACAGTCTTCCAAAAAGATTAAATTGAGCTACTGTATATTCAGTGTGTGATATTTAATTGCATTTAAATTCTCCAGAAATCATAGCTTATTTTTGGTAGATAATGCCTGCTTCTTCCCATGCTGATGGAGAGGCAGGAGGGGAATCAGGGCTCCAGATAAAAAAGTGGAGAAGGGTCATGGAAGTGTAAGGAAGGGGGAGTAGTGAAGGTGCACCATATTTTTGGCCATCTGCACTTGAACCCATTTCCATTTGGGGGGAATTACACATCTTTCAAGTCTTGTTGAGAGGAATAATCACCTCTCACTTTAGAAGCTGAAAATGCCAGGAACATACCTGTCCAGCCTCCCTTGCAGCTATGGCTGAGATGTAGGTCCCACCAATGAGATGGACCATCCTCAGACTTTAGCTTGTGAGGTTGTGACATTAAATAGCATGGCCTGTGGCTAAGAGGAGTGCACGATTACCTGGTTGGAGCAGAAACATCAGGAGATGGTTTGGATGTTTCTCTGAGACAGAGGGCAACACCTGAGGCTGGAGATTTTGCATGATTCAAGCGTTTTGATTGGCTGGATGGGTTTGATCCAGACCATATAAACAGTTGTGTAGTTTGGAATTAGCATATGTTATTTTCCATTCAGACTTCCATCAGCTGGCCTCATTTCCATATCCTGGCCCCCAACAATTTACTATGTAAATCTATGAGTTAGCTTGAGTTCTTGTAAAATGTAGAGCTCCAGTGGGTAATAAGAAAGTTACCACAAAGAAACCTCTCTATGACAGAGATCTTGAAATGCTTCTTTAAAATAAAACAATAAAAAATAAAGAGGATGCCAAGGTAGTTCTGGGGCTATGTGTAGTCCATGGCCATGCTTTAGAAAGCCCACAGCTATTTTTTTTAACATGTTCCTAATGTCTAAAAGTGGGGGTTTCACAAAAAAATCTGAATTTACTTTTCTATGGAAAAATAAAATACTCAGCATCACTAGGCTCACCTCATACAAGGTTTATTAGCAGCTGCTTGAGGGGTGAGGCATGGGGCTCCACCTTTCCACAGTTTTGACCTGCCGATGTCACCACCTATGGTCCCTGATTGGCCTCAGTATTCACCTGGACTCTTATCTGCAAGCAACCAATGCTGACTCTAATTTCAGTAAAAAAATTTATTGAAGTATATTCAGTGTTTCAAAGACTACCTTAAAGCAGAGGTTCTCAACCTGTGGGTCGCGACCCCTTTGGCGGTCAAACGACCCTTTCACAGGGGTCACCTAAGACCATCCTGCATATCAGATATTTATATTATGATTCATAACAGTAGCAACATTACAGTTATGAAGTAGCAACGAAAATAATTTTATGGTTGGGTCACAACATGAGGAACTGTATTTAAAGGGTCAGAAGGTTGAGAACCACTGCCTTAGAGTGTTGGAGAACTGGGTGAGAAGTGATGCAGGCAGGAATGACACCCCGGATCAGCTGGTGCTACAGAACTGAGACCCATGAGATGGCCGTGGCTCCTGAGCACACACCCCACAGCTTGCTGCACACACAGCATCCTCTCTGATGGGAGGTGCTGGTTACTGCCCAGAACCGCTGCACCCGTTGCTTCTTTTCCATAAAGGGTTCTTCAAGGTCTCTGCTCCTGCTCTGGAGTGGGTCTGTCTGTCTGCAGAGCTCGGTTCACATGATTGCACCCTAGCTGCAAGGGAAGCTGGAAAATGAGTGTGGTATTTTCAGCTTCCAGGGTGGGAGGCAGGCTCTGCTTCATAAGGTAAAAGAGTCCCCAGACATAGGACGGGGTTTCTGATATCGAGCAACCAGAAAGAATAGCAGGTATTCTGCAAAGGCACCTGAGGCTGCTACCCTCACTGAGTACACACTAAAGCCTAATTAAATATTGGTTGAATGGACCATAAGACTGGGAAATTTTGGAAAAAATTATAGAGAGAGGGTTAGAAAAGAAGAAAAGCTGAGGAAACGTGGAAGGCAAAAGGGAGAGAGTGTGAAAGGCAGCCATGAAGGGGAAAAATTCAAAGTCACTCATGCCTTAAAAAGCTTTGCTCTAAAGCACAGTCCATCTAGTTCCTCTTTCATTTTGCTTTTCTTATCTACTTTGCTTTATAAAGACACTACAAAGCCTGTGCAAAACCCTGTGCAAAAATGAAATTCATTTTTTCTCTTGTGGTCAGGAAATACTGGACCCAGCCCAGAAGTTGTTCAGCTCAGTCAATTGCCAACATACCAGCTGCCTAAGTGAGGAGTTGGTCTATTCAAGAAGTAGTTATTTAGCCAACAGACAGATGGCCAAGAAAGCCAAGTTAGTTGGTGTATTGTTTGCCACGTGGGAGGTGCACAGCCAGCTGCAATAGCCAGCAGCCAACAGATTCAGAAGCCATAGACCATGACTTTGGATTAGTTCCTGGAATCCTACAGGTACCCAACTGGTAGGTAAGGGAAGAGCAGGGAGGATTTTGCTTCACTGAGCCCACAGCCTGGTGAGGAAGAGGCATTCTCATAACCACAGTGGTAGATAAGAAAGTGGCTGGGCTGGTGGCATGGCCAAAAGCAAGGCACTCAGAACCCAGCGTGAAGAATGTGAAACAAGACACAGCTGTGAAAATAGTGAAAGCAAGGAAAAGCAAGGGCCACTTCCAGCACTTTCCCCAGAAAGGTATTAATTTCCGAAGTACAGGAGGCTGGCTTATTACACATCATAAATAATTACTAGTAGTGAGAGTCAGAGAACACGTACGCTAGTTTTTGAAACTATTTGTTGTTATAATTGGAAATATACTCAGAGGGGGTAGCCACAGTTAGAATCTGTGCCACACCACTTTATTCCTTGCTTCAGCAAACAGCCAGCAGGCCTGAACCAGGTGCCAGGCGCTGTCCTGGGACCGATCGTGGTGAGCACAGATCAGCCTACTCTGCCTGCGTGGGACTCTCAGCGGAGTGAGGAAGACACTCTTTGCCAAATAGCAAGACCAACGAATGTCACACTGAAGCTCTGGTGACACTAGAGACGGAAAGCACATAAAATTATGAGGAGACTGTAAGGTGATCTAACCACTTATTTAGTTATATGTGTAATATGTTCAATACATATTTTATTTAATATATATTTAATATGTATAGGGTATCCCAAAAATGTATACACACTTTGAATAATTATAAAGGCAGTGTTTATTAAAATACATTTCATTTTAAAAATTGAATTATCAGCTGTTAAAGGGGGACATTTTTGGGGGACACCCTGTATATTAAAATATATATACAAATATATATTTTAATATGTATATATTATGTGTGTATATTTGTGTGTATATATTTCAATATATATACAAACACACAAATGTTTTAATATACATAACTGTGTGTATTTGTGTGTGTATACATAGATACATAAATCCTGGGTTTATGGTCAATAGCTTTTATTAAAAATTCTATGATTTAAAGCCTGTCTCTTTTCTCTGCTATAAGTTTCATTTCCACTGGCAATCTACTGATATTAATAATGCCAGGAAAACAGTCAGTTTCTCCTCTGAATTTGTTGTCATCAACTCACGGAAAGTAGTCCGAACACACTAGAAGCCCCTTGCATTTTATTTCAGCCTTTCTCGTGTGGTCCAGGGGAAAGGCATTTAGACATGAACACATGTCCCTCCAGCAGATGCAACCCAGGCACCTGTTAGCAGAGTGTCCTTTGGTGGCAGCCTCTCAGACCCTCTGTCTCCTCATCTGTGAAATGGGAGTAATGGGATTTACCTCTCAGAGGAGTGGGGACAATAAAATGGGAGATGTTCTCAGCCACTGAGTTTCCCCAAGCAAAAGGGAAAAGGACAGTGGAGTTGGACTGTATCGAGGATTAGAGTCTAAAGTTGGTGCACAGGGAGAAGAAATCGCTCAGAGTCAGACTCACCCTGGAAAATCCTCTCAGAATTCTCACCGTGGCGTCCAACCCACCAGCTCGCGGGGAACCCACTGCAGCCAGTTCTTCCTCCAGAGTCCAAACATTGCTGTTTCTTCAGCTTGAGCACAAGATTAAGTGCTTGGCTTGCTTTGAGTGGCCATGTTGCAGGAAAACACTTCTCTTTAAACACTGGAATCACACTCAACGATGCAAGATGCTCCCGTGGGAGTGGCAGTGGCTGCTTGCCATCCCCATTCACCCCAGGCTTGCCCATGGCATGCAGTGGCCAGACTTACCTTTAGAACTGAAACTCCCTCTCTCCCAGCCCCCTGCTCCCCTTCCCTCCACAGCCCCACAAATGCACAATTAAACACAGGAAAGTTAAAAGTCTCCAGGACCCTCCAGCTGCCAAATAAGTAGCTGGATGGTCCCCAGGTCCTTAAGATTCCTCTGTCTGCTCCAAGCACCTCGAGCACGTAGCACCCATAGCGTCTTCCTCCCATCCCTGCCTGGCTTCCTGATTCCTTTGTTGCAGTGACAACTGTTCTGACCAACTGTTCTTGATTTTCCGTATAATTTTCACTTCGGAGAACCCATCGATTTCTGCTAAGTGCTGCTTTCAGACACTCTGAGTGATGACACCCAGTGACTAAGACAATGGGGATGAAAGAAATAAAAGGAAAACGAAACTCTTTGTCTACTTCTTGCAGGGAGCTCACAGACCTGCCTGGTGCCCGGGCTTCATTGGAGAGCTCAGCCTGTGGGATTTCTGGGACTAACTCACTGCAGCCTCCTCACTCTACTGCTCCTCCACCACCATGGCTGTGCCCACAAACTTGGCCCTGATGACTGCACTAGGAGTCGGAACCTTGCTTCTTTCTCACCCTTGGGCATGCTGCATCCTGCCCCATTACAGTGCCTGAGAGTTAGGTCATAGACATTGTTCCCCAATAGTTGGTGGGCCCCCAGGCACCACTCCCCTTTGGTCATTAATATGTTTCATAAATTAATTGCAACCTTTAATTACACACCTCCTGTGTGCCCAATACTGTGCGAAATGCCCTGCTTATAGTTCCCCAATCAAATCCCACAACCAGCTATGGACTGGGTATTATTTTTATGATTGCCAATTTCCTGGCTGAAGGAAGGTTTGTAACTTCCCCCAGGGTCATAAAGTAGGAGATGAAGCTGATTCTAAATACCTTGTGTATGTTTATTTTTAAAAATTTTTAAAATTGATCTTTAGAGAAGCAGGAAGAGTGAGGGTGAGAGATAGAAACATCAATGGGAGAGGTAGACATGCATCAGCTGCCTCCTACACACCCCCTACTGGGGATCGAGCCCCAAACCTTGATGTGTGCCCTGATGGGGAATTGAATCTGCAACCTTTTGGAACACTGTACGTCTCCCAACCAACTGAGCCATGCCAGCCAGGACCTAAATACCTGTTTTTAACCAAAGGGCCAGTGGGTCTGACTCCAGATGGACCCTTGGTGGATGCACGCCACCAGCAGCATCACTAAAACACTGTCTGCTTCAGCTTCAGCCGTGTGCTAGTACATACACAGATGCCCAGATCATGGGCAGAAGCGTCAGCTCAGGGTCTGCATTGATAATAGTCTTCCCAGCAGCTTCTTACAAGTGGGAACTGTTGGTTAGGTCCTTACATGCAGAGCTCCCTATGTATGCAACAGGAACTAAAGCGGTCGGGCACTCACCATGCCTCCGGCACTGGACTCAGGTCTAACACGGTTTATAAAGAGCCAAGTTGAATCTAAGATGCAATCAGAAATTTTGATATTACTCATGAGCTTTACCAGTTTCAATGTAATTTTTTTCTTAAATGCACTGTGAGGCTTTATACGCCTGGGCATTTTCCTAGCCTTTGAGTGAATGAGTTTTTAGAGCTGGATCAATATAACAAAAGAAAGAAAATTGCTCTTCAACCAATGCCACGTATGGGAAAGAACGTTAGTTCCTTTTTCTCTCCAAACTTTAATTAAGCTTAAATTATGAAAAAAAAAAAAAAAGTTCCATGTAGTAGATTCCTACTGAATGGTCTACTCAGAACCTCTTTCCTTTAAAATTGTTCTTTAAATGTGAATCACAATCCTATATAATAAAGAGGTAATATGCAAATTAACCCTCACGCCTGCACAAGATGGCTGCCTACAAACAGGCTGGCAGAGAGGTTAGTGAGGGATGACCATACAACTGAACAAGCAGGCTTTGTGGGGCGACCAAGATGGCAGGGTAGTTAGTGAGGGACAACAAAATGACTGAACAAGCAGGCTGTGTGGAAACCTCCTCCTTCTCTGTGCACAAGTTTTGTGCACCAGGCCTCTAGTGTAATATATAATTGCTGTGACCATTCAAATAGTAAATATCTTAAATTCAATTAATAGGATTTCCTTCCTTTCTATTGCATTCCTCTAAAATTGACAATTTGCTGTCTTGCTTTTCATATTTTTTCCCTCTGCTTAGTCAGATATCCATAGCTGAGCAGACCTACCTACAGACTATTAACATAGAGTCACACAATACAAATTGATTTGCATCTTTCCCTTTTCCACTTCAGCTCATACTGCTTGCACCACTTTTCCAGGAGTTGTCTTCCTCTCCTCCCCTCCCCGCCACCTGCTCCTATGACATACCTGGTTGCCAGGACTCGGTTGTCTGTGCATTGTATGCTGCTTCTCTGGTCGATGGGTGGGCACATCTGATGCCAGATACAGCAATGAGTCTCTTCCCTGGGGTTTTGGGGTATCCCCTGGGTGGATGGATCTATTTATTATATGTAACAATTGGGTGTGTGAGTTTCCATTGTATACTTTCTAGGCATCACAGAAAATTAGATTGCAGTAAGCAAAACAATAATGCAGATGTACCTAGGAGAGAAAGAAAGATAGAGGAGAGAGAGAGAGAGAGAGAGAGAGAGAGAGAGAGAGAGAGAGAGAGAGATGGACATAAAGATGGAGGTGGAGATACAGAGATAGAGAAAGGAGAGGCAATATTTTAGGTTCTCCACAAGACTTCATTCCATTCCCAAGGCTCGGTTCTGCTCCTGGACTTCCAATATATCCCCATATGCCCCATTGGCCTTCCATTCTTAGTAACTAAGGGTGAACAAAACATTCTAAGAACACATTTTTTTTTTTTTTTGGAGAAAATTTACTTTTCCTATCATACTTTTAGTGAGTCATTGGTATATTATTTCCCTTATGAGAAATAAGGGCAATGATGTTACTTTATTCAGTAAACCTTTTTTGGCATACCTACTCTCTGCTAAATTCTATGCTCCCCAAAAGTTGATAATCCATGGAGAATACAACAAAGAAATCAACACTTTCAGAAAATTGTGTTATATGTAATGTCTGGGAGGAGCACAGGTGTTCTGGGAAGGCCAAAAAGAGGCATCAAAATATATCTGCAACCCTAACCTGGAGGTCTAACTGTTCCCTGTGACCTTAGACACACCCCTTGTTGGTGATTGGAGGAGACTGTAGATGACTGTCTCCGACAATTTTTAAATTATAAAGTCAATTAAAAGTGGTTTCAAACTACAGCGGGAAGGCCGGGGAGGGTTGGGGGGCAGGGTAAGAGATCAATCAAAGGACTTGTATGCATGCATATAAGCATAACCAATGGACACAAGACACTGGGGGGTAGGGAGGCCGGGGGAAGGTCAAGGGGGAAAAAAAAGGAGACATATGTAATACTCTTTGTAATACTTTAAGCAATAAAACAAAATTTAAAAAATAAAATATTAAAATGTGAAAAAAAGTGTTTTTCAAACCATCCATGTACTTTTCCCCATAAATACCATCTTCATGCAAAGCAAGTCAGTCATGCAGCCATTCCCAAAGGGAGTTCTGAGGACTCACTCAACACTGCGCTGCAGCTGGACTCAAGCTCCTAACCCTCCCTCAAAGAAGAGCATTAACTGGGGTTGATCAGCATCACTCAGATATCCCGGGTAATCCAGTGACCCCGTGGGCACTGATGTGGCTACGGGAGTCTCGCTGCCCTTTCTCTCTCGATTTTCTACCTTCCGTACGACTCACCTGGGCTCTGTCTCTACATGATGCGTGGAGTCTTCTTTCATTCAACCCCAGGGTCATTTTCCAGGCAGGGTCCTTCGAGCTGAATACCTGGTGTGTCTGTCTTTGTTTTCCTAGGCACATTTTCTTTAGACACAGAAAACCACTCATGGATCCTTACTGTCTTGGGCTTGCTCGAGACTTGGTTTCTCTACTCAAACAAGCAGTTATGGAATTTACTGACCACAGGAGTATTGCTTTCCCATGCAAGACCAGGAAGGAAGACTCTTGGGGAAGGAAAGGGTGCGGAGGGTATACTGGGATGGTGGGAAGATGGATTATTGAGTATTTGACAATTCTGTAGTCAACAGAGCTTTCCCCCAAAACTTCTTCCAGCCTAAAATTGAACAGCCCAAGTGGTAGGACTAAACAGTTGTCCTGGAAAAGAAAGAAAGAGTGCTTAGCCCTACAAGTGAGAGGAATGACACCCAGCCCCAGGCCTTAAAAGACATTATCCAATGTGAGGAAATTGTCGCTGTTGTCAGGCAGACTGAAAGAAGCCTGCAGAGAGGTCCCAAGTGGGACAAGGGTTCAGGTGAAAGGCTGCTGGCCTCGGGTGGGGCATTAGCACCGGGGGTAGGGGATGGCTGTCAGAAGGCACCAGGTCACCTGTATGGTTGCAGCTTAGATTAGTGAAACTCAACATCGTAACAAATAACATGACCTGAGCACCTGCCAGTTAGAGCTGGTCCTGGCCCCATGGGCACAGAGTCTGAAGGCCTGTATGGCTCTAGGCACCAACTCTTTAGTTGCAAGATTATAGAGCAGTAGGGCAGGGGGTGAGGGTGGGTTGGGGGAGGGGGTGGGGGTAAGGGAGGACATACAAATACCAATGTTAACAGTTGGAACTGCAGTGTGGTGCTTATGGCTCAATGCCCCGCCCTCCTGGCTTCTGTTGGGATGGGGGTCTTGAATTCACGCTGATGAGGAGGTCCTCCATCCAGGCAGGGATAGGGAGCCACCCATGGCTGATGTTGCTCAACAAACACCCCTTCAGTGAATACTTAGTACATTTCTAAGAGCGCCGAATGGCTGACTGGGAGGCTGTTTTGACTGAAGATGCGCTGCCTGCCTGCCCTCTGGCAGCTGGACTTCTAGAAGGAACGTGGGAAGGGGTGACTTGACCCACAGCAGCACAGAGCTGGAGGGACTTTAATTAGTGGTCTTGCCCTCTCAGGAGGGGCTCAGTGCCTGGGCCAAGTTCACACAGCTGGTCACAGACAAGACAAGCCCTTCCTCCCAGTGGAGGCTGCGGAAGATCATGCTTGCCAGTCCTAGTGGCAGCAGGGTGGCACAGAGGCGGGGCGCCTCCAGAAGGGAGGAAAGTGCTGTATTTTCAGGAGTGGGTTGGCTTTTCTTAGGGGTACGGTTTTGGAAGACTTATTCTTGCTGAGTTAACTCCCTCTTCCACTCTTTTTTTCTGGCCTTGCCTGGGGTGGATTCGCTGTGTGAGTGGGGAGGTGCGCCCCTAGGCTCCCCGGGCTGCTCTTCCCTGAGCAGATGGGGTGGAACACCTCCTCCCAGTGGCCCTCACTGCCTTTGGTCCGCCCGAGGTTCCCCAGGCCCCAGCGCTCTCTGTGGGGCAAGTGTGGGCCAGGTGCGGTCGGGACTCCCGCAGGTTCCCGGGTCCCGGGAAGAGAGCCGCGCAGGAGCCTCTGCCTCCAATTCCGCTCCGCAGCCGGCTGGCAGCGCCCCGCTCCGTTCGGAGGGCGCTCGGCTTCGGAGTCCAGCGCAGGGAGGGGCGGGGAGAGCCGCAGCCCCTTCCACCCCCAGACCGAGGAGGGGCGAGCGGGCACCGAACTGGGGCCAGCACAGGGCTGCGGGCGCCCCTCCCTGCGCACACTCTCCTGGCGCCGCGCACTCCCCAGGGCCGAGTGGCCAAGGACTCTGGCACTGGAAGCCGGCGCACCCGCCTGCTTACGGATGCCTTAAGCGCCAGGCGGGAGCTGCTCAGATCGGGTCACCGGACTCCTTCTCCCCCTTTCCCCGGAGCCCACGGGCTGAGCTGGAAGCCAACGCCAGCCGACGCTGCGCTCCTATAAATAGCGCGCTCGCTCAGTCTTCGCGCTCTCCTGGTTGCGGAGGTTCAGAGAAAGTTGCGCGCAGGGACTCTGGGCGTGGGGCGTGCGGGTGCGGCACAGGCAGGAGAGGACCCTGCCAGCCCAGCCGCCCTGCACCTGGAACTAATCCTGCACATTTGCGCTTCCGAGCTGGGCATTTGGCTGGCGGCTGCCTACCTGCGGCATCCGAGCCACACCGAGCTGTGGGGAATTTTTGACCAAGCAAAAGTGGCAGCCGCCTGGGTCCCGGCCATGAATACAGCCTCGCCTACCTCTCCGCCGGGGAAACACCTTCCGCCGCTGTAATCCGTCCCTGCCGCTGGCCAGACGCGACAGGACCGCCTCGGCCCTGCTCCGCGCCCACCGCCCCGTGGCCTCTCTGAGCCCTCTTCGTTCTTCCTGATCCGCGGTTCACCAGGGGGTGCTTGGGTTTGGGGTGAGCATTTACTGCCAGTTTCCCCTTTCAGGCGTGAATGTGAGGGTTTGGAGACTTCTAGATGTCTGGCAACAAGGGGGGCGGGTGAAAGAGCCCCAGGCAGGGCTGACTCTGGGGCGGAGGAGGGTGAGGTAGGGGGTTCTGCATGAGCTCCTTAAAGGACAAAGGTAACCGAGCTGGCGAGAGAGCGCGAGGGAGACTCTGACTTCAAACCAGAGAATCGGTGGAAGTGAGAGCGCCGCCGCCGCTGTGCCTGCAGCGCTGTCTATCTAACGCCGGCATCTTCCGAGCCGGTCCCGGGGAGCAGGCGACGCAGGCGAGCCAAGCGCCAGCCGCTGCGGCTGCACTCGCGCTCACCATGGGCTCGGCGCGCCGGGCGCTGTCCGTGGTGCCGGCCGTGCTGCTGGCCCTCACGCTGCCCTCGCTGCCCGTCTGGGCGCAGAACGACACGGAGCCCATCGTGCTGGAGGGCAAATGCCTGGTGGTGTGTGACTCGAACCCGGCCACGGACTCCAAGGGCTCCTCTTCCTCCCCTCTGGGGATCTCGGTGCGGGCGGCCAACTCCAAGGTCGCCTTCTCTGCGGTGCGGAGCACCAACCACGAGCCCTCGGAGATGAGCAACAAGACGCGCATCATTTACTTCGATCAGGTCAGATCCCGAGGGATGTGGGGCACCGGGGGCAGGGGCGAGGATTGCCGAGTGGCTCAGACCTGGCTGCCTGCTAGGGCTGAGCTCATCTGATTGGGATGTGGGGGATCATTTAGGCACTCGCCTCTCCAAATATGCCTGGGACTGAAACTTCCAGTGTCTCTCCCACGCCAGCCCCTGCCGCCCCCATTCTCCCCTGGCCTCCGGGAAAGGCTGCTGGGCAGCGGGACAAAGGCTGGGAACACAGGGCTGGGCAGCAAGAGCTCAGGATAAGTTTAGCAGCAACAGGTCCAAGGAGCTGGTGGGAGTCTGGTGTCTGGACTTCGCAATCTCTTGGCCAGAGCCCGGCCCCTGCCTCTGACCCCTGTCTGTAGGTGCCCACAGGCCGTCCCGTGGGGCTCTCCACACGCAGGGTAAATGGTTTGCTTCTCCCAGGTGGGTGGGCACTCTGCAGAGATCTTGCAGGTGGCCGGAGAGGGTGCGCAGTGGCCAGGGCCGGTCTTGCTCACCTTTGGCCGCTGGGATCCCCACACACGTCGCAGGCGCCCTGCAGGGGAAGCCCTTCCCTGGCGCTGGCAGAAAAGTTGCGGAGGCGGAGGGAAAGGAATTGGGCAGCTGCGCGGAGCGGCAGAGGGAAGCCTGGAGGGCCACCGGCTCTCCCTTCCCGGCATGTCCTTTCAGAGAATTGCAAATTGCTGGGAAAGGACCGGCTTTGGGGCTGAGGGTAGGAGATGGCGGAGGAACTGATGAAATCCATGGCTGCTTTTCAGAGACTTGGAGCTCAGACGTTTGGCTAATGAAAACCCCCCAGGATATCAGCTCAGCGTTAGCGAGGAGTCATCACTGAAAACTGATTCCGGGGTTTTAATTTCCACCCTAAGTGCACCCAGAACCTTTTTATTTCAAAGTCACATGCGTAGCCCACAGTTGTGCAAAAAGCCACATGCGTGAGAGCGCAGGTGAAGAGGTACTGCCTTCGCAGGTGCTAGGGAAGCAATAAGGCGACAGTAGGTTCTGTATTAATGTTTCCTTAGCAATGCACTCTCCCGCTGGCCGGAGACAGACCAGGCGCCTCTGGGGCTTCCTATGGGATAGCCACAGTTCAGCAGCCCCTTCAGGAGTGCAGTGCTTTCGATCCTGACTGAAATCAAGGCTAGACCCTCCCCTGGTTTGCATTCCCGCGCATTAATTAAATGTTGGATGCTGTGGGCACTGCACTGTCCTGCACAGTGCATTCTTCCCAATGAACCATCCGTCAATTAGGAGAGGAGAAGGGCTTATTCCTCTGGTCAGGAGCCATGCGTCTTGGAGACAACAAGGCACATTCAGTGATAAATCTCCATGTGCCTGGATCTCTAATTACAGCGTCAACCTCCAGCCTTGTGTGCAGTCAACACTCACCAGCCGTTTCCCTTATTCCTAATGATGTATGCTGCTTGTATCGGACTCAGGAAGTCCCCACTAAGTTTCTCAAATCACTTGAAATGTGCTGGGAGAAATCTTTGTAAAGCGTCTGCTGGGGATTACTGTGTGGCTAGGGATTTGCTGTCGGAAGATCCTCGAAATCTGGTGCTGACTTAGAAGAATATGAAATCTCAGAATAACATTGTCCACATACATGCAGTTTAAGTCAGGGGTCGAGCCTGACCGTCACTATATTCTAGTGTAGTTCTCAGAGGTAAAAGTATGTCTTTCGGGAATTATGCTAAAGGGTTAATATTGGCATGAATGTGTTGTTTAAAAGAGATAGTAGCAGATTGCCTTTGATATAGGGGAAATGTGTCTTTTAGGGACATCTGTTTTTTTTGAATGCCACTTATAGATTTATCTCTTGAGGAGAAATGGAAGAAATCCTAGTTATTTTTCAACTCTCCCCCCCCTCCAACTCTCTTTCTTCTCTCTCTCTCTCTCTCTCTCTCTCTCTCTCTCTCTCTCTGAAAGGAAGGGACTTACCTATGAGATGTTTGCAAATTTGGTTTAAGAGGTCACTTGTTGAAATTCAAAGTTCATTTCGCAACCAGTAGATCCAGACTGAGCATCTTCGGAAACAAGATGCATTGCGGCTTTCTTTGGGAACAGTACCTGATTTCATGCTTCATTTTTGACCATTGAACTTTTTAAATAAAGAGCAGGTGGCTGATCAGAGGGTGACACGGCCAACCCTGGGAGGAGCAGGAGAAGGCCCCCTAGGTCACAGTTTGCTCTGATTCACGCTCTCCTCTGTGGCAGCCTGTAAAAGCTGAGTCATTGCCAAAATAGAATTAAGGCCTATATGGCACAGGGATGAAAAAACGGCCAAGGCTCTCAGGAGAGGTTTGGCGGAGACTCCGGGGAGGGCCGGTCTCCAGATCACTCTGTGCACCAGCTGCTCAGTGTCATGGATTACGGCACATGTGGAGGGGGCGCCCAGGCTCTGTGTGGTGTGTCCAGGGAGGACTGGAGGGAGCCCATGGATGCGGATTGGCTGTGTGGGAAACACCACCTCTGGACACTGGGAAGGCTTGCAGAGGGTGGGAATGTAAATACATGGCAGGTTCTTTTTATCTGACTCTCAAGTACAGCTGATAAATCCATAAGCCCTCACCTGTTACCTACATGTTCCCAGAGCCATCGGGCCCTGCTGGAAATTGAGGCATGAATACAAAGCTGTTACTTTATATTTTCCTCTACCATTTAGAAGACAGAAGATCCTTCCAATATACAAATCCATTTTTTTTCAAGTCGCTAAAGAGGAAAGGAATAGAACTCAATGTTTTATTCTCAATGGTTTCTTAAGCTAGTTGTGGATTAGGAAAATAAAAAAAAAGAAAGAAAAGGGAGGAAGGAAGGAAACATACTTACAGAAGAGAATATTATAATAATTTACTGTTATTTATTATTTTTACTTGTAGATCCTGGTAAATGTGGGTAATTTTTTCACACTGGAGTCTGTCTTTGTAGCACCAAGGAAAGGAATTTACAGTTTCAGTTTTCACGTAATTAAAGTCTACCAGAGCCAAACAATCCAGGTATGTGTTTTGACCTGTTCCCTTTCTATCCCCAAACAACAGTGTTTATTGGTTGTGGGTTATGTATTTATCCAAATATGTGCTGTCACTATAAAAATAAACAACCATCCACAGTAGTTTATTTTTAAAACATTTAACTTCTAATCTTCTCCTTTATAGCCTCTATTAAGGCATGGGACAAGAAGCATATAGAAAAAATAAACAATTGAACTTGTTACCTTAATAACAACCAACTATTTACAAAACATGGCTTTGGATAAATGGTAATGAATGGAGGCTTGACTTGGGGTGGTGAACACACAATACCGTGTACAGATGATGTGTTATGGAATTGTGCAACTGAAACCTGTATAATTTTGTTAACCAGTGTCACCCCAATAAATTCAATGAAAAGGAAAAAAAAAAGCATGGCTTAGTAAAAACTCAGTGACACAAATCTCTTTATAAGATCTTGATTTCATTTAGTGCAGGTGTAAAATTATTTCAACTTGTAGGGATAGAACTTGTAAGACCAGTAGAGTTTTACAAGTGCTTACTAAATAAAAACAAATTTGCTATCATTGTTAAGAATTAGGAGAAACAGTTTACTAGTAAGAATACATTTATGAGTAACTAACAATGATTTGATACACTTTTTAAGTAAGTGGGTGCTACGTTTATGCTTTAGTTTACCTTGAGTTACTCTGATCCTGGTGAATTCTTACCAATTGCAACTTCACAGTTAACAATACATTTTGTGTTGTGCTTTCTAAGTAATGGGCTTGAGCTTACACGCAAAGGCAACCATGGCCCTAGTTCCTATAATGTTTAGGTGTGAGAACACCCAATGACACCAATACATGTCTATGGAATTCTAGGAACATGTTATCTTTTGCTCAATGTTTGTACTGTATGCTATGTCCATGTGAAAGATAGATTCACTCATCTACCACTTTTACATTTCCTAGTGAATGGATAAATTGATCAACCTCAGATTTAATGTATTCACTATTTTTTTTAACGTAAAAAGAATGAACAGCTAGAAAACAAATTCACTGCCATAGGAAAGCTTTTCCAAACCTCACTGTTTAGAAGTTAGTGTAATGTTTAATACAGTCTGATCAAAATTGTAATATGAAGAAAAGCGAATACATGCTGAGATTATTTGTTAATAATTTTGAGCTTATTAATTATTAATTCTTTGCTAATTAGTCATCATTGAAATCTTCAATGGTAGTGGTGATTATTATTTTAAATGCATGTTTCTTATCAAGGAAAACAGAAGAAGAAACCACAGTGCACACACAGTCCCTGATTTAAGATGCTTTTCAGCAGTATGCATGTCACCGCTGCATAGAGACCTGCCCAGAAGTTGGTAGAACTTAGCTATGTCTGGTTTATCAGGGTGAAGGGTGCTGGGCCTCCTTTTACTAACACACTGGGAAGCTACAGGCTTGCGTCCTTACGGAAAGATCGCTAATGAATCTCAGAGGTAAATAAAGTAGTGAGCTTAAGTTACAGGTGACGGGTAGCCGGTTTTCACATGGCTAGGCTGCTCTCCACAGATGGTACTCTTTTGTAGGCATTTAAGGACATTTCTATGGAAGAAACTCAAGTTTACTTTGAACAGCCCTCACCCCTAGCTTAGCAGCATACTAAGTCTAACCACTGCACTTGGCTGATTTGAAAGGAAAGGGATATATTTACTAAACATCAGGTATTTCCCCTTGAGCATTATTTGTTATCCCTAGCAGATTTTTTGACTTTAAGGAGAGCTTAGTGAGTTTTTCTTTCCTCGTAGGTTAACCTGATGTTAAATGGAAAACCGGTAATATCTGCCTTTGCTGGGGACAAAGATGTTACTCGCGAAGCCGCCACCAATGGAGTCTTGCTCTACTTGGATAAGGAGGATAAGGTTTACCTAAAACTAGAGAAAGGTAACCTGGTCGGAGGCTGGCAGTATTCCACGTTCTCGGGCTTCCTGGTGTTCCCCCTATAGAATCCATTTCTCCGTGGCGTTCACCAGGTGAGGGGCGGCTCACCACTGAGTTATTGGAAGATCATTTTCTCATCCTCGGAGTGATGTCTTATTGGTTTCATGGGTCAGTATGGATTCTTTTTCAGGATCCCAGGCCTGTCCAGACCAATCCAGCTTTACCGATTACTTTTGCGTGCCTGCGCTCCCTATGTGTGGATCAGGACTCGGCAGACAATTCCTATCTGTGCGTCCGTGTAACCGTTATAGACTATCTGCAGATTCCTTCTGAATTTAATTTCCTGGAATTACTGAATTCGTTGCAGATGTGGAATTTTATCTATTTGTTTTTAAAAGACTGGCAAGTGGGTCTAAGAATGAGAAGATGCAAGAGTTCTGACTTCAATCAACGGTTAGTGCGAAGCTGCCAAAGAGCTTACCTGTGTTGGTACATTGGTCACGCGTGTTCTTATTCCTTTGGACTCGGTTTGTTTTGTTCAGTGTAGGTACCTGGGAGTTGTTTTGCGGTGACTGGTTTTGTGTTTTCTCTACCAATAGGGTAATGAATGGCTTGCCCGCAAACTTACCCTATGAGATCCCCAACATGAATTCCCTTGAAAAAAAGAATGCTTCATAGTTTTATTTTAATTATATATGTGAAAGAGTCATATTTTCCAAATTATATTTTCTAATAGGAAGAATAGGTCGTAAATCTGACAAGGAAAATGTTGCTTATCTGAGTTCTACCTGCTCAACCCCCAAACTTCCCCAAACCGCTCTCCTCCACCGGAAATCTTATACTTTGTTGCTCGACTTTAATTAACATGATTGATGATAATCACTTTATTAAACACCTAAGGGATTTTTTCCCTTAGCCATGACCACTTTATTAACAGGTGATGGGATGCCCTTGTTTTTAATTATACCTATGTTTCCAACCTTCTGTTGTGTTTGAAGTATCATCTGGTTTTGCCTTAACTCCTTGAATTGTATATATTTATCTGTTTAGCTGATATGAAATCCAAATATCCCATATCTAAACTTAGTGCAATATCTTATTTTGTCTTTTGTACAGATCATATGAATTCATAAAATTATTTATGTCTCTGTTATAGAATAAAGGTTAATATATGTTAGTTGAATTTTGTCCATTCGTTTTGGAAATGTGTATTCTGCTGAGTTTATTTCCCCTCTCTCTCTCCAATCTTTTCCCCCTTCCTTTTCCCCTCCCATTCTTCCTTTCATTTCTTTTTCCTGGAGTTGAATGAAAACTTTCTGGATTTTTAGGGACAGTCCCCTGAATTGGCATGTGGGACCTTTACTGTGTTTAACCTGTCCAACCAGGAGCTGTGAGCTTGCCGGCAGAGGGCCCATGAACTTGGCAACTCTTTTGCCAGAGGATTTATTGTTAGGAAGTTATGTTTAAAAAAATCCCCTAACCCTAGCCGGCTTGGCTCAGTGGATAGAGCATTGGCCTGCAGACTGAAGAGTCTCGGGTTTGATTCCGGTCAAGGGCATATACCTGGGTTGCAGGCTCAATCCCCGGTGGGGAGTGTGCAGGAGGCAGCCGATCAATGATTCTCTCTCATCATTGATGTTTCTATCTCTCTCTCCCTCTCCCTTCCTCTCTGAAATCTATCTATCTATCGATCTATCTATCCCCTAAAATATCACGAGATGCTTAGTAAAAGAATGACTGGTGATGAGTAGAAAGAACTATATTCTCCAACTGAGGACTTGAGGGAAGAGTTCTCCCCTTTTCTCAATGCTTAGAGACAAGCAGACACCTTGGGCTGCTTTTCAGGGGGGACTGTTATCGCAGGTGTCTCTTCTGGAGATCTGGCTCCATTTCCTGGTCTGTTGTCAATGAACACAGTTTTGGGAGGCCCCCTTCTGAAGCTGGGGGCAGCGAGGAGGGTGTTATGGGTCCTGTGGGAGAAAACACGCAGACAGGTCCTCCAGTAAAATGGTGATTCCTCACCAAGTCAGCATATTCATTCATCACAGGAAGTCTCCTCCTTCCCCAAGACCAATTATCTGGCGATGTTGGTGATGGATCCTCGCCGTTTTGCTTGGCAAGATATCCCTCAGCTGACTCTCAGTTAAAAACCGTCCCTCTGTTGTGATCATGAAAGATAATGGATTTTATCTCGGTGTGAGTGGCTGGCTGTGAAAGTGGACCTGTCCTAAGGTAGGCTCTGCCACAGTCTGTGTTCAGAGCTCCTGTCTGTACGTGGCAGCTGAGCAGCTCGTGCTGGAATGAGTGTGTCATTCGTCATCATTTTAGCAGAATGGCTTGAGTATTGGAATTACCAATAGATACCTGCAATGGATGGACAGTTTGGTGTGTAACAAAACAGACCAATGTGGAAACGGCTGTTATAAACATGCCTGTGGCCATCCTTTGGGGCTTGCCCTTAACCTTCCTGATTTTTCGTGAATGTAAAAGAACACCGGCAGAAGGCTTGCCTTTAATTCCTAAGCCCCACTGTATATATTTTGTTGCAGAAAACATTCAACACCTTCAAGACAAAACCTATATGAAAAGGCACTAAAATGGTGGCTATCAAATGTGAGGGTGTCTGCAACAGGGGACCCCAGTGGAGGGATGAGATTGCTGATGAACAAAGCCGGAATGAAAGCCATACATGCCTACCCCAAAGTAGGTGTAGGAAGTAAGAGTTACCCAGAGCATAGTGGCTGGACAGACGAGACCGAAGTGAGGAACATGGCTACAGGGACAGAATGGCAGCCAGGGGAGCGTGGATTTTGGAGAGGAGACGATGGAATTCCACTACCTTCATTTACAAGCTCTGTGACCTTGGTGGACAGGTTTCTGCACCTCTCAGAGCATCAGTGAGTGGTTTCATATGTAAACAGAAATGGTTGTGAGGATTAAAGAAGACATGTGCAGTGCCTGGCACATAGTAGGGACTCAGCTAAGGGCCTGTGGTTATTACCACACTTTAAAGCCTTCACGCAGGCAAATACGGCAGAGGGAAGATAAAAAGTTGGCCCAAGGAAGGCATGGAAAGTGAGTTGGGGTGGGACTGGTTGGAGGCGGGAGGCAGAGCTGTCAGAAGTATTTCCAGAAATGGAGCCAGATGCTCTGCGTATTCCATGGCTTGAAAAATAGTTTTCAGAAACTGCTCGGTCCACAAAAATGCTAATTGAACGCAGTATTTGCATTGGCCCTGTCCACATTCATCAATGCCAGCGCCATCGCTTCCTGGATGCTCCCATCTCCTTTGACTGCTCCTTGATCTATTGATCAACAAAGGCGAGCGTGGCCTGTAGCAAGCACTTTCTCCAACAGAATCCTGGGAAAGTAACACTGAGGGAAACACAGAGCCTCTACCTCAGATTTCACTGAGCCAACTGTTTTTTTGGGGGAGGGGGGGAGATGAGGAGGGTTCCTCATGATCCCAGGTTCTGCTAGAGCCTGATTCTCTCATTAAAATTTAATTTCAATTTTTTCTTTTCAAATGTAGGCTGTGTTCTCATTTCCTCTTGGTTCTTGGTCTTCTTTTGGTCTCTAGTTTTAGCAAGTTAGTGCTTTAAATCTCCAAGTAAACATCTTTAACTGCTATTGATTAAATTTTCCTTATAATACGTCCTATGCTTTGCTAGGTGCCGAGTTTATAGAAGTGGGGACATCTGCCCTTTCCAGGTCTCCCTGAAGGTCAAACAGCTACAGTCTTCTCAAGAGCCCAGTGGTCTGAACGCCTGGCTCTGTCTCTCCTTCTGACTGAGGGTACTAGGATTTATCAGTCCGCCTCCACCATGTAACTACCTGCTCCAGAACCGTGGCATTCTATTGGTTACAGCAGGGTCCCCAAATTGGTTGATCTAATGATCATAGAGAAAAAATGAAAACCAAGAAAGTTGGCTGCAATGTAAGTGGTTCACACTCAGAGCTGTGGAGCTGCAGCTGAATTCTTGTCCTATGTGGTCTTGCAGGGTGGGAGCTGGGATTGAAGAGGCTCGTTTCCAAATAGTTTACTTTGTTCCCTCCAACCCAGGCAGACCTTTAATGTGGGTGTCAAATCTCTTAGAATAAAAAAGATGCTTTTCTTTGGCCCCCTCTGGCCATTCTGTGGAAAACAACTTTGAGAAGCCGGTCCTGAAGTTGTCCTTTGTCATCTTCTCAAACTAATGGGCAAAGAATTGTCTGGAAACTTGAGGAAAGGCAGATTCTGATGTCTCAGGTCTGGGGTGGGGCCCTAGAGCTACATTTCTAAGGAGCCCCAGAGGATGCCGGTGGTGCTGGCCTGGGGACCACACATAGGAGAGTGAGACCTTCCATCACAGTTTCCTAAAGCCTGTCACTCAAAGTATGGCTATGGAGCAGTGGTGTCCACCTCACGGGGGGCTGGGGGGTGGGGGATGGGGGGAGGAGCAGGAAGTTAGACTCATCCAGACCCACTGAGTCAGAACCCGCACTTTAACCAAATCTTTTTGCTGCTCCGTGACGTCTTAGCACAGTAAGGTTGACAAAGCTCTGTCTTTGATTGAAACCCAAGAGCCACCTGTGTCAGAACCACCTGTGCTGGGTTTCAGGCAGCTGAGTTTTGGTCCTTCCTGGTTCAGGGAGGGCACTGCCTCTGCAGGGACCAGGAGAACAGTGCTCCTGTCCCCCTTCCTGTTTTGAACTCAGCGAGCCAACCACAGTGAGCCGGGACTTTCCTGCAAGTAAGCAGGAGCTGGTTCTGTGATGGCTGAGGCTGGAGGGATGCTGCCAGTGTGTGAGAGGGAGGACCCCAGGAAAACGTACCTAGGGAAAAGGTGGGGACCCTGGCAGGAAAGTGAAGGTAGGTCACCCACGGAGAGGGGTTGTCTTGTGAAGAAGGAAAGCCCCTAGTGGCGCTCCTCACCTTGCTAGCACGTGCTCCAAAATGAAGATGCAGTTACTCCTCGCTTTTCTCTGTAATGAAATGATGCTTCTCCAGGGACCGAGATGCTTCTGTTGAGGTACACTTGGCATTCAGCTTCTGAAGACATTGCTCAACTCAGTGAGGTGTGTGTGTGTGTGTGTGTGTGTGTGTGTGTGTGTGTGTGTGTGGAGAGAGAGAGAGATAGATAGAGAGAGAGAGAGAGAGAGAGAGAGAGAGAGAGAGAGAGAGAATATTCAGAAGGATCGAGGATACCATCAATTTCTAGCAGGCCAGTCAGTGCATTTAAAATTCATCTAGGGGCAGAAGCCTTTCTTAAAATGTTTTGGTCCAACTGATGATATTGACAATGAGAAAGTACATTGCTATAGGGACTGAGCCAAGGAGGTCTTCATTTCTCATTTTCACCTGGAGAAGGGGAGTTTTGACCTCTGATTTTGCAGGACCGGTAGTTTTAGAAGAAGCCCGAGGGCATGGGCCTGGCAGTTCCTGGGGAAGTGGGTCTTGGCAAGTAACCCCTCTGTGCTCACAGTTTAGGGGGAGAGAGGTGGGCTGTCCCTCTTCCTCTGTCTCTCCTTTCTTTTTCTTTTTGGCTTCCATGTCAAGATACAGTCAATAAAAGGAAGAAAATGTAGGGAAACGGATGCAGGTTGAGTGGCTATTTCCACATTACTCTTTCCCCTCAGGACAAGAGGAGAACATGGCTTAAAGTGACCTAGCGCACGAAAGAGAAGGGGAATGGACAAGCCAGCACAGGCCGGGGCCCTGTCAGGATGGGAGTCTAGTGACCCGCGCAGCCAATGAGGCTGAAGATCATGGCGTTGGAAACTAGTGCTGGTGGGTGTGGACATGACCGGTGACAAGGGCCAAGGCTGTATCGTCAGGCTAGGGTGTCGTCATACAGGAAAGAGGGCTGGTACCATTGGCCAAGGAATTGAAGGGACGCATCCACACTGGACACTCACGTCAGAACATACGTCTGGGCCCGAGTGAGATGACACCATCTCTGTTCTATACCCTGTCCCCCATTGTTTTGACTGCCCCGTTATCCTGTTTAACCAATGACTGTGGCCAGTCTGGGTGGTCCAGCCCTGGGGATGGGATTTGGGTTCTTGGATCATGTTCTGTGTTTCCAAAGACGGATCTAGCTCCCTTTGTAAGTTGTGCGGGGTCTTTCTTCTACCTCCCTGAGCTTTCTGGAAACACCTAAGTGGGGATGAGTGTTTCTTTTAAAGTATCTTGGCTTTTACTATGAGTCTTAGCTTTTTAACACCACAGTGAAATGAGTCATGATTTTTCTTATGTGATGCAAACAAAAATGGAGCAACGACTAGCAGGAGAAGCATTTGATACAAGTAATAACGTTCAAGGATAAGAAAGTTCCACAAAACACAGCGGAAAAAACGACTGATACAGTTTCATTGGTATCTGACATGCCAGTTAAATGGAAAGGACTACAATCGATTCTGGTTTCGGTTTGAGTTGTTTTCCCTCCTCTCTGAGTGTCACAGTCAGGTCCCTGCAGGCGGGATTCTGTTTCACAATCAGGGATTTCGGCTCCTCTTCATGAGGGCGACTGTGGACAGGGGCAGCGTCAGGAAGCATAGAGTCTGCCCTTCCGTTCCTAGGCTGGCCCGATGGAAGGAAACATGCTGCCACAGGGCCTGGGAACTTCTCTCTGGGGAGAGAAATGCCTCCCAGTTCAGTAATTCCAGGAAGCTCGGAAGGAGGCCACATTCAGCTGTCTGCCCCCCATCCCCCAGGAGAGGTCATCAGAACAGGAGGTCCCAGGGGCTGTGAGAATTAGGGCCAACGTCAGAGCGCCTGGGGAGGTCTCCGGGGAGATAGGACTTTGTCCTTTGCCAGCTCATGAGATGAGGCATAAGTATCCATAAAGGGAGCCCATAAGAGCCATTAGAAAGTCCTATTTTGCAAGATTTCCTTTTCTTTGAATTGGTTGTTAAATTAAAGAAAAAACATCAAGTCCTCCTTTACTACTAGAAATTGTCACCATACATGAGTTGAAGTTGGCAATTTTGTTCATGATTTTCAGAAAGGTAGAGGTGGCAACCTTCTCTCAGGGTTTGGGTGCACCCATTCTTTACTGATTAAACAGACATGCTTATTGTGGACCTACTGTGTGCACTGTACATTCTGTAAACTGCATCTGCTCTTTCGTCTTTCCTACAAGTTCAAAACCTCTTTGCAGACGCTTCTTCACTTTCCGAGTGGAAATCCCTTGGCTGGAAGCAGAGCGGTGTTCACGTGCATGGAGCCAAACGAGCTGCATGTGGGGCAATGCAACCTGCTCCAGGGACGCCTTGTGACAGTGACGAGTGGCACAGGGTGCCCTGGACAGTATGGGGCCGCGCCCTGCGCTATCCCAGGGGGCCCCTTCTGTCACAGACACCCCAGCACTGTTTATCTATCCGTTACTGGGGTTTTCTAGCAGAAGGCCACACTAACACAATAAACCTGCGTGACAAGCTTCTGACAGATGGAAGTACCTTGCATAAGGAGCTCTTCGTCCTCATTTGCACAAAAGTGCTCCAAAGGTCAGCGGTGGGCTTCCCTGCGACCTGTCATGTCTTATTTCTAAGGAATGTCTGTGGTTATGGGAAGGGAGGGCTCAGGCGTGCATACTATGGTCTGCGGGAGACGATTGGGTGCCCCAGCTCCGCTAAGTCTGCCTGGCGCCCTGGCCTCTGACCCAGTCCCGGTAAGTCCCTGCCTGGCACCCTGGCCTCTGACCCAGTCCCGGGAAGTCCCCATTGACACCTAGAACTGGAGGTGAGGGGCTCTTTCTCCATGAGGTGCAGCTGTACCTTCTGAGCCAATAAACCAGCTTCCTGAAAAGTTGAGCAGGTGAAGCGTGAACCCAGAGGCTGAGGTTTGCGAGGAAAACCCTTCTTCAGGATCTCTTGTAACTCAACCATATTTCCGTCTTCGTCCCACCCCCTACGGGACTGGCTGGTGGGACTCTCTCTCAGTCTTTCCTGCTCCCTCCCCGACACCTCCCACCCCGCCGCTTCCCCATGGATTTGGACAACATCTGGGGCTTATGAGTTGGGTAGGGGAGAGGCCTGCTTGGTCATGGGTTCATGTGGATTTTGGTGAGGCGGCTGGAAGTCTCATGGGCCATTTGCTGTCTGCTTGTGCTTCTCTTGAGAAAATGAGTGAAAGGGAGGGAGGAGGAGGAGGAGGAAGAGGAGGAGTTCACTCTGTCTGGTTATCCTCATGGCACCTGTCTGGTGACTGAGCCACAAGCAGGTGTGGCGAGGGCAGGCAGCCCTGCTGGGTTCTCAGGACTGTGCACCCGCTCCGGACATCCCACCCTGGGACTTCCTGTCTGGCCTAAGCTTTGGGACGCACCCCAGGCTGCCTGCTGGGTGCACATGCACCTCCTTTCCCTGCTGGAGTCTGGGCGCCCAGGCCTGGGACGAGGGGGTAAGTGGCCTTGGAGACCCTGCCTTTCAGAAAACAACTTCCGAGGAGCAGCTGAGAGGACCTCCCGCATCATCTCGGGAAACAGAACTTCTAGAAGAATCTGGCTCACGCGTCCTGGTTTCCCTGGGCAGGCATTTGGTCTTCTCTCTGTTTCTTGGCTGAAACTGCAGAGGCCGAAGGGCGCTCCTCCAGGACCTGCTTGGGGGTCCCAAGCAGCTCTGCCCTTGATGCTGCAGGTTCTGGGAAAGTCACGCCTCAGCGACCTCAGAAGGCAGTGTCCTCTCTGCTTGCCTCCTGGAGGAGTCAGATGCTCTTACGGACATTTTTTCCATTGATTTCTAGAAAGAGTGGAAGGGAGTGGGGAGAGAGAGAAGCATTGATGTGAGAGAAACATTGATTGATTGCCTCCCGCATGCACCCCTTCCAAGGGCCAGGGATCGAGCTTGCCACCAAGGCATGTGCCGTGACTGGAATCAAACCTGGGACCCTTCAGTCTGAGGCCAACACTCTATCCACTGAGCCAAACTGGCTAGGGCTCTTACAGTGTTTTTGGACTTTGCTGTGCATAGGGACCCCCTGGGATGCTTGTTAAAAATGTTACGATGTCTTTCTCATCAGCAGACTTTCTGGTTTGATAAGCCTGGGCGGGACTCAGGAAATGTGCATTCTTGATCAGCACCACGGGGGATTCTGATGTTGTGGTGTCTGTACCACCTTTGAGTAGTAAGTAAAAATACTGCTGGGGCTGTGCATGCTCACGTGGAGAAGCTGGTCTTGGTGCGAAGTTAGGAGTGACTGACCCATCACTGCCCGTTGTCTTTCTAATGTGGCCACTAAGTCTGAGCCGAGTGGATGAGTCTGGAAGTGGGAGGTTGCTCTTTAAGTTCCCAACTTAGAAAGTCACATTTTAAAAAATAGTTTTCACAGTGGTTTTATTTTTTCCCTTTGTATGTTTTCTGAATGACCGAATGAATGCATGTTTGTTTAAAAAATTGCAAACGATGCTGCCTCGTGTAGGGTAACACCGAATGATCTCTCAGCCTGCGCGTCCACTCGGGTCCCTGGCTCACTGGGGTCCCTGGGATGCGGGTGGGAGCCCATGCCTGTCCAGGTGCAGTCTCTCCAGCTGATTCCAATGCTCTGGAGAGACTTTCAATATTGCTATCATTGAATCCCAAACAAATATTTGATTTCAACCCATCTCTGCACTGAAAATTCATAAACATGCCTGCCCCTAATTCCAGGTAGGAATCCTTAAAAACAGGCCCTGGTGCCGTCAACAGAAGCCCCGGTGCTGATTCCTGGTGTGCGGGCACCAGAGCGCCTGCTTCTAAAGCAGCTTTGGGCCAGCAGCCAGGCGCCTCTGTCCCCAGCGCCTCTGGGTGCGAGTGAGGGGACAAGACCTGGGGCTCCCTGACAGTCCCCAGCCCTCCATCCCGGGGAGTAGACTGAATGGAGGTCCTGAGCGAGCACCCGGCCTCCTGGCTGCCTGTGCACAGGACATTCTTGGTGGTACCCGCCTCCATGGAAAGCCCTCTCTCTGGGCTGCCCGTGGTTCATGCTGTAATACACACAGCAGCCTGCTCATTGCAACCGTCAGCATCACAGGGGCTTCTCCTGGGGATTCTGGAGGTGCCTTTTGAGCACCAGGCAGAATGAGGGAAGCCCTGGATGCAGAGCCACCTGGTCTGGTGGGTTACCCCGCCCCAACCCTGCTGCCCGTGAAGCTGGGAGCTGTGCAAGACTGTAGCCAAGAAGGAAGATGCTGGGAGAAGCCACAAGTCACTAAAAACTGCCAAGCCATGAGGTTCTCTTTGCACCACGTTCTCATCACAAAAGGCACCCCCATTCAAGGCTGTGAATTTTAGGTGATTCAGGAGATACAACCACGGAATTTCTAGACCTAATCTCACTACTTAGAGATGATCACCATTAACATTGCATAACATTGCAGGTGTGTGTGTGTGAGTGTGAGCACATTTCTTTAAAAAAAACACCACACAAAATTGCAGTCATGCCATTCAGCTCTGTATCTTTCTTATTCTTAATATATCATTAATATTTTAATTTTTAAAATAACTTTGCATTTTTTCTGTTATTTTTAAGCAATAAAAACTTATAAAAGTTGCCTGTGCGGTACTGAGTTCTTTTTCCCAAACCATTTGAAGGTAAGTGTGTCCCTTCATCCCCACCCCCAAATATTTTAGTATGTATTTCTTACCAACAAGGAAATTCTCCTACATAGCTATTATACCACCCTAAAAACAGGAAATCAGTAACTACCATCTAATAATCCTCAGATCTCGTTCAAGGTCTCACCAAGTGTTCCAGTAACGTCTTGCACAGCGAAAGGTCCCAGGTCAAAGTCATACATCACATTCTGTTGTCAGGACCCTTCAGACCCCTTTAGTCCAGTATGTGTCCTCAGTCTGTGGCCGAGTCTTGTGAAGGCCACGGGCTGGTGTTTTATTTTGCAGCACGTCCCTCCCTTTGGGTGTGTCTGAGGCCTCCTGACGACTGATTTTAGGTTATGCATCTCTGCCAGGGACATCACAGCAGTGATTCTGCCATGCCTTCTAGCAGGGGGCACACACTTTTATGTTGTTCCATCGCCAATAATGTTCCCTCTGACTGTTAATCTACTAACTGATCAGTCCTTCTGTGTATAACCAATCTCTGGTTTCTACCATTGCCCTTCCCTGCACGGATGCCCTCCTTACCTCACTCGGGATCCAACATCTCCTGCTGGACAGCCCCCATCTCCCCACACCAATGTAGAGGCCTTTCTCGCCCCACCTGGATTCCCCACCTGACATGGGGTTGCTTCCCCATGGAAAATCTCTCCTTACCCATTTGGGCTTCAACATTGCAAGGCAGGTGGCCTGCCCACCTGAATACCTTCCTTCCTCATCTTGAGCACCCATAATGCTCTCTCTCTCACCTATCTTATATATATATATATATACTGCCTAATACTCATTACATGGTTAATTTATCTACCGACTTGTTTTATCTTTTGCCTGTCTCCTTCTTTTGACTGTAACTCCCATCATGGAGTGAGTGTTTCTCTCATCACTGCAAGTCTTGACCTAGTAGGGGCTCAGTAAGTACCCACTGATTGACAGTATACTAAAGCCCTTTGCCCACGTTCACAGGGTCATGTTCTCCTCATCAGGTGGCCTTTGAGGATGAGGTTGGCCATTGAGCCTTTGCAGGAGATCTCTTGCAGCCACCATTCTCATGGCCCAGAAGATAATTCTGGTTCTTCTCCCTGGTAGGCACGTGGTAGACCACATGCTAAGTACATGTTGAGTGACATGCCAATACAATGAGAGCAGACGTGATGGGTGTCTCTAACATGAAGTCACCTTCAAAGCCCATGTGCGATATGCTTTGTTCCCATCTCATTCCTGTGATGACCATGGAAAAACCTACTACGTCTCCCTCAGTCTAGGAACCGAGTCATGATAACACCGCCCCCTGCTGGCCTGTGATGGGCATGTAGTGTGAGAAAGAAACCCCCCAATGTGTTAAGCTTTGAGATTCATATTTTATTGTTGCCGTCATGCACCGGAGACTATGTCCATGAACCACAACTTCAAGAGAGCAGCAACAATATGACACCTTACTTCCCAGGAACATTTCACTTCCACTTGCAAGAAAGAGTTTGCAGATGGGAGAGCAGAATAAGGGCTCTGACCTTCGTAGGAGGGAGAAGCTAAGGAGCAAGGGTGAACTGACCCCCGAAAATCACTTCAACAAAGCAGTGCCACAAAACTCTACAAAACATGCACCCGAGACCCCGCAGCACAGGCAGGTGATGGGCCAGTGACCCGCCATGCCTCTCATTTCCTCCTCTAATTTCTGTGATTATCAATACGATGAAGTGTGGCCAGGTCGTTAAGATCCCTCCTGGAAGGCTGACCCAAGGCTCCTGGCATATCTCTGTCCACACTGCGCCCAAGTGATAAATGACTGAATCGTCCTTCCCGCGACCTGGCTCAGGGGCCAAGGGTCATGCCTCCTGCCGGGGGCTCATTATACTGGCTCTCCTGCTTTGAATCCCATCTTCTTGGTTCCTCTCATGTATTCTCTTGTTTATCAGCGGGCCGTTACCGGACTGGGGAGGGGACAGATGGCCATGACAGGGCTGCGTGAGGGTGGGAACGCCCAGCTGCTGTTGAATGAGAATCTGCTCCAGGACTACGTTCTCGAGACCCGGGCAGTGCGTCGTTTTCCTTCTCTGAGCATCAGGCCTTTTCTCCAAAATCAAAGACACCCATTTTCTAATCAGTGGAGTGAGAACCGCGGATCCATTTTCTTCCTCAAGCTCTCTCATCCGACATCGAAGGTAAACCCAACCAGTGCCGGACCAGCAGCTGGGGCAGGTACCAATGACCAGAGCAGCGTTTACTGGCGTCCACGTGTTCCTGTTAAAATTCAGATTCCTCCCCCATGGGTCTGGGGTGGGGCCCGAGAGTTCCCAACTTAGATCCCCTGATAAGGTGCTGATTCACTGAGACCAGGAAGAGAGAGGCGCGCTCGGCCCTGGGCCTGCTCCAATGGAGTCGCCATCCCGAGGAGAAGGCGGGGAAGCCAGGAACTGGAGACGGACCACGGGGCGGAGGCGGCAGGGGAGTGAGCACTGGGTGAGGCCTTCACACACTGCCCTCGGGCATCAGATGTTAAGGGGGCATCTCTAACAGTGATATCACTACATTCTCAGGAAGTGGACGCTGAGACAGAGTTTGGGGCATAAAATATCTGAGAGATCAGCATATGGAAAGGCAGGGAGGGAAGCAGGAGTGGGCACACGCTGCCCTTTCCTTCAGCAAATATAATTATTGCTCGCCTGACCTGAGTGCTGGGAGGCAGGGGTGAACAGGAGCTTACAGCTGCTGGGATTGCAAGGTGTGACCCGCCTGCCAGGGAGGAAGGCCCGCCTCCACCTGCTCTGACAAGTCATGGCCGGGGCAGGAAGTGTGTCCCTGAGACAAACATCACTAAGACACTGTGTGTGCCCGTGCATGTGCGCATGCGTGTTTGTGTGTACATGTGTGCAGGTAAGTGACTGGCGAAGTTATTTGGGCTGGAAAGTGGTCTAAGTCAAGCATCTGACATGGCCGATTCCAAATGTAGTTTGGGGGCCTGAGATGAAACCATACAGACTGGAAAGGGCCTTGTAAGGTGACCTTGACTCAGCCGGATCCTCTGCCCAGAAATAGCGGGTGTTACTTTCTGGACCATGATTGGCAAGTGAGGTCCTGAGTTTCCCCAACTCCTTCTGCTGCCTCGAGTGTTTGTACAACCCAGCGTTGACTCTTCCTTCCTCCCCAGAACCCCGAAGTCATACATTTTTAATTGGAGTTTTCCAGCCAAAGAGCAGACTGGCTGCTGCCCAACTTCTGGGTGAAGATGTCGAGAGAGAAAACCTCACCTTCTGTCCTGCTGGCAGCAGATGAAAACAAACCACCCTCTCCCTCTCCCAGCTGCTTTCTCTCCAACACGGCGACTCTATTTCAAGTGCTGGCTCCTTCACGGTTTTAAGCCAAGGAATAGAATTCAATGGCTTCGGCTTTGTCTTTCTCTGGCTGGGAATGCTTCTAGAACTTACACCCCCCTGGGCTCCATTTCCCACGTCTGGTTCCTGGCAAATTCAGCTTAAAAATGCTGTTGTGTTGTTGTTGTCTTGTGTGTGCGTGTGTTGGGGGGTGTTAAGGCTCCCCCAAAAGCAATAGTTGAAACCACAGTTGATAACTTTTATTTCCAATTCCTTAAAGTCATCTTTAAAAGGAACTAAAGCCTGCCACCTACACAGCACCCCCATAGGGACAGCCTTTCTCTGGCTCAGTTTGGTAATTCAATTGTGATACGTAAAGTGTGCAGTCGTAGCAAAAGAGAGAGGAGGAAATAAAAGCGAAAAGGAGGCAGGGAAACGCCGCCAGCAGCTGTCATCTATCTTGTGAGAAGTAAAAAGTGCTTACCTGTGCCAGATAGTGGATCCCACCTGCCTTATTAAGTAAGTGCAGCCCTTCACGCAGGGAAGGGGCCTTTGGAATAGCTGGGAAATCTTGCAGGCTTGGAAACGGAATAAAGATTGATTTATGGGGAGGTTCTCTCATATGTGTGTTTTTCTTCCCACTGACACAAAGAACAGTAGCCAGGGCACAAGATTCATTTTAAAGACTGAGGGGAGGAATTGGGTGTTGTGACTCTGGGTGTCTTATGCATCTTCCTTTTAAATGCAGGACCACGGGGTTCATCGTAGAGCCAGAAGTTTGATGGTGTGGACATTGCGGGGCTGTTTCAAGGAATGGCGCTCATGTACGTCAAGGGCCTGGCCTGCAGCCTGTCACACAGTAGGTGTTCAAAAATGGTAGCTATTTTGTCTAATTAAGGATTTGCATCTGCGTTTTCACTTTGTTAATCCTCACCTGAGGGTATTTTTACCTTAAGATTTTTTAGAGAGAGTGGAAGAGGGAGGGAACGACAGAGAGAAACACATCAATTGGTTGCCTCTGGCACATGTCCCAACCAGGGCCTGGGCCGGGGAGGCGCCTGCAACCAAGGTACAAGCCCTTGATGGGAATCGAACCCGGGACACTTTGGTCCAGAGGCTGACACTCTACTCACTGAGCCAAACCTGCCGGGCTGTGCTTTTTACTTTGTGTTGTAATCTGCCTTGAACCAAGGAAATTTAAGATTGCCCTGTTAGTCATGGTCATTGCGATTGCAAATTGTACAAACCCAAATCAAACTGGTTTAATTTAAAAAACAACAACAACAACTCATCTCAAGAAACTAAAACGTTTGTGGGGTAGTTGGCCTCAGGTATGGCTGGATCTAGTTTCTTAAGTAATAGCAACCGGGTTCTTTTTTTTATCTCTTGGATCTAATTGCATGTTATTGGCTTTATTCTAGTAAGGCTCCCTCTAGTGGTGGCCCCAAGCAATTTCAGGCTCCATTCTTCAGCTTGACTCCTTCCCTGGTACTGAACCAGCCAGCCGCTCAGCGTCCCTAGAAGGAGTAGGGCCCCTATGACCTCATTTAACCTTAATTACTTTTTAAAGGCACTATTTTCAAATACAGGCACATTGGGGACTAGGCTTCAACCTATGAATTTGGGGGGCACATAATTCAGTCCAGAACAGATGGCATGCTGGGTGGAGACCCCTTGGTCCATTTCAGGGGGGATATGTTAAAATGTCGGGCTCACTGAGAAATGCATCCCTTCCAAAGTGTGGCTCCCGGAGCACGGATGCCACAGAACAGACCAAGACCAACATGGGCCAGACAGGTGGCGTGCCTCTCGGCAGGAATCTCTTAGCTGCTTTCCTTTTCTGTCCTGCAGGAGGCATGGCTGTGGAGAGGCGTTGCTCACTATAATAAAAGCAGCAGAGCCAGTGCCGTGATCCATGGAAGCGGGCCTTTGCCCTTGCTGAGTGATGGAGAGACAGTAAGGAGTGGTGTGGACTGGGGCACATCGGCCTTCATGCCGTCCGAGAGGATGAGCCACCCTGTAGAAACGTGGACTTCTTGCTGTCAGACACTCTGAGTTCCCCTCGCCACCCCCACCCCCCTTCCCAAGAAATATTGGAAATCTGGATTTACGTTTTTGGTGAAACCTCTTGGTTTGTAGATATTGGTAACATTCAAAAATGTTCAAAATTCTCGTGGGCCACATGAAACAGATTTCGAGGTTTCTGGGCCACAAGCTTCTTCAAGATAGAGTTCTGAGCCGCACTGATTAGGGACACAGTTGATGCTGTACCCAGTGTGCAGGTTTAAAGGCTTCATCCGCAAGGAAACGATCGAGGAGCACTGAGTAAACTCACCTTTAGTTGGAGGTAACCTTGCATATCTGCAACCTTTCAAGCCACACCTTCCTCCCGGGCCTTGGTGCCCCCAGGCCCCCGGGGGCAGGTGTGGCTGGACCAGTGTCTACCGGTGGGTGGGCCCGGCACCAGGCTCTAGAGACGGCACCATTCAAACTTGGCCTCCTCCTCCCAGGGAGGAGGGACTCCCCTCTATCCTCCATGGCAGGGGATCCCTCTGGCCTACCATTGTACTGAGGGCGTTGCTGGACAGGACGTCATTGGCTACCCCAAAGGGTGGTGAGGCCTTCTGACCCAGTCTGGGAGTGGGCCCTGGGGAAGGCCGCTGCTGAGGGTGCTTCCAGCAGTCAGAGCAAGCGGCCTCCCGGCTGTGGGCCGACGGCCCCCTGGTCCCTGCTGGTGGCGTGGAGGGGAGAAGCGGCCCCTCGCGGGAGGGCTGGCCCCCCAGCTGCCATCACCTCCCTCCACGGCGTCTTGGTGGCGCTTCAAGCTTTGGTCCTGGCATCCGGCTTCCTCCGCATCTCCTCTCGGCCTCTGCCCGCTTGCACCCTCTCCTTTATCCCCCCACATCGGGGAGGACCTGCGGCTCACGGCCCGTGTCCAGGGGGGCCTCGAAGGAGGAGCCTCCGCCCGGAGCTGACCCTGCAATCGCACAGCTGAGAGGGGCCCACCTCCGGTCTGCACCCCACAGGCCTCGCTCACCTCACCTCGGAGACCCTGTGCCTTTCTTTCCCCTCATAGGTGCATTACCCAGCTGACCAAGAGGGGCTTCCATCACCCATCAAACCTGGACTCGGAATCAGTAACAGGCAGCTTTTCCCTGAGCGCAGGCAGAGTCCTGTCCTAAGAAAACACTCCTCCCTTCAGTTTCACTCCGTCCTGGGGGAGGAAAGCGCCGCGGCCCACAGCCGTCAATGTGGTTAAAGACAGAAAAGCACGTTCTCTACATCAAAGCGCCGCTGCGTTTCTTTCCTCCCACGCCGCGTGAGTCGCCTGAAAGGGTTGAACACGTAGGATTGGGAGTCACACCCTGGATTTTAATCCCAGCCCAGCCGTTTATTAGCAACACGACTTTGACAAATTCAGGAACTATCACATGTCAGTTTCTCAGTCTGCTAACTGCCTGTGCGTCTACTTCATAGAGATGCTGAGGGGACCGATGGAATAGGTGATGCTCACAGAGCACATTAGGGAACCCGTGTGTTGGCCACAAAGTCCCTGCAAACATTGCTTGACAGGCGTCCTCACATGGAAGGCTGTGCTCTGTGCTCTGCAAACAGGACTGGCCCCAGTGCATCTAGTCCCTGCCCTCAGCTGCTGTCTGACTGGCGGGGGAAGGGGAAGATTAAATCAGCACCAATAGAGCTGGACAAGTGTCCTGTAGGGGGGACGCTGATGTTTGGCTGGTAAAGGTTGGAGTCTGCAATCTAGTGGGGAGTCCTGGACAGCTTCCTGGAGGAAGTGGCCTTTACTCTGCTTCCTCAGGGCTGAGTGCGGGAGTGGGGTTCGGGGCGGGGTGGGAGGTGGGAATAGTCCAGGCAGAGGGCAGACACTGTGACCACATCTAGGGGGCAGAACCCATTGTGTTTTATTGTCACTTAAACCAACAGGGACTTTTACTTTTGTTTCACTTTAAATAAAACTGCTCATCACAGGTGATTCTAGCGTGTGGTGGGCCAGGGCCTTTCAGTAGCGCTCTTTGGCGTGAGGTTTGGAGCCAGCGCTGGAGTGACATCAGCATATCTAAGAGAAATCCTCCTGGGAGAGTTGGGAGAAGTCATTAATATAGCCGAGAGGAAGGAAAGGACATTTCTAAGCAATTTCCAATTTCAGATCCCAATTTCTGCTCGCAGTATTTTGACCTTTCTGTTCTATTTATTTAAAAAATTAAATTTTCGACTGAATTCAGTCCTTCACAATGGGAACTCTATTACTGCTGACCTGAGTCCAAACATGATTCAGTCCTCGGCCCCTTTTCTGGAAGTTGATGTGACAGTAATGCAGAGCCTGCTCTGCATCTGCTGTGGGTGATCCACAGAGGGGCCCGTCAGCCCCAGCACCCCCATCCCGCCAAACCACTGTGTCCCCCACTCTGAAATAGCAGCGATGCCAAGGGGAGCATTTTGGAACTTGCGCCCACCCACTGTGGTTGTGGGCTGGTGCAGACAAGCCAGGCGCCAGCAAAGGTCTGAAGTTAACTTCAGGTCCCAGAATTGGGGGCAGCAAGTCTTTCTGGGCTTCCAAGCTAGGTGCCAGTTGGCCTGGATGTCGGAAAGCAAAGTGCCCGTAGTTAGATGCCCAGGAGATGAGAGGAAAACCTCCGCATTGCAGGGCTACGGGGCAAGGAGCACTGTCAGAGGGGGATGTTCATTTGTTTCTTCATTCGTGAAGAGACCTACTACGTGCAGGAGTAGGTGTACAGAAATGATTGAAACAGACAAAAGTCTCTGCCCTCACGAAGCTCCTGCTCCGGTCGGGTGACATGGATAAACGGAATGTGTGTGGGAGCAGTGAGGCAGGGAAGGGGCGGGGCAGCACGCTCCCTGAGTGCCTATGCATGTCTGTGTGTGCAGCTTCAATCAGCGTGATCAAGGAGCATGTGGAAAGCTAAGGTGTGATCACAGACTTGCAGGTGTCAGGGGAGGAGCCACGGTGGAAGAGCTTCCCAGACAGCGTGTACAGCAAGTGCAAAGGCCCTGAGGTAGGGACACTCGTGGAGGATTGAAACCAGCAAGGAGGTCTGTCAGGTGTGGGTGAGCAGTCGTGGAGGGGAGGTGGGGGGACTTCTCTGGGATGTGGGAGGGTTTGGGGCAGAGGAGAGGTTTGCTCAAGTTCACGATGAGAGAAATTATGGAGAGTCTATGCCATGGAAGGCACCACACAGCTTCAGAGTGAAAGTGATAGGTTTGTGTGTTGTGTGCTGACTTGCTTACATGGCTGGTTCATTCATTTTTTGAAGAATATTTGTTTGGCCACTAGAAAGAAGGCCTTGTACCAATAGGTGGAGAGGAAATGGTCACTGAAGCCCGGCTAGCTCTGACCTGGTGGAGCTTACAGTCTAGCAGAGGAGCCAGAATAGAAATGAGGAGGCTATAAAACAAGCAAATAGCCCTGGCTGGCGTGGCTCAGTTGGTTGGGTACCGTCCAGTGCACCACAGGGTTTCTGGTTAGATTCCTGGTTAGGACACATGCCTGGGTTTTGGGCTCCATCCCCGATAGTGGGGAGGGAGTATATGCAGAAGGCAGCCAATTGATGTTTCTCTCTCTCTTCCTCTCTTTTCCTCTTTCTCTAAAAATCAATTAAAAATTTAAAAAACAAATAAACAAAAGTAATTCCACTCTGTGGTATGCTAGTATACCCAAATGGTTGAAAATAGGTGTTCGTACAAAAATTGTGCATGAATGTTTATAGCAGCACTGTTCACAGTAGCTAAAGGCAGAACGCACTCAGCTAGCTGTCTATCAAATGGATAAGAAAATAGGGCATGTACATTGGATGGAATTTATATATCCTGCTACCATGTGAATGAATCTTCAACATCATGCAAATGGGAGGAGACAGACGCAGAAGGCCAGAGACGGTATCACTCCGTGTGTATGAAATCCGTGTGTATGAAATGTCTGCACAGGCAAATCCTTAGAAACAAGCAGATTAGTGACTGTCAGGGGCTGGGCCGAGGGCAGTGGGTGGCTGCTTAGTAGGTTCTGGTTTCCTTTCGGGGAGATGGAGACGCATTGGAACTACGTGAGGGTGATGGTTGCACAGCATTGTGAATGCACCAAATGCCACCAATCTCACACTTTAAAATGGTTCCTTTCATGTTATGCAACTTTACCTCAATTAAAGAAAACGAAGTACAGCATTGTGCCCCGAAGTAGAGATTTTGTTAAGTGCTCTGAAGGAAATGAAAACATGATGTGATCCCAAGAGGGATGGCTGGAGGGGTGGGGGGGTGCGTTAAGGCAGGTGATATGGCCAGGGAAGGCATCCAGGATATATTGTCCCGAGAAAAACAGTGTTTCCACTCCTCAATGGACACGGTCATTTGCATACAAATGGAAGCTTGCTAGATGAATAAGCAGGGACAACAGAGCTTGTTTGGGGTGGGTGGGGGGAGTGGGGGTAGGGGAGGAGATAGGGATCTGATCGGGGTCAGAGGAGGGAAGTTTACCTTTTATTTCTGTAGATCTCTTCGCTTTATTGTTAGAGAACTGTTTCTTATGGACAAATATTAAGCACCCACACAAACAGCAGAGTAGTGTGAATCCTGGTGTCACGGTTGCTCAGCTCCGGCAATCTCCATTCATCGCCAGCCGTGTTTCACCCGTGTCCTCACCAAATCCCCATAACATTTTGAAGCAAATCCCATTTTGCTTATACATATTCTAGTATGTCCCTCTAAGAGGTAAGGGTGACAGTAGCGCGGTTAACAATGCTAGTTATACTTTTATTGTATATGTATTTGCAGTTTTAATATTTGATGAAAATTTATTTTTTAATGTTGTTTAAAGGGAAGTGGGATTATCTTTTTTCTGAACGTGGTCGGCAGAGGCACCGAATGCAGTCACTCACTGGCACGCTCCCCACTGCACGCCTCGGTGCTGCGGTGGAGAACATGGCATTCGGCGGCAGCTAATGCTGGTTCAAACCTCACCTCTCCCACTGGCTCTCTCTGTGACCTTGGACAAAATCCTGATCCTGTGTGAGCTGCAGTTTCCTCATGTAAACTGAGCCTGATGAGCACCTAGCTCATTGCGAGAATGAGATGAAACATTGCAAGAAAGGATGATGGCCTTGAGCATGGTGGTGAGACACACTGCACGCTCTCTAAAGACTCACTTCGTTTGGTAACTGGCTGTCCTGGACCATTCTGGTGGCAAGTTTGGATTCTGGGGCCCATATCCCTAGCCACTAACTGGGTAACTTTTTGTTAAGGGATTGACAGGTGCCTATAAGGCGTTTAACTCAAACTATGGTAGTTACAATAACTACCGTATACTTAGTATGTAACACTTCTGCATCAGAAAGTGTAGATGGACCCCAGTTGTGGATGGAAGAGCATAAAGTTTCACAAAGATGTTGAGGTTCAATTCCCACAAATAGCACTGTCAGATTGAAAAATAAGGACAACATTCACCTTTGACTGGAATCTACGCTTCAACTCATAGAGATAGAAGCGGAGAGAGGGTCTCGCTGATGCCGGTAGCATCCTAACCAGCTCTCCTTCCCTTGGGGGTGAGGGTCAGCCTAGGCAGTAAATGCAAGGACCTTTTTCTGTGGCTTTGACAGGCAAAGGATGGGGGGACAGGGCTGAAACATCTGGGATTCTGTTGAACAGTAAACTTCAGGACAAGTTTATCGTGTTCCTTTCTTCCAGCATTGTCTCTTTTATGGGGATTACTTGTCCATTGGAGGATAATAACATTACCATTAGAGGGATGTCTTTAGTGGGAAGATGGGAGGAAGCACTCGTACTGAGGCAGAGCGCTCATGCAGAAAAGAATTAGCTGTTGCCATAACTGTTGTTGTGATTGTGATCTGTTTATGGATGGCTGTGATGCTGGCAGAGAGCAATACGCATCTAATGAAAATACAAATGAGAAGGGGTGAGAGTTTAGAGAAGAAAGGGTCTGCTTCCAACTTGAATATGGATGGCAAAGGTCTCAAGGAAAGGAAATTAAAAATGATTCTAAGAGGAGGTGGAATTTCAAGTGACTCGTGAATGAAGGCACGCATTTGGACATGTGATGAGGAGGAGAAGTTGGAAGAAACCAGGGTGAACAGAATGTCTGGGATGCGTGTCAGAAGCGTGGCTTAGCCGAGGTGAGTTGCAAGAATTAAAGTGGGGACTACAGATCATGGCTGAGTCACAGAGGCCTTCAAGGAAGGTCGAGAGCTACAGGATTTCAGTTCTGGGTCAGTGCTTCATAAACTTCTGTCTTCATACACCTGATGGGGGGCATTCACATCTCCCCTCCCTATGGGAGGAGCCAGGGCTTTGAGTGATCCTAGGTAATTTCATTCTTTTTTCTATTCAAGGGGACATAACAGATGACAAATGAGAGAAAATGACATTTTTATAAGGATGGATCCCATGTGATTCATTGTAAATAAGTTAATCAATCCCACATTTTGGGATTCTAATGCTAATTTACAGCCAATCAATTGCCGCTGGTTAAGGTGATGATCACAGGGCCTGACTGCATGGGTTGGATTCCCAACTCCCCTCCTTACCACCTGGATGATGTTGAATGTACTAGCCCCACTCTGAGTCTTTGCCCTCATCTGCCAAATGGGGAGAAAATACTGTGTCGCTGGGCTGTTGGGAGGATTAGATGGGGTATTGCACGTGACATGCTTGGCATAGAGTACGGGCTACAAAGTGTTAGGTATTACAGCTGTGCGCCACCTTACGGGGGTGAAAGCCATTGCTCTCAGCTGAAGGATTTCGGGCAGGATGATGGCAAGATCAAAGGTGCAGAGTGGGCAAGCAGCCCAGACCAGTCTGAGAGCATGGGCTCCGGAGCCAGCAGTGTTCGGATCCTGACCTTACTACTCACTGGCTGTGCAGCTTTGGGCAAGTAGAATAAAATCTCTAATTCTCAGTTTCCTTCCTTATGTAAAATGAATACAGTCATAATAGCACCTACTTCACAGACTGGTGTTGAGGGTTTAGTGAAATGGTGCCTGTGAAGCCTCAGTCATAGTCTCTAGGGCAGCGGTTCTCAACCTGTGGGTCGCGACCACTTTGGGGGTGGAACGACCCTTTCACAGGGGTCGCCTAAGACCATTGGAAAACATATATAATTACATATTGTTTTTATGATTAATCACTATCCTTTAATTATGTTCAATTTGTAACAATGAAAATACATCCTGCATATCAGATATTTACATTACGATTCATAACAGTAGCAGAATTACAGTTATGAAGTAGCAACGAAAATAATTTTATCTTTGGGGGTCACCACAACATGAGGAACTGTATTAAAGGGTCACGGCATTAGGAAGGTTGAGAACCACGGCTCTAGGGAGTCTATTACCACAAACAAATTACCACAAACGTTGCAGCTTAAAACAACACACGGTTGCTATCTTTCAGTTTCTGTAGGAACCATCTATCTGGGTCCTCTGCAAGGCTGCAGCCAGGGTGTCAGCCAGGGCTTGGTTTCATCTGAACGCTTGACTGGGGAAAGACACACTTCCAAATTCACATGGTTGTGACAGAATTTAGTGTTTTGCCGGCTGTCAGCTGGACAGCACCCTGAGCTCTCAGCTAGTGGTTGAATGGAGGCCACCCTCAAGGCCTTGACACATGGACCTCTCCTGTATGACCACATGCTTCATCAAGGTCAGCCAGGAGAGTCTCCTCCAACGTGGGCCTTGCCATCTTACATGAGGTAATGGCAGCCATGTGGTCATGTCGTTCTGTCGCCTTTGCCATATTCTGTTGGTTAAAAGCAGTTCCCAGATCATGCCTGCACTTGGAGATGGTGTGCACACACTGGCTAGAAATGATGGTTTAGTCAGACTCAGTTCTGGTTTTTATGAGAAGATTCCTGACGAACAATCTCTCATCCACGAGCACCTCTGATTGTTTTTACGAGCCACCTATTTTCTTGACAATAAACTCTAAATGTTTAGTATCTGGGCTGTCCATCCAACTTTTCTGAGCTTGCAGTCAACTGGAGATAACCCTGAAGGTGAAAGGGGTGTGGGCAATTGTTGAATGGCCCCAATGCCTCATTTCTCCCCGTATTCATGCCTTTTGCAGCAACTTTGCAATTCTTTCCTCCAAAAGGTCAGAGCCCATTTCCCTGCCCTTGACCTTGGGTCTGCCCATTGATTTTCTTTGGCAAGTGGAATGTTAGTGGACATGGTGCAAGCAGAGTTCTGAAAATGCTTACCTGGTTTGACTGGCCTTCTGGCATTTCAGCCATGAAAATAACACATCTGAGCTGGCCTGCTGGTCCAGGAGGAGAGGGAAGGACAGGTGGACAGAGTCAAACTGCCCTCCTCCATTCTGGTCTTGTGGGGGTGAGCTCAGCTGAGGTCAGTAGAGTCACCAAGCAGAGCCATGATCCACACAAATGTAAGAATAAATGATTACTGGTTTGTTACGTGGAGTCACTGTGGGTGTGGTCAACTGGTCCAAGTGGTAAGGAGAAATAAACGGGAATGTCACTACTTATTCTTCCACTCACTCCACTAAGGATTAAATGTGTGCTCTGTGGGAAGGCAGGGGTCTTGAGTAAGACCAGTTATGACTAAGCCAAGACACAGTCCCTAACCTCCTGCTCATTCACCACCACCCAAATTTCAGAGTTACCACCAACATGGAGAAGACCAGTCTTGAGTGAGATCCTTGCATGCCATCCCACGCTTTCTCTTTGTGGCTGTTTAGTCAGGGTGTGTCTGATCGCAATGAAAGAAACTCAATTAAATTGACTTAAGCACAAGGAAAAAGGATTTTCAGACTCGTGTGGCCGAAAAGACTAACTCAGGGCTCAGCTGCAATCAGGAGCCATGAGGACTCAGCCAAGTCCACATGACCCTGCTGCTGCTGGGCTGTTCCCCATGCTCAGCCTGACTCAGCTCTCAGGGGCCTTTAGGCAGAACATTCCCACTACAGTCTTGTCACTGGAAAGATGTGTTGCCTGCTCATCTTAGAACTAATCACAGAGGTGGGTGGCAACGCCTGGCATGTGTGTAATCCTAAAGCCTGGGAAGGGTGGGGTCAACCCACTGAACTGCACTGCCTACGAGGTGGCTCTCCAAAATAGAAGAAAAACAAAGTGCGAGGGGGGTGCTGCTATTATCAAAAGAGAAAGTGGTGTTAGAGATGCAAGACCAATACAAGTCCACCAGAGTGGAACGTATCACACATTTAATTATGCAAAGTTAGTTATGTATTTTCCTTTAGTATATTCATCTTTCCCAGTAGACTGCAGGCCCCTAGGAAGGTAGACTGTGCATCTATTTTGCTCAGCTCTAAATATCCAGTGTCTTATACTGGCTGATACTTAATAGGAGGCCAATAAATATTTCTTGAATGCATAAATGAAGCTTATGGTCTGTTGGGAGAAGATTAAGGTAAAACATGGTCAAACTCAATGAGCTAAGTCAGATTTTAGATGGCAAGAAAGGCAGAAAATTATGTTTATAGTATTAAAGAATATACTAGAATGGGCTTTATATATGAGCATTTAAGGGTCTATAAACTTTGATTAAAAGCATAGCAGCAACAAAAAGCATTCTCCTCCATATCTCCCTCTTCATCTTGGTATTCCAGCTTGTGGGATACACAAAATGAATGTTCTGAGATTACTGGGATTTGTGTGTGTACGCCTATGCCCACACCCAGGCACAGAGAGACAAGTGGTGTAGAGGATAGTGTACACCCACCTGGAGAACAGCTGAGTTCATTTTTCATCTAGTCTTTTCAGCCCACTCTTGTTTATTATGTTTGTTGTGATGAGCCAACATTTTTCGTCTTTAGAGTGAGCAGCCACTGTAAACAGCACAAAAGCTGGGCTGGCAGGAGTCCTGGAGAGCTGGTGGCTTCCAGGGCATGGAGGAGCTGAGATTAAGAGGGGAAGGCTGCCATTTGCATTGGGAAGATTTTGGGGAGTGAGAATCTGGGTTCTCTTGTCCAGGGGTGGGGGTAGGGTGGGAAGAGATATCTTGAAAATCAGAGTACCTCAAAAGAAACAAAAAATGACAACAAAGCACCATCTTCCCATGTCTGCTTCCATCACTTCCTTCATAGAATCAAACCAGTCCCAGGGCAGACAAGCCACATTTTAAATAGATTTACTAGAAAATCCATTCTCCAAATAGAAATTATATAGATTCTTATGCTCTTAAAAACAATATTCTGTCTTCAAAATTGCTCCCCACTCGGAGATGTGCAGCATCATGTGGTGCAAAGCCCTCGGCAGTATCAGGCTTGCCGCTCAGCAGGGAGCTGCCACACTGAACTCCACTTCAGCGGGTGGTAAGGGCGCATTAAAGGGACAGGTTCTGCCGCCCTGGCTGGGTAGCTCAGTGGGTTAGAGTGTTGGCTGGATATGCCAAGGTTGCAGGTTTTGTCCCTGGTCAGAGCATATACAAGAATCAACCAACAAATGCAAAAATAGGTGGAACAACAAATTGAGTTTCTTCCCCTCTCAAAAAATCAATAAAAACAAACAAACAAACAAACAAACAAACAAACAAACAAACAAGGCAGGTTCTGGAGCTGGAGTCGAACCCAGCACTCCCTCTTACTCTATGAATGATCTTGGCCAGCTACTTCATCTCTCGTGCCTCAGTTTCCTCATCTGCAAAATAGTAATAATAGTAACAACACATATATCATAGAATCATCAAAAGGATTGAATCAGTTAATACAATAAAGCACTGCATCTTTTTCTTTTTATTGTGTAGGCGGGAGAGAGAGAAAGAGAGAGAGAGAGAAAGAGAGAGAGAGAGAGAGAGAGAGAGAGAGAGAATTTTAATTGTGTAGCTGATACTGCCAGAGATTCTAATGAATGCATTTCTGCCAGGAACAAGCGTGTCATGGGAGAAGTTCATCTCCTTTACTTTCAGTCTATTTTATTATGTTCAAGCATCTCATACAATCATTCTAGGATGTAATCATTTATATATTTCATACAGTATGACCTCTAAATGTAAACTGGAACTCTGCCTGGGGCTCTACCCAAGGAAAAGCAACTTATTCCAACAGTGGAGGGAAGGTCTACCTTGGACTTGGTGAGAGATGTTCTTTATATGTGGGGGATCATGTCATTTTTCATCTAAATCAAGACACTTGACTGTGAAAGAGGAGACTTTTAATCATTAAAGATCAAGGTCTCTCCCCAAAGCAGGTCTGCAGCAGCCAGCTAGGTCTCATACTTAGTAAAGAATCCATATCTTAATTAGAATGAAAATCCTTGCTCTCTCATGAACATATGGGCATGCTGCCTCAGGACCTTTGTATCTGCTGTCTTTCCTGCCTGTAACACTCTTCCCTCTGTTGCCAAGATGACGTGCTTCCTCATCCATGTCAGAGCTTATCTCTGAAGCTTTTCCTGGCCACCTGTAACCTCTGCAATGGCAGGTACCAGCTGTGTTCTCTACAGAGAGGGTAGCCAGAGGCAGGTTGAGATCCAGCCCTTGCTCTGCCTTTCACACACTCCTGGAGAGGGTCGGAGAGGGAGGGACATCTTTTTCTAATCGACCCACCCAGAGGGGGCACCTTCATATGATTCAAAGGTGCAAAGGTGCTGGCTGCACCTGTGGCCTCCCTACATACTGACACGCTATCCTTTCTAGTTGCATGTTAGCTTTCCTTGTAGAGTGCAAGCTTCAGGATGGTGGAGACTTTTGTCTGTTTTGTTCACTGCCATATCCTTAGCATTATACCTGACACACAGTAGGCGCTCCAGAAATACTGTTTGAATGAATGAATGCCTGCATTTACGTTAAAAGGCAATGGAAACCAAGCTCAGCTGAACTCTTGGGGTTACGTTCTTACTTAGTCTAGCTGTGGTTTGTAGTGTAGCTGCTCAACCCTCTAGCTCAGTGCACCCAGACCCTGGGAGGTCCCTACAGCACCACGTGCTTTTTATCCGCCTGCAGTTCCATCCAGAGACGTGAAAATGAGCTGCTGCTTTTTTGTCTTTTGTTTTTTTCAGTTCTTCTTTTGAGATCTCTCTTTTTCCTACCTCAGATGTAATGGAAGCCCTAATAATGGGATGAAAATATCACTAGGTTGTAAGACGAAGGCATAAGCAATACGAAAGACCCACACCTCCGTTTCACTAAGACAAACCTGAACCGCCATCTCAGTGGCTCGCACAGGAAATCCTTTCTTCTCTGGGGCTCCCCGGGAGCCCCCTCTTAGAGACGAGTTTGCCAGGAACACCACGGCTTGAGAATAAATATCCCCCCAGCAGTTTTTGGTGTCTGGGTTGGTTGACTTTTCCAAATCCGCGGTACTCTTAAAAAAACACCCCAAATCTTTGCAACACTTTCAGCTTGGCATTACCTTATCTGAGTGCATGCTTGTAGCAACGCACTTGTTGAAATGCCCACCGGTGTTGGGAGGTGGATGCCCCTTTAACTCTTGAGACTCAACCTCCCTGAGACTGAAGTTCCGTGCCAGGTCAGGACGGTGCTAAGAACATGGAAAGGTAATTTTCTCCATTGTCACCCGAATGTCACCACCAAGTTTCCTCCCAGTGAAAAAAGGCGCAATTCTCCAGCCCAGCCGGCTGGACAGCTCCGGCTCCCCACAAAGTCAGCTCTGGAGTCCGAGTGGCCTACATCCCTAAACTGATTGCTTCGGTGTCTTTTAAGGTTTGGGCACTAATTTAATTGACTGCTGTGTGCAACCCCAGGGAAGCGGGTGAGAAATCCATTCAAATCCTCACCGTTAAATAAAATCCTCCAGCAAATTACTGGCAGCTGAGGGGTTTGCAAAGCCGAGACCATCAGCAAAGACCTCAGTCCGGGAGCTGCCCCACATTCCCCTGACAAAATGAGCACTTTTTAGCTTCCCTGTTGGGGAGGCCAGTTATCACGTTCGGCCATAAAGCTCTCACGGTGGTTTTCACATGTTTTATTTATCTGATCTGTGGTCAGATCTGTGCCGCTCGCGCTCGGGTGCAGCTGCCTTTCTGAGTCTTCGTCAATGCCATCGATTTCACGTTAAATGCGAAGATTGCACCGTTCAGCCTTAACTGTGGGCCCGGTCGCCAGGGGCTGGCTCTCGGACACTGGTTGTTCTGTTTTTCTGCCGATAAGTCACCTTTTACTGATGAACATCAGCTGGGTTGGACCTGTCTTTGTTAGTGAGGGAGACAGTGCATCGAGCAGGTGACTGAAAGAGGCATTTCTGGGAGGTTAGTGTTTTATTACATCCCAATGAAGGTGTTAAAGGAAAGGTTAAGCTAAAGGGCCCTGGGGAATCATTTGAAAAGGGTATAACCATGTTCAAGGTTGTTATATAAAACCACCTGTTTTAAGGGCAAGGGTGTCCCGGGGACGTTAAAGTTAATAGGACCCCCTTCCTTCTTCCCTCCTAATTTACCAATCTGTTGCTTTATTGGGCTCCATTCCCTCACTGGCTTATTGATTCATTGATCGAAATTAGCCAGAACCAGGTGAGCTTAAATGCGGCTTTGACACTTGTTAGCTGAGTGACCTGCATCAGGTCTTCTCAAGTGTATTCGTCCTTTGTCAATGGAGAACGACAATAACCATGTCCCAGACCTTGCGGGTCTCACTGCATAAGGCACACAGGGTTAGGGTGAGGCCTGGCTCACGGGGAGGACAGAATCAATGCCGCTGTCGCTCGTGTCAGTGGCAAGGGGCAAGTCCCTGTGCTGATTCCATCCCCAGGGAGCCATGCTCTGATCAAGAGGAGTCTAGGCAGAGGGAATGTTGTCCAGGTGAGGACCGGGGCTACCCAGGGAGAGGGGGCGGAGGTTGGGATGACAGGGATGCGGGAGGGAGGGTGCCCAGCTGCAGATGGAGTCTGAGAGGGAGGTTGGGGTCGGGCAGCGAGGGCCATGTGTGGAGTGAGGAATAGGGTTTTATTCTGCGGCACTCTCGGCCCAGTGAGGAGGGGCCAGCTCTGTTCCTCAGAAGGTGACCCAGGCAGCAAGGCGACTGGAGAAAGTCAGGGTTGCCAGCGGTTGTAAAGGGTCAGGCAATAAATGTATTAGGTTTTGTGAGCCACCTGGTCTCTGCCTCGACTAGTCCCTATGCTACTGCAGTGCACATGCAGCCACGAACAATGACAAAGGACAGGTGTGCTGGTCCTGATATGATTCATTGGCAAACACAGGCCATGGGTGGATCTGGTCAGCACGCTGCGGTTCAAGAACCCCTGGTGTTCTCATAGAATATGTAAGTATGTACAGTGGGGCCTTGACTTATGAGTTTAATTCGTTCTGAGACCGAGCTCGTTAAAGAGCTCGTTAAGGAGCTCGTTAACTCAAATTACTCTATCAACTCAATGCAAAAAATCGGCTGAGAGACAGCTGGTATCTCAAAAAACTCGTTAGTCGGGACACTGGTAAGTCAAGGCCCCACTGTAATTCATTATGATGATTAGAGTGGTCTGAAATACACAAAAACAGTGGCCAAAGATTTGAAGTTGTTCTTTATTCTGCACTCTTATCAAAGATGCAATCCTAAACTAACTCTTGGAACTTCTCTCCTCTGAATGAAATAACATCTGGCAAGGCTGACTCTTGACAGAATTGCCAAAAATAGGAACAATCTCTGTCGCTTTTCTTTCCCTATTCTTTCCCTCCTGATTCCTAGATCCTCGGTGCTCTCAAATTTTCCCCAATTTGGGGTAGCTGAGTGACCTAGAGTAGAGAGAGGGTCATGAGTTTCCGCATAGGAGGAACTTAGGAGGAAGAGTCACTTCACAAAGGGCCTGAGGTGTCCTGGCCAGTGTGGCTCAATTGGTTGGGTGTCATGCTGTGCACCAAGAGGTTGCTGGTTCCATTCCTGGTCAGGGCACATGCCTGGGTTTCAGGCTTTATCCACAGTACGGGGCGTATAGGAAGCGGCTGATTGATGTCACGCTCTCGCATCTATGTTTCTCTCTTCTCCCGTCCTCTCTCTCTAAAAATCAATAGACTATTCTTAAAAAAAAAAGACCAGAGGTGACTTGTCCAGAAGCTATATTCATATAGCAAGCATGTAATTTTATTTATATTATAACTTTAAGGAGGCTTCAAAGGGCCAATGGAGAAGCTTCTGAAGGTCAACTGTCACCTGATAAAAGGACATGAATGTTCTGGCAGGTGTCAAGGAGTATGAAGGTGCTGAGATTTCCCCCCCATTTTCAAGCTAACCTGCACAGTTTCACAGATGTTGTGGATGACACAGGATTCCTGGGTCAGAGGCACAGGGAAGTTTTACTACCCATAGCGATGGCAGAAACCAGCACATCAGCGCCTGTCGGGCTCTCTGAGCTCTAATTCCCACAGGGTCACACACACACAGGGCCCGCTGGTGTCTGCAGGGTTGTGAGTTGTTACAAAGAGAAACCCCAGATTAAAAAACCCTAATCTATAACAATAAAAGCATAATATGCTAATTAGACTGGACGTCCTTCCTTTTGAAGCTAGGGTTGTGAAGGAAGCCTGGGTCCCGGGTGCCAGAGGGCAGCCGGTGCCAGCAGCTGGGGGAAGGAAGGCCTACTCTTGCATGTATTTCGTGCATTGGGCCTCTAGTCTTTTATAGTGGACAATATCTGCCCTTTTCCCCAGAAGGAGACAGTAACTTTATTATTTTGAACCATAAACAAACCTGTCCAGTGTTCTGTAAGGACACACCATCTCTATCTTGTAAGGCTGTTTGCTACACAAAATACTTGAGAGAATTGCCTGCTACAAGGCAGCCAGTGGCCCTGCTCACAAGACATGAAGACATGAAAGAGTTGCTCCACGACAGGCTTTATATTTTGCATTTCGATTAGGATCCAACAGGAAGCTGAGAGAACCGCCATGTTGCTGGGACAGTGGAACTTTCAGCAGCAGAGGGCAAGTAGGCACCGTGCTTCTTCGAAGAACAACAGGGTCCCTGGAGCCCTGGCTCACTTTGTCTGCTTTGACCTCTAGCTAACCGTCCGTCCGGAGTCTGTCTGCCTGCTTCGGCGGTTAGAATGATTTCTATCGTGTGAAGGGCTGTTTGCACACATCCGAAGTTTGAAGAGAGACCTTCGTTGTAAGCACACTTGATAAATGATCCGAAAACATGCCAAAGAGTTTCCAGTGGGGATGAATCACTTTTGAGGAATGCTCCTGTAAAATGTTGCAGGAAGATAGCCTTTCTTTTCAGACCCGTGTTAAACCGTCGGAGTTACTGTGAGTAGTCATGTTGTCAGGGGCCCGGAACAAATCCTAATTTCTGGGTGAGTATGAAAGATACAGCTCAGTGAAAATGGAAAGCTAAGATTCTCCTCAAGTCAAGAGGTTCTCTCTTGATATTGCAGTAACTGTGTATGGTATCAGGCAGGTGCTTGGGATAACAGAGGGAGCACTTTGTAGGGTATGTGATTATCTGACCACTAAGCTGTACCCCCAAATCGGTACAAAACAGGATTGAATATAAACTGTAATTAAAAATAAATTAAAATAAAAGAAGTAGAATCTAGTGTACTAGTGAAAAAAATGTGAGATGTAGTAAAGGCTAACCGATCAGGAGGTGCTTGCCATTGAACAGGTAGTTTGTTACTCACAGTTCCCAGAGGAGGAGCCACACCATGTCCTGGGACTGGGGCTGGTCAGCGCAGAAGTGGGCAATGTGGTCAGATCCTCTACTGTGGTTTCTGAGGGAAGGAATAGGTCAGGCAGGATGGACAGGTTAGGCTAGTCTGAATACTTCCAGCAGCGTCAGGAGGCCTGGTCTGGAGTGATTAGGGTGAGTGATAGGGGCCTGGAGTGTGAGAACCTGAGGAGGGAGAGGGCTGGCTTGCATTTGAAAAGCGCCCCAGTGGGTGGGTGGTAGTGAGGGAAACTGCAGGCCAAGGCAGGTGACTCAGGCATAGAGTAGGGTTGTCCAGAACATGGTGTGTTCATATATTTGCAAGTAGAGCAGATGTTAAAGTGTCAAGTTTACAGAAGCTAGAAGGATGGTTAACACAACCCATCGAAGAGCTGTGTAGTAAGATGAAAGAAGGGGGTGGGTGTAGAATGGGAAAGCAAGAATGCAGAAGACAAGGTCATGGGCTTGGCTTTCTACTTCCTTTTATTTTGCTTTGCCAGGACTGTGTGTCGTCCTGTTCCATTAGGTGGCTTCGGGCAGTAAGGAGACATGCCATCAAATAACATCAAATTACAGAAGATGACTTACCTTGTTTTAAGTCCTCACCCAAGGATGTTCCCATTGATTTTAGAGAGAGACGAAGGGAGAGGGAGAGAGAGAGAAACATCCATGTGTGAGAGAAACATCAATTGGTTACCTCCCGTACACACCCCGACAGGGGATTGAACTCGAAACCTGGGTATGTGCCCTGATTTGACTCCAAACAACTGAGCCACATGCGGGAAGTCAAAAAATTACTTACTTTTAGACTTATTCCCAACTTTCTAATTTCCCCAAAGAGAAAGTCTCCGTTTGGTGCTATTTTGCATTAACAGCTCTTTAACTGTTGTTACTTTCATTTGAACAAAAAATGGATCTTGGCCTTCGCCGCTGTGACAGCATATCAGCCCCATTCTTGGTTATAAACAACAGGAGTCATTGGAGAAAATAAATTGGATAGCTCCCAGAAGGTGAGAGGGCAAGGCCAGAAAATGTTAATTACTAATAGGACGCTAGCTGGGACCCCAAACAGAGCGACTTCAACTGGGATGTTCTTTCCTCCTTATATCTGTTCAGTTAGTGGATTTTCTATTGTCAAAAATAGTGCTTCCTCAGTCTCCCTGTGTTTTTGCATTAGATTTTGATATTTCAAATTGTAAAAGGCTTTTTTGGGGGGGGACATTACATGTGATATCAGTGATTTTATTGAAGCAACTGCATTGAGATTCACTTGGGTTTTCTCTTGTTATCAAATTCTATTCCAAACAAGTATTCAGGACATCTGAATGGATTGCCAGTGTGCTGTAGGTTTATTATAGAACATTCTATGTGTGGTCTATGTAGAAAAACAGCTTGCATAAGATAGTCTTGGTTACCATCTAAAATATTTCTAAATGTTCTTTACATGAAAGTTTATGTTATATTTTTAAACCTTTTGGAGCTTTACCTATTTTTCTAAGGCAGTTAACTGTACCTTAAAAAAAGTATTTTGTATCTACTTTTGTCACTTCATCAGAATAAAATATATTAAAATAAAGAAATGAAAAAAATTCTAACAGGAGGAATAGATGCTTTGATCCAAGGCTTAGCTCAGATGTATGGAAATCCATATCATCAGAAGGGGCATCCCTAGACCCAGCGTGTTAGTTTCTTAAGGCTGCTGTAACCAATGACCTCAAACTTGATGGCTTAAAACAACAGAATTGTATTCTCGCCTAGCACTGGAGGCTACGAGTCGGCTTAGTGTGCCAGCAGGTCAGTTCTCCAAAGCCTCTGGGGAGAATCCCCGTTTCAGCGGCCTCACTTTCCTGGGCTTGTGGCTGCATCCCTCCAATCTCCGTCTCTGTCTTCTTCACACCACCTTCTCCTCTGTGTATCTCTGTGTCTTTCTGTCTTCTTATGTGGACACCCCTTGTTGGACTTGAAGTCCACCTCGAATCTGGGTTGCATCTCAAGATCTTCAACTAATGACTCTGTAAGGTCATATTCCCAAATAGTGGCACAGCCTGAGGTTTGCATGGACTTGAATTTTTTTTTTTGGGGGGGGGGGTGGATGCTTTTCAGCCTACTACATCAGCAAGCAAAGAAAGTCTGAGGCCTGAAGTAAGAGGATTTGATGAGAATGGGCTGCATGGGCATCGTGGGCAAAATTTGCTAGCACATCACATAGCCCTGCTTGGGTCCCTCAGCGTGAATTCACCATGACCGTCCTTTTGTCTTTGGTGACTTCATTTTAAATTCCAAAGTCCTGAGCCAGGGCATCTGATTAGTAAGTCTCAGTCACTGCATAGGGGATGAGGAGAGAAATCTGTATTTTCATTCAGCACCCATTTTGGAAGTCAAGACCCATAAAGGGAGGAGTTTCAGAGGCTGGGTATACAAAAAATGACAAATGTCTACCACAACAGCTGGTAGTCAACTAAGTTTACTGCCTTTCCCCCTATTAGCTCCATTTTACCATTGTATTCTATGTCTATGAAGTGATGCTATTTTTCACTGATAGTAGCCCTATGTAGATTAAATTTATTTAGGTAAAAGGACACTTGATTTACAAAGAGATAAGAAATTAGTAACAGTATACGGGTCCCAGATGTTCTGGATGGATATGTGGTGGCACCCAGCTAGGTCTGGTAAGAATCATAAATATAAGGACACAAATGTCCCAAACGTCTGTAATTCAGCATCACCAGGAACTGAGAACAGACAATCCAGAAGCCCCCACATTTCAGGTGAGTTTTTTGGCTCGGGGTTTTTTAACAAATACCAGGCCCTCTATTTGGACATGGCTCCTGGATTCTCAATAATCTACTGGGCATTTTCAAAGGCACACACTGCTATTACCTTAAACTTAGCAGATGCAGCAAAAATTCATTATTTATCCCTCAAACCTGTATCTCTTCCTGATGTCTCAGACATATACTCAGCCTGCTATGCCTGCAACCTTGGAGAATTTTCGACTCGCTCATCTCCATCACCTCCTAACTCAGCGGTTCTGAACCTATGGGTTGCGACCCCTTTGACGGTCGAACGACCCTTTCACAGGGGTCACCTAAGACCATTGTGCATATCAGATATTTACATTATGATTCATAACAGTAGCAATATTACAGTTATGAAGTAGTAACGAAAATGATTTTATGGTTGGGTCACAACATGAGGAACTGTATTTAAAGGGCCAGAAGGTTGAGGACCACTGTAATGAATCCAGTCACTACATTTACTGAATCCACCCTGATGGGTGTTTTTCATCATCCCTTTCCTTCCCATGATTCCCATCATTTTCTAGGCTTTGACCAGTTCTTGTCCTCTAGCTCTCTCATCGCACTTCTCCAGTGTTCATCTTCAGTTTGGTCCCACCTATCTCTCATCTCTGCATCATCACTAGAACCAAGAGATGGCTTGAGTGAAATTTAGCCCCTTCTATAACTTCCAGAAGTTTCACAGGCCTGAATGAGCGAGTGACATCAGCCATAAAGGTGTGCTTGCCATGTAGACCCAGCTGAAACCCAGCTCTCTTCTACAACCTTCCAAGTGGCCACTCTCGGTTTTCCTGGACAGAAATTTTGGAGCCATCCTTACTCCTTACTGCCTTTGAGCACACCAAACTTAGGCCTTTCTTCCTCACTCCAAAGTCTCTCTTCCTCTTCATCAATTTCTTGATATAGACCCTCATCAATGGCATGTAGGTCTAGTATGAAAAGAACATTGGCAGTGAACTCAGAACAGATAGGAAGCATTTGAACTTGGTTCCCTCATACATTTGTTCCTGCAGAGTATTTTTGAGACAGAAAAATCTGAGTGGCTAAACATTTGCATTCCTCACTTGTTTATTTCCCCCCATTCCTTCCAAGTTAATTTGCATTAGGGTACATCTGTTAAGCAAACATGCCCAAGGGCTTGGACCAGTTACAGCCCTTGGTAAACAAGGTGGAAAAGGTGAGGAACATCTGTTTGCCTCTGGCTGGTAAGATTTCTGAGGGGCCCAGCTGTCTTGCAAAGTCCCCACTTGCCCCCGCTATGGAAACATGCTAATAATCCAAAAATGACTAGTCCTGGCAAGGACAAGACAGGGCAGGAGAACCCTGAGAACAAAGGACAGAGGAGGCAGCTTGTTTCTCAGGAAAAGGTTTCCCTCCTGTCTTCAGCATCAAGAGAATACAGGTGAGCCAGGGACCGGGTTGGCAAGGGGAGGAACAGGAGTCATGGACTTGAGAGTTTGGAAACTTATAAGTTTACAGTGACAGTGTCTCATTCCAATTCTTAGTTGAGCTGGGAAATTCTCAGAACTCCTTGGTATGGGTGACACTAGAAAGATAATAAAACGTCTTTCTGTTTGGCAGGCCAACAGGCTCTTTAGTTTTTACGTTACTCCAGGACCATAAGGCCATAGCTCTAGGTGGTTTTAACTGATCTCATCTGTCTTAGGTTGGTATAAATTCAACCTCCTCCAATAAACTGTTTCTGAACATCCCAAAGATCATCATTCCTCACTTCTCCAATTTCTGTAACTTTCCCCTTTTTATTCATAAGTAATCCATTTGTTTGGCCTACCCCCACCAGAAGTCATCTGGTCAACTCAATATGATCAAGAACATACATTTTAATGCTTGAATTGAATGCTCAATTATCTGCTGGCTTATACTGTTAGTTTTACTTTTTCACTGTGTTGATTCTGTCTCTTCAAATAGAACATACTGTACGTAAAGGCAAAGATCATGGGGTTTAATTCCATGCCCTTTGTAAAGTATGTCCCACTCCTCCATCAGTGTTGAACACACAGAACAGAACTCCATCAATGTGTTTTCAATTCATGTATCCCACAAATAACTGTTTTCATCTCAACTGTGTGTCAGGCCTTGAACTTGGCAATGGGCCTGTGGCAAAAAGAAGATAGAGAATATTCCTGGTCTCAAGGAGCAGTTAACAAGCAAGTGAACACATGGATCATGTAATTGAAGTTTGTGATTGGTGTTAGGAAGGAATGAAGTGGGTAGTCAAGGAAGGCTGTGCGGAGGGGATAGTGAAGCCAAGATTCGAAGGACAAAAGGAGCCAGGGAGGCAAAAATCCCAGGAAAAGGAAATGCGGTAGGAAAGAGATTGCTTTCTAGAATATTCTAGAAGGTCCACGTGATTAAAGCAAACTGATGATGGAGAGGGGAAGTCTGATGAGATGTGGGAGTTGCCCACCCCCTAGTGCTGTGGACTGTGCTGAGAAGCTGGGTTTAACCCAGTGATGGCGAACCTATGACACGCGTGTCAGAGGTAACACGCGAACTCATTTTTTTTGGTTGATTTTTCTTTGTTAAATGGCATCTAAATATATAAAATAAATATCAAAAATATAAGTCTTTGTTTTACTATGGTTGAAAATATAAAAAAATTTCTATTTCTGTATGTGACATGGCACCAGAGTTAAGTTAGGGTTTTTCAAAATGCTGACACGCCGAGCTCAAAAGGTTTGCCATCACTGGTTTAACCTAATGTAGTAGAAAGCTACTGATGGGATTAAACAGGGGAGTGACTTTGTGAAAAATAGGGGAGCAATGATGAAATGGGGGGCTAGTGAGGAAGGTCCTGCCACAGACCAGGTGAGAGGTGTTGGTGGCTCATATCAGGCTGGTGATAATGCAGATGAAGAAAAACTGATGGACTTGGGAGAAGTGTTGGAAGTCAAACCAATAGAGCCTGTGACCATTTGGAATGGGTGGGTGACAACGTGGAGCCAGAGATGATTCCAGCACTGCTACCTTTGGATGCTAAGGTCATTACTAAGGTGGGGGAAACTTCAAGGGAGACTTACAAGAAAAAAATCATTTTCATTTGGGAATGGGAGTGCAATGCATGTGAGTCATCAAAGAAAGATGTCAAAGGGGCTGTTGGTTATATGAACCTCAGGCTAAGGAAAAGGAGATCTGGATGAAAGAAAGAAATCTGTGCAGCCAAAAGATGATGTCTAAAGCCACGAGAATGGACCAAGTCAGCCAAGGGGATAGAATAAACTGTCATGTGGGTGTGAAGCCACTTGAAATGTCTGCAAACTGGTCCATATGTGTCAGGCTCCAGGGTTTATGAGGGCTGAGGCTCACATGATACACAGTGGGGATTACAAGACAGACCTTCTGGGGCAGAGGCAGCTACAGCATACCAATTGGGGTAAGCTGAGGGAACCTACAATTTTCCACATGAGGTGGATCCCACACCATCATATTTTGAATGCATTGTTCTATCTCATGGGAATATTTCACCATCATTATCACACTTCAAAGACTGTATGCAGACCATGGATTTAAAGTGGGTTAAAGTATTAGATGAAAAACAACAGAACTCATCAGTGTCATTGTAATATTTTCTTTAAGAGAAAAGAGGGTTGATGATAATTTACCGACAATATGCAACAATTGGGCCAAACCTGTTTTTCATGTGGCAGATCATTCCACGGAGTGATGATATTCCGAGGAAAGATAATTACACTGTATATATAGGACACAGCCAGTGAAAAGTGAAAAAAAAATTTTTAAGCAAAAATATCCAATCAATCAGCTTGTTTCTTACCCTTTTGTTCTATATCTTGGAAAGTGGCTGAATGTGTCTTTTTCCTATTTTCCTGTTTATTTTAGTACCGTGTGGATCAAGCAGGTTACTTTTAGCTTGAAGCAATCTGAGGTTACTTTCATTTGCCGCAAGTGTTTCCTTATTGTCAATTTCTAATTGCATAAGTGATTCATGACCAAATTTTCATTGTAAAAAATTAAAACATAGTAGCTACAGCTAGTTTCTTTTTCAATCCTTGCACTCAATTCAGTACTTGTACCCTGGCTTTTGTGTGTGTCCCTGGAAGCTGCTTTAAGGGACATTTCCACATGTATTCTTTGGAAAGAGAAGTGTATGCTTTGGAAATACCTATTGTTTAAGTCTTATACACATAAAATTGTTAATTTTTTTTTCTGCTCAAAGGTATGTGTTATAGATCTTGCTGTGTCAGGACATACTGAGTTGGATAACTTTTTAAATTGCTGGTGGAATTCTGTGTTGAGGAGACGTGCCCTGTTCCACCGTGCCTCCCTCTGGGAAGCTCTTGAGGTTGTTTCTGATTTTTCACTAATACACACGGGCTGCCTGGAACCTCCCTGACATGTCTCATGTTTGTTCCATAAAGTCTTCCAAGAAGAACTGTCCAGCCAATATCTTTTCTTGGAAGAGTTCGGTTGATGCCCACACATTCAAACTTACCAAGCATGTGTGAGACCTTCCTTTGTTCTGGGCTCAGTGTTAGATGCATTTGTATCTATCATCTCATTTAACCCCCTAGGAACTAGTGAGAAGCCTGAGATCATGCTCCTGTGAGGGGTGATGGACAAGAGATTCCAAAAGGGGAAGCAGTCATCTCAAGGGAACACAGTGAACAAACGTTAGGCAGTGCTTGAAGCCAGGTGTCCAGAATTGACTGACTGTGTCATGTCACCTCCAGGCACAGTCCTGTGGCAGCCACGTATAGTTATGGAGAACGAAGGACTTGGAAGCCATACCTCCTAGATTCTGAATTTGATTCTTGCTCTTCCCTGAGGGGCTGGTATGGGACTATGTCATGTCACTTGATCTCTTCCAGCTGTGGCTTCATCCTCTGGAAAGGAGAGCTCCAAATAATACACTGGTCAGAGAGTGTGCGGCCTATGGTGACTGCACAGATCCAACAACACAAATGAGCTTTGGAAAGTAAGACATGCCCATTATTCACAGCTTCATACTTCAACGGTGTGAATTAGCAAAGTACCTGTCCTCAGGGGACTCGGTTCTCTACCCGATGGCTGACCACCATCGCCAGGACAGATGGCCTCCAGATCGCCAGGGGACTGACCCTAAGGGCCTTTGTTTCCTCTTACCCACCCCTTCAGAACATGTGCTGTTTTAAACTCTATTAGTTGAAAGAGGTGATCTAAATAAGGGACATTTGTTTTATTTTGATTCACATCAGAAACTAGGAAATGGATCCCCCTTCTACAGACCTTTGGTTATTTGGAAAATAAACATGATTTGAGAATTAGGGTGAGTATTGGAGCTTTCAATAGTATAAGAAGTAGTTTTTAAGCATCTTCCATGTATCACAAAGTAAGTTAAAGCTTTACTTAAAGTACCAGAACTCTTTAGGTTGCATGTTCCAAAAGCCTTATTTAAACTTTCATGAGCAAAAATGGCAATTTATTGGCTCATGAAACATATTATTCCAGCACATCTAGCTTCAGGAATGGTTGGATCCAGGAGCTAAAACAGTGTCATAAGGATCCAATATTCCTCCCTTCAGGGTTTTCATCTGTGATTTTCTGGTTGGCTTCCTTTTTAGGTAAGTTTACCTCTTGTGGCTGCCATCTGTTTTGAACTGATGTCCTATTATTTTGGTAATTTAAACTAAATAAAATAAAATAACTTGAGTTGGGCCCTATTTGGCCTGATTGGTCTGAATTGGGAAATGTGCCCATTCTTAACTGATTAACAGTAGCGAGATGAATTGTTTTTATTGACCAAGCCCAGGTCAAATGCCCATCCTTGAGGTCAGAGATGGAGAGACAGTCCCCATTTAAGTCACTTGGATTGAGAGACTAAGAGCAAAGCAGGGCATATGGGAATGGGTGTTGGATCGGCAAAAAGTCCTGGACTCTTCATGCACATGAAGTATCACATTCAGTTCTCACAATAATTTTGCGGAGTAGAACTGATAACCCTTGGTGGGAGAAGCTGGGTCTTGAGTCTGGATTTGACTGTATTCTTACCATTTCACTCTAGATGCCCCGCTACCCTCCTTCCCCATTCTATCCTCTTTCCTCAGCTTCCCCCACCTTTAGCACAGAGGGTGATCCCTGCTAGCAACTACTCATCAAATCACATTAGCATCGCTCCTGCCTGGTCTCTCTGACTGTCACACTCGGCGATGCAGCAGAGGCTGGTTGGCTCACAGCCACATTAAGGGAAATCTTTACTAAACCGATCCATGGCCTAATGGTCTTCCCAGCTTCCCATCAAGCGGCTGGTGCTCAAGGATAAAGCAAGGGTTATACATCACAGGGAAGGTTCCCCTGACATGTCTCCACCGCTGGAATATGAACACGGCGCTGTTTGCTTTGTTCAACAACACAATTAGTGAAAATCAAAATGTCTACAGAGGCGCTCACTGTAGTAAATTATTAGGTAATTAACCTTAATGCTCCCTGCTCTGAATCACCAACTTACTTCTGCTCCAAAGCTGTGGAGAGTATTTTTCAGGCATCCTAATATATGACTGCAGCATGGCCTATTGTGAGGCATCACCAAATTTGAACACGTTGGGAGGGATTCAGGATGGAGCAGATTTCATAAAAAGGAGGGGAGGAAGAATGTTCCATTGAAAGAGAAACACAGACTCTTTCAACATAAGGCTTAAACCAACAAACTGGGGAGGAGAGGAGTTCTTTTAAGCAATCTCAAACCCACACATTCTTTCTACCAGCAAGTTTAAGTCCTCATCACGTTGGGCTTGGGCTATTGCAATAAAGAGCATCTAAATGTACCAGGTTAGTCTTCCTGAAGCACAGGACTTATAACAGCACTTAATTCACAAGCCTTTAGTGGCTCCGCCTTGCGAGTCAACAACATCCACTCGTGTAAGTTTTTGATTCTCCATCTAGTTTTCAAACCATCTCCATTGTTGGCTCAACATGACACCCTAGGGTAGCTGACCTCTACCCTGCACACCCGCCTGGGACTTCTCCCCAGACCCAGGCTCCTTCTAGGGCTGGGAAGCTGGGAAATGCTGCTGGTGAAGAGCAAAGGCTTAGATGGATTGCATGGATCTTACAGCCTCCTTCCTTATTGCTAATTCTGTCACCTTGGGCATGTTATTCACCTCCCTGTGCTCAGTCGCCTCATCTATAAAGTGGGAAGGCTAATAGATACACCCTCAGAAGGTTGTTGTAAAGATGGAGATAATGCATTAAAATACCTAGAAAATTCCTCAGTGCTTTCACATGTTAGCAAATCACCAATACTCACATTTTGATCTCGCCATTGTTTATCTTGTCATTAGAACCACATGCCCTCCGGGGAGCAGCTTCTAGGACCTGTGCAGGGTTGGGTGCTGGGATCCTGGGAGTGGGCGTAGGGTAGGCCGAGAGATAGGGGTGGGAGCTGGTGTGAGTCTGTGGGAAGGGAGTGAGAGACACCTGATGAGAGCAGAGTATGGGGAAGAATGGGTGAGCAGGAAGACTTGGAGAGGCTCCTAGGAAGCTGAGCACAGAGCCCTGGGCTTATTAAAGGGCAGTTCTGCCTTTGACTGTTGGTAGCAAGGCTTCTGGTAATGGAGCTGAGCAGGACAGGCCTATGGGATCAGCACCCATTGAGTGCTTTTTAATAAGTGATTTGAATAGTTTAAGAAAGACATATATTCTCCATACAAATAAAACATTATATGGGAGACTAAAGTCTTCTTTAATCCACTCTCCTCCTCCTTAGGGGTAACTCTGCTCTGAATTTACTTTTGGACATCATCTGTTTATGTGTCTATGCATATACAAAGAAATTACATAGTATTAAAAATTGTGTTTAGCCCTAGTCGGTTTGGCTCGGTGGCTAGAGCGTCAGCCTGCAGACTGAAGGGTCTCAGGTTCGATTCCGGCCAAGTGCATGTACCTTGGCTGCGGGCACAACCCCAGTAGGGGGTGTGCAGGAGGCAGCTGATCGATGTTTCCCTCTCGTCGATGTTTCTAGCTCTCTATCTCTCTTCTTTCTTCTCTGTAAAAAATCAATAAAATATATTAAAAAAATTTTTTTATATACATGGCATCATGTCATTTATGTGTTCCTGAAACTTATTTTTTTCCATTCAGTAATAGGCCTTGGAGAATTAATAACATATCTGTATTGAGTTATTTCTTCTCTATGATCATATAGACCTATTATCTATCTCCCATTTCTTTAACTAGCTACACAGCATCCTATACTGTGGTCAATTCCACTTGATTTAGCCATTGCTGGACTAATGGCTATTGGGGTTGATCCATGTTCTTTTTTTGCATCCTAGCATTGAAGCCAGTGGGTCCATTTTGATTCCTACCAAATCCACTTGTTGAATAAGTACTTATTGAACGCCTGTTATATGCCAGGTGCTAAGACAGCTGCTGGGGACACAGCACCACCTGCCATCACCAACTCTACAGTCGTGGGCAGTTGTCTCAGGGAGTGTTCTCAGGAGGGGAGAGTGCTGTTGCCCTTACATGGCATGGGTTCCAACGGCAGGAAGCAAAATGGCCCAAGTCAGGTAACCTCAGAATTAGCCTTGAAAATCCCCTGAATTGTTTGTAAAGTTCAGCTGGTCCCTGGCTTACGGTGGTTCTACTTATAATTTGTTTGACTTTACAAGGTGTGAAAGCAATACATATTCAGTAGAAACCATACTTTGTATTTTGTGCTTTCGTGGGATACTGATGTGGGATACACATTTGTGATGCTGGGCAGTGAGAGTAGCCAAGTAATCACCATGGTGAACCACAAACACTCCATAGCGGACTCCAACCTCCAGCATTATTAGGATATTGTATTTTGCGTTGTTGTATCCCATCCTGTCTATACATCGCCCATCTGTGTCTTCTGCTTCTGGTGAGAAGAAGAGGAAGGCAATTCTCTTGAGGTAGAATTCAAGATAATTGCCCCACTGTAGGGACTGTAAGCATTCTGAGCACATTTAAAGTGGGCTAGGCTGAGCTGTGATGATCAGTAGGTTAGGGTAGTAAGTGCATTTTGGACTTATATTTTCAACTTTATAAGGACACAACCCCATCACTAGTTGGGCAGCCTGTGGAGAGTGTTCAAGGTTTTTACATGCAGTACTCTGAGTAAGGAGAAGATAATTGGGAACTCTGAAATACTTCTCTTGCTTTCAAGAGTTCTTTCTTTTTTTAAGTGCAAGGTCTCCATAAGCTTAATACAGCTGTGTGTGTGTGTGTGTGTGTGTGTGTGTGTGTGTGTGTGTGTGAAATCATGAGACAACCTTGGCAGGCATGGGGTGAGAGATGGTACATGGCTGGTTTTTAAGTTCTTGGATTAGCTATAACTTAGATTTGTACACATAATATGATTCTAGTTTATAGAAAACTAGAGGCCCTATGCATGAAATTTGTGCAAGAGTGGGCCTTCCTTCCCTGGCTGCTGGCACTGGCTTCTGAAACTCGGGCCTCCCTCACAGCCCAGCTTCATCCAGAAGGACATCCAGTCTAATTAGCATATTATGCTTTTATTGTTATAGATGCTTACAGGAGCCATGGAGAAGTTCAGAAACTTAAAGGGCCACACTATTAGTCATAGGAACCAGGACCCAACTATTTCAAGTGATGCTTCTTGAAAACAGAAATTTTTAGTATTTCTTGGCTGTCAGTTTTTCAAAATTGGGACTTTCTGTTTGTTGTTCCCAATAACAAAACTAATTTTCTGATGCCCAGGATACAGCTTTTTCTCATGTCAATTTTGTAGACTGTATTCTCTGACTTTGAAATAACTATAATTCATTCTACTGATAAAAAATAAGAAGGTAAAAATTGGGTTCTTATTCCAGAATGATTTGAGCTCAATTATTTTATCCTTTTCTAAGAAATCAATGATTAAAAAGAAAGACTTTTTCTTGTTTGAAGATGAATGGTGAAGAAGTCAGGGCTCCTGTAAATAAATGATTTGTGGGGTCAGCCATTTGCACTTCAAGAGAAAAACGAGCCTGGGAAATGTTTGGACAAGAGAGGTGTGTGTAATCCCAAAGAGAAGGTTCTGAGAGTTTGAAGTGGAAGGCTGAAAGAGGAAGGGTGAATGACAACAGCATCGTGTCTGTGAAGTTGCCGGACATCTCAAACAGGATGATTGGCATTGAATCATGTATAGGCATTGAGTTTCAAGGTTACTACACAAGGTTGGACTCTTCCTGTCTTAGCCAAATCTCATTTTCTTTTGACTGTTATGTGGTTGTTGAGTGCATGTAGAAGGGGCATGGTGTGCAAACATCTAGATGGGATAAAATTGACATGATTGCTATGAGGGCATGGTCAACCAGGGAAGACACTTCTGGGTACTGGTTAATAATGCGGATTTTGTAATAAAAGAAAACACAATAATTTCAAGAGAAACATCAAAAGTGCTTTATTCAAAGTAATGTCCATAGCTAGCTACACATTTCCTCCATATTTCAGGTAATTTGTGATTACCATCCCAATAGAACTTTTCTGGTTTTGAGGCAATCCATTCAGAGTCCAAATTTTCCACTTCTTCGTATGTTTTGAAGTGCTGCTCAGAACGTGCGTGTGCCATTGATCGGAACAAGTGGTCATCTGAAGGAGCAAGGTCTAGTGAATATGGCAGGTGCGTTAATACTTCCCAGGCAAGATCTTTTAATGTGTCTTTAACTGGTTTTGAAGTGTGTGATGGTGCATTATCATGAAGCAAAACTACTTTGCCATGTCTTCTGGCACATTCTGGTCGTTTCATAATCAAAGTGTACAAATTCATTATTTGTTGTTGGTATTGATCAGTATTAATGGTTTCACCTGGTTTCAGAAGCTCATAATACCCCATACCTTCCTGATCCCACCAAACAGAGCATTGTCTTCTTTCCGAAGTGATTTGGCCTTGCAGCCTATGTTGATGGTTGACCTGGATCAACCCATGATTTTGTGCATTTGGGATTCTCAAAATAAATCCACTTTTCATCACCAGTCACAATTTGATGCAAAAAAAGGACTTTCTTTCATGCCGTTGAAGCAACATTTTACTGATGACTTTTTGGTTTTCCATTTGTCTTTCATTCAGTTGATGTGACACCCATTTTCCTTCCTTTAAAATCTTTCCCATTGCTTGTAAATGATTGGAAATTGTTTACTGAGCAATATTTTATCTTTCTGCAAGTTGCTTTTGAGTTTGGCATGCATCTTCATCCAATAATGCTTGCAATTGTTGGTCTTCAAACTTTTTTGGTTGACCTAGACCAGTGATGGCGAACCTTTTGAGCTTGGCATGTCAGCATTTTGAAAAACCCTAACTTAACTCTGGTGATGTGTCACATATAGAAATTTTTTGATACTTGCAACCATAGCAAAACAAATATTTATATTTTTGATATTTATTTTATATATTTAAATGCCATTTAACAAAGAAAAATCAACCAAAAAATGAGTTCGTGTGTCACCTCTGACACGCATGCCATAGGTTTGCCGTCACTGACCTAGACATTCTTTGTCTTTCACATTGAAATTATCACTTTTAAAGCATTTAAACCAGAGTTCACAAGTATCTTGAGATGGAGCATGTTCACCATAAGCTTCCCAAAGTATATGATAACTTTCAGCAGCACTTTTCTTCAAAATAAAGTAATGAATTTAAACTTCCCGCAAATGCTCTTTTTTTGGCAAGAAATTTGACATTTTTAAGCATAAAAATATCTATTATGTTAACACCTTCAGAAAATGTGAATATGAAGTTTCAAAGCTTGCTGTCAATACAAAAAAATAGCATACGTATCAAATCACATATATATCAACATATGTGTAACTCCATCTATTGAAAAAAATTCGCATTATTAACCAGTACACCTGGTATACGAGGCTTCTCCAGCCTCTGAGAGGTTGGTAAGCCAGTACAGAGTGACTTCTTGCCAAAGGCCAGCCTGACACATCTCTGTGAGCTCCTCAGGGAGGATGGGCCTGCCTGGAGAGGTGCCCTAGTTATCCCAGAGCTGGCCCTGTCATTAGAATGTTTCAGCAAACAAAAGCAAAACAGCAGAACACCTGGAACCCAAGGCTCCTCCGTGAACTTGTTGAAAAGGAGAGAGCGTGGTGGCCTCACTATTTTTCATTTGGATGTGAATGCTACTCGAGTCTTGCCTTCTGTAGCTACGCCAGCAGTAAAAGTAAGTTTTAAAGTGAACAGAGGAGATTATATTTGTATGGAGTTCCCACAGTTGGAGCAAGGATTCAGTGTGGATATCAGAAAAGTAAAATTAGGTCCAGACCTGTTAAATATTTATGGATTACATATGATACACCAGACTTGCCCTGGTAAATCCAACCCCTATTTCATCTTCACTAAGAGTCACCTCCTTAACTTCAAATAACTAATATTGTCATTATTTTTTTCTGAAAAACTTATTCTCATAGAGTCTTATTTACTATTCACTTGTCATTATTTCTGGCAAAGGAAAGAGAAAATAAATTCTCTAACACTCTCTCCTATTTCACTTAATGTATTTTATCATGGAATATGAATAAATTTGTAAAAAATGAAAATAAAGAAAGACTTGGAAAACAAGCATGTATTGCAATATGGCTTATACACCTAGAATCATATCTTGCAAATGCCATTAATCGCGCCACATTTTAAAATCGTATAAAAGTTTTCATTTTTACTATCAAAAACAGTGCACAGCTGTGTGTGTGTGTGTGTGCCTCTTTGTCAACACATTTGAATATTATTCTGGGGCAAATATCAAGTGATGCTTTTGCTGGGATATAGAATCTGTATAGTTTACATTTTACTAGACACTCAAGATGCCCTCCTGTCTCATCAGCAGTCCAGAAGGCTGGGCACGCCCCAGTCGCACCAACACTTTGCATTTTGAGCCTTAATGTCTTTTGCCAACCAGTGGGGTGTTATTATGGGATGGGTCAAGGGATGGTGGTTAAAGTGATTTAGCCTCATACACAATGTTTGAACTCTTACAAGCAGAATGAGCTCATGCATTATGCATGAAATGTAAACTTCTTTTTAAAAATGCATCCATGTAATTGATGTTCAGCGTTGACCCTTGTGGTGTGGTGGTGACCGTCTGAGCTGTCAGTACCAAATGGGGAAGGAGAAGCCAAGGGTAGGCCAAGGTCAGGACAAGAGAGTCTTTAGGCTGGTGGTGAAACCTGGTGCATGGATTGAAACTGGAGTCCGGTCCTGCTGAACTGCACTACAAAGTCAACAGAAGAAAACACGCCAAATTGGAGAAGCCACGTGAGGAAATATGAATCCGAAAGCAAATCGCCAGCCCAGCAGCCCTGGAGTTTGATGAGGAAGAGCGGTAGGGGCCAGAGGGTTCAGACAAAATTCGGCGGATGGAGTTCCCCTGATGCAGCCAGGAAAGGAGAGCAGAAGCAGAAACATCTTGTGAGTCTCAGGGGTACCTTCTGGCAGACGCCCTTGCTGGCCCGAAAAACACAGATGTCTGCATCGAGCAAACAATAGTCTTCGTTTTTCATAATGTTTCCTCTTATCCCCTGTATAGACCTGAAACTACTTTGTAATCACACATTTGTGATTTCTCTCCCTAGCCTCATGTGAGTAGTCTAGAGGCTGGCAAACTTTTCTCTAAAGAGCCAGCTAGTCAGTATTTTAGGCTTTGAGCCAGACTATACATAAGTGAATGAGCAAGGCCATATTTCAATAAAGCTTTATTTAAAACTACAGGCAATGGGCCAGATTCGGACCATGGGTAGTGCTTTTCTGACCCTGGTCTAGTTTGCTAAATGGGGTAATAATAGGTCTGACCTCCTCTGTGGAGTTCAGGGCTGAGAGAAAATGCAGGTAAATGACTTAGTTCAGGGCTTAGATTGTAGCTTTGATTTTTCTGTTTTCTTAATTTAAATGTCTAAAAATACCAATTAATTTTGTTAGGCTCACTGTAATTATTCTTAATAAGCCTGTGTAATATATCTGCTCTTGAGAACGGTGGTTGATTCAGGTTCCTTGTCATGCATTCTAACTGTGTAAGCCACACGTTCTTATGGAATTCTAAGTACTTAGACTTCCCCCCTGAGGTGCCCAAGTGATTTTAATAAAGACTGAACACATTCCTTAAAGCAGACCAATGACTTCTTTTATAAAAGAATACAAAAGCACTGAGGTTGCTCATTGTTCTTGGTTTTGGACATCCCCCGACATTTGATCTTCAGACAGGCCCGAGCAGCAAACGGGCTTCAAGTTCACGCGGGAAGCTCTGTGCCCTCCTGGAAACATAATAAAGACATCACCTGCCCAGAACCCCCGAGCTGAGAGCATCCTAGGACTGATTAGAGGCTATTTCACTGAGTCTTGCCCTTCAAAGTAAAGGAACGTTTCGATGCGCATGGCTGTTGGCACAGAACTATTTTGTAAGTTGTAGCTTGATCTGCGGTTCTGATACATCTGCTGAAGTGTGTTTGAACATTGGCAGAGACTTAGCAGGCATCCCATCCTGTTTGTACAGTCTTCTCCCAACTGCAGGCTTATCCTCTTGTTAATACCGCTGTTTGCTGTTCGGGCTAAGGCATACCGTGAGCGCATTGTAATTAGGATAAAACCAGAAACAAATGAACAGATTAGCTCATTGTCGCAAGAAAACTTGCTCCAGAGTCACTTTACACCACGTCAAGATGCAGAGGAGCGGCTGAGGGCGGGGTGCCGTGCTTATGTCTAATTACGTTTGACAATTTATTATGACCAATCTACATTTGCACTATTTGCTGTCTTCCTGGAATGCGGCTGAATGCCATGCCGCTGGCACTGAAGAAGGGGATTTAGAATCACAAGAAAGAAGATAAACCTTCTGTTGAAAAGAAATGTCAAAATATTTTTAATTCCAAAGTGAAAGACTGGAAAATTTCCCCCGTTTTAGTTCTTCTCTGGAACAAACGATTCAGTGTCTAATTAGGCTAATGAGGGTGGTGGTCAAGAGCTCAGCTTTGGGGACCCCATTGAGGGGGTTCAGGGCGGCTGCCCAGCAGGTGCCACTCAGGTGTACTCATTATTTAGAGCTGAAGACAGTGGAGGCCAAGCCTTCAGGAGGAGCCCGTTTACCACCTCTGTAACCACCTGAAAGGATTTAGATGGAGAAGAGAGCTATTACCAAGAACAACTATTTTTTTTTACCTGAAAGACTTACCTGCGTGCAGGGTAAACACATTTGCTTACCAAGCACCTGCTGCTCTCACCTTTCTGCAAACTGTTTTTTCCTCTCTGAGACCCCAGGCCCTCACTGCCTCCTCCTTAGCTCAGGACCTCATGTAAGTCTCCATCACCTGACTGCTGCGACGTCTCTCACGTCTTTGTGGGGCTTCCGTACATATGAAATTAAATTTGATTTTCTTCTGTTAGTCTGTCTTTGTGTCAGTGTGATAATTAGGCCAGCCAAAGAGCCTTAGAAGGGAGGAAAGGGAACTTTACCCTTCCCAGTGCCATCTTTATAAGGACAGACTGACAGTGAGCTACCATGGTCTGGCATGGTGGAGGCTGTAGGGATTGAGAGCTGTAGGATGGGACCTTAGGACCTTGGCTTCAAATAAATGAGTGACTGGGGAAAAGGACTTGTCTGGGTTTGCCCAGGTCTCTCCTAGTATTAGCACTGAAAGCGCCATGTCCTGAGAACCACCTCAGTCCCAGGCATGCCAGGATAGTCACTAAATTGAGGCTAGAAACACACAGTATTGTTCAAAGGATGAAGGACAATCATGACTCAGTGAGGGTCTAGTTTGGCTGAATTTCTCTATAAAATAGCACATTAAAATCACTTTGGCCCTGGCTGCATAGCTCAGTTGGTTGGAGTATCATCCTGATATGCTAAAGTTGTGGGTTCAATCTCAGGTCAGGGCACATATAAAAAGCAACTAACTCATACATAAATAAGTGGAATAACAAATCAATGTTTCTCTTTCTCAAGTCAATTAATAAAAAAGGATTCTGCTTTTAAAAATCTACTTTGTACTCTAATTGTACAATAGGGTATGACATAGGCAATTAGAGTACATAACATACAACTGGTGAAAATAACCTGTAACTATTTTATGTCAATAAAAGATAAAAAACACACAACCATATTGTGAGCCCAAAGGAAGGGGATTAGATAAAGCTAGGGAGGGTGTGTATATACTTGTGTGTATATATTTTTTAATGAATTCTTACTGTCAACATTATAGTCTCCTGGGGAAGACATATACTATCAAAAAAGTAACAGAAGTAGATGGAAAATTGCAACCATGATAAGCCAACAGAGGGGAATGGAATGATGCTATGGGAGCAGTTAGTGGGAAGATCTGACCTGCTCAGGAGGAGGTCAGAAATGGTTTTGCTCAGGAGCCGAGGAGCCAGCTGGGCCAAAGGAGAAAGAAAGAACCTCTCAGCAGGGAACAATGTCTCTGCTGGTCAGGAGCTGATGAGAGAGAAGAAAGAACAAGAACGTCAGAGATATCAGGAGAGCGAAGCCAAGGAAAGGTGCACAGGGAGGGAGTCAGGGCTGGACCATGTAGACCTTACAGACCCTGGGTAGGAGGGCTTTGCTTTAGCCATAACAGAGCAGTTGGAGGGCATTTCAATAGAGCGAGGTAAAAAGCAAACGAGCGAACAACTTGAATCTAATCAAGACTCTAGATTGAATGGCCAGGCTTCAGGGAGTAAGAGGGAGAGAGCAACAGGCTAAATGTCACCACAAGGGGGCAACCCACCAAATCCAGAATGTGGGACATTCTGTAGGACAAAGACCTGGTCTGGCTCTCTACCAAATCAACAACTCAAACAAAAAGAAGTGAGGAAAAATTGATATAGAACAGAAGAGCCTCAAACATCATAACAACTACATGTAATGCATGGACTCTATTCTTCCAACAAACCAACTGTAGAAAGACATCTTCGAGTCAATCAAGGGGAAATATGAATATGGACTCATCAATGATAATAAGAAATTGTTAATACTGACCGGTATGAAGATGACACTGTGGTTATGTTTTTATATTCCCTTATTAGAGATCCATGCTGAAGTATTATGAGAGATGACATGACACTGGGGTTTGCTTTAAAATTCTCAGGCCAAAAAAAAAAAATGTGTGGAGGATTGAGGATATAGACAATATAAACTCAGTAAATGGTTATATTTTTGAAGCTGGGTGGTAGATTTATAGCAGTTCATTATACAAGGTGGGGAAAAGGCAGATTTGCAGTTGTGAGCAAGTGAAACAGAGTTTATTCTTGTATTATTATTTATTAACTAGAGGCCCAGTGCACGAAATTCGTGCATGGGGGTGCCCCTCAGCCCAGCCTGCATCCTCTCCAATCTGGGACATCCCTCTCACAATCCAGGACTGCTGGCTCCCAACCGCTCCCCTGCCTGCATGCCTGATTGCCCCTAACCGCTTCTGCCTGCCAGCCTGATCACACCCTAACCACTCTCCTGCCAGCCTGATCGATGCCTAACTGCTACCCTGCCAGCCCGATTGCCCCTAACTGCCCTCCCCTGCTGGCCTGGTCCCCCTCCAACTGCTCTCCCCTACAGGGCTGGCTGCCCCCAACTGCTTTCCCTTTCAGGCCTGGTCCACCCCAACTGCCCTTCCCTGCTGGCCTGGTTCCCCCCAGTTGCCCTCCTGTCAGGGTTGGTCACAACTGCCCTTCCCTGCCAGCCTGGCCCCCCCAACTTCCCTCCCCTGCTGGCCTGCCCCCCCCCCCCCAACTGCCCTCTCCTGCTGGCCTGGTCACCCACAGCTGTCCTCCCCTGCAGGCCATCTTGTGTCCACATGGGGGCGGCCATCTTGTGTGTTGGAGTGATGGTCAATTTGCATATTACCATTTTATTAGATAGGATTATTGCATTATTTCCCCACGAACTACTGTAAACCTACTTCCTCTACTTTGTATTTGTTTGCATATCACCAGAGTAAGAAATTAGGGTTAGAGGTGGTGATAGAGACTTAGTAACATGATCATATCTGCATTTTAAAATATTTCCCTGACCCAGTTTTTAAATAATATGTTTGTTGAAAAGCACAGAGTTGACTGAATGACAAGAGTACTCATTCTGGGCAAGACTAGTTGAACAGAGATGGAAACTTTTATTTAATTACAATGCAGGGAGAAAGGAGTAGAGATTGGGGACAAAGTCTGATTTGTCGGTTGCTCATCCAGAGAGCTATTGGCATCCAGTCATCTCTTCCTGTTTCTTCTGGAAGCAGCAGCTCAGTTTTGCTTCAGGGATCTTTCTCACTCCCCCTCCCCATCCCCCGTCCCCCCCTGCCCCCCAGTTGATCAGTGCATGACTCCACCCCAGAGCTCCAGAGGAGGATATGTGACTCAGATTTGGCCAATCAGAATTCATCATTGCTTTGATTAGCACGGAGATTGGTTCAGGGAAGGCAGTTTGCTTCCTTTGAACCAACGAGATTAAGACCTGGGACTTTGGCTGGAGCTCATTTTCCCCTGGGCTTCCTCAGTTTTGAGGCTGTGGATCTAGTGCTGTTGGCAGGCACTTTCCACCATGGGCAGACTGTCCAGCCGAAAAAAAGTGAGCACAGGGAAAAGCAGGGTGGGGGGTTGGAGAGAGCAAGAAGTAAAAACCTGATGGTATTATTTCAGACTTAGGACCCAGCCAGGCCTGCAGTGAATTACTTAAATGTTTGTGGATCTATGAATCAATAAATCTCTCTCTCTTTCCTTTGCCTTTTTGGATATGTTTCTTTCACCTGCAGACAGACAAGTTCTAAGTATTCCAAAATTCTAGAAAGTTCTGTAGCTTTGCCACATTCACAGCTTTGTGTACCCCTCCCCATATGTGTTTCACGTCTTGTTTTGAAAGTTTCTCAAGTTCTGCCTGTAGCTCAATTTCCACTGGATGACCAGCCAGTGTTCCCCTTTTCCTCACTAGATCTTTCATGATCTCAAATTTCCATGTTCACAAACTGCTTCTTTTTTAAAAAATTTTATTTTTTATTTTAAAATATATTTTATTGATTTTCCATAGAGAGGAAAGGAGAGGGATAGAGAGTTAGAAACATCGATGAGAGAGAAACATCGATCAGCTGCCGCCTGCACACTCCCCACTGGGAATGCGCCAGCAACCAAGGTACATGCCCTTGACGGGAATCGAACCTAGGACCCTTCAGTCTGCAGGCCGACGCTCTATCCACTGAGCCAAACCAGTTAGGGCCACAAACTGCTTCTCAATGGCAACCCAATTATTTGATTGAGATCATTGTATATGGTAATTAGTAATCTGCAAGATAATTTTAGTTTATTTAAAATGCATCATGAAAAACAAGTTTGGATCAGTTTGGAGCTACCAACAAAAGGAATGAATCAGAGTGTGAGAGAAGCTGAACACAGCCCTGAAAATAAAAACGTGCAGATTTCTCAGGGAATAATCATTGTCTCGATTTTTACTTGTGATTGTAATTTAATTATGAACCTACTTTGCAACATTTTAAAGGTACATAGTTAGCATTTGAGTACTTTCCATATAATTATCTATTATTGAACCTGCTCATTACAGAGCACTTGCTGCATAAATTACTGTGCTTTGCCCTGGTGGATCCATAGCAGCAGCGTTTGCTCATTGCAAGGGAAAGGGGAACAGGCACTGAGGCAGACGAGAGGAAGGAGGCTCTTGATGACCTCTTGGATAATGATGCTAGGACTTTTTAAATAATCGAACTTGATTACAAAGATAACATTTGTTTATTTTTTGAAAACAGGGTTAAATGACTAGTCTTGTCGTTGCACCTTCTATACCTATGCATTCTGTTTCGTTTTCTCTAGCTCCGAAGTCCTCAGTCAGGGCAGTTTTGCCCCCCACCCTGAGGATATTTGGCAACATCTGGAGACAGTTCTGGTTGTTACACCTGGAGCGGGGGTGAGGGAGGACCGTAAAGGGGCTGAACTTACCCTACAATGTGCAGGAAGCCCCGACAACGATGCTAATGACACACGTCTGCTTCAGAATGTCAGCAGTGCCAAGGTTGAGGGACCCTGCTCTAGACCCATTCCCCAATTCCTCGGCCAAACTCCCATCATCTCAGCTGAGCCACTTCAACAGTCGCCCAACTCTCTGCTTCCACTCCAAACCCTGTCGAGACAAACCTTCCTCAATCGGCTCATTTGTGATTGTCCCCTGTGATGGTTCCTACGACTTAAAAGAACAGAATTTTATTATTTACTGTTTACCCACCCACCTCACAGACAGTTTAAAAGACAACAACATACAGTGCCAGGAAATACGAATTGTTTACGGCTGGGAGAGTCACCCGGGAGTTTCCACACGTGGATAACATTGACACGAGTTCTAGCAAATCTCTCCACACTGCCTTTTTCATGGGAGTAGTAACCAGTGAAGTCTAGAAGCATGAAGTCTGACGCATCAGACTTTTATGTATTTATTTCCAGTTGTGTGGGTTTAAATATGCAAGCCCTGGCATTGGCCGAGTTTTTCAAGTTTATATCCAAGCGAGGTTTTGTGTAGATGGATGTTTAGAAGAATCAGTGTCTATTGGTGGTAAGAGATCAAGGCTGAGATTCTCTCTCTCTCTTCCCATTATTATAAGAAGGAGAAAAGTTTTAGGCAAAGATGAACAGAAATTATTCAGTAACTCAAAATTTATTAATCCCCAGATCTCCTGTCGGGGTAAGTCAAGATACTCACAACTCTAGATAATGAGATAATTAAAAACTGGTAAATATATATGTGAGGTGCCTTCTGCCATTAGCCCAGGGAATGTACCTGATTATGAAACACTGACTCTGTATTTTGAAATGTCATATCAATTATAAGAGACACTTTTACAGATCTCCATGAACAATATTTACATAAAACTATATTTTATATACTATGTAAAGTACTGAAGTATAGATTTAATCAAAACTCTAAATAAGACTAAAGATATGCTGTAAGTGTGAAGTATGCAAGCATAAAAATATTTAGCCAAATTTTAAATCAGTTTCATTCTGAATTACATTGGTTTCTCTATGACTTGCGTATTCCTCAGCACCCCCCACCCCTCCTCTTTCCTCTTTCAACTGAATATCCTTTCATTGGAAAGAAGACCTGGGAAAAGAATCACTATGGTTGTATGTTTCTGTGTTTCTAGGGGAAAGGGTGTGACTTGAGACAGTGTATTTCTGCCCACATTCTGAATTCGACTTTCAATCTCTCCTTTTTCCCTGGAGGCCATACAGGTCACTGTACAAACTCTGGTTTTGGTCTTGGGTTCACATTCTGCTTCTGACCCAGCTGTGTGCCCTGGGCAAGTAACGTACTTTCTCTGGGACTGAGTTTCCTCATTTGTAAAATGGGATTGATGGTGCCCAACTCTTGAGGGGTGGTCAGGATGATAGGAGAGGATGCTGGAAAGTTGCTTCTCCCATGGTACTGTGGTACCCATCTCGCCTCTTTACCTGTTTTCTTGCAGTTGTGGTACTGACCTTCTCTTGACATTATGGCTGGATGGAACAGATTGCATGGGAGGGACATCAAATGAGCAGTGCCATCACTGTGTCCCAGTGAATGAACTGGGATGGCCAGTTGTTTCAGAGTCAGAAGGAGCTTGTTAAAATTTTTTTAAAAATTGATTTTAGAGAGAGAGGAAGGGAGAGGGAGAGAGATAGAAACATTGATTGGCTGCCTCCTGCACATCCCCCACTGGAGATTGAGCTCCTAACCCAGGCATGTGTCCTGACTAGGAATCGATCTAGAGACCTCTTGGTGAGTGGGTCGATGGCCAACCACTGAGCCACACCAGTCAGGCAGAAGGAGTTTCTTGCAGAGTGAGTCATTGCTGTGTGCTCTTGAAATCGGGGGCTTTACAGACTCTTTACAGGCTCTTCTTTTGTAAGAAGCTTTCGCCCTGACTCACCAAATCAAGCTACCCCGGTAGGCAGAGGTCACATGAGTCACGAAGCGGGAAGGGAGGCCGGAAAAGTTTGGTTTGTGAAAAATACTGTGGCTGAGTGGCCAGCTTGTCCTGGTTTCCTGGGACTGTCCTGGTTTGGGCTCCGGACACCCTCGGCTCCTAGAGCTCCCTGGGTCCTGGGTAAATCGGGGGCTTGGCAATCCCACACTACAGCCAGCCATTTTAGTTCTGGGGAGGTGGTGAGAGATAGCACAGTTGGTGGTTTCATGGGGCTGGAGGTGGGAATGGGGGGTGGCTATCAATGGGCACGGGGTTTCTTTGTAGGGTGGAAATGGAAATGTTCTAAAATTAGATGATGGTGACGGCTGACAACTCCATAAATATACTAAAATTCATTGACTTGTCCTCTTAAAACAGGTGAATGTTATGGTATATCGCTTTAAAGCTGATTAAAATTGATTATAAAATTTAATTTTTACAATAAAGCATTTGATTATGTTGATAGAAAAATAATGATACTTTGTTCACAAAATGAATGTGTGCATTAAGAGTTTGAATTGGAAAAGATTTATTAAGATAGGCAGTATTCAGATTTGACAATGAAAAGGGGAAGCATTCTCATGTTCAACTGGTCAAAAGTATGAATGGATAAAAATGTTGGTGGTATGGACAAACTGTAAAATGAACGTATTCCAACTCAGCAGTTTCATTTCCGGAAATTTATTCCAATCAGATAATTGTCAGTGTGCAAAGATGTTCATCACAGATGGCTTATAATAGAAACCATCTAAGTTTCATCAGTGATGGACTGTTTAGGTGAGTGATGGCAAATCTATACAATGAAATACTCTTACTATGACAGCAGATCGATGGCAATATACTACATCCACACGCACATCTAGGGTAACCGATGTCCCAGTTTGCCGGGGATAGTCCCTGTTTTAGTCTGGGTCCAGGAAAAGCCCTCAGTCCCAGGTGACTAGAGATAGTTGGTCATCAATAAAACTACAGAAAGACAACTAACAGGATGTCACCAAAAAGTTAATAGCAGTTGTCTTGGGAGGTGGGATTTCAAGTCAGCTCAGTTTTCTTCGTTAAGATTTTTGGGTATTACTTACATTTTTTATTAATTACATTTGAGGAAAAAGTAGCATTACAAAAGAACGTGTGCCGACACATTAACGAAATGTAGGCATATTACTAGTAAATGTCGTTTATTTATTGTATGTGTTTTGATTGCCATTAGTGGGGATGGATCTATTGTGTATCTATCTACCAGTAAGTACGTTCACTCATACACACACGTCCACACCAGAACCATACAAAACTCCCAACAGTCACATCTGCTTGTTTCCTCTTATAACATGCGGGCCTAGCATGGTGCTTGCCATGCAAGATGCTTGTTGAAATGAGAGGAAAAAAATAATCAAAATTGGAATGGAGAGTCAAAGTAATACCTTTAAAATATTTGGTCAAATCAGTGAAGAGGTTACTATCTTACAATGACGCCCATTAGTTTTGCTGTTCTAACTTCCTCATGATGCTGACAGCTTGATTAGATAAACTGATTTCTCCCCTATAACATTTGTCATTTTTACTTTTCCTATTATTTTTACACAATGAACACTCATTATATAAAAGTTAGAAATTGTCATCAAGCAAAAAATTTTTAAGTCTCTCTAGAGATAGCCCCTATTAATTCCCTTACCATACTCCCTATCTCTCTATATCTATCTATCTATCTATCTATCTATCTATCTATCTATCTATCTATCTATCTATCTATCATCTATCTATCACCTATCACCTATCTATATTTACCTATTTATCATCTATAGCTATCTATCATCTATCTATATCTATCATCTATCTACCTATCCTATCTATCATCTATCTATCTATCTATCTATCTATCTATCTATCTATCTATCTATCTATCATCTAGCTATATCTATAAACTATCATCTATCTACCTACCTACCTACTTATCATTTATCTATACCTATAAACTATCATCTATCTATTATCTATCTATCTATCTATCTATCTATCTATCTATCTATCTATCATCTAGCTATATCTATCAACTATCATCTATCTATCTACCTATCTATCTATCTACCTCCCTACCTATCATCTATCTATCTATCTATCTATCTATCTATCTATCTATCTATCTATCATCTATCTGTCTGTCTGTCTGTCTATCTATCTATCTCCAGTAGTTAGCATAGGAGCTGGCAAGTGTTTGGATAGCACTTGCTTTAGAGACTAATTTTATCCACTGTGAGGAAGGGAGTGCCACATTTTGGAGGAGGGCCACTTAATACATTGACTTAAATTGTATTTGGGGTCATTATCATCAGGGAAGCAGCAATTCTTAGTTTCCTTCCCTTTGGGGACTATTTCTACAGAAACTATAATACTCTCAACTCCTAGATGGGGCAAGTAGGGGTCTCATGGATTCTCTTTTAGAAGCTTTATTTATTTACTAGTAGCCCGGTGCACGAAATTCGTGCACTGGGGTGGGGTTGGGGAGGGCCCCTCAGTCTGGCCTTCACCCTCTCCAACCCCTCAGGGAATGTCCAACTACCTGTTTGTGCCCACACTTTTAACAGATAACAGCTCCATTGTTGTTTCTTTCTTATGCTTAAAACCATTGGAATTAGTAGGTATTCAAAGTGTGTATACATTTTGGGGGGACACCCTGTATATCTCTAGTCAGCGGTGAAAAACCAACAGCAGATTTGGAACCCCCAGATAGGGAATCTCGCTCATGCCCCACATGTCTCCCCACTTCACTTTCCACCTTCGTGGGCAGCAGGAGAATCAACGTTTTCTCTCATTAATTTGGAAAAGCACATCCTGTCACCCGCTGCCTGGCAGGAGTGTGCTAGGCCCCAAGCAAGTGAGGCTCAGTCAGGGCAGCCTTCGCTCATGGGTGCCGGCACCCAAAGTGCACATTCCTCCTCTACAGTTGCCCCGACTATCCCACTGTTTCACTGAGAGGACGGAATTCCTCTCCACCTCTGGGTTCTTGATCTTGAACGCTGACCGAAGGCACCTCAGCGAGGGCCACCCGCGCCCACCAGGTGTGTCTGTCTGCATCTGCTCCCACCTCAGAACCTGCATTAACCCCCTAGAGGTGATCTCGTAGCTGCACTGGCCTCCGTGGGAACAGGGCATCACCACTCCGCCCTCTCACTGTCATCTCACAGGCGCCCACCCTCAGCACCCAGAACACCCAGACACTCTCCAAAGGACGTGAGCGCATCAGAGGGGATGTGTGCACATCCTGTGGGGGTGTTAGGCATCCTGGGTTGATGGAAGTGCGGTGGAGAGGCGGGGGGAACTTGTGCACGTCTTGGTTTGCAACTGTTGCAGGTGCGGAGGGTGACAGTGTGCTGGGGGATGTTCGCATGCCAGGGGGGGATGTGCGCACTGGAGGCCTCTGGCTTTGCAGATCCACAAACCCCCGTGGTGCAGCCAGGAGGACATCAGTCTGGCCCGCCACGGTGGCTGTCCCTGCGATCCTGCACCTTCTGGGACAGGAGGCGGTTCTTGCGCAGCCACTCCTGGGTGCTGATGGCCTGCAGGCGCTACTTCAGCTCAGCCTGCAGGCTCTGCTTAGCGAGCTCACAGCTGTCACCACCGCCATGTGTGGAGTACAGGCCACCCTCCGCCGGCCTGCCTCCCCTGTCCAGAGGCTCTCTGCGCTGCTCACCTGCCCAGAGTGACTGGGGCTGGGTGGAAGCCAGAAGTCCTGCCCTGTCCAACCCCGGCTGATCCGCCCCTGTGCGAGCTGCCGCCTCGCAGGGAAGGGTCACGGATCCGGGTCCCGGGACCACAGACAGCTTCAAGCACTGCCCCCCGCCCGGCAGGGTCACAGATCCGGTCCCGGACAGCCTTCAGTATGCAAATTAGCCACCATCTTGTTGCTTCAGGGTGGGGGTCCCCACTGGGGTGCCTGGCCAGTCTGGGTGAGGGGCTGAGGGCCATTTTCAGGCTGGCAGGTGACTGAAGCTCCCAACTTCTCCTTCTCCTTTTTTTTTTTTTATTCTGGGATTTATTTACCTTCTATGGCTGTCACTGGAGCTGAGAGCCGGCTTAGCTCTGAGGCCCGGCTGCAGCTCTGAGACCTCAGCTGCTGAAAGCAGGGATCTGGGTTTGTTTGGATTCTATAATTGTAACACTGTTGTGATCCTGCTGGCTGAAGCCCAGCTGGCCGAAAGCAGGTTTCTGGGTTTTGTTTAACTTCTATAATTGCAACATTGTTTCTTAGACTGCAGCTCAGAGCCCAGCAGCAGCAGGCAGGGAACCTTGGCTTCCTCCTTCACTGGAGCAAGCAAGCCTCCTGCTCGCTTCAGCTGCCTGGCTGCCGGCCGCCATCTTGGTTGGCAGTTAATTTGCATATTGCCCTGATTAGCCAATGGGAAGCGTGTCAGAGGTATGGTTAATTACCATGTTTGTCTATTATTATATAGGATATTGTTTTCCGATAAAAGCGATAGTTGGGGCAAAAGGCTCAGAGGTTTACTCCGCCAGCAGATGTGGGTTCCAATCCTGGTTTTGCCCCTTGACTACTGAATGGCCTGGAACAGACCTCTGAGCCTTTCTTCCCTGATCTCTGAACTGAAGGAAGTAATCTCTGGTGTTCAGGGCTAAGTGTGGCTTCATGATGTACAAATAGGTGTGAAGCTTTCAGAAAGTGCCTGCCTCAGGCCGTAGCTGCTAAGTCATGGTTCCAAGGTTGAATCTGTTTTAAATTTGGAGGTGTCTTTATCTTTGCCGTAACTTAACTTACCTGGGTAGAGACAAGATGATAATAAAACAGTTTCAAAATATCTTGAGTCTGTGAAACTCCACTCATTTTCACAGAAAGGAAACTTATATTAATAAAATATTATTCCAATTCCTTCAAAATCTACATAAAAATCCTCTATGATGATACAAATGGTTTCAGCTCACTGCTTTTTAATATATATATATATATATATATATATATATATATATATATATATAATTGATTTCAGAGAGAAAGGGAAAGGGAGAGAGAGATGGAAACATCAATGATGAAAGACAATCAAAGATTGGCTGCCTCCTTCACGCCCCCTACTGGGGATAAAGCCCGCAACCGGGCATGTGCCCTTGACCAGAATTGAACCCTTTAGTCCACAGGCTGACGTTCTATCCACTGAGCCAAACCAGCTAGGGCTGCGCTCGCTGCTTTTTTGACCCAAAGCAAACATGGAGCTCACTTACAGACCTGGTGCTGGGTGTGCAAATTCCCGTGAGGCGCTCCCACTCACAGAACCAGAGGATCAACTGCCCAGAGCTCCTGTGCGGCCCAGGCTGCCCCCGTCTACCAGGTGTCCTGCCCTCGGTTCCGGCCTCAGGGGCTGCTGCATCTCACCCAAGAGCTCACACCTGCAGAGCAGTCGGCAGTGATGTCTTCGGAGCTTTATTTATTGTTATTGTTTCCCAAATGTAGGCAAAAGTTGGAGGAAAAAATGCATCCGCAATGCTGTAATTTACCCATCCTTCCTTCCATCCATCATTCTTCTGTCTGTCATTCCGCCGTCCAAGTAATATTTCTTGTGCCCCAACCAGGTGATTCTTCCATGCACTCAGCCAGTTTCTACTCAGCCTGCTATGTGTTTTGGCTGTTGGCATTTGTCGAGTGCTGAAGAAGTAATGGTGAGAAAAGACATTCTTTGTTCTTAATCCCATGGGACTTAAGTTCAAGAGGGGCAGAGACCGAAACAAAGTAGGCAGATGTATGTATATGCATATTAATGTATATTATGGCAGATTTGATAAATGCAGTGAAAGAAGGGCCACGGAGTCAGGAGAGCTTGTAACGGTGGTGGGGGAAAGGCGATTTAATCATTCAGGTCACAGGAGTTTTCCTCGAGGGAGTGAAGATTTGCAGAGGTCAAAGAATAAATAAGTTAATTAGCACAAGGAGGGAGGAGCGAGTGCGAAGGTAAAGGGGACAGCAGGACAGTGTGTCCTGTCCTGGGCCGGGGAGCAGGGATTGAAACTCCAGTGGGACTGGAGCAGAGAGAGGCAGAAGAGGGCGGGGAAGGCAGGGGGAGTGGGGCGGAGACCCTGGAGAGCTTCCCAGGCCATTTTAAGGAGTTTGGGTATAATCCTTAGGGCACTCAAAATGCAGGGAAAGATTTTCAGCAGGGCACAGGTCAGCAGAGGGCAAGGTCAGGTTGAACCTCAAGGAGTGTGTATGGGTGATTCAGTCGGAGGCTTTGTTGTATCCCAATGAGAGATGCTGAGGTGTGAGCTGAACAGTGTGTTAAAACCGTGGGGACCGATGGAGAAATTTCAAGATCCTAGGCCTGAAAGTATCTGGGGACAGGACTTGTGGACAGATGAACTGGCAAATAAACAACACAAATGGTGTATTGACAGGTGGTGTGGTTGTGGGAGACGTTTGAAGCAGGGTTAGAGCTGTTAGGAATGGCTTTTGGGCCTTAACATGGGCTGTGAAAGAGGCGAGGAAGGAGAAACTCAGAGGGAATTTCAGCTTGGTGCAAGCAAGTGAACACCGCCTTAGAGAAGGGAGTTTGCATACTTTGTATAGAGGAAGCAGAGGAGGCAAAAGAAAATAAAAACGCTGAGCGCGACGGTACACAGCAGCTGTGACAGCCTTTCCAGATAAAGTGGTTAGTCATGTTTCTTGATTTCACGGCAGCAAACCAGCTCAAACTGGCTCAATGCAAAAGTCAATTTGCTGATGTAAATGAAAATTACATATGTAAGTGCCTTCAGGTCAAGCTGGATCCAGGTGCTCAAATAATAGTTCCAACATCTTTTCTGTCTTCACCCCTTGACCATTCTTTTCTTTGAATTGGTTTCATTCCGAGGTTGGCTCCTTCTCCTTGGTGGAGAAATGATGCCAGCTGATCTATGCTGACCTACTAGTTAGACAACCCACATGGTAGGACACGCACATACCAATAGATTTTTAGCAAAAGTTGGAGATATCTCTCTTATTTGTCTAGCTGATGTCACATGTCTCCTAGAACCAATCAGTGGGGCCAGGAGAGCCAATACGCTCATCCTGGATCATATATTTTTTCCTTTGGAGATGGGGATTGAGAAAAGGGAAGGGCGTTTCCCATTGGAAAGTAGAATGCTGTTATGAGAAGAAGAGAAACTATACTCCAAGAAGTAATTAACAACCAAATAATGCAAGTGTTCATAATATCACAAGATGTTAAAATGGGTAATGTATTGAACTTGGGAGGAATGCCTTCATGTTAAGAGATTCCCTCTTGATGCATTGTGATAATATTGTGAGATATATACAAGTTTCATTTTGAAAACACAAAGAAACTATCTTTTATGGAACAACCAAATCTGGACTCTGTCCTTGAGGTTAGTGGTTCATAGAAGCTGGAGAGTCTTCAAATGTCTGACTTCCCAGGGCTGGGGTCAAACACTAGGCTCAGACCTATACTCTGTTCCTAAGGAAGTTAGCATTAGTTTGTTCACCTGATGTTTTATTTTAAAAAGCATGGAAGTTGTCATAGGGAATTGAGTCATACCTAGGAGATGAAATAGAACTTGAGTCATTCTTTTCTATTTTTCTAGTCGAGGGAGATTGATGTGAGTTTTTGATCATAATTCAAGTAAGATACGTCCTTGACAATGTTCAAGAGAACTACCTAATTTAGAGCCCTTATTCTGCCATAAGTTATTTTTTCATCTTCATTTCTGAATTCTTTCATCATTTTAGCAAAAAGTTTTAAAAAATTTTAATTTTATGTTCTTTTCATTTTATCTTGATTAAGCTTTGAAAGGCCTTTCTGAAGATCTTATTCTGGCTGATAATTAATTTTAAGGTATTCTGTCCTGGTCCATAATAGCCTTTGTTATTGTATAATTAAAAACAAAATTAAAATATTTCTGCCACTCAGTTTTGTGAAGCCTATAATCCGGCTCCTAGTGATGATCAGGGTGCCACGTCCGATGCAGAGCATGGAGCCTTCGCTCTCTTGCAGTGAAATTAAAACCCCGATAAGAAGAAACAAAGTAGATATTAAACCATTGCCCAGGAATGATGAAATTTGATTGTAAGTGAATTTCTCCCACCATGCAACACTCTTACCTTTATTTTTTTTTTTTTTCAGGACAAAGGGTATTTGACTTATATTATCTTATCCTGACACAGCACGCACTACCACCCTCTTTGGCTTGCAGGTACCTACTGAAGTGTCCAGCCTCAGGCAAAGGCGAAGGACAGGGTAGGGGTTGAGGGAAGAGGGGCCACTTTCTGGGCCCCTACTCTCTGCCTTCCAGAGGTTGTGGTAGGCAGATGTTCAAAGATGCCCATGTCCAGGTTATTTAATCTGATAGGAATCCAAGTACTTCTGCTAAGAGAAGGTGCAGGTGTAATTAACACCCCCCCCACCTTCAGTTTGATATGACATGAAGATTATTTGAGTGTTGGCCAATCAGGGGAGTCCTTTAAACGAGCGCATTTTTATTGGCTGGTGGGAGAATGTGAAGTAGGAGTTACTCAGGAGTCTTGGAGAAGGAGTCAAGGCATCAGGACAATCCTGTGTTGAAGATGGAGAGGCCGAGTGCAAGGACCAGAGAGCACTATCTGAATGCGGAGAGCAGCTCCCTCTGACAGTCAGCAAGGAGCTGGGACCTCAGTCCTTAAAGGACAAGGAACAAGTTTAGCCCCAACTCAGCCAACCAGCTGAGTGAGCCTGGAAGCGGCTTCTCCCCATGAGAGGGCAACCCACCGACACCTGCCTGTAGGCTGGGAGACCTGAGCAGAGAACCTAGCCTAGCCTGTTCAGACTTCTGACCTCCAGACCTGCAAAATGGAGACAAAAGTAGGTGTCATCCCAGGTTCGATTTCGGTCAAGGGCATGTACCTTTGTTGCGGGTACATCCCCAGTACAGGAGGCAGCTGATCGATGTTTCTCTCTCATTGATGTTTCTCTCTATCCCTCTCCCTTCCTCCCTGTAAAAAAATCAATAAAATATATTAAATAATAATAATAAAAAGAAATAAAATTCATTAAAAACAAACAAACAAAAGTGGGAGTTGTCTTAAGCAGTTAAGCCCATGGCAATTTGTTACACAGGACAGAAAACTCATTCCTGTTTAAAAGACAGATACATAAAGCCACATAGGAATAACTGGACACCGAGGCTTGCACGTAGGTCTCTCAGACATCAAGGTCAGCCTCTGTGTGGTGCCTGTTTGACTGAGCTGTTCAAAGTCTGAGAAGCCGGATGCAATTGATGTCATAGTCTCAGTACTTGTTTAGCAACAGCTTAAAAAATGTATTGTTTTGAACAAGGATAAAAGAAAAATCAAAACCTGTAGTAGTCTGTTCAAGTAACCTATCTCCCTCACTTCTCTCTAAATATTTTAGTGGCACTTTACCAGGAGATGGAGAACAGAACTGTGGGAAAAAGAAAATGGAAACTCTGGTATGCAAGTTCTGTGACGGTCTAATTCTTTTATATCCCAGGTGAAGAATGTTCACCAAGTGAATGAACACAAGAGAGGGAGACATTCATCAGTGTCTGGTCACAACTACGGGGGGTGAGGCTGTCATCTAGTGGGGGGAGACCAGGGAAGCTACTCATCACCACTACAGACACAAGACAGCACCCCTCCCCCAGCACACTCAAAACTGAAGTTGGGCATCGTAAATGGGAGAATCCTTGCTGCTAAGTGAGATGGATTTCTTTTATCTACTTCCCTGTCATAGTCCTTCTGGTTCTCACAGTTACCAAGCTCTGGATGGTTTTCCAGAACATTTAATCACCTGCCTTAGTTTCAGTGCTTGAAATCCATCTGATGTCAGAGCTCCTGTCCACTTACTAGGGCAGCCGACCCACTCCCAACCTGGATGCTCATAACAGCTAGCACAGTATGAGCGCCAATTCTGTGCCAGAGCTGTGCTGAGCCATTGATACTCTTCTCCTTGTGTCCTCAGGATGGTTTTGCAGTATAAATTCTCTTGTCCTCTCTCAGGAGAGGAAAGTTGAAGACCAGAGAGTGTAGGTAGTGTGCCTAAGATCTTAAAGCGTGGGAACAGCAGGGCTGCGTCCTAACTCCGAACCCCATAATTCTAGTAACAGTGCTGTATGCCTCCCTCTTTGCCCATTGTCACCATTCTTACTGCAACTTGTAGTTTGAGAAAATGCCCTAACGTTTTTGCCTTTGATTCTCTTCCTGTTAACATGGCTCATATTCATGACTTTTCTTCCATTATTTCTAACCTGATGCCATTGAATCTTTATCATATCTCTGACATGTTTTGTCACCTCCTTATCTAACATAGCACAAGGCCAACCAGGCAAAGTAAAATGGAAAATTGGGGAAATTGATGCAGTACATAGAATCAACTTTTGAAAATATACATTGGATGTGACTCTCCATCTTGCCTAAAACCCTTGGTGGCTTCCCATTTCTTAGGATTAACTCCAATACCTTGAATGTGACCCACCAAGCCCTGAACAATCTTGCCTATACCCTTCTCTCTCTTCATTAGGATGGGCCAGGCTGAAGAAATACATAGGTTAAAAATATATAATGATTCAAACACAGCAGCTCAAACAAACATTACAGATGGCTCATGGTTCTCCTGTGGAATCCAGGCTCCTTTCATCCTTTGGTTCCTCTCTCCCCTGGAACCTCATTGCCACCTTCGTCCTGTGGGCCCAAAGGGAAAGAGAATAGAGGATGGACACCTGCTCTTTTAGAATCAGGTGAGCCTCACTTCCTTCACATTCCATTGGCTGGACTTCTGTTCCACAGCCACACCCAGCTTCAAGGGAAGCTGGGAAATGTAGTGTGACTGCCTTTCTAACTCAATCTATCATCACTTTATCTTCTCTCCAAGTGCTACAGCCGTGCTGTCCACCTGTCTTTAAAGGCACCGTGCTTATTTTTTCACAGGGCTTTTGCATGAACTTCCTGGAGACATGTAGAAAGAGCCCATCTCCCCATCCAGGTTACTCTCACTCTTTTTTCATCTCTGAGTCCATGTCTTACTTCCCCAGGGAAGACCTCCCCAGTGATTCCCCCAGACCCACTCCATCACCCAGACTCCTCTTTGCCACCTGCTCTCACAGAACCATGCTCATTTCTTTGGTACCACTTATCTCCATTAAAAAAGCCCTCATTTGTATAATAGTTTTCATTAATGTCAACTAATCCATTAGACCTCAAGTTCCAAAACAGAGGGGCATTGCTGGCTTTATTTGTCAAATAGAAAAAAAAAAGGAGTTCAAATACCATCAATGGGTTCAAGCAACATTTCTTCCATCACATTGAATTCTGGGACTGCAGTTATAAACTAAGTCACTGGGTGACTCAGGAGATAACTGAGAAGTGGAGTTGTGAATCTCAACATATAAAGCAGATTTCATTTCATAGATTTCTCTCATTTTATTCCTTTGCTCCCTTCTTATTTATTTATTCATCAAACACAAACCGTGTCTGCATCGCCATTATACAGGGTCATGAGTGTAACTAAATACAAGGCCACATTTTCTGTCCTCAAGGCATTCTGAAAAGCAAAGGAAATTGACACATATTCTACCAACTAGACAATGGTATTATTCTCACTATAATAGAGGTATGAATAAAAGGTAGAGTTTCAAGCCTGGATGGTAGAAAAACCATTGTTTCTAGAACAAATACTTCAAATCATCTTTGCCCACAGGCTCTAAGTGCAAAAAAACCAAGAAGGATAATTATCTTATGTTGGCCAAGAGCAGTTGTTCTCAACTTGTGGGTCACGACCCCTTTGGAGGTCGAACTGACCCTTTCACAGGGGTTGCCTAAGACCATCCTGCATATCAGATATTTACATTACGATTCATAACAGTAGCAACATTACAGTTATGAAGTAGCAACGAAAGTAATTTTATGGTTGTGTCACAACATGAGGAACTGTATTTAAAGGGCCAGAAGGTTGAGAACCACTGGCCTAGAGCTTTGTATTTTGCAGAATGCTTTTAGAGATGTTACCTCCTTTCATTCTCCAACAAACACAAGGCCAGGTAGAACGGGTATTACTGGCAATGTTTCAGTGACAAAGAGAAATTCTGGGAAGTGATGAGCTTTGCTAAGAAGTTCAAGTCACTGAATCATGGGGAATTTGGGGGAGGGGGTGGTCCCTGGGGAGGGATCAGGGTGGCCAGGCTGACGGGACACTTCCAGGTGTTCAGAGCAATAGTTATTTATCAACTGGTGTAGACCTATTTCAACATTTTAATAACTGGCTGGATGTCCTGGCCCGCATACCAGCTAACCATCCACCCAACTTCCAAATTCAGGTTACTATCTCTGCTGCCTCACTCCATACATTTTATTAACTTTCTTAGAGAATACCTTTTTATACTTAAAAGTTATAAATAGGGAAAAAAACCATATGGGAACCAAGATGGCGGCATAGGTTAACGCCTGAGTTTGCTGCTTTGAACAACTACTTCAAAAGTGAAACCAAAAAACGGAAGGGACATCACCCAGAACCACAGGAACGCTGGCTGAGTGGAAGTCCTACAACTAGGAGGAAAGAGAAACGCATACGGACACTCAGAGGAGGCGCAGTGCTGAAGTCAAATTCTGAGGTGCGGAGTGCGCGGAGTGGGCTGGCGGCGGAGGGCGCGGTTGGCGTTTTCAATCGGGAGGGAGTCGCAGACTCTGAGCTCCAGATCCGGGCGAGTCTTTGGGGACCCAGACTCAAACGGGAGAAGCGGGACTGTCTGGCTTCGGTCAGAGCGAGTGCAGCTTTGTCTCTGAGCTTTGCAGCGGGTGCTGGGACTCAGAGAGGCAGAGCCCCTGGGGACAGGACTGAGAGCCGCCATAACTGCTCTCTCTGGCCCACCCTGTTGATCCTGTGCGACCCGCCCTGCCCAAGCCCTGCACACAGGCATTTGCCGGATAGCCTCAGGCAAAGGCTAGATTAGCACCTCCCTAGAGGACAGAAGTTCTCTCACTGCTGACACAGCTGATTCTCATAGCCACTTGGCCTGGAGGTCAAACCCTCCCTGGAATTAGCTACAACAATCAAGATTTAACTATAAGACTTCGAACAAAGACCACTAGGGGGTGCACCAAGGAAGCATAACAAAATTCGGAGACAAAGAAACAGGACAAAATTGTCAATGGAAGATATAGAGTTCAGAACCACACTTTTAAGGTCTCTCAAGAACTGTTTAGAAGCCGCCGATAAACTTAATGAGATCTACAAGAAAACTAATGAGACCCTCGATCTTATATTGGGGAACCAACTAGAAATTAAGCATACACGGACTGAAATAACGAATATTATACAGACTCCCGACAGCAGACCAAAGGAGCGCAAGAATCAAGTCAATGATTTGAAATGCGAGGAAGCAAAAAACACCCAACAGGAAAAGCAAAATGAAAAAAGAATCCAAAAATGCGAGGATAGTGTAAGGAGCCTCTGGGACAGCTTCAAGCGTACCAACATCAGAATTATAGGGGTGCCAGAAGATGAGAGAGAGCAAGATATTGAAAACCTATTTGAAGAAATAATGACAGAAAACTTCCCCCACCTGGTGAAAGAAATGGACTTACAGGTCCAAGAAGCGCGGAGAACCCCAAACAAAAGGAATCCAAAGAGGACCACACCAAGACACATCATAATTAAAATGCCAAGAGCAAAAGATAAAGAGAGAATCTTAAAAACAGCAAGAGAAAGAAACTCAGTTACCTACAAGGGAATGCCCATACGACTGTCAGCTGATTTCTCAACAGAAACTTTGCAGGCCAGAAGGGAGTGGCAAGAAATATTCAAAGTGATGAATACCAAGAACCTACAACCAAGATTACTTTATCCAGCAAAGCTATCATTCAGAATTGAAGGTCAGATAAAGAGCTTCACAGATAAGGAAAAGCTAAAGGAGTTCATCACCACCAAACCAGGATTATATGAAATGCTGAAAGGTATCCTTTAAGAAGAGGAAGAGGAAGAAAAAGGTAAAGATACAAATTATGAACAACAAATATGCATCTATCAACAAGTGAATCTAAGAATCAAGTGAATAAATAATCTGATGAGCAGAATGAACTGTTGATTATAATAGAATCAGGGACATAGAAAGGGAATGGACTGACTATTCTTGGGGGGGAAAGGGGTGTGGGAGATTCGGGAAGAGACTGGACAAAAATCGTGCACCTATAGATGAGGACAGTGGGTGGGGAGTGAGGGTGGAGGGTGGGGCGGGAACTGGGAGGAGGGGAGTTATGGGGGGAAAAAAAAAGAGGAACAAATGTAATAATCTGAACAATAAAGATTTAATTTAAAAAAAAAAGTTATAAATAGGTACAGTATAAAATACCAAATATAAAAGGGAAGAGAATGCTTCTCTGCCTCTCCAGAAAGCCAGCCCCAGTCCCCTCCCTGGAGGGGATGACAGCTTGTGTGTGTGTTGTACAGAACAGCATAAACCTCTACACTGGCAGACACAAATGCAGTATATGGTCTCAGGGGTCTGCCCCTTGCATTTTGTTTTGCTTACTGTATCTGGATGGTTTCCTGTATCATAATACATAGATTACCTCATTCTTTTTCACAGCTGTCAAGTATTATCTTGTAGGGGCTATTTATTTAATCATATCTTACATAATCAATATGTGACATATGTTACATAATATACACCATTTCATGTGTATTATGTATTTAAACTATTACAGAATATATATTCATAAACAAATGCACAAACAATCTACATGTTCATGAATATAGGTTATTTATTTATTCATAAATAAATCTATTTAATTAGGGATAGGAAAACTATAGTTCAAGGGCCAAATCCAGCCTACCACCTGGTTTTGTGAATAAAGTCTTAATGGAACACAGACCCATCTATTCATTTATGTAATGTCAGAGTTCAGTGAAAAGCCTAAAAGTTTGTAACCGGACAATAGTGGGTCTGTGCTGCCTGCCACTACTTGAGCCAATTAAGCAGAGACAGGGTTGAATCCTATGAACATCTATTCCAATACTGATCCGCAAAAATCTGCTCTGCCCCCACCATAAGCCAGCTGCCTATATTGGGGAGAAGAACCAAGATTACCTGGGAAAGTAGGCAAAAGGTATGCTAAATGGGTAGTTTACAGCTCTGGAGATTTGCAAAGGCCTGCAGGTATGCAAAGGCTGAGGGTCTTCAAAGGGCTAGTGATATGCAAGGGCTGGGGGTTTTCAAAGGGCTGGAGGCTCTGGTTTTTGCAACAAGGTTGTTAATCTTTCCATGATGATAGGCAGCTCCAGATGGAGAGGATGGACTGCATTTCCAGGTGAGTTCCCAGGTCCCTCGTGCTTTCTTTAATTAGAATAAAACAATCACAGTTAACAGAGCATGATTAATATTTCTTACAATTATAGCTGGTCCCCAGTATACTGCCCCTAACAGTTTCCTGGAAAGCCTAAAGCAGTGGTTCTCAACCTGTGGGTCGCGACCCCTTTGGCGGTTGAACGACCCTTTCACAGGGGTCGCCTAAGACCATCCTGCATATAAGATATTTACATTACAACTCATAACAGTAGCAACATTACAGTAATGAAGTAACAACGGAAATAATTTTATGATTGGGTCACAACATGAGGAACTGTATTTAAAGGGCCAGAAGGTTGAGAACCACTGGCCTAAAGTATTTATGGTATGGCCTTTAACAGCAAAAGTTTGACAGCCACTGGTTTATTTATTGAATTATTGAAACTCTGTCTGTCTGGATTAAATAAAGCTTATATGAACCCATACAAGGCTTAACTGTTTTCTTATTGGGGGCATTTGGATTGTTTGCTGTGTAATGTTGCAACATATGTCTTCAAGCATAAGATTTTGGGGGAAGAAAAGGGTTTGTGTTTATAAGATAAATACTTGGCAGTAGAAATGCTAGAACCATCATTATGGGCATTTCACATTTTTACAGAAGTTGCTGAGTTTCCCATTGAAGAGCTTGCACTCACATGAAAGGATTTGAAAGTATCTGTATATTCCTAGGCTCACCAAGCACTCTGTGTTGATCTCTGCTATTTTCTTTAAAATTAAGAGTGTGGGTGAATGTCTTCATGTATGTTCAAAAGTCATATTGTCCCTCCTATAAGCAACATGTTCAAGCTTCTTCTCACGTTTATAAATAGGGATGATGATTTTTAAAATTTAATTTTTTTTTCAGTGGGGATGTTAGTATTTTGTCATATGGATTTTAAATGTTTTCAGTCTGTTAATCATTTGTCTTTTTATAATAAAAGCAAAAAAAAAAAAAAGAAAAGAAATAGTCAGACTTATGATCCATTGTCCCTCTTTTAAGATAAAGATCTTGCTTAGAAAATAAGATTAAAAAAAAACAACTCCCATGTTTTCTTCTAGCACTTTTAAGGTTTCATTTCTTACTGTTCATATCACTGGCCCATTTGAAATAATTTTTGATGAAATAAATGATATAGAGATTTAATTCTCATATTTGTTGGCATACAATTGTTGGCTTTTATTTCATATTTAGAAAACTTTGCAGGTGTCCCAAATCCACTCATTGAATCATCCACCTTTCCCCACTGATTTAAAATGCAAACACTATCATACATTAAATCACCATCTGTATTTGTGGCTGTGGTTTTTTTCCCATTCAATTTTGTTCCATTAATCTCTCTCTCCATTCCTGTGTCAGGATTGTGCTAAGCAATTACATTCATTATCTCATTAAGTTCCTCTAACTTCATCATGTTTTATCTTTCAAGGCTAATCCCACCACCTACTTACTCTGCCTTGTCAGGGTTTTTCTGGTCATTTTCTTACCATTATTTTCCCCTGAAACCTTGAGTAGCTTGTTTCCTACTTTAAAAAATCTCAACCAATCAATGAAATTCACTTCCGGAATTTTAAAAGGAATCACATTACATTCAAACTTTAATTTAGGGAGATTTAACTTAAAAAATATAAGATTAAGCCATTTTAGGAAAGAGTGACAAATATCTTTTCATTTATTAATACTTTCTGTATTCTCAAAGTTATGTCTTATAGGTTTTTAAAGATTGCATATATTTCTTATTAAATTTATTTGCTGGTATCAAAACACCCTTTTTTCTTGCTTAAGAAATGAAATCTATTCTTTCTTTGTACTTTCTAGCTGTTTTCATTTATATATATATTAACTCTCTACACAAAATCATTATTAAGCTATTCACTATTTCTAAAATAATAAATACCAAATTCAATCAAGTATCCTTTTATAATGTTTAGAACATCATAAGCTTTGTGGCTACTGACCACCTTGTAGGGTAAATATGTCAATAGGTTATGGACCTAATTTGGGCATGGTGAATTATTCTTTTAATGTGCTCAATTTTGTTGGTGTTAATATTTTATTTTAAACTTTTGTATTAATATTTATTGGCCAGACTGATTGCTTTATCAGAGGTTGGTATCAATGGTCTCAGGGCATGACACAAAAAGCTTTCAGATGAGTGTTGTTTATCCTCTGTATGCTCTAGAACAGTATGAACAGGTTTGGAGTTATCTGTCCATTGATGGTTCATTGAATTCATCCATGAAAGTCTTAGGCCTTAAGTAACCCCCATGGTGGGGATGGGAGGGCAATGGGAACATCTTAGGTTGTATTCCATAAAGCAAAGCCTGAGATTGTTGTGAAGGTAATTTACTGAGGAAGTGCACCCACAAGAAGGGAAATGAGGAAGGCCAGAAAGGGCAGGAAAGGACTTAAACAAGTCCTCATCCTGATCCCGTGGAAAGTTCTAGAATGTGGCTAGCATCACACAGTTAGTCCTCCTGTGACTTGGAGGTTGGGCATGCAATTCTCTGGGAAAGGGAGTAGCTGTGAGCTGTCAGCCATCACTCCCAGGCTCTGGAGGATGGGCAGACATCCTGGGGTGGAGGTCTTCGGTGGAGCACTAAGGCCCTCCACTGAAGTGTAAGATGCTCTTTTGGGAAGGCAATTTGGGGTGGCAGCCTAGGTCTGTGCCCAGTCAAACCTGCATTCCGACGCATATGCATACAAGCCTATAATTAAGCTAGCCTTGCAAAACCCATTTCCCTGAATGCTTATCTTAACGGGAGCTATAAACCATACACAGCCCCACAATGGGGTCTGACTGCCAGTGCCAGACGGGGTCTTGGTCATTATCTCAACTCCCCCCCCCCCCCCCCAACAGTCACAGGGGCTGCAAAAGCCCTAGAAAAGTCTGGAAGCCTGGTCCATGTTTGGGAGACAAAGAAACTAGGGGGATAAGCGGGAAAGCCCTGCCAAATTCAGTGTTCAGTTTTGAGAACTGATTCCCCTGAGTCACAGCATTGGTGCTCTTGCAATTAAAGTGCATTTTCTGAATCTTCCGAGTGCCTATTGTGTGTCTTCCCCCCGCCTGGTAACTTCTGTAACACTGACACTGGGCTGCTTAGATTCACTCTCTTCCCAAGGCCAGTGTTTCCTATCACAGGATTTGGAGCATGTTCAACCAAATCCCTCCCAACAAATCTTACTCCCTGTACTAATGATTACCACTTATTATTCTACTTCATTAAAAATTACTTTAAGAAGAACAAAGTTGGAGGGATCTCAATACACGATATCAAGCTATATTACCAAGCCGTGGTTCTCAAAACTGCCTGGTACTGGCACAAGAACAGACATATAAACCAATGGAACAGACAAGAGAACCCAGAAATTGACCCAAGACATTATGCTCAAATAATATTTGACAAAGGAGGCAAGAGCATACAATGGAGTCAAGACAGTCTCTTCAATAAATGGTGGTGGGAAAATTGGTCAGATACATGCAAAAAAATGAAACTAGATCTCCAACTTACACCATACACAAAAATAAACTTAAAATAGTTAAAGGACTTAAATGTACAACGGGAAACCATAAAAATCTTAGAAGAATCCATAGGCACCAAAATAGCAGACATTTGTCAATATCTTTACTGACACAGCTCCTAGGACAATGGAAACTAAGAGAAAATAAACAAATGGGACTATATTAAAATAAAAAGCTTCTGTACAGCAAAAGAAACCATCAACAAAACAATAAGAAAGCCCACTGCATGGGAGAACATATTTACCAATGTTATCTCAGATAAGCATTTAATCTCCAACATTTATAGGGAACTCATACAACTTAACAAAAGGAAGATAAACAACCCAATCAAAAAATGAGCAAAGGACCTAAATAGACACTTTTCAAAAGAGGACATTCAGAAGGCCGAGAGACATATGAAAACATGCTCAAAGTCACTAATCATCTGAGAGATGCAAATCAAAATGACAATGAGATACCATCTCATACCTGTCAGAATGGCTATTATCAACAAATCAACAAACAACAAGTGCTGGAGAAGATGTGGAGAAAAAGGAACCCTCGTGCACTGCTGGTGGGAATGCAGACTGTTGCAGCCACTGTGGAAAACAGTATGAAGTTTCCTCAAAAAATTAAAAATGGAACTCCCATTTGACCCAGTAATCCCATGTCTAGGAATATATCCTAAGAAACCAGAAACACCAATCAGAGAGGATATATGCACCCCCATGTTCATAGCAGCACAATTTAAAATAGCTAAGATTTGGAAATAGCCTAAGTAACCATCAGCAGATGAGTGGATTAAAAAACTGTGGTACATCTACACAATGGAATACTACACTGTGGTAAAAAAGAAGGAATTCTTACCATTTGCAACTGTATGGATGGAACTGGAGAGCATTACGCTAAGTGAAATAAACCAGTAGGAGAAAGATAAATATCACATGATCTCACTCATATCCTATATTAAAAAAGGCTAATATGAAAATAGACCAAACGGCGAAATGACTGGCCACTATGACACGCACTGACCACCAGGGAGTAGATGCTCAATGTAGGAGCTGCTCTCTGGTGATCAGTGTGCTCCCACAGGGGGAACACTACTCAGCTAGAAGCTGAACTCATGGCTGGCAAGTGCAGCAGGGGTGGCAGGAGTGTCTCCTGCCTCTGCAGCAGCACTAAAGATGTCCAACTGACAGCTTAGGCTGGTGGGAGGGTGGGGTGGGGAGCGGGCCTAAGCTATCTGTCAGACATCCCCTAAGGGCTCCTGGACTGCGAGAGGGTGCAGGCCAGGCTGAGGGACCACCCGAGTGCACAAATTTCATGCACCAGGCCTCTAGTGTGGGATTTGATTATCAACATAAACTGATGACCAAAAATAGATCCAGAGGCAAGGTAACACTAAACAGATCGTCCAACCTCAGACAGAAGGCAGGGAGGAGGGGGTGTGTTAGAGATCAACCAAAGGACTTGTATGCATGCATATTAGCATAACCAATGGTTACAGACACTGGGTCAGTGGGGGCTTGTCCTTAGGGGTGGGAGTGGCGGGGGGAGGGTCAATTGGGGAAAAAGGAGACATATGTAATACTTTAAACAAAATAAAATAACTCTTGGAAAAGTAGGAATAGAAGGGAATTTTCTCAACTTGATGAAAACATCTACCAAAAACCCTACAGCTAGCATTATATTTAATAATGAAAGACTGAATTCTTTCTTCCTAAGACTGGAAACAAGTCAAGAATGTCTGCTTGTATCACTCCTATTCAACATAGTATTGGAAGAAATGGCCAGCACAATAAGGCAAGAAAAGAACATAAAAGGCATGTAAATTGGACAAAAAAGAAATAAAACTCTGCCTTTGTGCAGATGGCATGATAGTCTATGTAAAAAAATCACAAAGAATGGGATTTACAAAAATTGTTTTATTTCACAAAAACTCCTAGAAAGAATACATGTGTTCAGCGAGGTTATAGGATATACAATAAACACTCAAAAATCAATTCTCTACAGTTGTAGTAAACACATGGAAACTGAAATTAAAAATACAATGCAAACAAACAAACAAACAAAAGAATTACTTTAAGACACAGGAATATTTGCTATAAAAAGGATTAGTGTTCAGAGTAAAATGCAAAAATATGTCTTTACCTCTCTGCTCTTCCCCATCCAGCCCTCTCTTCCCCAGCTCACACTGTCCTCCTGCAAACAGCCGCTGTTACTAGGTTGTGTGTGTGGGTGCACGCACAGAGTATGTGTATATATGTTAGTATTTATCAATATACATACATGTATGTACAATATTTATCCACATATTGCTAATATTCGCATAACCACTTATTTTTTAGGAGAGCTAGGAAGTGGATTTAAAGAGAGGACAGTGGCTCGGTCACCGTCACTTTGCCCATGTGGACTTTCCCTCCAGGGAGCAGTGATGAACTTTTTGGCTGAGGCTCACAGTCTAACTGCGGGAAATATGAGTTTGGAATGTTTGAAAAGAAACCGTGAATTCATTAAGACCAGGTTGTGAAGCCTAGGACATTCGGAAAAGGAGTTAAGAGGCTGGAAGGAAAAGCAAATCTCTCAGGTCTCAGTGGCTTAAACGGTCTTTTCTAACTTTGGAAACATCAGGAGGTTTTATTCATGTGGTTCTCACTTTTCCGTATTAATCTAGTGAGCATTTTCTCCTGGGTTAGGGGTTAGACCACCTGCTTTCTGAGCATGTTCCCGGTGTCCCCTTGGCTGGGTTACTTCACAATAGTTCTGAACCCCAGTTTCCTCACCTGTCATTTGAGATGAATAATATGCACCTTACCCAGTTGCTGTAGGTTTAAATGAGGTGATGTTTACCGAGCACTTGGCAGAGTGCCTACCAGGTAATAAGCACTCGGTGAATTATCATTGGTTTATTACATGTATATTTTTCTGTCCTCCCAACAGCCCAGGGATCACTTTATACCTCACCCAAGATTCTCTCCTTGGACATTAAAGGAGGCTCATTGGTTTATAGACTAATAATAACTCATCTTACTCAAACATAACATAGAAGAAAAAATACTCCAGGGCCCCAGTAATGTGCCAGTAGACCACCAGGTCTGGGTGAAGCTATTTCATCTTGTAAATGAATAACTCAGAATAGCCAGCAAGCACCTCCAGCTGTTCCTGCCTCTGGGAATGAGAAAGATGGGTGTCGATGGAAAAATCACAACCCATAATGGCCAAGGAAAAGTCGCCACCAACTGTCGGCCAACCAGTTCCTGGATTAAAAAACAGGCAAACAAACAAACAAAAAAACAACTAAAGAGTAATTAAAAGTTTTCCCTTTGTCCACTTTATCACCCTCTTAGTGATGGGAGTGGGGTGGGGAGCTGGAGGTGCAGGGGTTAATTTTCTTTTCAGCCTGTCTCCCCTCCCCCTCCCTCCCACCCCCCACCCCTTGTGCTCCTTTGAGTAAGGTGGCATGCTTGCAGGGGAAGGGACTAATTCTGGGAGCAGATGCCCTTGGCACCCAATTCCAGCTTTTGCCAATAAGCAGTTGCGTCTTTTGAGGGTGAGGCTTTTCATTTCACGTTTGTTAATTGCCTGTGTGCCCCTTGGAGAGAAGGCAGCAAGAAGTCGCCTGTTGTGCTCCTTGCAGAGGAGACCCTAAGGGAAAGGTAGAATGAGGGGCAGCTCTCTGGGTTCCCTCCTTCTGGTTGCTATAAAGAGAAAGCCACACAAGTGCCTTCAGTGCCTCTTGGTGACTGTGTCATTTGGAGGGACCCCCAGTGTGTGCCAGTTGCCACTCACAAAGGCTTCACATAGAGCTGGTGGTCTTGACTGGAATTCCAATCGAGCCCCCATTCTTCCCAGCTACTGAACTCCTAGAGGATCCTTTGATGTGTGTGCATTTCCTAGCTTGGAGATTTTGCTGGCAAAGGCATGGTTGGTGGGAGGGAGGCCCGGCCCTCTGGCAAGCTGGCGGGGAATAGGGTAATGTACTCAGCACCCGCAGAGACAAAGTCACTTGAAAGAGGCAACGGTGTTCTCTCTAGTTGGCGAGGAGATGAAAAGGACACGGGGCCTCAGTCTTGGCCACAATGCTTGGTGTCAGTGGATGGTCCCAGGAAACATGTAATGAGGTTCCAGTCTTAGAGATGAAAATGTCTGTCTCATCACGTGGAGGCAGACGCGGAAGGATACGGGAGCGCCACGAGGAAGGGAAGAACAGGAGAGAAACGCACTTTACAGACTGCTACGGTCTCAACGTTCCTGTCCCTCCACCTCCAACTTTGTTTGTTGAAATACTAATGCCCAAGGTGATGGTATATTTTTAAAGTTTATTTACCTTTATTGTTGAGGGTATTACAGATGTCGCCTGTCACAATACTCTTGTGACAAGGTGCTTTGAGACCATGTAATATCCTGCTCCTCAGAATTCTTTTGTCCCCTACTTTTCATTATTATTTTTAAAATTGAGATATAAATCCACATGCCATAAAATTCGCCCTTTAACACGTACAGCTCAATGTTGTTATTATATTCACAAAGCTGTGTAATCATCATTGCTATCTAATTCTAGAATGTTTTTATCACTCCGAAAGGAAACCTGTACCCTGATTAGCAGTCACTCTCTCTGACTCCTTCCCCACAGGTTCTGGCAACCACTAATCTACTTCAGCTTTCTATGGGTTTGCCTATCCTGTTGCCTACAAATGTTAGCATCCATTCGGAATGCTTGCCAGTGACAATTTTAACTGTGGTGTCTGCCCAGTGGTGGTATTTCTAAGGCACACACTTGAAGCGTAGACGCTCTAATGACCCATCCAAAGGGATTAAATTAATATCTACTATTATTACTTGACTTGTCTGCTCAGACAGTCCTGGTGTCCCCTGACATTTATCATTTGTCTCAGAAGAAAGCATCCTGCTCAGATGGTAAATTACATGGTGACAGTTATCTACCGCCCAGGTGATTTATGATAATGCTGAGCAGGCAAATCCACTTCTGAGACCTAATGGGGGTGTTGCACATAGAAAGACTTGTAGGGGGCCTATTTCCCTTTTTCTCAGGTTGTATAGGAATTGTTTCTGCCCTGCCCTAACCAGTTTTGCTCAGTGGATAGAGCATCGGCCTGCTGACTGAAGGGTCCCAGGTTCGATTCCAGTCAAGGGCATGTACCTTGGTTGCGGGCACATCCCCAGTAGGAGGTGTGCAGGAGGCAGCTGATCGATGTTTTTCTCTCATCGATGTTTCTAACTCTCTATCCCTCTCCCTTCCTCTCTGTAAAAAATCAATAAAATATATTTTTAAAAAAGGAATTTTTACTGCCCCAAAACACTCTCTTACCTAATCAGAAAACAGTGCTCTTTGTATTTCCGTGTGTGTGTGTGTGTGTGTGTGTGTGTGTGTGTGTGTGTGTGTGTGTGACATTAAGGTGTATCTTTTGCTTTTCTACTTTCAACAAACTACATCTTACCATGCCAGATGACCCACTAAGATCGGTCCTATATCATAGATTTCTTTGTAGTTGCATGAATGGACCTTCAATGGTAGTAAAGTTAGATTGTACACAGTGAATACAATTTCATACACTTTGATGGTTGATGGCCACTACGTTTGCACTGGTGAAATCTACAGCTGCAGGGGCTGCAGCCATTGACTGATTTATCTTTATTTTCAGCCGTGTGCCCTGCCTTCCCATGGTTCATAGGGAGGCTTACATTTTCTTCTCATGAATCATTGCTGAACTGGATTTCTGGATCTCAGGCTGCCACAGTGACTTTTGAATGCTATGCAAGGGATCTACATTTATTTCTAATAAATGTTATCCTTTTAGTTTGGCCAGTGTTTCCAGATCTTAGTGATATATTTAGATAGGTTCTTAGCTTTGTGTATTCCAGAGGTTTGTGCATTCTTTAAGTTAGGTGATCTGAGTAACGCTTGGATAAATGATCATTTATTTATGCTATATGCTGGGAGTTGTATTAGCTGCTCTACATAAGTTATTTAATTAATATAAAGTTTCTCCTCTCTGTGGCTGTTACTCTATCATGTAATGATGACTGGATGGATTGACATGGAGTTTGGAAGCATCTTAGAGATGATTGTATGTTTATTATAGACCTTGTAGCATGGGGTGGGGGACCAGTCTCATAGAACTCTGGGAGATAAGACCAGGACAAGGGCAACTGTCCTCCAGAGAAATGCAAGGATTGGTTGTAACAGAGCCACTTTATATAAGACCAGGCAGTACTCTGTGTACTAGTATGTCATGAGCAATGATAGGGAGAACAGTTATATAAGACTAGTGGCCCCGTGCACATTGAAAGGAAAATAATTAGAAGAAATATTTTAATATTGCTATTTTCCCTTTCTTCCTCAGTGCCTGGGAGCTGGGAGGTGGCCCGCCTCCCTTCCCCCCACCCCCTGCTGCCACTGGTTGCTGTCTGTGGGGTGATCCACTCGCACCCTCCCGGCCTGGTGCTGCCCACTCACCTGCTCCACCAACCCACCACGGTCCTGCTCTCATTGGGGCCCATTCGGCCAGCAGTGCCTCCACAGCGGCCCACTGCCAGTGCCACATAGCCAACGCCTGCCATGTTCTGTGCCGCCCTCTGGTGGTCAGAGCACATCATAGCGAGTGGTCGAACTCGTGGTCTCCTGGTTGAACTCCTGGTTGACCACCTGCCCGAGGTTACAATTTGCATATTAGGCTTTTATTATGTAGGATGATAAATATTCTTTAATTCTTAAAATCCTTACTGCAATACTAAGGCTAGGTATTGTTATTATCCATAGTTTAAGGTTAAGGAAATTAAGTCTTAGAGTGATTAAGCAAAATGGTCAAGGTCACATACTTATACTGTGGCATTGCTGGGATCTAATCTGGGATCAGCCAGACTCTAGAATTCTTGCTGTCAATCTCTGCTCTCTATGGTGGAGTGTGTGAGAACGACGGTAAGCATATCACTTGTTTCCCCAGGAGAGTCCCAGTGTGGAGGATGGCTGGTCACTCTAATTGTCACCCAGGTTGCTCATAGTAAGGATAAAGCCACTTCACTACCTCCTTTGCCATGTGTAAGTATTGCTGAGAAAAATGATTTGCAGGGGACCTATTCAGCTCAATTTTATCATGTTCCTTGGCCATATTTGGTAGCTCAGAAATGGGATCAAGAAAGTAGATGGAGGAGAAGAACCAAGATGGCGGCATAGGTTAACGCCGGAGTTTGCTGCTTTGAACAACTACTTCAAAAGTGAAACTAAAAGACAGAACGGACATCACCAAGAACCACAGGAACGCTGGCTGAGTGGAAGTCCTACAACTAGGAGGAAAGAGAAACGCATATGGACACTCAGAGGAGGCGCAGTGCTGAAGTCAAATTCTGAGGTGCGGAGTGCGCGGAGCGGGCTGGCGGCAGAGGGCGCGGTTGGCGTTTTCAATCGGGAGGGAGTCGCAGACTCTGAGCTCCAGATACGGGCGAGTCTCTAGGAACCCTGACTCAAACGGGAGAAGCGGGACTGTCTGGTTTCGGTCAGAGCGAGTGCAGCTTTCTCTCCGAGGTTTGCAGCGGGTGCTGGGACTCAGAGAGGCAGAGCCACTGGGGACAGGACTGAGAGCCATCATAACTGCTCACTCAGGCCCACCCTGTTGATCCTGTGCGACCCGCCCCGCCCAAGCCCTACACACAGGCATTTGCCGGATAGCCTCAGGCAAAGGCTAGATTAGCACCACCCTAGAGGACAGAAGTTCTCTCACTGCTGACACAGCTGATTCTCATAGCCAATTGGCCTGGAGGTCAAACCCTCCCTGGTATTAGCTACAACAAGGTTTAACTATAAGACTGTGAACAAAGACCACTAGGGGGTGCACCAAGGAAGCATAACAAAATTCGGAGACAAAGAAACAGGACAAAATTGTCAATGGAAGATATAGAGTTCAGAACCACACTTTTAAGGTCTCTCAAGAACTGTTTAGAAGCCGCCGATAAACTTAATGAGATCTACAAGAAAACTAATGAGACCCTCGATGTTATATTGGGGAACCAACTAGAAATTAAGCATACACTGACTGAAATAAAGAATATTATACAGACTCCCGACAGCAGACCAGAGGAGCGCAAGAATCAAGTCAATGATTTGAAATGCGAGGAAGCAAAAAACACCCAACTGGAAAAGCAAAATGAAAAAAGAATCCAAAAATGCGAGAATAGTGTAAGGAGCCTCTGGGACAGCTTCAAGCAAACCAACATCAGAATTATAGGGGTGCCAGAAGATGAGAGAGAGCAAGATATTGGAAACCTATTTGAAGAAATAATGACAGAAAACTTCCCCCACCTGGTGAAAGAAATGGACTTACAGGTCCAAGAAGCGCGGAGAACCCCAAACAAAAGGAATCCAAAGAAGACCACACCAAGACACATCATAATTAAAATGCCAAGAGCAAAAGATAAAGAGAGACTCTTAAAAACAGCAAGAGAAAGAAACTCAGTTACCTACAAGGGAATACCCATATGACTGTCAGCTGATTTCTCAACAGAAACTTTGCAGGCCAGAAGGGAGTGGCAAGAAATATTCAAAGTGATGAATACCAAGAACCTACAACCAAGATTACTTTATCCAGCAAAGCTATCATTCAGAATTGAAGGTCAGATAAAGACCTTCACAGATAAGGAAAAGCTAAAGGAGTTCATCACCACCAAACCAGGATTATATGAAATGCTGAAAGGTATCCTTTAAGAAGAGGAAGAAGAAGAAAAAGGTAAAGATACCAATTATGAACAACAAATATGCATCTATCAACAAGTGAATCTAAGAATCAAGTGAATAAATAATCTGATGAACAGAATGAACTGGTGATTATAATAGAATCAGGGACATAGAAAGGGAATGGACTGACTATTCTTGGGGGGGAAAGGGGTGTGGGAGATGCGGGAAGAGACTGGACAAAAATCGTGCACCTATGAATGAGGACAGTGGGTGGGGAGTGAGGGCGGAGGGTGGGGTGGGAACCGGGAGGAGGGGAGTTATGGGGTGGGGGGGGGAAGAGGAACAAATGTAATAATCTGAACAATAAAGATTTAATTAAAATTTAAAAAAAGAAAAAAAAGAAAGTAGATGATGAGGGCTACTCATGGCTGGGCACTGATCTCAGGAGGATTGGCTGGGTTCAAGCTCCTGAGGCTATGGAGTGGTACATTCACTGCAAGCAGTTCACTGAGATCACTGGCTCCAGGCTTGTGGTGGAGTGGGGGTGAGGAACCAGGTAAGTCATGTGTCTCAAGAACAGTGTCAGAGGTATGAGTGAATGAGAAAGGGGGAAGGTAGGTAACTCTGGACAGAATTATTTATAACATCAGGTCTCAGACTTTGGGTATGCGTGGCCTTTGGAGACACACACACCCTCATTGGAATCTTGGGCTTGGTGTGATCTTTACAAATGGAGGGAATACTGGTAGTCATACCTACTTATATTTGTATGTTGTCTTCCTCTAGATCTCTTGAGTTACATCACCGTCCCATGTTGTTCTGGAAGCATATTGGTTTGAACTCAGTGTATACTGTGGGGCACCTTGGGCCTGGGTTGCAGCCTTTAAGGAATGAAGTCCCCCGGAGCTCAGCAAGGCTCCTCTTGCTGTCTTGTGGTCTCTGCCTGTTCTCACCGTGTCAGCAAACTGCACCTGAGGAATACAGAGCTTCAGAAAGCCCACGTGCATGTGTCGCACCTTCGCCCTGGCCACAGGAACAACTAACTCCAGCATGTTCCGACGGCTAGGCAGCAGAGGCCAGATGGGCTTAGAAATAGTAGTGCAATTTATGCAACCAAAACTTTTTATGTTCAAAAGTAGAATCATAAATATCTTTATTATTCATATGTGAATGTTGAAAGGCATACGTACTCCTATAATGGGTGAGAGTCCGTAATGACTTATGTCCTATTGGGGTTTAATGGAGGAAACACACACACACACACACACACACACACACACACACACACACACAGAGGCAGGGCTGATTACAGCACACAGAGGTACATGCACAATGCTAAGTAAAATAAGTCAGTCCAAGAAAGACAAATACCATAGGATCTCACTTATATGTGGAATCTAATGAACAAAATAAACTGACAAGCAAAATACAAACAGAGGCATGGATACAGGGAACAGACTGACAGCTGCCAGAGGGGAGGGGGTTGGGGTGAAAGAAGGTGACGAGGTTAGCCCAAATCATATATACATAAACATAGACACAGACAGTGTGGTGATAGCCAGAGGGAAAGGGAGGCGGGGGTGGGTGGAGATGGGCGAAGTGGGGATAAATGGGGATGCAGAGAGACTGCTTAGGGGGATCGGCACATGATGCAGAGCGCAATGTTTGATTGAGCCGTACACTTGAAACCTGTATGGTTTTGTGAACCAATGCCAACCCCAATAAAATCAATTAATTGAAAAACACATAGCTATTCGATAGGTTTAATAGCAAAATAATTATTTATGGCCCACAAGTCTCAGTTATCTATGGACGTTGCCTGGCTGGCACAGATCAGTCAGTGATGTTACTACTTTCCTATTAGACAGTGCGCGGGGGAAAAGCAGACAATAACAATTTCAGTTTGCCCTCTTGTTTTTGCATAGTAGCTTTATGCATTTTGAATTACTCTCAGCGACCTTTCTTACTTATTTCTCTCAACAGCTTTGGTAATAAATTAGTTTTTATGCGACTGCCAAGGCTTTAAGTGGCTTACTCCATACCAAGCAAGTTAAAGAAACAGGACCGGAACTGGTCATGTAATTCTTAGTGCTACTCAGTTCTCTTGCAAATTGTTGGTGGCCAACCAAAAGCTCAGGGCACAGGCTTTCTTCTCTTTCTTTCTTTTCTGTGGGCCTCTATGCTGGTTCCATTTCCACGCAGGATCTCCCTCGTGGTGGCAGGACAGTACGAACAGCTCCAGCCTGCATCCTAATTTTTCAAGAAACCTGAAGGGGGAAGATGTTTCTATCCTTGGTCTTTCCAGCAAAGTCCTAGGATGATCTCTGATTGGGTCACATACTCATCCCTGAGCCAATCACAGTGGCTGGGAGAATGTGGTACTCTGATTGGACAGGCCTGCGGTGAACTCTGTGAGTTTGGGGGTGGGGGGAGGGATGACTCAGCTCAACCTGAACCCCGTGCCATGAGGGTTGGAGACAAGTGGTTCTGCAAGGGCCGTTAGGAAGTCTTAATCAGAGTATGAGAGCCGGCATGCCAGTCTGTCAAATCACAGCTGTGCACTACACCGGATCGGTGGGTGGAGATGGGGCGTGGGAACTCACCATGTGAAGGAAGCTGTGGAGGGGGTGGAGCTAATCACCTGGGTCCAAGAGAACTAACGCCGCATCTCCCAAGGTTTTCTCTAGGCGCCCTCTGCATTATTTTCCTTAGAGCACCCATTGTGTTAAAGATACTTTTCAAACAAATTGCACTTCTTAAGTAGTAACTGATTTTCCTTAATTTTTTTTTACTTGCTTACTGATTACTATAATTTGGACCACAAAGAGTGGCCATAAATTCACCAAAACTGGACAGTTACTATATCATCACCAATGCAACATTCCACTTCCATGCAGAGTTTCTGAAGGATTTTTGAACTCTTAAAAGTAGTTCACACAAATCAATGATCTCTTGGGCATCCAGGAGCCCACACTTGGGAGGCTGGTCTAGATAACTTGTGCACCTTGGGGTCTCTCTGTTGTAGCTACTGACTACCCCTACCCCCCCCCCCCCCCCCCCACACACACACTGCAACTTCCCACTTCCCCAGCCTCTGGGAACTTTATTAGGTAGTTCTGATGAAAGAGTTGATGGGCAGAGGAGGTTGAAGGAACAGAATAGTTATCACTAGAGGACCTGACTTGTTTTAATTACCCAAGCCTTTTCTTTCCTGGTTATAAATAATCCAGTAAATAGCTCAAGTGGATCCTGAAAGTGAGTCTCTCGGGGAAGATCCTTAGGCGGCCTGAGGTTTAGGGTTAGAGAGAGTGAGAAAGGGAGAGGCAGCCCTGTGGGTGGTAGGTCTCCTTAGATAACTTTCATTCTTATCAGATGTCAGAAAATTCTGTCATTCTTACCTTGAAACAGACTCCAAGCCACTGTCCTTTCTTTTATTGATTTTTTTTTTAGAGAGAGAGGCAGGGAGAGAGACACATTGATTTGTTGTTCCACTTATTTATGCATTCATTGGTTGACTCTTGAATGTGCCCCAACCAGGGATCAAACCTGCGACCTTGGTGTATCTGGAGGATGTTCTAACCCACTGAGCTGCCTGGCAAGGGCCAGCCACCATGATTTCTTCCCTAAATTATTGCAGCAATCTCCCCATGGTCTCACTGCTCCTTTATTCTGCCCCTTAACAATCTCTTCTGAACCTCCCAACAGGCATGATCTTTGTAAAACACACCTGGAGACCTGCCACTTCTCGCTGCCCTGGTCCCAGCCATCAGCATCTCTCACGTGGAGTGGGCATCAGACAGCCTTCCACCGGTGTCCCTGTTTCTGGTTTGCCCCTACAGTCTATTCTCAGCAGCCAGCAGAGTGATCCTCGCACAATATAAGTTGTCATGTCATCTCCCTGTTTGAAAACCCTTCCATGACTTCTCATCTCACCGAGGGTGAAAGTCAGAGCCTCATAACCACCCAGCCTACCAGTCTGTCTCCTGGCAGAGAACAGCCAGTGCACGACGCTAGTCAGAGGAGGAGAGTCAGGGGAAGGGGGGTGGAGGAGGTGGGATTAGAGGTGGCTGGCAGAGGGGTGGAGGTGGATCAGCATGTCATTCCTCCCCCCAAATAAACAGAAGACAATTTCACAAGCTGCCTATTCTGGGCACCTGTACATGCTGACAAAACCAAAACTTCAAATGCCATTACTCACGAATTCTGCTTTTCTGCTTAATACAGACACTGGGGAGGGAACAAGGCGGCAGCACGTGGCTGAGCACTGCGGCTGCAGCCCTGCTGTGCACAGTTGGACTGGGAGGGTCAGTGCAGACCATCTGACACTTGTCTCATTATCCTCCATCTGGGATCGGATTCCCGGATCTGGGAGTGAAAATCAATTTTAAAAGAGCAATTCATTATTAGCCTTTGAAACACAACCAGGGCTTTGCACTTTATGAAACTTACCTTAAATTGCTTTTTTAATTGTTATATTTGCTCTAGAGAGAACAACCTATATTGGGATTTCTGAATTTGTCCATTTAAAGATGAGTGTGTAATCCTAGTAGCTGCTAATGAGAAATGGAAAAAGTCCTTCTGAACCTTCCAATACAGATTACATAAACAATCAACTGCTACTTAAAACATTTAAATGTACAATAATTCTAATTTTTGAATAATTAATACATGCACATAGTACATAATTTAAAAATCAAAGGGTAGACTGCATTTCTCACCCAGGGCTGCTCAGTAGAACTTTCTACAGCTCTGGAATGTTCTAGTCTCACAGCATCTGATACAGAAACCGTTAGCTCTGAGCAGACTGAACACCTGGAATGTGGTTAGTACAACAGAAGAACTGAATTTTTAATTTTACCTTAAATATTTCTTATGGCTATGGTATTGGACAACACAGTTCTTGCCATGGAGCCTCTGAAACTTGTTTCTAGGTTTTGTGGGGTCTCCCACAGGCACTCTCCACATTTGTACATACGAATGCCTAGTTTTAGGAAAAGCTGGCACTTCTGTTTTTCTTTTGTCTTCCATGGTGGGATCTCGGTGCATGGAAGCTATGTAATATGGATTGACTGGGGATGGTCCTGCCCCTCTCATTGACCCATCAACTTCCTTTTCTCATAGACGATCATCGACACAGTAAAGGGACTTTGAAGCTGGGAATAGTGGTCACCTCCCTGGCTGTCACAGACCAGGAAATGCCTGTCCTTCTTGGTCAACCTTTTTCTGAAAGCCTTCCTGGATCTCTCCTAAGAAACTTCTGGATGAAGTTCAAAGCAGAAACAGACTAGCTAGGGATGCCGTGTCATCACATGAATTATAATGGCCTCCATGTACATGGATGCAGTGCTACTGAAGATTCACCATGGCTCTTGGTGGAGGAAATGGAGTTTTCCTACGTCATCAAATTATCTTGCATGTAACCCTTTGGGGATTCCCTATGTAAGTTGGTTAGTGATAGGGTGCAGTTTGAAAAGAATCCTTGGAGGAGCTGGTTTCCCCCCCCCTTTTTTTTTGTTTTGTTTAAATTTCTCCAGCTATCTAGTAGCAGAGGTGCTCCCAGAGGCCATTGGAAATGGGCAATGAGTTCCTCTTTAGTAGGAGGTCTCACAGACACTCTTCAAAAGACAGTTGTGCCGAGGTCTAGTAAGACCATTTCTTTGCGTGGCAATGAGCAGGGAAACCATTCCTTTGCATCTGATCTTTGGAAGGGGTCTCCAAAGATACATTCCTTCTGCAGGTCTTTTCTTCCTCATCTCTTTCTCCAGCCTCATGTACTGAATATTGGGATAAATGTTGAAATCTTGTCTGGAGAATATTGATTTTACATACAACCAAACAGTTTCTCTAAGATGACTTATAGAACAAGTACAAAGCAGAGATTGATAAACACTAGAAATAGCATGACAGGGAAATAATAATTGCTTTCATTTTTAGAACATCCTTCCAGGATTTTGTGCACAAAGTCATGTACAGAAACATGCATGGACTCATGTAAATGAGGTCATAATTTATATGTGCTCTGCAGACTGATTTTAAAAAATCAGCAATATGACAGATATATTTCCAACTAAAAATTATTATGATAAGAACAAGCATCCATTACTATTTTTTTTTTTTTTGGAGAAACTATCAGGCTCTATGACAAGCATTTTAAGTGCATTATCTTATATAATTTCTATAACTCTCTGAGATGATTATTTCTGGAGAGGCAAAATAACAGAGCTAATAAATGGTAGGTTGGGGATTTGAACCCTGGTTTACATATGCCACTGTCCATGACCTCAAACATTATGTTTTACTGTCTATATGATGATTTTTAATTACTGGTTTGCAATCTATTACATTATCGATATAATAAAGAAGTAATATGCAAATTGACCATCATGACCTCACACAAGATGGCCATCCCTATGTGGTCACAAGATGGCCATCCCCATGTGGTCACAAGATGGCTGCCCCCATGTTGTCACAAGATGGCTGCACCCATGTGATCACAAGATGGCCATGCCCATGTTGTCACAAGATGGCTGCCACAAGATGGCCAGCAGGGGAGGGCAGTTAGGGGCAACAAGGCCAGCAGGGGAGGGCAGTTGGGGGGGACCAGGCTGGCAGGGGAGGGCAGTTAGGGGCGATCGGGCCAGCAGGGGAGGGCAGTTGTGGGCGATCGGGCCGGCAGGGGAGCAGTTAGGTGTCGATCAGGCTGGGAGGGAGTGGTTAGGGGGTGATCAGGCTGGCAGGCAGAAGCAGTTAGGGGCAATCATGCAGGTGAGCAGTTGGGAGCCAGCAGTCCTGGATTGTGAGAGGGATGTCTGACTGCCGGTTTAGGCCCAATCTCACTGGCAGTCTGACGTCCTTGAGAGGTCTCAGATTGGAGAGGGTGTAGGCTGGGCTGAGGGAACCCCCTGCTCCCCAGTGCATGAATTTTGTGCACCAGGCTTCTAGTATCTCATCATTTATTTAGCATGGCTGGTAAACTCTTTATCACATTCAATTATCTAACTCAGGGGACAGGATACCATCCAGAGAGACAACTGTCTATTCCTTGGAGTCCATTTTCTTCTGCTTCATCTCAGAGTTTCCAAGTTTTAAGCCTTCTGTCTTTTCTGTGGCACCACGAATTTGATAAAGATATTCTTGTGATAATATAAATGATTACCTTGAGCTGAGACAGGATTTTCCAATGCCTCTGGCATTTGTCTTTACATCTATAAAAGTAAAATTAATAATAACAATAATTATACCTTTAACACAGTTGTAGGGAAGCAAAATTTGCCACCTCAAATTATGTGTCTTAGTCATAAGGATTATTTTAGGCTGATTATTTCTAAGAAACAGAAGACTCAGGAAGGTTTTCTTTTTACTTTTCCATGTACTGCCTAAAAGAATTTAGTGGGCCTATAGGAGGAAGAAAGCTGTTTTCAGAGATAACTATGAGGAATGTTGCTTGGTATGGTGGGCAGCAGGGGCCTGGAGATCAAAGTCCTCTCTGTGTCCCATGGTCTCTGTGTGGCACGACAAACATGTGTTTACCAAACATCTGCTGTTCCCATCTTCCTGTGAGTTGTCTTCCTTTTCTCTAGGTCCCCAGATGCCCACCCCTCCTCCTTAGCTCAGGAAGACCTACAAGCCTCACTTACTGTCTTAGACCCTCTCATGTCTACATAGGCTCTTGTATGTATGTAATTAAATTTGATTTTCTTCTGTTAATCTGTCTTATGTTGATATAATTATTAGACCAGCCAGAAGAACCTAGAAGGGTTGAGGGAAAGTTTTTCTTCCCTGACAACAGTAACTTGTAGTTTTCCCAGCTCCCCACCTTCTGAGCATTAGGAATAAGTTTCCCAAATAAGGAATTTCTAACTCACCACTAAGAGATGGCTCAGTATTCTTTGCATCCAGATAAAGCTGGTAATGGTCCATTTTTCATTCTCCAATAGTGCTCAAATGTTTCCTTAGCTGATAGGAGAAAATGTCAGTTTATTTCCTATCAAAATATAGGCCAGTGGAAAATTAACATATTTTTACCCAGGAAACATGTTGGTCTGGTTTGTTTGCTTGTTTGTTTGTTTGAGAGGGTTTTGCACAACAAAAAACTTTCCTCATTGCCCTCTCTTCCTCATTCCTGGAAAATAACAGAAGAACAAATAATTATACTATAATGATCTCTCTGTGAAATAACCAAAGATTTTACCTTTTGGTTAGTATGTTAGGAAGATTTTGAAAATACAATTACATCTGGACTATTGAGTACTTATCAAGACTTCATGCAAACATTGCCATAAAATAATTTCACTTTTAACTTGATTGTTGTATAATATCTAAAAATGCTTTGTGTGTATTTTCACCTGTGTTTTACAATTGAAGGGCGAGTTTATTGCATTTCACATGAAGTGAACCAAAAAACTACAGACCTTATGAGAGAATAAAAAGTATAGAATTGAATTTCAAAGTAGGTCACATACTCCCACTGACAAAACTTTAGTACAATGCAAGTTCATAAGAATGAGAAAAAATGGGAGTTTATTTGTATGTATGTGTCTTGGTTAGGAAATAAATTGACCTTAATATAAATATAATGGGTCTTGATTAAAGCCAAAAGTTAGCATGTCCCTATTCTTTTAATGAAGAGAGGGTCAATGAATTTCCTTTGACTTCAGTTCTAGTACATCTTAGCTAAAGGTCTGAAAGCTATTTCAACATCAACAACGCATTTACTGTAATGACCAAAGCTAAAAATGACTTGAAATAAGGTTCTACATTTGGACTTAATCACAATTGTTAATTATCTTGGTCTTTTTGGGTTTGAATTTTCTCTCTCCACCAAGCCTTGGATCTGATCAGTTTTCCTTTCTCCAGAGATTTGTTAGAGAAGGAAAAACAAAACAGAAACAACAAGTACAGGGGTGAAACATCTATGCCTTTTTTTTAACCTAGAATTCTCTAGGGCCTGGAGTAATCACCTTGGTCCTGTCTTTACCCTTTGGAGTTTGGAATGTTACCCGTTCTAGAAAAGCAAGAAGACAGCCAACAGGAAGAAGTCCTAGACAATACTAATGCACCTCCTCTTGCAGGGTGTTGGTGTGGCTGTTGCAGATTTTATTCTCACAGCACGGTACACCCAAATGCACAATTGTTTTCATCTTGTGAGAGCAGATGCTTGGGAGACCAACTTTAGATTCTGGAACTTCAGCTACAACCTCTTAATACTTCATTTACTTTTAAAACATAGGATTTTATTAAGGGATAACAAGAGGTGTTAAGAAGATAAAAAGGATGTGTTTCTATAAGGAATGTGTTCTACACCACTTCAAAGTTGCTCATGTAAGCATACACACACATATATAGACACACATACAGACTCACATCAATTTCAACTTGTAACAACTGGAATGCCAACTGTTAATGAATATTGCATATCTAGTAGTATCTAAGTAAGGAGATCATCAATTCTAAAGATATATGTATATTGTGTGTGTATATATATATATATATATATATATATATATATATTTACCCAAATCATACAGATAGAGGTCAGGGACTGGTTCTTATTTCTTTTTTTCAAAAAAATATATTTTTATTAATTTCAGAGATGAAGGGAGAGGAAGCGAGAGAAGCATCTATGATAAGAGAGAATCATTGATCGGCTGCCTCCTGCATGCCCCCACACTAGGGATCAAGCCCACAACCTTGGCATGGGCACTTGACCGGAATTGAACCTAGGACCCTTCAGTCAGCGTACAGGCCGACGCTCTATCCACCGAGCCAAACCAGCTAGGTCTCTTATTTCAACAGAACTTAGAAAAATGCCTGGGTGATAGTAGATATAGCATATATATCTGTTGATTGAATAAATGAATGACAACAGCAACGTTTTGTTATAAACTATCAACTGCTTCTCACTAAGGTGTTAGCAAAACTTTTACCCATAGTAGGAAAAAAGAAATATTATTTCAGTGTCTAACAATAGTTCAGAGGAGATATTAAAAAAACTTCCCTTATGAAATAAGTTTAAAACGATAGGTAGATATATTACAGTGAATATTTTATTAATCTAGGGCCGAACTTGCAAAAAAAAGAAAAAAAAAAGAAAAAAGAAAAAAAAAGGTGAGGGGAATCCCTAAAGAGGGATTCAGAAACCAGAGATGGGGTTCTTGATAGAGGTGGGAGCTGGTGCTGTTGCCATGGCCACCCTGTAGCATCACCTGTTGCTCTCAGATCTATTTCCTCCCAGCTTCTCTTCAAAACTGCTTTTTAGGATCCCTTGAACACTAGTTTCTGGCTAGATTGGTCAATGAAAGGTACCCATGGAAAATTGGAGGGGCTAAAGGGAGAAGCTAGTGTGTTTCTTTCCCTCGCCTCCTGCTGAAGGAGTATTTTCCTACAGTGGTTGTGTAGGAATATATGTATTTTATATATGTATTAGAGGCCCAATGCATGAAATTCGTGCATGGGTAGGGACCCTAGGCCTGGTTGGTGATCAGGGCCATCTGTGGAGTGACCAGCAGGTGGAGTGATAGGGGGACCCCCACTGGCACCCACCTTGGCTGATGGCCTGTAGCAGCCCACTGGCTGGCCCCACCCCCTGACCACCGCCTCCTCTGCCCCCTACCAGGGACAGCTCCTGTGTTGAGCATCTGCCCCCTGGTGGTCAGTACATGTCATAGTGACCGGTTGTTCTGTCTGTCATTCCTCAGTTCAGACAATTTGCATATTAGGTTTTTATTATATAGGATAGTGGATAGTAGCATAACATACGAGCTCATTATCTCTCATCATTAGCAAACTTGACTTTTTATTCCCCATATCTTTGAGGATCATTTGCATTCATTTCAGTGACATATATACTTTTAATTCTTTTTTTAAAAAATATATTTTATTGATTTTCTTACAGAGAGGAAGGGAGAGAGGTAGAGAGAGTCAGAAACATCAATGAGAGAGAAACATCGATCGGCTGCCTCCTGCACACTCCCCACTGGGTATGTGCCTGCAACCGAGGCACATGCCCCTGACCGGAATCGAACCTGGGACCCTTGAGTCCGCAGGCCGACGCTCTATCCACTGAGCCAAACTGGTTAGGGCTATACTTTTAATTCTTAATATAACTAGAAAAATTTGGTAAGTTATTATTGTTTGCAGACAGAAAGCTTGTCTAACTGGAGAATTTCAAAGAATTAGCTGAAAATCTACTAGAGGAATTAGGAGCATTTAGCAAAAAGGATTATATATAAAGTAATTATATACAAATCAATACAGAACAGTAGTATATAATAAAATTTGCATTAGCAATACCCCCCTCAACTCTAAAATATGTGCACTTTTAAAATAAAGCAAATGAAAGACTTTATGGAGACATAAATACTTAACTACAATACAGCAACCATATTCTTGTATGGTAAATTTTATTATTCTGAAGATGCGAAGCCTTCCTAAATTAATTTGTAGCTTTAAAATAATTTAAAGCAAACTCCCAGAGGCATTCATTTCCCCTGTCGCTGACAAAGAAGACTCAGATGCTCATTTGAAAGAATAAATGAAGCCGAAGCTTGATGAGGTTGCTTTTTTAAAAAGAAGTATAATTAAGTGAGACTTTGTTACCAGTTATCTAAGTGTTTATAGAGTTATAGCAATTCCCACAGTGTGATTGTGAGCCAAGAAGATATGTGAAAATCAAGGGACATGAAAACAAATCAGTGAAATAGACCCAAGGGGTCTTTTCAAATCAGGGAACAATATTTTTCCTGTGTTCCCTTAAGTGTGATTTTTAAAAATTGTTTTGCTTAAAAGTAGAAAAACAACCTTATGCACCAGACTGGCTAGACCCACGGTAGTTAGGAACATTCCCATATTATGGAATACAGGTGTTGAAACATGTAGCTTTATTTCTTCATACCTATTCATATCTAATCATGCCTAGTCATACCTATTCAAGTATTGAGTCCTTATTTCTTTTGATAGCAGAAAACTTAAACTTTCTAAGTTAAAGCAATTTGGTCTCTTCTGGTGTAAAACGCAGTCGCTGTCAGCATCCCAAGCATCCTTCCCTTCCCTCTGGGTGATCTGAGGTCTGGGCTGTGTGGGAGGGGACACGCCTCTGCGGGGCGGGCACATGTCCTTGTCCAGGCTCTCTACCCCACCAAGCTTTCAAGTCATGGCTGTCACCCCTCGTCACCGCTGACGTCTAAAGTGCTTTCATGGTTTCCTGCAGGAACCGCCAGTGCTATACCCTCTGTAAGTGCTCACTTGTCACAGTTAAAAGCTATCTTCTCAGTCCCTCACTCCATCCCCCAGGCCCCTCCCACCCATGGGTCCCGGGAGGTTTCACAGTTCTGCTCTGCTACTCTGGGGCTCACAGTGCACAGTGGGAACCCGTAGTTTGTGTCTGGCCTGTTAAGAATGATGTTTCCATTTTTAAATGATTGAAAACGAATCAAAAGTAGAAGACTATTTATGGTGCACAAATGACATGAAAGTCAGATGTCTGAGCCCATAAATCAAGGTTGCTGGGACACAGCTGTGCACACGCTGTCTGGCTGTTTTCCTGCCTCAAGGGCAGAGGAGGAGCCACAGGGACCGCAGAGCCTGCGAAGTCTAATCTGTTTGCTGTTTGAGGCTTTGCAGAAAAAGTGTGCCAAGCCCTGACCCCAGGGTGGGGTGAGACCACCTCAGCTGTGTGCCTTTGGCTTCTCACCCGACCCTGGAAGCTCTGCCCCCTGTGTCCTGATGTGTGGGAGAGAGCAGGGGGCTCACAAAGGGAGATGGGGTCGCAGGCTCCTCGGGCCCATCATGGGAGCAGGCCACACCTCTATGTTGTGTAACTTCTCTGATTTCTGCACTTTCCTGCCAAGGCAGGGACCTGGTTAGGCTCCGGGACACGAACAAGAGGTGGGAGCCCCACATTTGCCTTGAAGTTCTCTTTTCTTTTCTCTCTTCTCTCTTCTCTCTTCTCTCTTCTCTCTTCTCTCTTCTCTCTTCTCTCTTCTCTCTTCTCTCTTCTCTCTTCTCTCTTCTCTCTTCTCTCTTCTCTCTTCTCTCTTCTCTCTTCTCTCTTCTCTCTTCTCTCTTCTCTCTTCTCTCTTCTCTCTTCTCTCTTCTCTCTTCTCTCTTCTCTCTTCTCTCTCTCTCTCTCTCTCTCTCTCTCTCTCTCTCTCTCTCTCTTTCAAGTTTCACCTCATCACAGCCCAGAAAGCCATGTCATTTCCACCCTGAACTGGGGAGGGGGGGGTTTCTATTATCTGTTATAAATCTTTCTTTGAAATACAACTGAACCTTTGAAATGTTTTAAAAAGAAAAGAGAGAAAAAAAGAAACGTTTTGAATGCTCAGCTCTTGCAATCAAAAGACGAGGTTTTCCGGACTTGATTTCTGTTGGATCTTTTATGTCCTGCCCTTTTCTTCTTTCGGGGGTGGGGAGAGTCTACTTCCGACAGGGCCCAGTTTTACCGGTGGGATGGCCTTCAGGTTAAATGAAAACGTGGAAAGGGGAATGCAGCGGCTACTGGTACGTATTTCCCGGACACATGGTTGGTATACACCGTGCTTCCTGTCTGCAGACAGGGTAAGCCCCTTTGTACTAGCAGTCTCAACACAGTCTGACAGCAGTTGCAGCATAAGCATGTAACATTCTGTCAGTGTTTGAAGATTATGCAAATGAGTTCTAAGTGGTGACCTCTAAAAACGTAGTTGGGAAGAAGGTACTTTTTTCCTAAGAAAATTCATTATTCTTTTTCGATTAAAATGTGTTTCAATGCATCTTAAAGGGACATGACACTAAGTCGGGTCAGGCTCTCTTTCCAACTGGTGCTGATCAGGAAAAGCATGATGGAAGAATTAGTATCCTTACATCTGAATATTACATGGCTCCTCCCAAGCTCACCTCAAATGAGAAAGTGACAAGATATATTGGTTAGAGAAGGTTGCAACATATAGTAGCAGGAAATAATAAAAAGGATAGTTGATTAATAAAAACATGAGTGTGTGTCCTTATATCATAGTAGAGACCCAGTGCACGAAATTTGTGCATTGTTTGGGTCTCTAATGGCTGGTGGCAGTTGGCTGGGTACTCCTTCCCTTCCCCCATCTGCCTGCCACCAGCCAAGGCCTCCCTCCCTTACCCCCGGCTGCCTGCCACCCCCTGGTCCTGGCCGAACTCCTGGTTGAGGGGACAATTTGCATACTATGCTTTTATTATAGAGGATACTGAAATAAATTCCAGATGGTTTAATGAGTTAAAGTAAAAAACAAAACAAACAACAATAAAAACAACAGAAAAGCCCTGAAAACAATGCTATAGAAAAACCAGAAGGAAGATTTGATAAAAGCGAAGCCAAAGAAATACAGGTCTATCCACATAAACATCCAGAACTTCAGGAGGACAAGAAGTAAACACATCAAAGTAAGATGAACAATGACCTGAGAAGTGTGCTTTTCAGCCAAGTAGTAATTTAATATAGAGAGAATTCATACAAATGAGTAAAGAAAAATGAAATCAATGAAAAAAATGAGCAAAGGTTATGAAAAGAAATAGAAATGTACAAAAGAATATACACAATGGCCAGAAAATACATAAACACCTTCATCTTTTCCAGCAATCAAAGACATTCTATATTAAAGAGCAACACATACCATTTATTGCTTATTACATCAGCATGGAATTTTAAAATAATGGGCACGATTGGGTACAGCTTAAGGAAATAAAAGTTATCTTTTTGACAGTTTGCCAACATGTGCTAGAATTTTAAAAAGTCCCATACCAGTTTCTCAAGTAGAAGCTTTAAATCATTTACATAAAAAATGCCTGTGGTTCCTCCAAAGTGCATATTATCTGTCCTCATCTCAGACCCAATGAATCAAAGGTGGAGGGTCGTGGCCAGTGGATCGGTGATTTGCAGCTACAAGAACACAGGACCAGGCTTACAGCCAATAGAATTGCAGGTGGTAGTTTCCCCCAGACCCAGTCATTCTATGTAACAATAATTTCCCAGATACACAGGGTCATTCCTCTATTCTATCTATTCTTATAACAGTGAAAAATTGAGGTTACTTAAATGTAAAAAGGTGGGTATAGTTAAATAAAATTTAGATTTCTATAATAGATGCTACAAAAGCACAGAACTGTTTTTCAAAAATATCTGATAATATAGAAAGATGCCATGATGTAATTTAAATTTATTTTTAGAACAGGCATAAAACGTTATGTATTGTGTTAACCCAAATTCATAGGACATGCGTTTACACAGACACAGGAATCAACTAAAACATTCACATCATACCAATACTCGCTTCCTCAAACTTTTTCTAATTTTTCCTGTCTTCAAAAGCATGGTTTTCAATATAATAATGTAAATTAGCGTTTTCACAACAAGCATTACTTAAGAAAGATTAGAGCCCTCTTTATAGGAGAAATGGATGTCTAATCTTTTAGGGGGCCCTGCCGTACATGGAGGTCCCACTACTATCTTCCTGAGCCATAAGCAAGCCTTTTATAGTCACCTGTGCTAGACTCACCCACACTCTGCTACCTTTTAAGTGGAACTCTTTCTTTCATCCACCTTGCTGACCATAGTCTTGTAGTGATCGTGGTTATGCGTTTACAAATGTGTATGCTTAGCTCTCTGGACAGCCCATTTTGGTCTGTATGGAACCATCTCATTTTTCAAGTTCATTTTATAGGACAAGGTATCCAGTTATGTGTATCCCAATATAGGACTATGCATCCTATAGAGTTAAATAATATACAGGGTGTCCCAAAAATGTATGTACACTTTGAATGATTATAAAGTTAGTGTTTATTACTATACAGTTCATTTTCAAAATTTAAAAGAATCTACAGAAATGAATACCAGGCACTGCTGATAACGCCAAGCAATGGGATCGCAAACATCAAGGATTATTTCATTTGGTATTTGTGTGCCCTCACTTCATCTACTGTTATTGGTTTTGAACCATAAACTTTATCATTTATGTATCCCCATAAAAATAGTCTAGTGACACTACGATACATTTTCTTTGTTCAAAGCTTAGTATGACTTCACCCATTATTTCAAATCAGTTAAACCTGAAAAGGAGTGAAGATTAAGTGAGTTGCAAGTTGTTAAAGCGTGTATACATTTTTTAGGGATACCCTATGTACCCTATGTTCGCTGACTACTTATTCAATAATTCTGCCTGATGCCATCTGTGATAGAAAATGTAACTATTCAGTTTCTTCTTGGCTTTGACCTTATAGATCAGTGACGGCGAACCTATGACACGCGTGTCAGAGGTGACACGGAAACTCATTTTTTTGGTTGATTTTTCTTGTTAAATGGCATTTAAATATATAAAGTAAATATCAAAAATATAAGTCTTTGTTTTACTATTGTTGCAAATATCAAAAAATTTCTATATGTGACACGGTATCAGAGTTAAGTTAGGGTTTTTCAAAATGCTGATACGCTGAGCTCAAAAGGTTCGCCATCACTGTTATAGATGGTTGGATCTCAATCCTGGTTTCCCAACAGATTCACCTGGGAACTTCAGACAAACAAGCAAATATCTGGACTTGGCCCTAGACCCGTGGTCGGCAAACTGCGGCTCTTGATCCACATGCGGCTCTTTGGCCCCTTGAGTGTGGCTCTTCCTAAGCCTTAGGAGTACCCTAATTAAGTTAATAACAATGTACCTACCTATATAGTTTAAGTTTAAAAAATTTGGCTCTCAAAAGAAATTCCAATCGTTGCACTGTTGATATTTGGCTCTGTTGACTAATGAGTTTGCCGACCACTGCCCTAGACCAAGTGGGTCAGAATCTTTGGGGAGAAAGCCCTGGATTGTTGTTTGTTTTGAATACTCTTCTCCAAGTGATGGTAGGCAAGGTTGAGATCCTCTCATTTACATAAATATGTTGATGGTCCAGGACGTGAGGCTGGTTAAATGAAAATGACTAAGTGTTCTTTGCCAAGTGCAATGGCAAGTTAAATATTGGATTACTTGTAGAAAGCCTAAGATTATATTTCTTTACTAGAGGCCTGGTGCACAGATTCGTGCACTGGTGGGGTCCCTCAGACTGGCCTGCACCCTCTTGCGATCCGGAACCCCTCAAGGGATGTCAGACTGCCATTTTTGGTGCAATCCCTGCAGAGATCTATTGTCTAAACCTAAATTTTACTTAACTATACCCACCTTTGCACCAGGCCTCTAGTAAACATATAATATCTTTGGTTAATCTCTTCCCACCCTTCCCCTTCCCCCTTTCCTCTTCCCTCTGAGATTCATCAGTCTGTTCCATGTTTCCATGCCTGTGCATTGAGTGTCTGCCCCCTGGTGGTCAGTGCACATCAAACAGCCCAACGGTCGAATGGTTGAAGCGTCACTTAGGCTTTTATATATATAAATTGGGATTTCTTTTTAAGCCCCGTGTATGAGAATCAAAGCCTTGAAAAATGGTTAGCAGTTAGTAAAAGTGGTAAGGATGGTGAGGGCATCTCTACCTGAGACAAATGCCCATGGGAAGATTTGGAAGAAAGGGACCAAGAGGCCACTGAGGTGGGAGAAGATGAGGTCAAAGGGATCAGGCAGAAACACATGAGTTATGTTACTGCATCTGTCTCTTTTTCAAATGGCAATAGAAAGCTATTGGTGATTTTAAATGAGAGTCTAATAATTGTATTTTTAAAAGCTTCCCCTGGTGGCAGTTTGTTGAACAGGTGAAATTTGCTAGAAATGAGAATGGGATCCCAAGACCTGTTGGGAAACAAAAAAAGTGAGAGATGATGATAGGTTTGGCTAGGAAGGTGGTGAGAGTAGATGGAGAGAGGAGACAGATCTGAGAAATGTTTTTTCAGAAGAAGATTTTCATTTTGAGCTATTCTCTGCCCATATAGGATACACAGGGACTTAGAGTAATAATTTCATTTGACAGATGCACAAGCAAAAATATCCAGGCAGGAGGTTACTTGGCAGCTCAAAACCATAGAGAGAAAATGACCAAGGAAAATGCAAGCAGAATATATCAAGTAATCGCCTTTCATTTGCCACTGGCCAGCACTGTAAACACTTCATTGCCACGTTATTTAATTCTTTTTCTTCATAACCTCAGATGTATTTGATCTAAAGTCTTGTGTTAAGCAAATACATGTCTCTCCCCTTTCTCTAAAGCTTGCAATGCCCTCAAGCTATTTGCTTTTGCAAGATAGGACTATACGGTTATTCACCAATAGTTAAGGGGACATTGATGTCATTGCTTTACTATTTTTGGTGAATAATTTAAAATATTCTAGCTCATTTCCTTAATTTATCATTTCCCTTCTCTACCCAGTGCAGGCATTTTAAAATGAGAATACTGGGGCAGTTGATCGAAGTGTTATAAATTGGTGGCAAAGCAGATCTAACTTGCCCAAGGCAAGCCTCTTAAAACTGGGAGTTTGGGCAAGTCGATGATGAACTGTCTTGGGGCCTGAATTTCATCTGTAAAATGGAACCTCCTGTGGTGGAGTAGATGGGATGATAACTGTAAAGTTGTACAGTACTTTGAATAGCACTCAGGCCATCAGGAGGTGTCCAGTAAAGGGTTATCATTAGTAGGGGTGGAAGAGGAAAAAGAGAGGAGGGATCAGGACATGGTTTTCGTGCGTCTTCTATTGTTAGGCAATGACTTGGTCTAGAAATTTGTTCTTAGAGTGGAAGAATGCTTCAGTTTGAAGGAAACATTTTGCTGAAATACGTTTTAGGGGAGAATTGGTTTGGTGAAACTCCAGTAGCCAAACTCTGGCATCAGGGAAGTCCTGTGCTCCAACCCCTTTACTGCTTTCCCTGTCTCCCGAAAGTATACTGCCCTCTATTGGTGGGAGTCCCCAGGAATTTAGAGACAAACTAGTCTTTAATTTACTTAGCAGATGCTTGGCATTTACTTGTTAGGGAAGTGGAACAAGTGATCAGGTCATTTTGTGCTGTAACAAACACACACAGAAACTCAGCAGGGATCAGAGGAACTTGTAATTCACCATGCCCCACAGATGTCACGGATCTCCAGCAGGTGATCATATGAGTGGTAATGTTTTTACTCTTTGGTAGAGCTAGACAAACATTAATAATGTTTTTGTGTGTGTACTTTCTTCCTTCCCCCTGACTTTATGTCATAAGCTCACCTCTTTATAATTCTGCCTTCTTTCCCCCCTATCATTTTTCTTCTTCTGTGTGTCTTTTTCTCTCATATTTATGCCATTCACCCTCTTTCTTTCATTATTCAGAGTTATCCTTATATCTAACAGGCCTGTTTTTACTTCACCCAAGAAACTTAAGCCCTAGTTCTGAACTACAGAACAATAAGTAAAGCTTCCTTTTCTTGGTGAATGGTCGAAATTTTATTGCAGATTTATTGAAGAAAATTTCCATTTTATTAAGCTGACAGGTTTTTCTTGAAGACACACTACCCTATGAAATTCTAAATTTGATTTAAAGGTCAGAGGGAAAGCCTGGCACCTACAATCTGCCTTCAAACTGCTTTCCTAACACTAGAGTTTCCAAGGAGAGAAAACTGCAATTGGTCAGCAAAAAGCATGCCAATTACAACTTCTCTTAATAAATTCTGCCTTTAACCACGCCAGGAGGTGGAGAAAACTACCACATTGACCTGACCTTGCAGAACATAGGACTCTTCAGGTTCAATTAGGTGTGTGGAATCAGATGAACCGCTTTGTGGGAAGACAGGAAAAAGCACTATTATTCTGAAAGCTATGGGAGAAAACCCTTAATTACAGTTATTAATGACAAGGCCATTTTTATTTACATAAATAAAATAGTGGTTTTCTAAAAGGATACACATGGTTAAAAGAAGCTTCCTTTTTGTTTGTTCTTGATGACATAACTCAACTTGGTGCTGGTGCTGGGCTCAGGAAAACTCTCTTTCCAAATGATCTTATTATCACAGCAAAAATACATTACTTTCTTAATTAAAATCATTTTGTACAGATTCAAGCTGCACATTTTAGCAGTAAGGAAGTTTAATGGAAATTTCTAATTTGCTGTATTAATCCCTTAGAATATGAAAACTTTAGTTATCTGATAATGAATTCTTGGTAATGGTGTGTGTGAGAGAGAAAAAAAGTACACAAACTGCTAAAAATTGTCAGCATTGAACTTGTCAGAAACCAGGAATAAGACTGAAATATGGATGCAAATTCGAACAGCACTTTGATGGCTGCTGAATGTTTGTTTCCCACCTGCACATCTTCCCAGTGGAGGGTGGCTCCGTGAAGGATACTTGAAGCTGAAAAACAGTCAGGTCACAGTGGGAACAACGTCCTGGCTGTCCAAACCAAAGAATAATGTGACAAAAATCCATTTTTACCTAATTCCAGTCTTCTGCCTGAAACCAGTTCCCAACAAACAACAGTCAAAAAGTGGACCCTCACTGGTAAGAGGGCTCATGGAGGTGGCACATCTGGGTTTCACTATAATGACACCAAAAGCATGATGACAGTAATGACATGACCACTTTCTCCTTGCCCTTCTTGGCTGATGCCCCAGCTCTCAAAGGCAACTTCTTCCATCTTTAAGTATGATGGCTGATACCATCTGCAGCTTATTGTTTTTATTGCATTTGTTTTACTGTCTATAACAGTAGCTCAATTTTGAAAATTTGAGAAATTTGTCACCATTGAAGGAAAAATGGAAACATCACCCATAATCTTACCACCAAGAGACAAGCACTGTGAATACTTTGGACCATGCCCTCCAACTTGTCATTCTGTGTGCTTATGTACACAGGGGTGTGCATACACTCAGGGTGTGTGCCCGTGTAAAGGTTTACAAAATCCGTAGCGTAGTACATATGTAATTTTATATTTTGTCTTCTTAAACTTGACATTATATTGTGAACATTTTTCATATTATTGCGAGTTCTTGGAAAAATGGCTTCTAATAGCTGGATAGTATTCCATTATAAGGAAGAAGAATAATTGGTTCATTTTTGTTGAGTACCAAAGTTGTCTCTAATTTTTCACTTAGAAGTTGTCCTGTGGTGAGTATCCTTGTGCCTAAGTCTGTATATCTGACATTTCTTCAGGGCCTTTTCCTGAAAGTGTAATGCCAGCTTCAGGGACAGGATCAACGCTGAGGTTCTGGACACATATTGCCGATGTCTACACTGTGGGGTAAATTTTAGGATCTTCTTTTTTCCTTTTCTTTTTTCCCCCCTTTTTTCTTTTCAATGTGGGTTATTCTGCATAATCAGAAAGTGTTCCTCCATGGGACTGAGCAAGTGTCATTGAGCACATATAAGTAAATATATATATATATATATATATATATATATATATATATCTCCACACATTTATGTCTTCATGACAACACATTCATAAAAAAACACTCCTATAGATTTCTTTAGTATTAATTATTGTTTTATTTTTACAGATGAATGCCGCACGTTAGAAGCTTAGGAGTGGGGGTCCAAGAGATCCAATTGGAATTTTCAAGCAGTTAACTAGCTTAATGAGATTATATCTAATCAATACATCAGTATATATGAAAGCCTATACAGGAATAATTAATATTACAAACACAATTAATAATACCAACTAGTCCAAAGATGTAGTAATTTGTATTATTTCCAAAGAAAACCCACAAGGTAGTTATTATTGTTCACTTTTTACATATGTGGTAGTGAAACTAGGAGTATTTAAATGATCTACCCAACAATTTACCCAAATAGCCGAGAACAAATTTGGAATCGTAAACCATGGGACTACCAAATCAATATTTTGCTTTACTTCATGGTACTACTTCCCGGTACTACTTCAGAGTAGTATTCTGAGGTACTATGCCATGGTACTTCTTCATGGTACTACTTCGTGGTACTATATCTCAGTCATAGGTCATCAGACTGCTTCCTGGTACTATTTTACTTTATTTTAGTTATTCTCTGTTTCAGAGAATAACTTCATGGTGTCACTTCACATAGTACATCATGGAGCTGCATCACAGTAGTACTTTAAAGTAGTATTTCACAATATTATTTTCCAGCAGTATTTCAGGGAAGAACTTTCTATCAGTTTATTGCACCATAATTTGTAGTACAATAATTTGTACCAACATTAGTGATTCGATGTTGCTGAAGACAATTAAAAAAAACACAACTAACTAAATCATGACTCTCAGATATAAAATAAACACATGTTAGAGACTTTATTTAGCTCAACCATGAGGAAACCAGGTGGATCTTATAATTGGTGGAACTGAGAAGTCTAAAAAGCACACGCATATAAATGGATAAAGGAATGTTGACATGAATGTGCAAATGGAGGGGTGCCAAGTGAATTTCCACAGGACAGGGCAGAATTTATATGTCTAGAGACAAGAACTATTTTGCTTTACTATTGATTATCTACAAGTACCAGAGATGTGAAATAACTCCTGTAGAATAGGTAACCCTCTAGTCTGGACAAGGCATAGTTTCCCAATGAAGCACAACATTTCCCATGCCACGCGCACTTTTAGAGCACAATCATTCACTTCTTGTCCTAGAAGACAATAGCTTCATCCTTTGAATCCCCGTAACCTGGACTATCCAGGTAATTAAAATAAAACGGATTCATATGCATTATCTATACATTTTACATTGTTGTTGGAGACTTGACTCAAATCCACACAGTGAAAAGACTTTACTAAAGCCGAAGGAGATAAGGGGAAGAATTTTATATTAATTCTCTGACTTTCAACCACAAATTTTCTTGGTTTATAAAGTCACAAGATAATTTTTCTAAATGCCAGCCTTGCAAATTCAAGCTGGGAATGAAATTCAAGCTGTGTTTTTTTCTGCTTCTTATAGTCCATCATTGCTAGTAATAAAGAGCCTGCAAATTTCTCAGCCAAGTTCTGACAGTAAAATCTTTATTACTGGTGATGATGTAAGAGGCAAAAGGAGCACAGCTTGAGTTTTAGATACCAGGTTGAATACAGAAAGCTGATGTTTAGAAAAAAAATAACTTCTTACACTGAACAAATTTGATCGTTAAGGCAAGATAAATGTGGAACCCAACAAGGGCAATTACAGTCATGGAACCAACCATAACCACTATTAATTGTTAATCCGAAGGTGAGGAAGTTATGTAGGGATTAACTAGCCCAACAGAAGTAATTGGGAAAAGACCCGGAAAATTAATTTAAATCAACAGCTAGTGATACAAGCCAGCTTCAGTATATGGTTGCAGGGGAAAAATTGATAAAGCAATTTCTCAGGAAAAATCCATAAAGTTCTACAAAGTTGCCTTGTGATAAGAATCACAGGAGAAACAAACATTTAGTCTGTTGAGCGCCGGAGAATTGTTTAATTAAAATTAAGCCAGATCCAAAGGGTAGGTTAATTACCACAAGTCCTGGTCAAGTAACATGAATAAAAAAGCAAGAACTAAATTGGGAAACAGAAGAAAAATACGATATAAAACAAGCAACAAACAAATACATTTTACCTGTAATCTTTCCGGCAAAGGGAAGTGTAGGTCTGCTGTAATCATGCTGTGAATTCAAAATGTTGAACAGTAGCCTAAGATTGGTCTGAGATTGCCCTCCACCCTCACCCTGGACAAGGGAAGCTTTCCAAACCCATTCATTGCTGCATTGCTCAGAGCTGGAAAAAATGCCTCCTTCCCCCTTTCAGTCTCTATGTTTAGCTTTGCCAGAGTTCATTTCTACTGCTTGCCACCTAAAGCTATGAGATATATACACTGAGTGGCCAGCTTATTATGACCACCTGACGTTTGTAGGCAAATTAGCTATAATTTCGCGCTGAAGTTGCTAGAGGGCCAGACCATTATAAATAAGGAAGCAGGTTGTTTACCATGACAGTACAAGTGATTTTTTCCTGAAGACATGGGTAAACAAAGTGATTTAACAGCCTTTGAACGTGGGAGATATATATATATATATATATATATATATATATATATATATACACATATATATAGTATCTTCATATACATATCTTCAGAAAAAAATCACTTCTACTGTCATGGTAAACATGCTTCCCTATTTATAATGGTCTGGCCCTCTAGCAACTTTAGTGTGAAATTATAGCTAATTTACCTACAAATGTCAGGTGGTCATAATAATCTGGCCACTCAGTGTGTGTGTGTGTGTGTGTGTGTGTGTGTGTGTGTGTGTGTGTGTGTGTATTCATTCAGAGAGGGGAGAGGAAGGGCAAAGCCATATGGTGGAGGTAGAGGCCATGGGCTTCAAGGAGTTTCTGGGTTCCCTGGAGGTTGCTCATGTGTATTTGAGTGTTGGATCTGGGCAGCGAAATCCCACAGACGTGAGCAGTCATATGGGGGAGAGTGGGGCTCCCCTTGACTGTGCATTGGGATTGGGGACAATCTGCCTAGATCTTGAGGGACAGGGGCCCCAGGTAACACCCAGATTGCATTGTAGTTGCCATTATTATTAGCCTTTGGCCTGATTACAGGTGAGGGCAGGTACTAGCTAGAAGCCCTTCTTGCTCCAGTCCAGACACTTTCCACTGCTTCCCAACTGAAAGCATGAGTGTTGCAGGTTCATTTGGAAGTGAGGGCATGAGTACCTTGGGCCTCCTGGTAATTAGTTTAAACCAGAGCATCCCTGGCCAAAAATAATAAAAAGAGAATCTCCCATCTCTTCATTACACTCGGCCACAGTGATTGGACAGAGTTTAAACCAGCCTAAGGGGGTGGAATTTTCCTTGCAGGAGGAGAGCAGAGAGAGCAGAAAAAGGCCTCTGACTAAGGAGTCATCAAGCACTTCAGTAAGTGTCTCTCCATTCATTTCCTTTTCTTTCTCTTTTTTCTTTTCCTTCTCCCCACTTTTGGCCTGCTTTCCATCCCTGCCCCCTTTAGTCTGCACAATATAGGGCTCTGTAAATAAAGGTCCAAAATGCACACAAGCCCACTAAATCGATAGCTGAAGATCGGTTACTTCGACAGGTCAGCTTCAAGGCTTACCACAGTGCCTCTGGGACAGGACACGGGAACAGCCAACAGCTGCCCAGAATGCCCACCTGGGGACACGCTTCTACATCCTGCATTTGTACTATCTCCTCTAACTACACAGCAGTTCCATCATGGAGGTTCTGGCTTTATGCCCATTTTAGAGATAGTAAGACTTGTAAACACCTATGTAATGGTAAGCTCTGGTCTAAGGACTCTCTACTTTCTAATTCACTTTATTTAATCATCGTGTAACGACCCTCTGAAGGCATCAATCCATTTTAAAGCTGAGGAAATGGAGGCACAGAGAGGTAAAGGGTTTGCCACAATTTCCCAGGCAGCCTGGCCCCTGCGTATCTGCTGGCTGCTACCTTACCTCTCCATCTGGTGGGTTGCTCCCTGCAAACCTGGACCGTTTCAGATACCTTAGAGCAGCGGTTCTCAATCTGTGGGTCGCGACCCTTTTGGGGGTCGCTTAAATACATCCTGCATATCAGATATTTACATTACGATTCATAACAGGAGCAAAATTACAGTTATGAAGTAGCAACGAAAATAATTTCATGGTTGGGGGTCACCACAACATGAGGAACTGTATTAAAGGGTCGCGGCATTAGGAAGGTTGAGAACCACGGCCTTAGAGCTAACTCAGCACAAAGCAGGGATTGGAAGCTGGATTGTATGTGTGTTCCCAAGAAATGAAGGATGAACACCCACGTGGGATGAACTTCCGTTTATTTTGGGGTACCTCGCCATCCCAAGTGGAATTGCTTAGTGCATTTTTGCATACAGCCGGGGTAGATGTGGAAGTTTGTTTCCAGTAATAAAATGTTGCAATTGTACATACTGCCAGACAAGTTACAAAGCGGGAGATAAACATTCCTGTCTAGGTACTGACAAAAGGGTGTGACTGCCTCGAGCAAGCTTCTATTTCAGCCCCGTCTCATTAAGCCGAATGTGTGCACAATCATTAGCATAGAGTTTTGCCAGCGATGTGATCATGCTCCGATTTGAGCTACACTCTGGCAGCTTGTGACACCCAAAGACAATTCTGTGATATTTGTATTGTTCAACGTGGTCGCCAAGCAGCATCTGTAAGATGAGGCCGTAAATAGCTCGCGTCTTTTGCTGGAGGTGCCAAGCGCCACTTTGCTTGGGTAGTAAAATCACAAGAGTTCAGGTACATCAGAAAGCAGCCAGGTGTCAGATGGAGGCGACTCACACCTGAATGGCAATTAGCATCAGACTTTTCTGAGGGGAGATGACAGATGCCCGTCCACTTTTTTTTCTGAAGAAGCAGGGTTGATTTTTTCATCTCTGAAGTTCTCTCTTAATCAGGCATGCTTAACCTTCCACAGGACACCCAGCGGCTGAGCTTCTCATGAAAACAGCGATCCCATACCCAGGAGAATCTTCATAGGCACATACGACTAATGACATTTTTTATTCCCCTCCCTTTTTTGACCTTTTTAAAAAAATCATTCAAGCAGGAAGCCATGTTCTGTGCGGCCCCACCCCCACCGAAGGCTTCATTTCCTAAAGGCTGGGGTGTAGGAAGGGGCAGAGTTCGTGGGGAAGGGTCTCAGGGTTTGCTCACCTCTTTGCATCAGACTCGTCTCTGGATAGAGCTGCCGAGAGAGAGTGTGGACAGAGACACAGTGTTCCCCGTGCAAGCTACATGCAGACACCGCGGTGCTCGGCTCAGGGCCCTGTTTGTGGGAAGGGGCACTGGGTGCACATCCAAGTCCCTGGAGATGGGCCAGGGCTGTTGGAGCCAGAGGATGGGGGCCGGCAGAGTATTCCTTTGAGCATCTCAGGACATCTATCCTCAAGTCATTCCTCTCACTGGGGACACTAGGAGCCAGTTTTTCTCTGTCCTTTGGTAGAAATTTAAAACGAAAGAAGCAAAGAGAATTTCTGAACAGAGAGGGATTTTGAATGGGGATGTGAGAGGTGTCTTTTCTAGTGCTGCCAATGTGCTGTCCTGGGAGGGACACAGATCTGAGCAGACTTTATTCTGGTGTCGGTCTGAGTCTGTTCATCCACCTGCTTCTCTGTGGAAGGGAGGCAGGGACACCGTGAAGGCAGAGCTGGGGAGGCCGGGCATGGCGGAGAGGCGGCTTCCCTGCCTTCCTCCAAAGGACGGGGTGGCATGAGGCTTATGGGATGGGGCAGAATCCTATTCAAAAACAGGGCAGGAGAGACTCACAACACATGCACACAAACACACCACACACCTACACACCGCACACGTGCGCATCACCACATATCACACACACATGCATACATACAACAGAAGAGAGAGAGGGAGAGAGAGAGAGAGAGAGAGAGAACATTCTCAAGGGAGAACTCAGCACGAGATTCTGAGCAGCGCCCTGGGTTGTGGTGATGCTTGTTCACTCCTATAAGCAGGGGCATCCTGGGTCCTCAGTCTTCACAGCCACAGTTTGCTCTGGATCCTGAGCTATTTATCATTCTGCTCATTGAAGCTCCATGTACATTGTTCCCTCTGCCTACAGTGCCTGGTTACAACCCCCCGGCTCTTTATCCCGCTCCCACCCTCCTTTAAGCCTCAGCTCGGGAAGCAGCACCTCCTGTGGAACCCGCGCCTTGGCCTTGCACTGTGATCCCGCCGCCCAGGTGCTGACATCTCCGCCTGGGCCGTGCTAAGTAGGTAATTGTTTCTTCCTCCTTAGGGGCAGGGATCGCATTTTACTCAATGTTGCTTTGCATGCTGTCCTTCATAGTATATACACATGTGTGGGGAAGGAGTGGATGATTGAAGACAACCTGGAGGATGATGAATAGTGGACGAAGAGTTTGAATAAAGTGGAGATTCGGCACTCGCTCGCTTTTGATAAAGGTATCTTTCAGCAAAAATGCCTGATCATGCTCACAAAGATAGGGGGAATAAACATGTGAACCGGGAGTTTGCACTTGGCCATGGCCGCACAGCTCATAGAGCTGCTGAGGGTTACCCAGGGTCAGGGCATGTAATGGTCAGGAGCTTAGGATTGAGAACCAAAGGGTTAAGCATTCCAACCCAAACTCCAACGCTTATGAGCCTGTGACTGAGAAAGTTATTGAACCCTTCTGTGTCTCCATTGTCTTATCTGTAAATTCAAGCAGAGCGACAAGCACCTGTCCCCTCGGGTGTGGCGAAGACTGAATGGGGAGGTGGCATGCAGAGTGGTTAGCTGTGTGACTGACTCATGGTTAGGAATCAATAGACGTTACATTGGTTAGGTGGAACGTAGGCTGCCATGGCCAAGGTGAGTTCGGAACTGAATTCCATTCGAAGGGTGTTGCATGTGCATGAAGAACCGCCCAACCTCAGCTGGGATTCCAGGACAATATTAGAATATCAGTCCATGATGGGGAAGTGACACGCTCTGTTCTGCTTAATAAATTAATTCTATGGTCTACCTTTTGAGTTAATGCATGCAATTTTCATTCGTTAGCATTCATATCATTGTCCATAGCTCTAACATTGCATAAACATCGAAGCATTTAGTGTCTACGAGCGACGGTTTTCTCCATATACGTATCTACATAAATCAAGCTTTGGTGGCAACGATCACCATGCAGATACATATGAATTTCTTTTCAGCAAGAGTCATCAAACTTGTTTAAAAAGAGGCACGTGAAGAACATCTATTTTCTTTTATCTCCTGGAATTTATGACCAAAGCCAGGCTTCTGAATCCTTATTTATTTGTACTTTGCATTCCATAGGAGGCCCAGGCCATGCTTGAATCAAGTTTAAAACAACTGAATTACAGCAATGGGCATTATCATAGTCTGACACAAGTAGGGAATTAATCTGGGCACTTGGAAAACACTGCCAACCCCATTGTCCTTAGTGTTTCTTGAGATGGGTTCAGTCAATTCCATCTGTAGGTTTGGAATGTCAGAGCGCTCTGAAATGAATTGGGGCTGAACAGAATCCAAAAATGGGCAGAGAATTTGTCGGAATTCTTAAATTCTTACATTGGCTTTGACCTCAAAAGCTGTGTGGCTTCTGGGCCTCAGTTTCTGCTACATGTACAATGGCCATGACAGAGTTGGAAGCAGACTTTTGAAACTTGGGTCCATGGATGTTCACCAAGCAGTTTGTATGTAGACTCCTTATGATTTTTTCTGTGTCGGCACATCTTTCTGGGATGACTGTGAATTATTTTGATCATATCCTCAAATAGTTCCATGAACACAACATAGGCAATAACCAGTCCTCTGCCCAATTCTTAAGAACCTCTCTCAGATCCAAGATTTTACGATTCTCTCAAAATTGCAATTAAAGCCTGATAGTATAATAATATAAAAATGTATTAGATTTTTTTGTAAAGATAATACCTTACTTTCAATGTTATTTGATTTTTTTTTTTTCATTTTCCTTCAAATAGAGAAATAGCTGGATGTCATATTCAAGGCTCATTTGATCTAGAACAGTGGATCTCAAACTGTGTTTCTAATTGTTGTGATGATACATTAATATTGCACTTTGGAAAATGGATTCAATGTTTAAATACATACTCCAGCTCTCCTGGAGAGTCAGAGCACATTGGTGTTTAGCAGTGATGTTCAACCCTTTTCCAGCTCATGGCACACATAAGCTAATTACTAAAATTCTGCAACACACCAAAAATATATTTTTTTCTAATCTAACAAAAAATAGGTATATAATTTTGATTCATTCACACTGGACAACTATTGTTGTGTTGGTTGTTGTCATTTTTTATTTGATAATCTAAGGGAAAAGAGATCAATGTCTCTGACTCAATAGTCTGGTAGTGCATCTTTTAAAAATTCTTGTGGCACACCTGGGTGCCATTGCACACAGGTTGAAAATGGCTAGAAGCTCTAAGCAATTCTGCATTGAGAACCTGCTTAAATTTTTCTTTTACAACAATGTTGTCTGAATTACCTGACCACAGAGCTCCTTAAACACCTATTCTCATCATAAAACATAATTCTTTGAAGGAATGTGTTATTAGAAATACTGACTTGTCATTTTGGCTTTAATTCTTTGGAGCACATTGGTGGCCTTTGCTGGGTCCTTGGGGGCCTAATAATGCTTATTTAATGAAGCACATACTAGTATATTTCAGGAATCATTTTATGGTGTTTTAGGAAGATTTAAATAAATGTAAATAAAATGACTAATTTTTATATAGAGGAGGTAGGTATAATTAGAAAGAGTTGACATTATGCTAGACAAAGACTAAAAAAAGCAAAGGTGGGGACAAGTACATGGAGAGTTGTGAATATCTGTGAGCAGGAGTTCATTCATTGATTTATTCATTCATGAATAGTTATTGGGAGACTCCTAAGTAAAGGGGACCATGAGAATACTTGATAATGGAGAGGAAACTGGGAGACAATGTGTGACCTCAATGTAGTCAACATCAGATGATGTTGGGAGGCAGGTAATGGGTAATTTCAGTACAGTGATGCATCTATGGTAGCTGTACGTACCATTACACTGAAAAAGAAGGCAGTCATTTTGCAGATTCAAGGAGGGCTTCAAGGAGGAGGTGATTTTTGAATTAATTAGTTTTAATATTCATAATTGAATAAATTAAATCCGTGTTCTTATCAGAAGCCTAATGGTTATGGGAAAAAACAAAGTCAGAAGGCTTGCTGCTTTATCAAGTGAGAATTGTACCTAAAGTTTAGATTTAGGTTGATGGCACTTTGGCTGCAAATATCAGGACAATAAAGGAATGTACCATCTCCCTTCATTGTGACTTCAGAGGCTTTTGGGGTCATTAACTCACTTCTTGCCATTGCTCCATTTTGCTATCTTCCATTCTGAATTTACTCTCATGCTGTCGGTGAAATGGCTGCAGAAGTCTCAGGCATTATTTCTGGACAAACAATTTATAGGAGAAAGAGGTGGCTTTGCCCCTCTTATTCCCTCTTACGAGTAAGGAAACCTTTCTCAGAAGCCTCTCAAGAAATGCCATTCCCTGTCTCATTGGCCATCTCTAAGTCACATGCCGATTCCTAAGCCAAGTCCCCTAGGCAGGCTGAGTGCTGCCAGCTTTCCCCAAAGCTTAGGGGCTGCATGGAGGAGAGGTGGGCGCCTGAACAAAGTCAGGATCCTATGAGGAAGGGGGAAGAGGTCAGAGATGCTCAGGAGACAATCCGCAATGCCTGGCCCAGGTCTGAATAGAAGGACATTGCTATCTGCAAGATACTTTATCAGACAGATAATGATGTCCTTTCCCCATCTCCATGACCGAGATTAACAACCTGGCCCAGGTAGTTGTCTGGGTGTCTCTCCACTTGTCTATATTTTAATTCAAAGGATTGTGCAACACGGTGATGTTAATCACTGAGCTTTAAAATACCCTCCACTGACATACCAGAGGCTGTTTGGGAGTCACTTAATTCATCCCTGCCCTGAGACTTGGTTCTCGACTAGCATTTAATACTAATATGAGCTCTAATATCACACATGCTCAGAGTCTCACACTGTGCGATGCAAAATTAGGTTTATAGAAAAATGATCAGAAAAGTATGATGATGATTTGACAGTAATTGTCATTTCAGCTAAATGACAAATCTCAAAGGCTGATAAACTAATTCAAATAAACAGAGTTTCAGTGTTTTCATTGTATGGAGAGGGAAAAAGCCCACCACATCCATCTTTTGACTTTCATATTGATTAACATTAATTGCTTCAAACTCTAATGCCAGCAATCTCCTACTGAATTATGGTTCATGAAAGCTATTGACATATGTGGAGATGCAGTAAGGAGTCCTTTTTAGGCAAGACTACAATAGATTGCTGTCGGGATTATCTGATTATTGAGTAAGCAGTGGTGATGAACTCTAGCAATAAAAATACCGTATGCTCACCAGGGGCTCTGGGGTTGAAATAATGGCTACGTCTGACAGCATAAATTGGCTTTTCTTCTTCATCCCACTTAAACAGAAATTCTCACTTGTGCTCTTCCAGAAGCAAAGAATGGATCAGACAACTGTTATCCCACTCTTCACCCCAACTTTCCTTCTTTTGCTTAAAAGTCCTTTGGATTTCTAATTGAATTCATATTGTTTCCTTTTCCTTACTTTCTAAAGAATTCTCTCTTAGGCATCCAGTGATAGAATTGACAAAAGTTTCCTCAATTTAAAGGCACCTGTCTTTTTCTTTCTTTTTTCTTTTTCATTCATGGCTTGTAATTTTTGAGCACTCACTCTGTGCCAGGACCTCAACCATTGTGTCATCCTCAATAAAACCCAGTGTATCCGGAGGACAGCCAAGTCCCCATGATAAAACCCCACAGTGGGAGCACCTGGTACAGCTTCTGTCTTTGTAATTGGTTCCTGGCTGATAGAGTTAGGTATTGTTACTTCCCCCACCTTTCAGGTAAAGAAACACACCTAGAAAAGGAAACCATAGCTAATGGATAGAGACGATGTTTGAACTAAGGCAGGTTGAGTCCAGCATCAAGTTTCCTTTCACCCATTGCTCTTCTGAATCCTAAATTTAGAGTCTGAGTTGGGAGGGACCATAGAAAACGTTTAGTCCAATGCCTCATTTTATAGAAAGAAGCCATTATTTTGGGCAAGTAAAGTATTAGCTTAGCTAGGTCATCCTCAGAAAGCAGTGCTTTTCCTTCACTGATTCATTCATTTATTTACTTCATTGAATACATGTTCACCCACTGTTTCCTATCCCGTGCACTGTCAGTGCGGTAATAAAACAATTTAACAAGTCCCTACCTCCTGGAATGAAGAAATTTTTCCAGGGAGAGATAGGGGGTAAGCACGTAAATGATAGAGGCTAACAAGAAGGGCATGAGGAGTGCTTTGGAATGGGGTGATTTGCCAACCTGGGTAGAGTGAGGCAAGGGGCTATCTGGGGAGAGAACATGCCAGTCAAGTTTTAAGCTAGAGGCCGAAGAGGAAGAGCACATTCAGAGAAGAGCTCAAGGATTGAGGGTCTTTTCAGATGACAGATCATGAATTTTGGAGGCTCCTGTGGGGGAGGGGGTTGGAAGTTGTAGATGAGGCCAGATGAGGGGATGAAATGAAGGACATTGGGGGATGCTTGGGCTTCTGTTAGTACCTGGTTTAAAAGGGATGTAACGCGTCATGATTGATCTGTGCCTATCACTGCCCCATTCTGGGGTTGGTTTCATGGCGGTTCGTGGAGCTGAGGCAGATGGTGTGTGGTTGGCCAAGGGGAGCTACAGAGATAAAAATGAATGTTCCCAAAATGCTGCTCTGAATGAAAAAACAACTTTCATCTGAAACATGGTAGAAATGTTCTTTAAGCAATAATACAGCACTGGTTGATGATAAGTCTTATAAATAGTTTCAAGAAACACAATTTTGGTAAATGAATTCATTTGGAAAAGCAGAAAGTGATTTCTGGCAAGTGGGTCCCCAGTGAATTGATGTTTGATGAATGGAGCTGCTTCATGCCATTGTGTCCAGCAGAGGAGGGACAGGTGCAGTTGAGACATTCTTTAGGCTTAGACACTGTCCCCTTCCTTTCTGTCTACTTGGAGAAGGCCTCTGATTGGCTCATCTGGGGGCACATACCATCTCTGACTACAGGTTTTAGGATGAGGGACCCCTATGGCAACTTGAGCATGAGAGGTGGGGTGGATACTCTTCCCGTAAGGAGGAAGAGATGTTGGACAAACAGCAGCATTCCTCTGCGGTTATTTTTCTAGATCATTATTCCTCAATTTGACCACAGAGAAGGGGAGACTTAGAGCAAGGGTCCTCAAACTTTTTAAACAGGGGGCCAGTTCACTGTCCCTCAGGCCGTTGGAGGGTCGGACTATAGTTTAAAAAAAAAAGCTATGAACAAATTCCTATGCACACTGCACATATCGTATTTTGAAGTAAAAAAACAAAATGGGAACAAATATAATATTTGTATTTGCATGTGGCCTGTGGGCCGTAGTTTGAGGACCCCTGACTTAGAGGGTCAAATTGTCCAGATCCTCAGAATCAGGGGCTGCTTCAGTTTAAATACCCACAGTCCCTGGGCTTTTGTCCCTGGCATTTTTCTGCCTTGGATAGCTCTGAAAACATCTGCTTACCTCCGACTCATAAATTACCCATGGCTGTGCTCATATTTACTTTGGAAGTTCGCACAAATTCAGCTTATAAACTCACCCACACGCCTCAATGGCCAAAATTACTTATGCGTAGGTCCAATGTTGGCTTTGAGGTCGAGCCTCGAATCTGACCCCCTGGTGTGGAGCTCAAAGGGAGCTTGGGTGCTGGAGACGGGTGATAATTAGCCAGGGCTCACTGTCTGCATGGTGCCTGGGGGAATGTCCAAACATCGAACACATCCCTGACCTCAGAGCTCGGGCGTCAATTTGTTCCTTTTCTCGGTGGAGAAGAGACACTATCAACAGAGCACAGTTTTTTCCCCTGTTGTCTGAGCCAGCTGTTAGGAGAGTAGACGTCCTGATCATGTTCTAAATAGGAAGAAATTGATGTTATTTACTTTCCTGATACCATTTAATATGTGAGTGGTTGAGTGTAAGTTCCAGGCACTCTAGCTTATCATGAAGCCAACTTTGCCTTCACCCTACCTAAATGCATGTATAAATCGAGGGTTCTTTTTATTTATCTAGCCTTGAGCATTGCTCAGACAACAGATTCCAATTTAAGATCTCTAATACTATCTCTTCAAGTGTGATTCAGATAAAAATTCTTTCCAAGTGGGCTGGGTAAACCCAAGATTACACAGAAAACAACCATTATTAGCTTTGGTGCTGGCTGTTTTCACGTCTTAAAACAATTCTTGTCATCTAAGGCTTAGCCACAATATCAAATAGCAGTTTATAGAGGCGTGAAAAAAAATCCTTCTTTTTAAGTGAGCGAAATAAATCATTGCTCACTAACAGTGATATTTAGGAAGATTAATTTGAATTGTTTCCTCCTCTGGCTACATTTCACAACAGTCAGTATTTATCTTTTGAAAGTTTCCCAATCATCCTAAAGAGATGGATTAGACTGAATTAGTCGCAGTGGCAGAAAAGTAAAACAGAAATATAAATCGGAGTCTAATGGCCATGGTTTGAACAACTTTGTGTGCAGTCCTCTGAAAACAACCAAAATAAATATTTTTTGCATTAGACGGGGCTTGACTCGAAATCCTGATGATTATTTTGAAAGCAAAAAGGCTGAGTAATGATATGTGGCTTGTGTCAAGTCATGACATCACAGTGAAATGATGATCTGGGTGAAAAAATTTTATCTTGTATTTGTCATTCTTAAAAAGTGGAGGATTAAAAACTTATGTCATAAGGATAATCTTGATGATGCTCTACACTGAAGTTTAAGAACAATACTCTTCCATAATCATCCTTTTTTTTTCATCCTTAGATGATATTAGCATCTTGTTTGACATACTGAGGAGTTTTTTGTTTTAAAGATCAGTGAGCACATAATATTATCATGGTTTATATTATGGTAGCGTTGGGCTCCTCAAATGATATGTTTGTGGACACACATTGATTGTCTTTCCCGTCAGCACTCATTCTCTCTTTTTCAACCAGCACCCATATTTTCCTCTGGGAATCCATCCCTTCTTCACCATTGGTCCTGCAGTCTGGAGAGGACTGACCTCACCCTCCGTCCCAGGAGTGTAGGTGTATTCCTGTGACCTCTGTAGTTGGCTCAGGTGTGGATGTGTGAAGGTGTGAGAAGAGATGACTCTTGGGGATTCTAGGAGAGATGCCCCCCTCTCTCTCCTGCTGCATGTGAATTAGCTAGTGCTGAGCCCTGGGAGCTGTTGGGGGTCCTCAAAAGGAGCAGTACTGGGGCAAAGCAGGTGAAGAGAAGGCAGAGCAGAGGCCCTAAGGAAAGAGAACCTTGGTGCATGTAGCCTCAACTGAAGGGTCCTCAGCATGTGAGTCCAGAATGGATTCTTGGAGCTCAGAGGACCAACCTGAAGAGAATAATTAGCTCGCTAAATATTGTGAGCCATTGAGCGCATGAATGACTAAATGCATTCCATGTTAGTGAAGCCCAGAACATAAGAATTAATTTAGATAATAATTATTCTCAAGAAAGAGAGAGAATAAAAGTGTTCACCAAAATCCTTTAAATAAGGAATTCTCCCTAAATGTTTCAAAATTAAAGGGGAGTGATGAAAATTCGCATTACACCTAATTTTTCTGGAACTGGCTAATGAGCTAGAATAAGTTCAGCTTTAAAAAAATAACAAATATTCTACTTGTCAACACCTACATTTTTACAAATGTTGGGTGTTGTGAGGAAACTGATAGCATGATAGTCATTAGTCCTATTTGTCAAATATACCCTACTAGAGGCCCAGTGCATAAAAATTTGTGCACTCGGGGTGTGGGGGAAGGGTCCCTCAGCCCGGCCTGTGCCCTCTCGAAGTCTGGGACACCTCGGGGGATGACCACCTGCTGGCTTAGGCCTGTTCCCCTGGGGATTGGGCCTAAGATGGCAATCAGATATCCCTCTGGCAGCCTGGCAGCCCTCGGGGGATGTCCACTTGCCAGCGGGGAGCAGACCAAAGCTGCAGTTGGACATCCTTAGCGCTGCTGAGGAGACAGGAGAGGCTCCCACCACCACCACTGTACTGGCAGCCATCAGCCTGGCTTGTGGCTGAGCAGAGCTCCCCCATGTGGGAGCGCACTGACCACCAGAGGGCAGCTCCTGCATTGAGCGTCTGCCCCCTGGTTGTCAGTGTGTGTCATAGTGACCAGTCTTTAGGGTCAGTTTGCATATTACCCTTTTACTATATAGGATAGAGGCCTGGTGCATGGGGGGGGGGTGGGCTTGTTTGCCCTGACGGGTGTCCCAGATCAGAGTGGGATTCCCCACTGGTGTGCCTGGCCAGTCTGGGTGAGGGGCTGAGGGCTGTTTTCAGGCTGGCCGGCTACTGAAGCTCTCAGCTTCTCCTTTTTTCCATTTTTTTTTTTTTTTTTTTTTTTTTTATTCTGGGATTTATTTACCTTCTATAATTGAAACTTTGTTGCCGTCACTGGAGCTGAGAGCCGGCTCCTGCTCACTCCAGATTTGAGGCCACGGCCTGCTGAAAGCAGGTATCTGGGGTTTGTTTAGCTTTTATAATTGAAACTTTGTTGCTTTCGGAGCTCAGAGCTGGGCCGCGGCAGGCAGGGAACCTTGGAGGAACCTCCATCACTGGAGCAAGCAAGCCTTTCGGAGCTCAGAGCTGGGCCGCGGCAGGCAGGGAACTTGGAGGAACCTCCATCACTGGAGCAAGCAAGCCTCCTGATCGCTTCAGCTGCGTGGCTGCTGGCCGCCATCTTGGTTGGGTTAATTTGCATATTGCACTGATTAGCCAATGGGAGGCGTAGCGAAGGTACAGTCAATTACCATGTTTGTCTATTATTAGATAGGATTGTCCCATTTTTCTGAGCATGTGGTAGGATTCTTCCCAGCCTCCTTGTCATTGAGTGGGGTCATTGGCTAGTTCTTGCCAATGGGTTGCAAGTAGAAGTGATATGTGTCACTTCTGGGAAAAATATTTAATTACCAGTGTAAGACCCTCTAATGCTCTTTGTCACTGAAGCATAGACTTGGTGGTATTTGAGGGGATGGCTACACTGTCCACCTGGACCCTCAGTGACAGATATGAGCAGAGCTTTTCTGCCAACCCACAGTGACTATGTAGTTGTTATAAGGCATGGCGATTTGGGAATTGTTTGTTACCACAGCAGAACCTGGCCCATCGGGACTGACCCAATACCCTGATGGAGTCATGGACAAAGAAACTAAGGCTAATATCCCTGCAATCTGTCCAAGAAACTGGCTGTGCAAAATTTCACAGGCATTTCAGTGGGATGGCAGGTTGGATGTTTATTTTCCAGAACCAGCTTTTAGCATTGAAGAGGCAGCCATGTCCTTGCTTCCTCAGACAGTGTCCAGCACAGGGACAAATCAGAGAGCCCTGTCCAATGCCAGAGAAGAGAGCAGAGGGGACAGGCAAAAAAAGTCCTATGGATTGAGCCCTAAATTAGAAAGAAAAGGAAGGGAGATTTCATAAAGCGTTGTGGGATATAAATTAGATCACACATTTTCCTTGAGTGATACAAATAGATTGGACTGCTAATGTAATCACTTTTGGTTACCAGACAGTGCTAGATTTTTTGTCTGTTTTGTTTTTACATAACCTGCTTGAAAGGCTGGTCATAGAGGTTCTACCCTTTCCTTGGGTTATGCGCGTACTACTAAGAATATGATTTGCCAGGGGTGAAGACTGGATTTAAACTTTAAAGTAGTACTGACTTAGTTTTGGACATTTCTACTTGCAGAAAAAATTGGGCACAAAAATAAGTGTTTCAACTTTTATTTGGTAAAATGTGGGGGTGTTTTTATGACATGTTCTATTTTTAGGTATTTACCTGGGAGAAATGAAAGGATATGTCCACACAAAAACTTGTATTCAAATGTTCATGACTGGTAATTTGCAAAAAGTGTAAACAATACAATGCCCATCAGCTGATGGATGGACAAACAAACTGTGGTTCAGACATACAATTAAAGGCTAACCATCAAGAAAAATGAACAAAATACTCATACCTGCTACAACATTTTTTGGTATAAAGCCTCCAAAGAGACTAGAAACAAAAGACCAGACATTATATGTGATTCCATCCATGCGAAATGTTCAGAAAAGGCAAGTCTGTAAAGGCAGAGTCGGCTTGCTAGGTGTTGCTTGGGGTTAGGGAAGTGAATGTGGATGAACTTGAGTGGGCATGAGGGATCTATTTGGATGATGAAATGTAAAACTGGATTCTGGTAGTGGGTGTACAATTCTTTAAATCAACTAGAAATTACTGAATTGTTCACTTAAAACAGGGGAATTTTACGGTATTGAAATGATACCTCCATAAAGCTATTTAAGAATTTTAGGGTTTCACCAGGGAGTATACTGTTTCTTTTCATTAAGTGTCAACAATTTAGAATGAGAGACCTTGCACAGTGCCTGGCGTGCAGTAAGCACTTGATAAATGGACATTGAATCAGATCAGAGTTGTGTGCCCTCAAATGCTGGAGAGGTCTGTGGCTGTGCGGGGCTCACTCCCAAGGCAAGTGGACCTGGCAGCTCCGTTGGAAAGGAAGGGGAGCAGGGTGTCTGCTTTTCTCTTCCTGAAGGTTTGCATCTGCTTGGCCAACTGTGATCATCAATTATGAAATCCACCTGATTATACTGAACATATGCTGTTTTATGGCCACACAGCATCGTTCCCTACGCGTTTGGCTGCAATAGCTGGAATTTCTTTGGGGGCAACACTCCTCTCTATTCTCAGTCCATTTGGTCTGAGTGAGACTAACTCCACCTCCAATACCTGGAATGGGAAGGTGGGTCAAACCCAGCAGGTCAGTGAATCCCACCCCCCTGACCACTGTGGTTGGTGTGGGATGGACATGACCCTTGCTGACTCAGGCTCTGGCCTTTGGTTCACATTTCAGGGAACGGTGACTCTCCTTCCTTGTGGATTTGCACCATTGGAGACCTAGTACTTAGAGCTCTGGGCAGTTATTTCTTGTCATTGAAACTTGAGAATGAAGCCGGCCTGGAGAAGAACACAGCCTTGGAGTGCCCAGAGTCAGCCTTCTGTTTCCACAAGCCAATGGGCACCCTTTTTCATGGGTCAGCCTGGATTGTGTTTTCAGTCTATTGCAACCAGATTCCTGGACCAGGGATGGCTCTTGCTTTCTGCAAAGAGGAGAGGGTAGGAGCTTTAAGCACCCCACGGTGTTCCATTTTTAGCAATGCATACCAAGCAGTGGCCAGGAGGAGCTAATGAGGTCAAATCTGAAATCCTTATCTCTTGCAAGCCAGAACTAGGCAGGCTACCCAGTAGCTTTTATCAATATTAATGGTAATAATTAGAGCCACCATTTATTGGTGCTTATTCTATGGCAAGTGCTATTTTAGGTGCTCTATGTGCAGACACTGTGCTGATGCTTACTTGCTTCATTTCACCCCATTGTCCCAGCAGGTTTAGGAGTTGGTGCAACACTGAGAGCATCTTTGTTACTTACCAGGCAGTTTTAAACACGTTGTGTGTTTTAACTCAATCTTCACAACCATCTTAAGATGCAGGTATAGGTATCATCCCCAGTTAACAGATGAAGAACTTAAGGCCCTGAGAAATAGAGTAACGCGCTCAAGTCCACACAGCTGGCGAGGGCTGAGCCTATGATTTGGTCCAAGAGCCAAACTAAGATCAATCTGACCTAAAACTCACGCTCATAGATAGTAGGCTCTACTGCCACTTTTGAAAACTCAGCTTTTAATTTTGTGGTCATGCTAGATTTATAGAAATTTTGCAAAGATAAAGAGAGAGTTCCTGAATGCCCTCACCCAGTTCCCTGTAATGTCAGTCACATGAGCGGGGCGCATTTGTAAACACTGGGAGCTCAGCATTGGTGCATCCCAAAAGGAAGTCCCTCCTTTTATTTGCATTTCAGCAGCTTTTCTGTTTCGGCTTTTTCCCTGTTTCTGGACGCCATCCTGGACACCTCATTGAATTTAGTTCTGTCTTGTGTGTGTGGTTTTTTAAAAATATTTTTATTGATTTCAGATGGGAAGGGGAAAGGGGAGAGAGAAACATCAATGATGAGAGGGAATCATTGATCGCTGCCTCCTGCACGCCCCACACTGTGGAGCTTGCCCACAAACTGGGCATGTGCCCTTGACCAGAATCGAACCCTGGACCCTTCAGCCTGTAGGCGAATGCTCTATCCACTGAGCAAACCAGCCAGGGCTCTTCTGTCTTTTTAAAAATAATTATTTCCATGTTGGGATCTTTTCTGGAATTAATAAATGCAGTGTTTGCTCTTGGTCTTTTTCTAGTTGAAAGAACAATAACAAAAATATTTTTTAAAAACTTAAAAAATAATTTATTTTATTATATCTTATTTTTTCCATCACCATTTATTCCCTCTATGCCCTATTCCACCTCCCCTCCTCCCCCCTGCAATCACCACACTGTTGTCTATGTCCAAGAGCCCTCTCTCTCTCTCTCTCTCTCTCTCTCTCTCTCTCTCTCTCTCTCTCTTATTTTGCTCAGCCCCCCCATTCCTCCTGCCCTGACCCACCCCTACCAGAGCTGTCTGCCTGCTCTCTATCTATGAGTCTGTCTCTATTTTGCTTGGTAGTTCAGTTTGTTTATTGAATTCCACATATGAATGAAGTGCCAGTATGTTAAATACTGGGAATTAAGGCCTAGAATTTGGGCCATTATTGGACATTGCAAGCAACTATTACCAAATGTATTCACTGAAATAAATTTAGCCTTCTATATTTGCCGAATGCATTTGTTTCCGATGAAGCATTTCATGTTTCATTTTTAATGCAATGGTAGCCGAATTTCAGCAAGGGATCATTCTCTCAGATTTCTCAAATGTGAGAAGTGAACCTAAAGGCGACCCAAAATGTCTCTAAGAACACCATCACTCTGAGCCAGTGTTTCCACAATATCTCACCCCAGGGCCAAACCTAGGCAGAATGGATCTACTCTCAGAGGCGTGGCCCTGGAATCTGCATTTTCAAACACTCTTCAGCGACAGGGTCTGTGCAGGACCTCGCCTGTGCAGGAGACATTCCTAAAACCAAGTCTGAAACCAAAGCAAATTAAGCCCGTAGCCTGACAGCCTGGCTGTGGTCAATTACACTTCTTATTTATTCCTCATGCGGGTGTCATTTATGTAAACCACACTCCATTCATTCAACGAAAACTTATGCCTGGGGAGAGAGGAAGAGGCAGAAAGAGAGAGTATTTTAGGACATGCTGGCTGCCTGGGTGTGAGATGGGGGACCCGGGTGTTCCTCTGGAGTTCTCTGTGTCTCCATGCCTCATGGAACGCAGGTCTCTCACCATGGCCACACCTGGTGCTCATCCAGAAACAACAACATGGTTTAACAAGGGAGGAAAACGAGCTAGGTCACACTTCCTAGAAGATGTTACAGTTCCTCCTTTGTGGGTGACCCAAGGGGTTTTTCAAGAGTACTTATGACTAGACAAGACTTTAGAACCCAATTCACAAAGAAGAAATGAATCTACTGTACATACTTAAATATTCTCTCGAGTATAAAAATTCCTCTTATGTACACACTAGAGGCCTGGTGTAGGAAATTCATGCATGGGTGGTTGGGGTCTCCTCAGCCCAGTCTGCATCATCTCCAATCTGGGACTCCTTGTGGGATGTCATATAGCAGTCGGACATCCCTCTCACAATCTGGGACCTCTGGCTCCTAACTACTCACCTGCCTGCCTGTTTGATCACCCCTAACCGCCTCTGCCTGCCTGCCTGGTCACCCCCAATTGCCCCCCCTGCCAACCTGGTTGCCCCCAACTGCCTCCCCCACCCCTGGCAGCATGGTTGCCCTTACTGCCCCCCCTCTGCTGGCCTGGTTGCCCCCAACTTCCCCCCTGCCAGCCTGGTTGCCCCTCACTGCCCCCCCTCTGCTGGCCTGGTCACCCCTCTGTCCCTCATGCTGGCCTGGTTGCCCCTCACTACCCCCTCCCCCCAACGCCGGCCTGGTTACCGCCACTGTGCCCCCTGCCAGTCTGGTTGTCCCTCACTGCCCCCCCCCCCCCCCCCCCGGCCAGCCTGGTTGCCCCACACAGTCTGCTGCTCAGTCATTTGGTCATCCCTTACTAAACCCCTGCTGGCCTTGTCGCCCTACTCAGCCTGTTCCGTCGTCTGTTCAGTTGTGATGGCCCCTGGCTCTTTACATCTTTCTATCTATCTATCCAGAACATATATATATATTCTGGATAGATAGATATAGATATACATATATATGTATCACTTATAAGTGAGACGTGCGTATATGCACATATATGCACCTAAAATGACTACCTCGTAATCCTAATGACAGTCTTTTGAGTTGGTTTTTTTTTTTTGTCCCTGTTTGCAGACTCAGGGAGAGGAGTGACTGCAGGAGCTCACCTGGCTGGCCAGGCAGGTGGGGGATGTGAGGCCAGGAGCTCAGCCCCAGAGACTGTCACAGCCCGCTTCTGGGCGGGTCCCTGTCAGAGAGGACGCCTGGCCAGTGTGCGGGCTGGCGAATACCGGAGGTTTCGGGCATCAGATCCCGGCAGTGGCCGTCCCCACGCTGTTTGTGCGACTCTCAAGGCTTGGCAAGAGCCCGGCACCCTAATGATGCGCTGTGGCATGTCCTGGGCGGCAGCGGAGGAGCTGAAAAATGGAATTCTCCTCGGCGAGTCACTAATCATGAATATAATGAGGTTAGGGCTGCTTCGAGTGTCTCCAAATGAAGAAGAACATGACAAGGGCAGCGCGCTGCGATGAGGTTACACAGAGAGACTGAGGCGACAGCGCAAGATAAATGCAGCCGCCTCACCTGTGACTCCCGCGTGCGCTCCCAGCTCCATGCTCCCCTCGCTCGGGTTCCAGCCCGATCTTCACGGAAGCGCACTTCCTGCAGAGGATCCTGGTTTGGGTTTTGCTTGCAAATAGTCATCCTCAGTGAAACGCAGACGGGACTCGCTTGCATTTTCAGCGAAGGCTTCCTCCGCCGTTAAAGACAGAATGAGATGTTGCCATAGGCGTGGAATAAAATACCCGTGGCGGTGTAAACAAGACCAGACCTTGTTCTGGGCTCCCGTGGGGCACACACCACCTGCAAGACAAATGAAAGTGTCTTGGGGGTTTTCGCCTCCCTGGGTGGATTTACCTGGGCCACGTGCCCCATTTCACCCTGCTGGCCTCGTTCTCCTAAGACACGGGTGCTGGCTAGAGCAAGGGACTCCGCCTCTGCCCGCAGCCTGGCCCTCACTGAACCAAGTCCCATTCCCGCAGGAAGGGGCATCATTCATTCCCTTGGGAAGCTGGGCGAAAGGCGGGCAGGCATATTTCCTCATCCGCTGCGCTCTGCTCCGCACGCCTCTTCTGGAGGGAGTTTTCCTTGACACATTGGAATGAATTTATGAGCAGGAAAAATATTTTAATATCCTGATGAAAAATAAATCTGTAAGCAATGTTTCATCACCACCAAAAGGATATAAAACATTAAACGGGTGGCAACAATTATCATTAAGTTTGTGAGAGACATTAGAAGTCTTTTCTTTTTATCAAAAACTATAATTATAATGCAAGTTTCCGGTAGAAAATTCAGAAAATGCAGGTATATACACACGCAAATGCTGAATTCTCATTGAATCTGCAGGGATTCATATGGTGGGTGCTCTGCTCCCACCTTGAACTTGAAGCGGCATGGTTGTACCCACAGAGCCTCAGGTGCAAAGCCAGGCCTCAGGCCCTCAGATCTACCCGGTTCCTTCACCTGGATCTCCCTGCACGGAATAAGTGCAAGCACAAAGACCCCAGCGCCGTGTTTCTGCCAGTATCCCAACAGGCGCCAGAAAATACACGAGGGAAGAAGACACCCAGCCTCAATTTGGAAATGCTCCGCAATTTCCCTTGATTTGCAAAATTAAGTAAAAGCCGTGCTCTTTAGAAAGTTTGATACTGATATTTTTCTTACATATTCTGCCCTTTTTAGGGGAAAAATATGTGACTGCAAGTAACTGAAAGACATTTTTTGTTTATTAAAAAAAAGCAGTAAAATGTTCTCTTCATCGGAAATTCATCCTTGTCCTTCGAGCAGAAATTCTGAAGGCCCGAGGGTGTCAGGTGACTCTCTGAGCCAGAGGAGAACATCAATATCTTGTCTTCCTGAGAAGTGCCACCTGAGGGCTTTCAAGGGAGGCCTGAGAAGGTTTGAAGCACTATTTGTGTTTGCTTATTTCTGAGAACTTGGTTTGGGTGTAGATAGAAAAAGGTCAAAAAAAGATAAACCACTGTTTTTGTCACTAAAAATTGCCTTGGCTGGATGGCTCAGTTGGAGCATCATCCTGTGCACCAAAGGTTAGTGGGTTCAATTCCAGGGCAGGGCACATGCCCAGGCCCACTTCAGGGTTCATAGACGGCCATCTTCACATCTTCCGTCTGTGACATCACAGCAAGGCTCCACCCTCATAACTGATCACCTCCCAGAGGCCCCGCCTCCTAACAGCAATGCATTAGGGGTAGGATCTCCACATAAGGATTTTGAGGGACACAAATATTCAGCCCATAGCAACTCCCTTTCCATAAAAACATGTATACACAACAATTCCACACCTGAGGTATTCCTGATATTTTGGGATGTACATGCACATATGTGTGTTGTTTGTGAGCCCATGGAGCCAGGGACCAGCTCTCGCTCACCTCTGCTTCCTCCTCAGCTCTTAGCCGCTCCCTGCAGTGATAGGTGTTCAGCATACGCTTGCCGCATTGGGGCAGAAACCTGCTAGTTGACTGGGATAGCTAATTTGATAAACAAATTGTTAGTGAGTGAAAACAGTTTAATGTTCCATTCTTTCTGGTTCACATTTTTGCATTGATATAGGAGTCTCGGGGGATTTGAGGGATGGGCATCTGGGATGCTGAGATAGATTAGAAAATTTCTGAGATAGCAACTTCAGTAACCCTTAAATCATACGTAGGCAAAAGTCTGTGTAGGCATAAAACTTGACCCAAATATGCAAATGAGAAATAATGAAGCTGCCATTCGCTGAGTGTTTACCATGCGCCAGGCACTGTGCTCAGCTTTTCTTACACGCACTAGCTCCCTTCGATTAGCCCTAACAATATCCCATAAAGGCCGTGTCATTATCCCTGTTCTGACCGAGGCAGGAATAAAGGCAGAGAGGATAGGTAATTCACACCAAGGTCACCCTCGGCGAACAAGGAACCCAGTGGCTGTTTGACCCAATCTGTCTGACTCCAGGTGGCCCTGTTCTGACTGCCGCCCATGCGGAGGTAGGGCTGCTCTGCTGTGTTCTCTGGTTATGCAGTGAATGGTGATATTGCATGAATTGGGGAGGGCAGGTATTATGAGGATGTGGTAAAGGCTGACACAGACAAAGCCTGCTGCATGCAAGCAGCGTGTTAATGCCTAACCATTGGGGACTTACTGGGAAAAAGCCAAGAGCGGGAGGAAAGGAAGCCAGCCAGGGGCCCAAGTGGAACAACGCCAAGCCAGAGCAGGATGAGACAGAGCTGGACTATTTGTGCTGATGGAAGGATCCAAAGGATGCTTTCATTCTGGGTGGGTTGCAGTATATGCAGGGACCCTAATGTCCTCTCCCTCTGTGGCCTGGCCTCGTGTTTAGATGGCAGGGGTAATGTGCAGGTGTTTTTATTTTTTATTTTCTGCCACTTTAATCTGATTTTCAGGTTTAAAATGTTTTTACAAATAAAAGAGTAGGGCCTTTCCTCTCCAGTTCTTGAAAACAAATAATTAAAAGCGTTAGGTAGTATTTGCCCTTGCCATTCATGGAAGTCTGTCAGAGGTGAGTCTGGAAATAAAGAATTGTCTTAAATGCTGACTCTTTAAATATCCTTTAAATCTCTAAAGCAATTGTTTTTAGTGACAAAGTATTATACCCCGGTTTTCAGCTTACCTTGTGGTTTGAATGTGGTGAAGTACCAGCTAGCCTCGCTGGGAAGGGGTGCTGTTTGGGACCGATGCGGACAAACGCTTGTTCAAGGGAAAGCGGCTCTTGAAAGGAAGTTACACTCTAATTAAAAGCTGTGCCTTTTATAGCTCAACGTTTGATTGTTTGTCTTTAATGAAAGTTTAGATAAAGGGGCTTGTTAATTATACATCTGTCTCCAATGTGGTCCTTTTCCATTTGCTTTTGTTATCACGGCTCTTTCCAATTTCGACTCGCCAACAGGGACATATCAAGCATTCTAAGTTATTAAGGGTTAGAGCAGCAAACCCTTAGTAATTAGCAAAAACATTTTACTAATGAATGCCGTTACCTGACCTCAAAATCAAAGTGTTTTGAGGTCAGTTGTTAAGTTGGATTGTAAGTAAAAGTGGAAAAAATGTAGACTTGTTCAAACCCATTAGTGTTATTCATTTTAATTTTAGATAAATAAAATAAATATTTTTTGGCTTCAAATGAGGTTCATTTGTTAGTAGGCTGCTAAATGTTTGACTGATAAAACATAAAATAGCATAATGTCATATGTGATAGCCATGGGCATTTCAGATCTGTCTTTTAAAAATACATAGGACTGCCCTAGCTGGTTTGGCTCAGTGGATAGAGTGTCAGCCTGTGTACTGAAGGGTCCTGGGTTCAATTCCAGTCAAGGGCACATGCCTGGGTTGCAGGCTCGATCCCCAGTAGCGGGAGTGCAAGAGGCAGCCGATCAATGATTCTCTCTCATTATTGATGTTTCTATCTCTCTCCCACTTCCTTCCTCTCTGAAATCAGTAAAAAGAAAAATATTTAAAAAATAAAATATATAGGACTTAAATAAAGCAAATATACCTGTATGTGATATGCAAGAGATTATTAAAATTAATATGTAGAAAAATACAAGAAATGAAAATTACAGAAAATATCTTAATACAAATGATCTGTAATGTTATGTCCCAACTGCAACTGCTTTTTAATATTTGAGTATACTTTTTCATATATATATATATATCTTTGTGCCTAGATACACATATATTTATATGTAATCAGATATATTAACAGAGGTCATAATACATAATATAAATATATATTTATATATTCAGTTTCAGATTATGCTAGTAATTTTCTGCTTTTCTATTTTCTATCCTTTTAAGGTACTATGAGTAATTCTATTAGTGGTGATTTGGTGGCAAACAACAGAAACCTACTCTGAGTGATATAACCAAAAAGGGGATCATTTAAAGGGTTGTTGGATGCCTTTAACTAAATTTAGAAAAGATAGAAACTTAGAAAGTTCCAGAAGGTGTTTATTGCAGAAACTTTTTTAGAGTTTCATTCAACTGCCCCTTCTGCAGTGAGCAATTCCAATGAACGTGAGACTTTTTTTGGTTACTTATAAGAAACACTCGAGGGAGGGTGTGTTCCTTGGCCGAGGTTCAGGGGATGGGTCTTTCCCTTAGCTGGAGTGGGGAAGGGTGAGAACACATTGATCAACAGTCCAAACAGACAGCATAGACAGCATCCAGAAGAATGGTAGTCTCCCTTAAAGAGGTCTGAGAGTTGTTCCTGAAAGAAGGTGGAATGGACATGATGACCAAACAAAGCAAATGTTGCCACCATGATTTTATAATTTTTTTGTTTTGTTATTTTGATGTCTTCATGAGATATTGAGTTTTTGTCAAGCAACAATTCTCAACCCAGAGTGATTTTGTGCCCCGGGTACATTTGGCAGTGTCTGGAGACATCCTTAGTTGTCAAAACTGGAGGCATTGCTACTGGCATTTGGTGGGTAGAGGCCAGAGATGCTGCTAAACATCCTACAATGCACTGGACTATCCCCATGCCAAGGAATGATCTGGTCTAAATGTCAATGGTCGTGAAGTTGAGAAACCTTGGTCTGAGTCAGTTGTATGTCTTATTCCTCTTCAATACCTGTATGTCCTAGTAGATAACTGGATAATTTTTATTTTCAATGAGTTCCCAAGATGATGTGAATCTGGGGATGGCACTTTGAGAGTCACTGAATTAGTTCAAGACAAAACAAGCCAAATAAAAATAAGCAAATATTGTTACTGATATAATTCTGGAACTCTTTAGAAGTCAGAAGTTGCTATCTTTAATTCTAATTTAAGTCATTATTTTAATCAATTTTCTTCCCAACACATGTATAATCATCTGGTTCAGTACAAGGAACAGCCCCAAGGAGATGATTGGACTTGTCCAAGATCCCATAGCTACTTTGTGGCCAAAATCAGAGCAGTTGCCTCTTTTCAGTACATCCTGTTGTCTTCCCAGAATGGCAATGGGGAGCTATTGCAGGGCATTTTACAGAAAGCATCCTAGGGGGCGGGGTAGAATTATAGAAACACAACAGATGTTTGGAGAGTAAATGTGGCAGTTTGGGTGTTCTCTCCGACAGTCAAGCTTTAGATGTTGGTAGGATCAGTTCCCCGTCTCCGAGACGCAACTTTCCTCCTGTGGGCAAAAATGGCACCCTTGGGCTGCTAGGGACATGTTCCGCTCCCTCCTCATAAACACTGTGAAGACAGCAGAGGTCGAATGTCCTGCTTTTGAACAGAGGTTGGGGATGAACACAGAGGACCTTAGAGAGATTGATTCCAAAGTAGAAGTTCACCTTTCACCAAGGTGAGTATTAAAGGGAAGAAAAAAAGAGGATTTGCCTTTGAGAGTCACCCTTTAATAATTCAGACCATCTGGTTCCCTGATTTAAAAGATCTTTTCCTTGAGGCTCTTGGGAAAGCGTGTCTCTCACTTGCTCAGTGTTGGCTTCCCATGGTTTAGTAGCAGCCCAGCAGAGAATTCCCCAGCACCGCCTTCCACACTCCCTCAGATACTTGACAGCACTTCTGTGCCCTGAATTAATCTGAGAGTGGATCCTTATGGCCACAAGCCCAGCAGCAAATTCATGGTTGTTTGCTGCAGGAAGCGTCATAGCACATCTGGTGATACATTCTTCCCCCTTCCCTTCCTCCCTCCCTCTCTCCTTTCCTCCCTCCCTTTCTCCCTCCCTTGCTCCCTTGCTTTGTGTAGACAGAAAACTTTCTTGAGCAATGGGTGCTGTAGGGGCAAAGAAGGCAGAATTCTTAGCTTCAACAAGTTCATGGTCTGTTAGAGATCATTGAACTTGATCCTGAATGCTTGAAACCCAAGGCAGAAGCATAGTTTATAGCATCTGACCTTCATATTTCCAAGATTCTTTCATTTAGTCTTTTGTTATGTCAACCTGTAGTTATTGAGCTCCATTCTGTTGAGAGCTAGAGATACTGGAGTGAATAGGACCTGAAAGGTCTCCTGTTGGGAGAGGGTGAGAAAATGGACAAGAAACAAATGAGCAAGAATTGCTGATCCTGAGAAGTGGTTATAAGGAGAATAGATCAGCAGAGTAACTAGGCCGGGAAGCTTGAGCATGGAAGGAGGTGATAGGTGACAGATGGGCTGAGATCTGAAGACCAGGCATGCTGGGATCTTGCTATCCAGGTAGTGGAAACAGCAAATGCACAATTCCTAAGGCAAACATGGTGGCAAACCCAGGGAGCTGAGAGCAATCCCATGGGACTGGAGGACCATGAACTTTAGGGGGTTGTGGGTGATAAAACACAAGACCAACAAAAAGCAGAGGCCAGATCAGTGGGTCTTATATACCTTGGAAAATGGTTTGGAGTTTATTCTAAGTGTAAAGAGAAGGAGCCATTGGAGCACTGTGAGCTACAGAGGTGATTGACTCTAGCCAAATACATTAGCAAGGTTCAGGTGTCCTGG